>NC_135783.1:47856446-49140612 GCF_051106095.1 Pogona vitticeps
AAAGGACACGAAACTGTGCCTTCTCAGTGGTGGCTCCTCGCCTCTGGAATAACGTTCCTCTGGTTATTCGTGCGGCCTCTACACTAGGCACTTTTAAGAGTCAACTAAAAACATGGTTGTATATTCAGGCCTTCCCTCCTGTAAATATTTAATTCTTTCTTTATTTTTCTTTCATTTATTATTTGTTTTATTATTGTATGTGTTATGGACTGTTTGTAAAATTCTTATGTTTATCGTATACACCTTATTGGAAGCCGCCCAGAGTGGTCAACCAGACCAGATGGGCGGGATATAAATCAAATAAATAAATAAATAAATAAATAAATAAATAAATAAATAAATAAAAATATATACATACAATCAATCAGACAATTATTGAGTTTATTTATTTTCCACCTTTCTCCCAATAAAGACACTCCAGTTAGCTTACAGAAAGAGCTAATAAAATAGTGGGCAAACACCTTTTGATATACATTTACACCAGGTTGGCCTGATTAGGGCATTGGAAAGATTTAATTTAAACTAATGGAAGGCTTCCTGTTGTTCCCTCTTTCAGGTTCTGAGGCACTCTAGGGCTCCCTTTTGCCAAAGGAAAAGCCCTCGGGACCCTTGAGACATTTGTAGGCAGACTTTAGTAGTAAGAAATTACCGCTAGATTGCCACTGACAGAACTGGGACTGCCAGCAGCAATCTAACAGTGGGTTGTCGTTTTAAATATTAAGCTACATGTAACCCATCCTGAGGCTCCTAAAATTTTCCCCCAGTGCAAAAGGCAGCATCAGGGAGCCATGGAACCTGAAAACCGGGAGGATAGAAAGCTTCCCATTAGTTTAAATTAAATTAAATATTTTCAGCAAATGATACAGGCTATGCTGTCATAAATTTTGCAACACCATAAAGATTTTGCCCAATAAATCACAATATTTAGATTAGATTAGGCATCCTTCAGTCTCAAGAGACTATGGTAATGTGCTCTGTATGGAGGACTTGGAACAGTGTCTAGTGTGGCTGAGAAGGCCAATTCGAGAGTGACAATCCCTTCCGTGGTGAAGACAAATACAATCTGTCCCCTGTCCAGCTCCCTGATTTTGCTGCTTTCAGGACTGCCTCTTTGCCTTGGCCTGCTGGACAAGGGTCTTTTCAAACTGGGAGGCCATGCTGCACCGCTTGCCTCCATGCTGAATGCTCAGACGTCAAGGTTTTCCATCTGTTGAGGTCAATTCCTAAGGCCTTCAGATCCCGCTTGCAGATATCCTTGTATCGCAGCTGTGGTCTCCCCCTAGGGAGATGTCCCTGCATTAATTCTCCATACAGGAGATCTTTTGGAATCCGACCATCAGCCATTCTCACAATATGCCCAAGCCATGTAGCAATGTGGACGTTGCTATAACAATATTAGAAGAGTGATTAAACACAGTATTGTATCAAAACAATCACTGAATGAACAGAATTTGAAACAACATAAAAGCACATTAGAAAAATAATTGAAGCAGCACTATCAAAACCTTTGCTCCTCATCTAATCTGTTGGGAAAAGCTTGCCTGTGCAGAAAAGATGTGCAGACATACAAATGTACAAAAATGTGTGTTCAGTTTTTCTGCCAGCATATTACTTGTACAAGTGACTGCATATCGATTGCTTGCTTTCTTGTTTAAAAGTTGCCCTGAATGATCTCCAAATTTCTCATGCACTTCCCCAAGTTCAAAAGGGAGATGTGGGAGGTCAAAAGAAACACAGTTTAAAGCGAAACTTGTTAAAACATGGAAATTTAACAATTTCAAGCAGAAGAAATTGTGATAAGGAGGAAAAATTATGCAAATGAAATGGCTGATCCCTCAGCAGGTTCAGAGAAAATCTCAAACATAAACAGATATACCCAAAATAATAGTTAAATAACTATAATACTAGGAATGTCTATTTACTTTTCTCCAAAGCACTGAAAGTGCTTCATATACATTATATCTTGGGTTATTTTGAAAAGGGGTGAAGGCGTTAAAAGAAATTTGCAGCAGTGGGAGGAAAAACACATTCCCACCATCAGCAATGACAGTGGGATTTATGTAAAAGCAAGTGATGCTTGACCTTTATTTAGAGTGGATGCAATCTCTAATCTGGTAGGTTTGGGTCACCTTGTTTCAAACAAGGCAGCTATGTTAGCTGTTCCAGAATGTATAACAATAATAAAAACAAAAGAGCAGTAGCACCATAAAGACTAACACCCTTTTCCTCTAGTGTGAGTTGTTGTGGATCACAATCTCTTCCTATGACAGAAGAAATAGATGGTGATCCATGAAAGCTCACACTGAAATAAGCTCGTAAGCCTTTCAAGTGTCACTACTCTTTTTGTTTTTACTTATCCTACACATGTCCTAGTTTACTTCTCAGAATTCCATTGCATAGTTAAATTTTGTTTTCATATACCATCAAGTTGTTTCTCACTTACTGCAACCACAGGATTTTTCAAGCTATGAGAGATGTTTAGGGAATGGTTTTTAGCAGTATGTGACCCCAGCCCCCCCCCCCCAGCCCACCCCTATGTTCCATGGCTGAACAGAGATTTCAATCCAACTCTCCCATGTCATAGTCTGTAGCTCCATCCACTACACCAATAGTTCCCAGGTTTGGACTGCGACTCTCCCAAACCCCACACAGCACTGCTGGTGGTGAAGGCTTCTGGGAATTACAGTCCAAGAACACCAAGGATGGGAACCACTGCATTACCCCATACTGGTGCACAAATTTTACATTGTGCCATTGTCATTACAGTATCGTGTGTGATCCATGGCTGACTGGGGAAGGGCAGTGCAAGGGAAAATGACACAGAAGCAGAATGTCTTGGAAATTGCTCATCTAACATTAGCACTGGAACAAGAGATTGAGTATCAGAGTCAGCCACACTGAGATGAGCCATACTATATTTCTAATTATGTCGTAGTCGTTAGGATTAATTTTGTATACAGGAATATAAATTAGCATAAACACATTATATGCAGACCTGTCTCTCATGCATGAATAGCAACCTATGACCAAAAAAGCACCTGATCAAAACTAAATTATAGGTAAGGTGTGAAGTCAATTCCTCTGCCCCATCTTTTCTGAGGGAAGCACTCTAGCACCCTAAAATGCTGCACAGTGTTGCAGAACTCAGCTGAATGGAGTAAAGATATCATGCAGAGGGATTCTGGGAACTATAATCCAAAAAGTAACTTTTCAAAGCTCTGTTCCATTCCTTGGCATCACCATTAAAAAAGAAAGAAAAAGGATCAAGTAGCAAACGTTATGAAATATCACCCTTTGAGACTTCCACAATCCAGAGCAGCCGCCTTGCCAGATAAATAAATAGCTGTGTCCAGTATATAGCAGTATTTTACATGAAAACTCTTAACTGAATGTTGAATTCACCAAAGCTGGAACACTGCTTTTTATTGGGAAAAATTGTTTCTGTCTTCTGCTCTCTCTCTGAACCCTTTGTTCCCTCTATTAAAGATGGTGCAAGACTCTGTGGACAAAAATGACTTTTATCTTCCAGAGGGGTTCAAATCCTTCAGCTTAAGGTTTTTCCTGAAAGGGAATGTCTTTGTTCCATATCTAGAGAATTGTAGCTCCAGCAACTTTGATGAAAATGTCCTTACTGACGTCAGAAAAACCAACATTCCATCCTTAAAGAACTTCCTAGGGTAAACAACCGGCCTTAACTAAATACTCTTAAACATTCATAAGGAGAATGTTTAACATTGGCAAGGAATGTGGTACGTTTGAAGAGTGTTTCAGGTATCAAGTTCTTCGGAGTGCAGACTGCCTTCCATTTAGAAGGTTCAAGATTCAGAGGTATTACTTTTGATGGGTAATCGAGGTTGTGTGAAGCATGAGAGGTAAGCATATTTTTGCAATGCAGAAAAGTCACTCCAAGTGTAACTTCTACAGTGGGTATTGTAGACAGACTAGCTGCCTGAGTTTTACATATGCTGAGAAAACACACACATAATAATATGATACAAAATACAACAGCCTCCCACTTCCAAATGGGTGAATCTTTCAGTGACAGGGAGAAGGATTCAGCTGCTGTTTATAAGGCATGAAACAAATCTTTCTAGTGATGGATGAACTCTCCTCTCTGGCCCATTTTCAAAGCATCACAGACTTGTGCAGCTGGAAGGGAACCCAAGGGTCATTAGTCCACCCCACCCCCACCCCCCACCAAAGTAGGAAGCAAACATCTGAGAGCTAAACTACAGTCTTCATTAAATACATAGCTCTGAGTAGCCACACTAAATCTGTGGGAATTACATAAGTTTTGACTCACCATTTAGCAATTACCTCCAAGAGTCTACTTTAGCTAAGATTAGCAACTGGATTTTTAAACCACAACATGCCATTAAACATTCTTTCCTTTTTTCCCTCACACATAACAGTCTTACAGGGGCTCTTGACAATGGCCTTGAGTCCCCCATTATTGTGGGGATGGTCCTAGCTGCTGGCGAAACGATCATCAGGGAAGTTTCAGAAGAGATGGCCATGTTAATCTGTACTAGCATGTCAGGCAAGGTGCTGTGGCACCTTGAAGACTAACTGCTGTGTTTTAATGTGGCCTTTCATGGACAAGTCTGAAGGAGTGGACTTGTCCATGAAATCTCACATTAAAATATAGTAGTTAGTCTTTAAGGTGCCACAATGTTTCTCTCTTCTTTATTTTTTATTTTTCTTTTGTTCTCATCAGGGCAGGAATCAGTTTGAATCCCTTGAAAGGGACTTCTTCTTCATCATCATCATCATCATCATCATCATCATCATCATTTTAGAACTGCTGAGCAGGAAGTGACCCTATGGGTCATCAAGTCCAGCCCCCTATCTCCTCAGGCAGATACTTAAAGTACTGAAATACCCTGCAGTTTATAATCAAGGTGATGGTACAGAGCTGTGGTAACTATGCTGGGCTTCCGATCGAATACTGAGATGAATTCTGGATGCTGGTTTTGACCCTCAAAGCCCTAAATGGCTTGGGGAAAAGGATGTTTCAAAGACCACCTCTTCCTATATAAGAGCATGCCTCAAATTTGAGATTCTCACCCAACATCTTCTTTCATGTAACATCACCCTGAGAAGTTCAGTTGGCATTTACACGCAAAAGAATATATATATATTTTTGGCAGCCTCCTTGCAACTTACCATTCCATATTATGGTTTCAGTCCTGTGAAATGGGAGCTGCACCAAATGCTTTTCAAAATGAAATTAAATAGTGACCCTGAGTACCAAATCAGAGCTCTTAATCATACCTGATCAACTCTAGACACTAACTGGGTTATGCAGCTGCAGTTGGGAGTAAAACTGTTGTTTGAAATTCTGAGAAGCTGGTGGTATTGTGGTGTTGATCAGAACAGCGACTTGGAGGGGGGCAACTCATTTTAGACCTGCTGCTCTTTATCAGCTGGCTTCATTTTCATACTTTCTCCATGCTTTCAGTCTCAATTATTCTCGGCTTTCCCTTCTGCTTTGCTCCACTCTACTAGCCTTTTCATCACCTTTCTTTACATGTATATACACTGTATAGGAAAGACAACAGAGTGAAACCTTAGACTCCATGTGCATATGATGAAAAGGCATAAAAGAAGCCCAAGGCAGCTGCCACCTCAATTCACCATCAATGGTTGCTGGCATGCCTTTATGACAGGACGGTGCTGGCAGTTGCAGTGATGATTAAAAAGAGATCCTTACACCTGAGGGTGTCGTGGGGATCAAGCAGCATGGAACGGGGGAGAGGCACAAAAGACTGGTGGAGGGATAAACAGTTTGAATACTGGTTTAGGTTTCAGGAAGAGTCCTGAGAAGCAGAATGTTATTTGGTTTGGTCAGCTTTTAGAAAGGATGTGATCAGATTATTGTAAAGCTGCACACCTGATGACACCAGAAAAGGTTACTAAATGGGAGCAATCTCCCTTGGAGTGAGCCCTTTGTCCCTTTGTCTGCCAAGAAATGGATCCAAAAGGTAATACTCTACAGATGGACCAAACTGGGTCAGACTGGAGCACATTTCGCTGTATGTCATATGACTGCCAGGAAATACATTACACTGGATTGCTCCAAACACAGTGGAGATCTTTGAGATCAGAACTTTTGTTGTTGTTGAAAAGAGCACATTAGACATAATCAACATATTTCTAGCTATTCCTTCCTCCTTTTTCTCTTCTTTTCCCTCTGTTTATTTATTTATAACTTTTCAATCCTGCAGGGTTCTACAAATCAATGTACAGTGGTGCCTCGCAAGACGAGTGCCCTGTTTAACGGCGAAATAGCATCATGATGAACTTTTTGCGATCGCAAAAGCGATCGCTTTACGATGGTTTCAATGGGGGAATTTCACTTTGCAATGATCAGTTCCCTGCTTCGGGAACCGATTCTTGCAAAACAACGATTTTCGGCCAGCTGATCAGCAGTTTCAAAATGGCCACTGGGTTTAAAAAATGGCTCCCCGCTCTTTTCTGGGACGGATTCCTCGCTGCACGGGCAGCAAAAATGGCCGCACTATGGAGGATCTTCGCTGGATGGTGAGTTTCAAGCCCATAGGAACACATTAATTGGATTTTAATGCGTTTCTATGGGCTTTTTAAATTTCACATTATGACGTTTCTGTTCTACAGCGATTTCACTGGAACGCATTAACATCGCAATGCGAGGCACCACTGTACAAATAAGCATATAGGGGCATTATTTAAAAACAGATTTTAAAAAGAGAGAGGGAGCCTCCCAGAACCCTTGCCACGCTCCTCCCCCCCCCCCGCACAGGGCCAGCACTGGCAAAATCGCCAGGTTCTGGGAGTGTTTTGAGGCTTGGGGAGCCTCCAAACACTCCCAGAAGCTGGCAATTTTACCCCCCTGGCCCCGTGGGGGGGTGGGGGGAGCGTGGCAAGGGTCTGAGGGAGCCTCCCAGGACCCTTGCCACGCTTCCCCCCCCCCCCCGCGCAGGGCCATCACCAGCAAAATTGCCAGTTTCTGGGAGTCTTTTGAGGCTTGGGAAGGCTCTGAAGAGTCCCAGAAGGTGGCAATTTTGCCCCCTCTGACCCCTCGAGGGGGCAGGGTGAGTCTCTAAAGCGTCCTGGAACACACCCTAGGACCCTTTGGAGGCTCACCCTGCCCCCCCCGCTGGGCCAGAGGGGGGGAAATCGCCAGCTTCTGGGACTCTTCCGAAGCTTCCCAAGCTTCAAGTCCCAGAAGCTGGCGATTTCGCCCCCTCTGACCCCCGGGGGGGCAGGGCGAGCCTCCAAAGGGTCCTAGGATGTGTTCCATAAGATGGACCTCTCCATAAGGCTCACCAATTTTTAGGAGAAGAAAACAAATTATTTTTTTCCTGTTTTCTTCTCCTAAAAATTTGGTGCATCTTGTGGAAAGGTGCGTCTTATGGAGCGAAAAATACAGTAATTTCTTCTCCTCTCTCTGCTGACTTCTGTGTGGTTCACTGAAATGAACTGGGGAAACCCAACTTCCCAGTGCAACTTCACAGTGAATCTATTCACATTTTTCCCACTGTATTGTCACACCTTTAAAGTTTTTTTTTTTGTTTCCTTTAACCAGGAACTGTCCAGACTAATCATTTCTCTTTTTCAAGTAAGGGAGTAAGCCTGAGCCAATCTCTCTATGCTTTTCTTTACATCAAAAAGGGAATAACCAAATTCCAAATCCCTCCAAAGCATTATGTGCCACACTGATAAAGTAACAAATGTTACTTGCCATCACAATCCTTTCGGAAAGTAACACTGTTAGCAAAAGTAAGTTACTCAAACAAGGAGAGTGTTACTTCATAATAAATCATTTCTTTATTTATATTGTTTTATCACTGTTTTTGCATTGTTGTTGTTGTTTTATCTTCACTATTTTGTATATTGCATTGTCCTCCTCTTATGTAAATCACATTATGATTAAAACAAAAATTTGAAATCAAAAGGTCATCAGAATGTGTCAAGTATTAAGATTTGGAAAAAAGGGAAACCAGAAGGAAACCAAGGTGTTAACATCTGCGCTGGATATATTTCCTGTTGTTGTCATGGAAAGGGATTACTATTAACAGGAATACAGAGACAGATGTATTTATTTCTTTGCTTTAAAAAAATGCCAACAATTGTCTGAAGATTAAAAAAAGGACTTCCCAGAGTTGCCCTATTTTTTGGAGTTACCAAACAGAGTCTAACCAGCTTGTTTGAAATATTTTATTCCTATAAATTTGTGTTATGTCCATGAAGCATTTTCCACAGTAGGCAAAATTAAACTGTAAACCAGTTTAAGTTCATATTCATCTAAAAGGCTCATGTTGGATAGCTACCAGCTTCATCCATGATAGGTTACGGCAGCGATGGCGAACCTATGGCACGCATGCCGCAGCTGGCACACGGAGCCCTTTCTGCTGGCATGCGAGCCATAAGTCTCCGGATCACTACTCCCCCCTCCCCCCCACAGCCAAACCTGAGCAGGCGGCTACAACCACGGTGCTGGTCCCCAGACAGGCGGCAGGTCAGAATCTGAGCAGCTGGTGCTGCCAGCGGATCTGGAGTGGGGTCTCAAGGCACCTCCATGCCCGGCATTTTCCCTTCCGCCACCACTTCCGGTTCCGCTGCCCCCTGTTCGGGCACTCAAGCCCAATAAGGTTCACCACCACTGGGGTATGGAGCTAAGATCATGGGTGGGCACTGTTGAACAGCTCCCATGGCCCGCCAAAAAGTCCACTGACAATTAGCATGGCCACCTCCATGCCATGAAAAAGAAGGAGATGCATTAACAAAAAGGAGGACAGAGGGAAACTGAATTGCATAGAAATGCATATGCTAGTATTTAGGTAAAGATGCAGCATGAGAAGTATTTTCAATGATTTAAACAGAATTAATATGCTTAAAATTGGTGGTCACATTCTCAAATTAATTTCAAGATATGGTAAAGATAAGCAACAAGGTTTCTTTCTATATAGACAATACTCTCTTTGACAGAATCCTCCTGGATACCAAAGACAAGAATATTATACCTCCATATAATGTTCTATTAGACCAATACCCAGGAGAAGGTGGTTAAGGAATGTATGATAAGGTGGGCACAGAATATTGGACATAATGTAAGTTTTATATATATCTGTTGGGGGTTTAAACAAAAAGGGTTTTTTCTATCACATGTGGTGGTTATGCAGGAAAGCCCAAAAATATTGGAAAAGATTCAAACTGCTTTTGCAAGAGGTTCTAGAGAGTCCAATACCTGTAACTCCTGAATTCTTTCTTCTAATTATAATTCCAGATTCAATAGAACCAACGGAGTCTTATTTAGCCACCCATATCTTGACAGCTGCAAGATTTATCTTTGCTAAACATTGGAAAGACCCGGAGAATCCATCACAAGACAATAGCAAAAATTCTGGATACGGCAGAAATGGATAAATAATCAGAATGGTTAGATTCAGCAAGAAAGATAAACCATGAAGGCTGTTGACATAAATTTTATGATTGGCTCAGAAATATAATGCAGATTAATCTTTGATAATAGAAAGCCTGTGATCAATCCAGAAATACAATGTACTATATATCATAACTAAGTTTCACTGGGAACATATGTACCTATAAAATGTAACAGATGATAATGAGTATTCTAAAATATTTATGTTAATTTGCACCCCTTGTTTATCCCATGCCCCATTTTTTTCCATCATTAAACCCAACCCCAAATTTTTAAAAGGTTATTTTAAAAAGAATTAAAATGCATTGTATGTGAGTGAAGAAGGCAGGGATCAGGTTCCCTCTATCCAGGAACAATTCAAGACCCCTGATGTTCCCTCCTTATTGCCAGTCCTTGGAAATCACTGGCCTGGTTCCTCTTCCTTTTTCGTTTCTCTCCCTTCTAAGCATGTGAATGATGTAACAAATATTTGTCACTGTTTTCAAGAAGACATTTTTAACCTTATCTTATGTTTCATTTTTTAACATTTTGCCAATTAATGGGAAATATTTCACTCTTGCATAAAAAAAGGCCAGTGCCCTTTTTTAGCAGCATCAGCAAGCCAAAACAAAATTTAAAAAGTGTACAAAAGTTTTCAATTTTGCACACATTGCAAGGTTTCACACAAAGTACAACGGTGTGGAGTTTTTGCGCAAAACACATGCACACATTTTCCACAAAGAGTCTGCAAATCCATAAGAAGGCACAGAAACTTTCAGACTCACACAGTGAAAAGAAACCCCTTAATATTTTTCATTCTCATCTGTAACAACAAAGCAGGTGAAGATTTTCACTTTTAGCAGAGATCAAGGAAGAGCTGCAGCAGCAATAAGTAAACCTCTGTCTTATGAGGAGTGCCAGCTAATCAGGAGAATCTTGCCAGTCCTCCTGTAGGAACTTTGGCAGTACAATGATGCCTCACAAGACGAATGCCTCGTGCAACAAAAAACTCACAAGACAAAAGTGTTTTGGAATTTTTTTTGTGACCCGCAAGACGTGCTTTGCAAGACGAAAGATGTGCTTTGCAAGATGAAAGACATGCTTTGCAAGACTAAATTTTTTTCGATGCATTCCTATGGGAAACGCATTGAAATGCATTCCTATGGGGAAATTCGCAAGATGAAATTTTCGCAATACAAAATGACTCATGGAACAAATTATTTTCGTCTTGAGAGGCATCACTGTATCTTGATCTACAGCAATGAGACATAACAAGTTCCTCAATGACGGGCTGTCTCAGTGGGATTTTTAAATGGATTGTTGTGACTTACTGCTTTGAATGTGTTTTTGGTGTTGCTTTTGTTTAACTTTTTTAAGTGTGGAATTTGTTTGATCCTCTTCAGTATTTGTATACTTACTGTTTTCAGCTTTGAATATTGTCTTTTAATGATATAAACCGCTGTGGGTCCTTTTTAAGGAGAAAGGCAGGGTAAAAATATTTTATATGAAATAAATAATCAGATTTTTCTCGATATCACACAAAGCTTCCCATGCTAATTTCAATGATCAAACCACTGACAACACAGAGATCACTATCAAATTGGGAACTCTGCTTTTGACTCATGTCTTGTATAAGAGAGACTGCAATCCTAACTCAAAAGTTGCACCAGCTATGGGACGGAGGTCTTGGAATGAACAGAAATACCTTGTGCCAGCAGAATTCCTTTTATGCCAGTAGAAATGCTCTTGTGTTAGCACATATCTGCCAGCAAAAGGATGTGATGGGACAACTGCTATGCTGGGGAAAATCATTTGGCAGAAAAGCCAAAAGCAGGGGTTGTGAAAGGAGTGGAATAAATAACGAAGTGCTGAGTTATGTCATATTCAAACCACTTCCAGCCCAAGGACGTAGCTCCTTATGGCAACACCAAGTTAGGCATGGGTGAAGGCAGTGTTCACTTTGTCTATGTTTTTGTTCCACTCAATCCAGTGGTGCTTCTGGGGTGGAAGCAGCAGCCAGCAGGGTGCTGTCATTGCCCAGGAGATGCCCAAATGTGCTCACAGCTCTCACATTCTTTGGGGAGGCTCCTTCCATGCCCTCCAGTTCTAATTAATTTGCACCCCCCCTTAGGATGAGAGAGATTTGCATCCAGCATGGCTTCAGATGGGCTCAGTTAACCTTCAGCCATCTTAGCTAGTGAGGACTGTACTCCTAATCAGTACAACTGACCAACATATAAAGCCAACTAAAATTAATATCTGGTGTTCCTTAAAATAACTGTTTCCCCTAGTCTTTTGATCTTGCTTTTGATCTCCTTTTGCTGCTGGCATGAACACCTATGATTACCCTTAATATCTAATCCAAGCAAATGGAAATAATATGCACTCGGCTGGATTTTAAAGTGGAACAGATGACATGTTGCACCTGGAGTACACGAGAGACAGCCAGCAGTTCTCCAGCTGGAACACACAAGTTAGCTGCAATACACAAGAATGAACAACGGAACCATGAGCGGGATGGAACAGGCTTTCAAGCAGGCGGAAACTTTCACTGGGATTTGAAAGAATCCCTGGGGAAGTTATCAATTAACATTATAATGAGCTTTTGGCATCTTTAACTCTGTGTCTCTTTATAAATCCTATCTTGTACTCTGATTCATGTGCTGAATTTAAAAGCCCAAGGGCATTTGAAAAAATGGCTCATAACAGTCCATAACTAACAAGGCTATACTTATCTACTAAAATAATCCCCCAGTTTTCCAACTTCCTTTGCCAAGCCGACATTTCTTTTGTGTTGCTTAGATGTGGGAGGTCATGCTGCTGTTTCAGGTTCATCTTTTTTTTAAAGTTCTGAAGGATGCATGCCCAGCTGCACAGCTGTACCTGAACCATTTCCCTGTATTCCAAAATTGGAATAGTGTGCCATTATTCACAGCTGTGCAGCAGTAATTGATGCATGCTGAAAAAGAGCTCTGACCGCAAAAAAAATTAGCAAGATGGCAGCCAAGAATTTCTTGCCTCCAAACCCCTTCCCCTTGCCAAACGTCCAAAGATAAGGTAAGGGGGATCTACGAGAGCTGAAGGCAGAAACTGTAGGAAACCTTTGATAGCACTGACACAAAACATGGAAAGCATTATCATAATTCAGTATTGGCCTGGCTGAAACTGGGTTCCCTTAAGAAAGAAACCACAGGCTTGATCTTTGCTGCACAAGAACAAGCACTCCAAACTGTGTCACACCTCATTTGTGTGCGCACAAGAAGATTACAAAGTTAGACATGATAGAGTGGCAAAGTCATCATGCAAAAAATTATAACTTGCCAGCCTCCAAAAATCCATGGGAACATCAAGTAGAGAAGGTGTCAGAAAAAGAGGAAGTTAAGATCCTTTGGAATTTCCAGATCCAAACTGATAGACACCTTGAACATAACACACCAAACATAGTAGCAGTAGAGTGAAGAAATGTTTGGATCATTGACATTGCAATTCCAGGGGATGCCAGAGGTGAAAATAAAGAACTGGAAAAACTAATAAAATACAAAGATCTGGCAATTGAAACATCTCACTTGTGGATGAAACACACTTCAGTGGTTGCCACGGTCATCAGGGCTTTGGGAACAATATCAAGAAATTTCACACAGTAATATAAGCAGTTGCAGATCTCAGAAATAACACCATCAGAGCTACAAAAATGGCAGTATTAGGAATACCAGACATATTGCACCGATATATAACAGATACTTAGGTTTGTGGTTAAAACTTTTAATATGTGTTATATAATACCAGTCAATATTTTTATAATTTTCATTGACTGTGCCTGGTGTTCAAGAAGAAGAAGAAGAAGAAGAAGAAGAAGAAGAAGAAGAAGAAGAAGAAGAAGAAGAAGAAGAAGAGGAAGAAGAGTGCCATCAAGTCAATTTCCAGCATTTTCTTAGTAGTGAAAATGCAGAATTAGTTTACCATTCCCTTCTTCTGGACGGTGTTTTAGGGCAATGCAGCTTGCCCATGATTACACAGGCCAGCTCTTCTCCCAGGAGGCACAGTGGCAAATCAGACTCACAACCTCTGACTTTACAGTCAGTTACCTAAACCACTGAGCTACTAGTCAGCTTGTCCTAAAAGTGCTTGAAAAACAAACAAAACAGAATTGGCATCAGGATAATGGTTCGAGGAGTGCCTAGCTGGGAAATGAACTAGACATTACAACACAGGGTATTTTTAAAGTCTAGAATAGATTGGCCCCTAGTGCTTTAATAATGCTTTGTTTTTCATTTAATATTTTATCTATCTATCTATCTATCTATCTATCTATCTATCTATCTATCTATCTATCTATCTATCTATCTATCTATCTATCTATCTATCTATCTATCTATCTATCTATCTATCTATCTATCTATCGGCTTCTATACCACCCATCTGGCCACTCTGGGCGGTTACACATTAGACAAACAAAACATACATTATACCAACAATGAACATAATAAATAAATAAATAATAATAATAATAATAATATGAAATCAAAATAAAGATAAAACAACCAATGATTGAAATGAAATAGTTAAAATGATATAAAATAATGTAACATGAAGCAAGACAGCAGGATTGATAGTACAGTGGTGCCTCGCATAACGAGCGCACCCTTTAACAATGAATCCGCATTGCGATATGGATTTCCCCATCGCTAATGTGAGGGCATGCTCGCATTGTGATGGGGGAACAGCTGTTCGGCGGTTCTAAAATGGCCGCCGGACACCCAAAATGGCCACCGGAACACAAAAAATGGCTCCTGGGACACCGAATGGCCGCAGAGACACCCAAAATGGCCACTGGAACACCAAAAATGGCCGCCGGGACACCCAAGATGGCCACCAGAACATGGGGAAACATCGGAGAACGGTGAGTTTTGGGCCCATTTGGACCGCATTAAACGAAGTTTAATGCGTTCCAATGGGTTTCCCCGTTCCACTTAACAATGTTTCCCCATAACGAAGGTATGCGGGGCACCACTGTATAAATGTTGAGATCACTCACTGTAAATAGGTGTAGTAATTAAGATGTTGCAAGGTCTGGGAAGACCTGCCAGAAAAGCCACGTTTTTAACAGCAACCTTCAAATTCCCAGTGAAGGGGCCAGGTGGATTTTGGATTGAAGTTTTTTTCCAGAGCTGAGGAGCAACCGCCGGGAAGGCCCGGTTTCTGGTTCTCTCTTTCTAGGCTTCTCTCAGGGTCAAAACTCTCAACCACCCAGCCTGGGAAGATCGAATGGGATGGGCAGATCTCATCAGGAGGAGGCATTCTGTCAGATATTGAGGCCCTAAACCATTTAGGGCTTTATAAGTTAACACCATCATCATGAAGCTGGCATGGAAATGGATGGGTAACTAATGCAGGTAGCCAGGGTGGGAGAAATGTATTGATGTTTCTTAACACTACTCAGTAATCTGAGTGATCAGTAATCAGTAATTTCCTCATTTCCCTGCAGTTTTTAGTTAGTTTTGATTGGAAGATGAAAAATTGAAAATTTACTTAATGGTGGCTATGGGATTAATGGATATGTTATAGCCATGACAATGGGAAGAGGGAGCAAAAGGTGAAAGAGGAAATGTGTGGTGAATTTGGCTTTGGCCTCATCTACGTATTAGTATGCAGTCCACAACTGAGACATCCCTGAGGAAATGCCATTTTCAACACACCAAAGACTTCCCAAGATAGGAACCTCTTATTGTTGTTGCTTTGCCCAGAGTCCCAAAGTATAAATAAATAAATAAATAAATAAATAAATAAATAAATAAATAAATAAATAAATAAAGAAAGAAAGAAAGAAAGAAAGAAAGAAAGAAAGAAAGAAAGAAAGAAAGAAAGAAAGTTTGCACGAGCACTTTTTCCATCCCAAGATTGCCCACTCATAAACTAAAGCAGCTGGTTTCCATGTTCCATGAATTTAGCAAACTTCCCAGTTTTGAATCCCTACATTTCTACTTGTCTTCTTTCACACCACCTGTTCCAAGGGTGAGAGTTTGTTATTATAGGCAAATACTAGAACTCCACATTCCATAACTGGGCTGCTCTCCTGCAAGTACGTTCAGTTGTCAGGCAGTCTGGTTTAGTAGGATTTCTGGACATGGATGTACAGTAAACAAGCTCAGGCAAATACATTCACAGGCTGTCCCATAAGCCTTCACATCAGACACCTGAAGGCTAGAAGACCTCTGCATGAGTTGCCTGCTGGATCTCAATTAGCTTTCTAGCCCTAAATTTGCTAAAGGATAACAGCTGGATAGAAGTCGTGGGGTTTTGTTTTTGTTTTTTAAAGTAAAAACTACACTATAAATGTCTGTTTTTACGTTTTTGCTGTCACTTTACCATTTGTAAGACATATTGGTTCCAGAATAGAAAGTCATAGGAAGGAAGGAAGGAAGGAAAGAAGGAAGGAAGGAAGGAAGGAAAATGTTGATCTTATCCAAGAGTCACAGGTAAAAGACTATGAATGTTTACTTAGAAACAAACCCCATTGCACTCAGGATTGCACTCATACAAAATAGTCTTAGTTATATGTACTCAGAAGTAAATCACACTGAGTTCAAGGTAATTCTGCCCCTGATTGCAGTCTTAATGTAAAAAGGCACCAGTTTGAACTCTTTGGCTCGTTGCTTCTCTCAATGGCACATAATCTACTTTCAGGACACAGGAATTATTTCTGAATGACTAACAGACCCTCATAGGAGCTCCTCCATAATGATGCAATCCTGTGTTTGTGGAGATGCAAAATGTCACCTCAGAACGTGACACATGGTGGCATAAACCCCAAACAAACATGCCTTTTGCCACACTGAGTTCTTTTGAGTTATCATGGAAAAAACAACACAGCATCTCATTTACATGGCTGGACGTATTAATATGTTCATTGTAAAACTTGTCTGGGAGAAAATAAATAAAAGAGGCTTCTGTACAAGTAACTCTGGAGTGTGAAAAACTAAAAATAGACATTTTATAAGCAAAGCAGTAAAAACCAATCACGGAAGTAAATGAGCTGGAATGTCACTGGAACTCAAATGAATGATGAAAGGCACATCATTTCCTGTCAATAATCTTCAGAAGGTACATATGCTTTCCATGCTCTTAGGACTGTTGGTTGTTGCTGAATCATTCATTCGTTCAATCAATCAATCATTTATTCAATTTATATTCTGGTGTTCCTCAGACTTGCTCAGGGCAGGTGTCTTTTTATACAAGCCATTCTCCAGCTCCAGCCCAAGACATTTTGCTGTTTGAGGTGGGAAAATTGTGCTCTCCACCCACCTGAGTCAATGTATTTTGTATTAAAGTTTAGCCAAATTATTTTAATACATGGGATAGAAAACTCTCCCATCACCTTCCCCTATCCTGGGAGTAAAAATTCAATGATAAATGTTTTTTTTTAAAAAAATTACAAAGTAGCAATGATAAATTAAGTAACAATACTGACACAGTCGAGTGCCATATAAAAGCTAAGTAGCCTAAAATACCTGTTATTAGGAGCATACATTTGCTCCAGGGACTAAAGCCTCTGTACACGTTGTCTGCATGAACCAAATATATATAGGGTAATGCAAAAAATAAAAAATGAAAATGAAAATAAAAATTTTCATTTTTTGAAATATATTTCCAGGCAGGAAATATAATGGGTTTGGGATGGGTTGATTTGCATTTTTTTTCCAGTTGATCACACAAGGCAAGGAGAAATGCAAATCAGCCCAGAGTCCCTCTGCATCCTGCCATCTGAAGTTTTTCCCTCCACTAGGGAGACCTCTACTTTTTGCATCAGTTCAGTTCTGCTTGAAAATTCCATCTTGAGGTGTCTTGCCAGGTTGAATAATTCCTCATGTCTTCTTTACATCTCTGGGCAGGATGCAGATAATGCTCCGCCTCAACTGCTGTAGTGAACCAGCCATCCCCAAGCAGAATCATTTCATGGATAGACTAGAGGACTGTGAGACTGCAGTAGAGTCAAAGGGAATTTTCACTGGTTCTGCCAGGCCTTGCAGCTACACTAATGTCCAAATGCTACTTCTCAGTCCTACTCCCATTGAGGATTTGTAAACAAACAGAGCTGCAAAAAAGACCTGGATCATCTAAAAGCAGTTAATATAGCCAATCTGAAAGGAAGAACATGATCTGGCATATGCAGACTGATGACACTACTGGCTGGCAGTAGTCACCACAGAACTTCATGTAACTGCAGCATTACAGGGCCTACACTGTGTAGAAAGGGATTTTTTTCCATCTCCTCAGCCGCAGCTTTGTGATTGTAGCAGGAAGTGTATTGAATTTGCTCCCCATGGTCAGGAAGTATATTATATGTCCTCTCTGTCTGGTGCTCTTTGTGACAGAGGAAGTGAGAAGAATATCCCATAGATCAAGTGAACAGTAGCATACAATGATCTTATGATGATTCATCTCTATAATGAACATTTGCAGCTTGCCAATACTGAGAAAATCCTTTGAACTTACACTATAACAAGAAGTTCTCACTCATCCTTGCAATATAAAGTTCAACAGCCCAATGCTAGCATCACAAACACAGAGGCAGAGATGTAAATTCTTGTTTATCTCATCCTCACAATGTTTTTCTCATCACGTATGTGGACTGCAAGAGATACTCTGCTGCTCATAATTTTGTCCTCACATTTGTAACACAAAACGTGCAAAATTGCACAAAACAGACAACTACTCCTTAAAGGTCTGGGCGTATTCATATACAGTATTTAACTGCAAAATAATTGCTATCACTTGAATGGAAGTACATCTCACCACAGTGAAGAGGACTGTGAGCAGGTGGCCTGTAGAGCTGTTCAATCAGCTGTCTTGTTACGAACAGGAAACATTAAGGTCCCTGTTCTCCCTTTTCCTGGTTCTTGACTCGTACATATACTGGCCTTGCTTAGTGCAAGGCCAGTATACGTACTTTTCAAGAAGTGACACCTTCAAATAGAGGATTGCCTTGCGTGATTAGGATACATCGCCCCCTGAGGGCCTACTGACAGTCTCTTGGCCCAGCCTTCTCTGCCCCAAATCCTGAAATATATACAGGAGCAGAAAAACAGACTCTCTTTTTAAAAAAAAATCAGAGTAAAAAACCACCTATTTTGGTTCTTACAGAGTTTTGTTCTTTAACATTACTGTAAAATTCCAAGTTCTGTTTAGCATCTCTTCCTGTCTTTGTGAACATTGCACATTCTTCTTCTATTTATTTCTCAAACATTCCTATATACATTGCCAGAAGAACCAGCATATGCCTCAGCTATGCTGATTGCTTGGGCTTGTGTTTATCAGGTGTCCAGTGACTGACCACTGCAGCAGAGAAAAAGAGAAAAGATAAACCAATATAATAACTTGTGAGGCTAATGAAACCAATAATCAGTCTTACCTGCTGGGTGTCTCTGAGCTGACCTTGCATTTTGCCACAACCACCAAGGCATAAAGTGGTCTAAATCCTTCCACTGTTTTATATGTATCCTGCCAACTCAAACGTTTCATGTGATAATTGTCTTTCTTCATCTTGTGACTCCTCAGCTGGCAAATCATTGCCTAATATAATATTTTCCTGTAAAACCTTGCTCACACCTGGGTTTGCCCTCTGTCCGTGCTGAGGATGTGTCACTCAGCACAGTGAAAGGCTTCTCCTGAGGCTGAACTAAAAGGACCTCTGTGAAAACCTCTGCCCTCTTTGCAGCTGAAGTTGGGAGCCATATATAGGGGTGAGGAAAATTCTGCTGGCCATATATTCTTGGTGGGAGGGCAGAATTTCCAGTGGTTTGAAAGGAGTTCCCTAACACAATCACTGTCTCCCTTTTACAGTTATACATGCGCTGGAAATGTATAACCTAAACCTACTTTTCAAACATATTCAGAAAGGCCACAAATCCACTGGATTGCCTTTTGTCCAGATGCTACATGGTGTTCAGTAACAATTCGGCTCCTGGTTTCTCCTTTTATCTTTGCCCATAAGGTTCCTAAATACAGTATTGTAACCAGGTTTGCATTGGATACCTTTTCAAAGACAGAATATCTTCAGCTAGGAAACTATCCTACTACAGTTGGATTACCAGCCTCCACTGACTCACCAGAAATATTTTTGGTTTTGTGTTGATGTATATTGCATATGAAAAAAGCAGAGACATCACCTTGCCGACAAAGGTCCGCATGGTCAAAGCTATGGTTTTTCCAGTAGTGATGTATGGAAGTGAGAGCTGGACCATAAAGAAAGCTGACTGCTGAAGAATTGATACATTTGAATTGTGGTGCTGGAGGAGATTCTTGAGAGTCCCCTGGACTACAAGGAGAACAAACCTATCTATTTTGAAGGAAATCAATCCTGAGTGCTCACTGGAAGAACAGATCATGAAGCTGAGGCTCCAATACTTTGGCCATCTCATGAGAAGAGAAGACTCCCTGGAAAAGACCCTGAAATTGGGAAAGTGTGAAGGCAAGAGGAGAAGGGGACGACAGAGGATGAGATGGTTGGACAGTGTCATTGAATCTACCAGCATGATTTTGACCCAACTCTGGGAGGCAGTGGAAGACAGGAAGGCCTGGTGTCCTCTGGACCATGGGGTCACGAAGAGTCAGACACAACTTTATTTATTTATTTATTTATTTATTTATTTATTTATTTATTTATTTATTTATTTATTTATTTATTTATTTATTTATTTATTTATTTATTTAATATCCTGCCCATCTAGACTGAAGTTTACTCTGGGCGGCTAACAACATACAAGAATAATAAAACAAAATAAACAAACACATTTAAACCATAAGGATAACAATAAATTAGGTATTGATAGGAGGGAAGGCCTGCCTAAAGAGCCAGGTTTTGAGTTGGCCCTTAAAAATACCCAGGGGAGATTGTTCCAGAGGCGAGGGGCCACTAGACTTAACGACTAAACAAGAACAACAACATATAACATTCGGACATGGAGAGATCCTTAAAAGGGCAGTACATCTACCAAATTCTAGCCACTCTCAGGAATTTGTGTACTATGTCTCTTTAAAGTTGTTTCTTAAACAACAACAACAAAATTATTTTAAAAACATGCACCCTCAGTTGAGCACTCAGTCATGCCCACTCATGCTAGTGTTGTATGTATGTGGCCACAAACATGTACAATAAATGGGGGGGGGGGGGACAACCACAAGTATAAAGCAAATTAGACAACTAAGTTCAAAGCAATCACCAACTCCACCAATTCTACTGAGCTAACTGCTGAATTAAGAAAACACTATTTGGAATAAATTTCAGTAACCTCCCACAACCCTTCCATGCTCTACTGTAACAGGAAAGCAGTGGTAAAATTCTTGCCTCACATTGCCTGCAAAGACATTTCAATGAGAAAGCTGGAGCTCCCCCTTCCCTCCCCCTCTTCATCTGGTTACCATCTTGCATTCACACAATCTCTCGCTGAGAACTGTGTGAATAGAAAGTGATGATGCAATTCCTGCTTCACCTTGCCTGTTTCGGGTTGTGGACAGCAATAATCAAATCCCAGCTCCCCTCTTTCCCCTTCCTGAACATGCTAGAGTGTCATCTTCACATAATTTCTTCCCACAGTCTGTCTTTATCCCATTCATTTTAAACATCTGAATCAGTCCAAACTGTCATGGCCTGTATAATTTTGCTCTATAACTGAATCTGCTTCAATCTGGAGCCTGAGAAATTCGTCCAAATTGGGCCAATTTGATCCAGGATTTGACTAAAGCTGACAGACATCTCCGCTCTTGCCTAGGCCTCAATAAACATCTGCAGTAGCTAGATAGCTATTCTCTTTCATCACAGACCATGACCCTTTTGAATTATATAGCATGGTCTTTCTTTTATTTATTTATTTTTATCAGAGGATCACACCATTTAAAGTTATGGATATCAATGAAATATACATAAAATTTAAATAAATTAAAATGTTAAATTAACTAGAATATTTTTGACAAGAAGCAGGCTACTTCCAGAAGTGTTGTGTTATATATCATGGTAATAAACATACTTAGAGCAGGAGCAATAGTGGGAAGCAAGACCATAGCAAGAATATTTATCCCTAACCTATAAGTGTTCTTTAAAACAATTCTCAACCTTTCATAGATCACCTGTCACTCTTTCAAGGTCCTTGGTCTCATGATGATAGGGGGGAAAGGTGCCACTTTTTCTGAAAACACATTTATATGTTTACAAGAGCTAGGTTATTATATCTGTGTGTCACTATAACTCACTGAGGCCCTCACAGCATTGGGTTTAATGTCCAAAGTTACTAGTAACACACCAAAATCACCAATGGGTAATCATTGGCCAGCAGAGTTTGTAGGAGATGACAAGTCACACTTGCATGAGGACATGGGGACTGAGAAAGAAGTGAATTCTTATTCATTGTTATCTTTCTCTGTAAAAATGGGGGCTTGGTTTCGAAGGTTTTCAACTGCCTAGAAACAGCTCTCTATATAGGCAACTGTATCCCTTCATGCTCTGTAGTACTAAGATGATGGTACTGTTGTTATCTATGGATAATGAACATGATTGTGTAAAAGATAGATCCTGCTTCTTGTCACATTGTAAACATGGGAAAGTTTAAGGGTCTTAAATCAGGATGAATTTCTTCTGTGCATGCACTTTTATTTATTTATCATTTATTTATTTAAAATATTTTTACTTTGCTTTTACCCTAAAAAGGACCCAAGGTGGCTTACATCATTAAAAATACAAGATTTAAAAACTAAAAGCAGGAAGTATACAGATATTTTAAAAATAATTAAACAAGTGTTATATTAAAACCAGTAATTAAAATCAATACTAAAAGCACTTTTCCAATCAATATGTCTAAAATGACTGCTTGTATTCCTTTGCAGGAAGTAACAATGCCAGAATGTTTCTACTCATTGATAAGCAGGGTTTTAAACACACACACACAAAAGTTATGGGACAAAATTATTCTTCCCTACAGGAACAAAATCAGGTTTTACATCAGACTAACAGGAAGTACCCAGAAATAACTTGCGCTGGCTGCATTCCCAGCCCTAATACATATTACTTAGTAGGGCTTATTATTCCTTACAAAGATAATGAAAGGATATTAGTGGCTTTTGGAATGGGATGAACATCCCACCCCATTATGTCCTTTGATGACCTTCTTCAGAAGGAGGACGTTATCATCCATGGACAGAAATCATACAGTCTTCTAAATGTTGATGGAATGTAACTCCCATTAGTCCTAGCCAGCATAAGCAGTGGAGGAGGAGAATGGAAGTTGTAAACCAAGACAACATCTGGAGGGCCACATGTTCCTCCAAAATGTAGTGCACAAATAAAGGTGAAGGTGCAAAGAAGTGCTTGAACTGGATGGAAAAGTTCAATATAACTTCTTGACCACAGTGGGAGTTCTTTGGCTGGCAGTAAATCAGAGTGGCCTTGCGCTTGGAATGTGCCTGCTTGTAGAGGCAGCACACAGATTATTGTTAGGTAAATGCAACTGATACACAAGAAGACTATTTACAACATGCACTGTTATCAGTCAGCACAGCACCAGAGATAGCCAGTAAATCTTTAGATCCAAATGTGATCAACACCCGTGTTAATTTACCAACTTCTTTAGCCTAGGGAGATTTCACTTTCTTTCCATGCACAAAGTACTGCAGATGTCTTTCTGTACAGAATTTGGTTCATGACAGTTTGGCTTTACTTGTAGGAAGGGGAAACTAATTATTCTGTAAATTGATTTATTTTATTGTAGATACAGACTGATTAGTTAACAGAGAGGTAGCCGTGGTTATCTGCTGCATCAAAAGCATAGGGGACATTACTGGGTATAAGTCTTTTTTAGGCAAAAGCCTATGGCTTTTGATGAACCGCATGCAGCTCTGTCTGATCTATGTTTACTCACAATGAATTAAAAACACAACAAAGAGCCATACTGGAAAAGGTGGCCATTTATGCATTGCCCCCATCTAAAAGGGGAATAGATCAGCAAAACAGAAGACAAAAGAGGCCAAAGATATGTGCATGTTATATATGTGCACGATAGGCCAAAGCTTAGGAAAGCTGATGTTTGGATTACAGGTCCCAGAATCCCATAGGCAGGATTGTTGTATACTAGTCCCAAAATTAACAACCATTGTAGTCCAAAAAATAAATTTAGGGCCTGTCTGCACTGGGAAATTTTTACATGCAGCCCAGTCTGTGTGTAAAAACATGATCTATTTTAACTCTAACTTGACCAGTCCTTCTGTCCACACTAGATATCGTGCTTTGGGTCCTCTTATCCTGTGCTACAGGTCCACACAGAGCAAGGTTTACTTGGTTTACTCATAATTAAGGAGGCAGTATCAGCAGCAGCTAAAGGTCAACTACAGTATGAGAGGAAAACATTGGGGTGAAGATTGGGGAGATGGAAAGGAGGTAGTGCCTCCTTTCCTACCTTTCTTCTCTGCTAGGGCAGCCTCTGCTTTGTTGGGGTAGAGTCCATGGAGTCGACGTTGCCCCCTTCTCTGCCTTTTCTTGCAGCTGTCATTCAGGGGGCTGGGATGATGTTCCTGTTGTTGTCATTGTTAAATAAATTATGTGGTATTTCAAAATGGCAACACAACAAGCTAGCATGGTCCTAGAATTTTGCTGCATCAGATAAGAAAATTTTTTAAAAAAGAAAAAGATGAAAATAGCATTGAATGTCATCACAGTTACCACTGCCCATTTTTCCATTTTTGTGTAAGCTAACCGTCTACACGGGCTAAACAAAGAACTATTTGTACTAAATTGTGTCAAAAAGAAGGCATACACTAGCAATGTTTCAGAAACGTGTGTGACGGTTCTTAAAGGGGAAGGATGAATCAATCCAAGTCAAAACACAGATGGACACCATCATTTGGCTCAATATCAACAGTGCTATCAGTCCTCCATATGTTGATCTATATGTCAGTGTGGACAGACTGCTAGACAGAATCTAGGGGATTTATCCTTGTCACTAAGGAACGTAATTGTAGGATCTTTTTAAATCTTCTAGCCAGCATGTGCTCAAGGTGGCTGGAAGATTTAGGGAGTCATAATACAAAAAGTTACATTTCTGAGGTCTGGTATAATGCAAATTTAGGAATAAATCCTACATTACAAGGAGAAATACAATACATGTTACCTAGTGGTTAAGATTATAGCCAGGTAATCTGCATCCTTATTCAATCTTCTGTGGACTGCTGATAGGAGACATAGGGTCTCTGTCTTTCCTTCTTATCATTCTTTATTTTAAAATTAGTCATGAACCCAACAGCCAACAACAAAGAGAACCTCTTCCTACTAACTACAGATCTAGAAATATATGTCATTGACTGTAACCAGCGACAATAACTCAAAGGGATATGACACCATCCTATTATTGAAGCCAAGCAGGTCTGGCTTTTTTTGTTCGTTCGTTCGTTCGTGCGTTTATTTATTTATTTATTTATTTATTTATTTATTTATTTATTTATTTATTTATTTATTTATTTATTTATTTATTTATTCTGCCCGCACCCTGCAAGGGTCTCCAGGCAGCTTCCAACATCAATTAAAATAGTTCAGTTGAAACAAACACACTAAAAACCAATACGGTTACATCTCTACTCTACAAAAGCAAAAATAAAACAAAAACAAAAACAATCTATATCCATAACTCTACCAAATAAATTAACAACCTTCAATTAAAAAGAACTTCAGTTAAAAACCTTCTGGAACTGGAAGGTTTTAATCGGGCACCAAAATGTCTGTATCATCAGCGCCAGTTGGATGTTTGGGAGGGCATTCCAAAGACCAGGGGCAGCTGAGGGATTACTCTTTCAGGAGGGCTTTCTGGCTAGATCTCAGTTGCTGGGTAGATTCGTATGGAAGGAGGTGTTCCTTCAGGTATCCAGGGCCCAAGCCGTTTAGGGCTTTATATGTCAAAACAAGCACTTTGAATTAGGCTCAAACAACAACTGGTAGCCAGTGTAACCTGGCAGAATCAGCTGAATAGGGTCTCTCATGGTTGCTCCACTCACCAGTTGCGCAGCTCGATTCTGAACCAGTTGTAGTTGGCCGATCGTCTTCAAAGGCAGCCCCATGTAAAGCGTATTGCAGTAATCTAAATGGGTTATTATCAGTGCATGTGTGACTGCCATTCATCCAGATAGGGATGCAGTTGGAACAGTTGCCGGAAGGCCAGACCAGGGTCCAGGAGCACCCCCAGACTGTGGACCATGTCCATCAGGGGGCGTGCAGCCCCATTCAGGGCAGGGAAATAGCCCTTTAACCTGGCCAGTGAAAAACCCACTAATAGCACTTCCATCTTGCCTGAATTAAGCTTCAATTTATTAACCCTCATCCAGTCCATTATCAGGTCCAGACACGAGTTCTGCACAGAAACTCCCTCACCTGGATTGGTGGAAAATGAGAGGCAGAGCTGAGTGTCGTCATCATATTGCTGACTCCTCAGCCCAAACCTCCTGATTACCTTGCCCAGCGGTTCCAAGTAGATGTTAAACAGCATGGGGGACAGTATCGAGCCCTGAGGAACCCCATGACATAACGCCATGAGGCAGAGCAACTGTCCCAGCACCACCTTCTGGACATGGTCAGCCAGGAAGGAGCGGAACCACCGTAAAGCGGTGCCCCCAACTCCCAACCCAGCTAATCTATCCAGAAGGACACCATGCTTGATGGTGTTGAAAGCCGCTGAGAGGTCCAGGAGTATCAACAGGGTCACACTCCCCCTTGTCTCTGTCCCAACAAAGGCCATTATAGAGGGCGACCAAGGCAATCTCCATACCAAAGCCCGGCCTGAAATCCTATTGTAATGGATCCAGAAAATCTGTTTCATCCAGCAGTACCTGGAGTTGCCCAGCCACAACCCTCTCCAACACCTTGCCCAAATAAGGGAGATTCGCCACCAGCCAATAGTTAACCACTGGCCCCAGATCCAGATTAGGCTTTTTAAGATTGAATCACCGCCTCTTTCAAGGCTGTCCCTCTCTCAAGGAGGAGTTGACATTTTCCTGGACCCATGTATGGATCCCCCTGGCAGATTTCCTAATTAGCCAAGATGGGCAAGGGTTAAGCGGAATGGTGGAAAACCGGATAGATCGAAGCACCCCGTCCACATCATCGGGGCTCAATAACTGAAATTCATCCATTAAAATTTGACCTAAGCCCAGTGCACTGGACACATCCTTCAATTCTTCATCAATGGTAGAGTCCAGCTCACTGCAAATCTGAGCAATTTTTCCCCTCAAAATGTAAAGCAAATTCCTCACAGCAAGCTGCTGAGTGGTCCTGTGTCTCCACTGGCTCTCCCAGCCAGAGGAAATCACAGACCACCTGAAACAGCTCTGCTGGACGACATTCTGAGGAAGCAAATAGGATGCTAATATCTAAACTTGACCAGGAAGTGGTCTGACCATGACAATGGGGGTCACTGCCAGCCCCTCCACATCCGGACCACCATCTTCCAATCCCGTTGAGAAGACCAGGTCCAAGGGGTGACCCTTTTTGTGTATTGGGCCTACAACAAGTTGAGACAGCCCCATGGTTGTCATGCCAGCCATGAAGTCCTGAACCTCTCCTGACAAGGTAGCCTTAGCATGGATGTTGAGGTCTCCCAGTACCAAAAGCCTGGGAGTACTCAACACCAGGTCCGAGACTACCTTCGTTAGCTCAGGCATGGAGACTGTTGGTACGTAGCAGGGTGGTCGGTACAACAGCAGAATCCCCAGTCTGTTTCGTAAGTGCAACACACAATGCAAGCTCTCAAGATCTCCTCTCAAGGGGACAGAAAGCCTGGTCAAGGAGATGGAACTCCTATAGATCTTTGCAACTCCTCCTCCCCAACCCTTTGAGCGACCCTGATGCTGGACTGAGTAACCAGGTAGACACATCTGGGAGAGGAGGACCCTGCCCTCCTCTCCCACTCAGGTCTCGGTGATGCACACCAGGTCAGCCCCCCCCCCCCAATCCAAGATTGTGTCATGGATGAGGCTGGTCTTATTTTGTACTGATCTGGAGTTCATTAACACCACCATATGGATCCAGGGCATAATGATATGGTCACCTGGTACCCTTTGCTAGGGGGCAGAACAAGAAGAGGGGATAGATGTGAGGTATCTAACCCCTCTTCTCCTATGCGGGCATGTTGTACTCCCTCCATCATACCTTCCTCTACCCAGGATTACTTCAATAGCTGCCCCCTCCACTGACCTTCCCCCTTTTATAACCCCTACAGGGGTTATAACTCCTGTAATCTGGCACCCTTCCATGCTATCCAGAAAATCCTAGGAATTGTGGTCCAAAAAAACACAAATCTGCACACTTCTGTGGGATCCATATATAACCTGCTTTTAGCTCTGCAGCATTTAATTTTTTTTCTTTATTCCATTGTTCAAGTGGGAAAACAACCCTGTGCCGGAGCTATAAGAAGATAATCTGTGCTTTTACTCTCTTACAATCTAAAACAAACATGACATAAAAGCAAAAGAAACTGGGAAGGAAGAAAAAAATCAACAATTCCTGCTTGTGTGAGAATTATGGGAGTTGTAGTTCAAAAGCAACTTTTTCAAGCTCTGTTCAGTCTCTTGTATAGAGAATATCATGCATGAGCAGACCTTTCTGTAATGCCTGGAATCTGGTGATAGGGATTAAGCTCATGCCAGACAACTTTAGCTCATAATTATTCTACATTCGCACAGGGCCATAATTTTAAAACACTGCTGTTAGTTACCTACTCCAAGAACTTGGCATGGTAGTAGTGCAATTAACTAACTATGGTTTATATATTCCTTTATTTTGATTTATTTATTGCATTTAATCATATTTTACCTTTCTTTGCCAAAACATGGGAACAGCAATTAATATAGGCAGGCTGTCCAACCTGGTAGACAGGCACAAGAGAGAAATGGAGGTATATTTACAGTAAACTGCCAAATACAGCAGATTAAAAATACCCAGTGGGAAAAAGTGCGTGTTCATAAGTAAAACATTAACTAGTGTGGAACAAGTCTCTCCAGCAACATATGCATCCTTCACAGGCCACAGCACTTTTCTTATTCCATTCTGAAAGAGCCAATTCTATCTTTCTACAAAAGCTTCCTATCCCTCTTCTATCTTGGTGCTAATTACCAAATAGGCTTGGGTTCTTTTCAGAGTGGAAACACATTCCACCTGCAGTTAAAGGATGGTTGAGCCCAGTCTGCTTGGCAAATGCCCACTCTATCCTATCCACTATGCACTAATGTGCATGAACAAGTGAATCTCACCATGGCATTTCAGAGTGGCATTTACCTTGGGTTAATTACTGTACAATTTCCCACAAAAACCGATGGGCAGTTTTACCCTAGAAGAAGCAAAGCAGAGCCAACAAATGTAGTAGCAAATCATTATTAGTGGTGAATCCTAATTTAACTCTGAGCTCATACTTTTACAACCATGCCATTCTTACTGTAGAAGAAGTGATGTCATTATCACTGGTAGTGTGTCAGTTTTCATTGGGAGAACAGAGCTGATCGGTAGATATGAACTACAGCTGTAGATACTGTGGTCCATAAAACAGTAGTGGGAGATCACACTCTGGTCATTCACACCTCACCTGCTATTCATCCCCATGCAATATAAACCTGTACACGTTCACTCAGAAGTAAACCTCAATTAGTTCAGTGGGCCTTACTCCCAAGTACATGAGTACAGGATTGCACTGATAATGGAAATTTTCTGTAATCAGTATTTCTAACTATAATGAGCAACTTGGTGGTAAACTTAAATCTTAAGCGAAGTTGTGTGACTAGACATTACTAGAAGTTACTAGACACTAGATTTTAATTGGGGAACAATAACTCTTTTAATTAATTCTTATGGAAGCGTACATATCTAAAAATGCCACTGTTGCTATAAGGTCATGGGGAATGGACTTGTTAGATCAGAGGTAATTCCACAATGGAAAAATCTGTATTTAAATCCATAATTTGGAAACGTTACTTCTTTTGACATGCAGGCTGAGGAAGTTGTATACCCAAAAGGCAATTTTTTCAAGCTCTGCTTAAACCTTGCAGTAGGCCTCCTGGGTGTGGTCTGATGACCCATGATGCAACAAGCATACTAAATGTAAGCAGGTCCAGATTTGAGCAATGAATACATGACAAACTGACAGGGAATCGTAAGGAAATGATTCCAAATCCCATTATGGAAGAAAAATGAAATACAAATGCAGTGTGATACCATTAGCAAACCAATATAAAACCCAAATATTGCTCAGTATGTCCCCATCATCTCTCCATCAAACTATATGAGTCCCTTTATCAATAGAAAACAGAAAATAATCGCTAGTCTTGATATTAACATAGCTGAGTATAGTGTTAAATGATGGAGTTTTTGTTTTGAAAGACTGGTAGATGTCAATGTGGGTAGCTTTAATTAGAAGACGGAAGGAATTTAAGAGGGATTTAATTAGGATAGAAACAATGATATAGAACAGGGGTCTCCAAACTTTTGAGCAAGAGGGCCACATTGTATATTTTCAACATTTTTGAGGGCTGAAGGAACGTGTGCACACATATGGACATGGCCGCATGCACGCAAGTACATTAGTTTTCAAACCTTCATATTTTATGTCCTATCAATTCTTTTATCAAAGAACCTGAGTGCCACCATGACAGGAACAAAAACTTTTCTCTGAGAAGCACATTTATATGTTCATAGATATTCTGCAACATTTTTCATTTACACTAAGTTTTAAGGACATAAAAAATTCCAAGGACATAACAGGAAGGAAGGAAGGAAGGAAGGAAGGAAGGAAGGAAGGAAGGAAGGAAGGAAGGAAGGAAGTCCACTAGTGGCTGAAATTAGTAAGATATCTAAGCAGTACTAAATATAAGATATTTGTGATTTCAGTTGGGCTGAAAATAGGAAGCTTTTATTTAGGTCTCATCCTGGCAAAGTTTTAATTAATATTTTGACCCCATTTGAAGCCACAGGCTTAATGAGTCAGAAGCACATGGAGTAAGAAGGTGCTATTGTTACACATGGACAATTTTTTAAACTAGAACCAAACTTCTTAAGGTAACTTTCCACTGGTATTTGGCCAGAAGAGATTTCACACATATATGTCAGGATTCTCTCTCTCTCTCTCTCTCTCTCTCTTTCTTTCTCCATCTCTTCCAAGACAGCTTATCTCTCTCATTATCACTCTGACATTTGTTTTGGCTTTGAGTTTAATTACACCTTGAATAGAACAAAGGTTCAAATCAGGTTGAGATAATAGGAAGTCAATGAAGTTGGATGTGTAGGAAATAATGAAACCAGAGGTGTTGGTCCGTGCAAGCTGACCCTCTCGGACAAGAAACAAAAGCTGATAAGGGAGAAAGGGATTAATCAGTCATCCAGGAAGCTAAAGGATGTGTACAAAGGTGTCTGATGTTTGCATCTGCATCCCACCTGGATGGCCACAAACACAATATAGTCCCACTTAGAAAAATTCCTGTGCACTGGAGCAAAGCCAGGTAGGAATGCAGGGAAGCATCTGGAAATGTATCTCTGGACTAGGAATAAACATGGGGAAATTAATCAAGTTACAAGACACGGCAAGTCTGAAACACCATTCATGACTGATAAGAGGATAAATCATTCCTGTTACAGCAGGGTTTACAGACCACCAACACAATCAGACCTCCGTTGTCGAAGGAACCCTTGAGAGGTCTAATGAAGTTTATGTACTCAGAGGCCAAAGTAATTCAAACAGCTAAACAGAATAGTCAGAGGGACTACAGGATATACAGAGACTCAGAAATTATTTAGCTAGAAACAGTCACTGAGCAGAAGAAAAAATAAGTGTTCTTCCTATAGTACCTGTTTGTGCTACCTAGAAAGCACCACGAAAACTGACCGATAAAATGAATATGTTCCCTGGGGGCTATGTGTTCATATTATTTAGCTAGGGGTCTGTAGTTACTAAAATACCAGGCCCCCAAAAATTGAGTTGGCTTCAGAATAGACTGACCAGTCCATTTAGGGAACTAGAAATGCCTTTGTAAACACTGGCCGTTGTGCAGCTTAGTCCAAATGCTGGCTGTCAGTCTTGCCCTAGTATCCCCAATTTCCTTTTCTTTTTATCTGTAGGCATCCTTCAGTCTCAAGAGACTACGGTAACGTGCTCTGAATAGAGGTCTTCGAACAGCATCTAGTATGCCTGAAAAGGCCAGTTTGAGAGTGACAATCCCATCCAAACTGAAAACAAATACAATCTGGCCCCTCCCTGATTTTGCTGCTTTCGGGACTGCCTCTTTGCTTCGGCCTGCTGGACAAGTGTCTCTTCAAATTGGGAGAGGCCATGCTATACCGCCTGCCTCCAAGGTGAATGCTCAGATGTCAAGGTTTCCCATCTGCTGAGGTCCATTCCTAAAGCCTTCAGATACCACTTGCAAGTATCCATGTATCACGGCTGTGGTCTCCCTCTGGGGTGCTTTCCCTGTACTAATTTTCTGCACACAAGATCTTTTGGAATCCAGCCATCAGCCATTCTCACAACAGGACCAAGCCAAAATAGACGTTGCTGTTTCAATAATGTATACATGTCAAAAATTCCAGCTCACTCTAGGACTACTCTATTTGGAACTATGTCCTGCCAGGTGATACCAAAAATGTGTCGGAGACAACGCATATGGATTGTGTTCAGCTTCCTCTCCTGCCGTGCACAAAGGGTCCAGGACTCACTGCAGTACAGGAGTGTACTCAGGCCCCAGGCTCTATAGACCTGGATCTTGGTGAGTCCATGCCATGGCCCATGATTTGTGTTTTCTTCATGCTGATTGTTAATCCAAAATCTTGTATATTGTTGCTCTCCCCATCGCACTCACTATCTCTATATTTACAGTATAGCTCTACAAAAATGTCTTCTCTGCCCCAAAGCTCCATGCATTTTTTCTAGCAGGGTGTTTATTTATTTATTTTAAATATTTTTTTATTCCTCATGTCTACTTAAAAGAATCCAAGGTGACTTGCAATGTTGAAAAAGAATATTAAGTCTAACAACAGTGAGTATACAAATACTTAAAAGGATCAAACAAATACCATACTAAAAAACATAAACAACAGCAAAACACATTCAAAGCAGAAAGTCTGTTTTAAAAGCCCAACTCAGCAGCCAGTCGCTCAGAAAAAGCTTGCCTGAAGAGAAAAATCTTCACCTGCTTGCAAAAAGAGAATAAAGATGGTGCCAGCCTGGCCTCCTGTGGGAGGGAGTTCCAAAGTTTGGGAGCAGCAACAGAGAGGGCCCTCCTATGTACCCTCCAAACACATCTGTGAAGGTGGTGGGCCAAGAGAAAGGCCTCTCCTGATGATCTTAACACCTAAGCAGACTCAGAAGGAGAGAGGTGGTCCTTGAGATAGCTTTGTGCCAAGCCCTTTAGGGCTTTTTAGATTAGAATCAACACTCTGAATTCTGCCTCAAAACAGATCTACCTGGTGTTGCACCAAAATCTGTCCTTCCATTTCCCCAAGGTTTTCCTCCTCCACAATAATAGTTTTTGTTTTCTCTGCCTCATTCTCCAGGCAGCATGGAATTTCTTTGGGTTTCCTGTAATGGTGTTTGTGGTTTCAGTTTCTATTAAATCTCTTGTGTTTTTTTTTTCTTTCTGTTACGCAGATCTCTAGCACTCTGGTCTTCTCTAGCTGCTCACACTTCCTGGTTTGAAAAAAACTGGAGAGGGGCTATATCTTAATGCTTTAACTGAAGTGTGAGCAGCCAAGGAGGCTACACACTGCCTGGGAAATGATTCTATAATAAATAGGGATCGGTTGAAATTTGTTGGCCATTGATTTTTGTGCAAATCGTCCACATCATGACTTCTGGAACTGAATCTGGAAACCCAATGCGATGTGCTCCCAAAATCCATATACTTCTGAACTTGTCATGTGCTTTACAGAACAAAAAATATGTTCAGCAAATGTGTACCGTCCAAAATGTGCACCAACACACTTTGATCAATAGAAAAATGCACACAAAAATGTTTATATTTGTATATTTGAATATTATGTACACAACTGCACACATTTTGGAAAATATGTCTGAAAAATATAGATACCATATTTTTTCTGTGTATAAGATTATACTTTTGTCTAAAACATGTAAATGAAAAATTGAGGGTCATCTTATACATGGAAGTAAGGAGAGGGGGAGTGATCAAAGCGCTTTGATCTCTGCTTTCCCCCTCCACTTTCTGCAAAGTGCTTTCCCCCTCCACTTTCTTTGCAGAAAGTGGAGGGGGAAAGCACTTTCCTCATAAGAAAGTGGAGGGGGAAAGCAGGAATCATAGCACTTTGATTATTCCTGCTTTCCCCCTCCACTTACTTGTGAAGAAAGTGTTTTCCCCCTCCACTTTCTTTGATGATTTCTGCTTCCCCCCTCCACTTTCTTTGCAAGAAAGTGGAGGGGAGAAGCAGGAATCATCTAAGAGCTTTGATTTCTGCTTTCCCCCTCCACTTTCTTGAGAAGAAAATGGAGGGGGAAAGCACTTTCCTCGCAAGAAAGTGGAGGGGGAAAGCAGGATCCAAAGCACTTTGATCCCTGCCTTCCCCCTCCACTTTCTTGTGAAGAAAGAATTGTTGGGTTAGAAAAGGGGGGTCTTATACATGAGGGCATCTTATGCAAGGAAAATACAGCATGTAGGTTTCCATATAGAATGAAGTGAGAGTTGGAATCCACTTCAGACCACTGGTAATTGAAAACAGAGAACCTGAGAAAGGTCAGGTCAGAGTTGCATATGCTGAACCATCAAAAAAGCATGTGTACTCCTTGATTACTTCATTACTAAGATAAGGGCAAAAATCTTATATCCTGCTCACAAAAATTTCACTGAAATGTTCTTTTTTTATTATTTTTTAAAAAGCAGATACTGTTCCATCAAACTGAATGGGAATGATCAGGCAGGGGGGTGTGCAAAGGTACAGTACAGCGTCAGATTCCAGCCAATGTGATGCTCTACACTGCCTTCCTTTCTTGCATACAGTACCTTCAACCTTTAGGGAGAAACCTAAAAGAAGCAGTTGATGCAGATAATAATTTGTTCCCTGCCAACACAACTAAATAAATAGTGTACTGGTTCTTCCTTCTTGGCAGAGCTTCTCTGACTTATGCCTGACCATCCCTCAGACTCTGGCACACTGTCGTGCTTGTGAAAGCCCTGTTTTTTGCCATGCCATTTTCTCCCACTTCGAGGAAGTTCATTTGCCAACGTTGTTTGTTAAATTCACATTCTTCTTCACTCTGTGCCTACCAGTCAGAACTATTAATGACTCTGGAAGACGAGGGAGGCCTTTTCCCACTATACACATATGTGGGGGATGCAATACAAAACAAAGATGAAAGACAATAAGGGCTGCACTGGAATCTAGGCAGTGGGCCTCGGCTTTGCAGAGATAATCAAGGAACTTAATGTGAATGCTTCCAATGACGTGCACAAATAGGAAAGTTCGTTTTGAGGTTAACCCCATTTATAATTTAGGCAGATTAGATCTTTGGAGCTTAAAAAAAAGAATCAGCTCATAAAGGACATGATCTAGATGGATGAAAGTCATTTAAAAGTGTGGAGAAAAGATAGAAAATATGGATATGCACCATTAATTAGCATACTAGCCTTTTGCATCCTGTTTAAAAGAGGACACACAGCATCATAAACATGAAAAGGATTTTCAGTTAATCCACAGAATTCCTTGACTCTAGAAGCAAAGCTCATTCATGCAGTTGGGAAAATACTATGCAAATATGTGCACATGATGTACAAAACACATTTACAACATTCAGACCGATCCTTCTTGCCGTCTCACCAACATCTGGAGTCACCATGAATAGGAATTTAGAGAGCTTTCTAAGTGGCTACTTCCATGTCAAGTTGCTTAACTCCATCTCTAAAGGTCTTCCACTAGTAGCCAAAGTAAATTTTATCCCAACAAGTCGTTGCCTCATTAGCTGGCATATTGTGGTTTTGGACATTGCAAATTAGTGAAGCAAATGTATGTATTTTTTTTCAGTTTAAATCACTTTCTTTTGTCTACCTACTTCTTTTTTTAAAGGGTGGCTTTAACTTTACATTTTGCTGCAGTTGTATAATTAACAAATGTATTATTTCATTGCTGTCAGCCTCCTCAGGTAACATTTGGAAGCAAAACAGTATGCAAATTTAACAAGTAAATTTAATAAACAAATTTGAAAGACCCTTTCACCAGCACATACCTGTTGGAACCCTAAAACAGTCACAGAAGACATGTTCACGGGCTGTCCAGTAAGTACTATTAGACTGGCAAGCAGAAAAGACAGAAGCCTAAATCCAATGGTCTATGTCAGCTAGAGTAGACTCACTCAATCTTGCTGAATAGTGATTCAAAATCTGTGTAAGTTCCTTTGATTTAAGGAGTCTTCTTTATTTGGGACTACCAGTTAGACTTCCAAGGAAGGGATGATTCAGGAACTAAAATACTTGGGCCCTTGATTGTTCATGTGCTTTTGGCTCCTCCCATATAGGTAAATATTGTAGAAGAACAGGTCCTGCCACAGACATTGAGTGCACACTTGGAGTTGCATGTCAAGAGATGCAGGTGCTCAGCCCAGGACCTCCAGGAAGACCCTTGCTACAATTTCTTTTCATTTACATTGTTTGATTTACTACTGCAACAGAACATCTTAAGAAGCAACAATGATCCTATTCATATGTACCCTCTTCAAGAAGGTAGCAGCAGTAGCTGAAACTGACACTGTTAGTACAGTACAGAAGGTGGTAGTGGTAAACCACTGATGAATTTTTCTTACCTTGAAAGTAGAAGGCAATGGTAAACCACTGCTGAACTTTTCTTACTATGAAAACCTTGATGATTAGACAATCCAAAATGGAACAAGCGATAGTGCTGGAAGATGAGACTTCCAGGTCGGAAAGCATTCAATCAGCTAATGGGGAAGAGCAAAGAACAAATATGATACAATTTCCCTGAAAATAAGACCTAACCTGAAAATAAGCCCTAATGTGTTTTTGGAGCAAAGATTAATATAAGACCCTGTCTTATTTTTTGGAAAACACAGTAGATTTGTCACTAACGATGCAGCTAGATTAAAGCTGAAAGGACATTTACTGGCTGACATGCAGAGAAATGAAAGGAAAGCCTAAGGCTGCACGAAACATACATTTGGAAGATTTTGACGCTTGTTAGAATTTCTCCCCCCATCCCCCAGGCCTTTGTTCTTTTTACTACTGCAGTAGTACATTTTGAGAGGCAACAATGATCCAATTCATATGCACCCTCTTTAAGGCAGCTACTGGGCAGCGGCAGCAGCTGAAAACAGCACTGATGCAGGAGACAACAGTGACACGCAAACTAAGTTTTGCTAGCCCTGCACAGCAGATGGCAATGGGAAACCCCTCCTGAAGATTCCTTACCACAAAAACCCTATGATGAGAGAGTTTAGAATGAAAAGAGAGATACGGCTGGCAGATGAGACTCCCAGCTCAGAAAGCACTCAAAAATCTCCCTTTATGAGTCTGCTTGAGTGCTAGATCATCAGGAGAGGCCTTTCTCTCAGTCGTACCACCTTCGCAGGTGCATTTGGTGGGGACAAGAGGGAGGGCCCTTTCTGGTGTTTCTCCCAGACTTTGGAGCTCCCTACCACAGGAAGCAAGACTGGCCCCATCTTTGCTGGCAAAGACCTTTCTTTTCAGGCAAACTTTCCCTGAGTGACTGGCTGCCTGAGTACAATTTTAAATGGATCGATGTACCTTACTGCTTTGAATGTGTTTTGGTGTGGCTAATTTTTTTCATATGGTATTTGTTTGATCCTTTTGTTGTTGTTTAGTCATTAAGTCATGTCCAACTCTTCGTGACCCCATGGACCAGAGCACATCAGGCCCACCTGTCTTCCACTGCCTCCCGGAGTTGTGTCAAATTCATGTTGGTAGCTTCAATGACACCATCCAACCATCTCGTCCTATGTCATCCCCTTCTCCTCTTACCTTCACACTTTCCTAACATGAGGGTCTTTTCCAGGGAGTCTTTTCATGAGATGGCCGAAGTATTGGAGCCTCAGCTTCAGAATCTGTCCTTCCAGTGAGCACTCAGGGTTGATCTCCTTCAGAATGGATAGGTTTGTTCTCTTTGCAGTCCAGGGGACTCTCAAGAGTCTCCTCCAGTTCCACAATTCAGAAGCATCAATTCTTCAGCGGCCAGCCTTCCTTATGGTCCAGCTCTCACTTCCATACATTGGTACTGGAAAAATCATAGCTTTGACTATGTGGGCCTTTGTTGGCAAGGTGATGTCTCTGCTTTTTAAGATGCTGTCAAGGTTTGTCATCACTTTCTTCCCAAGAAGCAGGCGTCTTTTAATTTTGTGGATGCTGTCTCCATCTGCAGTGATCATGGAGCCCAAGAAGGTAAAATCTGTCACTGCCTCTATATCTTCCCCTTCTGTTTGCCAGGAGGTGATGGGGCCAGTGGCCATGATCTTAGTTTTTTCTATGTTGAGCTTCAGAACATTTTTGGTGCTCTCCTCTTTCACCCTCATTAAGAGGTTCTTTAATTCCTCCTCACTTTCTACCATTAGAGTAGTATCTTCTGCATATCTGAGGTTGTTGATATTTCTTCCAGCAATCTTAATTCCAGCTTGGGATTCCTCCAGTCCGGCCTTTCGCATGATGTATTCTGCATATAAGTTAAATAAGCTGGGTTGTCCGGGACATCCAGTTTTTTCTGGTATAATTCCTCTGTGTATTCTTGCCACCTCTTCTTGATGTCTTCTGCTTCTGTTAGGTCCCTACCATTTTTGTCCTTTATCATGTCCATCTTTGCACAAAATGTTCCTTTAATAACTCCAATTTTCTTGAACAGATTTCTGGTTTCCCCCTTTCTATTATTTTCATCTATTTCTTTGCACTGTTCATTTAAGAAGGCCCACTTGTCTCTCCTTGCTATTCTTTGGAAGTCTGCATTCAATTTTCTGTAACTTTCCCTATCTCCCTTGCATATTGTTTCCCTTCTCCTCTCTGCTATTTGTAAAGCCTCGTTAGACAGCCACTTTGCTTTCTTGCATTTCCTTTTCTTTGGGATGGTTTGTGTTGCTGCCTCCTGTACTGTTATGAGCCTCCATCCATAATTCTCCAGGCACTCTGTCCACCAAATCTAGTTCCTTTTGATCCTTTAGTATTTGTATATTCAGCACTGTTATTGTCAAATACCATCTTTTAATGATGTAAACCACCTGAGGTCCTTTTTAAGGAGAAAGGTGAGGAAAAAATATTATAAATATCTCCTTCATGTTTATGCACATTAAAGGAGTTGTCATACCTCCTTCTCATATATTAATGCCAAACCTCTTTTTGTCTTGTCACTTGACTATTCAGGTAATGGTCTCCTACTTAATAACCTTCACTTATTTCCCACTTCCTCTTTCATTGCCACCAGCCTTCAGATGCACCTATGTGTGTATATTGACCTTATAACACAATTCACATAGCTAGTCCTCAAGTATTGAACTCAGCATGACTCGTTAGTTGAATAGAACTAATGAGTTCCATTAGTTGACTAGAACTAATAATGTCTTCTGCAAATAACCATGTCAAAAGAAAGATATTTATTCTTAGAATTTATCTTTATTCAGGACAATTCTTCATTCTATCTATCACCTCTTCCTCTCAAACTCTCCCAGAATCCAACACCACCCTCTCCCTGATGTCTCTATGCCAGACTAACTCAGAAATATAATCCTTCTCTGTATCAAATTTCTCTCCCAGCCAATCAGAACCATGTTTGCCAACATCCCTTGCTCCTCAGTCATCCCTCCCATCAAATGTTTTGCACACCAATGCATTTCAAATTGTACATTTACCATCACATTACATTTAAATACAACCAGGAATCTCAGGAGTTATCTTACATATATTTTCTATTTCTGTATGTATTTCTGTATGTTTCTATTTCTGTATGCCATATATCAACAGTTTGGACCACTATTTAATTTTGGCTTATTTCATCAGAATATTCGTCCTTTTAAATTTCTTTCACTGTACCATGGATTTTTCATGCTTCATATATATTTCATACATTCCAAGTTCATAAATATGATTTTTCTGTCTGGAAAACTTTAATCCCGTCTGTCCATCTAAATTCTGTGATAGACTGAGGCTCTTTTTACCCTTCTGTCTAGCTATGACAGGTATATGGAAGATACAGTGTGGTGCTTTGCCACTGCCTTTCACATCTCAGTGATGTGACCCATTGCAATGACTACCATTATGCCCTCAGTTTTCCATACCAAAGCCCAACCAGTACGTATTGCTTTGCATCTAGCTGGCACTAACCTTGCTTGCTGCCCAAGTTCAGGTAGAGTTCAGAGCTGACTTGGTTCCTCAAGGCTTCGGAGGCCTCCTGATCAAGCTCCAATGGCAAAGCCATTTGCTTTTCAGGGCCTGAATTAATTAACTGCCACCTGACATTTGACATGACAGAGGTATATGGTGGCCCAGTCCAGAGGCAAACCACTCTGTGGCCAACTGCACTCTACTGCAAGCAATTTTAGGTGGAAGATTAGAATACCTCAGAATGTCTTTTGGAGGATTCTGGGTCACATCAGACATGCCATGGCCATGCATTGGATGCCACTTTAAACTAAGGAGGAACTCTTCCACTGCATCCAGTTTCAGAGTGTTTGTTTCCACAACATTGCATGACAAAACAAAAAGCTGCCATTGAGGCCCCGAAGAATCAAAACAATTGACATCATTAGAGACAGAGCTCCCTGAAGTAATAAAATATGTCCTCTTTTCCTAACTTGAGTTTATCTCACTGTGCATTTTGAAAATCAACTTACTTTTGTTTTGTGACTGGACACTGAGAGATAAACACAGAATGCATTTGAAAATCTGATTATGACTTGAAGAAACAGTGTGCCTGGAGAGAGAGAGAGAAATTGTAATAGCAGGAAATGTGCATTTCCCTTAATGTGTGATTCGACTCTTATTTGTTCCCTTTGGCCACTGTGTTCTTTAAATGCGAACAATGGCAATAATGCTTTATGCACTCCCTGTGGCGTATACATGAGGAGAATATAGAGGGCACAATTCTGCTTTTTGAATACTCAACCACCCTTGTTTGACATTCAAATGAACATCACAGGTGAACCAACTGCACCCAAATCCAATAACAAAGATAACTAAGAGGAATTGATGTGGAATGAGAGTTATGTTGCTGGTCCCTACAACTGCCGCTATACAACCAGTACTTATTATACTTGCATAATCACAGTCCGCATAACCCTCACTGTCTCGGTCTACGTGGTAGCTAGATGAATAATATCATTTTCCCAGAAAGGGTGCAGGAGAAATGTAATATTATCCTGAGAGAAACACAACCTTGAGGGAAGACATCTGAATCTCATGCAGCAAGTTTATAACAGCCATGGATCTGCTTTGTTAAAAATGTGGAAAGACTTTTGCACGGGGGTCATCTGAGGATTATGTGACATAGAAATAATTGTGGTCTTTAAACAGCAACCATTTAACAATGCTCTGCTGTAAGTTCCCTTTGCTGTTCTTTTACTCATCATTTCTTTTTCTTTGAGGTGTTTTTTTTTTAAAATCATGTTAGGACTGTATTCCTAAGGGGGTGTAACATTGCTTTACATTTGCAAAGCAAAACAGGTGGATGAGGGCATGGATACTTTGCTGATGGATACAGATAGATTGATATGTACATGTGTTCTGTATGTATATTCTTAATCTCTTTCGACCCATGTAAGTGTTCCTAGCTCATTTAACTGGGTTTCTAATTCCTTCACGGAAACTAAAGGATTCTCCTGAAAATGTAATAAAAATTAATTTGGATGAATGAATCATTATTGTTCCATGAGTCTTTTCTTCCCTCCCTGATGCTGACAGCAGTCAATTATTCTTTTTTACTGTTCTTTCTGAGAAACTGAAAAGGACAAACAAATGTCTGGATTGTGTCCAGTGAGGTCATTCCTTCACTGGAAGGCTTCTAGCGCTTGGAGAACCCAGTGTTCATCCTTGTACAGTACAAGTGTAAAATCTAATTCTCTTTCTCCTCTAGGGGTTGCTCCTCTTCTTTCAAGCTCCTCTCTCCCTCTAGGGCCTCTGTCTCAGATCCCTGTTCCTCTGTCCCTGGTTCCTCTTCTCTGGGTTCCCTGGTGATGGTCCTACTAAGTAGGTATCTTTCAGTTCTATCAGGGATCTCACAGTCTGGAATTTCTTGGGTCCTCGATGGAGGTGAGATTGCCCACCAAAAGTGGCGCTAGTGCCACTATCATTGTCCTGCCACTTCTTTCTTTCTTTCTTTCTTTCTTTCTTTCTTTCTTTCTTTCTTTCTTTCTTCCTTCCTTCCTTCCTTCCTTCCTTCCTTCCTTCCTTCCTTCCTTCCTTCCTTCCTTCCTTCCTTCCTTCCTTCCTTTCTTTCTTTCTTTCTTTCTTTCTTTCTTTCTTTCTTTCTTTCTTCCTTCCTTCCTTCCTTCCTTCCTTCCTTCCTTCCTTCCTTCCTTCCTTCCTTCCTTCCTTCCTTCCTTCCTTCCTTTCTTTCTTTCTTTCTTTCTTTCTTTCTTTCTTTCTTTCTTTCTTTCTTTCTTTCTTTCTTTCTTTCTTTCTTTCTTTCTTTCTTTCTTTCTTCCTTCCTTCCTTCCTTCCTTCCTTCCTTCCTTCCTTCCTTCCTTCCTTTCTTTCTTTCTTTCTTTCTTTCTTTCTTTCTTTCTTTCTTTCCTTCCTTCCTTCCTTCCTTCCTTCCTTCCTGGTGGTTCACTGCAGCGACGGATAGCCACCTTGAGAAGCACTGCTCTAAATGTCTTTCCATATTAATATTAGTTGAAAACAAAAATGAGTGTAATCCAATGAGCTTTGAAAAACAAACTGTTATGCTAAGCCATCATCTACCACCACCACCACCCGTGCCTACAAGGAAAAACCTGTGAGGTCTTTAGCCCAGGCTAAAGGTGTGAGGTTGAAAAGCAAGCCCCATTGTGCTATAAAGCATTTGCCATTTATAAACTAGGCGTGCATACCTCTCCTCTCTTCCTCACATTACCTACGTTGCTTCTAAACTGGTTCAGTGTGAACAGTTGACATATTTCGGAAGTTCCACTGGGGTAATCCATGCCATTTCTACCAGTCCAATCACTTGCTAGTTTTTCACTGGAATCTCCTATGAAGGTCACCTGTGGGTGTCAGCTCTGTTGATAGACTAGACACTCTGTCTCACATACACATGGCTCTCCTCCAATGAATGCCTTCCTCAAGAGCATTGCTTTCCTGTAGAGACTCTGCCTCCTCCTGCCCTCTCTGCTAGCAGGTGCATAAAGCAGAAATCCAAGAAATCCTGTGCTGGTCTTTCTGGACTCCCCCAGGAAAACCAAAAACTACTCATGGCCCTTTAAAAATTCATTCTTATAAATAACATGCTTAGGACATGTGAAGAAAAGAAAACCCTTTAATGTCCTACTAACTTTATAAAGCCTGGTTATTTTTTACCTGTAAAACATAGAACTGAAATAGCAAGCTAAGTTTATTTTAAAAATATATAACACAGTCAAGTGTTTTCAAATATATATATATATATTATAATAGGAAAGCAGTCTCAGTTATCTCAAGGATTCGAGGTTTTTTGTTCTAAAAGTAGTTCTTACTCTTAAAGTCCAAAAATGGAGGTTTATATTCGTAAATACAAAAATAAATGAAGCTGGCTTTATTGCATCTACAGTTGGTGTTTAAACTGTTCTTGGAAATGGCTGCTCCATTATTAGTGAACTCCATCACTTTGTTTCTGCTCAATGGACATTCTTTTTCCCCTTTCTTCTCCTCCAGTTGTCTATTTAGCAACTCAAAAATGCCCACATACTCTCCCTTTCAGGTTTTTTTCAACTATGGCTGGCAGGAGATGGTTTCCCAGAGGCAGGGACTGATCCCCATAAGAGAGAGCCCTGCGAGACACAGAATTATATGCTGTATCTGGGATGGGAGGAAGTGACTGCTGTCTAAATCCCCCACTGAATCCTGGATTCCGGCTGGGCCATGACCACTGAGGGTAGAGCGCTGTCCAAGGCTTCAAAGCTGGTGCTGATGAACCCAACAATGTTGCCCTACTTATCCTATGTGAATTAGCCTGAGAAAATGGTGTTTGGGGGAACCCGGGTGGGCTCACTATACCCCACAGCTAGATCCCTTTGCTGTTTACTATCCTAGGTGTTTGTGGTAGCTCACCTGCTATAGGACTTGTGACCCTCGCAACACTGCTATCTGCCTCTTCAGACTGGATATTTTCCTACATGATTTTCAAGGGGGCCTTTGGGCTGAAATTTTCTGCATAGGAGGCAGGCATGGGGCATATAAATAGCCCCTATGCTGTGGCGGGTAGTGTGAAAGTAAGGAGTGTGGGTGAGTTCCATTGAGAAACCTGAGGAAAGTGACAATTAACCCATCTCCCTGATTGGTGGGAAAGGAATTATATGAAAGGGGCATCGGTTAAGGGAATCTCCTGGGCGACAGTGCACCTAGGGTCTCAAGGTTTGGTGACTGAAGCAGTGGGGGGGATTCCTGGTTTTTGGAAGGCTGAAGAAGTGCTGGGGAGAGGTCAGCATGCTTCGGCAATAGGAACTCACCTTGGTGGCCTGATCCAGTTAAAGTGGTACACTGGAGTCAGATGAATTCACACTAGGGTAGGCCTCCTTATGAAAGGGGAATTAAAAGTTTAAAGAGCTGAATAAAGTTGTGACCCTAGTTTTATCCAACTCCTGGGTCTTGACTCTTTATTCCGAACTGGGTGGGTAATGTTATTTTTTTTAAAGGAGAAAATCAAGAAGTACAATGTTATTTTGTGAGAAAAAAATCTGTGGGTAACCTAGCAGGAAAATATTAACTAAGAATAATGTGGCTAATGGTAGAATTTGAATACGACTTCTGGGTACTATTGTTCTTGGATGACGTATGCTACCAAAAAAAAAAAAAAAAAACACCAGGATATTGCTTTGTATAGTGGGTATTTCTTCCCTTCCAACACTAGAGAAGGCATGGTGTGAAATCTTGGACCTGATTCACTAGTTTAACATTGTTGTGGAAATTGGTAATTCCTTTCTAAATTAGCTGAGTTGAAAGTACAAAACACAACTTCACAAGAAATCATGAGAAAGGACCTAAAGTCTCAGAACTGCCCTCTTTTTTCATGCTCTGCACTTTGTTTAATAGAAATCTGAAAGAGAAAAGAAAAGTGTCTTTAATTACAGTAGCGGAACTTCAGTTACAATCAGAAGAATAAAAGGGATGAAACAAAAATTGCATCGTAAGTCATGTGGAAGCTGAACCCATCATGTTGGCTGCAAGGCCAGAAGTCAGGAACAGAGACTTTACATGTCTGCTCTGGTCAATGGTTAGAGAGGAAGAGAGAGAGGAAACAAACAAATCGAAGCAAACAAACAGGAAGAGGAGGTGATGTCTTGCCTCAGGCCAAGGTTAGTGGCAGAAGTCAGCTGGTTTTGTTTGTTTGTGTGTTTTGTTTCCTCCTCCCATTGAACCCCAATGTTAGGTTGCATGCAAGATTATTACCATTTACATATTCAGATGTTTCTTGATGTATTTCATGAAGTTAAATGACCCTACCATATCCATGCTGGTCCAGCACTAGTTCTTGTCATACATGACATCTGGAAACTTGAATCTGCAGTACCTGATAGACAAAATGAGAAGAAACATATAGGAGTGATATCCCAGAGTCACAAGAGCCATAGACTTGGTTAGTAGTCTTGTTCTTACAAGAAAGTGAAAAGAAAAGCTACAAAAATGTTTGAAACACCATGATAATAACAAGGCAATTCATAGACAGCACCATTCCCATCCATACAGTCAAGGGGGTTCTTAGTGGGCAAGAAAAATTCCACTGTTCCTGATGAAAATATGGTTACTGGCTGGTGAAATTAAATAAACTTTCAGTAAAATGCTGTGGGAAAAATGTTGACATTTGTATTAGAATCTTATAGTAAGATATTTCAACCCAAAATAAGAGGAAATGATAGCTGAAGCAGTTGGGATTCCAGAACTGTATGACCAGATTTTACATCAAGATCTGTAGACAGTTAGCATTAAGAATGCTTCAAGGTTTCCTCTGTTGGCTACATGGGTCAGATAGTAACTGGTCCTTTGTGATAAGCATGGCACATCCATAGTATAGAAAAAGTTTGTGCAGGAAGCTCTGTAGCACATTTGGCATGATCCATTCTAAGGGGAGCACTTTGACAAAATCTGCTGTCGAATAATGTACCATTTCAAATGCTGGCAGAACACCAGAAAGCTTTTGATACAGTCGAACAGGCATTGTGTCAAGCCTGAGTGTTTTAGTACTTGGATGTCATCAAACTACTCCCTGTAACACATCAAAAGACAGCATTCGTGCGTGCTTATTTCAGAAGAAGAGGCCAATGTCTCTTGCTGAAAGAATACTTAGTTGAGCAGAGCAGAACTGAGGACAGAGGAAGAACTGTCTTGCAGTCCAATACACAATGAAGCCTTTCCCTTAGTACACATCTGGCAAACTTGTTCTACTTCAGACCAGCCACAAACTCTTACAAACAGTTTTTAAGAAGCCAGTCACTGTTTCAAGTGCATGCAACTTCAGACATACCAGCTCAATGCCCAGTTGATGCATCTGCCTGACATACTGTCTCGAGGTACAGTGGATCCTCCCATATTTGAGGTAGATTCCTCGGAGGGTGGGAGAGTGGCACATGAAATAAGCACCTTGGCCATGGAGCTGTGTAGAACTGCCATGGTACAGGTAGCTAGAAAATGGGACTTCCACTGCAAAAGGCAATAGTGTTCAGAAACCATGAATTAGCTACAATATTTGAAAGATGACTCACCTCCCGCAGACTCTTTGGGCCCTGCAAAGGATTCTTTGTGCTGTCATTTGCCTAGGAGGCAAGCTTGTCATCCTGAATCTCCAAGACAAAAAGTACTCTTCCAAGTCGTTTCTCCTAACTGCTTTCTGCTGTTCTCCTTTTCTCCTTATCTATAAGGAGAAATAAGAAATAGGAGAATATTTCTCTATAGGAATTATTTGAATATTGAATTATTTTCAGAATGTCCTGAAATATTGAATCTCGCTAATAAGACTACAAGAACTGTAGCTGCCAAGCTTTTAAATTCGGCTTTCTTGTTGTGATATGCCAAGCACATTGTTCATGACTGTGAGTTTCACCAATATGTCAGTAACTGAGTAGTCATGGTCTAAACCAATGGCCAGAAAGGGTTTGTGAATGGTTTGTCCAACTACCCTTCAAGAAAGCTTAAGATTCTGGAGCCGACCCCTCCTTGGTATTACTGGATTACTGGAACATGCCAGGTACCAGAAAGTTGTATTCATTTAATTTGATAAAGGTTGTATTTGGTAAATGTGAAAGTACAGCTAGGCTTCCTTTACACTCTGGCTGTAGTCATGGCCTCCTGGTGTATCGCTGAGCTTTTGCCATGTCTAAATCATATCAACAAATCTTTGTGTTGACAGGAAAATTGCTGAGGTTCGTCTAACTCATTGGCTCCCAAAATGGGGAGTGTTCCATGTGGAGGGAGGGAGAAATATGGGAGAGGTGAAAGTATGAGATTTTAAACCCGCTTTCACATTATTTGTTTTGCTATTCAGGCTTGGCTTTATTTATTTTTTTAAAAAAAACTGAATGTTTGTGTTTATTTTTTAATTGTAAATTACAAATTTATTTGTTTATTGTTATAAGGGGGATAGGACATCGCTATAGGGGAGAGACAGGAGAGATAAGAATGTGTGATACTGAGATGTTGTTGGGAACCACTAGTTTAACAGAATGCACAAGCAACAGATGTCGCAAGGGCTACAACATCCAATTTTCAGCAGGTCCTGAGGAGTGAACCAAACCCTCCTCAAAGTTAATTTTCCAAGACGTTTTCCTAGGAGGTAGATGGAAGACGTGTACATGTGCATGAGAAAGAAGGGGCTTGCTCAGTTGTGGGAGTGGCGGTCAAAGCAAAGCATTGTCCCTGGCCATTGTAGGAAGAGCAGCAGCTAGAAGCTGCAAAGGCAGCCGATCTCAGAGAGGGACCAGCCTGGAGCAAATGCTGGCGCCACACAGAATGCTCTGGCTGAGAGTGTCGGGGTTCTGTGGGCACTGGATGCCTCATAACACATTCCAATACCCTCAAGACAAGGGAAATTGCAGGTTGAGTCAGATGTCCTTTCTTTTCTTTTCTTTTCTTTTTTTCTTTTTGGTGGAGCAGCCCAGCTCTTAGAATATTCTCGGTAAACCAAGCAATTCTTGTTGTTTGTTTTAGCGTGAGGCTCCTAGAGTTTAAAAAAATGCATTCAGTTCTAACACCTTTCAGCCTCATAATAGCAATAACAGAGAAACAGAACATTAGCTTCATATTTTAAACATTAGTGGGTATGGGAGATAGCCTTGTTTCTTCCCCTGCTCTTATTTATCTATAATAAGCACATTTAGAGCCTGTCTCTATGGGGTGTGTGTGTGTGTGTGTGTGTGTGTGTGTGTGTGTGTGTGTGTGTGTGTGTGTGTGTGTGTGTGTGTGTGTGTGTGTGTGTGTGTGTGTGTGTGTGCGCGCACAATATCTTTAACAAAGCTAAAAATGCATTTGTGCAGGGGTTTTTATATATTGCATCAGGATATATTTTGCCAGAAAGGCAGAATATGAATACGTAGCTAATTATTCTGCTGGGTAGAGAATGTTTGATCTTATGCCTTTCATTGTGCTTCTATTGTTTTTCCACCCCATCCATGGCCTCCTGAAGCTGCTTCCTGAAGATCCAGTTTGTGGATGGGAAATCCAATATCCCACTTTGTCCCTTAGCATTTGCAAGCATTCATCACAGGGTAGTTGAAGACAGAAGTTTTTAATTTGCATAATTCCTCATTGCATTATGTGTATGTTTGTTTGGGTTTTTTTTTAACATGAATGACTCTTTTTCTTTTCCTATGAGAAAATGTGGTCATAGGCTGAACACTCGCAGCAACATTGTAGGAGATGGTTTGATAACGTTACTGTTCTCAAAATATATTCCATTTTTTCTGAGCTGGGATGGAAATGGTTCATTTCCTTGTATGGTTCAGTTTGTAACTGTGACAACTCAAAACAGCTCTACAACTGCATTATAACAATCATAATAGGGTTTTCAAACTAAGTGATTCATTTAAGGAGTATTTTTACCTGTTCCACCGCCAGTGACTGTCCATGGCCAAGCCAGGGAATTGAACCCAAGTTGTAGTCCATTACTCTATCCACTATACTTCACTGGCTTCACTTCTCCCATTTCTTGGAGTAATTTCAGGGTTGTTTTTAAACAATAGAAAATATAAATAAATATATATGTGCTGCTCCAGGCTTGGAAAGTTACATACTGTTATAGTTCAAATGTCCCATAGAGTGGTAAGTTATCATCACAGTTGTATTTTAAAAGTAACCATGCAGTTTCCCTGTTTCACAGAGGTAACTAGAATCATTCCTTTGAGTAAGTTTTTAAACGTCAGCTACAAAACACTCTCTGCTCCTGTTCACCTTTTCCTTGTCTCAACATCCCCACCAGCGCATGAGGCAACAAGCACAAATTAGTCATTGAACCGTATGCTATTTCTTCTCCAACATTTCATGAGGACTCACCTCTGTAACAATGAAAATAATTAGAAAGTTACCACAAAACCAACAAAGAGTCTTGTGGCTCCTTCAAGACTAAAACAGGTTTTATTTGGCATAAGCATCCATGGACTGCAGCTGACGTCTTTAGGTGCGTGGCAAGAAGTAAGCTGCAGCCCATGAAGGGTTATGCCAAATAAAATGAATTAATTGTTCAGTTGACAGAAGACTCTGTTGGTTTTGCTATATTGCAAACAGCCACCTTTCTGGAAACTTCTGAAAAGGGAATAAAGTTTTTCTCCCTTAAATTACAACTGCAGTGTAACTAATCTATAATTTTAGTTACTGCAAAAAGGAACTAATTATATCTAATTCTTTGTTTGGGGTGAGTTATAAGCTTTGGTGCTGCTTTTTAAAAAAAGGTAGACACCCTGCCTGCTTGAGAGGTTGGGCGGATCTAAGGGCTTATCCACCTATTCATTATGAAAGGCAATGTCTCTCACCACACTGCTTCTGTAATAGAAGTTGAGAAGATGAGCGTCTACTACAGGTTTAAAAAAATGCCTGGTTCTGGCCATTCCTAAATGCCAATCAAAAATGTATCTGTCTGCTCCAGTCATACCTATGTGATAACTACCCCCCCCGTAACAATATTAACTAGAAAGTTATCACAATAAAGTCTTGTGGCACCCTTAGACTAAAACAGGTCTTAATCTTTCTAGTTATTTTATACAGAGCTATTTTAGGTGATCTTGTCTAGAATATCCTGAAATCATTAGCATAGCATAGGCATCCTTCAGTCTCGAGAGACTATGGTAACATGCTCTGAATCGAGGAGTGTCCTCTCCAGAGCATGAAGCCCGGGTAAGGTAATATGGAGGATAGGCTGTTACCCAAGCAGCAGATCCCCCCTCTCCACATTGCTGAAATGGTCCAATGGAAAGGCAAGAGCCAATACAACTGGTTCCAGCAATGTCGCAGGAGTTGGCAGAACGACACATGCTGCCTTCGGGACTCCAGCTCCGGATTTTGCCTCGAGGTTAACTCCTGAAGCCTTTTCCATGAGTGGATATAGCCACAAGGCAGTGGAGGTTTGAAATTGGAGTTTTCCTTCTCCTAGATGGGCTGCCTTCCATGGCTGACAAGCCCCACCTAATCATTACCATGAGGCATTTCTTGACATGAAGAAACATCCCTTGGGATATGGACAGCCAACACTGTAGGTTCCTTGTGGCAAATTGATTCACTTCAGCCACTTGGAATGTAGTTGGGCACAACATTGTTCAGTTCATGCTGTGTAGAACTATTATTAATTCATATATAGTCATTTTCTGCCACCTTTCTCCAAGCTCTGGAACTCAAGGCAGCTTACGGTTATAGTTATAGAAACCAGTTTCACTAAAATGCAGTGAGTTACAAATATTAAAATGCAATTAAAGCTATTATTAAAATGTAATTAAAGCCGCCCAGAGTGGTATGATATACCAGATGGGCGGGATATAAATAAATAAATAAATAAATAAATAAATAAATAAATAAATAAATAAATAAATAAATAAATAAATAAATAAATAAATAAATAAATAAATAAATATTTTATGGAAACAAATTAAATCGTTGTGTTTTTTTAAAAAAAATCTTTTTAAAATCTTTTTTAAAATACTAGTAATAATTTACATAAAAATGAAAGAACATCAGTGTGTCCTTGGGTTTTTTAGTAGTAAAATGTCCCAGCTTGGCCTGAAGGAAACACTCATAATCCTTCTGCCACAAGGAAAATGCAACCTTGCGAAAACCCGAAAGAGAAAATCATCACAAGATGATCATGAAAATCATTTAATGCAGAAGGGAGCCTAGAAAAGAAAAAACACTGGACCTGGATTTCTTTTTGGCTCCCAAAAAGATGTGATAAAGTTGCTCTTTCTAGTTACACAAATCCAAGGGCAAACGGGGAGATCAGCTCTGTTGTGCCAGAATATCCACAAATGGAAGCATTTAGAATGAACATTAAATCCCATGACGACAGATGGGAGGAGGCACATCCAGAATCTCTGATGCATGGCTGTCATTGACAACCACCCTTTTTGTATTTCTAATCCTTTCCCTCTGGGGTTCCCTCCCTTAATGGGAGTACAGGTCCTGACACTAGCTTTAGTTTCTTCAGGTAGGTGAAAACCACCTCTGATGTAATGAATTAAAGACAAGCAAAACACAGAAGGGTATTTCATACCACCTGCTATGCTTGTTTCTATCCAAGTCTGAGCAAAGGTTATTTACTGGTAGTCCTGTTTCTCGTTAGATCTAGGTCTACCTGTGCCAAACTGAGGAAATCACATGACTCATAACTGAAGAAAGTGGTGAGAAAAGCACTGATGATTTTGAAATTACGTGATCCAATCCATCCACCTTACTGGCTGAACAGGATGAGTACCTGCTTTGTGTCAGGGCCACGCTGGTATTCCACACTGGGCCACGCTGGTATTCCAGGTGAGGTGGGGAGAGTATTGATTTTAATTCATTTATTCCACTTTTAATACACACAATATAATAAAATCAAGTAATAAACCCATAAAAGAGTAATAAAACTCTACAGCAGTAAAGTTTATCAAAATCATTGGCCAGTATCCAAAGAAATATTTAAGTCAGTATTAAGTCCAGTGGCATAAATTTCATCAGTAAATTGACACCACTTTAAAAGCAGGCATGTGTGTTTCTCATCATGCGCCAAATCATGTAATTGGTGTTTGTGTGACAGGAAGTACAACCACTGACTTCTTAACTAGCGGCAGTTAGCTGCTGAGATCAACACCATTGGACTTACAACAGCAGGTGTACATAATAAGATTTTGATAATTAAAATCACTAAGGATAACCAGGCAGAAGTTACATGAGGCCAGAGAGAGCAACTTTCAATGTATCATGTTATGTGGAGATATGAGGAGTAAACTGTACTAAACTACACTTATATTGATGGACTAAACTGTCAGAATATTCCAGTCAGCACAGTGACATCTCGTATCCTAATTATTTTCTCCCTGTGTGGGATTTATGTCTGAGTGGTGGTTACGTGTGGTTGCCTGGTGAGCCGGACCATATCCTGTCATGCTGGGATGGCTGTTAGTGCAAGGGGAACTGCTTTTTAACTCCCTACTCCAAGGTTAATAGGAGGGCCATTCTTTGCAGAGTTTATTCTGCAGTGGCGGAACTGTTTAGTTCTGAAAGGAGTAAAGGATATGGCGTGCGCATGCCGCTTCCACATACTCTTCCTATCCTGCCAAATACTATGTATATTTTATTTATTTATTTATTTAACTTATATGCCGCCCACCACATCTTGGTTGTTAGAATACTGGTACTGTATATCTGGGCAGTTCTGGCAGTACAGCTTTTCCATTCATCTTCAGGCAGAGAATGTGGGATTGTTCTATTAAAAAATAAAATAAAATCAAAACAAACACACAAGCAGTGTGGCACATTTAGGACAAGCAAATCTGTTTCAATGTGAGTTTTCATGAGTTACAATGAACTTCTTCAGGCACATGGAAGAAGTATTCAAGACACAGATCTATCGATCGATCGACCGACCGACCGACCGACCGACCGACCGACCGATAGATAGATAGATAGATAGATAGATAGATTAGATAGATAGATAGATAGATAGATAGATAGATAGATAGATAGATAGATAGATAGATAGATAGATAGATAGATAGATAGATAGACAGACAGACAGACAGACAGACAGACAGATAGATAGATAGATAGATAGATAGATAGATAGATAGATAGATAGATAGATAGATAGATAGATAGATAGATAGATAGATAGATAGATAGATAGATAGATAGATAGATAGATAGATAGATAGATAGATAGATAGATAGATAGATAGATAGATAGATAGATATAAGAGGATGGGAACAAGTGGGATGACAATTGCATATTAATACCTGGTAGTAAACATGGTGGCGCTGTGGGCTAAACCGCAGAAGCCTGTGCTGCAGGGTCAGAAGACCAGCAGTCGTAAGATCAAATCCACGCAACAGAGTGAGCTCCCATCGCTTGTCCCAGCTCCTCGCCAACCTAGCAGTTCGAAAGCATGTAAATGCGAGTAGATAAATAGGTACCATCTCAGTGGGAAGGTAAAACCGCATTCCCTAGTCACGCTGGCCACGTGACAACAGAAAACTGTCTTCGGACAGGCGCTGGCTCTATGGCTTGAAAAGCGGGATGAGCACCGCCCCCTAGAGTCGGACACGACTGGACTGCAAATGTCAAGGGGAACCTTTACCTTTACTTAGTGAACTTATAGTTCTTCTCTCTTCATGTCAGAAGTCAACTGGTGATGTTTCCAGAGTGGAAAGGTCAGCTGACAGGGCGCTATTGTTGCCCAAAGAATGCTCGGATGTGTTCATGGTCCTCACAGATCTCCTGTGAATTTCCAGCATTATGTTCATTAATGAACATTCAAGGTGTAGATAACATTAACATATTGGCAATCTCAGGAATTTATTGTTCTGTGCTGTCAAGCCTCCAGACGGTGCGGATGGTGAAACTGGTGTAGGAGTCTCCACCTCCTCAGCTAATTGAGGGTTTGAAACTCTGAAAGGGTGGTGCCTTGAGAGTTACTGAAGCTGATCCAGGACATCTTGTGGTCAGTGGAAAACCCTGGCCTGTAGATCTTTGGATGATTCAGTCCAGCTCTCATTCCCCCCCCCCTTCTTCCTCCATCTGATTGTAGCTCCACACACTAACTTTTCTTGATGTCTCCTCCCCTCCCCCCACAAAAAAACAACATTTCATATCTTCCTGAGCCTCTCCCTCCTCCTGAGTCATCTTGCTCTTCCATGGTGGACCAAACACCAGTCAGGCTCTCCTGTTCCTTAGCTATTCTAGAATGTTGATTGCAGAGTTGATCTTTTGAGCATGTCCTGCCTGCTCAACCGGGGCTGTCCAGAGCACAGGATATTTTGTGGATGTATAACAATAACAAGGTACAACATAGTTGTATCAATTTGATACCACATTGACTGTTATGGCTCCATCCTTGGTTTTGTAGCTTGGTATAAGGCACATAAAAGTCTCTGCTGTACTTCATGTGAGTGCACTAGAGTTCTTGAGCAAAGAATATTAAGTACCTCACCAAATTACACATCCCAGGATTCTTTGCCTTGAGGTCACAAAATGGTATCAAACCTATAGAAAGTTATAACGCAAACAGAGACATTGTAGGTGGAATAGTCTGGGACTACCTGGAGGGCATATGAATTTGTTTTAATAATAAGGAAAATCAGCTGCTTTTCCTTATTATTGCTAGAGATGTATCCTGCTTATGAGGTAATATGAACTAGTATCATAGTGTGAGTGGAGTTGTTTGTGGATGTGGGTTCAGCTCTAAGCTCAGCCATGAATCTCACCAGGAGGTATTAGGCAAGTCACAACCTCACAGGGATGTTAAGATAAACTGGGACAGTGTCGACTACACCACCCTAAGACATAAATATGGGCATTGAAAGTTTCTTTTTACCCCTATAAAACAAACAGTCCCATCTGTGACCTGATCTAAGCAAACATAAAATCATACTGCTTTCACATACAAGCTTGCTCAGCTCAGCTGCCATTTGATTCTGTGTCAGTTGTATTTAGTGGTTTGGCAGATGCTTATGTATTTTTGGATCAAAATTCAGACCAGTGAGGACAAAAGGCCCTGGAATAAAACACAGGGAAGACTCCAGTAAAAAGGGCTATTTATTTATTGTTTTAAAAATAGTTAAGCCAATCTCTAATTGTATTGATCTTGGCAAAAGAAAATTATGATTTTCATTTTATTTTTGCAGTGCTCTATTTTGAACAGTAGATAAAAAAGGACAAAAATTTAGTTTATTTATACATCAGTGCATTTTATTTTATTTTTATGCCTTATTGCATGAGCCCAAGAGCACAAATATAGTGCATGGGGGTGGCCTGTTATCTTTCCTTTAATGTTTTTGGAATTTCCAACTTTGTTAAATTCTATCTCCCACCTTTTCCTTTGTCTTGTCCCTTTTGCTGTCATCAATGTTTCAGTTCCCTTAATAGCTTCCTTCTCCTCATTTAGATTTCTCACATGATTATATTCTTCTTCTGGGGTCTTTATCTTATGACAGAACATGATTTTTAAATTATCCAATACAGAAATACTTGCATGGATAAAAGAAACATTAACCCTTACTGCCCAGTCTTAAGCATGTTTTATCAAAAGCAAATCCCACTGTGTTTGAAGTGAAACGCCAAGCAAATTATGCATGAGAGTGTCACCAACTTTATCTGTATTTATGCATTTTTTCAATTTCTGATCTGTAAATTTATAAAAGAATCTCACAAGCTGTTGATACATAACACAATGTTCAGCAAGAAGACGGAAAGAAGTCTTCCAAAAAACCTTACATTTGTGTCGCAATGAGGATTAAAAAAACTAAGGTGAGCAGTCCTTTGGGACCACCATGGCTAGGCAAAGGCAGGGGTTTCACTCTGCAAGAAGTAGAAACCATAGAGCTACTGCACTTCAGAGCAGCAGGAACTCTTCTGTCCCTTTGTGCAGTCATTGTCACTGTGGCAGTGGTGTCTTGGTATGCAGGCTCCTACAGGCTCTCTTCGTTCAACTCTTGTGCCAGTGCTGGTATTTGCACAGATGGACAGGACTAGTCCAGTCCAATACATTTGCTCAATTATAAAGAAAGCCAGATTGTAGAGGAGTACAAAGAACAAATGTATGTGTGTGTTTGTGCTAGCTTTTGGTCAAGAAACAGGGCTATATGCGAGCGGATTTTATGTGCATGAATGAATCCCACTGAAATATTTTATGATTTCAAGCAATGAGGTTAAGGATCTTCTTCTAAGTTTACTCTATCTGGCATATGTTTTTTTATGAAGTCAATGAACTTCTGGACAGATCCTAGGCTGATATAAATTATCACAGCTCATATGAGGAAGATGGTTGTTATTCCAGCTGGCTTGCACTCAAGGAAATTTTCCCTTTAATTCTGGAAACTGATAAAGCATACCATGGCCAGGAACTGTGTTGATAATAGTTTGCTCATTTTTAAAAAAAAATTATTTTTATTTATTTTTTATACCATTTTCTTAGAGAACAGAAGAGGGAGAATGCTTTTGCACTCATCAGATTTGTAAGCTTTCATAGGCATATGTTTGGCCATTATGGGAACAAGTTGCTGGATGACTAGCTAGCTGCTTGGCTGATGCATCATTTCTCCCTCTCTGCGTATCTATCCAAACTTTCTTTCCAGTTATTCTAGATTATTATATCGTTTGGAATAAAAAGAGTCAATAACAATTTAAACCTCGGCAAATGCTTTTTAAAATTGGTCTTGGAAGAGCAGCATTTAGCAGGCCTCCGTGGTAGATTCACACTGTCGCTGAACCTGCTTTGCCAAATGGAAATATTAGCCCAATATCTTATGAAACCTAAACGATGAGAAACTTTATTTAAGGTTACAAAAAAAGCAGAGGACATAGAGTAACCACTGAGCAGGTATAGCTCAATAAAGAAAGAGAAATGCTTCCCAAATAGATATAGTGCAACAAATATGAAGCAAAAGGCCTTGAATACCGTTTTTGACTGAAAGGTAGGGTATAAAATATAGCAGGTCTTCTAGAGGTAATATTAGTGTAATATTTTAAAACTTATAATGGGATATACTGGGGTTTTCTTCTCTTCTCCCCTCATCCCCATAAAGGGTTATGTTTTCCTGTATGTGTTATCCGGAATAGTATTCACAGGCTGCACTACAGGAAGATCACATTTCCTTCCAACCTCCACTTTGCTTTTGTTAATAATAATTAGGAGCCAGCACTCAGCCCTAGAATCACATGTCTTTTGGTGAGAGACAAGCTCTGCCACTAATCCCGGCCCTCCTCTCCCATTATTGTTCCACTGACTACTGTTGACTTTCTTGAGAGGTTGGGAAACCAAGGATAAATGAGAAATTGGAACCACAACACTGGTGGGACAGGTTTCTTTGGCCAATATTGCAACAGGCAGGAAAAATAAATAAACAGAAATTCACCATTTATCAACAGCTGGGAGCTGGGTCTATTCAGGGTCACTGTGCACATATGTCTCCGATAGAGGATGGTGCCATAAACCCTTGGTTTTGGATTTCACATACCTCCACAGATGTATTCCATTAGCCCTGCTGCATCCTGGTCCTTAACCACCATTTTAATGGCTTGGCCCTTGACAATGCTGGCTTTAAAGTCTCCCTATCTATTCTAAAAGCACCCATTAATTATGTGAAAATATTCCACTTACCTCAGTGACTCAGCCCATCAAATGGGAAGATTCTTGAATGCAGCTAACCTATTTGTTAACAGAGCACAGGAAGAGCATATAGTCAAGATAGAGGATCGTGTTTCTGAACTCTCTTGTATTTGCAGTCAGCATTTATCTTTGAAAGAATGGATACGCCTCTCCTCTGTGTCAATAAGAGTTCTTGCTTCATCTGTTGGCAGCTAAGACCTCAGATGTGGAATTATGAATTATAGACCAAATTCAGGCTATATTTGAATGAAAACGTTATGAACCTATATTTCCTACTGACACTGAACATAAGTTTGCTTCCCACCAGGATGGAAGCCAAAAGAAGCAGGATGCTTGGGAGAATCACAAGGTTTGCAGAAGCACCCCTAATCCTTTGGGTAGGTGGGGGAGTGCCAAATATAACTGTCAGCCAATGTTTCCAAAATATTGTAAGCCACCTTGGGTCCCATTGGGTGAGGTACAAATAATAAAAATGAATGAATGAAGCAAGATAGTGATGAATTAAATTTCTAGAATTGATATTAAGGGGGAAGGTGGCAGGAAAAGAGAAAGACCAAATACAAGATGGAATGACTCTACTAGGCCTGTTGCCTAGTCCTCAGGTGCAGTTGAGAAGGCAGTGTTATTTTCAGTGATGAAGTAAGAGTCACCTTCTCCTTCAGTCAGCTTTTATACATATAATGGGTGAGATACTCTCTTGTCCTTCACCTTAAGTAGAAGAATGTCTGAACCTGCCCACCCTGGCTGTGGTTGTAAGCCCATTTAATGTGTTTTGGAAGGGAGTTTTGGCATGTATTATAAGCCAACCTTTCATTCAGTAGGATCACGATAGCAACGGCATTCTATATGAAAATAAAATAGAGGATTTAGACGTTTAAGACCAGCTGAAAAGCAGTTTCTTAGATGCACAAACGACAAAGGATATAAATATATGAAATATTTATTTTCAGAAACTACTATAAATGGTCTCCCTTTGTCTGTGACTGGACTAAATAAGGTCAAGCAATGTCCATTTAAGGAGAGACTGTTCTTAAGAAATGTAACAGTCAACCAATGTTTTGAAAAAGAACAACAAAACCACCTTCATCTGCCTTTCTGAAATAGGAACTACTACTATTTAAGGAAAACAACTCCTTATTTTATATTTGGGACCATTATATAGCAAAAGATAACTATGATGAATCACCACTGGTCATCTGTGAGTTGGTGTCATGCTGAGGCCTAAAGAGCAAATCGCTATAACTGAAAACACACACGCACATGCATGAAACTGCCATTTCTAATGGCTTGATGCCAGTGTTTTTTATTAAAGTAGGCAACTGGAAGTGTGCAGAAAAATGTCTGCACACCCAGCCCAGAAGGTCAACTATAAAAAAAAGAGAGTTTGCAAAAATAAATCCAGACCTCATATACAGTTCAGAGGTAAGGAACTTAGGGCCCTCCAGATCTTGCTGAACTACAGCTCCCACCTTCCCTCAACCCTGGTGCAGACTGATAGGTGTTAAGAGTACACTACCATCCAGAAGGCCACCATTCTCCAGCACCATATGCTTTGTCTTCAAGGCTGCTGGCTGACTGGTTGTCTTATGGAATTGTAATTTTTTATTTAAAAAAAACATAACTAGACCTGTTTCTCCACCTTTAATGGAGAAGGCAGAAACTGAACAGAGGAAACAATTCCCACCCAGTTATTTCCATGCTGTAAAAGCTTCACTAGTTACAACAACAACAACAACAACAACAACAACAACAACAACAACAACAACAACAACAACAATAACAACACACACAAAAACCCCACAAAAAGTGGCAACCACTGTGGAATGCAGAACGGAATGTGATGGAACAGGGAGACGAGAATGAATAGTTTTTAATGGTTTCTTCATAGGCTGAAGAAGTAATCATTTGTTAGCACAATTCCGAGCTCAGTTTTAATCAATTAGCCTATTGGCTGCTCTGCAAAGCAAACAAAGAAGTTAATCCATGCACCTTCTTTGGCTCTACAAAACAGTAACATCTAATTGGGAAGGCTTGTGGGATTTCAAGACCTTGTCGTGGGTGGTAGGTTTTATAGCTTGCACTGTAGCAAGTATGCATCACCATACCTGCAGCATCAGCACTGTTGGTTCAACGTGGTTGTTCCTCTCTCGTCTCCTTGCACTTTGGCGAGAGAAAATACAGGTTCACTCTTTGTCCTTGCTTGCATAAAAGTGTCACTATGGAAACCTCCCTCTGGGGGCATGCTCTGTTCATGTCAAAGCAGCCTAAAGATACCAGTGGCAACACTCCACCTGTTTGCTGAACAGATTTTGGAAAGCAAAGACAAGGATTCAAAATCCTCAGTTGCCAGTACATGAGGAACATAGGTATGGTCTCCCACATTTCTAGATAGGCGTCTCTGGGTTCTCAGAATTTACCAGTCCCAGCTGCTTGCCTGAAATTGACTGATACTTTAAACCAGTTCCTAGTTATGATGGACATCAGTAAATTTCTCCATTATTAGTTCATTCTTAGTTACGTTTATACCCCACCTTTTCTCCAGTGAGTTTGAATCAGTCTACATAGGTCACCAGGAAAGAAAGAGGCACTCTGTGATATTTGGGGTGAAGTGCCCACCAAAAGCATGACTCCTGTTCTTCCCCCCTTTATCCTCACACTAGTCCAGTGGTTCCCAACCTTGGGTAACCCAGGTGTTCTTGGACTGCAACTCCCAGAAGCCTTCACCACAAGCTGTGCTGGCTGGGGTTTCTGTGAACTGCAGTCCAAGAACACCTGGGTTACTCTGGTTAGGAACCGCTACAATACCCACAGGAGGTTGAGCAGGCAGAGAGAGAGAGAGAGAGAGAGAGAGAGAGATTTAAAGTCACCCAGTGAATGTCATGACCAATGGAGGATGTGAACTCAGGTCTTCTAGATCCTAGCCCCACACTCTAACCACTACACTACATTGGCCATGTCCACTGAATAGTGTTCTGAGGGGGGGGATCAGACCAGCAAAGGCACAGGATTAGATTATTATAACACAAAGCGCACACAAAAGGTAAAGGTAAAGGTTCCCCTTGACAATTTTTGTCCAGTCGTGTTCGACTCTAGGGGGCGGTGCTCATCCCCGTTTCCAAGCCATAGAGCCAGCATTTTGTCTGAAGACAATCTTCCGTGGTCACGTGGCCAGTGCGACTTAGACACGGAAAGCTGTTACCTTCCCACCGAGGTGGTCCCTATTAATCTACTTGCATTTACATGCTTTCGAACCGCTAGGTTGGCGGGAGCTGGGACAAGCAACGGGCGCTCACTCCGTCACGTGGATTCGATCTTACGACCGCTTGGTCTTCTGACCCTGCAGCACAGGCTTCTGCGGTTTAGCCCACAGCGCCACCACGTTCTTTATGCACACAAAAGAGCAATGAGCAATGCCAGTGGGTTTCCCACAAAGAAAAGGTTCAAATGGAGTCTGTGGAGCTTTCAGGGGAGGGTCAGAAGTGTTTCATTTCTGAAAAACCACTGCAGATTATCATGGCATCATCCGTTATGCTGCTGGGTTACAGCTAATGTTTTTACCAGATCTTCAGTCACTGTGCTTTGGCAAGGAGATACTGAGATAATAGACTGCAAACCTAATCAGGGTTTTTTCTAGTTTCCTTTACCAAAGAACACAAATGTTAACACCATTTCGGTGGAACATGCTGGACCTAGAAGAGTACGTTAGTGGGTGTTTGCTTGGAAAATGTTGGATCTGCCTACCTCTGCTTCCGCATGTTCCACATCCATCATCCATTGCCCAACAAAATCTTGTGTGCTACCTTAAAAAGTAAAAAAAGAAAAAAACTGTACTATAAATGCTGCTGTAGCACAACTTCCTGAAACTCTTCCCCAACCTTTCCACAAATCTTGACTAACTTCACCCCTGAGGAGTGATAAATATTCTTGTAAATTTCATCTGTTTCTGCCAAAAAAAAAAAAGGTATTACATTCAACATAACATTCTTGGTATCATTAGAGCTGTATCTTCTCATGAATGTGAGGAAAATAAACTGGAACATTTCCTGGCCATGTTCACTTTCCTTTTTCTTTGGAAAGTATAATTTTTTTACTTACTTACTTACTTACTTACTTACTTACTTACTTACTTACTTACTTACTTACTTACTTACTTACTTACTTACTTACTTACTTACTTACTTACTTACTTACTTACTTACTTACTTACTTGGTGGAAGGGGAGAACACCACATTATCCTTGTCATTTTTTGTGGAGAGGGGGGCTCACATCCATGCATCAAGATAAAATAAGTGGAAGGTACCAAGAGCCCCAAATGCCAAAACTTAGTTACACCTCTACAGGTCTCCCAGCCACTGAAAATCATCACCATCTCCAGCAAATTCCCCAGCCATCTAGAGCAGTGGTTCCCAAATTGGTGTAATTCAGATGTTCTTGGACTACACCAGTTGTGGTGGCCATGGTTTCTGGGAATTGCAATCCAAGAATTACCTGGGTTACCCAAGGTTGGGAACCACTGTTCTAGAACATGTAAGGGGCTTTAGGAAGAAGGGAGACTTGCCACCTCCTCTCACTGCAGCTGCTTTGGGAGTACAATCACTACAGTGGGGTCTCTACTTAAGAACGTCCCTACTTAAGAACAATCCAACTTAAGAACAGCTCCATTTGCTAAATTTTGCTTCTACTTGAGAACAGAAATCCAAGATAAGAACAGGAAAAAAAACCTTTCCTGCTCTTTTTTTAACCTTAGGTCATCATAGGTTAAAAAAAATTCTCCCCCTAGTGGCAGAGTACGTATTAACCAGCTTTGCATTAGTTCCTATGGGAACTAATGCTTCAATGTACGAACGCACCTCTACATAACAACAAAACAGCCAGAACGGATTAATTGGTTTTCAGTCCATTCCTATGGGAAATTTTGCTTCAACTTAAGAATGTTTCAACTTAAGAACACCATTCCAAAACGGATAAGTTCTTAAGTAGAGGTTCCACTGTAGTTTCTATGGACGGAAAAGAGCAGATACGGATTAAATGGTTTTCAATGCATTCCTATGGGAAATGCAGATTCAACATAAGAACTTTTCAACTTGAGAACCACCTTCCAATACGGATTAAGTTCTTAAGTAGAGACCCCACTGTATTATGGAAATATCTATCATCCTTTTTTTATTTAAAAAAAAGAATTTAAGGTTTTAGCACCAAACACCTGAATCTATTTGTCTGAAATTTCACCACTGCACTTCCCAGAGGTGCAAGCCTGTCAAGCTATAGCTACAGGCTTATTACAGCTGCTGGCTTATTTCCTGTGACAGACAAGGGCAGATACAAATATTTGGACTGCCAAACTGAGATTCAGATTTAAAATCCAGTTAAACATGGCATTCTTCCTACTGGTCCAAGACAAACTGACCTGTGTTCCAAAAAATGAATTGAATAGTATGCTGGTTACCATCTTCCTCATAATAATGAGATTTCTTGTATTTCTGCTCGGCATATAACCATGAAATCTGAGATGTGCCTCTCTAATTTTAATTAGAGTATGTAAATCCTTTGTCCCTCTTTAGTGATGCACTTCCTCTTTACTATTAAATAGGCAAATAGCCTCCCTAATATCTTACCACAAAATGCTGCAACTGTACTGAAGAAACAGTGAGGTGGCCCTCTAGCATTATCAAATGTCTCACCTTGACCAGGATTAACATTAGCCAGATTAACATCCCTGTCATGAGAGAAATCATGAATTCCCTAGTTAAACCAGCTACAATAGATGACAACCCTGTGCACTTGCAGGTATTCAAAAATGCACACACTATATACAGGAAAAGCAGGAATGAATAACTATCCTCATTCCTTCTGTTGCTTTCCATTCACTGACCTTACTTCCCATGTTCTGCAATGGGGACCATTGTCATTTACCACAGAACATGGTTCCCTGATTGGGTGGGGCAGAGATTGGGAGACTGTTGCCCTCCCAATATATGTAGGAATCTAGCCTCTGTCAGTTCAGGCGACAAGGGGTGGTTGATTTTTCTGTCCAGAAATTTCTGGAGGGCAACAGCTTTCCCTGGAGTAATACTCTAACTCATACAAGAAACCTACCTGTGTGATTTAGATAGCAGGTTCATTTCTATGCAAGAAGTCTACGCCTCTTTTACATCTGTAGGTATCTGCACCTATATGTTTCAGAGGCTGCTGTTTATTTGTTTTACTTTGCTTCATTTTTTAAAAAAAAGCAAAGCATGATTGACATGTGCAGAACCTCCATCTTTTTGACTCCTTCGACATAACTGGTTATTCCAAAGTTTACTTAGACTGTGGTTTTCCTGCTTTCGAGCGCTTGCATGAACTTTTCCCAGCCTCTGCTCCCACCACTGGCTTTGTGAAAGATTTTTCTGTTCATAGCTTAGATCTGTAGATTTGGTAATAATCCCCTAGACCTGAAAGAACTTGCTTGTTTTCTGGCACATATTGTATTATTTGTCATTGGTTACAGTTACTGTACTTGACATGAGCCTGCACTGTACATGTTTTAACAGTTTATCCCACAGCCAAGTGACAACAGAAATCTGTATGGCCCTATGTTCTCTTTCTCTGCACTGCCGGCCTGTGCCCAAAATGCTTCTGTTAGCAGAGTGACAGAACTGCTCACTTATCGTCGCCAACTGTTATGCAACATGATTTTATTTTGTTTACTCTTTGCAAAGGCCATTAACATCAGGCAGTTCACTTGAGCTCCTGTGTCTATTTTTAGTGTCCCCTTCTCAACTTCTATTGGCCTTAATTGTGCAAATAAACACTTTGCCCTGTTTCCATATAATTTGTTGACTAATGCCACTCATAACATTGTGTCACTGTTTTCTCCTCCACTGTTTCCTTCCAGTTTACATGGCTTCATGGAATGTTTCCCAGTAAGCTCATTCACATGAATGCTGCTCAACAGGCATCTGAACATGTACATTGGGAGCAAATTCCCAGTTCTTGATTCCACCTCTGCAATGGTACCCTCCAGATAACTGGAGGGCATAGATGAAACCTATGCAGATGAAGATTCCTTCCTTCCTTCCTTCCTTCCTTCCTTCCTTCCTTCCTTCCTTCCTTCCTTCCTTCCTTCCTTCCTTCCTTCCTTCCTTCCTTCCTTCCTTCCTTCCTTCCTTCCTATTTACCAATGCATTGGTAGAGACCAGTAACATTTGAAATTTACAAGTGATTAAAATGTCTAGGACAATAAACTTTTTGCTTGGCACTGACTGAAGATGACAGCATACATGCTGCACTACACAAATATCTTCGGGCAGGGCCTCTGTACATCAGGCATCAGGTCTAAGAAAGATCTTTCCTCAACTGTTGAATGAAAATAAATAATTCTAAGGTAAAGCAGATGTCTTTGTCAGTAGAAGAGGATAAGCACAGAGACATGGATGGGAGAAGAGCCATTGCTCCAGGTATTTGTGTCACATATAATGTACAGCTTTTTTAACATGACAAACTGGATCCAGAGGCAAATGAGCAGTAAAGGAGTCCTTCCAAAATGAATCTCATATAAGTAAATCTGATAAGCTTGGTCCAGTTGTGACCAGTACATTCTGCATTAATTGAGGCTTTTCACAATATTTTCAAGTGCCACCTCAGATATAATCCTGACCCCTCAACAGCTTGGGTAACAGCCTATTCTCCATATTATTTTACCCAGGCTTTGTGCTCTGGAGAGGACACTCCAGATTCACATACAATGTTGAAATAACATGGAAAGTAGCAGTTATTGGTTATAAGCCTTTGCTCAATTGGCATAGAGCATGACACCAGGGGCTACTTCCGACAGTGGGGGAGGTCATTGCACCTCGCCACAGTCTGTTAATCTCATGGGGTGTGTGGGGTTTAGGGTGAAAGCCAACAAGCAGATCAATAACCCTGCACCATGCAACAATTATAAGGAAACTTCTGCCCTAAAGTTGGGCACCTGGAATGTTTGGACAATGACCCCTGGCTTTTCTGATGACCTGCAGGAAATAGATGACTTTTGCAAGACAGCTGTCATCAACATGGAACTGAGTAGACTGCAGATGGACATTGTTGCCCTGCAAGAGATGAGCTTGCCAGACATGGGATCTGTCAAAGAAAAACAGTTCTCGTTCTTCTGGCAGGGAAAACCATTGAATGAAACAAGGAAATATGGTGTTGGTTTTGCAGTCAGAAATACTCTGCTGAAAACTATTGTTTCACCTACTGTGGGGAGTGAAACAATCCTGTCTCTGCAGTTCCACTCATCAGTGAGACCGTTCACCCTCATTAGTGTATATGCACCAACACTGTCATCCACAACAGAACTCAAAGACAAATTCTACAACAATCTGACAGTTACTATCAAAAAAAGTCCCTGAGAGAGAGCCACTGTTCATTCTCAGAGATTTTAATGCTAGAGTTGGTGCGAATCACAATTCTTGGCCCACTTGTGTACGCCGTTTTGGCATTGGTAAGATGAATGAAAATGGCCGATGCTTGATGGAGTTTTGATGTTATTATGGTCTTTGTGTCAGCAAAATGTTCTTTAATACGAAGCTTCAACATAGAGTTTCCTGGAGACATCCAAGATCAAAGCATTGGCATCAGCTTGATTTGATCCTCACTAGACGTTCTAGCCTTCCTAGTATTACGATCACACGCAGCTACTAGACTGCTGATTGCGATACTGATCACTTCCTGGTGTATAGTAGAGTAAAACTGTGAACAAAGAGATCGTATCACACGAAAAAGGAAAGAAGACCATGTATCGACATCAGCAAGACTTGCGATCAAAGAAAAGTGGAGGAATTTGCCCAAGAGCTTGAGGAAATCCTTCCAGGCCCGGCTGATGCAAATGCACCTGAACAATGGGAACATTTCAAGAACGCTGTGTATAACACCTTCTTGTCCATATTTGGCAAGAAGACCAAAAAGACAGCAGACTAGTTCAAAGCCCATTGGGAGGAGATGATGCCAGCTGTCGAGGATAAGAGGAGAGCTCTAGCAGCATACAAAGCCTGTCCTAGTGTGTACAACTTGCAGGATCTTTGAGCTGCTCGTAGCCAAATCCAACAGGCTGCCAGGAGATGTTCCAATGATTATTGGCTTCAGCTCTGCTCTCCGATACAGATAGCAGTGGACACAGGTAACATCAAGGGAATGTATGATGCTATCAAGCAGGCTTTAGGTCCAATACAGAAGAAACCTGCTCCCCTGAAGTTGGCTACAGGTGTGATCATCCAGGACCAAGCACAGCAGATAGAATGCTGGGTGCAGCACTACTCTGAGCTATATTCCAGACAGAATGTAGTAACTGAAGAGGCATTACATAACATCGAGTGCCTGCCTGTCTTGGAAGAATTGAATAGTGAACCAGCTTTAGCAGACATAAAAGCGGCCTTGGATTCCCTCGCCTCCAGCAAGGCACCTGGGAAGGATAACATCCCTGTTGAAGTGCTGAAGTGGTATAAAGAGATCATCACCACCGAGCTGTATGAAATCTTTTGTCTTTGCTGGAGGGAAGGTGGTGTACCACAGGACATGAAGGATTCAAACATCGTCATATTGTACAAGAACAAAGGAGACGGGGCGACTGCAATAACTACCATCACATCTCTCTTCTCAACATTGTAGGGAAGTTGCTTGCCTGTGTTGGTGCTGAAGAGACTCCAGGTGCTTGTGGACAGAGTCTATCCAGAATCACAGTGTGGATTTTAAGCTGAGGGAATGAAGGGCACTGTAGCTTTTGATGGCTCAACATCAGATTCCTTTGACATCCAAAGCAGAGTGAAACAGGACTGTGTCCTCATGCCAACTGAAATGCATGCGGGACTTTCTCTTCGCCGATGATGCATCCATTGTTGCCCACTCTGCTGAAGACCTCCAACAACTCATGAATCATTTTAGCAAGGCCTGCCAAGACTTTGGATTAACAATCAGCCTAAAGAAAACACAACTCATGGGCCAGGGTGTGGACTCACCTCCCTCTATTACAATCTCCACGCAAGAATTGGAGGTTGTTCATGGCTTTGTGTACCTTGGCTCAATGGTCTTTGACACTCTATACCTAGATGTCAAGCTGGATAAACGCATTCGCAAAGCAGCTACCATGTTCTCTAGACTCACAGAGAGTATGGCTTAATGTGAAGCTAATGGCATATACCAAAATCCAGGTCTATAGAGCCTGTGTCCTGAGCACAGTCCTGTACTGCAGTGAGTCCTGGACTCTTTGTGCATGGCAGGAAAGGAAGCTGAACACGCTCCATATGCGTTGTCTCCAACACATTTTTGGTATCACCTGGCAGGAAAAAGTTCCAAAAAGAGTAGTCTTAGAACGAGCTGGAATTTTTAGAATGTATACATTACTGAAACAGCAACATCTACGGTGGCTGGGGCATGTTGTGAGAATGGTTCATGGTCGGATTCCAAAAGATCTCCTGTATGGAGAATTAGTGCAGGGAAATCGCCCCAGAAGGAGGCCACAGTTGCGATATAAGGATATTTGCAAGTGGAATCTGAAGGCCTTAGGAATGGACCTCAAAAGATGGGAAACCTTGATGTCTGAGTGTTCAGCCTGGAGGCAGGTGGTGCATCACGGCCTCCCAGTTTGAAGAGACCCTTGTCCAGCAGGCCAAGGCAAAGAGGCAGTCTCGAAAGCAGAAAAATCAGGGAGCTGGATAGGGGACAGGTTGTATTTGTCTTCAGTGTGGAAGGGATTGTCACTCTCGAATTGGCCTTCTCAGCCACACTAGACGCTGTTCCAAGTCCTCAATACAGAGCACGTTACCATAGTCTCTTGAGACTGAAGGATGCCTAATCTAGTCTGAATCTATATCATTGTATTCTTGGCAGCTGATCTTAATGAGTCAGTGATCTGGCACTATGTAGATAGAAGCAGTCTCTCCGGAGTCCCTTTCCCTACAATGGAGCAATCAAGCTTGAGGGAGTAGGGCTTTGTCCCAGTGCCATCCTGTTATATCAGAGTCTGATGTTTGAACCTATATAGACCTCAAGTAAAAAAACCACAGAAGCCTGTGTTCATCACAGCTGGCATTTATCTCAAAAAAGGATTAATTCCAGAATGAAATCAGACAGCCCTTTCCAGTTATATCAAATTTCATCAGGGTATCAGTGTATAAGTCTTCATTGTTGCAATAATTCCAGGCATCAGCTTGTTTAATTCTATAAGATTTACTTATCCACATTGCTTCTATGTTCCATATGCACAAAAATACTTCAAAGTTGTTGAAAAGGATCCAACAATTACAGCTATGAAAAAACTGTAATCAGAAATGCTTAAAGAGATATGAAGACTAAGCTTAAGTTACAGGCAAATGCTTAAGTCATGTTATAATCGTTTCAAAATTGCATATTCTAACAATACAGGAGCTTATACCCTGAAAAGGGGTGCAATTATTTTTGTGTTGGCTTATGAAATGCTGAATGCTGCTCCCACACAATATCTATTGCTGCACGCTTGTATAGCAATAATGAAACTGGTGGTCTAACATCCTCCTTCCACATTCTCCTTTTGGAGCTTAGCTGCTACAGCAGCCTTTTCTTTTTTTTGTCCCAGGCAATATGCATCTCCCCTCCTCCACCAGAATAATTTATAATTTTTCCATACTCCTTCTTAGTGTTTGGGGCCAGATCAGATATTGCACCTTTGTAATGCTCCACAGCTGGCATTTGCTCCAGGAAGAAAGCTCATTACCATTCACAGTCCTTGAAAAACAGCCATGATAATTGCTTTGTGTTTGGATGAGGAGTGGCTAACTGATGGGAAAAAAGGAGTCAGCTTTAGGGATTTTTCCCTGCATGGTGTCACTTTGTGAATAGTACTGAGCAGAAGAGTGTATCCTGTAGACCATCTTGACTGCTATCATTGGTGTTGTCAATGTTCAGGCTGCTTTTTGCTATGTAAAGCTTGGTATCCTTTATCTTGCTGGCAACGTGGGAACAATATTGTGCAGCAATATTGGGCCATTTACTGACTTTTTGAATCATGGGTATAGAAGGACAATATCCCACATTCATAACCCAGAGGATTTTTTTAAAGAACTGAATATTCTTATTGGTTGAAATTCTGTTAGAATAATATATAAAACTCAAGTATTGAGACAGTGCTCTATGCCAGGGCATTATAACAGGTGTGCTGGAATTTATTGCTGTTGTTTTTAAAGGGATTTTTTTTTGACAAAACCCTGTGAAATGTTTGCTCTTTTTAAAAAGAAAAAAACCTTCAGTTGCTTAGCTTTTGATAGTCCTGCTCACTTTTCATTCAAGTATGTATCTGACTGGAAGTATATTGGTTTTAAGAGGGAGTAAACGGGATGCATTGAGCAAGGAAAAGATCATCATCATCTAGTCGTTTAGTCGTGTCCGACTCTTCGTGACCCCATGGACCAGAGCAGGCCAGACCCTCCTATCTTCCACTGCCTCCCGGAGTCAAATTCATCTTGGTTGCTTCGATGACATTGTCCAACCATCTCATCCTCTGTCATCCCCTTCTCCTCTTGCCGTCACACTTTCCCAACATCAAGGTCTTTTCCAAGGAGTCTTCTCTTCTCATGAGATGGCCAAAGTACTGGAGCCTCAGCTTCAGGACCTGTCCTTCCAGTGAGCACTCAGGGTTGATTTCCTTCAGAATGGATAGGTTTGATTTCCTTGCAGTCCAGGGGCCTCTCAAGAGTCTCCTCCAGCACCACAATTCAAAAGCATCAATTCTTCGGTGGTCAACCTTCTTTATGGTCCAGCTCTCACTTCCATACATCGCTACTGGAAAAACCATCGCTTTGACTATTCGGACTTTTGTTGGCAAGGTGATGTCTCTGCTTTTTAAGATGCTGTCAAGGTTTGTCATCACTTTACTCCCAAGAAGCAGGCGTCTTTTAATTTCGTGGCTGCTGTCTCCATCTGCAGTGATCATGGAGCCCAAGAAAGTAAAATCTGTCACTGCCTCCATATCTTCCCCTTCTGTTTGCCAGGAGGTGATGGGACCAGTGGCCATGATCTTAGTTTTTCTGATGTTGAGTTTCAGACCGTTTTTTGCGCTCTCCTCTTTCACCCTCATTACAAGGTTCTTTAATTCCTCCTCACTTTCTGCCATCAGAGTGGTATCATCTGCATATCGGAGGTTGTTGTTATTTCTTCCGGCATTCTTAATTCCGGCTTGGGATTCCTCCAGTCCAGCCGTCCGCATGATGTATTCTGCATATAAGTTAAATAAGCAGGGAGACAATATACAGCCTTGTCGTACTCCTTTCCCAATTGTGAACCAATCAGTTGTTCCATATCCAGTTCTAACTGTTGCTTCCTGTCCCACATATAGGTTTCTCAGTAGATAGATAAGGTGGTCAGGCACTCCCATTTCTTTAAGGACGTGCCATAGTTTGCTGTGGTCCACACATTCAAAGGCTTTCGCATAGTCAGTGAAGCAGAAGTAGATATTTTTCTGGAACTCTCTGGCTTTCTCTATAATCCAGCGCATGTTAGCAATTTGGTCTCAAGTTCCTCTGCCCCTTTGGAATCCAGCTTGTACTTCTGGGAGTTCTTGGTCCACATACTGCTGAAGCCTACCTTGGAGGATTTTGAGCATAACCTTGCTAGCGTATGAAATGAGTGCAATTGCACGGTAGTTGGAGCATTCTTTGGCACTGCTGTTCTTTGGGATTAGGATGTAGACTGATCTTTTCCAGTCCTCTAGCTGCTTCTGAGTTTTCCAAACTTGCTGGCATATTGAATGTAGCACCTTAACAGCATCATCTTTTGAGATTTTAAATAGTTCCACTGGAATGCCATCACCTCCACTGGCCTTGTTGTTAGCCGTGATTTCTAAGGTCCACTTGACTTCACTCTTCAGGATGTCTGGCTCAAGGTCAGCAACCACACTATCTGGATTGTCCGGGACATCCAGTTTTTTCTGGTATAATTCCTCTGTGTATTCTTGCCACCTCTTCTTGATGTCTTCTGCTTCTGTTAGGTCCCTACCATTTTTGTCCTTTATCATGTCCAGCTTTGCAAAAAATGTTCCTCTAATATCTCCAATTTTCCTGAACCGATCTCCGTTTTTTCCTTTTCTGTTATTTTCCTCTATTTCTTTGCATTGTTCATTTAAGAAGGCCCTCTTGTCTCTCCTTGCTATTCTTTGGAAGTCTGCATTCAATTTTCTGTAACTCTCCCTGTCTCCCTTGCATTTTGTTTCCCTTCTCCTCTCTGCTATTTCTAAGGCCTCGTTGGACAGCCACTTTGCTTTCTTGCATTTCCTTTTCTTTGGGATGGTTTTTGTTGCTGCCTCCTGGACAATGTTACGAGCCTCTATCCAAAGTTCTTCAGGCATTCTGTCCACCAAATTGAGTTCCTTAAATCTGTTCTTTACTTCCACTGTGTATTCATAAAGGATTTGGTTTAGATTATACCTGACTAGCCCAGTGGTTTTTCCTACTCTCTTCATTTTAAGCTTGAATTTTGCTATGAGAAGCTGATGATCAGAGCCACAGTCAGCTCCAGGTCTTGTTTTTGCTGACTGTATAGAGCTTCTCCATCTTTGGCTGCAGAGAATATAATCAATCTGATTTCGATATTGCCCATCTGGTGATGTCCATGTGTAGAGTCGCCTCTTGTGTTGTTGGAAAAGAGTGTTTGTGATGACCAGCTTGTTCTCTTGACAAAACTCTATTAGCCTTTGCTCTGCTTCGTTCTGAACTCCAAGGCCAAACTTCCCTGTTGTTCCTTTTATCTCTTGACTCCCTACTTTAGCATTCCAGTCCCCTAGAATGAGAAGAACATCTTTCTTTGTTGTCTAGAAGGTGTTGTAAATCTTCATAAAATTTTTCAATTTCAGTCTCCTCAGCAATGGTGGTTGGTGCATAAACTTGGATTATTGTGATGTTGAAAGGTCTGCCTTGGATTCGTATTGACATCATTCTATCATTTTTGAGATTATATTCCATTACAGCTTTTCTCACTTTTTTGTTGACTATGAGGGCTACTCCATTCCTTCTACGGGATTCTTGCCCACAATAGTAGATATGATAATCATCTGAGCTGAATTCGCCCATTCCTGTCCATTTTAGTTCACTGATGCCAAGGATGTCGATGTTTATTTTTGCCATCTCCTGCTTGACCACCTCCAGCTTACCAAGGTTCATAGATCTTACATTCCAGGTTCCTATGCAGTATTTTTCTTTGCAGCATTGGACTTTCCTTTCACTTCGAGGCATGTCCACAGCTGAGCGTCCTTTCGGCTTTGACCCAACCACTTCATTAGCTCTGGAGCTACTTGTACTTATCCTCCGCTCTTCCTCATTAACATGTTTCGACCTGAGGGGCCCATCTTCCAGCGTCATATCTTTTAGCCTTTTGTTTCTGATCATGGGGCATTCTTGGCAAAGATACTGGAGTGGCATTGCCAGTTCCTACTCCAAGTCGATTGCGTTTAGTCGGAACTCTCCACTATGACCTGTCCGTCTTGGGTGGCCCTGCATGGCATAGCCCATAGCCTCTCTGAGTTACACAAGCCCCTTCGCCACGACAAGGCAGTAATCCATGAAGGAGTAGGAAAAGATACTTTAATCCAATTATAAATCATGAATAGCTGGGCTTGAATTTCTACTAAGAGCATGTGATAATTGTATCAAGAATGCTAATTTTGGCAAAACAGCTAGCCAGTGATTTATGAGGAAAACAGAGAGCAGGCATCTCTCTCTCTCTCTCTCTCTCTCTCTCTCTCTCTCTCTCTCTCTCTCTCTCAGTGAAGCTATACTTACATTTGCTATTAATCTATAACCAAATATATTGTTATGAGCCAAACCCTCTCATAAACCCTAACGTCTTTACTTGGATTCTTTTTTAATTCAAACTTTTGACCCCCAGATTAAGGCCTAGTATTTATTTTATTTTATTTATTAAATGTATACCCCGCCCCTCTCGACCATGTCTACTCTCACAACTGATGACCAGCGGTCGAGCATATTAAGCTTGTGAAGTCCCTGGCAGAACCCCAGAAAAAATCATATTTTCACTGAATTTCTTGGAAGTCTCTCAGCCCATGGTCTGAGAAAATTGCTTTAATACACAGCGTTGCTCAAGCTTGGGTGTTGTCTCATGAGCTGAGTGACCACTGCATGGGCATTCCCCCCCACAAAGAAAAACAACTGGAGAGATTGAGGACATCTTAATGAAATGTACTTGTACTCAGTGAGCTGTCAAAGGAGCTGGCTACTAAACTTTGGCAACGGTTTCATGGAGGGCGGTGGTGGAAGGTTTTCCAGGCATGGCATCTAATTACTGTCTGCTGCTTCTGCAGCCAAAGGGTGTCTGTGTATCTGCTTGGTCTCACAAAGGGAAAAGAGGCCAGTTTTGTACAACAACACTTTGCGCAACTTCCAAACACTTCAAAACAAAAAGTGCTTGTTGCTTTATTTTTGCACTGGCACCAAAGAATCTTCGAGGGGTTTGTGTGAATTCTCCTTTGAAGTGTCTTGTCACATTCAAACAGCCTAAACCAATGAGAATGAGGGAATTAGGCAGCAATCTTCAAATCCCTGCTAAGCAGCTTATCTTGGATAGGCGGGAGCACCACATACAGTTCTGCCTCGGCTAGTAAAGTATACAGGCCTATCCTAGACTCAGTATAAGACACTTCTTTCTGTTATATTTGCTGAATGAAAGAACAATTCTATACCAGTGAGGCAATTCCCTACTGCCTTATAGAATGACAACTTTCCTGACCTTTCAGGGTTTTTTTAGCTCCTGAACAGAATTTGGCCTCAGATCTGGAAGAGAATCATGTTTCTCCTAGACTTGCCTAATTAAACTTTTCCAATAAATAAATAAAAGACATGCAATTCAGTAATGTGCAGTCACTCCTTTGAAAGAGAATGGAGAAAATATACAGCTCCTACCTGCTCAGATGTATGCTTTCCATTAGAAATACTGTTAATTGGTTTACTCGTATTCATATATAAATTTAATATCCCCAATATAATTTTTTTTAAAATCCAGAAGTGGATTTCCATCCACTTTGGGGTTTATTTTTGTTATTCCAGCATTTCTGGCATTACATATAGCCTCCAGCTGATTACAGGGATAGAAAATAGACCCTAGATCCATCAAAGATGTCCGTCACTGTGGAGCAACGTTCCACAGTCATAGGCCAGGAATTCATAAACCTCTTCTTGCTTACAAGGATCTATAAAGTCCTGCTATCAGAGCTCGCTACTCCAATCAAGCAGTGTGCCATCTTTTTGTTCTTCTTGCCAAATGTGAACAAGTTTGAAGCCCATTCGGAGGAGTTAATGCCAGCCATCGAGGATAAGAGGAGAGCTCTAGCAGCATACAAAGCCTGCCCTAGTGAGTACAATTTGCAGGTTCTTCAAGTTGCTCGTAGGAAAGTCCAGCAGACCGGCAGGAGATGTTCTAACCATTATTGGCTTCAGCTCTGCTCTCAGATACAGATAGCAGCAGACACAGGTAACATCAAGGGAATGTATGACGGTATCAAGCAGCTTTAGGTCCAATAGAGAAGAAATCTGCTCCTTTGAAATCTGCTACAGGCGTGATCATCCAGGACTGAGCACAGCAGATGGAACACTGGGTGCAGCACTACTCTGAGCTATATTCTAGAGGGAATGTAGTAACCGAAGAGGCATTAAATAACATCAAGTACATAATGTACTATATGCATGGAAATGGAAGAAAATATCAAATAGTGAAGAACTTGTAGAAAAAAATTATGGAAGTGGTGGAGATGAGCATATTAACAGAAGCTTTGAAATTCAAAGAAGCAACTGAAAAATTCAATCCAAGAAGCAACTGAAAAATGGGACCCTATATATAACTGGATCTATTCTATAACTTGAAAACCAAGTGTGATAATTTTAATACAAAATACCCAAATATCTCTAGTTGGAATTATATAGGCAACTAACAGACACAAAAGTCTTTAATGTAATGATAGGTTCAAGTACAGATAATATGTGATAATGTATCGCCTGATATATTCCCTGTTATCCCGAGTTATTTCACTCTATCCTTGGAAAATAATAATAATAATAATAATAATAAGAATAAGAATAAGAATAAGAATAAGAATAAGAATAAGAATAAGAAGAAGAAGAAGAAGAAGAAGAAGAAGAAGAAGAAGAAGAAGAAGAACAACAACAACAACAACAACAACAACAACAACAACAACAACAACAACAATAATAATAATAATAATAATAATAATAATAATAATAATAATAATAATAATAATAATAATAATAATAATAATAATAATAATAATAATAATAATAATAATAATAATAATAATAATAATAGAATGCAATGCAATGCAATGCAAGAAAAATATTGTAGGCAACTATAAAATGAGCCCATGGGGGGGGGGGAACACATCAAGTACCTGCCTCTCTTAGAAGAGTTGGACAGCAAACCAAGTTTAGCAGAAATAAAAGCGGCCTTGGATTCCCTTGCCTTTGGCAAGGCACCTCGGAAAGATAACATCCCTGTTGAACTGCTGAAGTGCTATAAAGAAATCACCACCACTGAACTGTATGAAATCTTTTGTCCTTACTGGAGGGAAGGTGGAGTACCACAGGACATGAAGGATGCAAACATTATCGCATTCTATAAGAACAAAGGAGACAGGGGCTACTGCAATAACTACTGTGGCATCTCTCTTCTCAGCATTGTAGGGAAGCTGCTTGCCCGTGTTGTGCTGAAGAGACTCCAGGTGCTTGCAGACAGAGTTTATCCAGAATCACAGTGTGGATTTAGAGTGAATAGATCCACCACTGACATAGTATTTTTCCTCAAGACAGTGGCAGGAGAAATGTAGGGAACAACAACAGCCACTCTTTGTGGCCTTCATAGATCTTACAAAGGCCTTTGATATGGTTAGCAGAGATGGCCTTTTTAAAATACTTCCCCAGATTAAATGTCCACCTCGACTCCTTAACATCATCAGGTCCTTTCATGAGGGAATGAAGGGCACTCTACTTTTTGATGGCTCAACATCAGATCCCTTTGACATCCAAAGCAGAGTGAAACAGGGCTGTATCCTCACGCTGCCTCTGTTTGGGATGTTTTTTGCTGTCATGCTGAAGCACGTCTTTGGAACTGCAACAGAAGGTGTCTATCTCCGAACTAGATCAGATGGAAAGCTCTTTAATCTCTCTAGATTGAGAGTGAAAACCAAAGTCCAACTGAAATGCATGCAGGACTTCCTCATTGCCGATGATGCAGCTGTTGTTGCCCACTCTGCTGAAGAGCTCCAATAACTTATGAATCGTTTTAGTAAGGCCTGAAAAAAACACAAGTCATGGGCCAGGGCATGGACTCACTTCCTTCGATTACCATCTCTACAAAAGAATTAGAGGTTGTTGATGATTTTGTGTCCCTTGGCTCAACGATCTCTGACACTCTCTCTCTAGATGTCGAGTTGGATAAATGCATTCACAAAGCAGCTACCATGTTCTCTAGACTCACAGAGAGTATGGCTTAATAAGAAGCTAATGGCATATACCAAAATCCAGGTCTATAGAGCCTGTGTCCTGAGTACACTCCTGTACTGCAGTGAGTCCTGGACCCTTGTGCATGGCAGGAGAGGAAGCTGAACATGTTCCATATGCGTTGTCTCCAATGCATTTTTGGTATCACCTGGCAGGACAAAGTTCCAAATAGAGCAGTCCTAGAAGGATCTGGAATTTTTAGTATGTATACATTACTGAAACAGCAACATCTACTTTGGCTTGGGCATGTTGTGAGAATGGCTCATGGTCGGATTCCAAAAAAAATCTTCTATATGGAGAATTAGTGCAGGGAAAGCACCCCAGAGGAAGACCATAGTTGTGATACAAGGATATCTGCAAGTGGGATCTTAAGGCCTTAGGAATGGACCTCAACAGATGGGAAACCTTGACATCTGAGTGTTCAGCCTAGATGCAGGCAGTGCAGCATGGCCTCTCCCATTTTGAAGAGACACTTGTCCAGCAGGCCGAGGCAAAGAGGCCGTCCCAAAACCAGCAAAATCAGGGAGCTGGAGAAGGGACACATTGTATTTTTTTTCAGTGTTGAAGGGATTGTCACTCTCGAATTGACCTTCTCAGCCACACCAGACGCTGTTCCGAGACATTTATTGAGCACATTACAATAATCTCTTGAGACTGAAGGATGCGTGCTAAAAATAGTTTTGTTTGAGTTTTTAAATTTTGTCTTTTAAACTGTTTGCTTTTAATTTGGTTTAAGAATCTTATGTTTCAAAATCATTTCTACACAGTGGTGTAGCCCACTCTGAGGTCCTGTGATATAAGGCAGACTTTAAATGTTTTAAGTAAATAAATAGCCATTGTGTCAATCACTAATATTACACTAATATTATGATTAGAACATAAGGCTAACAGAGAAAATAGAATTAAAAACTTCAGCTGACACCATGGGTCCCCAAGTGGCATATTTTGTTGTTAGTTTCCTCAGAGGTGGTCTTTGGGCATTTTAAGTTGCCTTCCCCAGGTGGCCACTATCCAGCCATTGTATGACCCACACACACAATCCATTTGCTAGTTGGGGGTGGTGGCAATCTGCAACCCAACACAGGCTGTAACTCCCACTTTGGAGAAGACTGCCCATAAAATATGACATTGAACAATTTGAGCAATTACATCTTGCCGTTCAACTGTCACATATCTTCTTTCTACCTCTCGTCCATCCTAGTAACATGTAGACTTACACACACACACACACACACACACACACACACACACACACACACACACACACACACACACACACACACACACACACAGTCATTACACAAAAACTGGGGTGAGTTTAAGAAAGAGTGGCTAAAAATACTTAGAAAATTCCTCTTAAAATGTCCATAAAGACAAATTTTCAAAGTACCTCAAACATTTGTTGAAGAAAGTCTGAAACTCAACAAAGTGCTCCCAGCACTGAAAATACAGCCTGCAAAAGGTCAACAAACTCTACACAGCCACAAGGACCAGTGATCACTCCACAGAAAAGATTAGCTAACAACACCCATCAATCACAGTGACAGACCGTCTCCCCCCTTATCACAACAATGCACCCATAACAAAATTCACCCTGATCACCATAATCACCCAATCTCATGATAAGGACAAAAAGCTGATCCCACAGCTACAAATACTCAACTATCCTACACCAGAACACAGACAGAGTTCTAAATCCTGTCCTCTGAATATGCCAGCCACAGAGACTGGTGAAAAATTAGGAAGAAATCTTTCAGAACACAGCCAAACAGCCCGATAAACCTACAACAATCATCGGATCCTGGGCATGAAAGCCTTCAAGAACAGCTCAAATGTGTTGCTTCTAAACAGATAATGTTGTTCTTGCTTTTGGCATTACTTTCAGAATGTACCTCTGACACATCCCCACCAAAAAAAGTTGCAGATAATGTCAGTTTAACTTCTTACTTCCAGTCTCTGACAGAGGGGCTTTGGGGTCCGACTCCCAGTGTCAAACCTTCCCTCACATCCAATATGTCATCTCACATAGCATCACTTGGGGCATGAGAGATTGAAGAGAGACAACTGTCCTGTTTCTGTGTTCAAGAAGAACACCATTACATTAGTAATAGTGGCCTGGATCTCATTTATTATATGTGGACACAGAAAACGATTGAAGTGTTGGAAACTTGTACTTTGTATTCTCTGCTTACTGCCCATGGTGGAGCAAAAGTAGAATCCTTAATTAATATCTGCAGATTCTTAGGGACTGTCCACATAAAAGATTCCCACGGTCTCACTTTGACACTCAGCAACAAATGGTCCATACACACAGTAGTGTTTAGTATACAACAGTCCCAGCTTCTGAGGAGGAAAAGTTTTCCATTTCAAGTGTGGCAAAATCCATTTGTCTTTCATTATAAAGAGCAGAAACTACAAGCCAGTAAATAATGTGCCAAGGCACATGAAAAATGAAGAGCTGTCAAAAAGGCCACAGAAAAGCTTTGGAATGGATTGTCTTCAGGGGAGAGTTGACAGGAACTGGGGAGAATCCAGTTTGAGGCAACTGATCCCTTAGGGATGAAAGTGTAGATGTTTCTTTCAGGTCATCAAAGTGTGGGGGGGGGCAGTGAAGAACTTGGCAAAACACATACAGAGAGGAATGGCGGCCATTTAAGAAGGCTAATGAATAGTAAGAACAATTAACTCTGAAAGGGATATTTGGAGAGGTGTGTCTGGTCTGTGAAGGGCTGGAAGGCATGAGAAATGAAATATGGTGCAGTTGTTAAAGGATCAAACTAGAAATGAGAAGCCCTAAACTCAAAACCAGTCCAGCTTTTTTTTCAGTCACCGTGCCTGGAACTATATGTTTCTCAGAAATCAGTGTCAATGCAAAGCAACTTCTGTCACTTCACGTGACATATGCCTGGCTGTGCTAAATAGAGTGTGCAGTGGGTACCATTTTAAAGCACAATACACCTTTAGATGGGCAAGAGAATCTTTCCTCCTCCATAAGGCTTACTTGTCAGGCTTGCCCAGTGGGCGACTGAGTCATGGCAGCAGGAGCAGCAGCAGTGGGGGACCATCTTCAAGGGCCGGAGAGACCCCCGCTACTAACTACTGCTGCCAATATGCACTCCCCAGCCACTGTCCTCCAGACACCTGCTGGACAAGCAAGCCCTGCAAAGAAGGGAAAATGAAGCTGCCGAAGCTTACTCCCCAAGCTAAAAATGACATTGGTAGGTGGGCAGAGCTGGCTAGCTAATGTTGTGCTTGTCCAAGAAGGGGTGGGGGGGTGCCAGTAGCTCTGTTTCTGCCACATTAGACCATTTCTGTGATAGGAGTATTTTACTCTAGATTGCAGACAACCCATTGCAAAAAAAGCTTACTGAGAGTTACCTGCAATGTGCAATTCTGGCCCAATTCTCATCTTAATAGCTCTCAAAAAGGTTGTTACATCAGTTCAATGAGTGGGAGAAATACGCTCACACTCATGAGCTACTCAAAGATGTGAACATGTGGGGCAGTGTGAGGGCTATTTCAGTTGGTGACTTTGGTTGTCTGCTGTGCATACGCTTAGGGGGGAGGAAGAGGCAGAAACAAGAGAAATGCAGTGGATGGGGTTTTCTCAGCACCTGCAGAAAAACAACTTCCTACATAATATTTGTATAGGAAATGCATAAAACGTCCATAAAGTTGTACAAGCATTTGAACAAGAAAATGGATTGGCCACTAAACCTATTTAGGCAGTATTTAAGTCTTTGGAGCCCACAATGTGTTGAGGGCGGTGACTTAGCCCCACCCCCTCAATTATCAGTCACTTTCAACATAGGATAGCGACAGTCTAAGGACAGGAAGCTGCAGGATCAGTGCCGCTTCTCTGCATGGATCAGAACCTCAGTTTTTTCATGTGCTCTCTCACTTGAGGCACCTGCACATATACAACAGCCTCTCCCTCTTGAAACTGCCACTTTCATGTGCTGAAACTGGGGGGGGGGGGAGGATGGGGATACTGATTTTCTCTCAATGCCTGTGGGCTCCATATGCTTAGATGAACACTTGAGAGGGCTGCTATGTGAATGGGATAGTTGACTAGATAGGCTTTGGATCTGATCCAGCAAGGCTATTTTATTGTAAGCATGTCACTTTGGGTCAAAATACACATTCCTTTAAGTCAGTGTTTCTCAACCTGGGGTCCGGACCCCCCATGAGAGTCACAGTGCATTTTCTGGAGGGGGGATGTGGGTTGCCTTATATGTGTTGTCGCCTTGTTAAATAATTTCTTCCTTGACCTTTCAAAATAAGATATTGAATTTAGCATGTATGTGTATGTATGTATGAGAAACAGGCCCTTTGGGGGAAAGAAAGAAGCATCTACTTTCTGAAAAGGGATGACCCGGATTATTATTTTTTTACCAAAGGAAGGAAGGAAGGAAGGAAGGAAGGAAGGAAGGAAGGAAGGAAGGAAGGAAGGAAGGAAGGAAGGAAGGAAGGAAGAAGGAAAGAAAGAAAGAAAGAAAGAAAGAAAGAAAGAAAGAAAGAAAGAAAGAAAGAAAGAAAGAAAGAAAGAAAGAATTGCTGCCACTTCTGCAAGAAAGGAATTATAATTGAGGCATGTCACTTCAGAAAAGCCTAAAGAAGTGGAGGAGAAAGTGGGGAAAGGATCACACCCCATAAGAAACCCCCAGAAGAGGGACAAACAAACAGTGTGTCTCTTATTTTATTTTATTTTATTTTATTTTATTTTATTTTATTTTATTTTATTTTATTTTATTTTATTATATTATATTATATTATATTATATTATATTATATTGTATTTTATTTTATTTTATTTTATTTTATTTTATTTTATTTTATTTATTTATTTATTTATTTATTTATTTATTTATTTATTTATTTATTTATTTATTTATTTATTTATTTATTTATTTATTTATTTATTTATTTATTTGAGTCTACCCTGGGTGGCCACTCTTCTGCAGTGAGTGCCAGGATAGCTTCATGCCAGTTTCTGAGGGGGATCCTCTCTGCATACTGTGATGCCCTTCCACTCCCTGGCCCATCTTTGAAGAACTTGGCCTTTTCTTCTCCCTGCCTTTAACCTCACGCAGCCTGTTCCTCCCCCGCTTTGGAGTGGTGGGGGCAGAGTCAGCGGCAGGAGAAGCAGGAGGGCAAGCGGCAGCAGTATTGATGGCCCTGCCATATCAAGGATGGACAACGATGACCCTCTTAACGCAAATATAGCAGGGGGTTCACAGGTTACGTGGCTGTTATAAAAGGGGTTGTGGCTCAAAAAAGATTGGGAACCTATCCTTTTGGGTCAGAGACCACAAATAAGGATTGATTGATTGTATAGAATATTAATATTTAAAAAAATGTATGAGTAATCGATCTTATTAATTTATACTGTTTTAACTATCTTCAAATGTTTTAACTGCTTCCATTTATTTTAAATATTACATGTATGTATTCTAATGGGTCAGAGACCGCAAGTAAAGATTGATTTGATTTGATTGGGAACCAATGCTTCAAATACATCATTTGATATTTTATGATTTTCTTTTTATTATTTCAATAGCAGCTACAAGGAGCCTGGTGTTCAGAAGGCTATAGTGAGAGGGCATCATGTTTCTTCTCACAATAGGGCCTTGAAGAAAATCCTACAGTACTTCAAAATCACTGTTATTTGTACAGGGGAGAAACCACCACTGCAATTACAGTAACATTTCCCTTAGAAGCCTTCCAGGGGGAAGGTTATTGGGAAACAGTTATCACCCTTCCCGGTGTGTCATGGTCCCAATTCTGCAAGTGCTGTTTTAAACACCATGGCTGAAGCCCTGTTCCTCAGTGTAGCAGGTTGCAGTGGGCCAATAGGCTTAGTCTAGGCAACAGGATTGCAGCTCATATATATTAAGCTATGGATTTAATGTACCGTAAGTCTTGGATGATAAAAAGAAAATAGTATTTTTTTAAGTTAAAAAGAGAAAAAATCAGTTTGTGTGGGAGAGATTCTTTTTAAGTTCAAGAAATCAAAGGAGCATTGTTGGGGGAAGGTTTTGGGTTTGGTTTTGTTTTTGTTTTTTTGAGAAGTCAGTAATGAGAATACAGAAGAAAACAACACAGTGTTTGTAAACAGTAAACTGGAAAATTGCTGCAAAGCTGTTCCTGCCAGATTTGATACCAATAGAGCTGTTGAAGTTAATGAATCCAATTCAAGTGCAGTACAGGCTCTTTTGTGGAGGCACTTCGGGAGGGCATGAAATTTGTTTCGAGAACAGAAGAGGGCATGAAGCAGATTTGGTATAGAGAAGATGGACTCTAGGAGGTCTGAATAAATGAGGTTAAACAGCGTTGATTTTCCTTGATGAATATTCACATTCAAATTTGCCACCTCTTTGAGAACTTGGGCAAACGTTTGACGTAGATTAATTTGTTTGGTTTGCATTTTAATTAAAGTTTAACTTCTGGAGTCACTGTGTTGAATTAGTTTGACTAATTTATTTAAAACAGAATTTGCCAACACTGAGGCCCTGCTTGGATCACAAAGCCATCTGACACCTCTCTGTTCAAAGACATTCATTTGGGAACAAGTTCCATTGTTTAGAAGGAGGCTTCCATGGTTTTCAGTGGGACTTACTTGCAAGCAACTGAAAGGTGTTAGGAGCAGAGTGCTGCTCTGAAAAATCAAAGAATCCCTGTCATGAACCTCAGTAAACTCAGGGCCGTTTCACAGGGTTGGCAGGTGCACTGCGACTACTAAAGAAAAATGATGTGTGCCACAGCAAGCTAGTTGTAGGTCAACCATTAATGCTTTGGACTGCAGCTTCTGAATCTCTCAACTAAGTCCTGATCCTATACAAGCTCCACTTCCCACTGCTTTACAAGGTGTGTGGTTCTTTGGCAATTGCCTTTCTCCAATGTATGGTAATCCTCTGGACCTTTTTTTGGACAGAATGTTGAACTGTGGTTTAGTGACACTGGGATCATTTCAACGTTCTCACATTTTCTGCTCCCAGTTTGTCCTCTGAGGAGACGACGAGATGCTGTAGCTTCCACTTGCAAACTAACCTTCTTGTTCAGGAGAATGTTGGTTTGTTTAAACTATGGATGGATAAGAATTTTCCTTTGGTTCAGTTTTAAAAATAAGAACTTGCCAACATTCACAGTGGGATGTAAATAATTTAAGATTTAAAGATATTAAATGTAAGAAAAAGCAGAACTGACAGACTGGTTCCTCCATATAGAGGGCTTAGAGTAATTAGCTCTTGAAAGTCTAGCTTTGTATTTCTCTGTGTTCAGTCATGTTAGTGGTGCTGAATTAGGAATACCCCCTCTTTTTCCTGTCAGGTTCCTCATCTTTCAAAAGCTGCATGGCAGACAGATACACCTTGGTCCAGAAAAAGTTATTAAAAAGATGTACCTATGGAATTTGGCCAATGCTATTGGAAAAGAATTTGTTTGAATTTGGAAAAGTTACTTTTGGGTGACAACGGCATCCAGAATCTCTAAAGCCCCATAGTTAGAGGTCCTTCTGTTTTTATTGGTTGAAGGATACTGGGACTTGTAGCTCTGAAAGTAACATTGCCAAGCCTTTTCTTACATTTTTGGTGCCTCTCTCTCTCTCTCTCTCTCTCTCTCTCAGCAAAAACAGCCAAGAGTCCTGTGGCACCTTCAAGGCAAACATATTTATAGGGACACATTTCCGTGAAAGGTAGCCAGTGACCACTTCTTCAGATGCATCTCATTTTATTAATAATGCTGTTTTTGTGGCATGTACCTACGAATTGAAAGGGTGTCACCCTGGAGAGTTCTACAATTGAAGGTATTTCATTCAGATCACTTCTTGATAAGAACACAACAAAATACTTGTCAGGAGGTGTCAAAATACACATAGCCAACATATTTTACATTTGTCTGAGAGAGAAAAAATGTATGAGAACCATATTCAACTCAAAATAGTACTCCAAGTGTACACAGGTAGAACTCATTGAGCCCACAATGGCAGGGGTGGGCAACTTCCCAATAGGCGGCAGATGCATTACCCCATGCCCAGGCCACACTGGTACTTTTGCCATCAAAATTCAGTGACTGTTGCCATGATTCAGCAATCATCACCAAGACTGCTGTTGCTGCAGTTGCCACTGAAATTCAGTGACAGCCCTCTTCGCCATCAGCCATGTGTTTTTTCTTAGCAAGAGTGGCAGTACGTGTGGCCGACATTACAAAATGGCAAGGGAACTCTTGACTTTGGGTCACATGTTGCCCACATCTGCTCCAAGCAATAACTGGTAACAGACTTTTCAACCAAAGGTGTGGGGCAAACCTATTCTCACAGGGAATTTCCTGACAAGTCCTAAAAGGGTATGAGACATTGCACATCCTGTGTTGAGCAGAAGTTTGGACTGCATGTTCCTAAGGTATCCTGAAGTTCAAAAATTCTGATAATACTTTAAGGGAAATCTGCTTTTCTCCTCTTATATTATCTATCTATGCACAGAGATACATGTCTGAGAAAAGAGAGAAGGAAGGAGAAAGCTGTGTGTTATTTCCCAGTGACCAATTACAAAACAAAAGCAGGTTAATTTGCCAAATGCAGATTGAGGCAAGGTCATACAGTGGACCCTCGACTTACAGACAGCTCCACTTACAGACTGTTCGAGTTACAGACTTCTCTGGGCACAAAATTTAGGTTTGACTTGCAGCCAGCGAATCAACCTACAGATCGGGGGGGAAACCAAAATGAAACAAAAACGGCTGGTTACTGGATTAACCGGTTTTCAATGCATTAGAGGTCAATGGAGCCTCGACCTACAAACTTTTTGACCTGCAGCCACCGTTCCAATACGGATTAATTCTGTAAATCGAGGATCCACTGGTATAAGAATAAAGGGGTAGTCTATTGCTCTTTGAGAAAACTCGCCATGTAATGACGTGTTAACTGTAGCATTTAGTCTAGCCATGTATTAAAAGCTCATGCTCATTGATCTACTCCCCATTTCTACCTTCTGCTTGTCTTCTGGCTACCCATTTCACATGTGTAGAGCATGTTTTAAACCCCTTTCCACCATCAGGCCCATTCGTGCATATGGTTAGAGGAATTTATATCTCATTTCTATAAAACGCACAAGCATAGCAGCCTTGAATGTCTACCTTTTTGTTCAGTTTCCCTGAGAAAACATTAGTCTGAGGATTCAAAATAGCAGACATTCAGTACACATTTTGTGAGTGGTAAAGAACTGTACTGGAAATTCAAAGTGGTGGGGATGCTTCGCACTGGCTACCCACACTCAGAGACATTACCTCACTAAGTTTTATCAGAAGCCCAGACATACACCTGACAGAACCATAAATTGTTTTCTATGTGCATGTGGGGAAAAAAAGGTCCTTGTGTTGCACAGTAAGTGACTCAACTGCATTACGTGTTGACCTCAGCTGGTTTTCCATGCATCATTCTGCTTCTTCCACACAGTTCTTTTCTCTTCAGTGTTTCTACCTCTTCTAAATTATTTACATGCCTCTCCGCTCTCATGTAAAATGGGATTTCGGCTTCAAATGTAATGATAGGTGAACAACTGTAGCCCCAAAGATTACTATATCAGGTGGTGCAAAAATTATTCTTTTTATCGTCTTACCAGGAATCCTTTGTGGACAATATTTTGTACTAAATATAACCTACTGGTTCAATAAATTTAACTAATTTTTAGCTAATATTCTTAGCTATTCCTCTTTTAGGATCTCTTTCTGAGTTAGTATCTACATCAGTTATGCCAGCTTTTTTGAAGAGTTGGTTGGCAGCCTGACAGAGTTTCATTCCATAGCTTTATTATTTTATTTTATTCTAGCCTACCAAGTATCACAATGTTTTTGGCCAAGGCACAATGAGAAAAATGTGAACACAATTAAAATAATTTGAAACATACACAATTTTTAAAACTATAAGCCCATTAAAACACACAGAACATTTTCAGCAATACAAACTCATAAGACCATACATATTACAAAGAATCCTATAACTTGTTTAAGCTTCATTCCTGATCCTTAAACCCAAAGCCCTTCCCTTTTACTAGGTCACCACCTAGAAACAATTCATCAAAAATTAACTTCCCCACTTTGTTAAATATTTCATCAACAACATTAAAATGTGTTATTTAAATTGTTAAAATGCCATATATTACTGCTTCAACATTTTTCATTATGTTAATTCATAATTATTATATTTGGCAGTTCTAGTAGATTTTTCCAGATTGAACTATTTAGCAAATCAATAAACTTTCATCAGCCCTATCTAAAGTTGGTGGATTATAGGAATGCAACTGGACAACAACTGGTGGATCACACTGGGCCATTGCTCCATTACAGAATGCATGAATTCAGAAAAAAGACATCTTAAAAATGAAACAAACAAATAAATACATGGATTCTGACTGAATGGAGAGTAAGGTGGGCACTTAATACATTGGCATCCCCAAAAAAAGGACAATGAATTGCATAAAATTGCACATGCAAATTTATAGGTAGAGATGCAAAATTAGATACAATTTTATAACTTGTGCAGAATTATAGTGCATCTCACCATAATAGGAAAGAATTGCCCAGGTGACTTATGGACTATTTAAAACTGCTGTCCAGGTGCTAACAAAAGGCAGACAAACTTCAGGGACCCTGATCTTTCCTGTGCTGGTTCTTTATTTTAAACAAAAAGTTGTACTGGAAGGACTTAGACGAGGCATCCCTTGAAATGGGAGACATCTTCAAAAGGAGGATTGCCCTCTAGCATCCCAACTTTCCTTACCAGAAAAACCTTATGAGACAGTTCAAAGTGAAAAGAGAGATAAGGCTGGAAGATGAGACCCCCAGGTAGGAAAACAGTCAATCAGCTACTAGGGAAAAGCAAAGTCCAAAGCTGTGCAACACATACAATTGGAACATGGAATGTGAGAAGTATGAATTAAGGCAAACTGTAAACGGTAAAGCAAGAAATGGAACATATAAACATTGCAGTGCTTGGTATCATTGAACTCGAGTAGACGTGTTTAGTCGTTTAGTCGTGTCCGACTCTTCGTGACCCCATGGACCAGAGCACGCCAGGCCCTCCTGTCTTCTACTGCCTCCCGGAGTTGTGTCAGGTTCATGTTGGTTGCTTCGCAGACACTGTCCAGCCATCTCATCCTCGGTCGTCCCCTTCTCCTCTTGCCATCACACCTTCCTAACATCAAGGTTTTTTCCAAGGACTCTTTTCTTCTCATGAGATGGCCAAAGTACTGGAGCCTCAGCTTCAGGATCTGTCCTTCAAGTGAGCATTCAGGGTTGATTTCCTTTAGAACTGATAGGTTTGTTCTCCTTGCAGTCCAGGGGATTCTCAAGAGCCTCCTCCAGCACCACAATTCAAAGGCATCAATTCTTCGGCGGTCTGCTTTCTTTATGGTCCAGCTCTCACTTCCATACATCATGACAGGAAAAACCATAGCTTTGACTATTCGGACTTTTGTTGGCAAGGTGATGTCTCTGCTTTTCAAGATGCTGTCAAGATTTGTCATCGCTTTCCTCCCAAGAAGAAGGCGTCTTTTAATTTCAGGGCTGCTGTCTCCATCTGCAGTGATCATGGAGCCCAGGAAGATAAAATTTGACACTGCCTCCATATCTTCCCCTTCTATTTCCCAGGAGGTGATGGGACCAGTGGCCATGATCTTAGTTTTTTTGATGTTGAGTTTCAGACCGTTTTTTGCACTCTCCTCTTTCACTCTCATTACAAGGTTCTTTAATTCCTCCTCACTTTCTGCCATCAGAGTGGTATCATCTGCATATCGGAGGTTGTTGATATTTCTTCCGGCAATCTTAATTCCGGCTTGGGTTTCTTCCAGTCCAGCCTTCCGCATGATGTATTCTGCATATAAGTTAAATAAGCTGGGGGACAATATACAGCCTTGCCGTACTCCTTTCCCAATTTTGAACCACTCAGTTGTTCCATGACCAGTTCTAACTGTTGCTTCCTGTCCCACATATAGGTTTCTCAGGAGACAGATAAAGTGGTCAGGCACTCCCATTTCTTTAAGAACTTGCCACAGTTTGCTGTGGTCCACACAGTCAAAGGCTTTCGCATAGTCAATGAAGCAGAAGTAGATATTTTTCTGGAACTCTCTGGCTTTCTCCATAATCCAGCGCAAGTTAGCAATTTGGTCTCGAGTTCCTCTGCCTCTTCGGAATCCAGCTTGTACTTCTGGGAGTTCTCGGTCCACATACTGCTGAAGCCTACCTTGGAGGATTTTGAGCATAACCTTGCTAGCGTGTGAAATGAGTGCAATTGTACGGTAGTTGGAGCATTCTTTGGCACTGCCTTTCTTTGGGATTGGGATGTAGACTGATCTTTTCCAATCCTCTGGCCACTGTTGAGTTTTCCAAACTTGCTGGCATATTGCATGTAGCACCTTAACAGCATCATCTTTCAAGATTTTAAATAGTTCAACTGGAATGCCATCACCTCCACTGGCCTTGTTGTTAGCCAGGCTTTCTAAGGCCCACTTGACTTCGCTCTCCAGGATGTCTGGCTCAAGGTCAGCAACTACATTGTCTGGGTTGTCCGGGATATCCAAATCTTTCTGATATAATTCCTCTGTGTATTCTTGCCACCTCTTCTTGACGTCTTCTGCTTCTGTTAGGTCCCTCCCATTTTTGTCTTTTATCATGTTCATCTTTGCGCAAAATGTTCCTCTAATATGTCCAATTTTCCTGAACAGATCTCTGGTCTTTCCTTTTCTGTTATCTTCCTCTATTTCTTTGCATTGTTCATTTAAGAAGGCCCTCTTGTCTCTCCTTGCTATTCTTTGGAAGTCTGCATTCAAGTTTCTGTAACTTTCCCTATCTCCCTTGCATTTTGCTTCCCTTCTCCTCTCTGCTATTTCTAAGGCCTCGTTGGACAGCCACTTTGCTTTCTTGCATTTCCTTTTCTTTGGGATGGTTTTCGTTGCTGCCTCCTGGACAATGTTACGAGCCTCTATCCAAAGTTCTTCAGGCACTCTGTCCACCAAATCTAGTTCCTTAAATCTGTTCTTTACTTCCACTGTGTATTCATAAGGGATTTGGTTTAGATTATACCTGAGTGGCCCAGTGGTTTTTCCTAATCTCTTCAGTCTAAGCTTGAATTTTGCTATGAGAAGCTGATGATCAGAACCGCAGTCAGCTCCAGGTCTTGTTTTTGCTGACTGTATAGAGCTTCTCCATCTTTGGCTGCAGAGAATATAATCAATCTGATTTCGATATTGCCCATCTGGTGATTTCCATGTATAGAGTCGCCTCTTGTGTTGTTGGAAAAGAGTGTTTGTGATGACCAGCTTATTCTCTTGACAAAACTCTATTAGCCTTTGTCCTGCTTCGTTCTGAACTCCAAGGCCAAACTTCCCTGTTGTTCCTTTTATCTCTTGGCTCCCTACTTTAGCATTCCAGTCCCCTAGAATGAGAAGAACATCTTTCTTTGGTGTCAGTTCTAGAAGGTGTTGTAAATCTTCATAGAACTGTTCAATTTCAGTCTCCTCAGCAATGCTGGTTGGTGCATAAACTTGGATTATTGTGATGTTGAATGGTCTGCCTTGGATTCGTATTGACATCATTCTATCATTTTTGAGATTGTATCCCATTACAGCTTTTCCCACTCTTTTGTTGACTATGAGGGCTACTCCATTCCTTCTACGGGATTCTTGCCCACAATAGTAGATATGATAATCATCTGAGCTGAATTCGCCCATTCCTGTCCATTTTAGTTCACTGATGCCCAGGATGTCGATGTTTATTCTTGCCATCTCCTGTTTGACCACCTCCAGCTTCCCAACGTTCATAGATCTTACATTCCAGGTTCCTATGCAGTATTTTTCTTTGCAGCATTGGATTTTCCTTTCACTTCCAGGCACGTCGACAGCTGAGCGTCCTTTCGGCTTTGGCCCAACCACTTCATTAGCTCTGGAGCTACTTGTACTTGTCCTCCACTCTTCCTCAGTAGCATGTTGGACGCCTTCCGACCTGAGGGGCCCATCTTCCAGCGTCATATCTTTTAGCCTTTTGTTTCTGATCATGGGGCGTTCTTGGCAAAGATACTGGAGTGGCTTGCCATTTCCTACTCCAGGTGGATTGCGTTTAGTCGGAACTCTCCACTATGTCCTGTCCATCTTGGGTGTCCCTGCACGGCATAGCCCATAGCTTCTCTGAGTTACTCAAGCCCCTTCACCACGACAAGGCAGCAATCCATGAAGGAGACTCGAGTAGACAGGAATGGGATATTTTCATTCAAACAACTACAAAGTGGTTTTCTGGTTATTTAGTTTTTGGAAACGAAAAAACTCAAAAGAAATGGATGATCTCTAGTAATGAGGCAGGATGTAGCACAGGGAATTAAGGGCTATAATGCAAAATTTCACTGAATGATATCAATCAGAGTCCATGGAAAACCTATCAACATAACCATCATTCAAGTCCATGCTCCAACTACAGATATTGAAGAAGATGAAATTCAAAACATTTATGTGAGCATCCAAGATAACTGATCATACATCAAAGCAAGATATGCTTATAATCATAGATGACTGGAACGTAACAGTAGAAAACAAAGCAGAAATCAAAGGGAAATTCAGGCCTAGATTGGTAATGTGGAATGGCCAACAGGGAAACATACTAACCAGAAGAAAATAAAGAGAACGTGGGGAGAGTATACTGAAGACCTATACAGAAAGGACAAAAATATTGCAGACTCCTTTGAAGAGGAATCTTATGATGAAGAACCTGCAGTCTTGAAAGCACTAGGAAGAAATAAATCACCAGGTATGGATGGAATGTCCATAGAACTGTTTCAAACCACAGAGAATGAACCTGTCAAAATTCTATCAAAAATATGCCAACAAATATGGAAAACAAAACAATAGCCCAAAATCCAACCCCCAAGAAAGGAGGCACCAAGGAGTGCAGTAGGATCACAGCTTTAATTTCCCATGCAAGCAAAATGAAGACCAAAATGTTGCAACAAATTTATTTATTTTACCTTATATGGAATAAGAAAAGCAAATATTGCTCACATTGCAAATATCCACTGGCTACTGGAAGCTCCAAGGAATATCAAAAGAAGATCAGTCCATGCACAGCCTTTGACTATGTAGATCATAAAAAACTATGGGTTGTTCTGAAAGAAATGGGTGTGCCTTGCCACTTGGTTGTCCTAGTGTGTAAGCTGTATTGTGAGCAAGAAGCTGCTGTTCGGACAGAATATAGACAAAATGGTTTCTTATTGGCAAAGCAGTCAGACAAGGGTGCATTTTATCCCCTTATCTCTTCAATCTGTATGCAGAACATATCACATAGAAAGTCAGACTAGATTCAGATGAAAGGGGAGTGAAACTTGGAAGAAACATCAATGATTTAAGATATGCAAATGACACTTTTACTGGCAGAAAGCAGCAATGATTTGAAATGACTTTTAGTGAAAGTGAAAGAAGAAATTGCCAAAACAGGACAACAGTTAAACATTAAGAAGACAAAGTCATGATTATCAAAGAATTACAGAACTTTTGTGTTGACACTGGAGAAACTGAAACATTGAAATATTTTTATACCTTGTTTCATTCATCAATCCAAATGGAGACTGCAGCCAAAAAATCAGAAGGAAGAACAAAAAAGGTCATTGTAATAAGGAAGTATACTATAACATTACAGATGGCAACTTCTGGCCATACAGGAAGCTTTCACTATTCTGTTCTGTATTTCATAACATTTTCTCCCAAATACAAAACCACCAACTTTGCTTATTATGAAATCTAGTGGTTGGTTCTATCCAACCACAGTAGACCTGTGCATCAATGGGACTCATATGAGTGTTGAATTAAATACTTCCATTTACTAAAGACCTAAATCCTTGGGACCAATGACTGGATTTAGGAAAACTGCTCAGTTTTCATAGTTCTTAATAGTACAGTGTTTAAACTTGCTTGCAAGTCTCTGTGGATATGTTTCATAGAAAGGTGGTACACACACTTTAGTTAGAAGGAAATTAAATTTATCAGGATATCTTCTGAAAGGTTTTTAATGTTCTCAAGACTTCTTGCTATAGTTTACTTGCATCTGCATTCAGTGTACACATACATTCAGAAATAAGCCCCATTGCCTCCAAGAATGCATTCCTATTAAGAGTATAGTGTCTAACCTGGTCTCTTCATGAAGATTGGGTCAACTTTTTGGAAGCAATTTTTGTAATCCCATTGTCCATAATAATGGAAATTGTTGCTGGAAAGTTGTTATTTTTCAGCACAACAAGAGAAATATGAGTTTTAAGTGTCTAAGCTAGCTCACTGGGTATGGTGAAACTCAACAATTTCTCTGCTGAATTCTATTTTGAAACTGGTAGGCCCACACTCCTGGAACTTTCTGATAACATGGGAAAATCTATGGGTCGTTATAAAAGAAAAATCTAAATTCCTCCCATTAAGCTTTCTGGGAGGTTTCCTAGTTAACTTTTCTAAGTTCAGAAGCAGGAAAACTGGCTGGAATGTGTGATTTATAACCATACCTGAGATTGTATGGTTAAGATAAGACTGATAAATACCTATGATAAGATTGTAAATACCTATCATATTGTGTTACTTTGTTTAAGTGACTGGAATAGCAAACAAGCTGGGCTGCTTTATGTCCAGAGTAACCTCATGAATTTTATTACCAGAAGATTCTCAGTGAGCCCTCTGAGTAGAACAACATAGAAAGCTAAAAAATGTATGGACTTCTTAGTTACAATGGTGATTCAGAACAGGGCTTCAGGATAGGTTCTTCTTGTTCATGAGGTATGCATACCTATTTTTAGTTCGTTTTTGATCCTGTGTTGATAAACAGGAAAAGAATGAGGCCTGAAGACAAGCAGCAAGAAGCTATAATACTCCTTTAGATCATCTCTCCTCTATATTTATGGTGCTTCTAAACCTTAGGGTCGAGGTATGGACAAATTGGCATGGAAGAGGATTTTTTGGCAGCTTCTCTGAGTTGACCTGGAGCTTCAGGCCAGGCCACAAAAGAACTCTTATGTGTCCCTCCACTTTAAAACTGCCCCATATGATGTTTTTATTTGTCTAACTCACAAAACTTTGAGTACTGGGCAAACCTAGTATGAGGAAGTAGGGATGTTATACTTAGAATTGGCGCCAATTGCCATGGCTATTTATTACTTTCTTCAAGGGCTCAGCCAGGTTAGGCAAAGAACAAGGAAAAGGTCACTCAGATGTTTTATCACGGTCTTTAAAAGAACAGACCTGACACTTATTTCCACCCCTAAACTATTTCTTTAATGGCCCTGAGTATAAACAAGTCCTAAAACTTCCTTTCTTACAGCTGAGGGTTATTTGATGTTAGGAAGGGCCAGTGTTGACTCAAGGGAAAATAAACAGGTGAGGTCAAGATGCAATGTTAACTCTCCCGTTGTATGTTAATGTGCAGAGCAGATTTTAAACAAAATTCTAGCATGTAGTCAAGGATTGGGATTTTGGAAATGGTAACAAAACACTTGATGCAATTCCAGCTCAGCCAAAAAGTCCAAATGTGACCTACTCAAAGGAAACCAACTGAGGTCTTCAGCCTGTTGTGCACCACTGTGGGGGTTTGGATCTGAGAAAATGTCATTATTGGAGAATATACCATTATTTGTGTGTATCAAAGAAGGGAAGTGTGTGGACTTTCAACTGCCATCCACCCTAAGGAACACAACCAACAATAAGGGATGGTGGGAGTTGCAGTTTAGGAATATCTGGAGAGCCACATGACCCTCATCCCCAACTGGCATCATTTGGCTTGGTCCAGAGGTAGGGAACATCTGTCCCTCCAGATGTTTGCATTGCAGTTCCCTAGCCAGCACAGTTAATGATAAGGCTTTTTGAAGGTTGTGGTCCAAAATATTGGGAAGGCAAATGATTCTCCACCCAGGATCTGAGCTGAATCATTTGTCTGCCCAACAACAAGGCAAGCTTGGGTGGTTATTATGGTCACCTGAAATGGCACCGTGGCTGAATACCAAAGCTTTGCAGTGTGTTATTTCCAGTACAAGAGGCAACAGGATTTCAGCTAAACAAGATCAAAAACCAGAAATCACTTAGGGAAGACCAGACATAAAAGGTGATTAATCTAAAGGTCAGACAATACTGAACATGCCAAAACCATAAGATTAAGGAGTACAAAGACAGCTAGACATGTTCACGTCTGCCATCAGATTCATAAGCAATTAGCAGTTCAAACAAAATGCAAATGAGGTGTTTTTTAAATAGGCAGAACAAGCATGAGTAGCAATGTGGAACTCACTGTTCAAAGATTTGCAGCCATGCATTTGACTAGTATGGCAGCTCTTTAATCTGTTAAAACAGTTCACCTTAAAGGCATCATGGGAAAGGTGCCTCTGTCATGTGCAGGCAAATAGAGAATAAGCACAAGTACACTTATAAGTGGCTGCCCTTTATTTGAATCCCGGTGCATTATTTCAAATATATTTTCACCATCTTGGCATTACCTGTGGACAGTATACAGTAGTTGATTCAGTGATCCTTTCTTGATAGAGCTAACTGGTATCTCAGAAACAGCCAATATCATATGTGCATATTTTAGTGCTTGCTCAGCAATCTTCTGCAAACAATATACTTTACCCATTTTCTCTAAGTGTAGCTGCTGTCTTCTCAGTAGTTGGGAATAGGACTGGTGTTCTCAGTAACAGAGCCTTGCTTTGAGAGAGAGAGAGAGAGAGAGAGAGAGAGAGAGAGAGAGTCTTGGTCTGGGATAGGCAATTAAGTCTTTGGCTTTGTCAAAGACTTGTTCTGTATGGAGCAAAAAATAATTACTAGAACTCACTTGTTCATGTGAATTAACACAACTGTCCCACCTGTAGACTGGCATGATGAGTGCCTGCATTTCAAAATTTCCAGCTATACCACTGAGCTCATATAAGTGATCTGTGATTTTTCATAGTGACCAAAAAGAGATTTGCAGGCAGGGTGGTAGTGGAGAGATGGTAATTGGAGAACTAAAAATGTACCTCAGACAGAACGCACGGATTTATAACTGATGGAAAATTCTGGAACCAAAAAAAAACCTCCACTAGCTGTTTGAAATGCTTTTGTAAATCCCAATTTCTGGACCCTCATCATTCACTTTAAGTGCATGATGGCATGGAACACCTTTCAAACCGTCTTTCACACATGTGCCAATAACTCTAGGAAAAAGATTCAGAAGTACTTCAGGTATCATGTGTGAGCTCTGTCTCTGATTTGAGAAGAGTGTTTGGTGGAAGGCAATTGAATCCTTGCCAGGACATGATTCAGGAACAGCAGACATGCTGTCAAACACACATGGTCCACTAGTCAGCATTCTGCGCAGTGATGTAGAACAAGCAGTACCAGTTCATGCAAACATGATAGAAGTATTGTGTGCCTCATCTCCCAAGACAAAAGAGCACATAAAGGTACAAGCACCAAGACAAGATACAGTATAAGTGTTGTTGTGTCTGCCAACAAAAAAATCCTTCTGTTGCTGCTTATTTCTTTGAGATTTATTCTGATCTAGTTGTGTCACATGTTGTCCTGGATTTTTGTCTGTTTGTGCATTATCTCTGCATATGTTCGGAACATCACAGAGTTCCTCTTCCAGCTCTTGAACTGCCTGGTTTGAGGAGCAGAGAAGAAGTCCGGGAGTTGGCAAAACAGATGGTCCATGGGCCACATCCCTTGATTTATCATAACCAGCCTACAACCAGGTACAGCCTATTTCTAAGCTTGGTTATAACCCAGCAGCACGTTCCCCATGTGTACTGAACCTGTTTGCCTGATCCCTACCCATCTGTACAAAACTGCACCATTTGTGATCCTGGTCCTGCCCAAATTGGCATTCCAACTCAATCATTTAAATGCCATCAAATTTCTGAAAGGCAGCTTTACATATTCCAACACCAAATTCACTGTCTACATGCAAGTTCACAAAAGCAGTCAGTCATCTGGCACACGTGTAGTGAAGTTACTTTCCTTCTCATCGGTGCTGTCTTGGCCCCCTTCTTGAAAAGGAATGCTGGAAATCTTTAAGAATAAGGTACAATAAACATAGCCTTAAAACAAAATATTACAAATGGAATGCTTCTGCTGGTGGACTCCAGCCACTACACACAGAGACACACAGAGAGAGAGACACACACCGTTTTCCACTACTACCTCATATGGGCTGTGATCTCGGCAAGGGGTATGTTATTCTAAAATTTAGGGGTAAGCCCCTCCTGCTCAAACCATAAGCTCAAGACCACTCACTAAGGCTCAAGACCCTTAATAACTGAGTATATTTGTTGGTATATATAATTAGACAACACAATGTGTATATGTGTATATGTATATTTAATTGAACTCCGCAAGTTAGAAGTTATATACTCTTTATTATAGCTAAAATCCAACAAGTTTTAGATTTTTAGACCTCCATTTTGTGTGGCTTGGCTTGGTTACATTTAGGTTTAGCCCAATACAGGGTGATGGTGATGGTGAATAAAGAGGAGAAGGAGCAAAAGTGGAGGAGGAGGCACATGTATCTAATCCAACTGATGTTACAACCTTTGATTTCTCTGTTGGTATCTACAGCTCTCATTTCCATCTCTAAGGAAATTTTAAAGTTGCTTCTTGTGTCAACCAGAAAATTACCCAGAAATTAAATGGCTTGTTCTACTATTTTATCTTTCTCCCTTCATCCCTCCTCATTGTGCAGCTATACTATTCGAGTACCCTTCCAAGCTGGTCTGAGGGATGAATAGTCTCTTATGGTACTGAATGGGCAGTTTTGCAATCTTTCATCGGCATTTATCTTCTCATTAGCACTTCTCATAGCCTTGAAAACCTCAGGGGTATTCCAAGTCTCTGCTGATACGTGTGGTGCAGCTATGGATACTTTGCACAGGTGTCACAATTCCTCTTCAGACACCACAGAGAGGAGTACAGAACAGCTCTGAAACAGCTCTGCTGCATGGCCCTGAACAGACACAACTTTTTGCCACTACTCACAGACAGTAGCCAATAGCAGAGTCTGGAATATTACTCTTTGAAAGGAATTCCTTGGTTTACTCCTTACTTCTGGTAAGCTACGCTGTTGTTGTTGCCATTGCATTAAGTGTTATTAGTGCTGTAATGTTGTCCTTATGAGTGGGCTGCAAAAATGCAGGATATGCTCTCTGGTTCCCCCCAGTGGCCAATTCTGATATTGTACCTTTCAAATATTTACAAAAATAATAAAGGCAAACCAAAGACTTCTTCATTTCTCTAGGACTGATAAGAGAATATAAGATATCCAGAACAAGTCCTGTCCAATTGCCTGTTAAAATAAGCTTAAAATGTCCTTTAAAATAATTTTTGAATGTAACTAGAAAATGTTATTCATTACACTTTAAAAATATATTTGCAGTACATACTTATTACTTCTGCTGTAACTTTGTAATTTCTTATTAAATTGCTTGTTAATCCAAATGTAACTACTTACATCTAGATTCTTTTTGCAGGGCAAAACCTTTGTTACAACTCAGCAGAGAACAGAAAGTTATACTTTTGATGCTGAGTGCTCTAGTTCGAAGAAATAAAGTTTCACATCTCTTGCATTCAGCAACACACATTTCAAGGTCATCCAATTTCATTCAAATGTCTGTTTGACATTTTGGTAATAGATCATGATTTTGGCCCATCCTATTCAGTTTATATCTCAGGTTCCAATTGATTTGTAAATTCAGATCATCAACCTCCCACTGACTTGCATTGGTCTATAAAGCCTTCCCAAATAATGTGAGCGCTGTGAACACATTTAGTTCCCCTGGAGAATTACAGTACATTATAGGTTCAACCTTCCACTCCAGAAGCATCATTGGATTGTTTCTGATACAAATGAATTAAAAGAAGACAAGAAATTTAAAGACATGATAGAACAAAGGAGGGGAATAAGCCTGGCAAACATATGTACTCTTAAAGTTAGTTACTTAATTTAAATATACAATTTTTTGAAAGCATGTACACTCAGGCGTGGTGGTGCTGCAGGTTAAACCGCAGAAGCCTCTGTGCTGCAGTCGTAAGATTGAATCCATGTGACAGAGTGAGCCCTTGTCGCTTGTCTCAGCTCCCACCAACCAAGTGGTTCAAAAGCATGAAAAATGCAAAAATGCGAGTAGATAAATAGGTACCACCACAGTTCAAAGGTAACGGCGTTCCATGTCTAGTCGCGCTGGCCACGTGACCACTGAAGATTGTCTTCGGAGAAACGCTAGCTCTATGGGTTGGAAATGGAGATGAGCACTGCCCCCTAGAGTTGGACACAACTGAACAAAAATTGTCAAGGGGAACCTTTACCTTTACCTACACTCAAGTGAGAGCTCAGTCTTGCCTATTCATGCTGCTTTCGTACACACACACAAGAGAGAATTTTGTGTAAAGGAACCACAGAGAGAAAGCAAATCAGACACATGACAACGATTAGCTCTAGCTGAGTGGTGAGAATACATTTCACTACCTAAAACACACAGTCACATATGGAATGAGCAAACCCAGGAGTAAGCTAAACCACTCTAATTGAGGAAGCAATGGGAACTGGAAAAAGATGATCAGAACTATCAACAACTCTGACAGTCTTGTGATCAGCTGAGTGCTGTACTAACTGCTAAATGACCGGAAACTTGTGTGAGGTAATTGACGGCATAACTTCAGTGATCTCACACAACCTCTTACCAGCAAACACTCTGACTGGGGAGTCATGGTGAAATGTTTGCCTCAGGCTGAAAGTTGCAAAGTCCAAGCCCCATCCTTCACTTCCCAATCACATCTTGTGCTCATACAGCCCCTCCCTGCAAGCACTGTCATTGGAGAGTGGCGGTGAAATTCTTACCTCAAGTTGCATGTTAGAGCTGTCAGTGAACAACATCCCAGCACCATTTCTTTTTCTCCAGAGTACATTAGAATCTCAAGTTCATGTCATTTTTCCCTCTGCTTATTTTAGATGCACCAGTCTCCTTGGACCATTTTGCTTTGCTCTGGAACCAAATCTGACCATTATATTTTGGTATGGACCTCATACAAATCCATCTGAATTGGGCTAATATGGCTGAGGATTAGAGATGGCACAAAGTGCTGGTTTGGAGGTTCAGCCTGGTTCAATAATTGGCTGAACAGGTATTCAGTGCTTGCAAGCCTCGTCTTCTACAACATGCGCCTACTCAGACACAGCACCTGGAGGAATCAGGGCAAGGAAGCCGGGCTGCTGCCTCTGGGTGGACACTTGCTGCAAGAGGTGGGGCTTGGAAGCACCAAGCACCTGTTTGGACAGTAAACAAACCATAACAAACTGTTGTACCAGTGGTTCATGCCCAACTCTGTCCAGGATTTAGGAGTAAAAGCTGACCCATAGCCCTAATTTGAATTTTCACTCAGTTTCTTTGCACGGATTGGTCAAAATGAAGTTAACAAAGACTACTGGACATTAACAGTGCGGTCAACCAAAAAAACCTTCCTTGCTTATGTAAATTCTTATCAGTACAGTGTGTTTTGTAATAAATTGTCCATCTACATACTTGCACGGATGATTTTGACCTAAAACATTCAATAGTGCTTAGACATTTGTTGGAGTCCCCCCTCCCCTGATTTCGAAGGACAATCACATTGAATTACGGAGGAGGAGTCATACACAGGAATGCCATCACCTGTAATTTTTGCCATTACATTCATATTGAAGTCAAAAAGATTTCTTTGCTGTAGAAGATGTTTGTTTGTTTGTTTGTTTAACTTATATGCTGCCCAGTCTACCCAAAGGTCTCTGAGAGGCTTACAACAATTAAAATGCAATAAAAAGATAAAAAATTAAAATACAATTAAAATAGATACTCTAAAAATTGCCATCAGGACCCACAGTTGATATTACAGTGGTGCCCCACATGACAACAATAATCCGTCTCATCGAAATCACTGTTTAGCGAAATTGTCATCATGTGAAAACCCTTTCCCCATTGGAATGCATTGAAACCCGGTTTAATGCGTTCCAGTGGGGGAAACGCCTCGTCATCCAGTGAAGATCGCCCATAGGGTAGCTATTTTGTGAGCGCTGATCAGCTGTAAAAATGGCTGCCCTGCAAAGCATGGGTCCAGAAAACACAGGGCAGCCATTTTGTGAAGCTGACGATCAGCGGAAAAGATCATTGTCTTGCAAACAAATGGTTCACGAAGCATGGACCTAATCAATGTCCAGCGAAAATCCCCCATTGGAATGACTGTTTTGCAAATTGCTATAGCGATTGCAAAAATTCATCGTTATGTGGATTTGTCATTTAGCGGGGTCGTCATCTTGCAAGGTACCACTGTATTTCAATTAAAAACCTTCTGGAACAGAAAGGATTTGACCTGGTGCCGAAATGTCATCAGCATCGGCGCCAGACGAATCTCAGTCAGGAGGGCATTCCATAGTCTGGGGGCAGCTGCCGAAAAGGCCCTTTCTCTACAAGCCATCCCTCTTACATCCTTGAGGGATGGCTCTTTCAAAAGGGCCCCCTGGCTAGATCTTAACTGCCGGGTACGCTCATATGGAAGGAGACGGTCCTTCAGGTATCCAGGGCCCAAGCCATTTAGGGCTTTATATGTCAAAAGAAGCACTTTGAATTGGGCTCGGGCAGCAACTGGTAACCAATGAAACTTAATCAGAACCAGCTTGATATGTCCCCTAGCGGCCTCACCACTCACCAGCCACACAGCTGGATTCTGGACCAGTTGCAGTCGCCGGACCGTCTTCAAAGGCAGCCCCACGTAGAGCGCATTGCAATAATCTATACAAGATGTTACCAGTGCATGTGTAACTGTCATGAGACTCTGCACTTCCAGGTAGGGCCGTAGCTGGTACAATTTCCGCAGCTGAAGGAAGGCACCCCTGGCCACTGAGTCCACCTGGGCTTCCAGTGTTAGACTGGGGTCCAGGTGCATCCCCAGGCTGCAGACCCTGTCCCTTAGGGGGAATGTAACCCCATTCAGTGCAGGGAAATGGCCCTCCAGGCTTTCCAGCGAAGCACCCACTAACAGCACTTCTGTCTTGTCTGGAATGAGTTTCAATTTATTAACCCTCATCCAGTCCATTATCAGGGTCAGACCCGAGTTCAGCACAGAAACCGCCTCACCTGGATTGCTGCAAAATGAGAGATAGAGCTGAGTGTCATCAGCATATTGCTGACTCCTCAGCCCAAACCTCCTGATGACCTCTCCCAGCGGTTTCATGTAGATGTTAAACAGCATGGGGGACAGTATCGAGCCCTGAGGAACCCCATGACATAAACGTCATGGGACAGAGCAACTGTCCCCTGACACCACCCTCTGGACACAGTCAGCCAGGAAGGAGCAGAAGCACCATAAAGCGGTGGCCCCGACTCCCAACCCAGTCAGCCTATCCAGAAGGACACCATGGTCGATGGTGTCGAAAGCCGCTGAGAGGTCCAGGAGTATCAAGAGGGTCACAAACCCCCTGTCTCTCTCCCGACAAAGGTCATCGTACAGGGCAACCAAGGCAGTCTCCATACCAAAACCCAGCCTGAAACTCGATTCAAATGGATCCAGAAGATCCATTTCATCCAGCAGCACTTGGAGTTGCCCGGCCACAACCCACTGCAACACCTTGCCCAAATAAGGGAGTTTCGCCACTGGTCGGTAGTTAACCACCAGCCTTGGGTCCAGGTTAGGCTTTTAGTGGGTGGTGTGCCTGTAGTAATAAAACAAAATAAAATAAGAAAGGCAGGGGAGAGAATTTTTCATCTCCCTTCATTTGGCAACAGAACTACATCCTGCTTACCAGTATTAGTTGCATATGCTTTATGGCCTCAGTATACTTTTTGTACTTTTTTAAAGCTTTAAAAGAAAGACTTTTGGACTGTAGTCTTATTGTTTAGGACAGTAAATCACAATGAGAGTAGAGTGATTTGAATCAACAGAAGTTATACAGGAAATGACTCATTAAATCTCCAATGATTCAGTGGGTATATTCTGACATATTACACTAAACAACAGGATTCCGGCCTGTGGTTGCAAAGTTATCGCAGGAGATCCAAAATGCATTTCCTCCAGCTGGTGTATGTTACAAGAAATACCATTTCCTCAGCATGTTCTTAGAAAAATTTTACCCACTCACCCCCAATGAGTGCATCAATTATAATCTTGAATATCATGTATAAAGTGGCTATGCAATATTGCAAGTATTTATCTAGATTAAAGAAAATGTGAGAGAAAGCAAAACGGCCAGATTCACTCCTCCAGGAAGAAATGCTTAAACTCCTCAGCCCTTAAAGTCTTGGCTTAAAATCCCCGTTTGTTCAACCAGCATAGCAGTGCTTAATTAGGGTTGCCACTGCTTTATTTATGGGGATGTGGTGGCGCTGCGGTTTAAACCGCAGAAGCCTCTGTGCTGCAAGGTCAAAAGACTAGCAATTGTAAGATTGAATCCACGTGAGCTCGCTTGTCCCGTCGCTTGTCCCAGCTCCTCACCAACCTAGCAGTTCAAAAGCATGTAAATCCGAGTAGATAAATAGGTACCACCTCGGTGGGAAGGTAACTGCTTTCCATGTCTAAGTCGCACTGGCCATGTGACCACGGAAACTGCCTATGGACAAACGATGGTTCTACAGCTTGGAAACGGGGATGAGCACCGCCCCCTAGAGTTGGACATGACTGGACTAAATGTCAAGGGGAAACTTTACCTTTACCACTTTATTTCCATCAAGCTTTTCTTTGCTACCAGAGGGAGAATCAATACTTACATTTCTCCATTCCTTTAATAATCGGAGCTTTGGGGAAATAAAATACTTTTTTCAATCGTAACAACAAATGGTTGTGCTTTCTGGAGATTATTGGAGTTACAGTTTTAAAAAGTAACTTTTCCAAGCTCTGAATCTACCCTTCCTCCTCTCTAGCCCCACACACATAGCCATAGCTGCTAGGAAGTACCAGAAAAATAACCCAAACTGCATTTTCACACACTCTTCATATCTTACTCTCAGCTGTAGAACTGTGCCTGGTATTCTGAGCTGGGGAAACTATTAGGTATACTGTATATTGATTATGTTACACCAGAATTGAATACTACAGTAACAGTAGTGGGGGAAGTTACTCTTTTGCACTGCAACTCCCAGAAATGCACAGCCTACATAGCCACTAGCTACACTAACTCTGGACTCTTGGGAATTATAGTTTGAAATCTCTGTGCAATACAGCCTGGCAATATATGAAATTCAGCAAGTACATCACTTTCTTAGAGGAAAATTCTGGACAAAAAAGTATCTTCAATGCAACTAATCCTTCCATTTAGGGTGCAATGAGATGGCAGGAAAGGCACATGCCCAGAGAGTGTCTTATAGTGGTGGTCCCCAACCTTGGACCTCCAGATGTTCTTGGACTTCAACTCCCAGAAATCCTGGCCAGCAGAGGTGGTGGTGAAGGCTTCTGGGAGTTGTAGTCCAAGAACATCTGGAGGCCCAAGGCTGAGGACCACTATCTTATAGCATCAGAAACAGTCACTTCGGCTTGTAAATTTGTGGAATTTGTGTAAGTGAAAGGAAGGGGGAAAGCCTCTAAAGAATACTCTATACAATTTTGGAGAGGTAGTCCGTAATTAAAATATCATTAAATGGAGTCCCGTGGGTATGGGGTGCACGTTAGAATTTAGTTTATAATAAGCACTATTATTTGTATTTTTTGGTATTTTTGTTGTATATGTTTTTTGTTTTTGTATTTAAAAAATTAGAAATACATTTTTAAAAAAGTGTTCGGCTTATATTCCACCCCATAATGCTTAAAACACTCTGGGCAATTTACAAGTTAATTATGCAGACTACATTCCCCCCACCCGCCCAGCAAGCTGGGTACTCATTTCATCAATCTCCGAAGGATGGAAGGCTGAGTGAACCTTGAGACAGCTAGCTACCTGGGATTGAATCCCAGGTTGGCTGCAGTACAGCAGTTTAACCTCTGCTCCTCACAAGGAGCAATCTCCCTTAAAGAGATCCTTCTATTTGCCTGGAAATCACTCCAGCCAAGTCCCTACAGGTGGGCCAAAAAGTTCCAAACTGGGGTCAGGTTGGAGTACAATTATCCATGGATTGTGTGATCACTGGAAAACACCATACTGCATCACAAGCAGTCCAAAGTGCAATCTATTTTCCCATGTGATCACACTCTTATTTTATACATTTCTCTCTGTATATGGACTCAAAATAGTTTATCAAATAATTATTTTAAAGATACAACTCAAAACAAGCAGTTGCTTATAATATTTTAGAATGCAATTAAATATATCATCATGTTTAAACAACTACTATATCAAAACAAGCTCATGGGTTTTTAAGAGGAAGGGACCAGCAAAAGTTAATGGAAGGGGTGTTGTCCCCACCAACAATACAATTTCAGACTAGTCTGTAGTGAGAATTTGAACACTGGCTCCCAGTTGTCATAAGCCCCCTCCCTTCAATAGACTTAATTGTCACTCTCCTTCCTCCTCCTCTTCTGACTGCATTCTCCAGTGCTAATCTCTTTCCACACTCTGGATGGAACACAATATATTGCTTTGTATTCTAGTATGCAAAAAATTACTTATTGCTTCCTTGCTCTGTTCTTGGAAGAAAATATATGGATGGAAAAACCTGATAAAAGATACAGACATTCTCCATAGGGTTTTCACTTCTTTCTTTATTTGGCTCTGTTGTTCGCTGAAAACCGTATTTAAATATCCAGCTAGCTTACAATTGTTTTGACCCTCATTTGGAAAATTTATTTTTGCTTGCCTCTTTTCCCCCGTCTAAATGGTCTGCCATGCTTATTTGTTCCTTGTTAGAACTATGTGACTCTGGGACTTCTATGAGATTCACCTAGGGTGAAAGAAGGCAAGCGCTGGCAGTCGAAAACCTTGGCATCAAGTAATTTTCACCCTTCAAAATTATTATTTCCTCTGTGAACTATCAATTCATATTAGGTGGATTTGAACTGCAGCCAATTTTTTTTAAAAAAAAATCAGATTCCCTAATTCAATCATATTCTTTCGACTACTGTTCTCTAAAAGGCTGGTAGAATTATGAGTTAAATCATGCTCTACCTTGCCCTGGTGTAAAGAAGAGAGGACATAAACCAGTTTTTCCTTCTTATTCCCCCTCCTCATTTTCCTTCCTCTACTTCCTTTTGATGATGGTGAGTGCTAAAGTCATAAATCACATCCTTTTTAAAAATGAATAATTCAAATTGTTTTGTAGCTGTGAAGTAGGATCGCTTCTGTTAACAGTTACTTGCACTAAACTGGACCAAATAATCTTAGAACACCATAGAATCACAGAATAATGGAGTCGGAAGGAGCTTATAAAGCCATTGAGTCCATGACCTTGTTCTCTGGAAAGTTCCTCTGAAGCAAAACCCAGAAAAGTAATTCTCCGATTAGGAGGTAGATAGTCAACTGGTGTGGAGGAACTTTAGAGGGTACCTTACCATCAGTGTCACTACACTGAGAACAACGCAACATCAAATGAACAATGATTGCAGGGAACAGATGGGTTAAAGAACATATTCAGTGGAAAGTACCCATGTGAAATATAATGTAAAGACAGACATGAATGGTAGTTGCAGTGAAAGTGGCATGAGCATGCATTTTTCTGCCCTGAAAACAAATACTTTGGAATTTGGAGAATTTACTGTACATATGTGTGTCTAAATCATTGTTATCATATTTGAATGTATGTATGTATGTCTTGTCTGTTTCACCCAAAGAGAAAATTCAGTCATGAGATCCCAGTTTTTAATGTTCCTCTATGAAACTGGATACTGCTGCATAATATAATTACATGCCATCAAGTCAATTCCAATTTATTGCATCCTATCCAGGGTTTTCTAGATACAGAGTACTCAGAAGTGGTTTACCATTCCTTTCTTCGAGATAATTCTGGGATGGTGCAGCTTGCCCATGGCTACACGAGGCTGGCTTTTCTCCCAGGAGGCACAGTGAGGACATGAACTCCCAACCTCTGGCTCCACAGCCAGATACCAACTTACTGAGTTATCCAGCCAGCAATGCACTCTGAAGTGTGAAATGTAAATGTGCTGTATTAGATGTGTTGTTCGTTACGGTTATATCTTAACTCATTTCCAGTGAGCTCAAAGCACCATACCTGGCTGTCATCCTCCCGACTTTAACCATCCTGTGAGACGCATCAGGCTGAGACAGTGGGACCAACCTAAGATCCAATGGACACAATTATTTTGCACAGTTACACAAAATGTATAACTTTTAGCAGTGAATGGCCTAAGTTGAGATATCTCCATAGGCATTGTTAATTTCATACTGAGTTAAATTCATACTGAATTTCATACATGCAACAGATAATGCCTATGGAAATTTCTTAGCTTATGGCAATTCACCTCAAAAAGGTGTGCCTTTTGCATATCCACACAACAGGATTTCAGCCAACATGTTTTATGCAAAAGAGGGGAATTGAATCTTAGTCCACCATGTAAAAGGATTTGGGGTGTTACAGGAGCAGTATCTCTACTTGTAGTCTAGCACTGAAAGTATAATATTACTCCCTCAGTCTTCTGGTGCAGCGTTTGACCTCAGGGACCTGTTACATGTGTTACTGCAAGATCAGAAATTTCACAGTTGAGTTCTTTAAGAACTCTTGGCAGGATGCCACCCAAATCTGTTCATCATTTGGGTGTTGTTGCTGTTTTTTGTTGTTGTTGTTGTTTTTTGTTGGTGGGAGTTGGTTAGTTGGTTGGTTAGTAATTGTTTCTAAAACTTCTTCCCTCCTCCCCACTATTTGTCTCAGCTCCCCATTCTCCCCTCCTTCAGTTCAAATATGACTATGTGCCCTGTATCGCCAACTGTGAAGATACATCTGCATCCTGGAGAACTGTATCCAACCTGGACAAAGTACAACAATTCCTTGATGGTTAGAAAACTCAAGGCAATGGGGCAGCATTATTTTAATAGAGATGGAAGAACCTTTTCCACGCTGGACTAAGCTTTTTCTTTCTTTCTTTCTTTTCTTTCCTTTTCCTTTTTAAATCTGTGAAAGTCAAGTCTCTCTCACTGCAGACTGTTGGACAGAAATTACTGAGCCAAGAGTTTTCCAGGTGCCAGCTTAAGTTATATTTCATCATGTTCATATATAATGCGATTAGTGAGATTAGACGCTGTGAAAGCCCTCGATGATAGATGCTCAAACTGCTCATACAAGCACCAAAATGAACAGTTTGCTTGAGTCAAGGGAGGTGCAAGCATTCTTGAACAGTTTCATATGTCCACAAGGTGCAATTACATTTGGGTAATGAATTTGGGGTGTTACAGGAGCAGCATCTGCCATAGCATGCAAGAAAGACTATTTAGAAGCAGACAGAGAGTGTGTTACTAGTAGAGAGCAGCAATGACCTGAAACAACTGGTGAGGAAGGGTAAGAAAGTCCAAAACCAGACTTAGAGTAAGAAGAAATCATGACTACAGAAAAATTATCTAACTTTAATATTGACAATGAAAAAGTAACTGTGGCATCAATCTAAGTCATGAATATGAATATGCTATCTGCATGGACCAATGAGAGTGTTGGAGAGGCGGAGTCACGAGATATAAGATTCTCTACAGGAGGAGGAGCAGTTAGATTGGAGTTTAGAGAATTAGAAAGAGATTGGAGAGTTTGAGTTTGGGAGTTTGGAGCTGAAAGAGAGTTTGGGAAGGTGATAGAGAATAGAAAGGAAGGTTGTTTTGTTAAGAGTTAATGACACTGATTGCACCTTCATCACCTGGAACAATAAACAACTTCTATTTGGTTCTTTTTAAAATGACACATTGCCTGGACCTCTGTGATTAGTAATAAACAGTGTTGACATAATCAACTGGTGGTAGCGACAGGACATGTAGCTTGTGCCCTGTGATTGGTAAAACAACCAAGGGACAGGTGGGAATGTGACCGTAACTAAACATTTTCTATACCTCAATTCTATCATCAATCCAAGTGGAGAATGCAGCCAAGCAATCAGAAGACGACTGAGACTTAGGAGGCCAGCTACAGAGGAACTAGAAAATATCCTTAATTGTAATGGCAGTGTGGTGTAATGAACAGAGTGACAGACTAGCACTCTGCAGATCTGGATTCAGATCCCTGTTTGACCATGGAAATTCACTGGGGCTGGAGGTGACAACAGTAAAACCACTTCTTAAATACCTCACATAACTTGAAACCCCTTTTACACCTGGCAGCATGTAATGAAGATGTGTCACTGGAGATGAAGGCCAAGAGCACCCATATTCTTGATCACTGTGTGCAAATGTGGAAGGTGGTCAGTGAAGAAAATTCTCAGGAAAAATCAACTCATTTGAAAATTGATACTAGTTGAGAGTTTTATAGATACCATGAATATCCAGAAAGACAAATAAGTGTATGCTAGATCAAATCATGCCTGAACTCTATCTAGAAGCAAAAATGACTAAACTGAGGCTCTTGTTCTTTGGGCAAGATTCACTGGAAAAGACAATAATGTTAGGAAAAGTTGACAGCAGTAGGCAAAGAGGAAGAACAAACAAGAGATGGGTTGACTCATTAAGGCCCCACCGTTTTTAGTTAGCAAGGATGTGCAGAGCTGTTAATGATAGAATCTTTTGAAGGTCACTAACTCATATGGTCACTATTAGTCAGAAGTGACTTGATGGTACATTGACTGCAGAACAGAAATGAGATGGCAATTCACAATCACTTCCTAAGACATAAAAATGCACTTAGGTAAAAGCTAAAATCAGCTATAATAGAAATATAGATCAAGGATTGAACCAAGGCAGTTAATTTGCAACCAGCAACCCTAATCATAGCACATTTACTGGTGTCAGGTTCTCATACTGCCTTTGGACTTTTGTTCAAGAAATCTACTCCTGCCAGTATTTTCTGGTGGCTGCTTCTACACAATGGTCCTTGAAGATCTCTTGCTATTACTTGAAGGTTTCTCCACAAATGCACATCAAAGCTTTCCCTACACTATGAAACCTGCTTTTAGGGTCAAACAACTTCTTGCCACTTGTTTAAACATTAATCTTCCCCCCCTTAAATACCTGTTTGAAGTTCCTGCCAACAGAGCCCTAGAGCAAATGACAACTTTAAGTACTACTTCAGTCCAAATCCCAATAATTATTTGATGTGGATGGCGAGGTCAGGTGCTGGCATGTTGGTCCTTCAGTTCCATAGGGCAAGGAGGCCACAGGAATGCCTTACCATTTGATGTGCCATTTCAGGCAAGAGAATGTCATCCCAGAGCAACTCCTCTGCAGTAGCCTGATCCAGCCTACCCCACTTCAGATGCATTTGACTTCAGCTTCCATGTTCCCCAGTCAACCATCATGGCAATGGACATTATGGCAGAAATGGTGGGAGTTACAGTTCAACCCCTCAGGCTTGGGGAAGCTGCTCTGCAACAACATTTACCAGGTTGCTCTGGACGTTCCAGAAAAGTAGGGATGGGGGGGATACTCAAGTTTATTTACATTTCTTTTCCCAATGCTTCTTTTTCTTGAAGGTAGGGTGGAATGTACATATTCATCAGAGGACATACAGAGCATTGAAGTAACTACAGTGGGGTCTCTACTTAAGAACGTCCCTACTTAAGAACAATTCCACTTAAGAACAGCTCCATTTGCTAAATTTTGCTTCTACTTGAGAACAAAAATCCAGATAAGAACAGGAAAAAAAAACTTTCCTGCTCTTTTTTTAACCTTAGGTCATCTTAGGTTAAAAAAAGTTCTCCCCCTAGTGGTAGAGTACGTATTAACCAGCTTTGCATTAGTTCCTATGGGAACTAATGCTTCAATGTACGAACGCACCTCTACATAAAAAAAAACAGCCAGAACGGATTAATTGGTTTTCAGTCCATTGCTTCAAAATTAGCTTCGTCAGAAGTGCTTTTAACACTGTTCCCTGACCTAAGGGGGAAAAAAAAAGAAAAAATCCCCCTCTAGTGGTAGAAGGCGGAATAGCAGCTTCCCATTAGTTTCTATGGACGGAAAAGAGCAGATACGGATTAAATGGTTTTCAGTGCATTCCTATGGGAAATGCAGATTCTACATAAGAACTTTTCCACTTAAAATTGTTACATGACAATTTTAATCTAACAAAGGATATGTTTCTGGATGAGACAGATTATCTAGATCCATTTCAATCTGGCTTCAGGCTTATTTATGGGACAGAGATGGCATTGGTCACCTTGGTGGATGACCTAGTCCGGGAACTGGATAGGGGATTTGTGTCCCTGTTGGTTTTGCTGGATATCTCAGCAGCTTTTGATATTATCGACCATAGTATTCTCCTGACCTGTCTCTCTGGAATGAAACTTGAGGGCACTGTTTTATGATGGCTCCAGTCCTTCCTGGAAGAAAGAACTCAGAAGGTGGTGCTGGGGGATTCCTGTTCGACACCCTGGCTGCTGATCTGTGCGGTCCCTCAGGTTTCTGTTTTGACTCCTATGTCATTTTAATGTCTACATGAAACCTCTGGGAGAGATTATCTGGAGTTTGGGGGTTCCATGTCACCAGTATGCAGATGACACTCAACTCGAACTCTCTTTGCCACCTAAATCCAAGAAAGCTACTTTGGCTCTAAACCATTGTTTGGTATCAGTAACGGACTGGATGAGGGTGAATGAATTGAAACTTAACCCAAACCAGACAGAGGTGCTTCTGGTCAGTCAAAAGGCAGATCAAAGAACAGGGATGCAGCCTGTACTGGATGGGGTTACACTCCCACTTAAAAACAGGTGTACAGCTTGGAGATGCTCCTGGATTCATGCCTGAGCCTAGATACCCACATCTCGGTGGTGGCCAGGAGTGCATTTGTATGATTAAAACTAGTGTACCAGCTATGTCTGTTTCTTGAGAGATCTGATCTGGCCACTGTTATATACACCTTAGTTACATCCCAAACGGATTACTGTAACACACTCTATGTAGGGGTGCCAATGGAAAGTGTCAGGAAATTTCAGCAGGTCCGAAATGCAGCAGCCAGATTGTTAACTGGGCCCGGTTACATGGATCACATAACCTCCCTGTTACAGCAGCTCCACTGGCTACCTACCGATCAGTTTCCGGGCACAATTCAGAGTGTTGATTTTAACTTATAAAGCCCTAAATGGCCTGGGCCCAAGCTATCTTAAAGACCATATCTCCCATTACAAGCTAGCCTGGGTGTTAAGATCATCAGGAGAGGCCTTTCTCTCAATCAAACACCTCCACAGGTGTATCTTATTGGGAGGGGGGGACAGGAGAGTACCTTCTCTGCTGCTGCTTCCAGACTTTGAAACTCCCTCCCCCAGGGGGTCAGACTGGCCCAATCTTTTCAAAGAGGCAAAGATTTTCTCTTCAGGTGAGCCTTCTCTCAGTAACTAGCTACCTGTGTAAAGTGAAGGCAAGAGGAGAAGGGGACAACAGAGGATGAGATGGTTGGACAGTGTCACCAAAGCTACCAACATGAATTTGACCCAACTCTGGGAGGCAGTGGAAGACAGGAGGGCCTGGCATGCTCTGGTCCATGGGGTCATGAAGAGTCGGACACGACTAAATGACTAAACAACAACCTGTGAGTGATTTTTTTGATGGATTGTTATCGTATTTTCCATTTTGGGGGTTTCCATTTCTCATTGTGACTTTTCCCCCCTCTCTTTTAAAGATTTGCAGCTTTAATATTCCTTTCAATGGTGTAAGATGCCTATTTATACTCATTGTTCTTAGCTTTAAAAATGGTCTTTTAATGATGTTGACCACCGCTGTATACTCATTGTTCTAAACTTTAAATATTGACTTTTAATGTTGCAAGCCCTTGGGTCCTTTTCAAGGAGAAAGGTGGGGTAAAAATAAATAAATAAATAAATAAATAAATAAATAAATAAATAAATAAATAAATAAATAAATAAATAAATAAATAAATAAATAAATAAATAAATAAATAAATAAATAAATAAATAAATAAGGATACCTTTACTCTGTTTGCAACATAATTATAAATGTTGCTGTTTAATTGCCCTTTTAGTGAGCATGCCACTACTCTGATGATCTTTGCCCAACCCTTCTTTCTGAGCCTGATCTCTCTCACAGGGGGATAATCTGGAGACAATTGTATGGGGAGGAAGAAAACCATGTACCTTGCATTGGGCAAAATCCTTTGGGGTTTTCTGTGGCTAACTGCCAAGGACCAGACACATGCTTTGTCCATTAATAGCTGTGGCTTCTATGATTTCTGTTGTGTACACATAAAAAATCATGGTGGATTCTGCCCCTTGAGTTTATTGGATGAAAGACAGGATATAAATATAACAAATACATAATTTTGGCCAGAATCCTGCCAAGGGTTTATGCCTACATGAATGTAACTGAGTAAATCACAGCACGAATTGCCATTGCTAACCATGTGCCAAGTGGTAGAACTGGAACGTGACCAGGAATGAAAACATCAACTCTTCAGTTAGCAGGAATTCAGCAGGACAATCTATGCAATCTTCCTTATAGTGGTATAAATCCCTTATAGAGTTCTGGCCAATAAGTTAAAAAAAAGAGTTACTTTGATAAATAAAATATTTGCATTTTAAAAAACTGTAACTAAATTGTTTTTAGGTCCTTAGTCTAAAACTGTGAACAATTTCTTTTTAAAAAGGGACTTTCCAAGCCTCTGGAGGCATATATATGTTTCCCCTACATAGAAAGGACACATATCTTCCTGCAACTGAACATCCGTCTCATGAACTTTGGACAAAACCCAGGAACGTAGGAAAAAATGTAAAGTTGTCAGTGTCAGGCTGAGTCATAGGCGGCAGTCCGAAGGGAGCCAGCAGTTATGCCAGTATGAGGCAAGGAACTAAGCCAAGTGTCAGAAGAACACACTGAAACACGCTGGTATAAGAAGCGTCGTTCTGGGCAGGGGTGGATCTACTATGAAACTAATGAGGCTTAAGCTTCAGAGCCCATAATCCTGGGTTGGGTGGGGCAGAATCAACTATAGGTCATATTTAAATAAAATAAAATAAAAACTGTGGTGATCTGTTGTGGAACAGCCCCACTGAAGAAGATAACAGTGGTTACACAGACCTCATTGCTGGTTGCAAAGGCCACCTCAGCCCCCATAACAGTTCAAGCTTCAGGGCCCCCAAAATATAGGTCTGCCACTGATTCTAGGCTAGATAATACCAGTATTGATTCAATAAAAGTTAGAAATAAGGTAAGCTTTTGAGTTCTCCGGAACTCTTCATGAGGCAAATGTGGCATATAATGTGGAGTTCAAGCAGAAAGTAAATAGACTGTGCCAGATTTGGTGGATGTGGCTTGTGCAGTCAGACTGTCAAGTAGGCAAAATGTAGTTTTAGGGTGTATCTAGTGCAGCAGCGACAAAGGTGTCAGTTTACAAGTTTCCACTTCACTGAAGACAGAGATCCCATTCGGCCTCCCCATAGATCTCCCAATTGCCTTGTCAGAGGTATGAGGTCTGTAGTAAGCTTGCAGCAGGCAAAACTAGGAGCTGTTACAAGTCTTTACAGGGCCAGGATAGAAGAATGAATTTAGGCATCACACTACACCAGAAAGTCAGTTACAGTCAAATTGATGGTGGTCGGAAAAGGGGGAGTACTTACAGGAGAGCAGACTCATGGACAGGTCTCCTAAATTATAAAGCCCTAAATGGCTTGGAGGAGACTCTTGAGAGTCCCCTGGACTGCAAGGAGAACAATCCTATCCATTTTGAAGGAAATCAACCTTGAGTGTTCACTGGAAGGACAGATCCTGAAGCTGAGGCTCCAATACTTTGGCCATCTCATGAGAAGACTCCCTGGAAAAGACCCTGATGTTAGGAAAGTGTGAAGGTAAGAGAAGAAGGGGACAGCAGAGGACAAGATGGTTGGACAGTGTCATTGAAGCTACCAACATGAATTTGACTCAAATCCAGGAGGCATTAGAAGACAGGAGGGCCTGGCGTGCTCTGGGCCATGGGGTCACAAGAGTCAGACAGGACTTAATGACTAAAAAACAACAAAAAATGGCTGGGGGCTGAAGCTATATCAAGGACTGCATCTCCCTTTATTATCCAGCCCAGATGTTAAGATCATCAGGGGAGGCCTTTTTCTCAATCCCACCAGCTTCACAGGTGTGCTTGGTGGGCACATGGGAGAGAGTCTTCTCTGGTGCTGCTCTCAAACTCTCCCACAGGAAGCCAGGCTGGCCCCATCTTTGCAGCTCTTCTGCAAGCAGGCAAAGACCTTTCTCTTCAGGCAGAGTTTCCCTTAGTAACTGGCTGTCTGAGAGGGGCTTTTTAATGGATTGTTGTGTCTTGTTGCTTTTAATGTGTCTTTGATCTTGATTTTGTTTACTGTTTTAGTTTGATATTTGCTCGTTTCTTTTTAAATATTGATACACTTACTGGTTTTAGCTGTTAAATGTTATCTTTTACTTTTTTAAATTTTTTATTATTACAAACAATAGAAAAACAAATTGAAAACAAATTGGAAAAGAAAACGACAACAAAAATACAATCATTTTAAACTTAAAATACATAATATAATAAATGTTAAGTGCACACCTATTGTCTTTTACTGATATAAGCTCCCCGGGTCCATTTTAAGCAGAAAGGTGAGGTGAAAATATTTTAAATAAATAAATAAATAAAATACAAGATTGTCTTTATGGCACATTCCTACAGTGGCTGCAAGTATGTCACTGCTCAGGCAGTATTCCAGCTCAAGTCGGAAACCTTTTAGAGAAGTGTCCAGTGGCCATCATGAGAGTGTGTGACTTATTGAAAGCCTGAGTGTATTTTACTGGCTAGGCAGACAGTTCACCTTGCCACCTTCCTAGCTCCCTACATAGAACAACTGGATGCACATCAAAGGAACCTGGTTCCCATCTAACTCACAGCTTCCCTAGAACATCTGAAGAGGTTCCCACACCTGTTGTTCCTCCATCCACAACATTCTGCCAGTACTCGGATGAAGATCTAATACTGACTGCTCTTGATCTAGATTGGTCTAGTTTCATTCCACTTTACTTTGTTTAGTAAAGGGAAAGAGACCAGGATATGAACAACCCGGCTGGCCCAGGGGAAAGAAAAGGGCAAATAAACAGAGAGAACACACACACCAGCTGTTGTCCAGAAACCTCTTCCTGTTTCTATTCTTTCTACGAAAGCTGCTGGGAGTTTAAAGCCAAAAAAAAACCAAAACCCGGAAGCTCAGGTAACCTGAGGTAAATATGTACAATTCAGGACACAGCTATTTCTGATACTGTTCTCCTTCCCCAGGCTATGGCTTGTTTCCTTTAGAAAATGCAACCAAATGCCAATGGTCATTGGCCTTTCTTATGGATATATACCATATTTTTCCATGTATAAAATGATACTTTTTCCTAAAATAATTAGGGGGGGACTGAGGGTCGTTTTATACACAGAAGGAGGCAGAGGCAAAGGAGCAGTTGCGCGTGCTTGGGCACCTCTTGCTGCCACTGCCGCCCATTGCCCCTTACAGTGCGACTGCTGGGCCTTGCCTCCACCTCATGTCACTGCCTTGTCCCCTCTGGTGGCGAGGCAGCAGCAGCAGCAGGAGGAGGAGGCAAAGGAGCAGTATTGTGCGCTTGGGTGCCTCTTGCTGCTGCCCATTGACTGCTGCTGCTGCTGCCACCTGATTGCCTCCTCCAGAACTCATGTGGCTGCCTTGTCCTCTCCATGGGTGGAGGCAGCAGCATCAGGAGGCAGAGGCGGAGACAAAGGAGCAGTAGTGGGCACTCAGGCACCTCTTGCTGCCACCGCTGCCGCCCATTGACTACTCCCGTGTGACTGGCAGGGCCCACCTCCAGCTCACTGCCTTGTTACTGCCTTGTCCCCTCTGATGATGGAGGCAGCAGAGCCAGAAGACGGAGGCAAAGGAGCACTCGCGCACACTCGGTGCCTTTTGCTACTGCCCATTGTCTGCTGCCGCTGCATCGCTTCCTCCAGTGCTCCCTTCAGGCAGCGGACAAGGGGGTGACAACATGAGCTGGAGGTGAGCCCTGGCAGTCACACTGGAGGAGGTGATTGGATGGCGGAGGCAACAGCAGTAGGAGACAGTTAATTGCTCCTCCACCTCCAGCAAGGATCGAAATTAGGGGATTGTCTTATACTTTGGGGGGGTCATATACACAGAAAAATATAGCAAATAATTGCAAGAGTACCTTTGTTGTATATTATTATAGTTCATGCAAAAGAAAAATCTCTATAAAAATCTACTACTATTGCAGCTATGCTGGCTGGCAGATTCTGGCAGTTGTAGTCCAGAAAAAGTAATTTTGCGAAACACTGTGTTTTGCTCGTGTTGCTAGAATCCACCAATGGGCCAGAGAAAAGAATTGGCCTGAATACAGGAGTAGTTGGCCAGAAGGTCATTTGGAATTAAAGAATAGGCTACCTCGGAGCACCTGCTCAGTCCAGGAATTCATTGTTGGTCCAGGCCTCACATTTCATGTGCCTTCTCGCCATTATAAGTTCATGATTGGAGTGGAGGACATCCCCCTGCAGTTTTGGAATGAGGCACCACTTTGTCCTGATCCACAAGCCATGCATACGTCCAACTATTCTTCTCTGATGAGTTAGCTGCTATCTTCAAAACACTTGGGATTCAGAAATCCTTGCCTTACTGGCTGACTAGAAATAAATGAGGGATGTACTACTGGATTCTGATCTAGCTTCTGCCCATCTCTGCTGCAGACAAGGTGGCACAGCTGTCACAAACAGGGACTCAAGTTAGCACTGAAGCACAGATCTTGTTCAGAGAACAAAATAAGCAAAGATTGGTTCCAAATTAGGTCTTTATCCTGCGATTGCCCTTCCTCATTCATGGGATTTCATGGAGACACCATTGTTTTCTGCTTGTCATCTTCCTGTATTCTCCCACTGTTTCTTCCATTCTGTTCTTTTCACAAAAACAAGACAAACTGGAAGGGAAGCATAAATACTTTTGATTGATACAACTAGGAGACTTACTTCTGAAAGTATTTCAGTGTCACTAAGCTATGGTATAAGGGACGTGGTGGCGCTGCGGGCTAAACCGCTGAAGCCTGTGCTGCAGGGTCAGAAGACCAAGCAGTCATAAGATCGAATCCACACGACGGAGTGAGCGCCCGTCGCTTGTCCCAGCTCCCGCCAACCTAGCGGTTCGAAAGCATGCAAATGCAAGTAGATAAATAGGGACCACCTCGGTGGGAAGGTAACAGCGTTCCGTGTCTAAGTCGCACTGGCCATGTGACCACGGAAGATTGTCTTTGGACAAACGCTGGCTCTATGGCTTGGAAACGGGGATGAGCACTGCCCCCTAGAGTCGAACACGACTGGACAAAAATTGTCAAGGGGAACCTTTACCTTTACCTTTAAGCTATGGTATAAGTTCTAAGAATGGTGGTAACAGTGATGGGTCATTGTCCAACCGTGGAGGGCTCATTGTGGAGGAACAGAATTAGGTTCCCCCAGACCACACACCCACTATGGATGATACTGAGAAAACCAGAGATTTTGCTGTCCTGGCTGGGGACTATCCCACTAAAAGCAATGAGTAAGATTCTCAATAGGTGAAAGCTCATGCATTTTTACTCTTCTGCTCAATAGCTGGGAGTCATCTGTACATCAAGATATTACCTTTTTTATGATTTGATGACCTTTCACAGAAATCAATGTATTTTATTTTTCTGTTTGAATTGTTTATTATCTGAAAGCTGGCTCTTTTGCAAAGCTTGAAGAAAGAAAAAATGTAACCTTGGTGAAAGTTTTCTCGGATTTGCAAAACTAGGGGAAATGTTACACAGCACCCATCATTAACTGGCAGTCTACATCTTTGTTTTGTTTTGGAGCCTTTCAAGAAAAATAACCAAGAATTCAAATGCACTCCTGCAGGAGACCTGGTCTTCCAAATTTTGGAAGCTTGTTCCTAGTAGGTGAAATGTTTCTCAGCTGAATACTGATCTCTGAACATTGTCCACAGCAATTGGAAATAAGGGGATATGTGAGGGAACAGGGTGTGGAAAATATCTGATGCAGAACGAAAAGTGGGTCTGTGGGTCTTCTGGGATGTTCGCCATCTACACTGCCAATGACAAATAAATGGTTCTAGTCTGTCCCTGTTAAAGCCATCCAGCATATCTCCATGGCTCCCCATGAATCATGTGTTTCCCCAAAATAGTAAAGCTGACTGTAACCATAGTCAAAATTGGGTGATAGAGGAGCCACAAGAAGAATGCATAAAACCACAGAACCACTCAGCCATAGATAGTATTCATTGCTAAGAGTTGACTGAATTACATGAAATGACAAAATTGTTCCTACTGGACTTTTCACATTTTAAAAAATAAACCAATCATAGAATCATAGAATAGTGAAGTTGGAAGGGGTCTGTAAGGCCATCAAGTCCAACCCCCTGCTCAATGAAGGAATACAAATCATAGGATATTTGCCAACTGATTGCATAAGTTTCTCTTGAATGCCTCCAGTGTTGGAGCGAGCACTCACCACCTCTCAAGGAAATTGGTTCCGCTGTCATACTGCTCTAACAGTTAGAAAAAGAATTTTGGCCCACGACTTTAAAATTCCTCATGTTGCTCAGAATCTCTCATGTTGGCTGGGGGATTCTGCAAGGTTTAGACTTCAAAGATGTCCCTTGAACAAGCTCTGGATACCTGAGCCTAAAGAGCAGTGGGGAGGTAGAAATGAACCAGAACATTAGAACATGACCTTGGTAGATTATAGTATAAATAAGAGAAAGCATGCTGTGCAGGTTGGCAGTGCTGTTGTCCTTTTGCAGGCAAGAGCCCCCGGCAGTGAATATGCAGCACATGACATCAAGGAAATCAATACGAGCAGTGTGGTGCTTGGAATGTGTTAGTTGTATCAACTGCCTGTTCAAGGGTCACTCCCATGACTATGGAGCAACTGACATGCTGTCAGCCACTGAGTAAAAGACACAGAGAGAGGGAGGGTGATCTAAACATATCTTTGATGACACACAGTTCAATGCACAAGCAGTTTCTCTGGTGGAACATTATGTTGGGATTTTGATATGAAAATGTATCAAATATTAATGTTGTATAGTTAAATGTAAAATGGCTGATTTTACCTGAGTCACTGTACTGATTGTATTCAGGTGTGGGTATCAAGGATTAAGACTGTTGTACAGCTGTGTACATGATGAAACTGTGTAACAAAAAATGAAGTACTGTATTTTCCAGTTGGACACAGAAGTGTACATAAGTCATGTGTAAAATGAACGTCTATCTGCTGTAAGTCAGATCACTTTTTCCTATGTTGTGTGTTGTTTCATGTCACGTTATGCTGCCAGAGGAATGTCTATTCTCTATTTATATATGTAAATAGACTAAGTTGTTGGTTTTACTCTCTCAGTGTCATAATGGCATAAGTATCTCTGCTAACCAATATCTCCTTGCACTGCTGATGTTATGAGAATACACGTTATAATCAAAATTCTCAACAAGGCCATCCATCATTACAGTGTCCAAATGCTCCGGCAATGAGTCCAGACCTCAGCATCCCCAGGAGGTCACACTTTGAGAATGCCTTAAAAAATCTGATCCGCCATTCTGTTAACTTAGAGTAAGTCAAGCCTTCAAGAATTTGTGGTACAGCTTTCTCCAGCCTTGTTCTTGCTAGAAGTATGGGATTGCTATGCCAATATGCCTTACTGCCTAGGGATGACTGAAGTCGTATTCATTTGAAAGACATAGAAAGCTGTGGTAGTGCAAATCACATTTTCCATTTGAAAGTGCTATGTTGCTCTGTTCTTAAATTTCTGAAAATGTGTAGCAGTGTTTAGGGATAATGAAAGTCAAAACTGAAACAAGTAGATGCAGCATGCAAAATGAAATTTAAATACATTATTACATTTCAGAAAGTTAACATTCCAACAGGGTCATAACAAATCCTCTAAACTGTATTAACATAGTTGAAAAAGGTACTACATTTTCCAAATATGATAATACATATTTTTGTGTTTGTTTAAGATTTTGTTTATTGAGTGTATATCAGGGATTTTCATTTTCTTCTTTCTGCACTGTCTGTAAAAATCCAGTGATGCAGCTAATACGTAGCAAACCACAAAAGTACAGGGGAGATTGTTGTGTTATCTAATCTAATTTGCCTACCCTCAATGTGACAGCTGTGCCAGGATACCAAGAGAAAGAAAAAAAAGTCAACTGATTGTCCAGATGCATGATGAGAAGGGCGAGCAATGTTTCTGTGTTTCTAATAAAGCATTTGGAAAAGTGAGACTTCTCTCAGCTGTGTTATTATTACTAGGTTGGATTCACATTTAGGCCCATGTGATACAACTGGGCTGACTGAAGCAAACTGCCCTTCCCCTTCTCCCTATGACAGTTCCCTTGCCCCTGAAGAAATGCTATCAAAGGTCAAAAAGTTTTAAAATGAACTGAGGGAAGCCTACTTTTTCAGAATTTTCTGGCCATCATGACTACTGGCCATTCTTCTAAGCTCTGTCAGTGTTTGAGGGACCCCACTTGAAAGAGAGTAAACAGGGGCAGTGGAGAGGAAGTATCTTCTTTTATCTGTGGAAAGCAGGTCCTTGATCCATATCAGCAGTGGCTGAATTCTGCCACAAATTAGGCATCAGAACCAGATTCTGCCAGTGAACAGAAAGTACAGCAATTAAAAATGTTGCTGTCAGACAATGAAAGTTTGAATACAATTTACACAACTTGCTTTTGTATCTTTTACACAGAAAGGAGCCAATAGAAGGCTGAACTTTATGTCTTGCTGAATGATGTCATCAGGACGGGATGGTGTTGATTGTTACAGAACCACACTCTTGGAAAAATTTGGTGCTTTCAACTCTGTTAATAATTCCGTTAATGAGAAAAGAACCCTGCATCCTAAATGTATAAGAAAAAGAAGTATTCTCATTTGTATGGTTCCTTTCCTATAGAAAGAGTGAATTTGCATCTGTATGTTATTATTCAGTGAGCCAAGTAAAACACAGTGCAGATTGGAAAGCACATTTATGCAGCAGATTGTGGGGTTTTTTTTTTGTTTTCTTCTTTTAACGTATATTCTGAGAACAATGCCAGAAAAAAAATCCCAAACCCAAATCCCTTCCCACAACCCATTTGTACTGAAACTAAATCCTACAGCTTTTTAGGTGAGCTAATGAAAAACAAGAGTCTTACATATTGATAGTTGCAAAAGAAAGGCAAAAAAAGGTGTTTCCTGTAAGTTTTCCAAGAACTGCAGTTCTCATTAAATACAAAACAAAAACAAACAAAGTTTGAAGTCCTCTTTGGCCATAAAATCACACTAATGTAGGCTCATTGAATCAATGGGGATTTACTGAGTCAACTGCTCCATAAGTCCTATTCATTCAAATGGAACTACTCTAACTGTGACTTACTATGCCAAATAAAGCCACAGAGTATACAGTCTATCACAGAAGTGAGTACACCCCTTCACATTTCATAAATATTTTAGTATATCTTTTCATGTGACAACGCTGAAGAAATGACATTTGGCTACAATGTAAAGAGGTGAGTATACAGCTTATATAACAGCGTAAAATGTGCTGTCTCCTCAAAATAACGCAACACACAGCCATTAATTTCTAAATCACTGGCCACAAAAGTGAGTACACCCCTAAGTGACAATGTCCAAATTGGGCACAAAGTGTCAATATTTTGTGTGGCCACCATTATTTTCCAGCACTGCCTTTAACCCTCTTGGGCATAGGGTTCACCAGAGATTCACAGGTTGCCACTGGAGTCCTCTTCCACTCCTTCATGACAACATCACAGAGCTGGTGGATGTTAGAAACCTTTCACACCTCCATCTTCTGTTTCAGGATGCCCCACAGATGCTCAACAGGGTTTAGATGTGGAGACATGCTTGGCCAGTCCATCACCTTAACCCTCAGTTTCTTTAGCAAGGCAATGGTCATTTTGGAGGTGTGTTTGAGGTCATTCTCATGTTGGAATACTGCCCTGAAGCTGAAGGAGGGGATGATGCTCTGCTTCAATATGTCACAGTGCATGCTGGCATTCATGGTTCCCTCAATGAAATGTAGCTCCCCAGTGCCAGCAGCACTCACGCAGCCCCAGACCATGACACTTCCACCACCATGCTTGATTGTACTCCTCACCTGGTTGCCTCCACACATGCTTGACACCATCTGAACCAAATAAGTTTATCTTGGTCTCATAGAACAGGACATGGTTCCAGAAATCCACGTCCTTAGTCCGCTTGTCTGCAGCAAACCGTATGCAGGCTTTTTTGTGCATCATCTTTGGAAGAGGTTTCCTTCTGAGATAACAGCCCTGGAGACCAATTTGATGCAGTGTGCGCTGTATGGTCGAGCACTGAGAGGCTGACCCCCACCCCACCCCTTTAACCTCTGAAGCAATGCTGGCAGCACTCATGCATCTATTTCCCAAAGCCAGCCTCTGGATATGACGCTGAGCACGGGCACTCAACTTCTTTGGTTGACCATGGCGAGGTCTGTTCTGAGTGGAACCTGTCCTGTTAAACCACTGTATGGCCTTGGCCACTGTGCTGCAGCTCAGTTTCAGGGTTTTGGCAATCTTATAGCCTAGGCCACCTTTATGTAGAGCAACAATTCATTTTTTCAGATCCTCGGATGTATCATTACCATGAGGTGCCATGTGGAACTTCCAGTGACCAGTGTGAGAGAGTGAGAGTGATAACACCTGCTCCCCCTTCACACCTCAGACTTGTGACACTAACGGTCTCATTACACCATGGAGGGAAAATGGCTACTTGGGCCCAATTTGGACATTGTCACTTAGGGGTGTACTCACTTTTGTTTCCAGCAGTTTAGACATGAATGGCCGTGTGTTGAGTTATTTTGAGGGGACATTTACACTGTTATACAAGCTGTATACTCACTGCTTTATATTGTAGCCAAGTGTCATTTCTTCAGCATTGTCACATGAAAAGATATACTAAAATATTTATGAAATGTGAGGGGGTGTATTCACTTCTGTGATATACTGTACGTCCATTAGAATCAATGGAACTTACAGAGAAGTTGGCTCACTAAATCCCCATTGATTCAATGGGCCGATTCTAGTGTGATTTTATCTCCTAAGAAACAGAATTTTGACCATTGTTTAAAAATTATGTTTTAGGTATATATAAGAAAAACTATAGAAACCTCAGAAGCCAAAAGGTAGATAACATGTCCTGTCTTACCCTTTCCATCAGCAGAGGTAGATTAAGTTATGCAAACTTAATAAAAGATACCAAATAAATTACACTAAACAAAAGAAATACAGAAAGTATGTAAAATGCACAACATATTTTTTATCAAGGAATCCTGGGTTGTTTTTTTCTAATAAAATGAGAATTGCCTGGGAGAAGATCTATTTATTTTTAAGTGTAGAACACACGCAGCCCTGGCAATAAGTCAATGTATAAGTGTTATTTCTTTGCTGCTTGGTTTCATGCTATGATTTCTCACAGCTCAACAATGATCCTATTGAGTATAAGTGATGACATTGATGGCACATTATATAATCAGACTTGACATAAGGATTTTGATTGTTCACTCAACTGAAAATAAAGGGAAAAAATGGGCAACGAGATCACAGGAGGCCACATGTTGCCAAAAAAAGGTAACAGCCATGCCAAGCACTTATTACACCAGATATTCTTCCAACACTTGCATTAATTCGCTGCAACCAGTTAATTCAGTACTAGGTGATCAGAGAAACACGGATGAAGTGAGACTAATTTATCGGCTGCTGTTGTATCAGGATTCAAGATGTCTGCTCAAGCCTGCCTTCTTAGGTGGCTTTGCTGTAGCTTTCCCCAAAATGTGTATCAGGATGGGGTCCCACAGAGAAAACTGGCAGGAATATAACAAAACTTGTTATCTTTTTTCATCCCTTTGGCTCTTTGACAAGTGCTTGTCCAGTTTACACAAACAAAATGATTTACTTGGAGATCACAGAGGTACAGACTCATAAATTGTGGTTTAGGACATTACATGGGGAGAGCTAAGTAGAAAATCCGTAGAATTTGGTGAAGTTGCAGATGAAGAAATCCAGAACTGTGAAGCAGCCATCAAGGGTGATTCTCTGTACTTCAAGTTTTATGAAATAATAATGTGATGATAGGTTAGGTCTCACTGGAAATAGCCCCCAAATAATTTTTCCATGATGAATAAAATCTGGATTTTAAAAAAATTAACAATTAGATTTCAATCTGTGGTTTTCTTGTTGCTTCTGTTAACTTATTTCCTAGAAAAACCTTTTTACAAACTAACTTAAAAACCAAATTTGAATTTACTGCAAACAGTTTGAAGGAAAGCCTGGAGACATACAAAAGCTAGAAATGCTGAAACCGTGTTGGGGTGGTGGTTGTTCCCCACACTCAGAAGAAAATGGAAAGTTGCAGATAAATTGAAGAAGAACCTAAATGTTTTTAATGCTTATCACAATGGTTTTCTTTTTTAAAAAAACCTCCCAATTTTGGGGTCAGGAACTATACAGTCCCATTCCGCAAGTCACCCCTGGCGCTCATTATAGATCTAAAGACACGTGACACATTTAGGAATATCAAATGCATTATGGATACAGGTCTTAGTTGGCTCATAAACTTATCATGTTTGCTCAGCATTGGAGTAAATTACATTTTGGGATTAGAACTTGCAGAATACAGCAGCCAGGAGGGACAAAGCTTATACTGACTGCCATATTCTGGGAGCTATTGTACAAAAACAGAACAAAACAAAACTGTCCAAGCTCTGTGTCTGGTATATTGCATTTAAAAGAATAATTTATTCAAGGAATAATTGCATATGTATTAATAAAATGCATGCACGCACGCACGCACGTACACACGCACGCACGCACGCACGCACGCACGCATACATACATAACATACATACATACATACATACATACATACATACATACATACATACATACATACATACATACATACATACTGTACATACATACATACTGTACATACATACAGGCTGCGTAGCTCAAGGAATCTAGCATGTCTTTCTTTCTCTCTTTGCCAATTTAAAAGAAGCAGACAAAAACAATTTTAAATTGAAATCGGGTGGGAAACCCTGTCAACCCCAGTTTAATAGAGAGTTATAAAGACAAATTATTGCATCCACATTTGGAGATCTCAGTGTTACAGGATGAGATGTCAGCACTTTCTTCAACTTTCTTTATGGCTTTCTCTTTCTCCTGTCCTGAGACTGAAGTAGTAATGGTCAAATTGTATAGTCTTACAAAAAAGTTTTCCTATTACATAGTTTTTCAATATGGTTTTTGGGAATAGGTAGCAATGTGTGATTATGAGTAAGTGAATATGTGAGTACGACAAGGCTGTATATTGTCTCCCTGCTTATTTAACTTATATGCAGAATACATCATGCAAAAGGCCAAACTGGAGGAATCCCAAGCTGGAATTAAGATTGCCGGAAGAAATATCAACAACCTCTGATATGCAGATGATACCACTCTGATGACAGAAAGTGAGGATGAATTAAAGAACCTTTTAATGAGGGGGAAAGAAAAGAGTGCAAAAAAAAATGGTCTGAAGCTGAACATTAAAAAAACTAAGATCATGGCCACTGGCCCCTTCACCTCCTGGCAAATAGAAGGGGAAGATATGGAGGCAGTGACAGATTTTACCTTCTTGGGCTCCATGATCACTGCAGATGGTGACAGCAGCCATGAAATTAAGACACCTGCTTCTTGGGAGGAAAGCGATGGTAAACCTAGACAGCATCTTAAAAAGCAGGGACATCACCTTGCCAACAAAAGTCCGAATAGTCAAAGCTATGGTTCTTCCTGTAGTGATGTATGGAAGTGAGCGCTGGACCATAAAGAAAACTGACCACCGAAGAACTGATGCTTTTGAATTGTGGTGCTGGAGGAGACTCTTGAGAGTTCCCTGGACTGCAAAGAGAACAAACCTATCCATTCTAAAGGAAATCAACCTTGAGTGCTCACTGGAAGGACAGATCCTGAAGCTGAGGCTCCAATATTTTGGCCATCTCATGAGAAGAGAAGACTCCCTGGAAAAGACCCTGATGTTGGGAAAGTGTGAAGGCAAGAGGAGAAAGGAATGACAGAGGATGAGATGGATGGACAGTGTCATCGAAGCTACCAACATGAATTTGACGCAACTCTGGGTCAAATTCATGGAAGACAGAAGGGCCTCGTGTGCTCTGGTCCATGGGGTCACACGACAACTAAACAACAACAACAATATGTGAACTTCTGTTTTATATTTTATTCATAATTCTAAAAGAAAAAGACCAGTACCTTCTTGTTGCTTGCATAACATTAGCATAACTTGTCATGATTAATTGTGACTAATTGACAAAATGCCAGGGCAGATCTCAGTCAAATTCCTGGTAATACACCTAGTTATGCCACTAAGATGAACTCTGTCCCTTTGAAATTAGCCAAACTTAGCTGTGGTAAGTTATGCAAACTTTATTCAAACACCAATAGAATTGCAGCCAATACTCTGGTAGAGTCCCTGGCCAGCTTATATTAAAAACTGATGAGGGAGCCTACTAGGTAACCCAAACATTAAATTCTGAGCTGCTGGCACTTCTCTCCTCCATTCTCTCCTGAGGATGAATGGAGGTACAGTACTAACTGACCAACAGAGGGGAAGGATTCTTCTTCTGAGATCTTTCCCCCATCCTGGGTCTGGGATATACAATAAACAAAAGAAAAACTCATATGTCTCCAGGCTATCTTTTCTCTTAACTGGGAACTGAACCAAGCAGAAGGCATTATATCTGGGGGGAAATCTCTCTCTTTCCAAACTTGTTATTTTACCTATAATGCAGTAGACAACATGCTAGATATTTGTTATATTAATAAATCATCACAGCAACTACAGAAACAATTTATATCTGGATAGAAAATGCCTAAACCCTACTTTTTGCTACACTCATTCTTGGTATTCATTTTGCATTATGTTTGTATATACCATATTTTTCGCACCATAAGACACACTTTTTTCCCACAAAACAGGGGGGGTGGACAGTCTGTGCGTCTTATGAAGCGAAGAAAACAGATTATATTTTCCTATTTTCTTCTCCTAAAAAATTGGTGCGTCTTATGGAAAGGTGCGTCTTATGGAGCGAATGATTCTGGTGGCTACCCAGAAATGAAGAACCACAATAAATATGAAAGGAAAAAGGACAGAAACTCAGATATTAAGACACAAGAGAAAGAATGGAAAAGCAGACAGGACAAGCTGTCCAAAAGTGAACCGAATTTAAGCTCATGGGCCAGGCTGAGCATATTAATGTAAAATGCTGAGACAAAGACAAACATCTCTGAAACACATTTTACAGGCCAATTGGAAACCCTACATGCTACCTTTCATATGCATTCCAGCACACTTTCCTCATGGAAACATTTTTCTCCTCAGTGAAAACAATATAAAACAATCACGTGCTCTGCTTATGAGTTGGTCCAAGGTCAAAATGCTGGTCTGTGGAAAGCCATTGTGTCCTTGTGTGTGTTGGTGATGGAGACCAAGCCCAACTTGGTTTGCTCTATTCTCTTGGTTTGTGCAGCATTCCATAAATGTTATGCTTTATTGTTCATGCTCATTTTCATTTTGAGAGTTACAAATATTTTACAAGTGCCTTCAGCTTGGGTTGGGCTTATTGTCTTTGACAATCCAAGCACCGCATCATCCAGTTAATACAGACGACATTCAACAATAACACTGTAGACGAGGATCAAAGATGCCAGAAATAATTTACATGTTTGAGCTGTGTCTGTCCCACCTGGTTTAACAGGGTATATCTATCGTGCATTTTTAAGATACCAAGGGGCTCTCTGAATGGGATCATTCTTGCATGCTTTCCAACATTTGACTGAGGAAAATAGAGACAATTGTTCTGTCTGCAGCTAACAAAGTGTTCACGTTATGAACTGCACATTGCCAAGTTCTTGAGTTATTGTTTGTATGCTGCTGAGTCTTTATGCATTTCAAACTTGTAAATGCACAAGCTGAAAAAGATGTATGAGATTACATGCTATGTTTCGTTGTTATTCAGATAATATGAGGTTCAAACATTTTTAAAAGGTCAATTTAAAATAATAAACCACATCCTCTGGGTTTGGTGGCAGGAACTATGCCCAAGGAAAGGAGCAGTCAACCAGGAGGTCCTCCTAAATATGTTGAACATAAACGAAGAGGAACAAACTCAGCACAGTTCAGTTGGGTCGGCATAGGATAATGTTCTGCTAGAATGCGCCCAAAGCAAAGTTTGGAAAAGTTGCTTTTCTGGACTATAGTTCCCAGACCTTCCAGGCAGGTGTGGCCAATTGTGGTCCAAAAAGGTAACCTCTGTCATTTCTGTCCCAAAGTTTGGACTGGGAAGTTCAACAAATGAGGGTTGCTACAGATGTTGTGGTACATTCCAACCTTACATTAATGTTTAGGGTTCCAGCCAGAAGTGGCTCCCTCCAAAACATTCTCATTTGATCCCTCCCCTTCTCTCTTCCATTTTTTCGTTCGCAAGGGACACTCAGCACCAAGGGGAATTCTTGTTATACAGGTATTTGTTTCTACTTCACAATGTCAACATATATCTTGCCATATCTCTCTGCTCACTGTGGTTTGGGCTGTGTTTCCCAGCTAGTGTTCCCATCTTTGTAGATCTCCCTGGAGAATAGCTTAATGGCTAAGATTACTATATGCATATACTGCATATACTCTCCTTTGCACTTCTAAGGTTTACATGGGCAGTGTTATTTATTTTCACCTGCTGCCACAGAGGAATATATCGGGTAGTAAGGGGATACCTCTTTTGGCTCTCATGACTACTTTGGATTTTCAGAGCCTTGGAAGTCTAAATTAACACTTTGATAGCCTACCAATTGACTGGAGTCAGTGATATTGAATCAGTATCATAGACACCATACCACCTGAATGTATTAGGATGTTGAAGGCATCATTCTGAAACAGTGGTAGTTTCTACAGTCCATCAAAGGCAGCCCTATATCAACAGTACATCAGTCATCCAGATTTCACCAAAGAATGAATTACCATGGCTGGGTTATTCATTCTTCACCAGGATTCAGAAAAGGGTGTGCTTTCAAATCAACTTATAATGATTTAAAACAACAAAAAATTTCTTGATTTGTGCCCAATTTGTAGCCAGACCTAAATAAGCACCTAAAGTATTAGACTTTAAGGGGGAGTCCAATCTGACCTTTGTATCTATAGCTGGTTCAAACCAATAACAACTCAACACAATTTCATCTTGTTATTCAGCTTCAGTTTCTTTGCCCTCATCAAGTTCATCACTGCCTTCATTCTCTCCCATAAACATACATACAGTGACAGGCAAATGAGAACAAATTGACTAAAATCCTCCTGCGTTAACTGCACTGACAGTGTAAATTGTGGAGGTGAATTGCTCCATGTTGAAAAATCACTGCAGACATTATCACTTGAGTTGTAGGACTCAGTGTGCAACAGATAAGGTCTGCAGTGATTCATTAACTTGGAGCAATTCACCTCCAAATCCGCCATTTGGGCTACACTGGCATAACTTGTTAAAGAGGAATTGGGCCATTGTATCCTAACATCCCAGATAACGGCACATAAAAATGTAACCTATGGATGCACTGCAGTGACAATTTTGTCTCTACAAGCATTGCGTGTACTTCAAAACAGGAAGTAAGTATTGTAATTAATGAGTAACATACATTCATATCATGTATTCCTTCCTGAATTGCTTTATTGTCAAGCTGAGCACAGCCTTAGTCAATGGGCTGACAGGCTGTGAGATGAATCATGTTTGTTATTCTAAATATATGCCATTCAGGGATGAAGTCCATTTATTTCAATCAGTTTCCATTTACAACTAGACTTATATATACTTGCCTGTGATGTAGCCCTCTAAAGCCCAAGAAGGCAGGCTTTGCTTATTTACTCCAGAATGTTGTTGTTTAGTCATTAAGTCATGTTTGACTCTTTGTGACCCCATGGACCAGAGCATGCCAGGCCCTCCTGTCTTCCACTGATTCCCGGGATTTGGTCAAATTCATGTTGGTAGCTCTGATGCCACTGTCCAACCATCTCATCCTCTGTCGTCCCCTTCTCCTCTTGCCTTCACACTTTCCCAACATCAGGGTCTTTTCCAGGGAGTCTTCTCTTCTCATGAGATGGCCAAAGTACTGGAGCCTTAACCCTACTCCAGAATACCTTACAAATAACTCTAGTAGGTCAGGGTCCATGATGCCATTGCAATAAGGTCAGCAGTCTCACCACTAAATACTAGCACACCAAACCCAGCAGCCAAAGGGAAACAACAATAGCCTCAATTTATTTTAAGGCATTTGAGGGAACCGTGGTTAAAAGGAATTGCTGTAGCTTCAATGGCAGTTGGTTTTGCTTTGAATGATGGTTTCTTGTGGCCACGGTTTCCACAAGGACCATGTATCCTATATCCATCTAAATCAACCAGTCCCTGAAATAGACCAAGTGAGGCTGGCAGCAGCTATTTTAATAGCTGGAGTTTGCTCCTTTTAAACGTTGTCATGTGATGGAAGAAAGCAGTAGAAGAGAAAGAACAAGGTAATATTGTTTTAACACACAGTGCCTACTTCAAATGATGCATTCCTATGACTGTGCAAAAATGCACATAGATCTCAGGCATTGGATCCCAGCTCCTTGTAGAAAGAACTGCAGGCTGTCTGCGAAGGGAGCGTGCCACGTTTCTCTAGGCCTTGGAAACCATGCTGTGGATAGCAAAGAATATGCTGTCCTGCTTCTCAGCCTGAGGAATCCAATGTGAGGAGTGGTCATGTCCTCCCTTCATGTCTCAGGCTTCCAGCTGACCAGACTGCTTCCAGCTGATAAAGGAATATAAGAAAATTGGACGAATCCAGCTGCATCAAACTAAAGACTTATCTAGCAAGCTACTCCATGGTTCAAATAGGGCAGGAGCCCCCCTTCCTTTTGAAGCACTGGTGCAAATACATTATTTTCCTCATCAAGCAAAAGACAAAAAACCCAGAAGTAGGACATAGGTGCAGTACCGCTATCCTCCTTGTGCTCCCCCAAAATTAATACATACATTGGTTTGGGTAAGTTTGCTTGGTCTCAGGTGCTTTGTCATGTATCCTCAGGTCTTCTGGCATGGAGACCAATCTCACAGTCGACTGTGCTAAAGAAAGGGAGAAAGTTTGATTTTATTGTGTGATGATGGCTTTGAGGCTTGGGCACCCTTCTTCTCAAAATTCCCAAGTGATGCCAGGGCTCCCTGTTTCTATGCAAACCTGTTTGTATCTGAACTGCATAGACAGCAATTGTCTAGGAGGCCATGCAGTACATTGTCTGTCTCATTGTTTCACTCACATGCACACACAAGAAGACATACAATTCTTCAGTTGTTACAAAGAGCCAGTGGACTATGATACCACAAAAGCTCTCATCTTCTGGTCTCATGGTTTGTCCCTGAAGCTACTTACCTGGCTACTCTGGGGGGTGGGTGGGTGAATATAAAAATGTCCATCATGAGCAATAGCCATTGATAGCCCCACCTTCCACAAATTTGCTCAATACCCTTTCAAGCCACCTAAGCTACTGGCCATCACTTCTTGTGATGACATATTCTGTAGTTTAACTGTCTGTTATATGAAGAAATGTCTCCTTTTGTGCCTGGAATCTCCCACCATTAAGGTGCAATGGATGATCCCTGGCCCTAGTATTATGGCAGCTGGAGAAAACATTGCCCTCTCCACTTTCTCCACAATATGCATCATTTCATACACTTTCTCCTCGGTTCCCTTGCCTTGCCTCTTTTGAAATGAAACAATCCAAGTTTTGTAATGCATGCCCATTATATCATCTTGCAACCTGCTTGCCTCCCTCATTCAGAGCACCAAGATGACACAACACTATCTAACATCAAGGGAAACTGGAAATTGTTTGTGTGACTTTGTGTGTGCGTGCACGTGCACACATGCGCACAGTGTAGAGATATTAATTCCTAATCACTTGAACATCAAGAGGTTAAAAGAAGCAAACATATCTCAGTTGACACATTCAACAACAGATGGATGATACAGTATGCCAGCTGGTAAGTCCTGAAACGTTCAAATGCTAACATCCAGCATGCCACCCCAGCAGGTGGGATAAACATTAATTGCAGAGGTCCTTGTTTTCCCTCCACATTTAAAAATGTAAAAGGATTAAACAGCTACAGGAAAACAGTGGGATGTAATGCAGCCCTTTCCATATTAGTCACTAAAGTTTGACCATTATCTCTCACCAAAGGTATAATCTCTTTCAGCTATTGCCTACATCATGTTACTTGACTCAAACTTTAATTATCCTCCTCTTCCAAGTAATTTTACAGATACATTTTCTGGTAAAAGTACACCCTATCCGCATGTTCATTGTCGTCATCAAACCACTTATATGTGAAGGCGCTGTAACACAAACATAATTGAACCTAATTTTGGAGTCCAGAGGTGGGGAAAAAACTTCTGAACACAGGAAATTCTTCCACAAAACAAATTGACAAAATTATCCCACAACTCTTCAAAAGTTGAGGCAGAGGCTGCTCAAATGTAACTACTGTCACATGGCTTTTATTTAACAGCTGCCTGTAAAAATACATCACTTGTGGGGAGATTGGGCTTTTAAAATATTTCTGCCCCTGTGTTAACCCCTCCTCCAGAATGATCTAAACTCTTCATCAAGAGAAAGACATCACAAATGACAAAAACAACAACAAAATCAACTGTATTTAAAAACCACCTTAGGAGAGTAGACTTTTCAGGACTTCTTACAAGAAGTAAAGAAATTTTAAAAATAAAAATAAAAAAAAACATAATTGCAAAGGTTGAAATCATAGGCAGCACTGCATGAGATCCCCAGCTTGCAGATGGCCGCTCAAGGTTGATTCAGCCTTCTGTCCTTTCGAGGTCGGTAAAATGAGTACCCGGCTCGCTGGGGGAGGGGGAGGAAATGTGTAGCCTGCATAGTTAACTTGTAAACCACCTAAAGAGTGCCTGAAGCACTATGGGGCAGTATATAAGCATCATGCTTTGCTTTTGCTTTTGCTTAAGGTGGTGCTCAAAGCAATGGAGGTTTCTGCACAAATGAAAAGAACAACTGCGTGAAACAGAGCATTTACACATAGTACAAACAGGATTTGGTTTCTGGTAGTAAAAATGATTTAAAGCTAAGGGAGATTTAAAGGCCTTGGAAAATTAAACAATTGTCACATGGTGTGAAAATAACACCAGCTATGTGCCAGGAAGGCCTCTCTGGAAGAACATTCCAAACCTGGGGCACCATCACTGAGACTGTCCCATTCCCCCAAGTAATCCATCCATGGTTGCACACTTGGTGGGGGCACTCAAAGACGGACCTGTGAACAATATCACATCCCCTTCTTGCTTGAGCAGCCCCCAAGCCATTCAGAAAGCCTCTGATGAGAACTGGGAAGGGCTTGGAAGGAACTTATTATAAATACTAGATTATGTGCAATGTCTTCTTTATTCAAAGAAGGATGACCTAAATAAATCATATTACAATTGTTATGTTATAAGGGATAATTTCACTCCATTTGAACTGGAACAAATCATTCCAGTTACTTTTGCAGTTACACAGGAGGTATGGCCTTACTACCTGGGCATGTTCTGTATGAAGACTGGAGCTGTTATTTCTTGGAATAGATAACCAATAATTCCTCAGGCAGCATAGCTACTGGTTTGTGTAACTATCTCTGGTTTTATATTGCAGGTTAGCATCTGTGATGTTCCATTCTTTAGTATCTTGTAACTTTATGATTGTGAAGGGTCGTGTGATTGGGCTTCCCTTGTCTTCAATAAAACACCATCAGATGGTTTATCGAATAACTTGTGGTCATTTATTGCTTCACCCAACAGGGTTTTAACCATAACATGTTTGTTTAAACTAGACTCTTGTTCAAGCAATGGCTCTCGCAAGGGCAACAGAAAGCTTTCTTCCAGAATGTTTCCCAAACTCTGGTCCCATGGACTGGCACAAACTTGTCCCTGACCCTCAGTTCCCAAACGGGAGGGTCTCTTCATCTCCCATCCATCCCCAGGACGAGTCTCCCTCTCTTGTCTGTTCACCCCAAGGTCCAGGAAGCATCCCATCTCCCTCAGTTCTTCTAAATGCCATTTCTGGCGAGCTTCTTTTTCCCTAGTGATGGCTTCTTTCTGTTCCCTAATCTTTCTTCTCCATTCACGAGTCTCGGACTCAACCCAATACAATGGCTTTTGGGGTAATCCTTTCTTCCTCCGATTCTCTGCTTCAGCTTTAGGCACCCAGACTTGTTCCCATTTTCCTGTCCACGGGTCCTGCAACCATATCCATTCCCAACCTCCAGGAATGTTGTCCCGTTCTGCCCTGATTTCTCCCAGCCCCTCTTCTTCTACCACCTCATGAACCTCCTTCCTTCCCGCCAATTCTTCCTTAAAAGGATTAGTTATTTTTAACCCTTTCCATCTCTCTTCCAGCTCTCTAGTATCTACCACTTTTGACACCCCTTTCCCTTGTGGATTTGCCTCCTCTAAATCATGAGTGTCTGAGCTTTGATCTCTTTTACAACTTAGGGTAGTCGGTAGACTAGTCTGAGTTTGTTTGGAAGTCTTTATGAGAGACGGCTCCACCAGAAAGACCCGGTACAGTGGGGTCTTGACTTAAGAACGGCTCGAGTTAAGAACATTTTGACTTAAGAACCACTCTCATAGGAAAATATTGACTTGACTTACATACTTAGATTTGAGTTACGAACTGAAAAAAAACCACATGGGAGGCAGGGAAAGTGCAAAATCTGAACTTTCAGTTAACTGTTGGCCAGTGAAAAGGGTGCCTGTCTGCTTCCTCACTCCTCCCAGCGTTTAGAGAGTGGATTGGGAGACAGTCTTCAGACTGCCTGGTACTGCCTGGACTGTATTTTCCCTGCCTTCCCTGAACCTTTCTTGACCTAAGAAAAAAAGAAACAAAATATCCCCCTCTAGCGGTTGAAGGCAGAATAGCAGCTTCCCATTAGTTTCTATGGACGGAAAAGAGCAGATACGGATCAAATGGTTCTCAATGCATTCCTATGGGAAATGCAGATTTGACCTGAGAACTTTTTGACTTGAGAACCGCCTTCCAATACGGATTAAGTTCTCAAGTCAAGACCCCACTGTACTTCTGGTCTTTCCCTTCACAATGATCTTTCCAAATAACATGAAAGTAAAGACTCAAATTTCTGAAATATCATATGTATAATGATAAATAATAAGTGTGCACTGGAGGAGTTGTTGGGATAATAGCTAGGGACGTGCATTCAAATTTGAAAATATTCAGACACAGGGCCTGCGGCAGACAGGAAACTTTCTGAAAATCTGACAAAAATATCTAATGTGTATCAAGCAAAATCTAAAGAAACAAAACAAAACAAAAAAGCATGTCCTCAAAAGCTTACACTATAATAGTAAGTCATTAAGATGCCACATGTTTTTGTCTTATATTGTTTCGTTTCTTTGGATTATGCCTGATATGCTTGCATAGACTAACATGGCTACCTCTTCTGAAACTACAGTATATCTAATCTGGGAGACTTGCACTCCACCGCATGCCACACTCCTTTCAAGAGAGTCCATCAACCCACAGGAGAAGTTCTGCAAGATGGCAGAGGAGAGGAAAAGGCTGGAAGCCTACATTCTTCCAAGTGCTTCCTGTTGAAATTCCTCTGTATCCAAGACTAGAATTCCACTGGTATCCCTTTCTCATCTTTGTATGAACTATTATGTGTCGTCTCACAAGGAGAAAGGATAGGATACCTGTTTCAAGATGGCACTTCGCCACCTGGTTGTTACATGTTACATTAAAAAGAAAGAAAGAAATACCTGCAGATTAATTAGCAGGTATAGTTGATAAGTATATTTTATTAATTAAACCAATCAGTCTGCAACTCCAATATGCACTCATTGAAGGTTAATAGAGTGTCTTTCTAAGGAAAAAACTGATTAGCATGGTTTATACAGCTGCAGTACCACAAATTGTTTCTGGGTGTTTTTCCACTGGAGGTAAGTTCTTTTGGTATTACGAAGGTGACAAAATTGTACATTCTACCAGCCAGAATCCTATGGGGAAAAATACACTAGTGTAAGTACACTGGTGTACATTGTAGCCCACAAATGTAGATCCATTGAATTAATTAATTGATTCAAACTACATATAAGAAAGGGGATTTGCTAAAACATTAGGAAGAACTTATTGACAGTTAGAGCTGGTGGACTCTCCTTCACAGGAAGTTTTTAAACAAAAGTGAGATGGCCACCTATCAAAACGGGATGCTTTAGCTGTGGATTCCCTGCTTTGGCAGGGTGTTGGACTTGATAATCCAAGGACCCCTTCCAGTTCTAAAATTCCACAATGCTGTGGTTTCAGAGATGAATTGCTGGTAGCTGATAACTCATCTGTTGTCATGCCCCAAGTCATGCATCATACAATAATTTCTACCATAGCATGGGAAACTGTGACCTGGTGATGTATGTGTGTTCAGTCTGATGTTCCAGTGCAAACTGGATTTTCAAGGTCCCTAATTTCTTATCTATCTAGTCTTTAGCCTGGACATGGACTGGACAGCTCTTCCATTTGAGGATGTTTTGAAACAGAACATTACTATATGCCCATCCTCCAGACATTGACTTTACCTCTGTAGGTTAGAACACTTGACCAGTTTACAGGGAATGAGTACAAACTAATTTTTGAGAAATACTATCAAACTTTGAATACCGATCACGATTTCTGTAACAAGGTCTGGCCCTAAATTAATGAAGAAGACATTGGTTCTTCAGTTCTTACAAGAAAAGGCAGTAGCAGTTGCTTTTGAACAACATCGCAGGAAGGGGAAGAGGAGCATAAAAAACAATGGCATGACCTCCATCCTTGACCTTTTATTTATGCCAATATCCAGTGAGTAAGTTATGCTTGCTTAGGTTGGAAGTATGGTGTTAATTCTGCTCTTGACATAAAGACCAGCCTATGTTGTCAACACGTATACTTGCCTTTCAAACATTCCCCTGAAGTCTACCAATAGCTCAAGCCCTCTGGATTCCTGCCAGTGAAATTCCAAGGAGTTGGATTGACTTTGGTTTCAAATTAGTTTGCAGCGTTTTCCTGCAACAGGTGCAAATGGTTGGTGTGTAGTTGCATGGCACTCCATGCCACATGACCATTCAATATGGCAATTGGAAGAGATAAAAGACAATTCCTCACTGAGGGGATAGAAAAAGAGCACAAGTATGTTCTAATGCAAACAACAATATTCGGAATAGCAAACATATTCAATGTCCGAGTTGTTTGTTATATCGTCATTAAATCATGTCCGACTCTTTATGACCCCATTGACCAGAGCATGCCAGGCCCTCCTGTCTTCCACTGCCTCCCGGAGTCAGGTCAAATTCATGTTGGTACCTTCGATGACACTGTCCATCCATCTCGTCCTCTGTCGTCTCCTTCTCCTCTTGCCTTCACACTTTCCCAACATCAGGTTCTTTTCCAGGAAGTCTTCTCTTCTCATGAGATGGCCAAAGTACTGGAGCCTCAGCTTCAGGACCTGTCCTTCCAGTGAGCACTCAGGGTTGATTTCCAAGTAGCTGGATACAAAGGAATTTTTTTTTCTTTCTGCCTGAACATTATTATTCACCAATCTATTGACAGCACCTCTTTGTATTATTTATATATACAGAGCAATTTTTTAGATGCTTCTCTAGTCTGCACCTTCACAAAACAGAGTACGAATAAGATAACAGACAAATTATATTGACAGATACACAGAGTACTTTGCAAATTTCAAATTCAGTAGAAGGCAGGCTTAAACCGAATGGGGCACAGCTTACATCAATAGGAAGAGAATTCCATACTATTGGGCTACCACTGAGAAGGTTCTATCTCTTGTGCACACAAGCCTAAGAAATGTCAGTGGTGAGCACTTGAGAACAACCTTGAATAAATTTAAGCACAGAGGCAGAATTATATGGCTGAAAGGGATTCTTTATAGAATCTGTGGGGATGTCATGAGAGGACTAGACTCTCTAAAAATGACAAGATGCTAGGAACAGTGGAAAGCAGTAGGAAAAGAATAAAATCAAATATGAAATGAATTGGCTTAATAAAGGAAACCATGACCTTTAGTTTGCAAAACCTGATCAGGGCTGCTAATGACAGGATCTTTTAAAGATCTCAAAAAAATTTTGAGATATTCGTAGGGCTGCTCTATGTAAGAAAAGTATTAAACGTCAAGACACATTTAATGCCCAGTCTAATTTGACTCTTACATATCAGCATAAGCATCAGAAGATAGCGGGGAACAATTAGAGTAAATCACAGCGCAAATGCACAGCAGCCAAGAAGAGTCCAAAGGAGCCATTCCATGTGTATTAGGAGGCCACTCAGCCACTTGGGCCCTGGTGCAGGAAAGGAGGCATGACACACATAACCAGATTTCAGCTGTGACATGATGGAGGCTATGCCACTTTTAAATTACTAGGTATTTTGCAAGCAAAAAACTTCCAGCTACAAGCTGCTTAAGTCAAACTAAACAGGGAAGGATGGCTCAAGTATATTTCATATATGCCTGCCCTATTTACATATAAAATGGGGAAAGGAGCTCTGTGGTGTTTAGATAAAATGGAGAGGCTGTGAGGCTAAATTCCACCTCTATGGAGGCCATGTGCCCTATATACAGAAGACAGTTCCCTAGGTCCAGTGGAAAGAAAGTAAACCTTACTAACAACGGCCAGGATCCTTGAAGTTGTCCATCAACAAACAGCAAACAGGAGCAGTCACACCAATCAATCAATTACAGTCTTCCCTGTCAGGGTACAATGCATTGCATTTCAATTGAAATGGAAAGAAATTGCTTGCATTTGTACAAGTTTATTAGAATATTGTAATTTTAGGCAGGTCTGTGATCCTCTTTTCTTGTGATAAATCTCATGATTTCTGTCCTTACAGAAGCAGCCATTCTACACTATTCTGCTCATTACTTGAGACACTCTGTTGCTTAAAGCCATTTTTTGCCCCAGCCTGGCTTGCTCCCACCACTAGGGCATTGCTCCATTCACTTATATATCCCAATTTGTTTACAAAAATAGAGCTGTTTTATGAGGATGCTCCATGGATCAATAAATATCACTGCCCCATCATATCTGCTTTGGCACATGTTTGACCAACAAGGGTAGTGGCGCATGCTTCTTGTGCCACCCATGTGTTTATAAATGTTTTACTCAGCACTTTGATTTCTGAGTGACCCAGCACTATACTCAAAGGTGAGAAGTTTATCTGTGCTTATTTGTGTCCCTTTTAGAGCCCAGTTAAATCTCTCCTGTTCACTGGGAGCAGCCTGTAAAGAATTACACCACAAAATCAAACATTTGATATCTTTATCTGCTTTTATGATATGCCACAGTTATGCAATTTAACCTTGTTAAAAGGCCAGCTGAAGGATGGAATTCCTTTTTATTCCCGGCACTCTTAATGGTGCTGCAATATGAAACATACTGTCAATATAAATGGATTCATTAAATGTTAAAATGCGGAAATGCTGAAAGAATACATTTAATAAAAGAAAGAGTTTCCATTATTGACACTCATTGGCTCCTTGTGGGTTTTTTTTATAAAACAGGGGCGGGAATTGCTTCCCAGTACCAATCCAGAAGGCTGGATGACATCAGATCACCCTAAGCTCCTCCCCTTCTTCTGATGCCGGTTGGCCCCATCCTGGCAGCAGTTTCCACTTCTCACTGGAGGAGAGGCACAGAATTTTATGGTCTATAGAACTGGAAGTGATTTGGTCCTTCACTACAAAGTTCAGCAGAGAGGTTAACAACTGTGCTCATCTGAACATGTTTAGATGTGCCTCTGCAGACCTTTGCATTGCGCAGATACAGGCCTGCTTTGCTTCTGGACAGAGAATTGGAGAATGTGTGCACCCCCATCACTAATTTAGATTTACACGCATTCCGACATAAAGCTTGAATAGGGCTAGCATGGAAACTTGCTGTTTTTCCAGTGAGACGGCACTATATCTTTTCCTCACCCCAGCTCCATCTGCTTTTCAGTTTGGGAGGATGAAGGGAATAGGGCAGAACTGCGCTGTTATTCCTCAGGAATGACCAGTGCTTTCTCTGTGCATTGCCTGCCTTCCTGGTAGAGAAGGCAAAAGTATTCGAGCTAATTTCCTGAAAGCTATTGCGATCAATTGTGCGGGGGACTCCCAGAGATGAAGGGTTTCTTATTATTTTATATGTCTGTGATTTTATCATGATTTTATTTGATCATATTTGTATTTTAGCTAATACAATAAACTTGAACTTGTTGGTAGAGAAGGTTGGTGGTGCTTAGAGAAATCTCCTCTGCCAGAGCTGGGGCTTGAGGGAGTGGCAAGAATAATCTTCCAGACTTTTCATGCGGTCAGATTAGAATCATTTTAGGTTTGATGTGCTACATTACCTAATGAGGTATTGTAGTAAAAAATTTCCATGGAAAAATTCCAAAATCACAACTAAGCAATAATTTTATCAGGACCTATCATGTCTGAACACTGTGGTCAGTTACGTAGAATTCATCATATATCCAAGATGGGCAGATCTTGGAAAGTTATTTTTGACAGTAAATTTTTTTGTTATAGCCCTTTAAAATTAACTTTTATAAATAAGAAGTTTCTTGTTACATGACTAAAGTATTTTGGTTCTGCCCATTATATTCCTATTGAATTTAACTTGCTGACATCCTCATTACTACACACACAGCTAGTTATAAGCAACTACATTTCAAATAACTTGTTATTTCCAAAATCTAGAATAGTGTAGAAAGATTCTCACAACAGCAGTAGCAATGACCTCTGATTTATTGCTTTTTAATGCATCTATGTCCAGGTAGGTGCAAAAGTGTATAAGAGATCATGTTTCCAGCACAAAAAGTGACAGCATTAACAACAAAATTTCAATTATAGTAGACCAGCCTGACAGCCATTTTCTCCCCCAATAACGTCTTAGACACAATACTTTTCTGAGGCATTATCTATGGGAAATGACAACTACACAAGAAATGAAACACTGACACACATACATTTACATACTGAACTACTCCTCTCAATAATATATTATTTTAAAAAACTCATTTGCACAACTGGCTCTGTGTGTAGTTGAGCTGATTTGCAAAAAAGGCAGTAATTGATATATAACTGATATATAACAAATCTTCAATTTGTATTGTGCAATCATCATAAAAATAAAAACCTGGAATATGTTTCATTTGATAACTGACAGTCATTTACAAGGATGCTCCTTAGGTTGGGTAGAACATTCACTTATTCATGCATTCATCCAGGAAATTCCTGGAAAGGACTGGGTGCCACTCAGCTTTACACTTGAAAAGAGACATGTCTTTGCATGGGGAAGGGATAGAGAAAAAAAAATACTTCCTCTGGTTTCTTAGACTGTCTCTTACCTGCTCCAACCTGCGCTGGTCATCCTTAGGATTGCTGATGCCACTTCCTTTGTTCTCACACCCCTTTCTCTAGATATGAACGGGGCAGCCATGGCTCCTTACACCACCAACTTAGAGCCTGTTCATGCTGGCCCTTTCCATGTGGGCTGGTGTGGTATAAAGAGGGTCAGTTGGGTTCAGAGGGAGGAGCAATATGCCATTTGGTGCAATCCTTACATTCAAAGAGCATATTGACTTAAAGCAATCTTCCAACTCCTTCCTCCTTTGTAATTTGTGCCTCACCTTCTCTCTCTCTCTCTCACACACACACACACACACACACAGAGAGAGAGAGAGAGAGAGAGAGAGAGAGAGAGAGATTTGCCTTTAAAAGACAGGAGAAGGACAGATCTTCACCCACTCCAGCCTCCTATGAAGGCAGTGAAAGCTGATAGGAGATGCTCCTCATCCAGTCCCAACAACCTGACAGTTTCCAGTCTGGCTGCCAGAACTAAGTGGGGGTGGAATGCCTCTTCCTGCATCAGCTCACTCCCTGAGTGAGAGCATTCCATGTGGCCATAGGAGCTGGGGCTTCAGGAAGAAAAGGGGGGAAATTTATAATGGCACCTGGGGAGGAAGAGGAGAGGTTGGCTGGCAGGCAGGAGGGGGACAGGTTTGGCTGTCAAAAGTGGAGCAAAGTGAGCCTAGTTGTGAAGTGTCAAGGGAAGCACTGCAGGTATTTTCAAGGAATGTTTCTAGCTGTTTCTTCACAGGTACCCTGTTTCCCCGAAAATAACACCTAACCTGAAAATAAGCCCTAGTATGATTTTTCAGGATGCTGATAATATAAGCCCTACCCCAAAAATAAGCCCCAGTTAAGTGAAATCCCACCCTCCACCATTGTGCAGCTTTGTGCAGCAACCAGAAGAAGATGATATGACTGGAAAAACATCCCCTGAAAATAAGCCCTAATGCATTTTTTGAGCAAAAATTAATATAAGATACTGTCTTATTTTTGAGGAAACACGGTACATCAATCTTTTAAAGCTGAAACCAATCCAAGTTGATAAAACCCACTCAGCTAATCAGTCCCACTGCCTAATATGGAAAGGGTCATCACCACATTTAAGTCCAGCCCCAGTAGCACTTTGGTACAAGGTACCCATCTGCACAGGTTAAATAAACAGCAATTTTGAATCATGCTGAATCATACCCAAAAGAATGCATGCCCTAACCCTGTGTCAGAAAGGTGTGGGACAACTCTTAAAGGGAAAAGATGGATCATTTTGAGTAGAAACACAAACAGAGAAGGGTTTTTTTCTCTGCCAAGCAGTGCCATCAGTGATCCATATAATATAATGCTATGCCAGTGTGGACAGGCTCTTATTTAGGACAGGCTCTTATTTACAATTAAGATTTCTATCACTTCTCCTATTCCAAGTGCATTTGTCTGATAAACACAAGCTTTCTTATTTTCTTTCAAGAAAGCATGGTTGTGATTCCTTTACAAAGGTGGATGTATGCTCAGATAATCATTCCAAGTCTCAAAGGGTTGCAAACAACAAGTTAACATTGCTTCAGTACCGCTATGTGTATGCTGTCCAACAGAGGTCACCTTGCACTGATATGCTGCATCACTGTTGGCAGAAGCTTGCCACTGAGAGACCACACCTTTCTTAAACACATTGTAGTAACAATTAATGGCAGCCAAATGCAATCATGCCAGCTTGAAATGTCAACTTGTTCTATGTGGGCTTCCCTCTCACTGCAACCTGTCTAATTTGATGACCCAATAAATCTGTCTCAGATACCCGGGAACAGAATATTTTCTATATGACAGATACAGGAAACATCATGAAACTTTCACTTTGAGAAATTACACAGGGCACCTTTTAAATAAGGAATGAGCACCTTGTCAACCCAAGACAAAATGAAAACGGATTTGCAAAAGAGTTCTTCCAATAGATTTTAGATGGGTAATATGCACTAAGGGATAACATTCATGAAGCTATAAGTTACACTAGTAACAAAAGAGGTGCTTTCAAGACTGGGGAGTGGTTATAGATTGGGGAGTAGGTCAAATGATGTGTTGACCAGGGCACCAACACATCATTTTATTCACTTAGGGTTTTTCCTACAACAGCACTTGTTCTCCCCAGATCTCTTGCTTGGCTCTGAAGCCACATGGGGCTTACCTCCTCCCATTTCTCCATGTAATGGAGCCACTCTCATTGTCAGACATGGATAAGGGCCTTCTCCAGCAGTTCTTAACATGTATATATCGGGAGAGGCAGTCCCTCTAAATGGTACCTTCACAGTTGCGTATTTTATTCATAGTATTGTTTCCGAAAGAAGTAATTCTGTCAGTCTTCGGGGCGGGGGGGGGGGGTGGAGTATTGTGGCATCTAAAGAATAATCATAATAGTAAAATATTTAACATAAGCTTTCATGGATTGCAATCTATGAAAGCTTATGACAAATAAAACTTGTTAGCCTTTAAGATGCCACAAGATCCTGTTGTTTCTATTCTTAGCCTGTAGCAACTGATGAAAAACGCCACAGAATTGGGCCATTCACGTTGGATTTCAAATCTGCCCACGGCCGTGCAGGGAATATGATGCAAAACTTGCCTCATGGTTGCATCAGTGTTTTGTTTTAAATTGATGGATGCTTGACTAGCTGAGAACTCTATTTCTGACTGAGGGAAGGAGTTTCCTGCATGTTTTCATGTGCTGGCAGTTTGTCAGAACAGTTAGGCATTAATTTGTGTGGTTTCATAATTGCTACACATTCACTGGGAGATTAAAAAGAGCAGACATTTTATAGCACACCTGTGGAATGTAAACTACTCAAAAGACAGTTTTCGTAGCAAATGATAACTTGAATCCCACAGCTGAGCTAATACAAGGCTCCAGGTAAAGTTTTAACAGCACATTCTGTAGGATACACACACTAGTCATTGCAATAGGACTTGAGTCTGGTGGCCTGGAATCAGAGTAGGTCTCTGTCACCCTGTAGCCAGGATCAGACAAAAGATGAAATTGAGATTGTCATTTGCTCTACATCTCTGTAGCAGTAGCAGCCAATGGAGGTTGTGATCACACAATAGGTTTGTGCTAGGTTGATGCAAATGACTATTGCACACTAGCATTTAAATCTCTGCCACAGTTTACACTGAAATGTTTCATTATATCAGGAATGTTTGTTTCAAATGTCCACATACAACACAGTTCACCCTTTTCCCTCACGCTTCTCTGACATTATCAGCACCCTCTCACCCACTCCTTCTGCCAGCATTCAAATCTTTTCTGTATTTTTTAATGTTCAAAAAATGTAAAAGCCCTGAACACACACACACACACACACAAACACATACAAAAATGATAAACAAAAGCAACACCAAAAACACATGCAAAGCTGTAAGGTACAACAATCCATTCAAAACCCCCACTCAGGCAGCCAGTCATTAAGGCATGTAGTTCTCTCCTTCCAAACTCCCCACCGCCTCCCAGCACTGTCTTCTGAGGCATCTGTCTCCCTCTGCCTTGTGGTAAAGTTGGACCAGCTGGTCCTTCAGATGAAAAGTGATTATGTCCAGTCTAAAAACCCCGGTGCTGCTGGTTTTACGGTCATTGCTCATAAATATTTCTGTGTTGCCTACCAGATTAGACTTCAGTCTTCTAGAAGAACCTATGTCCAGTTCATCCTGGCACAAAAAGCTTAAAGAAATGGAGAGATGGATGTCATTAGTGTGGGGGTAGAGAAATACGAAGACTGGCCAGAATGTACACATAATACTGTATGTTGGTATAGTTGTGCAGTGGCTTAGTTGATTCAAAGCCATAAGAAAGACTTTAAACTGTCATCTTGACATAACAATAAAACCCTGACAAATAGCAATAATATAGAATACAGTATGATGCATTGTTTATGGATGGGATGGGAGGGAGAGCATACAAGGAAACATATGGCTTGCTCTACAAGTTCATCAGGCAGAAAATGTCTTAAAGCCAAGTACGTGTGACATGATGGCGCAGAATCAAGCAGTTCAAGTCCCAGATGTTCCTTTAACGGAGTGGAATTAGGCAACAGGCAGTGTTAGAACTGGAGTGGCTTGGAAGGGGAGGAACTGCATCAACATGAAAAGAGGACACTGGTTTGCCTTAAATTAGCATGTGCCAATTAATATGTGTAGCAGCACGTTTGGGAACAAATATTGTCATTTAAATGGCAATACAATACATCTCATTGTACTGGGAAAGCCTGTGGCTCAATGATCTGTATGCCTGCCCTGCTGCAGAACTACTGACTGGCAACTTTCAGGTCCTTCTTTCTTATAACTTTTTATCTTTATACCAGACTGGGATTGGTCAGACATCAAAAGAAAGGACTATACAGTACTCTATAAAATAAAGCATGTAGCCACTGTAAAACCATTGACATTCTACCCAGTTTTAAAGATCTAGAAAACTACAAATTTAAGAAGGCTAGCTAACACAAAAGATCTAACATAAAAGTTTGATGGAACTAAGGACAAGTGTATTAAAACCTTCAATATAGTCATCAGTTTAAAAAAGAACTTTAAAATACAAGTTTAATAATAACAGGGTTGTTCTGTTTTGTTTTGTTTTGTTTTTTAATCTGCTAGGTAGAGTTTGAGCCTGTGTTAGAACTGTGGTTCCTAGCCTTGGCTCACCCAAGTGTTCTTGAATTGCAGTTCCCATAAGTCTTCACCACCGGCTGTACTGACCAGGATTTCTAGGAGATGCAGTCCAAGAACACTTTGATCACCCAAGTTTGAGAACCAAGGTTTTAGAAGAATTATACTTTCAGAATGCAGGAAATAGTGCTTAAGTTCATCTAATCAAACTGTCTGATTATTCAGACAGATTCTAACCCAGCCTTCTCTCGGCCTGTTGATTTTCTATGCTCTGTGTGTGTGTGTGTGTGTGTGTGTGAGAGAGAGAGAGAGAGAGAGAGAGAGAGAGAGAGAGATTCATTCATTCATTCATTCATTCATTCATTCATTCATTCATTCATTCATTCATTGTATCTATATCCCACCCATCATCTGGTCAATTGACCACTCTGGGCGGCTAACAACTCTTAAAAATAAAACAATTTAAATATAACACCAATATACAACATCAATAATCAGTTGTTCAAAATGGAAAGAAAAAAGAAAAAAATAGATCAAATAGTGGCTGGAGGGAAGGCGTGCTTAAACAGCCAAGTTTTCAATTGGCTTTTGAAAATGCCCAGCTAAGGGGCCATATGGATCTCAGGAGGGAGTTTATTCCAAAGGCAAGGAGTCACTGCCGAGAAGGCCTGGCTTCTTGTTTTTCCCTTCCGGGCCTCCCTTGGCATTAGGCTCCTCAACCTCACCTCCTGGCTAGATCGGGTGATATGGGAAGATTTTGGTGGGAGTAGGCATTCCACCAAATAGAGGACCTAAACTGTTTAGGGCTTTGTACATAAGCATTAATACTTTGAAATCAACACGGAACCGAACGGGCAGCCAATGCAGAGCGGCCAGAGTGGGAGTGATATGATGATATTTTCTCACCCCATTAAGGAGTTTGGCCGCCGCATTCTACACCATTTGGAGCTTCCGCATCAACCTCAAAGGTAGCCCCACGTAGAGCGCATTACAATGGTCTAATCTTGAGATTACAATGTACCAAAGTGGTGAGTGCCCCAACATCAAGATAGGGATGCAGCTGGTCAATTCTGCTACATAATAATCCCCTACAGTCTAAATTGATGTGATCCAAAGACAGCTATATGACTTTCTGAATTCAGATTTCTTGCAGTAAGGAATTCCATAGCATCGTGACTGTGTTTCAGAATCAGAGATGGCAGGACTTACTTATTTTGAATGCTATCTAGAAATATTATGGGAGTTGAAGTCCAAAAAAGTAACCTCCTGTCTCTGGCCCAAATGAATTTGAAGTGAGGTTCCCAGCAGATGCGCTGATCTGTTTCCTTTTTCATGAAATAAAAGCATTGTGTAGACAGCACTTTTCTTCCTATATAACACATAGTGCTGAAGATGAAAATCCTCTCTTTTTTCCTATATTTACATATACAGTTGTGTTCAAAATTATTCAGCCCCCACTGAAATTGAATGTTTTGGCCATTTTGACATTGATTTTGATCATTCAGTCATCTTGCTTACATTTACATGAAAGAGGCACTTGTAGGTCAGAGAAATATAACCTTAAGTTTATAATGAAATAACCACAAATGTCTTTTCTGTGCTCACATCATTATTAGTTTTTATTCAACCCCCAAGTGACATTCAATCTTAGTACTTAGTACAACATCCTTTTACAGTTATAACAGCTTTTAAACGTGAAGCATAGCTTGACACAAGTTCTTGCAGCGATCTACGGGTATCTTCGCCCATTCTTCATGGGCAAAAGCCTCCAGTTCAGTCAAATTCTTAGGCTTGCGCACTGCAACTGCTTTCTTTAAGTCCCACCAGAGGTTCTCAATCGGATTTAAGTCTGGTGACTGCGATGGCCACTCCAAAATGTTCCAGCCTTTCCTCTGCAACCATGCTCTAGTGGACTTGGAGGTATGCTTGGGATCATTGTCCTGTTGAAAGGTCCAACATCTCCCAAGCCTCAGGTGTGTGACGGACTGCATCACATTTTCATCCAATATCTCCTGGTACTGAAGAGAATTCATGGTACCTTGTACACGCTGAAGCTTCCCTGTACCTGCAGAAGCAAACAGCCCCAAAGCATTATTGACCCTCCGCCATGCTTCACAGTAGGCAAGGTGTTCTTTTCGTCATATGCCTTGTTCTTCCTCCTCCAAACATAGCGTTGATCCATGGGCCCAAACAGTTCTAATTTTGTTTCATCAGTCCACAGAACACTATCCCACAACTTTTGTGGTTTGCCCACATGACTTTTGGCATACTGCAGTCGACTCTTCTTATTCTTGGGAGACAGCCTGGGGGTTCTGGCATGGAGACCTTCATTACGCAGTGTGCGCCTTATTGTCTGAGCTGAAACTTCTATACCCACATCTGACAAATCTTTTTTCAGTTCCTCAGCAGTCACACGGGGACTTTTCACCACTCTACGCTTCAGGTAGCGCACAGCAGTCGAAGTCAGCATCTTCTTTCTTCCACGACCAGGTAGCATTTCAACAGTGCCCTTTGCCTTGAATTTGCAAATGATGCTTCCTATGGTGTCTCTTGGTATGTTTAACTTCTTTGCAATCTTCTTATAGCCATTGCCCTTCCTGTGAAGACAAATCACCTCTTCCTGGACCATTCTCTTGACTTCACCATGTTTGTAACCACACCAGTAAATGTCTAGAAGGAGCTGAGTATCACAGTCATTTTAAAGCTGCCTAATTGGTGCTTATTATGCTTGATTGGTGCTCGGTGACATCCACAGGTGTTTTCAATACCTGTTCGAAAACACCTGAATGAACCTCTCTTCTTCAGAGTGGTAGTCTTTAAGGGGTTGAATAATTGTGGCAATGAAGAAACCACAAAAGAAACATTTACTACTGTATTACATAAACAATTGATGTTATTTTAGTTGCATTTGGTTCTTTAAAACGTCCTTGTAGGATTTCATTCTGAATACAATTCCAAATGTACACTATAGTCCCTAAACCCCTTTACAGCATTGGGGGCTGAATAATTTTGAACACAACTGTATATTTTATTAAATTACTCATACAAGCGATACACTAAGGAAAAGGGAGTTTGAATAGGAGCAAACCAGTTTTACAAACCAGAGAAATTTTAGAACTTTACTTCATTTGTTACACAATTTACTAATTATTCCTTCATTTATTTTTAGTAAATACTTGCAAGTCAGTATCTGCTGCATCAAAATTAGTCCATACTCAGTAGTATCCTCATTTATATTTAGATCTCTAGAGTTCCAAACCAGATATCATCAGTTCATTTTAAGACGAAAGCCCTCTTAAGGGAGGTGGAAGAACTGGGAGCTGTAATTCAGACTATAATGTTTGTATACATAGACATTCAAACCCAGATTTTTTAAGAATGAAGCACATACTTGGCTTGGATGGATGAATTTCTGAGTTTCACTGTCTCTCACATTAGTTTATTTGTTTAATCACAATTTTTTCCATCCCTACATGAAGAAAATTACAAATGTTGGAACTTCCTGTTAAGAACAAACTGAAAAAAAAATGTTCCCCCTTCCTGAATGCTGGCTGCATACACAACACAGAAACACACAATTTGGCATGTATAACAAACTAGCACTTTGTCTTTATTTCAGCAGAGGATGTACAGTGCCATAATACGGAAGCAAAGTGCTGGATTCTTTAGTTTGCTTTGTATTAGGTGGATGTGGTCCAGAAAGGTGGCCTTAAATATTTAATCAAATAAGCAACATAAAATATGACAAAGAATGCAGTGTATTTTAGTCATAGCAAAACCGCACAGACTCATTCTCACTACAAATACCCTCCTCCACCCCATTGCCCTCCCAGCATGAGTCAGCAAAATTCCTGACAGAGAAAGCTAGAAAACAGAGTTTGATGTTCCTGAGAGCAAGCAAACACAGGGTTTGGGCTGGTTCTTGGACTTCAGCTCAGTCTCCCATTCATCAGAGAGCTTCTCGGTTATGCTGCGTGATTTTCATCTCCTCCTGTTTATTTCACCTTTGATCGCACCCTCTGTTTACAGTCCAACTGTTCAGGCAGGAGTTGTGTATATATATATATATAGCTTGTAAGGATTTGCTGAGGGGTAAAGGTGAACTACTGCAGAGTCCAGTGCAAATTAGAAAGCTCCATGAAAGCTTACATTAAAATATAAAAGGTAGTGCTTAAGGTGTCTCTTTTTAAATTTTATTTTTGTTTTTCCCTGGTATGATTAGAAAAAAGTGTGTGATTTTTCTGGAGGAAGGCTAGCTCCTTACTTCTTCCAATGATGCATCTTAAGATTGGGCCTGGTAATTAATTAGACTGCCAAATGTATGGTGAAACACTCCAGATGAAGTTGTTGCGGGGGGTGTGCACGTGCACACGCACGCAAGATAGAGAGCCCCATCAAGTCAATTCTAATTTATGGTGACTGTTCCAGGATTCTCTAGGCAGACAGCACTCAGAAGTGGCTTACCATTCCCTTCTTCTGGAGTCTTGTTAAGATGAAGTTATCCTGTAGCAGGGCCAGTCCTATCATTAGGCAGTGTAAGGCAATTGGCATTTGTTCTGGACACTCCTTTTGAGCCCTTCATCCATTATCTCCAATTGGAAGATACAGCTGTGTTTGCCACACGGCCAGACCTACATCCCTTAAACTGCACCAGTGGTCTTCAGAGTAGAGGAAGACAATGTCCTGTTGCCAGTGTTGAGATGCAGGTCATTTCTGTATATGAGAAAGGGGATGTCATTTATTTTCCATTTCCCTCAGGCAGCAAACCACCATGTGCCAGCCCTGCTTTTGCAGGTCTAAACAAGAGAACTACCCCACCTTGCTTTCTGTAGTAAACCTTTTTGGAGGGTGGGGGTGGAGGGGATAGCTTTACACTTCCTCAACACTCCAGTGTTGTTGTTTTTTCTTTTCATTAAAGAAAAACAACAAGACAATATTCCCATTTAGTGAGACAATTTTAAAAATATCAGTCTTCTTCCTTAAGAAAAGCAACATGCTAGTGCTTTGTCTCCATGTTGCAGCTGGCACAGAACTGGTTGTGAGAACAAGTCTCTCATTATGTTCAGGTAAATGCTGGCAAATAATGATAAGGCCAATGGCAGCTCAGGAAATGGTCCATAGAGGTCCATCAAAGATTTTAACCCTGCTCTGCCTATGTATGTGTGCAGTTCACTTTTTTATGCAGAACTTCAGAGCTCCCTTCTTTTTCTCAGGATAAACCCTACCACTGAGGCAAAATGAAGTTGCCATCTTTGTAGGCACACAGTGACCATTGTGAGAGGGAAGCAACTATCTATTCATTCATTCATTTGTAGATGAATGAATGAATGAATGAATGAATGAATGAATGAATGAATGAATGAATGAATGAATGAATGAATGAATGAATTTCTGCTACCAAAAGAGGTGCTTCTGAGATTTTCTGTCTCTTCTGAGGAGGATGTAGAGCCTCCTTGAGCAGTGAACCCTGAAGGTTCTGGACCTCCGAGGGATGATAGGAGAACCCCATCCCCGAGAGCTGTGGAATCTGGCTCCCAAGCCAGAGAAGAGTGCAGGGTTAACATCAAACCCTCAAAAATGTTGGCAGTCAAAAACATGGGTGAGGCTACGCAACAGCAAAAGCAGGAAAGAACTTTCAGAAATAATTGTCTCTTCATGAGAAAGGACTGAATTGTGAGGAAAACTTCTGCAACTTCCTGTTTCTTTATTGTGAGGTGTATAGTTCCACTCAAATTGTCCTGCTCTAAGCTAGAGGTTTTTTTCCTCTCTCAGAATATTCATCTTCATACTATTAATTATTTTCAAATGTTGAATTAGGCCTCCATGAAATCAGCTGGAAATGAGCGTAACAGTATGAAGAAAACCCCAGTGACAGGCGTGTAAGTAAAACAAGATGTGGCTTGATGAACATTTAATAGTGAAAGTAAACTACAAAGCTAACTCATGCTCTGAAATTACAAGGCTTTAATGTGCACATATAGTTCTATATTTTTAGGGATGTACTGTTGATGTAGTAAGACCTCAGGCATGCATGAGGTCTCACACTTCCTCCACCCCTCTCTTTGGGAGGGGCGTGGCTCAGCGATAGAATACTGTACAGTATATCCATTGCATGCAGAAGGCTGCAGGTTCAGTTTCTAGCTTTTCTAAAGAAGAAATCTTAGAAACCCTAGCCTGAAACCCTGGACAGATGCTGCCTATCAGTGTTGACGATACTAGGCTAGATGATTCAATATAAAGGAACCTCCTGACTTCTGCCAAATTTAGTGTCCCATTCTCCTGTTCCTGGCATACCATGACGTATGAACTATGACGTATCAATTGTGATTTATTTTCTAGTCCTTTGTTATACTAACAAAATAGCTTGTCTGGCTAACTTGCTAGGAACCTTGTGGTACAGCAGTTAAACTGCAGCCAAGCCTCTGTTTATGACCAGAGTTTGATCCCAATGGGCTCAGGCAGCCAGTTGGTGCAGATTTCCATCCTTCCAAGGTTGGTAAACTGAGTACCCAGTTCACTGGGGGGGGGGGGCAAAGTGTTCCTTCCATAATTTTGTTGTAAACTGCCCAGAGAGAGGTTTAAACCTTTTAAGGTGGCATATAAGCAGTACACTTTGCTTTGCTAATTAAGCACTGTTTGTTTTGTTTTAAATCATGATTCTGTTGCTGTGTGCATTAAAAGACTAGAATTATCTAAAAGGAAACTTTGTTTGATCAACCGAGATTGATTGACTGACTGACTGATTGACTGACCGACTGACAGACTGAGCAAGTCTTCCTTCCAGTAACAGAATGGTAGAGGTCAGGGATATCCAAAGAATGCATTCCAGCCTGAGGCAGGAAGAAAAATTTCACTGTTCTCAGCATGTTGCCACCACCTGCATCTGGTTTTTTGCTGCTGCTTCCTCCTCACCTTTAACATCCCTGTCCCATCTCCCATATGGCAGGTGGAAGGCTCTCCGCTAAGCCACCCATTTTACAACTGTTGATACTAAGGACTCCTGAAGGACTGTCCAGGCAACTGTTGGTGGTCTCTGCCATGGACCACACAATTTTCCAAGACAGCCAAGGGACAACATTATGAGGGCCCTGAAGAGCTCCCCATTTGGCAAATGGAAAGTTCTGGAGAGCTGTGCAAAGCACTGTGGCAATTCTCCGAAGTGGTGGGGAGCAAAGGGACGGATCTGCCACTCATAGTGGCTTGCTCCAATTTACCTAATGGGATGTTCAGCCCAGGAGAAGGAGGGGCAGCCCTGAAGGAGGGGTGTAGCAAAAAAGAGGTGCTTGAGCTTGCAAGAGGTTCCTTCTCAAAATTCTAAATAATAATAATAATAATAATAATAATAATAATAATAATAATAATAATAATAATAATAATAATAATAATAATAATAATAATAATAATAATAATAATAATTTATTGTCATTGTAAGTATATACACAGTATACCCATACAACGAAATTCACAGACACCCAGAGACCAGACACATGCACACACATAAAATTCTCCAAACACTCCCCACCCACTAAAAGTCCCCCACTAAAAATACAAACATCTACACGGCAGGCCAAGTAACACAGTCCAACTAATTATTCACTACTGGTGGTCTTTAAGCTCATTATTAATTGCAATTATAGCTCTGGGATAAAAACTATTCAGAAAACGTGTGGTCCGAGTCTTAATTGTTCTATATCTTCTGCCAGATGGTAACAGTTCAAAAAAGTTATAAGCAGGATGGGAAGAGTCTCTCAGGATGCTATGTGATTTCCTCAGACAGCGGGATGTGAAGATGTCATCCAGGGTTGGTAGCTGGAGCCCGATGGTGGTGACCAGAGGTTCACAATTTTGTGAAGGACTAGAAGTTGCTTTGGACTAGAAGTTGCACAATATTTTGCTATTGGCAATGCTGACTGGCTCTTCTGGAAATTGATATCCAAACTATCTGGAAAGCCAACATTTCTTCACTCTTGTACTAATCATGGTTACATGCAATAGGGACCAATGAATGAAACCCATCAGACTTATACTTAAAATATGAACTAGGACTTTTTAAAAAAAACTAACAGCTTAATTCTTCTAGTGAAGAATGATATTGAAAGAGTTAATTGTTCTGACTCATATCTTTCTTCAGGAGGAAAATCAATATATATTTTGTCAAGCTGGTTGCTATTCTTTGTACAGTGAGATATGGAGAGAACTGAACTTTACTCTCTGCTTAGCTAATATTTATGAACATTTCTATTTCTCCTGTCCTTATGCCTGAAAGAGCCCTGGCATCCACTCTTCTCTAAAAATTATACAAACATTTTGTTGTCAAAATGGTTGCATTATCTATAAAGTGTAAGATGAAAAATGCTTCATTTGGATTGACCTTAGAACAATTTGGTTGGGTGTACAGAAGTAACAAGCAGACTGTGATAATACTGTAGCCTCATAAATTCACTTGGGATGTGCACTGGGATTCACAAACAGTCAAAAGTTACCAAGTAATGTCATATTCAAGGGGTTTCTTAATAAAACCAGATCAAAAACTGATAGAATTATTATTTGCAATAATAATTCCTAATAGAATTCCATTTAGTCCTACAAATTACAAAGGAAACGGCTAGGGTTCTGCTTGCTAGAGAAAGAAATGAATGTGAAAACATATTTCTCAGGCATCCTGGAGTGATTTTTTTGAAAAATGTAATTTAAAGACACTCTAGTACGAAGGGCAGTGGGGGCAGAGAACTCAATGTTTCGTGATTGGGGTTGCCACGGGTTTCCCAAGGGAGGAAGGCTGGGGTGAAATCAAAACCAATAAATGATGTCTGTCTGCACAAATGATATCTAGAAGCAAGTACAGACACTAGAAGGTGTTTTAGCCCCACATTTGTTGTTTCCAATTGAAAGGTGGACATAGCTGCTTATAAATCTCCTGAGCTGGAAGACTGAAAGAGGCAGAAGGAGGGGAAACAGACTGAAGCATGGTGTACCTATTACTGTGGGCAGAATGTATAATTCTGTCTTCCTTAAAGAGGACTTTAGAGAAGTCCAGCAAAGGTAGGCTGGTCTTAAGAACAATTGTTTTTTCTACAGATCCAGGTTCCATGTGTGAGCAGCACTGGTCACCCTGCTTGATGACCTATTGAGGGAGGCCGATAGGGGCAAAATGTCCTTGTTGGTTCTCCTTGATATCTCAGCTGCCTTTGATACCATTGTCAACAGTATCCTCCTGGGACAGTTTTCTGAGTTGGGGATCTGTGCCCTGGCTCTTGCCTGGCTCTAGTCCTTCTTGGAGGACCATTCCCAGAGAGTTCAGCTTGGAGAGAGTGTATTGGCCCTGTGGCTCCTCAATTGTGGGGTTCCACAGGGCTCAATCATCTCTCCAATGCTGTTTAATATATACAGTATATGAGGCCACTGGGCGGGGTCATCCAGGGGTGTGGTGCTTCATGTCATCAGTATGCTGATGACACACAGCTTTACATCTCCTTTTTTCCAAAAGCAGTGGATGCCATTGCACCCTTTGAGCATTGCCTGGGGTCTGTACTGCAACGGAAGCAGGAGAATGGACTGAGGCTGAACCCGGACAAGAATGATGTTCTGAGGGTGGGTGCCCCTCCTATCACTGGTTTGGGAAGCTCCCTCTCTTTTGGGGGGGCTCTCACCGCAAAGAGTGTGGTTCGTACTTGGGGGGGTCCGTCTTGACCCAGTGTTTACCATGGAGTACCAGGTAGCGTCAGTGGTCCACATCGCCCATCTACATCTTCAGTGGATTGGCCAGCTGCACTCCTATCTTGATGTTGGGGCACTCACCACACTGGTCCATGTGCTCGTAATCTTGAGATTAGACTACTGTAATGCTCTCTACGTGGGGCTGCCATTGAGATTGATGCAGAAACTACAAATGGTCCAGAACACGGCTGCCAGATTATTAACTAGGGTGAAAAAATATCATCACATTTCCCCCACTCTGGCGGCCTTACACTGGTTGCCCATTCATTTATGCATTGACTTCAAGGTATTAATGCTTACATATAAAGCCCTAAACGGTTTAGGATCTCGATACCTGGACAGAGCGCCTGCTCCCACCTAGCTCTACTTGTGTCACTTGATCTAGTCAAACTGGGCAGCTGAGGGGCTTGACCCTGAGAGAGGCCCGGAAGGAGAGAACTAGAAACCAGGCCTTCTCGGTGGTGGCCCCTCACCTCTGGAAAATCTTGCCCCTTGAGATTCACTTGGCACCCTCACTGACAGTTTTTAAGAACAAGCTGAAAACTTGGTTCTTCAGGCAGGCCTTCCCCCCTTCCATTTCTTAGTTCCCTATGTCTGACCATCTTGGACTTTGTTTATCTTTATGCTGTTTGATATTGTTTGTTTTAATTATTGTTTTTATTCAGACTGTAATCCGCCCAGTGTAGATTCGTTGAATCTAGATGGGTGGGATAAAAGCCAATTAATCAATCAATCAATCGATAGAGAGAGAGAGAGAGAGAGAGAGACATAGAGAGATAGATAAAATTCTTGTCAACTCATCCACTGTGCTGCTTGCACTCAGCCAAATTATCAAAGTCTCTCTCAGCCAAAGAAACGAAAAGGAAAACGATCAATAACCAATTTTATTAGCTCCAACAACTCACAATCCTATAGAATCTACGGTATTTGCTATTAGTGTAATAACAGGATTTTCCAATGATTTCCAAATCCCTTACCTTTTCTTGAAACTTTTGTGACCTGTTGGACCATCCACATGTTTGGCCACTTGGCTCTGGATAACCCTACTTTTGATGGGCATTTTCAAATTGTTGTTATCAGCTAGAGCCCTTTAGATTAGGGAATCTCCACCATATGTTATATAATGGATGTTAATTTCAGATTCAACATTTCAACATTTTCCACATTAGGTTTTCTTCTTCTATAACCCTTATTTTGTGAAACATACACTAAAAATTAGGAGGGGGAAAAAAGAGAGTGAAAGGCATCAGATAGGCTCTGATCAGAGCTTGGGAAAGCTCCCAAAATGCCTCAACCGGCATTGCCAGCAATTAGGTTGGCTGGCAGCTTCTGGGAGTAATTGACTAAAAAAGCAAATTTCCCAAGCTTTGACAAAAGATATAATTGATGTTGGAGTTTTTCTTTCATCTGCCACCTTAACTTTCATCATAGCAGTCCCCTGCCTCTGGGTAGTAATTGGGAGACCTCAATTTGGGCATGTCTACAATGCAAATTTCAACCAGTTTTGAATAACTGTCATGGATACTAATCAAAGCAACACAGAGATTATAGTACCGTGAAATTACCTGGATATCTCTAACAAGTCATTCTTACCTCCACCACGAAGCTATATTTTTCACATTGTTATCATCCTCCTCATCTTGACTAGTTGCAAACTAGATTGGTTTCAGTTTCAGCACGATTTCTATGAGAAGAAAACCCCTGAAATGTACTAAATGGTATAGTTGGCATATGGCAGTGGTTCTTAACCTTTGTTACTCTGATGTTTTTGAACTGCAACTCCCAGAAACCCCAGCCAGCACAGTTGGTGGTGAAGGCTTCTGGGAGTTGCAGTCCAAAACTCCTGAGTAACCCAAGGTTAAGAACCAGTGGCAATACGGGATATACCAGATCCCCACCAACTCATTTGTGTTCAAATAAAGGGCACAGAGATGGGTGCTGACCCAACTCTGTATACTTTTGAAGATACTCAAACCCGATCCTTGTCTGAGTCTCTGATTATATTTGTGCCTTTCCAACTGTCCTGTAATGGGGAAATATATATAGTAAGACCAGGTCAGGCATGAAATGGCTCAGTCAGAACAGAAGGGCACCAGTGGCAATCTACAGAGTTTGATACAGTGTTTTATTTTTATTTTCGTATTCTCTTCTTTTTTTTCTTATCCCCAGGAGAAAGTCCCTATCAGCTTCCTTTAGCACTCACCAAGAATGCAATACAAGGAGCTGGCAGTTCTACACTTTCTGTCCTTTCTCTCTTCATCTGCCCTTTCTGTCTCCTGCACTGAAATTAGTGGTGCTGCAACCACAAAACTTTGATGATTTACCGAATGAGTTGGCAGCAGAAAAAGTAAGGAAGCTTCATCTTCAAGGAGAGAATATATTCTTCATCTTCCTTAGTTTTTCTGTCTCTTTCCCCCATTCCAAGAGTGACACTTCAATAGCCAATTTAATACAGTATGAGGAATTTGTGGGGATGCCATTCTGCCTTCTTAATGCATCTGGGCTCTCTGCTCTGCCTTGGGGTAGCTTCAGAAATGCATAAATATCCTGATTTAGTTTGTTTTCACACATTTGTCCAAAAAACAATGCATATACCATATTGTTAGATGTAGATTTTCTATAAGTGCCAAAAGATATTTGTCTGTCATAGTATTCATAGTATGAGCTTTCCTTACCTCCCTACCTTTCCTTCCTACCTTCCTTACCTGCAAATTTTTCTTGTTTTGTGATTGGCCATCAGGAGGTAAACCTAATTTGGGAGTCCCACAGGTCTCAGGGAATCACATAATTAGAGAATCAACACATTTTCAACTTGTAGACATACAACTGGTGTCTCTGTAGTTTTATTCCTTTCATGGCAAAATTATAGTTTACCCAAATGGCTTCTGAATAGTTACAAAGTTTTGCAAAATCTGCAAAATACCTCATTTAATTGCTTTGTTTCTGTTTTACTGTGAGGCAAATGAAAATCTGAAAGCTATGTTCGTAGATGCAGCAAGAAGCTTCTTCTAGAGACTCTCTTTTGGTTAACTCTACGATGCCCAAATTAAAAAACCATGCACTGAGTACAGTAATTTTGGAATTCAAAAAAAGTGAGTCTATTCAGACAATTTTAGTTAGGATTAGCACTATAAACCATTTTGGGCACTTTTTGTATCCCCTGATCCCAAGAATTCCAGTGCTTCCCCTTCCAAAATTATGCTGACTTACCGACTGCCATAGTAAATCACTTCAGTTTTATTGGGTCATGATTGCTGAAATTGTCATGAAACATGATTCATCCCAGTATATTATACTAGCTGAAATCCAGTAGTACGTCATAACATAGAGTAGGTCCATTGAATCAGAGCAGATTTGGCAAATCAACACCATTGATTCAATGGGATTATTCCAGTTGGGATACTACTGGATTTCAGACACTGGGTAGGATAAAAAGGCACTCCAGTAAAGCATTGGAGGTTTGTTTTGCCATTTTTAAATCCATCTCTTTTTTTTAATGGACATGGCAATTGAGGGACAGAATGCCTGCATTACAGCTCTAGTTCTGTGTGGATTTTTTTTTGGGGGGGGAGGGGGAGATTCTTGAGGACTAATTAGTTCCACCAGAATGCTTAAAGGTTAAGAGAGACAGTCATTCAGAACTATTACTTACATACTGATATTGATATATCTATTATTTATAATATTTGATAGATTGGTAATAGTTATATGGTGTTTTAGTTTTTAAAAAGTCTCTCAAATTATTTGCAAACAATTAGAACTACAATATTAGATTAAAAAATAAAATAAGAAACAAAATAAAACAGGTAATGCAAAAAAAAAACAAAAAACAGGAAAGACAGGTGCTAAAACTGTAATCGGAGAAGCCAATAAATCCACCAGAAGCCAAAGTTAACTACAAGTCTTGGTCTTAGAAAGGAAAAATGACTTAATCTGGTACTGAAACTTTAAAAATGGAAGCACTGCATGAATGGGTAGCATTCATGAAGAAGCCATTCCAAAGGCAAGATAGGTGCCATCACTGAAAAGACTCTTTCTAAACTGAGCTTAGAACACTCTTCATGATTTTTAGGACAGCAGCCTGACCATTTCTTCACCTGATTTTACTGTACTTTATTTACCTCCAGTAACCTGCCACCCTGTCCCTTTATTTTGAAGCAGCTCTTATTTTAAACATGTATAAGGTAACATGTTGAAATTTTCTTAGAAAAATGGTCATAACAGAGAAGAAAGTGCAGAGAAAAGACTCAAAGGAGAGCAGAAAATTACAGTGTCTCAGTTAGTATTTACAATAATTATAATTATTATAAAGTACAATAGGGTATAGAAACCCGTAATTCTCATGGTACTTTCTGACTTCTAGACCTATCTTTAGAAAGCACACACTAGAACAAGATGCCTAAAAAGAATGTCATGGAGTCATCGGACACTGTATTGCAAATGTTGATGGGAGCACCACGGCGAGAGATTATTTATGTTTGAAGTGACAAAATGAGAGGTGGTGCGGTCAATAGACAAGACTTAGGTCCAGGTTATTTGAGTTCAGGCAGCTTTCTCACAGAAATATAATGTTTGAACCACATGTGAGAGACACTTTGTGTGCTATTTCCTCAAGCAGAAATATGATCTGTACGGCTGAATAGGGAGTTGATCCTTTTTCTCTCTTTTTAAGGCTAGTAATTCAGGGTTGAACATCAGCAATTCAATTGTGTACATTTGCAGTTTTCAGGGGGACATGGGTGTCCTTTCAGCGCATCTGCTTTCAACAAGCCACTGGATTAATCCACATTAAACCTTTTCTTCAGTTCCAATATGCCTTGCCCACTCTGAGAATCCATATATCCCATGGCACCCCTTTGAGTTCTACTTTTGTCTGCCACTGTTCTTCTGATCTGACTTGTAAAAGATTTCTGTCCATTCAGTAGTAAGTCCTCAACACCTACTCAAGATGGATACGTGAGATGCTGTTGTATTTGAAGAATAAATTCTGTTGGCTTGTAGAGAACTTTTGAAATTAGGCTTAAGGCCACAGGTCGCCTCCCTGGGGCTAAAAAGCTTTCTCCTTCCATACCATCTAGCTCACTGCCTACAATCTGGTATAGTTCTCTGATATTTGACTAGGGCTCTGCACTCAAACTGAGAAACTCCTTGTTCCTTGAGATGATTTTCTCACTCTTTTGTTGTTTTCCAGCACTTGGCAAAGTTATCTTTTTGACTACCACTCCCAAAATCCACCACATAGTGGCAAACCCACCATTTGACTTGTATTGAGACAGACATTTGCAATCCTGAGTATATAGCTCTTTTATTGCAATTTTTAAAAAAGTCTGCTTCTACTGTATTTTATGGATGTTATAGTTGCACGTTGAGGATGTAATTTTTTATTGCAGTAAGACATCTTCAATGATACATAGGCAGCAGAAAAACAAGATAATATGTTTAGTATAAAATAAAATCAGTCACTATCCTGTTCAGTATTTTTATGAATGAAGATCTCTAAATGCAGAAGCTCCTATGGAATTTGATGAGACTTCAGCTATACATGACCAACCATGGCAGCTTCGTATACATATGAAAGTTCTGGGTGCATAAATATTGAACTGGATACAACCATTGTTGAATCTAAATGTGCAGCATTAGCTTAGGATAAAGTGTATCACACATGGGAAAAGTATAAAAGAAAGACAAAAATAGTGGATTTTTATTACTCTGAAACATTCTGTATATCATCACTAGGGGGAGGATTTCTATGACATTTCACATTTTCTCTGCAACCTACATTTGAATCCATAAGCAAGTTCAAACATGTTTATGAGTAATTTGGCCCTTGTCACCAAATTACTCATGTGTTCAAACCCACCCAAAAAACTCAAACATAGGTTGCAGGAAAAAAATGTCATAGAAATCCTCCCCCTAATCATCAGTAATGTCACTCACAACATTAAAAAATATAGATTCCCAACCATAGAGTTCCAGGTGTTCATGCCTCAACCTGAGAGTGGAAAAGAGGCTGGTGTGTGTCTTTTGCAGATGCAATCTGTGTAAAGTGCAGACCCCACTCTCTGTCCTTAGGGGTCTCTTGTTTGTCATGAATTCTTTCCTGGCATTACAGCAAAGTAAAGAACACATGAGTCCCAAGTTTTTCCATGAACAAACAAAGCGACAAGGCAGGCATAGAAAGGCATGGACAACCACATGGTTGCAATCTAGCACAGCCTGCAAATGTTGCAACTGCAGTATCAGTAAGTAGTTTGTCAAATCCAGCTGTGAAAAGGAGTGTGTCCAGTCTACTTCCAGAGTATATATCCATTTACAAACTATCAGGACATCTCTTCCCACCATTTATCGCAATTAAAATATCAAAACTGAAGAAACATAATGGGGTTTTGGGACTCTCCTCTGCCCAGTTATGTAAAGTAAAAAAATAAAAAAACAGACTTCAAGCAGGCCTGTTGATATTGTATCTTTATACATAAAGATAGTTCCCCTTTAACGAAGTATCACTTTTGGCAGCTAACAGACAGCGCTTCATAAGGTAGGTGTGCAGGGCTTAAAATTTGGCACACACTCTTTCATGATAGGTGCTGCATCTATGGCAGCAGTGTTAGGATATCATGTAGAGGATATCAAGAGGTTAGGTCGGTGGGTTTCTCATAATTATCGTAGGTACATCAGGACACTTCCTAATATCTAGGCAGGGGCCTGGTCTTGTTTTCTCATTGCAGGTATTGTGGTGCCACCAGACAGAAGACGCATCACAATTCTTGGCCACAGTTATGTGTTTTGAGCTGAGCGCCAAGCTGCTACTTCCCCATGGGGGACCAATTTGGGCCTTGGAGCCAGAGCCCACATTGAATGGAAAGGGCTGCATGGAATGCTGTGGAGCCAGCTGTGTTGAGTGGCTGCCTTTGGATGGTACCCTCCAGATGTTTTGGTCATACATCTGGGTGGTAATGACCTGACCAGGCTTTGTGAAAAGGCCTTAATTGTTGATGTGATACGAGATCTCATGTGGTTGAAGGCCACATACCTTGCAATGAGCATTGTTCGATCAACAATGATCCCTCGTATGGTTTGGAAGGATGCACAGAGTTTTTTGCCCATTAACACTGCGTGCAGGAGCATTAACAGGGAGGTCTGCAGAATTGTCTGCAGCAGCCTAGGATCTGTGATTGGTCACCAGAGGATCCATTTGGATAGTCTGGTTTTGATGTCTTCCTTGACTTCAAGGGGGGCCTGCTTTTGGAGCTTGATAAGCTTGATGGCAGGCATTGGACTAGCCTCTATGCTGTGGCAGGTACTGAGGAAAAAATAGGATTTGTTTGGTGAGTCCCATAGCTTTATCAGGTAATGTATAGCTCATCTGAACCCCCAGCATTGTGGATCATGTGATTACAGTGCTTGGGGGGTAAGATGCGCTGGGGCCACACCCGGACCAAGAGTCAACAAGGAAAGGGTGGCTTGAGGTCCGGAGGTGCTCAAACTTCGGCTGGCTGGGTTATCGCTGTCTTTTACGATGGCGATAACTTGGGGCCAGGGACTCGCCCATTGCTCTGGTACGAGGTCCAGGTAGACCTCTGTGCTTAAATTTTATTCTGCACTACAGCAGAAACTGCCCCCCCTTTGCCAAAGGATTGGCAATATTGATTGTTAAAATAAAGTGTGGCCTGTGTTTAACCCAAATCTTGGTCTCACATTTTTATTCCATGGTGGGGGAGCAAAAGACAAACTATATGCATCTGTGATTAAATATTCTTGCTACAGTGGTGCCTCGACTTACAATCATAATCCGTTCCAGAAGATGGACGTAACTCGAAATGCAATTAATCCTTTCCGGCCGGGGGGTGGGGGGAAGAAAAGCAATCAAGTGTGCAAGATTCATTGGAAATGCACAGAAAACAAATGGAGCAGATTGGAAATGCACAGAGAACAAAAGGGGCAGGTCAGAAATGCAAAGAAAAAGCAATGGAAGCATGCAGGGCCCATCGGAAATGGGGGGAAAACCCAAAAAAGCAACCAACCCCCTCCAAGACCCATCAGAAATGGAGGGGGAAAAGCCATAAAGACCCAAACCTCCCAAGACCCATCGGAAATGGGGGGGAAATCAAAAAAACAAACAAACCCCCAAGACCCATCACAGCACAGAAACATATTTTATTTATTCATTTATTATTGGATTTTTAGCAGAAGTCTGCTCAGGGCGGCTCACAATATATTACATCCTCTCGACCACTTTACTAAGGAAGGAAACATTGGCGATGGGCCTATAATTGCCAATATTGTCCGCCGCCAAATTTGGTTTCTTTCTTATGGGCCTAATGAGTGTCTCTTTGAGGGCGCGGGGGAACCCTGCCCTCAAGGAAAGACCCATTAGTTATTGCTGTGGCCCATTCTGTTGTTACAGGCCTGGCTTCTTTGATTAGCCAGGCCGGGCAAGGGTCAAGAGAGGAAGTGGTGGCCCGGCAGTGATCAAGCGCATTGTCCACCATATCTGGTGTCACAGGCTGAAAAAACTCAAGACTCACCGGGCAAGGTGGAGCACTGGACATCTCTGCTCAATCCACTGTATTTAAAAAAGGAGAGAGATCCCGGCGGATGGCCTCCACTTTAGATTTTAAAAATGCTGCAAATTGGTCAGGTGAGATACTAGTAGGAGGCCCATCACCTAGACCAATTCTGGATAGATTGTGAACAATACGGAAAAGTTCCACCTGCTGATTTGAAGCTTTGCTTATCTGGTCAGCGAAGTAGCCTTCACCTTGGCAAGGTAATGGCTAGTCGCAATCCTGACAGCTTTCTTATTATAATCCATCAGTCTCTGTCTCCAACTGCACTCTATCTTTCTCCTATTTCGCTTCATATCTTGCAGCTCCTGGTTGAACCAGGACCCTGGCCAAGCTCTGCGCCGGAGAGGGCATTTAGGAGTGATTGTGTCTACGGCCCTAGTGGCGGCAGCAAACCAGCCATCTACCACAGCCTTGACAGGAGCACCAGATAGATCAGCTGGAATCCCTCTCATGGTATCCTGGAATCTTGATTGATCCAGTAACCTTCGAGGACTGATCATTAAAATACGTCCATGCTCCCTGCAGAGAGGGAGAGCCACTGAGAGGTTACATTTTATTAGGTGGTGATCTGACCATGACAAGGGGACCGAACCGAGGTCTGTCGCCATCAGACCACACTCGCTGCGCTCTGTGGAGAATACCAGGTCTAGCGTATGACCGCCCACATGTGTGGGGCCATTAACATGTTGGGACATGTCCAAGGAAGTCATGGTTTCCAAGAACTCAAGAGCTAGACCAGAAATCTCTGCCTCCGCATGGATTTTGAAGTCACCCAGGACCAGAAGTCTTGGGGACTCCAACAATGCCACGGAGACAAAGTCCGCCAGCTCCAGTAAGGAGGTGGCTGGGTCGCGGGGAGCGCGGTAACCCAGCAAGATCCCAATACCATCCCTGGCCCCAATCAACACATGGAGAGTCTCCAGACCCGGCTTCACCACCGAAGAGCACCTAGTAACCTCAAGGATATTTCTGTAAACAATGGCTACTCCCCCCCTACCCCTCCAGTCTACCCTGGTAATGGACTGCATAACCTGGAGGACAGACAAAGGTCAAGGGAACACCCCCTTCCCCACCCATCCAAATTTCAGTCATGCATGCCAGGTCTGCATCCTTCTCCAGAATAAGATCTTGAATAATCTGGGATTTATTGGACACAGACCTGGCATTCGACAGGACCAGGTTTAGAGTGGAGGGACGGCTGATCTGACTACCTTGAGACTGGCAGGTGGTCACAGTGCCAGAACAGTGAACAGCCTTCAAACATCTGTTCACCGTTCTTCAGAAATGTGTAGGCACATAAACCCCCCAGCTCAAAACCACGCTACAAAAACACCCAGTTTTTAAAATGAGTTTTTAAAAGCAGAAAACAGTACCTTGCCTTACCAGGCAGCCTGAAGCCTCACTGCAAACACACACACACTCACTCAGAAGCAGAAGGAGGCAGTCCCACGCCTCCTCCAATGCAGACTCTCTAACTGATGGGGCAAAAGAGCTACAAAGATGCAGCCTCGTCGCCACCTACAGTTAGAAATTTGAATTTCCCGCCTTTTTCCCCTGCCTTTTTCTGTTCGTAAGTGGAAGCTCCAGTCGCAAGTTGAAGCAAAATTTTGCGGCCAGAGCCGGTCATAACTCACAATGGTCGTAAGTAGGGACGTTCGTAAATCGAGCCACCACTGTAGTCTGAGTCACAAACCCATTTACACAAGATGCTTTTCTGTCGAGAGTGGTGAAAGTACAATGATTTTAAGCAACTTTATACTAATAGTACATACACTACAGTAGTACGTATGATAACAAGAACATACTGATTATGTATTATAATCTGTCATCCTGCCACATCCAGTACGTACTTTGTCATGTCCCAGATATTTTTTTCCACCCTCTTCTGCAAAATTTATTTGGAATGATGGACAAAGGGAAAACAGAGTGGTACTCTTTAGCACAGAGATGATTCATCCCTGAAATCTGACCAGAGGCCATAAACTAACACTTGAGGCTGTCATGAAAATAAGCATTACAATGTTGATTTATGCTGCTGAAGCATCCAAAGCCTTCTTCTCCAAATCTCTGCTTTGAACAACTTTTACTTTCAAGTCTTTGAAATGCATAGAGATCCACAGCAGCCCAGTTTGAATAAATGTTGGGGAAATGAAGCCTATGACTGAAGAAACATCATAGAATGAAATACAGGGAATATTCATCCAACTCCCTTGGATGTTCATATTCTTGGGCAGGGTATGAAAAAGTTATCCTTTGGGACTACAACTCCCAGAATCTGACACCAGTGTTTCAGGGTTCATAAATATATGTGTCTCTACCTACCTTTCTATTCTTTCTGTTCTTTTTGAACAATTTATATCCTTCAATTGCTGTATTCCAGTCATGGGAGTCATCCCAACAAATTTCAATTATCCTTTTAAAGTTATATTTACTCTTCTGAACTAAGATATCCAGTTCTTCTTGTTTGTTTCCTATAATCCTGACATACATATATAGACACTAGAGATTGTGTGATTTGTGGCCTGATTTCCTGCATATACTTGCATGAAGATTATTATTGGGCCCCATTAGAACTGCTCACTCTGTTCCTCTGTGCATAAACCTTCATTTATCTTTACGTCTGAGCCTGCATATCCCTCCGTCTTCCAATTCAGTTTAAAGTTGTACCAATGATGTTCTTCATGCTGTGGCCAAACACATTCTTCCCAGTTCTTGTGAGGTGCAATCCATCACTCGTCAGCAGTCCATCACCCAGGAAGCACAGCCGGTGGTCCCAAAATCCAGATCCCTCATATCAGCACCACTTTTGTAGGCAGTTGCTCATCTGGAGTAATTTCCTTTCCTTTTCTATTCCTCTTCTGACAAGAAGACTGTCTGGGGCCAAAGTCCTTGAGTTTACTTCCCAGAACTTTGGAATCTGATATGATTTCTTCATAGTTCCACTTGGCTGTGTTGTTTGTTCACACGTGGATGAGAAGAAAGGAATATGCACCTGTGAGTTTTATGAGCGATGACAATCCCTTCACTCCCTAATCTGTTTCCCAGGGAAACAGCATTCCTGGCAGATCCTCAGGTCTTCCCAGCATATTTCAGTTTAATCTCATGCAATAGGGAGTCTCCTATCACAATTACTCTTCTTTTTTTTCAGGGTGTGGCTTCAGTAACTACATGGCTGAGCTACAGTCTCTCTCATGTCCTCTTAAGGGCTCTCCTGTATGGCTTCCTTTGCATGCTGTCTGCCAGCAAGAATCTAAAAGCAGTTTTGCACTATTGAAGAGTGTCTTCTCCTTCCTTTGCTCCTAAATGTGACTCGTTTCCATCGTGCTTCCTCCACTATGTTTGTTCTCTCCTCCTGTGCTTTGTCTTGCTGTTCTTCCACTTCCTGGAGCTCCCTTGGCAGTGGCTGCTCAAGAGTTCTCTCTATGTACTCTTCGTATTCTTTAAGACCCTTAAGTATGACCACTTGATGCTCCAGTTCTGACACTTTTTCTTCCAACCATGCCACCAGTTTGCACCTGTTGCATGTATACACTGTGCTGTTCTCAAGCACAATGACAAACGTTACACACACTTTGCAGGTCACCACCACAGAAGTGCCTCTTCCCTTCATAATCCCCGTTACCTTTTTACTTTCTTCTGTTTCTTTATGAGTGCCCTTTTCTTTGTCTTGTCTGCCTTGAAGGATGCTGGGAAAGTCCACTGATACATAACTATACTCTGAAACTTACGATTTTGTTAGGAACTTCCCCTTTGATCTCCTCCACCAAACTCTGGAGCATGTCTTAGTTTTACTCTTCTGCGGTGCTTCGTAAGGAGTCAGCAACCAGTATTCTAACCTGTAACAACAAATTGTCCGCCAGAGACACTGACATTGGATCCAGACATTGCAGCAAACCCAGATGCCAGCTCTGCCTTGATATTTACCGTATTTTTCGCTCCATAAGACGCACCTTTCCATAAGACGCACCAATTTTTTAGGAGAAGAAAACAGGAAAATATAATCTGTTTTCTTCGCTCCATAAGACGCACAGACTTTCCACACCCCTGTTTTGTGGGAAAAAAGTGAGTCTTATGGTGCAAAAAATACAGTACGTAGGAAATACCATCAGAAGTTCAAACAACATAATCCACTATATCATGGGCTTATACAATTGCTCACTCTCTAATGTCATTTATGGCATCTTTTGTCAGCAATGCCCTGCTACATTCTGTATAGGATAAACAGGCCAAACTCTACATAAGAGAGTAAATGGACACAAAGCAAACTTCAGAAATAGAAACATTTGCAAACCAGTGGGCAAACACTGTACCCTTCTTGAGCACTCTTTCACTGATCTCTGACTTGAATCCTTGGGGAGTGGGTGGATCCCTTCAGGGACAGATTCCAAAGGGGCAACTGAGCAGGAATACATTAGGAAGTTTAACACATAATCTCTAGACCTTAACAAAGATAATGTGTCATTATATATACACTAATCAAATCATCTGAACTATCACCCAACCAATTCCTAATCAGATTCCATTGTGATGGGATTAAACACTTCCTATTGTTTCTTAAATATGTACTTTTAAACTGTTGATAGCTTAGAACTGTTACCAATAGTTTTGAACTGCTAGCAGTTTTATACTTGCCCCAAAGACATGATAACATAATTCATCTGAAGAAGTGCACTTGGAAACACAAAAGCTTATGAGGAATAAAAGTTAGTCTTATCAGTGCTACGTGACTATTTTTGATTTCTCCTTTATGTTATGTGAAGATGTTCCTTTTCTCACTTCTGCCTCTAATTTCTTGAATAATTCAAGCTTTTCGGAAATTGAAATAGAATGTGTCATTACTTCCTTCTCATACTTTTACATTCTTCCCCACCTGTCATCTTTTTCACAAAATCTAGAAGTTGGCATAATGTATCAACATAGGTACCAAGTGTTGTACACTAGGGGATATGAGTGGGAATGAAAGATAAATAGTGAGGTGGGTTTGGGCATTTTCTCCTCTTGTCTTTTCTAGATCTATTTGAGACTGGTATTCCTAGCCAGCTAGCCTACTCCTGCTTCTGGCATAACTTCTTCCATTCCTTTTCAGAGACAAACAGCAATATATGGCTTCTTCGTAGTTCAATACACAGAAGCCAGTTCTAAAGTCTTCTGTAAAATTGTTCCCTCCTGTACTACCCATTAAACAGGTTTTCTAATACAATAAATAGTAAGGATTGAGATGTTTTGTTGGCTTATTGTTACTCTTTAAAGTGATTCCTTCCATTCAGCAGAACACAGGCTCAGCCCTTGGCCACTGAAATCTGGCAGTATAAATACCAAATAATATTAACCAAAGGAAGCTTTAACAGTATTATGATTATATAAAAGCAGTAAATGGCACCAGGAGCGCTAAATATGGTAGCATAGCATAAGCAGAATTTCTGATCTCTTTTGTCTCATCAGAATCACAGAACTCCACATTCTTCCTCATAATCCTGGGAGTTTTAACAGATTCAAAGACAGTTTAAAAAGTTTCTGGAACAAAACCTAAGGTAAGAAGCAGAAAGATTATGGTCCAAAGGATATGATGATACACTAAGGCATATGTTATGTTACTCTTCCAAGTAATTGTTTCATTGCTATGAGTCTAAGACATCATGCCAGCCAACGAAGCTATGCTTTCTCCCAATTGACTAATAACAAAACAAAAGCCGACCAATTTGCCAAATGTAGAATGAGTTATACAAATGATAAATTAGGCAATCTTTTCCTCTGAAGGAAGCTCTGCTTCTAATAATTTGTTAACTTTTTTAAAAAAAAAGTTTTGCTCATTCAGTGTAACAGGAGGTCATTAACAATTTCCTCAATTACTGAGAAGATACGAGTCTGCCAGAAATGGCTCTCCAGTAGGTACTTACTACTGCAATCTCTCTTTTTTCAGCTGGTGTTGAGGTATCAGATGTTATGATAGCAGCAGTTGTTGTTGTTTAGTCATTAAGTCACGTCCGACTCTTCATGGACCAGAGCCAGGCCCTCCTGTCTTCCACTGCCTCCCGGAGTTGGGTCAAATTCATGTTGGTAGCTTCAATGACACTGTCCAGCCATCTCGTCCTCTGTCGTCCCCTTCTCCTCTTGCCTTCACATTTTCTGAACATCAGGGTATTTTCCAGGGAGTCTTCTCTCCTCATGAGATGGCCAAAGTACTGGAGCCTCAGCTTCAGGATCTGTCCTTCCAGTGAGCACTCAGGCTTGAATTCCTTCAGAACAGATAGGTTTGTTCTCCTTGCAGTCCAGGGGACTCTCAAGATCCTCCTCCAACACCACAGTTCAAAAGCATCAATTCTTCGGCGGTCAGCCTTCTTTATGGTCCAATTCTCACTTCCATACATCACTACTGGAAAAACTATAACTTTGAATATGCTGACATTTGTTGGCAAGGTGATGTCTCTGCTTTTTAAGATGCTCTCTAGGTTTGTCATCACTTTCTTCCCAAGAAGCAGGTGTGTTTTAATGTCATGGCTGTTGTCACCATCTGCAGTGATCATGGTACCCAAGAAAATAAAATCGGTCACTATTTGCCAGGAGGTGATGGGACCAGTGGCCATGATCTTAGTTTTTTTGATGTTGAGCTTCAGACCATTTAGCAGCAGTACCATGCTGTAATTGCAGTATTATGACACCTCAGTTAAAGGTGTCATAATACTGCAAGATGGAACAGTTTGTCTCATAAGAAGAGACAAACTGTTCCATCACTGTGTTCCTCCAACAGTCAGGTACTTCAGGGAAGCCCAGAACATGACAGCAAAACCACCTTGCAGTTCATGTTTCTTTCTACAAGAGACACACTGCCTTCTGTTCCTGGGGGTGACTCACAGTTATCATAGAGGTAACATACTGTTATATTTCGCTTCCCCCTGAAGCAGCTTAACAAGGAAGAATGACATGACTATTGCCACAAAACTATTCAATGACCCTTCACAGCATCTAAAATAAAAAGCAGGAAGGAAGACCTGGTGTCAGCGCCTGAGAAACTCAAGCAGGCCCTAAGGCTTGCTGCCATTTATGACAATGGCTAGATTTTCCCATTGGGGATGATGCCTGCTACCCCGCCCCCTCAAGCAACTAAAGTTGTCATCAACATCTTAGTATTGTTTCCAAAGGCAGTTTTCTAGAAATTCCATCATTTCATGGAAAAAATGTGATGGCTGCCACAGATACAGGACATCCACCACGTTTGCTTGTTCAGTCATAGTGAAACTGTTATCTTCTCAGTGATGCTGGCACAGAATGATTGACTGTTAGAGGTATTCGCAAATGCTTTGCATTTTAGGAATATTAGAGGCCTTGCATTTTAGGAAAATTAAGAAAATAGCAGCACTTTCAACCCTTGGGGTAACACTGGATGGGACCCAGTTGAAAGCAACCTTGGAACCTCTTTGGGAAGTAAAGCCTGATGTTTTTCCAAGATGTATCAATTCATTCAAAGGCATGTACTAGGGGGGGAGGAATCTTTATTAGCCAGTATTGGTGATGAGCACAACACCCTTTCCACAAAAAAAAAAAGGGGGGGGAATATTAGCTCAATATAACAGTGAAATAGAGCTGCCACTAAGTCTGGTGGTATAAAAATCAAATGAATGAAGAAACGAATAATAAACACTACTTCACTATATTTCATCTACCTGAGGGCATTCAATGAAAACATATAATAATTCAACTTATACCTACTGGCATTTAGACAGAATGCTATCCCATATACAGTACCTTGATACACTAACCTGGCACTTATCCAAATATATAAGGCTGCAACTCCCCTAATCTACACCATGCAGGTTGTAGTCCAGCACATCAACAACTTGGAGAAGGTTGTTCTTGCATATATATTTTTTTACTAAAACAACAGTTTACTTCTGGATGATGATGATGATGATGATGATGATGATGATGATGATGATGATGATGATGATGATGATGCATTAGAGGGCACTCCATATAGTGCTTTACTCTCCTGGTGTTTCTTTTTCTGATGCTGTCGTGCAGGTCCAGTTTCTTGGAAGAGCTCCCAGTCTCTCTGACTCTCTCCATCACTATTTTCCTTTTGTCTGCTCTACCATGGTGAGAAAGATCCTCGCCCACTGGAAATGGAGGCATGGCTGCTTTTCTTGATTCGGATGATCAGGTACGTTCCAAGTTGCAGGCCACTCCTCCATTAGTCATGCATCCTACAAAAAGAAAACTTCTAGGAGGGGCATTTGTACTTGGCAGCACCTTAAGACATAGTTTTGTGTGTATAGTAGGGTTAGGTTTTTCATCATGGCCAAGAAGGAGTTGTATAAGCTCAATGATGCATGTTATATTGCTTTAAAAAGGGATCTGAGAAATACCTGGGGGGACAAGCTGTGATGATATTTCCTCAGATTCTGGGCCAAAGCATGAGATCTGGCAAGGCTGGCAAGCCTACTCCCCATCATTGTCACCCAAGTTCTGCTTCACTGTGAGAATGAGACAGGAAATACAGGGAACAACCAGCTCTGCTTTCTATAGAGCTGGGGTGGCACAGGTGATCTCACAAGGCATCCCACCCATACGGTCAGTCTCCAGAGACCTCTCAGAGCAAATCCTGTCTGGTCCTATAATGCTATATATCGGTTGCTTCTTTGCTATTGCATTGCCACAGAAGAGAAATACTGTACCAGACACGCTGAGGCCCAGTGGAGAGCTGGGCACTTTCCAGCTGCATCACTTGCCACAGCAGGAGAACAGCCAGCAAAGCTCTCTAGGAGAGCAAGCAGCCCCATCCTGGTGGGAAAGACAGAATCTGCTCTTCCTTACATCTGCCCCCACCTGAAGCAGTACCTCTCTCTGCCTAATGAGAGTTCTGTGGCAGAGTTTTAATTTCTGATAAAAAAATTTCCTTTGCTGTGCAATAGAAATACAGACACTCTCAGGATAATAGCTAAAAGTTCTTCAGAGTCCACACCTTTCTCATCAATGGGCACTTAAAGTCACAATAACTCACACCGAGACATTTGTAGGATATAGAATTTTTAAAAAAATCTTTACTTGCTTGAAATCAAAGACAACTGCTTTTCTTATTGCACACATACTTAGCAACCAACTGAACAAATAAAAAGCAAACAAACAAGTGCCTCCAAAAGAGAGGGGGAAAAGACTCAGCAGAGAGGCAAGGCTCTCTTTGAAATCCAGTGCTGGAAGGAACTGCTTGTTAGCCCACAGCCCAGAAAAGTCCCTTCCAGTCACACAAACCACAAACAGCATGCAGGGCTGCAAATAAAACTCCAACAAGGACCAGCTATGATGGTACTTACTCCCAGGTAAAGTGAGCCTTCCCCAGCATAACATCCTCTAAGTGAAGTACAATATATGTCATCTGCAGTAAGCATGAATATGCAACTTAGAAATTATCTGATTTGTAGTCCAACGCTTGTAGAGGCCATGAAGTGGGAGGAGAGGAGCTGTATAGAATTTATTGCATTGCCTGATTTTTGATCCATAGAATTTAAGCAAACCAGATACTACAGAAAGTATTTAAAGACTTGGATCACTGACAACACACCCATATTTAAGGTGCCTTTATTATCATTAGTACTAAATAGAGAGACATGACTTCATTTAAATACTCCTGACAGGATACCTCTTCTCACTTGTCAGAAACAGGCCCAACTGAGGTAGTTCAGAGCAGTGGTTCTTAACCTTTGTTACTCAGATGTTTTTGGACTGCAACTCCCAGAAGCCTTCACCATCAGCTCTGCTGGCTGGGGTTTCTGGGAATTGCAGTTCAAAAATACCTGAGTAACAAAGGTTAAGAACCACTGGTCAGAGCATTAGACTTTCAATGAAGTCATCTTTGCAACAGGTGATGTATCATACCACCACTAAGGTGTTTCTTATTTCTCATGTGATCACCCACATCTTATGATTCATGTTAGCCAGTAGCATTTAACAGCATCATTTCAGTAACACTCATGCAGATATGGGTATTGATGTTTTACAATTTAGTTAGAGATTTTCTGCTGTAATTGTGCAATTTAATTAATGTTTAACTTGAGGTTTGTGCATCTGTAGTTCTCCAGAGACAAGTTAGTCTGGTATAGAACGTTGAAGGGAAAGAAATTTTTGCAAGGTGTTAAGATCATCAATGAATTACATAAGAGAAACCATGTTTCTTCTTCCACTCCAGTATCTGCCTTGCAAAGCCTGAAAGGTCTTAAAGTAAAGAAAGGGTAAGGAAATGAGATTAAAAGAGAAGAAGAAAGGGGGTAAGAAATGAGATTTCAAACACTGAAAAGTTGTTAATTTCTCACCAAAGCTCAAAAAAGGAGATGGGAGGAGTTAAATCCTACATGGGATTTTTCAACTCTAGTCAGGTACAGCGTTTAGCATAGTAAGGTAACAAAGTAATTAATTTAAACTACCTTTTTCTATACAAATGCAATTTAATTAGGTTTTTTTTAGCTTATTACCATGTAACCATATCCCACAAACTTTTCTGCATATTCATACCCCTTCAAGGGGAAATGTACTAAGAAAGGAATGTGTTGCCTTGAAACAGACAGGGGTAAGGTCAGCTTTCTGTAAAGACAATTGCTGTTAAGGATTCCATGTGGTGCAATAATGTTGAACGTGTTTGCTCTTTATATTTATAGCAGCGTGAGACAATCACATGATTGCATATAGACACAGAAGTAGCACTGGACCAAGGTGTATGTTACACACTGGTTTCCAAAGTAGAATCTGAATTTAGCCTTCACTCCACGCACTAGGGCACTGTGTCCTAATATCATAAATACCAAGGCTGACAGATAGGATTTTATTAATAGTGTGAGAGGTGCTTATTGCTCAGCAACAGTCACTAACTCGGAGGTTATGGATATTACATGCCAAGGTCCGAGATCTTTGTTGTTATGGAGTCAGCTCACTCATTTTATTACGTCGTTCAGGTCTCATGAGGAGAGAGCTCTTGGTTTTGTGGAATAAAGAGCGAGGCCAGGGTGTTGGCCACATTTTTATTATTATTGTTATTATTCACATATAAAACAGGCTGAGAGTTTATCCTCAGAGAAGTTAGTAAACACTAAGTAGGCTGTCACAGGGGCAATCTAAGGGACAAATACAGATTGTACGAGCCCTCTGCCCCAGCGCCCTTGCTAGAGTTGTCCCGCAAGAGCTACACTAATTGGAGGGATCCTACGACAGCAGCACATGCACTTTGGCAAATGAAGGAGCTGTGGAAGGCCAACCCTCTCCTGCCCTTGCTCCTCTCTTAAATGCCGACCTTGGAGCCTAACACTTGCTGCCATGCACAAAAAAATGCCATTAGCATACTGGGGGCACCCCACATGTGCCCCTTCATTCTGTGATAGAAAAGCAGACCTACTGCTGGCAGGGGAATACCTCTAGCCTATTTCCCCCCAACAGACCTCCGGCAAGCAAGTGTGGGGCATGGATTTACTCTGCAAGGCAGGAGTTGACATGGAATGCCTTTTCACTCAACTTGGGCCCTGGTCACACGACGGAAATGTTCTCTAGTGATTTCCCACCCCACCCCACCCCCCCTGTTAGATCATTCCTACTTTTCCAGTCACATGATGCACAGTCAAGATCAAAACATCTTCCCAGCCAGTGGCATAACTGCATATCACATGACTGAGAATTAGTACAACAGAGTTATGGAAATTATAGGAAGAACTAGAGAACATTTCTCTCATGTGACCAGGGCCTTTGGTCACCATAAACTTCATTCCAGTGGAGCCTAGGGCAATCCAGGGCAGGACCTTGCAAGTCAATGGCAAAGAAGAAGAAAATCTGGACACGAGCTGCATATGTTTAGCTACTTGTTTTTAAATTACGTACATTAAATTGTATTAAAAATTTAACAGGAGCACCCAGAGCTTGTCAGTCACCAAAGCACCTTTGATACTCACCTGGAACTATGGAGCAGATTTACTTCTCACTAAGCCACTGGCTCAAATGCCGCTTACTTTTTCCCCCCTTATCTCCCTAACTAAGAGAGACAGAGATTTACATTTTTATTGGTAAAGATAACAGCTGAAAATGATGAGAAGAAGCATGAGGTCAGCTTCCACCCCATGCTGTAGTTTTAGGCCCATGTCTAGCCACATGCACTTTAGAATAGTCTCATCTGCCTTCCTCCTGTCCTGGCATTCAGATACATGCATCATCGTCATGGAGGCAAGAAGTGATAGTAAAAGGGTGGAACGCCTGAGGCAGCCAATACTAAGCATTTCCTTTTGTGTTTGAATGTGGTCAGAGCTGGGTGGGATTATGAGAGCATCTCTTAGTCATCATTTCTGGAAGCAACATGCATTTGCTGGGAGCGGGGGGGGGGGACAGGGAAGCAGATTGGTAGGTGAGGGTGAATGTGGGTTTGTAATACAGTTTGTTTTAGTAACACCACAACCAGCAACCACATATCCCTTTCTGGAAGTGATAGGCTCAGTTCCATGTGTGAACTTTACACTTTCATCACAGAAGGTTTTCCTGTCTTGCTTCAGAGGAAGCAGCCAGCAACAAAACTCACACTACGGAACTGACTAGAATTCTAATGCAGTTGACTTACTGAAAATCTAGATTTTACTCAGAAGAGAGATTTACTTTCCAGGAAAAAAAATTATGTATACCACTTATATTGCAGGACATTCTAAATCTAGTGAAAGTGTTTGTCTTCCCAAGACAAAGGTGTGCAACCTGAAGTTTCCCCAGCATGCTCCTCGAGGCCTGCAATTTATAGTTGTTTTTGGAGAAAGTGTTACTTTAATTAAGCAAGATGGCTGAGGAAGAGGGATTGCTGTCATTGAAAAAGACTTGGAAAAAAACAAAAAAAATGCTTTACATCCCAGTACCACCATTTAGTTACATTAAATCATGAGTGTCAGGAATATTACCTTTGCTGCTGAACTTACTTTTTCAAATTAAATTGTATGTTCAACGTGTTGCATGTGCAGATGGCAGAACAATAGTAGTGGTGTATATCTAGGTAAAACCACATGGAAGACATTGTACGTTATCTTTCCTTTTGCACACTGTACAAAAATTCTGGAGATGGATTTCTTCTGGGGCTCTCATACCATATTTGTAGGATAACAGATCCCTATATATTTATTCACTGGCTGGTATCAATAAATTACTTATAAGACAATGTTATAAGCAGTGGCAGCTGAGAAAACAAGTCTATTTCCATAATATGTTAAAGCAATCAGTTGCCGGAGAACGAGCTTATCAAGGATTATGTTAAAATTTATATGTAGTCAGATTTGTGTGACACATCTCAGATTGTTATACCAATTCTCGCTAGGATTTTTTTTTGTCTCCCTAACTAGATCTCTCATCATCCAAGTTATTATCATCACTACGATGCACACCTGGTTTCAGCAAATAAGGTTTTAGCTGACATACCACGCCATATTCTCATGGTAGCCAATACCAAATCAGAGCTTGGAGCAAGTTTTAAAAAAAGAAAGAATACAAGTCCCAGAGTTATCCAGCTAGATACTGGTTGGGAAATTCTGGGAGTTGTTAACAAAAAAAGGGGGGGCTCCAAGTTCTGGACAGATATGTGAAGGAATACATGGCCGAGGATTCATTGACTGCATCTTTATGCCTGCATTTGTTTTCACTGCTTGTAGCCTTCTGGAGAAAATTCAGCGCTGTGATTGATGTAAGAAGTCACAATACTACTCTTGCAAAACAATCCAAATCAACAAAGGGCTGAACTAAGTGATATGCCATTATGACCTAATTTTCTCTTTACCATCCCCAAGAATAATTGACTTAAACCCAGCTGCTGGTCCCAACTAGTGTGGACCCATTCAATGGCACATCTAGTTTGGACTACTGATGGGTTCAGTCCATTGGCTGTTATATTTCTTCTGTGGAAGAACTGAAACGCCGACTCTGGAGTATTGGTTTCCAATTTTTTTCTCCAGAAATCACATCCCTGCAGCTGCTATTTTATTACTGTAACAATAAGATCAGCTCTACCTGAAGATATATTGCTCAGCACTTCAAATATGTTTTGCCATTCAGTTGCTGTGTGACACTTAATAGACTGAAACTTACAGTAGTTCAGATTCATTTCTTTTCCAAGCAATATTACTGGTTCTAATAACAGGTTAGCTGGTTTGGGATCAGTTCCAGATTCACTTCCAACTGATGCCTACTCTCATGTCAGCTTGAGCAATCCTATTTTACTGGCAAATCTGCCGTCCAACACAGAATTGACAAGTCACCAAGAATTATATCTACATGAGAACGTTCATGCTGCACTTTGTCCCACAACAGTCAAGCTAGGGAATACCAGTTTTTAGAAGATTTTTGGAGATGTAAGTTTACATTAGTTTTAGTTAGAGCTGAGGAAGACAAACAACAGAACACATTAAACAGAATTTGAAGCTACTCAGTCTGACTTCACTGAGGTAGCAGTAAGTTGTAACAGGATGCTTCCCTGCCTTCATTACTCTAATAAACCAGTTACCTAGGAAAAAAATAAACACACACACACACAACTCAGGTATTGGAAGCAGCCATGAAGGGGGGCTTTTATGTCGTTCGTATATATCATCTGTTTGTCTACATTCCCAGAAGGGGGTGACCATGTTAACTACTTGCATAAAGAGGCAGAAATGTGTGGTAGCTTAAAGATTAGTGTGTTTTATTCGGCATGTTTTCAAGCACTGTAGCCCATTTTCTGATGCACAAAATGAGGTGGGATGTCATCCACAAAAAATATGCCAAACAAACCTTTCTAACCTTTAAGATGCCCCAATATTCTTATGTATGCATGCATGCATGCAGATATACTGTATACCTTGCCTTTCTGCTAAAGAATGGACTCAGGAAGGCTATTAATAAACATCAGATAAAACAAATATAATCATTAACATCATAGAACTGTGGAGCTAGAAGGGACCCTATAAACCCTCAAGACCAGCCATTCTCAAGGAGGCACAATGGGGAACTGAAACACCCCCACCCCCCACTACTGGCTTCACAACCAGATACTTAAATCCTGTTCAAACATATCAACAGCTTAAAAAAACAGAGCCCCCTTCCCATCAAAAGTCTCTTTGACAACCACTTAATCTCTTTGACAGCCAAATGCCTGACAATTTTTTTTATTATGCTAGTTTGTTCTTATACTAATGTGGAAGTTTTGTGTAGGGTTTGATGTTTGCTTATTGTTTATGTTGTGAATCACCCAGAGTGGCCTTTGGTTAGATGGGTGGCATATAAATCAAATAAATATTTTAAATAAAATAAATTAAAAAGCATTTCCCTGAGAGCAGAAAAACACCAGCCTAGATTCCCCTAAGAGCATGTTCTGGAGCTGGTTGGAGCAGCCACTAAAGATTTTCTCACATCCTCTCCAAAGGTGACAGCACCAACCCACCTGGTACTGTATGGGAGAATAGTCTTTCAGATAGCTTGGATCCAAGTTTCCCTCTAAGCTGGGCATACGTGCAACTCCACCTCCCTCCACGCAGCTCTCTTCCCCCTCTGCACAGCTATTGCGTTTAACTCCTTTGGTTCCTGTCACAACAGAACCCTGCACATATGTGGGGTGGCGGAGTCATGCATACTTCCAAGGATGAAGTCACATGAGAGAGATGGAGCCCCAGCAGGACTGAAAATTAGAGGGTATGTAGCTTGGTTCCAAGCTTTGTAAAGTTATAAAATCAGGATGATTTTTTTTTTGAGTTATGCTACGCAACCTTGGCCAAAGAAACTCTCTACAATGAACTCATTTGAACTCCAAAACAAAGCATGTTAAATGCAATGTACAGAGATGGGGGGGACCTCCTATGACAAGCAGATGTCATTCACCATTCCAGAGAGCATCTTTTCCAAATGCATACTATGCATATTGCTGGATTTGACATAATAGTGGCTGGAAGATTCTGTGAATTCTTTGAAAAGAATTCTTTGAAAAGGCCAACGGGCATGTAGATGTGGGTGAACCGCTGGTGTGCCCCAGGAATTTGTCCTGGGACTGGTGTTTTTCAACTTGTTCATAAATGACCTGGAGACAAGGACAAGAAGTGAGGTGGCCAAGTTTGCAGATGACATGAAACTTTTCCAGGTGGTGAAGACCAGAAGGGATTGTGAAGAACTTCAGAAGGATCTCTCCAAACTGGGATAATGGGCCACAAAATAGCAAATGTGTTTCAATATAAGAAAATGTAAAGTAATGTACATTGGGGCAAAAAATCAGAACTTTATTTATCAAATAATGGGTTCTAAGCTGTCCATGATGGATCAGGAAAGAGATCTTGATGTGCTGGTGGACAACTTGATGGAAGTGTCAACCCAGTGTGCAGTAACAGTGAAGAAGGTCAATTCCGTGCTAGGTATCATTAAAAAGGGGATTGAAAATAAAACAGCCAACTTTATAATGCCATTGTACAAAATGCTGGTAAGTCCGCACCTGGAGTATTGTGTACAGTCCTGGTCGCCACATCTCAAAAAAGACATCGTGGAACTGGAAAAGGTGCAGAAGAGAGTGACTAAAATGATGACGGGGCTGGGGCCCCTCCCTTGTGAGGAAAGGCTACAGTGTTTGGGGCTCTTTAGTCTACAGAAAAGGTACCTAGGGGGGACATGATTGAGACATATAAAATTATGCAAGGGATGGATAAAGTGGATAGAGGGAAGCTCTTTTCCCTCTCATGCAATATTAGAACCAGGGGACATCCACTCCAATTGAGTTTTGGGAGAGAGAGAACAGACAAAAGAAAATATTTATTTACCCATTGTGTTGTTAGGGTGTGGAACAACTTGCCACAGGACATGGTGATGGCATCTGGCCTAGATGCCTTTAAAGGGGATTGGGCAGATTTCTGGAGGAAAAGTTCATCACAGGTTACAAGCCATAATGGGGATGTATAATCTCCAGGTTTAAAAGGAAGGTACCTCCAAAATGAAGTTTTAAAAGTTCTGCATCTGCAATGTGCAAGGCAGTCAAAACTATAAGTCCAGATTCACCAACTGTATTTTTTGGCTTGGTGAGACTTCAGTCCAAATCCCAGTCTAAGGAGCTGTAACACATTTGCTCTGTTAACTAGTGGGATTCAGTAGACTTGGTTGCAAGTAAACATGATAGGAAGTTGCACAGATGTTTTTAAAACATAAAGAGGGGGCATGGGGGAGCCAATTCAGAACTGTGGTACATGGAGAAATGGATTAATCCTTCCCCCCCTTCCATCATGGGAGGGGGGAAACAATAAAACCTCACTATAAAACCTCACTCCAGTTTTCTCCAGTAAACTCCTTCTCCTGTTCTCTACATGTTTACAGTGCAACCCTGGATATGACTATTCAGGCGTTGCCCTCAATGGGACTTGGTGTCAAATAAATATATACAGTACATTGTTCCACCATCAATTACGACCAGAAATGGAACCCTCTCAGAAAAGAACTGAGATGGAGATCAGAAAATTGCCTATGTGGCCAGGCTACTCAAGGGGTTGCAATCCAAAAAAGTAACTTTCCCCAGCTTTGGAAAGAGCTAGCTTTTGAAGGAAAACGACAGGATGGATTTCTGTTCTTAATACAGTGGTGCCTCGCTTGACGAGGATAATTCATTCCGTTGAAATCACTCTAGAGCGAAATCCTTGTTACATACAGCACTGATGTTACCTGTCTGTCATGGGTTTGGAGGGAAAGTTCCATCCTATGGGGAGTGGAAGGCGGGACATCAGGAGGAGGGGCTGTACTGTATAAATATGTGATGCGTGTGTGGAGAAGCTAAGCAGACGAAGCAGCAGCTGGGAAGAAGAAGCTGTTGTGGGAGTCTGTGTGTCAGACAGGGTACTTCTGTGTGTCAGAGTACCAACCTGATAGGTTCAGGTGTCTGTTGGTTAGCCAGAACTGATAGGTTCAGGGTCTGTGCTTTAAGTTAAGGGTTCTAGGTGAACCAAACTGTATGCTTGTATGAGTGAGAATAAGCCACGTTACTTTATCCTATTCACCTGATTGTTTATTTTTCCCTGTGTGTATTTAAATAAACCTTATTCTTTTTATTGTTTAAAAATCCATCCCTGGTCTGTGTGACTTCTTAAAGGGAATGGTTGGTGGCAGCTTAGTGTAACTGTGTGACATATCCCAGTGGGTCTGGGTTTGTCACATTGATTGGTGTCCAGCGTGTGGGATACGACTGGTCCAGTTGTCCAGCGATCCAGCAAAGCCTTGGCAAGTGTGCCCAGAGCAAGGGGGGTCTAGTCAGGGACAGTCTGAGGCGCGTAGGTAATCTTCTAGGTGTACCTCACGGGGAGGTGCGCTAGTAGAAGAACGTGCCAACTGGGGAGACTTAGATTAAGGTGCTCTGAGGCAGCCTAGTTTTGGCGGGAAAACGCTGAGGCAAAACTGCGTAGCAACAGCGAGCTAGCTTGCCAGCTGAGAGGCCCAGCAGAGGGGGGTAGGCTCTGACTCGATACTGTTGCAAATTTAGTGCTGAAGAACAGCAGCAATCTCTGGGGAGAGCTGGTTCTGAGGCAAAAAGAAAAAAAAGTGGTCGTTTTATTCTGAGGCTTGACTTTTTAAAGCAGCCTGTTCTGAGGGGGGATTATGCCCTTGACTCGAAGCCAAGTGGCAGACATGAGTGAAGTGAAAGACCCCCAGATTGACCAAGGTTCTGAGGATGAATTTGGCTCAGTGCAGGGTGACAGCACAGGAGATCAGAACCCAGAACTCAGAAAAATACTCATAGCCCAACAGCATGAACTGAGGGTGAGGGAAATGGAGGAAAGATTAGAGAGAGAGAGAATGGAAAAGGAAGAAAGATTAGAGAGACAGAGAATTGAATTGGAATTGCAGAGAGAGAAAATGGCGTTTGAATTAAAAAAATTGGAACTGATGAATCAGAACAATAATAATAATAGGGATTCTGAGGGAGGCCAACTGTCTAAAGCTGACCTGAAGAAATTCCCTGTGTACCACAAGGGAGATTGTCCTGAGGTGTTCTTTTCCTTAGTGGAAAGAGCGTTTGTGGACTTCTCAGTGAGGGAAACTGAGAAGATGACCATCATGCGGTCTTTAATCAGTGGTAGCCTGGCTGAGGTTTATGCCGAGATGCCTGAGGAACTGATGAAAGATTTTGCAGAGTTTAAAAAACTGGTGTTTGCCAGACATGGGATAAATGCAGAGCAGCTGAGACAAAGATTCAGGTCCCTCACAAAAAAACCAGAACAGACTTTTACCCAAGTGGGGGCCCAATTGGTGAGGCTGCTTGAGAAATGGCTATCGCAGGAGGGAACAGAGACCTATGAGCAGCTTAAAGACTTGATAGCCCTGGAACAGTTCTATTCAGTCCTGCATGGGGAATTGAAATTCCAGGTGAGGGAAAGGAAACCGAAATCTGTGGCAGCAGCCGCAGAGATCGCAGATTTTATCTCCCAAATAAGAAAGCCCTTGGGTGAGGGGAAATCTGTAGGTAAACCCAAAGAAACCTACAGCAAGTACTCTCAGGGACCAGGGAAAAGCCAGCAAGGGGGAGGGGCCCATGGTGAAGGGAAGCCCTCAGACATGAAACCAAGACCTCAGATTTTGGAGGGAAAACCAAAACAAGATGAGAGAGAATCAAAATACACCAGAAAATGTTATTTCTGTCAGGGAAAGGGTCATCTAATCTCAGAGTGTGAGAAATTAAAGCAGCTAAAAGGAATGGTGCCTCAGGAGTCTAGTGGAACCAAGCCAAAAGCTGTGTTCTGTGTCCAGAAAGAGCAAGGCTCAGTCTCACTGAGGGAGCCTGTTGCCATGGCTACTCAGTCTGGAACAGCTACCGCTGCTGATCAGGCTGAGGAAAATGGTCCTCTTGTGGAGGTAAAGCGCTGCTTGCTGATAAAAACAGATTCTCAGTTGTTTGAGACAGCAGGGGTGGACGTAGGAATACTTGACCGTCAGTATAGGGGGCTGCGGGACACTTGTTCCCAGGTAACCCTGTGCCATCCAGATATCATCCCTAGGGAGTTTATAATCCCAAATGAGAGCATGAAGGTGGCAGGGATTGAGGGGCAGGTAATCTCTCTGCCAGTAGCAGAGGTACCTGTCAACTTTCAAGGCTGGAGGGGAGATTGGCGGCTAGCGATTTCATCGACTCTGCCAGCAGCCGTGCTCGTGGGAAATGACCTGGCTGAACATGTGAAACGGGTGCTAGTGATTACACGCTCACAAGCCACCACAGGGACAGTTCAGGGGGGTAATGATGAGCCAGAGACGGAAGCAGAGGGGAGTTCAGAAGCTGTGGTGGAAACCTTAACCACAGACAGCAGATTTGGACAGGAGCAAAAGGCAGACGCCACTCTCCAAAAGTGTTTTGAACAGGTGACTGACGCCCAGTTAACACCTGAAACCCCAGTGAGATTTCTGGAGAAAAAGGGGATTTTATATAGAGAGACCCTGAGGAATACCTCAAAAGGGGGAGATGGGATCAGAAGTCAGCTGGTGGTTCCTGAAAAGTATCGCCCCATGATCTTACAAAGGGGTCACTCTGACATGTTTGCTGCACACTTAGGGGTGAAAGAGCCCCTTGATTTGATCAAACAAATTTGGGAGCAGATCACCCAGGATGACCCACAAGACGTTGTGACATACATAGACACCTTGATGAATGACCTAAAGCGAAATCTAGAGCTGGCAGCAGAAAACCTGCAAGCTCAGAAGGTCAGACAGAAAACATGGTATGACCACAAAGCTAGAGAGAGGCACTTTGACCCAGGAGAGGAAGTGCTTTGGCTTAGGCCCTGCAGAGAGAATAAACTGCAGCTCAAATGGGCAGGACCATATAGGGTCATTTCCAAGATGTCAGACCTGAACTACCTAATAGAGCAGGAGGAGAACCAAGCAAGGAGGGTGGTTCATGTGAATGCCCTAAAACCCTACTACAGAGGGGAACAGAGGGTTTTATTCGCGATAAAAGCAGCTGAGAGTGAGGAAGCTGAATTACCCTTCTGGGAGGGTAGAGGGGAAGTAAAATACAACCCAGAGGAGGTAAAGATCAGTCCTGCACTCACCCAAGACCAGCAACAAGAACTAAAAATGCTGCTTAGTAAATATCAGCAGGTGTTTTCCAACAAGCCGGGGATAGTGAAGGGAGTGATGCATCGGATCCACACAGGGGATGCACCCCCGCAGGCAGTATCCCCATACCGAGTAACGGGACCCTATAGGGACAAGGTGCGGAAGGAGCTGGACGAAATGCTGAGGGAGAACATAATCGTCCCCTCTTCTAGTCCTTGGTCCTCTCCGATAGTCCTTGTGGACAAGCCTGATGGGAGCATTAGGTTTTGTGTTGATTACAGGAAATTAAACCGTGTAACCACTCCTGATGCCTACCCAATGCCCAGGCTAGACAACCTGATTGAAACCATAGGGGGTTGTCGGTTCATCTCATCATTGGACCTGGTAAAGGGATATTGGCAATTAAGAATTGATCCCAGGGATCAAGAAAAGACTGCCTTTTGCAGCCCTTTTGGTCTCTATGAGTTTCGAGTCCTGAGCTTTGGTCTCAGAAATGCACCAGCCACATTCCAAAGGCTGATGGACCAGACCTTGGCAGGGCTCAGTGACTTTACAGTGGCCTACATTGACGACATAGGGATCTTCAGTAATACCTGGGAAGATCACCTGATACACCTGGAGTTAGTGCTGCAGAGGTTAAGTGCAGCAGGGCTAACGGTAAAGGCCAGCAAGTGTCAGCTGGGTAGCCCAGAAATAAAATACTTGGGTCACATGGTAGGGGGAGGAATGATAAAACCCCTGGAGGCCAAAATAGAAGCTGTTCGTGATTGGCCTAGACCCAACACCAAGAAAAAAGTCAAATCATTTCTTGGGTTGGTGGGCTACTACAGAAAGTTCATCCCAAGGTTTAGCGAGATTGCGGCTCCGCTGACCGATCTGACGAGGAAGAAGACTGATGACCGCATCCCGTGGACCAGCGACTGTGAGGCGGCGTTCCAGAGGTTGAAGGAGGCGTTAATCAACTATCCTGTCCTGCGTGCTCCAGACTTCGACCGGGAGTTCATCATCTACACCGATGCGTCTAACAGCGGGGTAGGAGCAGTTCTGTGCCAGGAGGATGAGAATGGTGACCAGCATCCAGTGTCCTACCTGAGTAGGAAACTTCAAAAAGGTGAGAGACATTTGGCAACCGTGGAGAAGGAGTGTTTGGCCATAGTCTACGCGATCCAGAAGGCCAAGCCTTACATCTGGGGAAGACATTTTATTCTGTGTACTGACCATTCACCATTGCAATGGTTAAAGACAATGAAAACCCACAATAGCAAACTTATGAGGTGGGCTTTAAACCTACAGGACTATGACTTTGAAGTGAAGGTGGTCAGAGGGTCAGTGAACTGTGTTGCTGACGCCTTATCAAGAAGACCTGAAGAATGAAGACGGCGAAAGAAACATGGACTATATGTATATAATGATGACAAAAAGTAAAATGTACCTGTTTTTGAATTGGTTTGTATGAATAAAGGTAAATTGATGTAATGTAGATGGTAAATGTTTAAATGCCTATTTGCTATGGTTTAACTTAGAATGTAAGTATAAGTAAGTATAATATGGTATGTATAACTGTTTTTGTGTATTTTATACAGGTTGTTTTTTGGTGAAAAGCACCTTAGCTTTCCCCCTACAAAACAACTTTTAAAGAGGGGAGGTGTTACATACAGCACTGATGTTACCTGTCTGTCATGGGTTTGGAGGGAAAGTTCCATCCTATGGGGAGTGGAAGGCGGGACATCAGGAGGAGGGGCTGTACTGTATAAATATGTGATGCGTGTGTGGAGAAGCTAAGCAGACGAAGCAGCAGCTGGGAAGAAGAAGCTGTTGTGGGAGTCTGTGTGTCAGACAGGGTACTTCTGTGTGTCAGAGTACCAACCTGATAGGTTCAGGTGTCTGTTGGTTAGCCAGAACTGATAGGTTCAGGGTCTGTGCTTTAAGTTAAGGGTTCTAGGTGAACCAAACTGTATGCTTGTATGAGTGAGAATAAGCCACGTTACTTTATCCTATTCACCTGATTGTTTATTTTTCCCTGTGTGTATTTAAATAAACCTTATTCTTTTTATTGTTTAAAAATCCATCCCTGGTCTGTGTGACTTCTTAAAGGGAATGGTTGGTGGCAGCTTAGTGTAACTGTGTGACATATCCCAGTGGGTCTGGGTTTGTCACAATCCTCATCAAGCGAAATGAAAAAGCCCATTGAGATGCATTGAAAACCAGTTCAATGTGTTCCAATAGGCTAAATACCTCAGCGTCCAGTGAAGATCCTCCATAGGGCGGCCATTTTCAGTGCCTCTAAAGCGATGAATCTGTCCTAAATCACAGCTGGGAGCCATTTTGCACAGCGGGCGGACATTTTAGAACCGCCGATCACCTACTTTAAAATCGTCATCTAGCGAAAAATCATCGTTAAGTGATTTTTCCTTCTTAGAACATCATTTTGCGATCGCTTTTCATCATCAAACAGTTTTCTCATTTAACGAGGTAATTGTTAAGCGAGGCACCACTTGTACACTTCTAATCAAACTGCAATCCCGATTTATAGGGATTTAGCAGAGACTGAACTGTGAAAAACAGATTTGCCACTGTTACCTCTAGTTTAGTCCAAACCCTGCTATGCTCCCTGGTGCTTCTTGCCAAAGAAGCTTGCTCTGATTTTTTTCCAAGTAAAATTAATTAGTCTGAGAGGCAGCTCTATAAAAATATGTATCACATAGCACAGGGGCAGTATTAGCATCAGAGCTGGGTCATATGAAAGGCTGTTGGCATATATAACCGTAACAGAAGTTTGACAATGGAAATTCAGCCTCTTTTTAAAAAAAGCATGCTACTTTTGATGCAAGATGAAGGATGATAATTTCCTTTCGCTTCCAAAGACCATGAGGAATAAAAGGGGTAAGGAGATACACTTTCCAGATATTAAAATGTAACAAATGTGGAAGTTGTGGTTGAGTATTCTACTTTTATACTTCATGAGCTGGTACTTGAATTTTCATTTTCTGTGACATTTTGAATGTTTCCTTTTCATTGGGAAATAGTTGTGCCTAAAACTGACTCAGCAGGCACCCTTTCCACTCTGAGAAATGTATTAAGGGAGAAAAAAAAGCTACTAAGTAATGGGCCACTAATACATTGCCCAATAAAATAACACAACTAAATCCCAGCCTTGATATAGGATAACAGATAAGTAAGCAGCAGGAAAGTTTGGAACATTCAAAAATTGACCAGAAAAAAAGAGCTTTGGTACAATAAAATTGCCTTCATTTACAAGTCAGCGAGGACTGTGAAATAATTTAGTTATGTTTTTTCCATCTGCTTATTGGTCTGCCAAGATCTGGCTTTTGATTTGCAAAAGTGTCCTATAAAATCATTATAATCTTCCATCTGATTACAGCCAGAGGAGATCATGCTCTGGCAAGGCAGACATAGCAATATTATTCCTGCTTTTATTACGCATTTCACAGTTCAAAGTAACTATCCATCTAATCTCATCTATCAGTGACATTTAGGGGAGAACCTCTCACTGTGTCTGAGAGAGGAATGAGCAAAATGCAATCCTCCCAATGTTCTTAGAGCATAACTCTGAGGGTTCTTCCCCATTGGAAGTGCTGGTTTGGGCTAAGATATACTGTACTGCACACCAGCTACATCTGGAGGGATACAGCTTGCCCTCCTTTGCCTTAAAGTCTTAGGTAGATGGAGGAGGACACACTCATGCACACAACCTGGCTCAAAATCATTTAGAACACTAAAGATTGAAACCAGTAACTTGAATTAAGTCAAGAAAAAGAGTGGAGGCCAGTGCAAATGATAAAGCACCAGGATGTGGTCACATTCATCAACCTGGGTTTAACATTCTCGACACCCCATTTTGGACTGACATTTCTGATGCATCTTCAAAGACAACCTCATATGTAACAAAGTAGCAAGAATCCAAGGAAAGGTACTAGTACACTGGTGTAAGTCTGCTTTTGTCTCTGTACATGCATAGCTACAGCTGAAGAAAAGTGTGTTTAATGGCGGACTTGTTGAAGCAAGTAGGGCTTCGTCCCAAAGCACCAAAACTAAGAGGATGGTGAAATATATAGGCAAATCTACTGGTCTGAAGGAAATAAAAGAGCAGCACCTCCCGCCCCTATTCACTTTTCTTTATTTTTAAAAAGCATAAATCTCCTTTTGAGTGATCACCACATTTTCCTCCCTTTTTTATTGGATAGCTCATACGCAAGTCTTAGGACAGAGTCGTTGAGAGGCACTAAAAATCAGCTCAGGTGCCAAAAACGGCTAGTTACAGCTGTGGTCTCGTGCCTATTGGCTTTCTTATATCTTTAGTGGGTTTTACCCGTTTCCTACTAAACTGTCCAGGAATTGCACAGACTATGGAAATGTGCTTTTCCTGGCATATTAAGCAAAAATTGTATCTGACAGTTGCATGGTGGTTTGCACTTATGTGTCGCAATGAACATTGTGCAATGTTGTGTACTAAATTAACAGAAAGTTCTTACTCTAGCAGGCAATCTTACTAAATACATGTTCAGTAAAAGTTTGCAGTTAATCAATTCACCTTGAAACTGTCACAGGGAAAGCAATTCTGTATCAAGCAGGTTTCAGTTGTTACAGGCAGGCTCTGGCGTTTAGAAAATCCCAGGCTTCCAATTTTATGTTTCCACAAATGAAGAGATCCCACGGAATTTGGGGGGCTTGGTCTAGTGTTTGTATAAGTCTATGGTCCTAAGATGTAGTTACATACAGTATATTTTAATGGTGCTTATATACGGTCCCATAGTGTTTAAAGCACTCTCTAGGTGGTTTACAATTTTAATTAGGCAGGCTACATAATGCCCCCCACCAGCAGGCTGGGTATTCAATTTACCAAGCTCAGAAGGATAGAAGGCTGAGTGAACCTCAAGCAGACTATCTGGGGCTGAACCCAGGTCATGAGCAGAGTTTTGGCTGCAGTGCAAAAATTTAATCACTGCATGAGGTTCCTATACACAGTATACATCTTTGTCAGCTTATTAAACACTATGGGAGTTCATGTCAGGTAATAAAATCAAGCTTCCTGAATACCGAAAGGAAACATGGAGTTACTTTTGTTGCACTGCAACTCCCATCAGCCATAGCCAGTCAGCATAGACAACTGTCCAGCCTCTCATATCCATCACTAAATATATTCGAGATGTTCAGGACTCCACCATACAGACCCCTAAGGTTCCTTTATTCTATTGAGATTTTTATTTTTTGACATGGTGCATCACACCTCACTCTGTGACAGGCCTAGAAATCATCTGGGCCATCAAGTCTTGTTGGATTGCAACTCCCATCAGCCCTAGCTGGCCTTGTCAGCGATGGTACTTCTGTACAGGTACTGACCTGTCCAAGTAATTGGATTGAGGGGATTCCATTCCACCCACTACAATTCTATTATAATTGTTATTGCCACTATCACCATCTAACAGAATCAAGAGACTGCTTTCAACAAGGATTAAGACTCAATTAAAAGGCCTGGGAGAATTCACCAAGCAAACCTCCCTTGACAGCATTCCACAACTAGGGTGCTATCACCAACAAGGCCCTTTCTAGTTTCACCACAGTATGTTTCAGTAGCAGCGTAGTCTCCATGAAAATCTTGACTCTGTAGACAATCCAACAAAAACTCTATACTACTCCATCAAGGACATTTAAAGTACTTCCCAATGTTGTGGGTGCCCCATCGCTGGAGATTTTCAAGAAAAGGTTGGACAGTCATTTGTCCGGGATGGTATGAGGTCTCCTGCCTTGGGAGGGGGTTGGACTACAAGACCTCCAAGGTCCCTTCCAACCCAACAACTATTCTATGATATTTGCAATTGATACACCTCATCTGGCACCATTTTGGAAAGGCTCCTACTTGTTGTAGAAACACTGAATCCCTCCTCTAAGAAAACATCTAGTAGCCATGATGTTTAGAGGTACTTCTGAGGCAACAACAACTTTTCGGTTTCTTGCCAATTGACAATTTGCTGATTAACCAAGCAATCCAACACTTCTCTACAGCTGACAGGAAAAATTACGTTGTTTGTATGTAGGCAGGAACTTATCCAGTTCACACATCTCAAATCAATGTAAATTGGAAGACAATTATCTTTCAGTAATAGCACTTTTCAGTATTTCAAAGTGCATGTTTTAGAGGGAAAAGGGCACAAGGATACATATATTAGTGTGAAAACATTAAAAGTTGTAGTACTACAGCAACATTACAATAAAGAAAACAGTTAAGGAATAACAAGATTAGGCAACTTGTTCATTAAAAACACTCAAAATAAAACTTGTTTGGAAATAAAAATGTCAGGAACTTAACATATCAAACTGACAGGGAAAATGGGTGGGGCAGGGCAGGAAACAAATATAAACATGAGGGAAATGAAAAACTATGAGAGAAACAGACTCACTCATCCCAATCCAGAAAAATCCAGAAATAGTCCCTGGGCTAAATTGAACTGTTCATTCCTTAAACCAATGAGACTATGAATTTATTAATACCTATTAAGTAGGCCTACTCTAGTTAGAATTTGGCCCTGGGACTAGTTCTGGATAAGGATGGACCATCTGATTTAGTAGTCCAGGGAATGTGCATATTCCATTGTTACAGAATTTGGATTTTAATTTCGTGAGTTTACTCTGTATGAAGTGCCTTGTCACACCCCTTTCTGAAATGTATTCTGACAGCTTGTATTTGCTTCCATTAAAGCCGATGAGTAAATCCAGTTCAAAATATCAAACAGAAAAAGATGCAAAACAGAAAAAAGAAAACAATATGAGAATTAAATTCTTTATTACAAAAAAAGCCATAGATGATGGTTTTTTTAAAAGATATATTTGTTATTTTTGTCTAAAAATAAATAGTTCATATGGAATCTTGAGATTAGCCCATGTGGCTAGTGAATTCTTTTATCGCCACATTACAGATAAACAGTAGCACCAATAAATAAAATGATAGTAAAATTTTCTATATTTCAGGGGCAGGGAGAAGTTTACATATATAAAAATCGTAGTGTCTATTTAATCCGAATCACACATATACATAAACATATATATATACACACACACACATACATATATCCAAATATATATATATATATAATATGTAGATGTATAACCCTTGCCTCTGGAGGAATGTGTAGGGGTGGGTGTTAGAGATATTAATTAAATAATTGATCATGCTACTGACTCTGAAAACAATTGGGGAGAGATTGGATGGAACAGAAGAGTTAAAAATTAAAACTTAACAGTACAAAAAAAGGAGGTTCAGTTTATAAATAGTAAAATTAAATATTAACAAAGAATACTGAAAAATACCTAGTTTAAATTATTTTTTTAATTTCTAAAATTTAAAAAGGGATATTAAACAAGTATATAGAACAATGTTTGTCACCTCATACAACATGAATATATACATTTCAGTTGTGTGCACATTCACACCTACCCCCACACACCCACACACTCATACCACATTTTCTATTGTCTGGAAGGGGATTTCATAGTGGTTAATCATTACACTTGTCACAATTTTTTTAGGACAGTTTCTTGTTATGCATAAACAGGCATTTGGCAGCTTTCAGACATAGAATACATATAATTTAATTTTTTTAAAATGAAGCTGAGATCCAAATACACACCCCAATCCTGGAAAGGCAATTGGAAGCAATTTTCTGCATCGTGAGAAGTATAACTGGTCATGTGGTTTGAGGTTTCTGCACCCAGTACACAAGGCTACAAACACAATACCTGACAATAAATAAGGAAATATGTTTGCAGTGGCAAACAAGTGGCCAGCTCTGTCATTTTGAAAGTGCTGGACCTCTTTTGGGAAAAGAACAGAAGCCAGGACAACCCTGTACCCTCTGTACAGAAAGGAAATGCTCAGATTCAGTTCCACACATTCCATCACTAAATCACAACCAGCTTTTTCAAAGGTGAACTCACTGGCTATCGCTTGAACCACCATAAAGCCACAGATCTATGCATAGCAATGGCACATGTGCATACACACAGAGTCCCAGTATATGGTACATAGATAACACAGGAATAAGATTTTCTAGGACAACAAGGTTGCTTCTAAATTTAGAAACATCTGTGCCACATACCAGCTGGTAACAGCCCAGCAGAAGCTGCTTGCAATGTCACAGATTTTGGGTACAATCAACAGGAAAACGTACCTGCTGCAGGATCAATTGAAGTTCAAGAGCCACAAATTCCACCCAGAACTGCAGAAAACTTACCAGTGGATTACACACCTGGTTTGTTACGATGCACTTACCAACACAATCATTGTGGCTCCCACTCTCACCATGCACTTGTAGGTAAAGTGAGTCTTTGGGGAGGTCAACAAGTTTCTGTCATTTAAAGTATATCATTGGCTTTAACCTTCCACTGTTCCAGATTATCTCTAGAGCAAAAATGTCCTAAATGCTCACTTACTGGCTTGGGATGCTTTGGTTTTTCAAGTGATTCATGTATCAAGGCACGGAGCATTGTGGACTGATCCCATAAGAGCACTTCCATATCCCTTAATCTGGATCTGAGGAAATCAAGGAGGCTACAGCCAACTTCCCACAGTGAAAGTCTCTATAGCAAGGGGGGGAAGGCAAAATTTCAAAGGGCCGCGCACAGAGATCTGGTTGGAAGCAATTAGCAAAAACCCATCTCTATATGCAGATCAGACAATCTCAGGATTTTAGGCAATGCATATTAAACGTAAGTAATGCAGTTTTATTGTGGCTTTGAACTTGGCCTGACTTTAATTAAACACACCACTGTGACTACTCCTTTAAAACGGGCTGGACTATATTTCAAATTTTGCTTTAAAATGATTTGGGCTTTAAAGGGACTTAGATGGTACTTCTGAAAGCTGAAGAGGCAGAATAAAACCCTCTTTCTGGGGACCTAGCTACCTTTACAAGTCTCTCCACATGCATGAACTCAACCTCCTGCTACAGAAGCAGGTCTGTCAAGATTAGTGGAGTTAACAGTCACATTAACACTTCATTTGTATCTAGCTATTTCAGACAAGCATTCCAAATATAGCATCAAGCATTTAGCAAATGGAAAGGAAAACATAAGACACCTTTCTTTAATTTGGCACTCTCCTGACACAGTGAAGTGCAAATCCCATCATTCCAAACATAACTAGCTATGGCAGTGGGAACTATAGCTCAACATATCTGACAGCATCAGATGAGAAGGCAAACTAAGGCCTCAGTTTCCACATGGCACACATTTAGCCTTGGCCTCCACAGTAATACTGTTCTTCCCATGTAAATGATGAGGTTCCTCCTCATGTGATTCAGAACCCTGGCTCCACATTGAAGGAAGGGGTTGCTGGCATACTGGAGGGAAAAGTGGTGCAACATTGGCTGAGAAAGGACTAAAACAGTCCCTCCCACTCAACATTGTTTTCACCACACTTACCTTATGTGTAACACCTGGACAGGGCTGCTGTCCTCTTAAGTATGTTTCTGTTGCAACCAAACACTTTTTCAGATAAAAAGGTAGACGTGTATAGATGACATAATCCCACCCATGCAGCTTAGTGGTAGAATAGAACACAACACTTTTCATGAACACTTTCATGTCACAACAGATTGAGAATCTGAGTAAATTCACAACACTGTAAGTAAGCTTTCATCAGGTGTTGCCCATTAGCCCTGAAATGATGCCATCTGGCTTTGAAAGCATTAGACCCCCAAATGCCTATACAGATGAAGGTACATACCACCCAACCCCTCACAGACAATCACTCACACATCCTTGCCTATTGTACATATATACTTTAGATTAATATCCCTTTCCAGAGATGTTATGTAAGCATCTTCATTGGCAGCTCTGTGCATAATAATGGCAGACAGTGCTGTTCAACTGCCTGGCTAGACACCGGTCCCCAATTCTTGCTTCTACATACTATCAGCCATAAATATCTCTCTCTCCTTTATTTAAGTAGCCAACAGGGGTGGAAGATTGCCAATTCCAGTGATGCCTCTCTCATACTGATGAGTCCTTGCATCAACCAGTTCTCCACCATTAAGGCCAGAATAAACATCCATGATGAAGTTCCTGAAGAGGGTCAATATGAAAATGCAAACCAAAGTTCCAGCAAAGCAGGAAAGTTGCAATCCAGGAGCCTGAAGATTGGGGAGGAAAGTTGACAGAATCCTCAGTCCTAGCATCTAGAGTTTTTGCTTGACCTTTTGACCCACCATATTTCAAGGTGCCATCTTTGGAAGTCTTTTGCCACCTCTCTGGCACACACACAAGACTAACGGAGGGAGAAATGGCAATCAAGCTGGACCAGCGTGCTTTAAAGAGTCAGCAAGAGTATGAAGATTAAAAAAAAAGTAAGCACTTTGACTGATGTCCAGTTGGAGTTTCCTTTTCTTTTCGCCCCATGTAGCCCACTTGTGTCCACAGCAGTTGATTATATCCAGTGAAGACACCAATATTGTTAGCAATGTTTCAAAAATTCATGAGATATATATATATATATATGTATATCTATATATACACATACATACATATATATTTTATATATTATTCGAGTGAAATGGGAGTCCCAAAGCCACATACGCCACTCCAATCTCCCTGGCTTCGTTATTTAGCAGCATGAGAAGGAAAGTCTCTCAATAAAAACCAGTCCAAAACCCAAAAGGTGAATCTTGTGCGGGTCCTCGGGGAATGTTCCTACCGGAGTCCATCGTCCATACTCAAAAAGTGCTGTGCTCTACTGATCCTTCATTTTTAGTGTTCATTTGGATTAGTGTTTTTTGACCAGGCGAGATATCAGGCTCCAGAACTGAGGCTCTTTCCCCCACCAACCCATTTCTTCTCTGCTGCTCACCGTCTTGGTTTTTCACATCTATTAAAAAGAAGGGAGAAAGGAAGAGAGGTTAAGCTTTTCAGAAGAAAATCTGATGCATGGTTCTCTGATGTGATGAGGGCTATGGCAGTTAAGAAGAGGAATATGAAGAAAGAAGACTGGACAAACCAATCTTCCTCACAATCTCTACAAAACAAGGGGAAAGACACCAAGATCAGAATTTAGTTTTTCCCCATACCAGGAAAGCATGGAAAGAAAGCTAATTCCCTTCCATAGTTGTCTTTTAATAACCTCACACACCTCTAGTCAGACATACACAAAAGGATGCATATGCGCAAACAGCCTCATTGCCAAGCTAGCCTTTTTAGCTTCCGTTTATAAGGTGCAGCCACGAGTGTCTCATGCAAAGAAAAATAAGTGTCTCATTCCATTGTTTACAAAGAGGCAGAGGTTAGTGTCCAACACAGAAGCAGTTTGTAGAAGCAGCAGGAGAAAAAGAAGAAGAAATGGATGTGCCACACATAGAAAGTCTCTTAGAGTGACAGGAAGGACATTCAGCTGAAGCAGCTCACACCAAAACCACAACCAAGTTGCCAGCCCCAATGAGTCCAGACTGAGTCCGAACTCAAAAAAAGCCTTTTGTTACTGGCCGTAGTCCAACACAAGAGTGAGATGAGAAACCAGCAGCCTTGGGGCAAATAACTTCTCACTTCAAGATAACTTTTCTTCCTGGCTTGAGAACACTCCTAGGCTTTCTGCAAGGATGATTTCAAGCTGTACATGAGACAGTCCAAGGAAAAACTATAAAGGTCAAGGACAGGGAGCTGTCTGGTTTCTCTCCATGGACAATTTCTGCAGGGTGAACTGTAACCCAAGAAGAGCTGGCTGGCTCTCTTCTTTCTGCAGCAGGAGGCATCCACACTCGGGTTACAACCGCACAAAAGAGGAAGCTCAGTACATATAGAGTAGCTCCTCCACTGGCAGAGAACCGAGCATCCTCTGCACCAATATGCCCTTTCCCACTTGTTTTCTTTAAGAATAGCCCAACACAACGATTACTGAGAGCACACTTTTCTACTGCACTAGAAGACTGAAGAACCACACATGCTAGGCCCAGAAATCTGGGCAGGTTCCAGCCCTTTTAGTCTCTGCTTGTGAATACTGATCCTTCAGAGGCATAAAGGCATGTATGTCTTCCAAAAATCAACACAGCGATTTTAACTGGCTGCATTAATCAGAAGGCTTTTGAATTTTGGTTTATTAGGTATTATCACTCCTATTTCTGTTCTCTGGCTTGTTGGAAAACAAACAAACCAAAGGAAGTGTCAAGTTTGGACATCACAATAAACAACTCATGGATAGAAGATCTGCAGTTGCTTTTGTGGTTCCTGATCATATCTGGTGTGGTCAGGCAACCTTATGTCAAATAAACCACAATTCCAAAAGTGTGCAAGCTTATTGCAACAATCTAACACACCCTAATAGATACATGAAACCCACAGTGGCAACAAGCTCTGGGATCATGAAGGGTAGTGTGTCATTTGGGGGCCATAAGGCAGAGACAGGAATACTGATAACCTATGTGCACACAGGCAGATCTTAGGTAGCATACAGCAAGGATTGCATAAGCTTCTCTTTTGCCAATTTTGAATTACCTATGGTCAAGAAACCTAGCCATGTATATCACATTTCTGATTATATTCATATAATGAAAAGTGAGGGAAGAAAGAGCTGATTACACTATCTTATTGGAAACGCATACAAAACCGAAGACGTGCCTACACCTTATGGCTCAATCCTAGGTAGACTCATTTCATGACGAGCCAGATTTTGACAAGATTAGATCATGCTCTCATGCACTTGGGTTTCCCTTAAATCTTGAAAACAAAAGTAAGGGAATAATCTAATGTTATCAGGAGGTGCAGCCACAAGTGTCTCGTGCAGACAAATAATCTACTCCAGTGAGAATAATCTGCCGGACTGTAAAGTAAAAAAATGACTTGTGGCTGCTATTGTATAAAAGGCCTTTGGCCCTTCTTCCTTGCCACATGGAATGAGCCATATTATTCTCCAAGGAATACGTTCAGCAGGTACACCACCCAATCTGCAATCCTTCCAGCTCAACCCTAGCAGAACACAGGAAGCTCACATGGCCAGACAGGTAACACTGTTCCTTTCTTACAACACTCTTCCTACCAATATAAAGCAGAGGAAATGAGAGGTGATAGGACATCAGCACCAAAAGCAAGCAAGAAGCAAATCCTCTTTCTTAGTGTGTATGTGTGTGGATATGCATCTGTATGTATCTTGTACATGTGTATAGATGTATGATTTTTTCCCCCTCTTTCATTTTTCAGGACACAAACCTGCAAGTGCGCTCGTTTAACTCAAGCTGCCTCGACTTGCAACGTGAGTCTGTGAATTTGCAGGAACATTTACAGGTCTGGGGATCTTGTTTGTACAAGTGCTTTCTCCTTTCTGAGCAAGGTTCACAGTGACTGCAAAAAGGCAAAAGGAAAGAGGTCTAAGCTACAGCGCTTTAGCGGGAAGAAATTTATACATGCAACACCCTAAACATTGAAGCAACCCCTACCCTCACCCCCCACATAATCCACACACCCAGCACTGCCCATCCAAAACACTGCTAGGTGGTGGCCACTCTCCCCAAATGCATTCCAACACTTGCAACAGCTTTTTAAAAAAACAAGATAGAGATAAACTCGACAACCGCACAAATCCACAAATCCTGCATTAGTCCAATCTGCTGAGGCAGGCATTGTGGGGGGCCTCGCTATAGTATAGAGGTCACAGCCTGCCAGCAGCAGAATACACAGCAGCATCTCTTCCTACAGAGAAACTCACTCATGTCAACTAGGGCAACAGCTGTATAAAAGGGGGCAGGGAGAGGAAAAAAAGGTTCCTGGATTCAGCTGCTCCTAAATGAATGAATTAATTTTCCTTAGAATTGACTTGGGACAGCCTGTCTGCAAAAACTCTGCTCAAATATCCTACTTTAGGCCACACCTGAGAGATTCTCAATAATGCAGGATTTTGCGAATTGATAGGAGATGCAGAAAAATAAGGGAAAGGCACCAATACCCAGCAAAGAGAGAGAAAAAGGAACAGAGACGGCATGCCCTGCTTTTCCCAGCATCCTCTAGCTTCTCTTTAGTTAGTGTTACCATGAAACCCCACACACAGACACAGACACAAACATGCACGAACAGCAAGGGCCAAGCCTTCAGTGCCAACCTCTTCAACAATGACAGGCTTAAAGTGAAAGCTGGGAGCCGGGGATTAAGGGAGGAGAGAAGGGAAATCATACAGGCCATTGCAAGGTGCTGTAGCAGCAGAAAACAAAATAACAGAAGGCTGCCTATCCGTTCATGTTGCTGTGCCCTTAAGAGAGAAAGAATTATGTCTCAAGCAAGAAAAGTGGCCCTTGGTCTTTTATGCTTCTGCTCCCAGTGTGGCAAAGTGACACCACCACCACCACCAGGCACCATGAATGAGCAATTTGGAGAAGCAGGTGGACACTGGTTGGGTGGTTGATTGATCGAGTTTTAATTAGGTGAATTGCAAGCAGCTGCTTTGATTTGAGGGGAATGATGGGAGGTAAAAGGGGAAAGGCAGAGTCTGCAAGCACATGATGCAAAACGTACAAGTTTGGGGGTTTATACCGGCCTCTCTTGCGCTTTCTCTTTTGACCCTTCCCCTTTCCTCGCTTTGATTTTCTGGAAGAAAAACAAAACAAAAAAAGCAGAGAGAAAGGAAAAAAGCGAGAAAGCAAGAAAAAAAGGGGAGGAGGGAAGAAATAGAAAAGGAGGCGGGGCTACATACCCTTTTTGGAGAAAAGGACACATAAAGCAAGGGTGGAAATATCTGGCCCTCCAGATGCTTTGGCCTCCCAACTCTAACCGACACAGCCATAGGCACTGGTGCTCCAAATATCAGAAGGTCAGAGCTTCTCTACCCTGACATAAAGAATGGAAGGCTGGAAGGTCTTTGAGTCAAGGCCTTTATTGCCTCTCCTCATGTACCAGCTTTTCCACGCATCCTGCACAACTCTTCCCAGATGAACCAAACAGCTGAAACAGAACATGGTGACTCACTCTCCAACTTGGAGGCAAACCCTGGTATGTCTCAGCATACAATTCTGCTGCTCTGTTAAGAAATAAGAGGTTCTCCACCCCACTCAGGAGGCTGAAAAATCATTAGCACTCAGGTGCAACCTATCAGCCATCATTATCCAGGAAGAGACAATGAAGATTGAGGAACTGCCATTGAGAAACTGTGCATGCCATGTGCCATGATGACCTCTGGATGTAGCACGTCTGCTCTGAAAATGCCATCACAGTGTCTGGAAAACAGCCACCAGCAAGTGACGAGTGGAAGACCAGGTAAGTCCACACTTTGCCGAGAAGGATGAAGACCTGCCTTTCCCAACCTGGTCCCCTTTGTATATTATGAAGTACAACTCCAAGCAATCTCAGCCAATGGCCATGCTGGATGGACCCGATGGAGTTGGAATACTAACATTTGGAAATCATCAGACTGGGAAAGATTGGTGTAAACTGCTAACCTACATCTGACCCTCAACATGCTCATTTCCTTTGGCTATTATGGCATCTCTCAAACCAGCAGACCATTCCACTTCTATGGGTATCTTTCACAGAAGACTAAGGATAGAGCAACCAGCCTTATTATTTCTTTGCTTCTGGGGTTGCCCAGGAAGACAAACATAGTAACACATGTGGGAAGGTAAAGAATGATACAAGAAGAGGGCTTGTAACCAGAATTACTGACGGGTCAGGATCTCTTGCTTTTTAAGCCCCAACCAGCAATTTAGAGACCTGCCAAACAAATATTTTTTACATGAGATTATCATGATATGACAAGGAAGCAGGGTGGATTTGATTAAAATGTAAATCAATGTCAATCATGATTTAAATCTTAAGAACTGGATTTTTGGGATGATTTAAATTAAAAAAATCAATTGTTAAAAAATTTAAATTGGGATTTAAAACTTTTTTTTTTTTAATCATAGAGTTTTATCCACCCTGAAAGGAGGCCTCATCTAATTATAAATCCCTGGAAGATGACACTGCATCTTTCTTTTCCAGAAAATCTGGAGTCACTTCTTTAACACAAGGATAAGAGAAAGTCAAAAAGTAGACTCATTCCCCAATTCCCTTGTAACTAGACATCAGGAAAACAGGAAATAGCCTTAAAACAGATGGGCCAAGACCTTCTGTCAGTCTTTCACCATATAACTGACTTTCAATAATGGCACCATATCTAGATTAGGAAAGCACAGCTCCAGCCCAAATGCTCAAGTAGATGTTTGTGGAAATCTTGAGTGAGCCAAGGAGGGAAAGTGCAGAGAAAGGAAGTCAAGGTAATGGACTCTTCTTGCAAAACCCTTTCAGAACGATTCCCCCTGGTCACTCCTAGTTCTGCTTCTTTCCCAGCCCATCTCAACTGGATGAAAAAGAAAAGTCCACGGTGGGGAGAAAGCTAAAAAGGCAGACGTTTTCCTCAGACTTGTTAAAGCCAGTTGTTTGGCATTCATTTCCTTTTCTAACCGTAAGCATCACAGGACATACCTAGAACTAGTGCTACAAGCGGGAAAGATGAAGGGAAGTTTCCTTTAGGATTAATTCAGAAGCTGGTAACAAGCAGGAGAGAAATTTCAGCATAACCCAGAACAAAGCACCACATGTGAAGCAAGACTGGCAAAGCAACACAAGCCCACCTAAAGCTTAGGCAAAAGGGATGAAAAATGAAAGTTACAGTAAAAGAAGAGGGTGTTTTGGCTGCATCCCATCAGCACTAGTGTTCATGATCATAGCCACACATTTTCACACCTATGAGCTACCTGAGTACCCAGTTCAACAATGAGAATAGTCAGTACTCCAGAGAGAATCAGCCAAGTTGCTATTCCTTCTCTTATTACCATGGTGGCTTCCTATAATAGGTTCCAAGGGAAAGGGATGTGGGAACAGCAACACAGCTGGCCCCTACACTGTTCTCTCTGTCTCATCTGCCTCTGTTTCCATATCAAATCTGTGACAATAAGTTGTGCAACTCATGCCACTTATATTGCGTATACATATAGTTTTTTGTTTATCAAGCTGGATGTGAAAAGAAACCATCACATTTCCCATGCTTGCTATCATCTGAAAGTGACTGGTGAAAGCAATTTTCAGTTTCACATTATAGCACTGACCAGTCCCATTCTCATGAGCCAAGTCACCTTATTGTCACGAACAACCCTTCTCAACCCAATATCCTAGAAATGTTTTAGACTACAACTCCCATCAGCACAGCCAGCATGACCAACAGTCATGGATGACGGCAATATAGCCTAAGCCATCCAACAGGACCCCTGGCAAAGAAAGCTGACTAGACAAAGGGCTTTACTGGACACCACCCTCACAATCAATATGCAAAGTCCATTCACATACAGATCGCTGCCCACACCCTAATTGGGTTTTTACTTTCAGGTTTTTCAGCAGGCTGACATTCCCCTTCTCTGAGAGAGGCAATAAAGCTTGCATGCACAGCCTTGATGTTAGGAAGCTATGCAAACCACTGAATCATTCAGCAAATTGTCACCCAAGAAGCAATAGAAAGAGAAAAAGCAATCGTTTTGAGTATTCAGAGAGAGAACTACACAAAAGAAACTTCCACCTAGAATCCATTCCCAAAAGGGGGTGGGGGGGGGAAGCATCTTGTTACTTCCTTGCTGCCCTTTACACATTTGTAGAAGCAAAGCCATTTGGCCAGGAAAAATGCCACAACATTGAAGCTGCTACAGATGCCCACAAGGAATGGATTCAAGGCATCAACAATTAAAACGACTGCTTGATTGGTTACACTCTTTTTTTTGGTCAGCATTTGTTTCTGATCAAAAAAAGAAAAGGTAATTACCAACACCAAAGGGAAGGTGGGAAAACACATAAGCCACGTCACTTACTTTTCTTGTCTAATTCTGACTTCTTTCTTTGGTCTATGAGGAAAGAGACAAAAGGAACAAAGTCAGGAGAGGAACGATGACAGACATTGGACCCACCTTTTCACCATCTTAGCCCAACTTGTTGCAGATATAATTAGAACTATAATGCTTTATATCTTATAGTACAGGGCTAAGTTGTTATTATCATTGACCACTGACCAAGCAGAATTTGAACTGGAGCCCCAAACATCTGGAGAGCAGTAAGCTGGAGAATGCTGGCCAATGTTACAACAGCCACATGCTGTTGTAATATTGGAATAACACAAGGAATGCCCCTCTTGCTAGTCACTCCAAGTGACAAAGCAGACATTAAGGGAAATATGTCTTCTCTATTAACCCATTCTTCCTTCCAAAATGCTATTTCCTCAGTAATAAATGCCTTCATTTCAACATGCTTGAACAAAGCATGTTGGAATGCAAGACACTGAAACAAGAAAAACGCATGACAAGACAAAATATTTCCTCACCACGTAAGAGAACATGCTTCTAAATACAGGCAAAGTAACTTGCCTAATATTACCCAAAAAAGTTCCTCAACCGCATCATCCAGTAAACATATCTAAGAGCCATCTTACAAGCATTCTACAAAAAACAACTAATAAAATACTATCCTTTGGTCAGGCCTTTCAGTCATCAGCCACCAGCCCGAGACTAACATAACCCCCTGCCCACAAAGTGAAATGCCTACTAGTGCAGTTACAGTGTGTTCTGCTTCCACAAACAGAAGTTTTTCCATCCTCACCTGCATTCACATCTACTGTGCTCTTGGAAGCTCATCAGGCTTATGTGCTGGCCCTGAAGGTGTTTAATTCTCATGATCTAAAATGAAAGATGGAAAGAGGGGTGAGGTTGAGAAAGAAAGAAAACAAACAGGGTGAGTCACATTTGCAACATGGTAGCCATCAGACAAACAGACAAAGCAACCCAATAGTAATAATTAAAGTAAATTGGAAGACCAAGTTAGTACTGTATATGAAACATACTATCTTAGGCCCATTTACTTGGGAGTAAGTACTACTGATCCCCAGCATGGTGTAGAGGATAGATGACAAGACTAGGATTCAGAAAGCTTGGATATGAATCCCCACTCTGCCCTGGAAACTCATGGAGTAGGGGTGGCACTGGTAAAACCACTCAAACATCTCACTGTGGAAGCTTTATTACAATTGAGCATCAATTTTGGCTTGACAGCACATAACACAAAAGTACCACAAGACTTACATATCCTTACAATAGGACTTATTTCCAAGGTGACCCACATAAAACTGAAAGCACCAAGGAAATGTGAAACTGACCAATTCCTGCCTTGATAATCAGCACAAGCTTTTGGTAAATAGATACATCATTCATAACTAACTCCTATCATTCCTAGTGCACTTGTTTAAAAGAAAACAGATGCTCCACCCTCCTCTCCCAGCGAGGTTTGCTCAGATTTTAGTTACAGAATTTAGAGGTAGATCATGCTTCTTCACAGGTAGAACGAAAAGCTGTTTAGGAAAGAACACCGGTGTGTGTATGTGCACAGACACATACAGACATGCACACATACACATTTAGGACTACTAGTGAAAGAGCAGTACATGGATTGCGAAGGCAGTGGAAATACAAACCATGGGCAGGTACAAAACTACATGAAAATTCAGACAACTGCTTTAAATACAAGCTTTTCAGCCTTGTTCAGCAGACAGCTACCTCTGGATTACACACGCTTCTGCTCTGGAGCCTATTCTTGAGCCCTGTGAAACACCACAGAAAGATGGCTCCACTGCTGAAGTGGCCAGCAGCAGCAACACTAACTGAACATGCTACTACTCCAGGCTTCACTATGGTCATTAGCAAAACTGGATTCCTTGCCATTAACATACCCACTTGTGGTCTTGGGTCTGCACCACAAAACCACCCTACTATTTACACTCCCTCTTTTGAGAGGCCCAATCTGAAGTGCCAACAGTGACATTTGTAAGCAATGACTGTGGTCTGATTCCAGGTCTGGAGGATTGGACTCTGTCTGGATCAGGATGAAGAAGCAGTTTTCCAAAGCTGAGGAAGCTTTCCCCACAAGCCTTCGCGAATACACTGAGGAAGACAGTCTAGCGGAGGCATTCTGGCTGTGCTCATGGTATAAAGTCTGTCTCCTCACAGTATGCTCAGCCTCAGCTATTCTTTCCACCCCACTCTCTTTCAGGATGATTACATTCAAAAGAAAAAGGAAGGAACGTTTTCTGTTTGTGACAATGCTATTTCTCTTCCTACCCCTGCAGTGCCTCTGCACTCAGCCAGACAAAACCTCTAGCTTGACTGGCAAACCCTAACTTGGACAGCTCTTGAGAAGATCCATTCACAGTTCTCTTTTGTACAGAAGCATCTGCTATACTGGTGAACTTAGGCTGCAATGTACAGAAGCCAAAACAAGGGTTAAAGGCAAAGAGAGAGAGAGAGAGAGAGAGAGAGAGAGAGAGAGAGAGAACAAGGGAGGTTTCCTGATACACACCCTCTGAAAGGCCAATGAAGATAAATGATACCTGTTTAAACATATTTTTCCAGTAACCAACAGGTTCACTTTGAGATAACACAGAAAATTGATTCTTGGGAGCAACTCATGTGAAAGCTCTCTGGTGTAGGGTAAGCAGGGTTAGGGGTGTCCATCTTCTTCAGCCTGATCCCCAGATCTTGGAATGTTATTAAATACCAGAATCATCTAGGACACAATGACACCTACAATGCTGGTGGGGGATTTTTTTTTCTAAAGCTGTAGTGCAAAATCCAACTTTTCCAAGTTCAAGCGAGAGTGAGGGATCAAAGATACCGCAGCAACTGGGGTCCTTGACATTTTGACAGTGTTGCATCCATAGACAATTGGTTCCCTAAACTCAGAGGAACAGAGCTATCTAGCCTGAAAGTAGGATGCAACATGTCCCTTTTCCTTCTAAATGGCAAGGGACCCTCCTCCTCGAGAACACCCCATAAAGGTTGCGAGGCCAGCCTACAGTCTTCTGCTTTTGGGCAACCAAATGAGGTTTGTTTATACTCTTTTTGACTTAGTGCCACTGCTCACCAAGTGGAACTGGTCAGGGAAAGGCAGTGGTTAGGAAGTCACTCTTAATTCCATTCACAATGCAAAGGCAGGTGAGAAAGGGGTAGGCAGACACTGCAACGGCAGTGTCTGCCTATGTCAGCATTCAATAAAGCACTTACAATCCCATGCACTATTTCAATGGAAGCAAGCCATAGCCACAGACCAGTAACATTTCTCTCTTTGCACTGTTATCAGCATCGCAATGCTTGTGGCTTAAGACAATGGACTGCTACTCCTTTCAGCCTCCTCACTAACCCCTGATACCACTAAACAGCAATTCCTTTTATCCCAAACCAACCAATGGCTACCAATGGTTGGGAGATGCAGTCCACCATCTCTATGAGGAGCATGCAGGTTCCCATTCCTACTCTATTGCTTAACCACAGCCTTACCTCCATAGTGATGTTGCGCACAGCTGTGGGTACACACTCCAGTGCCTCATCATTACAGCACCCTGCACATCTCTTCAAGGGTACACAGGAGGGCTTGAAGATATATTCCACCTCATCTGGGTACTCCTGGAAAATATCCACCATGGTCTCAAGAGGTCTGCATGCACTGCGATCAAAGACGTCCAAAAACGAGATCACTACAAAATAAGGGGAGAAGAAAGATTAATTAATTAATTAATTAATTAATTAATTGAATGCCTTTTCTTCTGACAACTTTGCCCTTAAGATGTTTAAGGCAATGTATTACAAGCACATGGACAAATGACTCTGCACATGTTGCCGCTTCCACTTGAACGCCTTCCCATGAAGTTAAAATGCACTTAAAGCCCAAGATGATAAAGTACAGGGAAGATGTTTCTGGAAAAGCAAGATAGGGTGAAATTACTGACAGGTTTATCATTTGCCTTCTCTGAATTTTAACTACCTCAACTCCAGAAATGTTTGTGAGTCAGGGATAAAAGCGAATTTCCTGGCCCCTGTCCAGAGAACCCAGTCCAGTATTTTTCCCCACACCGCCACTATTCCTACTCATCATTTACTTCCGGACATCCCTCAAATACACAGCTGTGAGGGAAAATCACCAAGCCACCACCCTCTTTCCTAGGGACTGTATTTCTGCACTGGGAAGGTCACATTTTCCCAGACCTGGCCACATGCAGCTTCCTCACTGAAAAATACAGTTCCTTCCTCCACCAGTGAACTGACTGCCACTGCCAGATTCTGCATGCCTGCTGGACATGCACACACCAGTCACAAAGCCGTTCCTACAAGGTAAAGGCAGTAAGATAGCATGAAGGTCCCTTTCCCATACTAATCCTTTCCCTGTACTGAACCAATTCTCCCCTCCTGTACCTTTCAACAGTGTATTTTGGCTACAGGGGTTTTTATTTGTTTCTACAAAGCCAGACACTCTCTTCTCCCCAAATCCAGCACTGAAGTATATTTTCCATGATGCCCTGATGCCAACCGCACTCCCCACCCAAGCTTGAGAGTAACCATTCCATGCCTTCCAATGAAGCAACTTCCATTGTATGCCAGTGAACTCAAGAGACAAGTAATGATTTTTTCCTCTTTGCTTCTCTTCTTTCCTGTTACTTGTGTCTCGCATTTTGCATGCTAGCAGGAAAGGCCCTCCATTTTGCTTTTACCATGGTATAGGACCATTCTACCTAGTATTTCTGGATTAGGTTCAGATCAAGATCTAGTTTTTATTAAAGCAAACAAATTTGCCACTCGCATGCTACTTAAATAGAGGCTTCAATGCCTCTACTAACTTGGTCTAGATCCAATCCATCATCAGCACTTTCACTGATGACTTTCAGCATCAAGGAAGGCTACCATGCATGTACCATCGGATTTCTGTGAGGGCCCACATTACCAGAGCCTTGACAGAAATAGATGGGGTCTAACCATGAAATGAGGCTCTATATTCCAACAATGTCTGAAGGCATGAACAAAACAGCAAGCATCTCTCCTGTAAACCAGAAGGAAGGTGCAATGAATTCACATGCATCTGTTTTCCCTCCAGATTTTTAATTCTATGCATGTCAAGTCTCAGACATCAACACTCAAGATCCATTGCAATGCCTGGACCCAGCTGTAGGAAGATCTAAATTTAAGCCCTTTTGGGAGCACACATGTAGGCACAGCATGCCTATATATACACTCCTCACGATATGGGATAGCACCCAATTCTCCAGCCTACATTATACCAAAAACAAACAAAACAAACACAACAAAAAACCCTCTGCTGCTGGGGACCAGCTCACAGCCATTTAAGATAGCATCTGTCCTGAACTTGGCTGGTTTTGGATCATATGTCTTTCGAATCCTACAGCAAGCGGGTTGATAACCCAGGGCGATAACAAGCACAAACTGCTTGCATCATGGAAAAAACAGAAGCCAGTAAGCGTTTCTGAGGAGTCCTGAACCTGTGACAAACCAGCATAAAGGTTGTTTCGCTGAAGGGGGAGGGAAAGGGAAATACATGGAGGCTCCAGGGCTCAGAGCACAAGATTCTTGATTAATTGCTGAAAGTTAATTCTTGGTCACGCGGAGCATGGACAGTGTCAGAGTGCTGCTGGCAGCAGGTACAGCTGAGGAGGAGTTTCTGTCCAGGATATCTACGAGCTGCACAGCATATGTGCCTATTTAAAGAGACAGTGACTCAGGAAAGGAAAATGTGTAGTGAATGACTGGCAGTCCTCAGCTAGGAAAGCAGAGCTCCTTCCTCAACCCTCCCGCGCACACACACATAAATACAACCTTCTGATCTAACCCAAAGTCTGCTACTAGCCTCTCCTATCCTTTTGCACTTGGTCTGTGCCACCTCCTTCACGCTCCCCTTCAACATGACCTTAACCTTAAAATACAGCTATCTATAAACTGAAGAATTAAACAATTTAGTGCCTGAGAAACTTGCAGGCATACAGCCAGACACGTAACCACATTACTGATTATTCACACCTTTGCTAGGATTACGGGGCAAGAAACTGGTCATATTAAAAAAAATTTTTTTTTGAAATCACAACATTATTATCCTGTTCAGTCTGTCTGGCTTAGTGTCTGTGTGTTTTTTTTAAAGGGGGGCAGGGCCCTACAAAAACAGGCACCAGGGCTAGAGCCCTGCCAGACTTCCCTTTCCTGCTGCAAAACAGCTGAATGCAAGAAAGTAAACAAACAACATAAAGTGACAACAAATGGGAGAATGATGGGGTATTCATTATCTCCTCCAGAACTTGGGGAAACTGGATAACATTTGTTAGAAGTTGTCATTTTAGACCACACCTGCCAGGTTTCAGGAGCTGGAGATTAAAAAGAACAACACTTCCCAGTTTTGGTATCAATAAGGCAAACCTGTTAATCTTTGATAAAAAATTAACGTTAAAGGCAATCTGAAAGGCTTAATGAAACATGGTTCAATGTGAAACTTCAGAGAAGGGTACCCAGGATGGCAAGGCAGTTGGCAACAAAATCCTATGTAGAATGGTAGAAAATGATTGGATATACTCAAGCTGGACCAAAAAAAAAAGTGAAAAAGTGACAGGGAGGCAGGTAAATAGCTCTTAAATACCTGGCAAACTGTTCTGCAGAAGCCAGAATGGACCGGTTCCCAACGGTTCCAAAAAGCAGAGCTAGAACCGATGGGCCGAAGTGGCAGGGAAGCAGATTTCACCTAAACGTCAGTAGAAATATCTGAACAGTGAGAACTATTAGGCAGCGGAACAAACACTTGAAGAGACAACAGTTTCTCCTTCACTAGAGCTATTTACACCAAAGGTCTGATAACAGTCTCCTGTCAGGGATGATATCACGGCCTTCTGCAGTGTGAAGCCTATGGTAGGCCATATGACTCTCCCCTGCCCCAACTCTATACCTTTCCAATTCTGTGATGCTACAATCTACTGTACATTATTACTCAAATCTATAAGATACCCCAATTTATCCCTAAGCCATCTTGCACTTCTTACACAGGGTTTTTATTCTGATAATGTTACCTTCAGAGGTAAGTGGGGAAGTAGAAGGGGAGTGATCAATCTTTAAAAAAAAAACCTCATGATTTTGGAGCTTTCCAAGAAGAAAAGTGAAGCCAACTTGCTCCCAATGCTTTGATGCTTCAGAATTCTCTCAAGAACGTGTGAACCAAAAGAAGGTGCCTTAAAAGTAAAGCATGCCACATGAAGTATATTTTCCCCATTCCCTGACTCACTATCACATATTTAATGTATATATTTTAAAACAGTAAAATTCATTCTAAATTTTCAGAGATCATTCCGTGCACATTCTCACCAAGATAACCTCTATGTCCACAGTAAAAGTCATTACTGTATTCTTTTATCTCATTTTAAACCTAAATTCTTAGATAACCCCATTAAGAGATAAACATAAAGCTGGTGATGCTATCTAACATCTGCAGCACAAGAAAAGGTAAACCAAGTAGTAACTTCCAAAGAAATTGGCTTAAATATCTCCCTTTACTCAAAATTAGCAGTACTATATAGGAAGGCAGCCATTCTCAACTACTGAACCTGAAGGTGGCTCAGGTTTAAATTTCCAGGTGAATCCCTGACTATGGACCATGCAAGCTGACTGAAGCTACTATTAGCTAGACTCAAAGGTTGAAATCACTGGTGAGAAACACAGCATAGTTGTTTTTTTTTCCTTTAAAAAAAGGAAAAGCAATTTTAAAAACAGTTCTAAAGAACTGCACTTTTACATTCTAAGATAACTGTTAAAAAGCTGGAGGTAAGGATCAGAGACTCTGCAAAGATACTGATGCAAGTAGAAAGGATTACACAGCTGGTTATACAGTGAAAGCACTGTGATGTTTTTGGGCTCCCATCCCACATTAGCCAAAAGCAGCATAAGACTGGAGGAGAATGCAAGGTGCTGTAGTCCAACAACATCTGGAATGTCCCATTCTTCCTGAGGTGCTTCTCATTTTCAGCTTCAGTTCCAACAACAATCCCTTGCATATACTGCACATAATTGATGCAAGTATGCATAAATAGCCTGCTATTTTTGGCATAACAGGCTACCTCTATGGTCCCTTGCAGATGGGCAAGGCTTTAAACAGAGATGCCCAACACTAGTTTGTAAGTATTCCACATTCACTTTCCAATCAGTCCTCCAGTATTTTATCTCTGCCTATCATTGCCATGCTTAGCAATAGAAAAGGTTGTCACAAGAAACTTCCAAGGCTAGCTGTGGTGTTAAGTGGCTGTGACCTGGGCATATACATAAAAGAAATACCATTCTAACACCATCTCCCAACAGAATTAAAAACAAAATATAAAATAAGCAGTGAATCCAACAGAATGTTTGTGCTTTGCTGGTAAATTCCAGGGCCCACCACTCTGATAAATTGATGCTGAGCAGTGGTATAAAGGAAGCTGAGCAGTGGTATAAAGGATGAGAAAAACCAAACAACTGTTTGGGGTGGGACTCCACAGACAGGAACCAGCACTTGAGCCTTCTGATCCATAGAACATAAAGACCTCATCAATTTAAAGAATAGTCCCACCAATCAGTGTTGTTCATTAAATATATCGTAGAGGGGAAGAGAACACATTAGAACCCTATGGAGTCTCTGCTGGCAATTTCAGAGGTCTAAATAGCACACAGACGCACACAGTTGATGTACAGGTTCCATCTCTGCCACTCATGTGAGGTTGGCCCAGAAAAAACTGAGCCTACACATGCACAATCTTACGCATTGATAGAGACACAGTGGACAATGATGCTGTTGTTAAGCACTTTAGATTTCTGGCAACCATGTGGATTAACAGCCTCCAAAAGGTTCTATGGTTAACCATCCTGCTCAACTCTCGCAAACTCAAGACGGTAGCATCCTTTACAGAGTCAATGCACCTCATATTTGGTCTGGCTCTTTTCCTGTTGTTTTCAACTTTTCCTTGCACTACTTTCTTTACAATGAATGACCCCCCCCCAATAAAATCTAGAACTAACCACTTGATTTTTATTTTATTAGTTTTATTTATATGCCGCGTTTCTCCCAACAAGGGACCCAAAACGGCCATTAAGGCAGGCAATTCCTTATGCAGACAGCATGAGCAGCACACCAGTTCCAATAATAGAATTGTAGATATCATCTAAAATGTACTCCACCTTGCTATACTTCACAATTGTCTGTAATATAAGCCAAGTGTTTGACAGTCTGCAGCTATAAAATACAGGTGGGTAAACGCAATACAGGTTCATTTAACCAGAGCATAAAGGGGACAAAGCATGTCTAGCAGCACAATATGACTTCATCTCTAAAACAGTGCATGGGGTCACAAACACTAAACAGCATTTCTCAAAATAATCTCTTCCAGTCATGAAGAATTACAATTCCCATCATTTCCTATTGTAGTTTAACATATCTAGAGGGTGCCAGTTTGGGGCAGGCAAATGTTAGATAATCGGTTACGTTTAAGCATCTAATAATGGCCCAGAACTAGGATGAGCATCTTCAACCTTATTCCTACTTGGGGCTTCTGATCAAAACTATCTCCCATTCAATGTGGAAAAAAAACCTCCTTTAATTTTATTTTTAATCAACAGAACAACTATTCAGCAATCCTTTCAGGAACAGGAGACAATATAAAATGGGTTCATTGTTACAAAGTTGCTCTCCTGTAAGCCTCTGGCAAAGTACTGTAGTTTGCCAAGCCAAAAAAACTCTGTTGCAAGTTGAAAGAGTATGGCAAGATGAGACGCTGCCCCCTGCTGCCCTGAGCTAAGAACAGCAGCATGTGCCACTCCCTGTGTGTCCCAAACAGAGTCTGGGTCACTGAGACTGTAAAAGCAGGCTCTCAGGTCCCGAAGCTGGAAAACAATGTAGTAGCACGGAGGTGTCTAACCTGGGAAGCGTATGCACCATTTGAAGGTCCAAAGTTTGTCAGCGCTAAATCCCAAGCTTGAATAAATTTACCAGGCACTGTGAAACAGACATCCTCCCAAAAAGGAAGAAGGCAAGACTCCCTTCAGTGATCTATCTAGTCACCTGTCAAAAGAAACTGCTTCCTTTACTCTCCAAAACTTGCTTTTCCTTCCCTATGCCGTTCCTGCTCTCTCCGGCCACCCTTTATTTTGTATCACTTTGCAGAACACACACCTGTCTAGATGCATGGCAGTTTTTACAAGGAACGAGGAGATGCATCCATCTTGCAGTGTCAACAGCTCATTTACCAGAACAGGCCCAAGTGTCCACTGCAGGCCCCAGATGCTCCAAAGTTCAACGCCAAAACCTCTCAATTGAGCACTTAGGAGATTCACAGGAAATGCCTCCAAAAGGACCACTGCTTTGATCTGCTTTGATCTAAAGTAGGATGCTCGAAACATTTTGGCCTCAGATATGGTAGAATTAATCCTCAAGTACTGTAATGTCAAAAGCAAAGCTTGGAGAAACTACTTCTTGGAGCACAGTAATAGAATCCCCCAGCTAAGCTGACTGAGGAATTCTGGGCATTATGGTCCAAAAATTAACACTTCTATGGTCAGAAGGAACAAAGGAAATTCTCTCCCCCCCCAACCCTACCTCAATATTACCATCTATCTTAGGCTACAGTCTCAAGGAATCTGATGTATAATATCAGTCCTCATATCCTGGCTGATCCCTTTAAAAGATACCAAGTAATCTTCTGATAACCCTACTACTGTCAGATAGAAAAGTAGTTTCCTAGAAAAGTATCCCTTTTATTTCCTTATTCAGACCCACAAGTACCACTGATCTTTAAAAGATCCAAACACTGGCTGATAGTTTGACACCTTGCTTCTCTATGGGAGCTGAACACGCCAGGTCAAAGGTCTGCCAACAGGAAAGAGCTGTCATATCTTCCTCTGAACATCATAACAAACTCATACATCTGTTTTCTGGACTGTCACAGACATTTTAATTAACCCAAGATGCAAATGTCTGGATCTAGAAACAATAGCATTCCTGTAACGTGTTCTGTGGGCTTTGGTGGAACACAGGGTCAGCCTCTTCCTCCTCCACAGTGAAATAATGTTCTTTTAATCAAGCTGGGATATCATGAATCCAAGATGGCATTAAATCTGACAGTGAATAATGTCAATCTTATATTCCATCAGCTACAATCCTATTGAGGCCTTTATGCCACAACTGGCATAAACCATATTGGCTAACTGCCATGACTTCTAAGAAATTAGAGTAGGCATTTGTTATGTGCACCAAGCTGTGTAATTCAGTGCAAACCAGCAAATGTCTAGGCTAACACCTTGACTTAGCCAGTTGCTAACAAGATTTACTCTAACAGCGTTACACTGGTGGGTTTAACTAATAGGATTTAGGCCACTACTTTCATTTAACAGATGCATGCACATATGTCAAAGGTGAGGATAATGCACTCTGCTAGATGCTATTACTGTACCTTCTAAGTCCCATTATCACCAACCATACTATCTGGTGCTGGCAGATGATGACATCCAACAACATACAAGAGGAGCACATGCTTCTGAAATAGTATGATTCTATACAGCTGACACCTAGTTTCCAGAAGGTGGCAGCATTAAGGAGGGTCTTCTCCAGCAGCTGAGCTGTTGGAAGCCCACCCCAATTTTTCTCTGCAACTTATACCCACTTTTCCATTTCCCACAAGAGTAAAGAAGGAAGGCAAGCCACTTACCTTCAATGTGTTGCTTATCTCCATCCCCCTGGGCAGGAGCAGCCCATGATAACTGGAAAGAGAACAAAAAAATCAGTCAAAATACAGTATTTGTGACTAATCCTCAGAGAAAAGCACCGTACTTTCCTGCAGAAATCAGAGTAGCCCTCCAGGAACCATCTGCAAGGCAAAAGGTAGGCATTGCCATAATTTGTATCCACAACTTGTTCCTCTTCATTGTAAATGAAAGATCAAGAAAAGAAAATACCTAGATTCAGAAATAAAACACTGATGACTACTGTTGGCACCTCTGTGTGTGTGTGTGTGTGTGTGTGTGTGTGTGTGTGTGTGTGTGTGTGTGTGTGTGTCTGTGTCTGTGTCTGTGTCTGTGTCTGTGTCTGTGTCTGTGTCTGTGTGTGTGTGTGTGTGCGCATGCGTGCGTGCTTTTGTGATGCATTATTTCCACTGTTTTTAAAATAAAACAAGAAAAAGAAACACTCCTCCCTGCATAAGAGAAGACATTATAACACAGCCTGGGCTATATATGTGCATGGGTAAAAATGAGAAAGTTCAGGGTCTCACAGGCTCAGCAGGAAGGCAAAGAAAATTTACAAGCCTGCTGTGCCCACAAGTGTGAGAAAAAAACTTGGGGAAAATTATTCTCAACTATAACCCCAGAAAAGTCCACCAGCACAGCCCCTATCCATGCTAGCTGGGAGATTCTGGAATTCATATTCCAAAAAACTCCACTTCCTTGTTCTCTGGTAAAGTCGGAATTTAGGCAGAAGGTCCTACGAAAGCTCTCAGCAGTCAGCAACACTCTTCACTGAACAGGCAACAGGAGTGAAACTTGCTGCTCAAAGACATTTTAGATTATTAAGGTCAAAACACAGAGAGCAAATCTGAACTGGTGAGGGGGGGTGGCAGAGGAGAAAACAATATTGGTGACCTTCTAGCGCTGACATGACAAATATGCCATAAGATTTGTGCACGCCATTGCTGTTACAAGGAAAGTTTGTCAAAGGTATTTGGGGAAAAAGGAGGCTGCATGTTACAAAGCACTCCAGCAGAGTGAAAAGGGAGCCAGCAGTGCAATTAAAATGATCACAATCCGATTTCTCTCTCTCTCTCTCCCCCTTCGCGTCACAGAAGCAAATCCATTTACGCGGGCACTGCGCAATGTGGGGTAACTGAGGAGCAGAGATCTCTTCAGACTTCGAGGATGTAAAAATCCTGCTGAATTAGGCCAAAGGCTTATCTAGCTTGGCATTCTGTTCCCACAGAGGCCAAACGCTTGCTTCTTCGGAAGCCCATAAGCCAGACATGAGGCAAACAGCGCACTCCCAGTCAACTGTTTCCCACCAACTGTATTTCACAAGCATATTTGCTGTTCTGTTTATTTGTTTATTGTTTGAGTAGTTGTATTTTTATCCTGCCTGTCCTGGAATGAGTTTAAAGAAGGGTACTCAGCTCCCCTCACCTTCCCATTTAACCTGTCACAACCACTCGGTGAGGTTGGCCAGGTCAAGGGCATGTGATCGGTCCAAGGTCACCCTAGTGGACCTCTTGGCAGGAGGAGAACTAGAATCTGGATTTTACGGGTACCAGCAACACTCTCTCCACAACACTCCACTGGCTCTCCAGCTGTGCTACATAGATTCCGCTCCTGTCAATCAAAGCTGAGCAGCTTATCTGCATAGGATGGAAACCCTCATCTCTCTTTTCCTGCTGGAGTCTCCAAAGTCCAGAAAGATGCCATCTTGAATTTTAATTCTTAGGCTCTTTCAACCAGTGTGAAGGACATATGAAAAAGCACAGAAGTGGCAACCCATTCTTAATTGTGCCTGGCTTCTTTGCTGCTCTAACCAAACTCCCACTTACGCAGTTACAGAAATGAATTTGACCATTAAAATGGCTATAGACAAATCATGCTGATTCCACATACTTAATGCAGTGCACAAATACCTACAGGGAGAATGCCTGGCTGGCAAACCAGAACTAATTAAGGTGGCATCCTAGGAATTTTCACATCCAAGCAATTCAGAAAGGAACTGGCTCTGAAGAGTGTCATCTAAACACAAGTGACAGGCAAGACAGAAAGAAGAGAGCCATTAGGATATCGGTGGAGCTGATCTGTGAAGGAGTGACTCAAGCCAGTATTGGGAAGTACCAGCTTTCATGTTGAGGTATAATGAACGCTGCCATTCACTGGCATGTCTAATATCAAAAAGACATATGGAAGAGGCAAGCAATGTTTTCTGGAAGTGCCAAAAAAGAGAAGCTGTGCTATAATTAAAGACCAGTAACCACCACAGGAAAACAATACAAAGAATTTCTCAACATTTCATAGATTTTACCACCAGCAGCAGCTTTCTGACAATGACGGCCACCATGGTACTATAGCTAAGGCTGCCTGTCCAACATTGGGGCCCCGGGGAGGGGGGAAAGAAACCTCATTATTGTTCCACCTAGCCTTGAAACTCACTGAGCAATCTTGGACCTAGCTAACCCACCTTACAGGGTTTTTCAGGATGGAATAAAGTAGAAAGGAGGAGAATCATGTGCACAACCTTGACCAAACTAGAGGGAAATGGAATACAAATATAACTAATAATATACAGTAATAACTGTGGGCAGAAATGGTGCAGCCTTTCCGGTCAAGTCAGCTTCCCCTGTAAAAGGTTTTGGCAGCTAGCAGACTAGAATGTTACTTTTTACAGCCAAGAACAGGATTTTCCTTTTTCTTCTTCCTCCTTAACATGAAGGTCACTGCAACAACACAAACAAGACGGGAGAAGCAGAAGCCATACCTGACCTCAGAAACCACCAAGGCCGAGGGCTGGAAAGCAGCCACAGAAAAGCCTTCGTTGTGTCTGCAGTCTCAGAGACCTAGCTACCTGGCCAGGTGGCAAGCTGTCCCTGTCAAGCAAGTGCCCGCCCACCTCCCAGCATCGCGTAATGCACGTAGCCTTTATGAGCAAGTGAGAGGCAAGGTGTCCCTGGGACTTTTCCAATTTATGACACCTACCACACCTGCAGAAAACGTGATCACAAGCAGCTGCCCTACACAAGTAACAAGCAATACCACACTGCCACAATATATCCAGAATCCTAGTCAAAGAATAAAGATGCTGCAATTTTGGCATCCCTTTATGTCTGTAGAAAGAAAAGAAAGAAAAACCGTCCAGTCTGGGGTGTTCTGAAATAGCAACAAGCTGCTGGTCACTTTGTATGTGACGTGCCCCTAAGGTACTTTTGCAGATGTTTAGCCTCTAATAAATAGCTTCCTTGTCTCTCCCATAACTCTAAAATTGTAGCACGGAGAGAGAGAGAGAGAGAGAGAGAGAGAGAGAGAGAGAGAGAGACTGAGAAATGTTTAGGGAAGAGAATTTCAGATAAACTCCAGCTGTATGGTGCTCTGCTGTGTTAAAAGAACTTATCTTAAGAGATTATCTCTGAAAAGCCCTCAGAAATTATTTTAGATAGTAAACTGCAGATTTGATATGGTATTTTTAATTTATTTATTTAAAATCTATCTAGAATAAAGACTGCTGATGAAGCAGCTTTCAGAGGCATGACACCCAGGTATTTTCCTAAAAAGGACTGCTGTATCTGTTGCCCACACAATGACACATTACCCATTAAACCTCATGCACAATATTTTCATGGTATTGCTCACACCATTTGCTTTTGGATCCAGGAGCTATTTATACAGCAGTGTCACCTTGAGTCCATACTAGAAACATGAAGGTACTTCTCTTTTGCCTCCTACACTGTTAAACTATTGCTCCTGTTACTGGGACTGACAACTCTTAGTTCAGAAAATCAAGGGTGCTTCTCCGGCGGAGGGAAATTTGCTTCTATTTACATGTGGGCTTTCATTAGAGAAAAAGCAAAGCAAAACAAAGTGTTCCCAAGGGACAAAAAAGGCCCAGTGCCCTTCTGAAGGTTATTATGCTTCTCCTCGTGTCATTTGCTGACTTGGGGATTTACTCACTGTTCCTATATTATAATCTCTTTCCACCTCATTTTGGATTTTCCTATGACACAGTTTCTCCTTACAGAAAAAGACAGAGTAAAGAGGAATGTTTCCTTTAGGTCCTAAGATAGCCACAGGTTGCACAAGACATACTGTGTTCTTAAGCACTAGCCCCTAGTTTACTACAAGGTGCCCAATTTCAACTGGAACCAAGGCAGAGAAAAGGTTAATCCAATAAATTAACCACACACACACACACACACATACACACTCCCTATTCCACCTTAACCCCCACCCCCACTCTGTCTCTCCTCCCCCTAATCTCTGCAGCCTCATTAAAAGAGCTTTGTAACTGTTTAGGTCTGGAACAAACAATCCAGCTACTTTGGGAGGGCCCCTGGGACAAGAGTTAAACCCCTTTCCATCTCAGGCACTAAGAAAGTCTTCTCAGAGGTTTCTACTTAAGAACTGAGCTGTGCTGCAATCTTTCCCTATTGTGCATTCAGGAGAAAGATCAGTAATCCAGCAAAGTAACCAGAAGAGTCTCCAACATGGCACTGAGAGAGAGAAAGAGATCTCCAGAATTTTTGTTTTACCTTTTGCAAGCAATAGTGTTGCTGCTATAGCAAGGCCAGGAATTCTCAGAGCAAGAAAGCTCTGGCAGGGACCTCTCCCCCCCCCCCCCCAAGCGATTTAGCATAAGGAGCTGGGAGGTAACCACCATTCCCAGTGTGGCCTGACAGAAAGCAAGAGGCTAGTGGCTGTAAGATCATTAGCAGTCTAGTCACACACTCCTTCCCTCCCTCCCCTTCCTCAGTGTTTGATCTTTGCTTGATCCCACTGGAAATGCATCTTGGGAGGGAGCCCCATGACTCTATACCTAACTCACATCCAGCCTAGGAAGAAAGATAACAGCACAGGCTTTAGTAAAACCAAGGCCACCAGCAGAGCTGTCCAAGATCTTGCACCCTAGATTCAAAGCCTGCTTCTTGGGCCGCAGCAGGGGGAAGAAAAGAACAGAGTCCTTGGAACTGCCCAAGCTTGTAACCTGACAAGTTTGGATCGTATCATCTATCCCTCTTCCAACCATGATCAGGCTTGCATGTCTGAAAGGAGAGAACTTTCGGAAGTGGCAAATCACTGCGGGAAGATGGCTACTGATTGCACCATTGTTACAGCCTGCTATTTGGTCTGCGGGAGGAAACCAACACCTGTGCTTCCTCAGGCAGGTCACGGTGATTCCCCACTGCCTCAGCCTCATTTTGGAACCCTAACAGCCTAACAGGTTAGTATCTGTATGGTTCCCTCTGCTAGAACAGCCTTATCTCAGGACCACACCTCCCCAATGTGTTATTAAAGCACCACAACACTTTACCTGCATGCAACTCTTCAGTCTGCCTCTCAGCTACAGCTTTGCCCCCTAATGCACAAAGAGGCACGTTTATTGGAAACGATGACACAGAAATATACAAATTTGTCCCACTCCCTCCACCAGTGGAAAAATCACTTGATGCTCTGATTACATCATTTGGGCTAGCCTTTCAAACACTACCATTATGACAAAACCACAGAATAGTACTACAGTACAGTGCAAGTTATGATACTACAGGTATCATAGTACAGTTCCCAAAGGAGTTATAATTGTTCTCCCTCCATTATCTTTATTCTCTTCGCCAGAGGAGCAGCTTCTTCACCCTTCTTCAACCTGACCCACAGAGCCTAACACTTCAATTGTGCTGTTTTCAAAAGATTTTCAAGAGTCAGCGCAAACCATGATATTGCACTGACCAAGCTACAAGCCTCCCTGAAGGAGCCAAGCACATCACATCAAAGGCCATTTCTGAAATGGCTCCTAACTACAGTCTCACCTTCAGTGGCAAAGGAAACAATGCAAATAATAGTTTGTGCTGGGCAGCCCTCCAGATGCGGCTACCTTGTCTGCTGAGGCTTATAGAACTTGTAGTCCAACTGGAGAAGGTTGGACTTAAAGCACTAATTCTCACACTTGTAGAGACAGTTCTCAGCCTGCATTGATCACAAACAGCAAAAGGAAGCTAATCTGTTCTGGTCTCTTCCAGCATGTACCTAGAAGCAAACAGGGGATATTTCAACTCCCTGCCCAGTCCAAACTCTTAGACCCAACTCTAAACTCCTTGTTTGTCTGAACTATTCTGAAAAGTATACTAACAATGGCAATCAACTGGTCAGCACTGCCCCCCCCCCCACACACACACCAAGGGAAATGGACTGAGCATTTAGGCTGCCTGTAAAGAATACCCATAAAGTGGCAAAGATAAAGCGCTCAGGAGCTAGGGGAGTTGAATAGAAGGAACTCCTATTTATGGGAACTCAGCAGGGTCATTTCTCTTGGAAATCGACCTGGAAGCAAGGCAGAATCCATTTTGTGGTCTTTGATCTCTGTTTGCTTTTTGCAAGCCAGGAATTTTGAACTCCGGTCAGTAAACCTGCCACTAACTAAAGCAAACAGGCCAAAACACCCCTTTTGCAATGTCAAGGGGGGGGAGAGAAAGAGAAAGAGGAGCGTGTGCGCTGCTGATGCAAGAACTGAGCCTGCTAGCTAGGTGGCTGCCTACATGCTCAGGGACCGATGACGAGCCGACGAGAAGGCAGAGGCGCTGTGCCCCCCCCCCCTCTCCTCGCCTCTCCTCTCCCCCCTCGCTCTTTCTGCGGGCTTCGTCCAGCCAGGTTCTCCACAACTCCCGCTCGCCCACCGCAGAGGCAGCGAAGGGGGAGTGGACGGCTGGCAGGAACGGCGTGCCAGGAAGAAGCCAGACCTGTTCTCGCCTGAGAGAGTTTCGGGGAGGGGGGGGAGCGAGCGAGCGAGAGCGAGAGACGACCTTTCCTGCCTCGCCTTCGCCTCCCTCTTGTCACACGCGCAGGCCCCATGCGGACCGCGGCGTGCGAACGGGAAGCCCACCGCCCTCCCGGGCGTGAGGCGTCCTTCGGAGTGCCTTGGGGTCGGGAGCCGGGGACGGCGGAGCCGGTCGGTCAGCCTGCCCTCCGACCAAGGGCAACCCCATCCGGCGCGGCAGAGCACCGGCACCCCGACGCTGCTGGGCTTGCACCCTCCCCTCCTTCCCTCACGCCGGGCAGCTCCCGACGCGTGTGGGCTTCCCACCCACCTTTTTTTGCCCCCCTTTTGGCCCGGCTCTCACCTCGCCCCCGCCACGCACGTTCCGCGTAGCAGGCAGCGACCAGGCCATGCGGGGGCAGGAAGAAAGGCTTCCCCGCCGCCCCGGATCCGCCCGCCCGCCCCCTTTTTACCTTGGCGTTGTAGAAATAGAGCAGCGCCGCCAGCCCCCAACGGATCCAAGTGAGCAGAAAGTTCATGGTTCCTGGAGCGAAGCAAAAGGGGGGAACCCGAGGAGCTGGATTAGATTCGCACTGACTTACTCCTCTTCTTTCCTTTTATTTTATGTGCTCCTCCTCTGGCGGCGGCTCCGATCAAGGAAAACTCCGGGGCTGATGAAGGGGGAAGGGGGGAGAAAATGAGGCTCTGGTTTCACCCGTCCATAAGTCCGGCTCCCAAGGCGCCAAAGCCGCAAAGGAAGGGGGGGAAATCACTCCCTCCACACCTCACTCGCTTTCCGCTCCTTAACTTGTCCAACTCTCAACGTCCCCGGCTCAGCTCCTGGTTCCGATCCGACGCCCCTCCGAAACAATCCCGGCACGGAACCCAACGGCTCCGATTTGTAACAGCTTGCTTGCTTCCTCTCGTCTCTCTTTCTCTCACACGCAGACCCACTCCGAAGCTCTGTGGCGCGCACCACCAAGGCAAAAGGAAGGGGGAAAATTGTAATATTATCAGTAATCAGAATTCATTTAAAGGAGGGGGGGAAAGGAGGAAAAGTTTCCCCAAAAGTTTCAGTGCATCTTCTCTCCCCAGAGGTCTCGGATCCCGAGGCTGCCGCCAGTCGCTGCCTTCAAGCTGGAAGTTGGAATGGCTTGTTTTGTTCTGTTATTGATTTATTTCTAACACCACCTTCACGAGCTTCCCCTCTGGAGAGCGCTGAATCAGCCCACTTCGCTTTGGGGCCCTTTGCTTGGAGTTTGAAGGGGGGAAAAAAGGAGCCGGAGGTGGGAAAGAGAGAGAAAAAAATGATATGGTGCTTTTTTTTAATTCCCCTTTCCAAAAGAAGAGGAAGGGAGGGGAAAAAAGCACACAATACCAACGGTTTATGAGCGAGGCACCTTCTCAGCAGCCGGGGAAGAATAAATTAATTAAGGGGTGAATCAAAGCACGATTATAGCCGATCCCAGGGCGCCGGGCAGTACGAGGCGAGAAGGAAGTCCGAAGCTCCTCTTCCCGAGCGCCGAGCTCCCTGCCTCAGCTGGCCTTCCTTTTTTTGCCAAGCGCGAGCGAGCGAGCCTGCACTTTTAGCGTCTGGGCGTGTGTGTGTGTGCGTGTGTGCGTGTGAGAGAGAGAGAGTGCGCGCCTGTCTGGCTGGCTGGCGTTTTCTCTCTCTCTCTCTCTCTCTCTTCCCCCTCCTCGCGCGCTCTTGCTCTCCTCGCTCGCTCGCTCGCTCGCTCGAATGTCAGGCGCGGCGGCAGCACGACCCCTTGTCCACAGCGCTCCCCGGCTTGCCCGCTCTCACTAAGCTACGCCTCGCCGAGCTTCGCTCGCAAAAAAGAGCTTTTTCTGGCCTCCTAAGTCCCTCCCCTTTCTCGGCTTCCCTTCCCTGCCTCCTTTTCGCGAGCTGTATGGTCTCGGCTTGCCAATTCAAATTAAAAGATTCCTCTTTCTTCCTCCCCCCCCCCCCCGCCACAAACACCCGTTATTGAAAAGTAATGGCTAGAGCCCGCTGGCATAGGGACGGAGGATGATCAAGAAATTGAGGAAAACAAACAGCGGCTCATTCTTGGTCTTTCCTGGAACGAAAAGGGCGGCATTTTGAAAAAGAGGTTTTTCCTCAGGGCCAGCTCTACGGTTAGGAAAGTGAGGCGGCTGCCTCAGGCAGCAGATTTGGGGGTGTCGTGCTAGACGGCTTAATTCGATATTTTTGTGGTGTGCGCATCAAGGACAGGAAGTGCTTTATGGGATTCTGCGCCCCCGCCCCCCATCTTATGCACCCAAATACTTTCCTGGCTCTAGGGACTATACCACTTTATTTCAAGGGGCGCGGATTTAATGCTCTTGGATCTTAATCTCAAGCGGCTAGCTCTGGATCTCAGTGCTTTTTATTTTTCCCCTCCTAAAGACAGAAGGAGACATGACCCCATAGGAAGTTCAAAGCAAAGGCTCCCTCGAAATGAATGGGAGCTGCACGTGATGCCTGTCATTTCCATGAGTAGAGACAAGAGAACTTCCTGCTCAATTATGCCTGCTTTTATTGCTGCTGTTTTTTTACGGGGACATTTAAAATAAACTGAACGAATAAATGATCATTATAGCCACACCCAATCATCTACTCATTGTGGTTGCTCCCCAAAGCCAGAAACCATAAGAGCTGGTAGAAGCAGTAGAGGGTGAGCATTTTCCCCAGGAGTGGGGTGGCCACCTCAATGGTCTGACACATACTTTGCATGCAAAATTTCTCTAGTCTTTCAAATCAGGTTAAGAAAAGTTCTAGTTCAAATATCTGCAGGCCACACACACTAAAGAATTTGAGTGTTCCTGTACCTTTCGTGGTTATATAAACTTCCAGCAGGTGCGGCTTGTAATACAAGATACACCTGAAATTTCCTCCCCTAGACAACTGTTAAAAGCACAGGAGGCCCATCTTTTTCCCTCGGTGGGCCTGTAACTGAAGACCAGGATAACCAAGGAACTGACCTCCAGGTATTGTTGGTCTTTGATTCTTATCATACCTAGTTAGCATAGCCAATGATGAAGAATGCTGGGAGTTGTGATTCAATACGACATGGAGGTCTCCACTTTGCACACCCTGTTATATAAAACGTTAAGCAAGATGAGCCAATAAGGTGGCTTCTTATGTGCTACTTTGTTTTCCCCTCCCTTTTATAATTTGGAGTCATATCTTTTGAGTGTCCCTTGCCACATACTTCTGCCAGCATAAGTGGCACATGTTGCTCTAAGTATATGTATGCAAGGATGTCTTAGCCTGGGGAGAACACAGATAAGCTGTCATCCCACTTTCTTGTAGAAGGCATACTCAAATATTAACATAGGCCTAAGATAACTCACAAACTATCATCTTTTCATCAAGTTTCTCAAGGCTCCTTTGCAAATCGGAAACAGTTTTCTACTCTTGGGAAACAAGTTTTGTTTTATTCAGTGGTTGAACGAATATTAGTATGTGTTGTGCAAAACTTTGGTCGCAGGCTTTGCAGTATCAGTCTGCATTTGCTACAAATGAAAAAAATGCATTTTTGGCATCAGGGTGGGCAGGAACATTGGTAGGGGACTTGGAAATACAGTACTGTATTATCATTAGAAAGCAGTTAGGCCTATTAACATTGAATGAGAGGAGCACAACTGTGCCTATGGTGCTCCCTGGTGGTAGAAATTTGAAAAGACTTAAACAAATACATCTCCCTCTTTTCCACAGCACATTAGAGAGAGTTGGGAGAAAAGTTACTCAGATATTGTTGGTTGGTTTAAAAACCTAATTTTCTCTGGCCGCATTAAATGCACATTTCCCGCAGGGAAAACATAAAATATAAGGGAGCATACTAAACTGACAAACTATTATTAAAGTTGATTAGGGTATGTATGTAATGTGCCCATCAAACTTAGAAATCTTAGAACCACAGAGCTGGAAGGGACATTATGGATCAGTGAGTCCATCCGCTGTTACAATGACACTAATAAGATTTTCAAGATATGATATATTTAAGGAGTGTTTTTACCATTTCTATATTACACACACACACTTCCATGCTGGGTTTTCATGGCTGATTGGGGATTCAAACGCGGCTTTCTTGAACACTCTTGTCCACTGCACCACACTGGATACTGATTAGGATAGCCCACCTTCAAAAGGGAAAGGAGAACTACCCATACCCTGAGTAGTTGCATGCAAGAATATAATCATTTATAGTGGACCCTCGACTTACAGACAGCTCGACTTACAGACTTTTCGAGTTACAGACTTCTCTGGCCGCAAAATCTAGGTTCAAGTTGCAGCCGGAGAATCGACCTACAGACCAGAAAAAAACCAAAATGGAACAAAAACGGCTGGTTACGGGATTAATCGGTTTTCAATGCATTGTAGGTCAATGGAGGCTCGACCTACAGACCTTTCGACCTGCAGCCACCATTCCAATACGGATTAATTCCGTAAGTAGAGGGTCCACCGTAGTTTGATGTAGTATATATGTAATTTAATTATGTGTTGTCAATAATTGATTCTAGCATTCAGCAATTCTCCCAGGGTTTTTTCAAAGGTATAAAGTACTCAGAAATGGTTTACCAGTCCCTCCTTCTGATGGTACTCTGGGACCAAAGTGGCACAAGATGGCAGGTGATCTCAGCTAGCCCCTCTCACAGAAGGCACAATCAGATTCAAACTCCTACTTGCTCAGTAGCCAGATAGTCCAACACACTGAACTATACCAGGTCCAATGTATGTTACTGGACAGGAAATTCCAGGCAGTTTTATATATACTGGGAAGGATAGCCAGCAAATCATCGACATATATGTTATCCACCTGAAGTTCTACTACTTTTTCTCACACATTTTAAAAATACCGGAGAGCAATGAGATTTTTAAAAAACTAAATTATTTCTCTCAAATTCTGGAAGATAGTTTGGTTTATTCTCAGTTGAACCTCTAGCCAAAATGGACTTTATTATAAAGGGACCAGTCCCTTCCCCTGATGGCCTCTAAGCCACTCCTCATACATGCCCAACTGCTTGCTCTTCTGGTGTGGTCAGGCTCACACCGTACTTGGGTACAGTTGTGAAGGAGCAGTGTTAGAAAATGTAGTTTCCCTAAGACAGCTGATAAACATTTTCTCAGATGTTGGGTGTGTTGCGGAAGGTACAATTTGGCAAAGCCCATCTTCCTCCACTCCAAGTAGAAGGACAGGAAAGGTAGCTGGGACAAGGAGAGAAAGGACTTGGTTTTCTCTCTTGGATTAAAACAGAGATGAATTTGAAAGGCTATCACACCAACCTTGTACTTGAAATAAGTACTATAGGTTGCTGTGGAGGCCAGGTGAGACATGGTGTTAAGTATAAATGCAACTAATGTGCACATTTTTGGTACATCAATTGCATGGAAGCTTGAGCAGCCTTAAGACTTTAAGTCTTGTGGGACAGAATGTGGGGAAAGTTACTTTCCTACATTTATAATTCAAGGAGGTTCCTACAGGCACCAAGGGAGGCATCCCTTGAAATGTAAATAACAGCTTTAGAGAAGAGATTATTATCAGAATCAGGGGTTTTAAATGGATGATTGTGCTCTGTATTAAATGTGTTTGAATATTGATCTTAGTTACCACTTTAATATACGTAATACTTGTTTAATTATTTTTAAACATTTGTATACTTACTATTTATCGCTTTCAAATGCTGTTTTAGTGATGTAAGCCACCTTGGGTCCTTTTGGGGAGAAAGGCAGGATAAAAATATTTTAAATAAATAAATTAATTAATAAATTAATTAATTAATAAGGTCAGGTCAATGAGTTAAATTTCCTTAGACTTTTTCTTGTCTCCTCTTGACCCATGAAAATTACTCAGTAGTACTAGCCACACGGTGCAAACCATATCATGTCTTGCTACAGTACTTCAGTATCTGAGCAAGGGAATAAGACTCAGTGACATCACCATTTTAGCCCCATTGAACTCATGTTCTTCCTCTGAATCAGAATCCCTTTGATTTGTTGCAGTGAAGCATTTGTGCACTTTGTTGTGATACACTGCTAGTGGTTGCTACAACAATATCAAGAGCAAAGGATTTCTCATCAAGCAAAAAGCTATTCAGAAGGTATGTTTCATCAAGGAAAGGATAAACGTTCTTGGAGAGTTGAAAAGAAGAGAAAGAAAAGACGTAAAATTATGACAATTCCAGAATTCCCCAAGAAAAAGCACCATGTCTGTTTTTCTGAGTCACAAGTCAGTGAAGTGGCACTCCGTCATATCATATTTGTCATTCCTTCATCTTAGACTTGTTGTCCTCTGGTTGTGCTAGGCTACCACTCCCTTTTTTTAACTTATATCTAAAAAACAAGTCTGGTAAATCCATAATGTCATGAACTTTTGGAACTCTAAATTCTTCACACTATTGAGATAGTGGTGCATGCCTGAAGAAAAGCTAGCAGATTGTGTGATTTTTCTCGTAGTGGTTTAATAAAGGTGTTGTCTGCACCTGCATTATACTCTACAAAGTTGCTGGTGGTGTTGTCTTGATTTTGCTGTTGTTGTTATGTGCTGTTAAGTCACCTCCAACTCACAGTGATGCAATGAATGAGCAATCCTCAAGATGTCCTGCCTTCAACTGCCTTGAACAGCTTTGTAGACTCAAGCCTGTGGCTTCTTGTCTTCCTCTTTTCCTGCCGCCTTTCACCTTTCCCAGCATTATTGTCTTTTCCAGAGGATCCTGCCTTTTCATGATGTGCCCATCTTTACTGCTGTTCTTGTTTGATTTATGTTTTATTATTTGATTTTATATTTGGAAGCCGCCTAGAGTGGTCCGGTGGGCCAGATAGGCGGGGTATAAATTAAATAAATAAATAAATAAATAAATAAATAAATAAATAAATAAATAAATAAATAAATAATAAAGTCTCATTTTCAATATTTTTGCCTCCAGTGATAGTTCAGGCTTTATTTGATCTAGGACCTGCTTGTTTGGATTTCTGGCAGTCCAGGGTATCTACAAAGCTCTCCTTCTGTGCCATTTCAAAAGAGTCAATCTTTTTTCCAGTTAAATGTCCACTTTTCACACCCATACATGGTGATCAGAAATACAAGAGTGTGGAGGCTCTTGCTCTTGGTCTTCAGTGACACATCCTTACACTTGATTATATTTTCTTATTCTTTCATTGCTGCCCTTCCAAGTCTCAGTCTTCTGGTTTCCTGTCTGCAGTCTCCATTTGGATTTGTATACCAAGGCATGCAAAATCTCTATTTCAATTTATTCCTTTTCAGCACCAACGTTCTGCAGTTCTTCTGTGGTCATGATTTTTGTCATCTTAACATTCAACTGTAATCAGACTTTGGCACTTTATTCCTTTACTTTCTTTAAAAGTCATCTATGGTGGTTGCTGCTTTCTGCCAGTCAGGTGGTCATTGGTGTATCTTACATTATTGATGTTTCTTCCATTAATGTTCATGTCTCCTTCATCTGAATCTAGTCTGTCTTTTCATATGATATGTTCTGCTGACAGTCTGGTTTTAGTATGTGTTTAGTCTTGATCTTAGTGTATGCTTTTTCTATTCATTTTTAAGCCAGCTTGTATTTTATAAATATACTGAATGTCACTCAGAGATGACAGGTCACTGAGTACTCTAAAAACTGAGATCATTCAATCAGTTACATTGAAGGCTTTGCTCTTCCAAAACCAGCTCTCGCAGATTCTGTTTATGCAAAAGCCAATTTGATTTGTAAAATGAGCGGAAATGGAATACCCAATGTTTTGGTGCAGTTTGGGTTCAAATCAAATTACGGCAACCGCATATGTTTTGAATAAGAGCAAACCATCCTGCCCCATTTAAGAGCTGCCCCTCTCTTTCTGGCACAGTGCTGGGGCTGCCATTTATTTAGCACAGTTTGGACTCATGCTTCTTGGTGGCTCTAATATTTCTGCATTTTTCAGAATGCAACTGTTCAGTGAACAGAGTAAGAGAGTCTGGTCAAAGAGCTGCCTCTGCCCTTGCAGGTAATGGGAAAAATGGCCCCTAGCAACAGTCTGAGAATGCTCCCGATTCTCTCATTCAGTAGCCTGTGTGATTGGTTAATTCATTCCCAATAGCGCTGTGGGTGGTGTTCGCTGTGGTGACAATCCTGTGACATATGCAGTGGGTTGTGATATTAAAAGGGACAATGGAGAAACACCTTCCTCTGTTTTCTTCTCTAACTTTTTAAAAATATTTGCCTAACTGACTCAGCGCAGTTTTAGATACATCAGATATGTCCTTCAGATAACATATGTTATCTGATGAAGCACTGACTTTTTCAGAGGAATAGCTTTAAAAAAAGGGGGAAATCTCACTATAATTCACAGGCAATAAAAAGCAGGGAAGAGTCAATCATTGAAAAGTGGACAAATTGGAGTCATCCAAAGACCTGTCTGGGTTCTTCTCATGCGAGAAAAACATATCCAGCGTGAACAAAACTGCAAGATAAAATAGATCACACTTAAGGAAAGAATCATTTAGGCACAAACCAGACCACTCCACTTTCCCCTGTCTGGTCATAACCAGAAAATTGCTTTTTAGCCTGGCTCTTGGGAAAGATGATCAGAGTATTGCTTCTTACTCTTTTTTTGTCTTATCATTCCTCTTCTTCATCACAAAGAGTTTTGTGTGAGTGTGTGATTCAACGCTTCTTGTTTTCCTAATATTTCTGGTGGTTTTTTCAGAATGTAACTGTTCAGTGAGCACAGTAAGACAGACTAGTCAAAGAGCTGCCTCTGGCCTTACAGGTAATGGGAGCAGTGATCCTTAGCAAGAGCATGGGAAATGTACTTTTCTTGCCATGCTGGCTGGGTACTTCTGGAGTCCAAAAATATAAGCTTCCCAAGCTCTGCACTTCTCCTGCCACTATCAAATAGTTAAGTTAAATAAGCTATGGCTTAGTAAAATATCATAGCCCTACATATTTGTATCCAGAAGTAATTTCTATTAAGTGAATACCAGTGACCTCAACAGAGTTTGCATCTAAATAAAAATGTACAGGATTACATTGTAAATGTCAATTATTGGGAGCACAGTAAGAAAGGCTAAGGAGCTCAACATTCAGTCTTCTTGAGCAGTGGTACCCAACCTTGGGCCTCCAGAAGTTCTTGGACTACAACTCCCAGAAGCCTTCACCACCACCTCTGCTGGCCAGGATTTCTGGGAGTTGAAGTCCAAGAACATCTGGAGGCCCAAGGTTGGGGACCACTGTTCTTGAGGCTATTTGGCAGTGATGGGGAACACATGGCCCTCTGGATGTTGGACTGTGACTACTGTAGTTTCTCACTATTGGTTATGTCTTACCAGTACCAGTACCAGCAACATCTGGAGGGTCTCACACCATTGGAGTTTTATTTACAGTCTTGCATGCTGCCTTTAGTTTGAGTGACTGGAAAGGACTTTTCAGGGCTAGGGCAATTGTCTATCTATCCAGCACTAACCAATTGTTCCTTCCAGCTTTTAAAATTCGAAGAGATTCCTGCCTCTCTGCTGAATGTTTTGTTCCTCTCCTTTGTCTGTTGGTAGCAGTTGTTTGTTGCTATTGATCTGTTCATTCATATATGCAGTAAAAAAATCAGAATGCACATGTTCGTAATGTCAAGCAAATGTATGTAAAAGAAATGTAAATTCTTTCTCCTACAGGTTTCTCAGAATGAGTTACTAAGACTTTAAGTGCTAGCTAATAAGAAAGGATTTGACTCTGGGAACTTGCTGTTATTCTCCTCTGTGGATCACTGTACTTCTACTATGTAGCAAAAGGAGGTTTTACCTGAAATTTAAAACTCTTCAACACACACATTTCACCTTCTTGTTTGTACACCAAGTGTCTGTTTATTGTTTTTAAAGGCCTACTTGTTAATGAGACTCAGAATAAAAATAAGAGCTGGCAACTGACAAAATGCAACAAGCCAAGATTTCACCCTGGAGACTACTGAACAAATTCTCACTAAACCACAAATTGCCTATGAGAAAATCAGGAACCAAAGAGCAGACCCAATTTTTGAAATAAATTCCTCACATGAAGCTGTCCATGAAGGTGGATCCAAAGAAAGAGAGGGAAATCAACATGGTGCTTTGTTGGGATCTGAAGATAAGAAGGGAGGGGATTTCAAGTCAAAATAATCAACATAGTTTTCTGTCCATGAAGAGATGATGTCTCTATAAAACGTCAGTGCTGAGCACAAGTGCCTGTCTTCTAAAATTACCACTACAGCTTTGCTTGGCTGGTTTTATATTTCACCTGGATGTGGTGGTTTGACACTTGCCACAACATCCTGTACTTGGAAAAAGCAGTCAGTGTTAAATTAGTTCATGTATCTGCATGAATTAAGGGGGGAAACCAATGAAAAGCCCAATTCTTTTATATACGTATTTCCAATAACAACTGAAAGTAAAGCTTCTGGAGACAGCTATAAGCTTCTCCTGGGATAGCCACCCTGCATTACAGAGTAACTAAATAATGGTTGGAGTCCTGTTGCACTAAACTGCACTATAGTTGGCCTACTGAATGAATGGGGTTTTGCTGAGTTAACTCTTACATAGGTTCTCATTGATTCAAATGGGCCTACTGTAATTGTCACTTTTTTTTAACACAGCAAGTCAAAGTTGGAGTAGCCCCCTTTGAACCAAAGGAATTAAGTAGGAGTTGACTCACTAAATCCTAGTTGATTCAATAGGCCTACTCCAGTGCCATTTACTATCCAGCAAGGAGATTTTGGCCAATGCCATCTTTTATAGAACACACATTATTTCTATGCCAGTTCAGTGCAGTCTCACAGTTAACATGCTCCCAGTGGAAGAGACTGAGAGGCAGTTGCTTGGGCCCATTTACTACCACAAGGCAAGTTCCACTGACTTTTGAAAATGAGCAAGGGAAGCTTATAGTGCGATTCTAGGCTTGTTGACGTCCTGCATAGTGTTGCCAGGACTAGCCCAAGGAATTTTGCTACCTGGGCTGAAGCAACAAATGGCAATTCCATCCCACTAACCCCCACATTTAAATCACGGTGCACAGTATCCAGAGTGAGTGAAATTAGTGAGTGAGTCAGTGGGGCAGACACTCTCTTCTCCTCATCTCCACCAGGAGAAGGGGGCACAACATTAACAACAAAGCAAATAACTAACAATTTGCTCTCCTTTCTTGATATCCAGTTTGACTAGATGAGGAAGCTGCCTCACTGTGTCTAATGCTAGGGTTGGGCCTCAAGTATTGCATCATGTGAGAGAATAATGGGCAGGGAATGCAAATGTCAACTTGCAGGTGTAAATCGCATAAATTCACCATTTTTAACTGACCACATGTTACAAAGGCTAATTTGAATCAGATTGGGTCTTTTTCCTCTGATGCAGAGCTTCTTTTTTTTTTCTTATGATGCTTTTTTCTAGCTGGAACAATTAAAACAGACACTTTCCTATGTGATTAGTTATTTCATTCTCCAAAATGATGGTTTGACTCCAGATGGTATTCAGGGGATAAAATAAGTTGGGCATGATGTTCTGGATAGTGGGAACGTTCATCCCTATAATCTCCCTTATCACTCCAAAACATTTTTTATTTTTTAAAAAAACAAATTACTAAGTTTAGCATTGGATCACCTTATCTCTACATTGATATAGTTTAGTTTAGCATTAGATCACCTTTGCACAGATAAAGCAAGATTATCTTCATTATATCAGTAGTCTCCAACCTTTTCTGAATCAGGAACTGGTTGGAAGGGTGGGGTGGGGTCCATGCATGGGGGGCAGGGCAGTCCCCCCTGCACTCATGACTGGGCGGGGTACATTTGAGGATGGGCAGGGCGCACTCACGCATGTTCACAGAGGGGAGGAGCGTGCTCACGTGCATGTGTGGAGGGGAGGGGCGTGCTCACGGAGGGGCAGGGCACCCGTGTGGGTGGGTGTCAGGCAGTGCGTGGGGGTGGGAGCTCTGTCTCTGTGGCCCAGTCATGCCATGCCCATGGACTGGCACCGGGCCGTGGACCGGGGATTGGAGACCTCTGATCTATATGAAACAGAAACAAGTACTATGAATGACAGAAGTCTGCAATGTTTTTCATGGTATGTGCATACACGTTTGTACGTTATGAAGAACTTTGGAAAACTAGACCTTAGTGTATCACCAGAATACCACCCACACTCATGCCCATTGTACTTTTGGAGAACAAAACAACTGATGACATGGGGAACAAAGAGTTTGAATCAGTCAGGCCTGAATAAAAGTAAAAGCCCCCAGAAGCAGGGGAGAAACCTCTGGATCTGAAGCAAAAAGGGCTGGGCTGATTCACATTGGCCTTTGTGTCATGTGATCAATTTTTTAAAAATTGAATGTCTCTGTTTTATTTGCACAGCAAATGCTGTACTATTCACCCACATAGTTGCAGCCTCTGTCTTGTCTACTGAAGGGTCTGAGGCACTGGACAAAATCCTGTTTGATAGGGCCCACCTGTACAACAGGAATGATGTCATCAGTAGTTGCAGATTGCCACTGATTAAAGGCTTCCTTTCACAACTTTGGGATGCACAATAATTTTGTTGTATTGTGTACAAGCTGTGCATACCCCAAAATAGCAAAGAGAAGCCTCTAATCCACAGCAGTCTGCCACTGCTGGTGATGTCATTCCTGTTGCACAGTCAGAGCTGTGCAACAGGATTCCAGCTATTCTACATTAAAGTGCTTTTTTTCCAGATAACTGTATTTACATCGTTTCCTTTTCAAGTATTTCACCTCCAAAAGACTAATCTGAACATTTTCAAGTGTGTTTTGAGCAGAAGGTCAAATGGAACGGTCCTTTGAGAAATGGGAGACTTTGCAGAAACGAAACACAAAACATTGCCTTTTCTTAGAATTTCATCTTGTGTGAGAATATCTGGATTTGGATATTCTAATCTGGGAGTCAAGGAAACAGAAGAGTAATTTTAAGCATTTTAGTGCTAGTGCAGATGCAATTCAAAAGTCACTCTGATTTCTTATGAAATCCCTTGGCAGTGAGCCCAAAAGCTATGTACCAGAAAAAGCAGGAGATTGATTAGGTTTCCCAGCAGTGTGAGAGCAAGGGCCAAAGAGTGGTTGCAACCCAGAGTAAGCAGCTCCGTTGGCCAATCTCAATCTAAAGGCGCTTCAAGTCACTGAGACGCCAGACAAAATTGCAAAAAGAAACCAAGAAATGTGGCTTCACAATTGTCCGGTATCAGCAGATATATTTAGTAGTGCTGAGACTGTGGTAAAAAGAAATATTCATATCATATTCCTCTTCAACTGAACATCCATAAGAAACTTTATATACAACAGATGGTTGTTTCCTGTATTGCTTTGCCAACACTCCCTCTGGTGTGATAGAAGCAGAAATACACCCAACAGTTCTTTCATTTGCCATGTTTCATACTCTTGATAGTGTTACAGTACTTACCTGTGAAGGCAACTATTTGACCACTTATCTGTAAGCCTCATGAATATACTGGGATTTATTTCTGAATGAATGAGTATGTAATTGAGGGATGCCATGCCCAAATCCTTTCTAAAAGGCATGTTCATCACCACCACCACCACCCCTGCTCTCTTCATGCTTCCCATATGACAATTACATTTTATAATTTAGCATGTGTCCCAGGTCAATGCTGTCCACATGGGAATTAAAATTAAAAACACGCTCCTTTTAAAAAGTGATTTAAGCATTGCTAATGAGAAAGAGTGCTGTTCTGTCCACTATGTCATTGTTGTTTAGTCGTTTAGTTGTGTCCGACTCTTCGTGACCCCATGGACCAGAGCACGCCAGGCCCTCCTGTCTTCCACTGCCTTCCGTAGTTGTGTCAGATTCAGGTTGGTTGCTTCGATGACACTGTCCAACCATCTCATCCTCTGTCGTCCCCTTCTCCTCTTGAGCTATTAAATCTGGCAGAGTATTCATATACCTTGTTGTCCTCTATTTCTTAAATTTGCAACATTTCACATCCATCTGCACAAAGAATTAATATTTTGACATTTATAGCCTTCAACTCATGGGAGTCCCACCACCATGGTAAGCATCCTTTTACTGAACTGAGCAATACAGAAGATCCAGTTTAAAGAATAGTGTATTATGGAAATGATTCTGCTGCCTGGAGGCAAAAGAGGGTTTGCTGGGATTTACATCCAAACTTTTCTTTGAAAAATTTATCTTTCCTATATGGCCACTCTAAGAATGGAGCAAATCTGCAATTTATTTGTAGCAAAGTCCTCTGTATGATTCTTATAGGAATCTAGTCCTGGAAGATTCTCAGACTCTGGGAATTATTGGGAAAGATGCAGGCTGTGTGGCTCTAAAACCTTAATGTTACCTGCACCTGTCTATAAGAGAAATCCCAGAAACAGGAAGAGTAACATGGTTTTGTGACTAACAACTCCAGTTTCCAACTAGGAAATAATTTCACCAAGTGTTTCCTTTCCATGTCAAATCACAGTGCTTTGACAGGGATATGGAAGAAATCTAATGGAACTGACTCCTGTGTTTTGTGTCTCGGGTGACTACATGAAATGGTAGAAGGATTCCTGTACTTTTAATAGTTTGTATGAACAAGGAAATTGCATGACAAGCTGTCCCTGCTAAAAATTCCATTTTTATACAGTTGTTAAAGGTGCAAGAAACCATGTCACACGGCTACCCTTGTTTGCTACCCACAAGAGCAATAATCACGTGTGCTTCTAGAAATGGTGTTACTTGTGAGTCAACACTCAGTATGAGAAACTTGTACCCACTGCTCCCCATAAGTGGCCAATAATGATACTGATTCACCCCATTAGTATCTGAAGACCCACAGAGACTCCACAACCATAGTCAAGCTCCCTGGCACACCTGATCTGTCTCCCAGGACAGGGAGAACAAGCCATCATCCTTCTGCAACAGGTGTTTTATTCAAGTCACATATAATAGAGAGCCAGACATATGTATGAGGGAGGAAAGCTGAGGAGGAATGGTTTTGCTACTTGTTATTCTTCTACTGCTTTCTTTCCAATTGGTTAACATCAGCTAGGTTGGTGATGCATTTGACTTCTGTAAGAACTCTCTGATGTAGTAGATAGAGTGATGTTGAAGGTTCAAACCCCAGTCAGCCATGGAAACTCACCTGGAGAGTGAAACTGGCAAAACCACTCCTTAAATAGCTCACCTGGAAAGCCCTACAAGGATTAGGATTCCTATACAGTGGTGCCTCGCATAGAGAGGTTAATCCGTTCCAGATTAACCTTCGCTATGCTGAAGCATCGTTGAACGGGGCAGGGAATTCCATTGGAACGCATTAAACATGGTTTAATGAGTTCCAAATGGGCCGAATACTCACCGTTCAGCGATGCTTCTTAAAGGCCGGCAGCCATTTTCGCGCCCTCGCCTCGCTTAACGAGGGCGCGAAAACGCTGCGCGCGGCCATTTTGGGCCATTTCCGGGCTTCCGGCGGCCATTTTGGCCGCCGAACAGCTGATCGTCGGGCTTCGTTTTGCGAAGATCGGTAAGCGAAACGCTTACCGGTCTTCGCAAAGCGAATTTTGCCCTATTAGAAAAACGCTGAGCGATCGCATTAGCGATCCGAAAAAACGGATCGCTATGCGATTTCGTCGTTATACGGTGCGCTCGTTAAGCGAGGCACCACTGTATATCAGTTCCGAAGATAGCAACAACAACAACACCTCTCTGCCTGAAAGAATATAGAAAAAGGGATGAAGTGACAACTATGCAAGCAAGCAAGGTTGTATGATTGTGTCAAGCATTACTGTAATAACACCTGTTTACCATTTAAGGATAATCAGACAAAATGTTTGCAGAAAACAAAATGAACAAAAGTCCTAAAACTTTTTCCATTTGTTGTAACAGCTTAAACCCTGCACCTGTCCTCTGGTAATGTCACACATTCCTTATAGAATGGTATTTCGACAGTGTATGCTTACAAATAGCCTATATAAACCCAAGAAGAAAGGAAAATACAGCTCTTCCTAAATTAAACTTTGAGCTCTTTCAAACAGAAAAGACAAACACACCTAGAATTTTCCTTGCTAAATTTATTCCTGAGAGGCAAGCCCTTGAGTTATGTTGTTCTCCTTGCCACATAAAAGTGGGGGGAGGGATATGAAAATCCCTTTTAAAACCCATTTGAACTGAAAAGATTCCTCTTGTATAACCTGCCTTCTCTCTCTCTCTCTCTCTCTCTCTCTCTCTCTCTCTCTCTCTCTCACACACACACACACACACACACACACACACACACACACCTCTCTAAAAATGAAAAGGCATTTAGCACCAAACCTCTTGTTGTTTGGCTGAAATATGCCACACTTCACCCCATCAAAAAGTGACATCTCTCCTGCAAATATTGTCTAGTTATGTCAATAAATTAAAAAATAGCTTTCTTTTTATTCCCAATGGGGAGGCAGAAATCTTCAGATTTCCAAAAAGGATACAGTATTTTGATTCTTGAGTCAAACCAAGCAGCCTGCAGAGCCCTCCAAGCTGAATTAAGCTGTTCTTCAAATAATGAAATCAAGATCCAAGTAGAATTTTGTGGTCAGTGCACACCTGTAACCTTTATTTCTGTCCAAATAAAACACAGATCTGCAAAATCCAAATATAGCATTATAATGGCTTGAGATATTTATATTTGTCTCTATTTGCCAAAGAGATGTGTTTTTTACACATACAACCTTCCATTTTGCAGTTTTGATTTTGGAGTTTTAGTAGACTTCAAGAAATCAGGATAGAGCAATTTTGTATGGGGCAGGGAGTATACTTTACAGCAAAGTGAAAAATGATCCACAGAAATACATATGACCAATTTACCTTTGTTAAAATGCCTTTTCCACCACTTAAGCAAATCTCTAGATTATCAGCACAGCAGCTAATCTCTCTTGAGCTTGTTTGTATTGAAGAGCAGCAAACAGATACATCCCTCATAACACAAAGGGAAAGACCTTCTTCAGTAAGAGTCAGGCTACACACCGCACAACACAGTTATGTACCTAAAGACCACTTATTTATTCCAATGTAAGCACCTGAGGCCCCAGTATGGGTCAATACCATTACAGGTGTAAGAGGTTTAAATTGCATTATCTATAATTTCTCCTTCCCCAGCTAAAATACTATAATTTGCCTGTTTACAATATGGTTTGAAATGCTGTTTAAGAATATAAGAAAGGCATGTGTTGGGAATGGGGGAAAACTTCTAGTAGATACTCTAAAAATGATAATTAAATATGAATTAAAATGAATTTTCATGCAGAGGCCCTTATTTGTTTGTTTAACCATAGACATTTTCAGAAGCAGACTGGATCAGAGTTATAAATGAACACATGCATTTTGGGAGACAGACTATTGGTGCCAGACTCTAGATGATGGTGGTTTTTTTACATCAAATGCCATTTCTCTACCAAAGTAGTCATAAACTCCGAGGGTGGAAACATCATCCTTTTGCCCTACAGATCTCATGGTTATGGAAAAGTTGGCTCAGCAGGTTCAAGTAATCTATGACAATCTTCCTGATTTTTAATACTTACTTTTTATTGATTCATTATATATACAGATATGATTGCACACTCTGAGTAAATATGAAAAGGTATCTTCAATTTATTTTAACTCACTTATATAAACCAGTTTTTGTGAAATATATTGCAATTTTGATACATTCTCATAATTGGTGCCAAGATAATTCATGCTATGGTATTTCCATTTACTACGTACAGAAAAAAGATGACATAAAAAAATTGATGCATTTGAAATTGAGTGTTAAAGGACAGCTTTTTAGATATTATGGACCACCAGAAATACAAATTAAGATGGACATCAAATTAGTTTCACAAGTACCTAAAATGATTAAACTACAGTTATCAAATTTTGGGCATATTACCAGAAGACATGACTCAACGGAAAAGGTAAAAATACTTAGAAAAGTTGAAGGAAGTAGGAAACCAGAAAGATTGTAGATGAGATTCACTGACTAAGTAGAAGAAGCCATGCCCTCTTGTTCACAAAACCTGAGCAGAGCTGTTAATAACAGGAACTTTTAGGTAAAGGTAAAGGTTCCCCTTGACAATTTTTGTCCAGTCATGTTCGACTCTAGGGGGCGGTGCTCATCCCCGTTTCCAAGCCATAGAGCCAGCGTTTTGTCCGAAGACAATCTTCCGGGGTCACATGGCCAGTGCGACTTAGACACGGAACGCTGTTACCTTCCCACCGAGGTGGTCCCTATTAATCTACTCGCATTTGCATGCTTTCGAACCGCTAGGTTGGCGGGAGCTGGGACAAGCGACGGGCGCTCACTCCGTCGTGTGGATTCGATCTTACGACTGCTGGTCTTCTAACCCTGCAGCACAGGCTTCTGTGGTTTAGCCCGCAGCGCCACCACATACCTAACAGGAACTTTTAGACATCCTTAATTCATAAATTTGCACAGTCTTAATATATTTGATTAAAACTTTAAAAAAAAAACAGTAAACAGACTTGAGGAACAAGGTACCATCAGAATGCCCCAGCAAATAAAGGCCCATATCCTCCTGCCTACTTACACCATCATAAGACAAATGGCATATATTTTGGAGGTTTAAGTGCCTTAAGATATGAAATTATCATAGGCATTATCTGTTGTATATTGAGTAGTGTGACTCAGTGTGCAACTGATAATATTTGCAGTGATTTCTTAAACTGGGGCAATTTGTCTACAAAAGTGATGCCATTTGATTAGTTATGAAAGAGGCTTTTGGCCAAAGTTTAGGGCCCAGTTTTTGATGGTCAATCACACCCACATAACAGGCAGTTTTTATAGTTAGGCATCCTTCAGTCTCGAAAGACTATGGTATCGTGCTCTGTATGGAGGACTTGGAGCAGCGTCTAGTGTGGCTGAGGAGGCCGATTCGAGAGTGACAGTCTCTTCCACACTGAAGACAAATCCAGTTTGTCCCCTGTCCAGCTCCCTGGTTTTGCTGCTTTTGTGACTTCCTCTTTGCCTCAGCCTGCTGGGCAAGGGTCTCTTCAAATTGGGAGAGGCCGTGATGCAATGCCTGCCTCCAGGCTGAACGCTCAGATGTCAGGGTTTCCCATCTGTTGAGGTCCATTCCTAAGGCCTTCAGATCTCGCTTGCAGATATCCTTGTATCGCAGCTGTGGTCTACCTCTGGGGCGGTTTCCCTGCACTATTCTCCATACAGGAGATCCTTTGGAATCCGACCATCAGCCATTCTCACGACGTGCCCAAGCCAACGTAGGCGTCGCTGTTTCAGTAATGTGTTCATGCTGAAAATTCCAGCTCGTTCTAGGACTACTCTGTTTGGGACTTTGTCCTGCCAGGTGATACCAAAAATCCGTCGGAGACAACGCATATGGAAGGTGTTTAGCTTCCTCTCCTGCCGTGCACAAATGGTCCAGGACTCACTACAGTACAGGAGTGTGCTTAGGACACAGGCTCTATAGACCTGGATCTTCGTATGTGTCGTCAGTTTTTATAGCTGTATTTTAATATGCTTCTCTGAAGCTGTTGTTTTTATAGTGATCTTCGTTTTTTTACTCTATCTCATCTTAATGTTTTGAATTTTTAAAAGGACTTTAAAAAGAGAAATCACAACATTTTTGTTTCAATAGCAATGTACTCTGTTGCCAGGGATATGTTCAGCTTTCAGTATATGTGTATAATTTTGTGAAATATTCTAGATAATATTCTGTCCTTAACTGAAGCCAATTCCCTTGGTGATGTAAACACAAGATAGTTAAGGCACACAGAGCTTTCTGTTCTGTTTAAATGAACCACATTGTGTGGTTAGAATAACCGTGAAGCTTTCTAACTAACAGCCTCATCATTCCTCATACGGGTAAGTTCAGTTGATTTGCCTCTTGAGATAGTTCCTAAATCCTAATTACTGTGTCCTGCCACCTGCACTTTTTCCCTTGGGTGCCACTAACATATCTACACACTGCCATTTGAATTGTGCTTTTTTCCCTTTCTTTTCATGTCTTGCCTGCTTGTAACGTATGGCTCACGAGCAAGGAGGTTTAAAACAGGGCTTTGTTTATTAAGAACCTCTTCGGCGACGACGTTCCTGTTTGTTTCCTAGTTGTGTTTTGTTCTGAAGCAGGTTTCGGGCCAGTCTGACTTTTGTGAGGTTCACATCCAACATCCTGCAGCAATTGACAGGTTTATTTTGCACTTCCGCAGCTCATCTATTAATTAGCATGCCACCAGGTCATTCTTTCTAATAAAGCCCTTCTGGGTTGAAAACTTCTGCTGTCTGTGGAAAATACACATCCTTCAAAGACTGTAACTGCATTGTTGCCATCTTGGCAACAGCTTGACCAAACTGTTTGGTTATTCATCGCAGCCATATCATACTAATTATCTTGAAACATCAGAGGGCACTGTGAAGGCTCTGCTGCTTGAATCAATTAGCCTGGAACATTGTGCTGAAAGTTCCCAAGTTTTCTGCTTGGGGGCAGAAGGGGGAGAAGCAAATTCTATAATAACCATAAAATTTTGCAAAGTAAGCCCATTGTTTCTGTTGACTAAGTTTGGTCATACAGTGTGTGTATTTCTGGTTCAGATAAAATTAAACTGTTTTATTCCATTTATTCATTTATTTTTTAGAAAAATGAACAAGCCGTAAACAAATGGTTTAAAACAATATGTGTAAAGAGAAAGAAGGTCAGGTTTAGGGGAATTGGAAAGACATGGCTCAAGAAATAGCAACTGGGGGCTACAGCACATATGGGATTCATGGGAAGGTTTTTAAGACCGCAGGGCCAGACCAAGACATTTTGCTGAGGCCAAGAAGCAAATGGCACCTCCATGCCCAAATCTAACCAAGTTATTTTGGCAAAAACACAATAATAGTTACATTATTATTAACTCAACAATGTGCTGCCCTGACATGACAGCCAGTATCTGCTGCCCGAGGCAGCTGCAGCGGCCTCAGGCTGTTTAATGACAGGGGTCCTGGCTAGCCTTGTAGGTTGACCATAGGTCCTTCTCAGGTAGATGTGAGTCCAGCAGCATCGGTCTCAAACCCTGAAATTTTATGACACCTGAAATTTTATGTTCATGGGAAGGCTAGGCAATGTTTGGAGAAGTTACTTTTTCTGTACTACAACTGCCAATGATCCCAGACAGCACAAGTCAGAATTCTCTAGCCAGCGATTCTCTTGGTAGAAGATTCTGGAAGTTGCAGTAACTAAAAGTAACTGTAATAATAAGTACCATAACTTTTCTTAGTCCTGGGCCAAGGTGAGTTTAGAGTTCTGTGGACCCAGTCCTTAAAAGAGATTCCAACCTCATCCAAAAACTCCATGCACACATGCAGAGAACGGATCCCATTTTAAAACATGTTTTTTTTTTTAAATTGCACATCCAAAGATACTTTTTAAAAAATAAAATAAAAAAGGTGGGGCCGGAAGTTGGGTGCAGTGTTCCCATCATATGAGGAACGCATGCCCAGCCCCCAATATGCCCACAGCAAAAGTATATATGCCAATACAAATCACAGTATGCTGGATCAAAATACAGAAAAAAGCACTACAACTTAACAGTGTGTTACAAATGTGGTCTCACCTGTTTGCAGCTAACCCAGAACAAATACATCCCCCCCCCCCAGTTTACTGCAGTAGTATAGTTCCAGCTTAGCAGAACACTGGGATCAATTATGTTATGATCCCGTGTGAGATCGCAGTTATATTGTTAGACTAGGAATTAGGGAGAACTAAATTCCACTCAACTGTGAAGCTCAGTCCCAAATATCTGATGGTGATAGTAATATGCTGGTCGAATAATCTTTTTCTGTATATGTTTTGGCATGCTTGATCTAATAACTATAATTCTAAATCTCAGGAACAATACGGTATCTATTTGTTTCATCTCATTGGACCACTTCTAATTCTCCTAATACCTGGTATTATAGTTAAGTTGTCCAGACTTCAAATCATAGTTTGGTTCTGATCACTTCAGCTGAGCATGCAAGTCTGAGCAGGTAAGACATATTCCTTGTTCTTGTAGTCTTCCCTTCCCCCTTACCTTTAAAGCCCTATTAGAGTACCATAAATTGGAGGTAACTTGATGGCTTGTAACAACAACATAACAATTCAGATGCCTATTGGTCTGTAGTTAGGTAAAGGTAAAGGTTCCCCTTGACAATTTTTTTTTGTCCAGTCGTGTTTGACTCTAGGGGGCGGAGCTCATCCCCGTTTCCAAGCCATAGAGCCAGCGTTTTGTCCGAAGACAATCTTCCGTGGTCACATGGCCAGTGCAACTTAAACACGGAACGCTGTTACCTTCCCACCGAGGTGGTCCCTATTTATCTACTCGCATTTGCATGCTTTCGAACCGCTAGGTTGGCGGGACTGTCAACGGGTCTGTAGTTAATTGGTATAAAAATACCTAGGAAGGCATGACCTTTATGTTGTTTTTATTTATTGGCTGTGGGATAGTTGCTTTTGTCTGTTAACAAAATGAGCTACTGATAAGCAACAGTGTATAACACAGTATAGACAGAATACTGAGGTATAGGTGAATGAATTTTTACACTGTGGCTGCAATATGCAGTAGGTGAATGAAAGTATGTGGCACCAGCACTTGTTGCAGGGCTGAGTTCCTTGATGTTTCCCTCAGTTGGGTGGCCTACTGCTGTGATGAACAGCTGTTTCAGGTTACAGACCAGTCAATTATAGCCATTTTTAAATTGAGCAGAACCCCATCAGGTACACAGGCACCAATTAGAAAAAGAGACTAGGTTAGATTTTCTTCCAGTTATTTAAATCAACAGTCTTAATGACTGTCAGCGCCAATATAGATATCTAACAGTGACTACATGGACTATCAAGAACTAAATGCAAGACATCGGCTTAGGAATGTTACACATAGAATTTTTAGAACTCACAATTTTTCGCAACCAGTCTCTCACTTGTCCATGTCTTGTTCATATCCCTTCTCTTCCCATTTTCTGCTTTCTTGAGGAACTATCCTGCAGAAGATTTATCTAGCAGGATTTCTATACACTTTGCGACAGGTGAAGTAATGGACTGACTTCTCCCTCCCACTGTTTGATATTGGACCAAATCCAGTTGTGAGTCTCATTTAAGATCTACTGAATCAATGAAATTTATATGCTAGTTTAACAATCCTCATTCATTCAGTGGGGCTACTCCAATAAGGATTAACAGCTGGATTTAGTCTCGTGTTATTTCTTTCTACCTGGATGCCTAGCATTTAGCAGAAAACATCTAATTCCAAGAGAACAAAGAAAGACAATAACAGACCTGCATGTATCAGCACACCAAGATTTAAGTACCATCATCTTGCCCTTGCCACAAGTGCTTGCATAATTACACAAACTGTACACAAGACAATGTGTGAATAAAAAACAACCCATGAAAGGATCAGCTGGCTGCTGAACTGGAGTTTTGTGTGACTTCGGAAGTGATTTGACCCTATTTCATTCCTAGCAGTGTTTCAACTGTTCCTGATCTGATGCTCTCCACTATGGGTGCTCACTATGGTGACTAAGGAGATGGGAGTTGTAATTCAACACATCCAGGAAGCATAATGTTGGCAAAGGCTGCAGCTGAGGAGTGGATGAAACCTCATAAAAGGCATCAGCATTGTCAACAGAGAGAAGAAATAAAAGTCCATATGAACTCTGAAGTAAGCAGAAGTTGGAAAAATTGGCCCTTTTTTTGGTTGACAACTGGAATTTCCCAGCAAGTTGAGATCTTCTGAGAGCTGTGCCCCCCATATAATTTTGCAAGTTCTGTGTGACATAATGAGATGCTATTGCAAATTTCATAGAATCATAGGAAAGTTAAGTTGGAAGGGGCTTACAAGGTCATCAAGTCTAACCCCCTGCTCAATGCAGGAATACAATCAAAGCATATCTGCCAGGTGATTATCTAAGTTTTTCTTGAATGCCTCCAGTGTTGGAGCACTCACCAACTCCCGAGGTAACTGGTTCCACTGTTGTACTGCTCTGTTAGGAGGTTTTTCCTGATATTCAACCGAAATCTGGCTTCCTTTAACTTGAGCCCATTGTTGTGTGTCCTGCACTCTGGGATGATTGAGAACTGATCTTGCCCCTCCTCTGTATGACAGCCTTTCAAGTATTTGAAAAGTGCTATCATATAAATAGGGATATCATTGTTGTTGACTTCACTAAGAAAGCACAGGATGTGATCAGATTTTAATTCCTGGCAGGGTCTTGAGTCCAGCATAAATGCAGGCAATATGTACCACTTTTGGGTTGGGAACAGATGTGGACCACTAGGTTATTTTCTGATCTTGGCATCAAGTCAAGAGACTGAGAAAGCTGAGCCCATGGCATGGTTTGGTCAACCAGGGATGATCTATTTCTAGACTGAAGTGAACTCGCTCTAATTCTATTTCATAGATCATAATTTAGAAGCTCTGTAAAGCCAATTGTCAATACTGGGGGGGATTTTTACCTTAGAACAACTGAAAGTAATCCCATTTACTTGCAAAAGTAGCCAAGGAGGAACTGATCCATAGGCTTGGAATAACCAAATATATTCCCGCTCTAAAACACAAGCATACTGTATTTTTCCATTTATAAGACTATACTTTTTTCTAAAAATTTTAGACTAAAAATTGAGGGTCATCTTATACAAGGAAGTAAGCTGAGGGGAGTCCAAAAACAAGTGGAGGGGAAAGCAGTGATCAAAGTGTTCCTGCAGGGCTTTGATCCCTGCTTTTTCCTCCACTTGTTTATCCTTAGTAAAACGAAAGCACGGATCAAAGCACTGCAGGATCGCTTTGATCCCTGCTTTCCCCTCTGCTTGCTAAGTCCCATGGGGCTCAACAAAAGGAGGGGGGAAGGAATCAAAGCAATCCCGTGGCTGTATAAGGGGGAAAAGGATCAAAAGGACCATGCAGTTGCGGGATTGATTTGATCCCTTTCCCCCTCCTTTTGGAGAGGGAAAGCAGGGATCAAAGCGATCCTGTGCTGCTTTGATCCCTTCCCCCCTACACTTGCTAAGCCCCACTTAGATTTCTTAGTTTTGGGTTAGAAAAGTGGGGGGGGGTCTTATACATGGCAAATATGGTGTTTTTCACAAGCTACATTTAATTTTTTTAAATGAATAAAATGCTTCAACAAAATAATATTTAAATAAAGGCTAGCAATTATAATTTTGTTCGAACAAGAAAGGAAGAAAAAGGAAGCTAATATAACCAGAACATAAATTGCAAACTCTGAATATTCTGTTGACATAAAAAATGCACATGCTAACCTAGCCAAGCCATAATCTTAGACATTTCACCTAAAAAAAACTTTGCCATGAAAGATAACATGTATATGAGTTTTGTTGTGTCTTACTGCAAGAGATGTTTCTGGTTTTTGCATTTTCTGTGTCTATAAAATGAGCAACACCCCCCCACACACACACACATTCTCTGCAAAGTACAGTACATTCAATTTGAAAGTGTATCTCCTCTGCTTTCTGCACTACATCAAAAGCATTCTAAAATTACATTCCCATTTTACGGCTGCTTTCCTGTGCTGTATATGTTTTGCAAACATGACAGAAAGATTGTACCTAAAAGTGTTCTTACAACTACTTGGCAAAACCACTGATAGCCATTTCCAGTAAAACAATATAAAACCATCATGGAGAAAGTAAAGCAATTATCTGTGGAAAATGTTTTCGTTTCCTGTTGTGAGCTCTTCTGTATTTAGTGCAAGCACTTGCCCAGGTACAAAAAAGACTTTAAACCATAGATCTGTCCCTGAAACAGACTATATTCCCCATGCAGCTTCCAGTCTCTTGGATTACACCTTGGGGGGGAGAAATAATGTTTGAACGGCAACTCCCACAATTCCCCAGGCAGCAGGGCATCTCACCATATGAGGTGGAGGCTACTGCAAATTCTAGACCAAAAAAGTAATTTTCAAGCTCTGCATAATACTCCAATTAGTGCATCATCTGGAGTATTAGGGAAGTTGCAGAGCAACACCTACCAAGGATACAAGAGTGAGCAGAGGTTTTTAAATTACTACTGCTCCTGTTCCACCAGAAATTCAAAGGAAACTGGAAACCAAAAGAAAAAAAAATCTATTTGTAATTGCAACAACCAACCAGTCTCCTGTACTGGAGGGAGAGGAAACCTTCACACACTGCTGATCACAACTGTATTTTCTTGTGTTTCTGTCCTGGCCTTTGAGCTGCCACTTCCAAGGTGATTCAAGCAGAACAGAGCATATTACACAGAATGCTGGAACAGATGGAGGGCAAGGACTGCTGGGGAGAGAGATTAAATTCTCTGTCCAGTAAAGATCACCCGTTTCCAAATCTACTCAAATTCCAGAAGATAAGATTGTTAATAATTTCCTCTTCTGAGTGGTTGGCACTGGCCTCTTTAGCAACCTCTTACTCTCATGAAGGTAGCTGTGGCAAATTTTAAATTTAAAGAAAATATTTAGCATCATGTGGGGGGGCAGGGGGGATAAAGTTAAATAAATCAAGCCAAAACCCACATTCTTTGAGAGAAGAATTATACCCTGAGGTAGCCTTCAAATAAATATATGTATATTAACATTCAGAATTTAATATAAAGCCCCTTCCCACACTTCCATCACTTAGTTCCCTGTGTTTCCCCATCCTGGACTTTGCTTAGTTTTCTATTATTATTATTATTATTATTATTATTATTATTATTATTATTATTATTATTATTATTATTATTATTATTATTATTATTATTATTATTATTATTGTTGTTGTTGTTGTTGTTGTTGTTGTTGTTGTTGTTGTTGTTGTTGTTGTTGTTGTTGTTGTTGTTGTTGTTGTTGTTGCTGCTGCTGCTGCTGCTGCTGCTGCTGCTGCTGTTCTTCTTCTTCTTCTTCTTCTTCTTCTTCTTCTTCTTCTTCTTCTTCTTCTTCTTCTTCTTCTTCTTCTTATTATTATTATTATTATTATTATTATTATTATTATTATTATCTGTTTTAATTCTTGTTTTATATTGCTCGGACTGTAAGCCACCCAGAGTAGATTCATTTGAATCTAGATGGGCGGGGTAAAAGCCAAACAAACAAACAAATAATGCTCGTTTTAAGTGGTCAAGCTTCTGTTTCCCTAGAGAGGCTGGTAACAGTCTCTACTAAAACTGTACGGATTTGTGTTGTTGGGTTTTTTTTAAATTATAACTCCCAGAATTCCCTCCCTCCACACCTCTCTAAGAGATACCTAGTGTGATGTAATGGATAAAGTCACAGACTAAGACTCAGGAGGATTGGGTTCAAATTCCTGCTCAGCCATGGAAATTCACTAAGGATGTGGAATTGTTAAAAATGCTTTAAATATCTCACTTACCTTGAAAGCCTTATTAGGATTGCTGTAAGTTGGTTCCAGCTTGAGAGTACAACAAACACATCTCTAAGCTTCTACGTTGATAGAAAGGGAAAAATCAGAGATCTGTTCAAGAAAATTGGAGATAATAAGGAAACATTTTGTGCAAAGATGGACATGAAAAAGGACAAAAATGGTAGGGACCTCACAGAAGCAGAAAACGTCAAGAAGAGGTGGCAAGAATACAAGAGGAATTATACCAGAAAGATCTAGATGCCCCGGACAACCCAGATAGTGTGGTTGTTGACCTTGAGCCAGACATCCTGGAGAGTGAAGTCAAGTGGGCCTTAGAAAGCATGGCACACAACAAGGCCAGTGGAGGTGATGGCATTCCAGTTGAACTATTTGAAATCTTAAAAGATGACCCTTCTTTGAAGGTCATCTTCAAAGAAGGGCAGTGCCAAAGAATGCTCCAACTACTGTACAATTGCACTCATTTCACACACTAGCAAGGATATGCTCAAAATCCTCCAAAGTAGGCTGCAGGAGTATGTGGATCGAGAATTCCCAGAAGTACAAGCTGAATTTCAAAGGGGCAGAGGAACTAGAGACCAAATTGCTAACATGCGCTGGATCATGGAGAAAGCCAGAGAGTTCCAGAAAAACATCTACTTCTGCTTCATTGACTATGCAAAAGCCTTTGACTGTGTGGACCACAGCAAAATATGGCAAGTTCTTAAAGAAATGGGAGTGCCTGATCACCTTATCCATCTCCTGAGAAACCTATACGCGGGACAGGAAGCAACAGTTAGAACTGGATATGGAACAAATAATTGGTTGAAAATTGGGAAAGGAGTACGACAAGGCTGTATATTGTCTCCCTGCTTATTTAACTTATATGCAGAACACATCATGCGAAAGGCTGGACTGGATTAATCCAAAACCGGAATTTATTTATTTATTTATTTATTTATTTATTTATTTATTTATTTATTTATTTATTTAGTTAGTTAGTTAGTTAGTTAGTTAGTTAGTTAGTTAGTTAGTTAGTTAGTTAGTTAGTTAGTTAGTTAGTTAGTTATATGCTGCCTATTTGATTTATACCCCGCCCTTCTGGCCTAAAAGATCACTCTAGGTTTAAGATTGCCGGAAGAAATATCAACAACCTCAGATACGCAAATGATACCACTCTGATGGCAGAAAGTGAGGAGGAATTAATCTCTTAATGAGGGTGAAAGAGGAGAGTGCAAAAATGGTCTGAAGCTCACCAACAAAAAAACAAGATCATGGCCACTGGTCCCATCACCTCCTGGGAAATAGAAGGGGAGGATATGGAGGCAATGACAGATTTTACCTTCTTGGGCTCCTTGATCACTGCAGATGGGGACAGCAGCCACGAAATTAAAAGATGCCTGCTTCTTGGGAGGAAAGCAATAACAAACCTAGACAGCATCTTAAAAAGCAGAGACATCACCTTGCCGACAAAGTTCCACATATTCAAAGCTATGGTTTTTCCAGTAGCAATGTATCGAAGTGAGAGCTGGACCATAAAGAAGGTTGACCACCGAAGAATTGATGCTTTTGAATTGTGGTGCTGGAGGAGACTCTTGAGAGCCCCCTTGACTGCAAGGAAATCAAACCTATCCATTCTGAAAGAAATCAACCCTGAGTGCTCACTGGAAGGACAGATCCTGAAGCTAAGACTCCAATACTTTGGCCGTCTCATGAGAAGAGAAGACTCCCTGGAAAATACCTTGATGTTGGGAAAGAGTGAAGGCAAGAGGAGAAGGAAACGACAGAGGACGAGATGGTTGGACAGTGTCACCAAAGCTACCAACATGAATTTGACCCAACTCTGGGAGGCAGTGGAAGTCAGGAGGGCCTGGCGTGCTCTGGTCCATGAGGTCACGAAGAGTCGGACATGACTTAATGACTAAACAACAACAATACCCTGAGCATATTGGCTATAGTGCCCTGCTGTTTTGTAACTGTTTCTAATGCAAACCTTACAAACAGCAGCCACTGAAAAACCTTTGGCTGCTATCAGACAACATCAATCTTCCATCATCCCATCCTTGTTTTTCACTGATGGGTTCTGACTAAAGGTAAAATAAGGGGTATAGCTCTTCCTATTGTCTCATTCTGACAACTATCCTGGTCTATGTGTCCATTCTCCCAAAAGAAGACAATCAAAGCCCAGGAAGCTTGCTTTTCTAGACTACAAATGGCTGAGAAATTTTAGGAACAGTATTCTAGAAAAGTAATTGTTATAAGCTCTAGGAATCCTCAAGGGTAAATATATTTCCTGGATGTCCAGGGAATAAGAAAACTCAATTTCAGTGAGGTTGGGGATATAAATGTGGAATCTTTTTCTACAAGATTCTCACTCAAATAGGAATGCTTGGGGGAAGAGCAGCAGAGCAATTCAGGTTTTCCATGGGTTTGCATAAATATTAATTTCAAACCAACCATAAGTTCTCTCAGTGATATCTAAGCCCTTTGGGCTGCCAGAAAAATGAACAAATTAGTCCTAGATCAAATCAAACCTGAACTATATCTGGAGACAAACCTGTTGAAACTGAGCTTGTCTTACTTTGGGCACATCATAAGAAGGCAGGATTCTCTGGAAAAGATGCTGGGAAAGGTGGAAGGCCTTAAGCAGGGCTGTTGAGATCAGGACATTTTGGAGATCACTTGTTCATGGGGTTGCCATAAGGCAGGAGTGACTTGACAACACATAACAACAACAACAACAACAACAACAACAACAACAACAACAACAACAACAACAACAACAACAACAACAACAACAAGAAGTCTCATTGTCAAGTGCAATAATATCTTTATGACATTATAAGCTAGAATCTTACTGATTACGCATTCTTTGTGGATCAGGAGCTACAAGAAATTGCCCACTAACAAATAATTACAATCAGCTAAGCCTGAATAAGTGGGAGTTGGTAGGATTACACGGTACTTCCCACATCAGAGACAATATGCATCTGTACATCAGGTATTGGAGGAAATGAATGGGAGAATCCATTGCCTTCACAGTCTACTTTTGGGCTCATAGATTTCTCAGTGACCATTGTGGGAACAGAGTGCAGGATCATCTTTGTTCAGATGTGACATGACTCCGTTTAAGTTCTTCCTTTGTTTAATAATGTTTTTATATTCCTGTGTCTAATACTGTACTCAAATGTTGCCACTGTGCAGTTTTGCTTCCATTTCCCTCCTGGAAAGGCCTGAGTAAGGAGGGAGGAAATACATGTTATTTTAGTAGTATGAGATATTTTCTTTAGTTAGCTGGTCATTCATCCCTGACAAACTTGGCTTTCAACTTTCCTACCTGTTGGTTTGTGCAGCTTTCAGCAGTCAATTCAACTCTGAACATTTCCAGGCATATATTTGAGGTTTCTGGGCAAAAGTTTAAACTTTCATTCATCTTCCACTATTGAAAACTGTGACGATAGAAAGAAAAAGCACCAGTATTCCCAGTTTCAAAAGTGAATTCATGCAATGAAAAACACTTTGCAATTTGTCATTTACATAGTAGTTGTGTGTATGGATGAACTGTGGCTTCTACGAGATACATGGCTCAGAATTCAACTTGTAAAGAATCTCCTTTTAAATAAGGTTTCTGTCTCATGCTTGTAAATATCAGCTTGAAAGTGTGCCATGAAATCCCAAGAGTCAGAGGAGTTACTAAATTACATTTTCATTAATAGGTGAGGCTTCAGTGCCTTGCACAAAGATTTGCATCTTTTCTAGTAAAGCTAGAATAAAATATGTATCCTAGTAAAACTGTGGAATAAAATATGTGAATCTGCTCAAATTGCATAGAGTATGTACATTATGCATTCATCCAGACATGTGTAGATTTGTCCCTGTTACTGAATGTTGACTGACAACATTCAGTATGCTACAACAGTGGTTCTTCACCTTTGTTACTCGGATGCTTTTGAACTGCAACTCCCAGAAACCCCAGTCAGGACAGCTGGTGGTGAAGGCTTCTGGGAGTTGCAGTCCAAAACTCCTGAGTAACCCAAGGTTAAGAACCAGTGTGCTACAACATGTGCTATGCTGAGTCTGGGGTTCCTTTATCCAGCATCATCTGCTATGGTAACTAGAGCTGCTCTTGGAGGGGGATGGGGACTGTGGGTTGCCAATGCTCATGGCATCAGCTAGAGCACTGGTTCTTAACCTTGGGTTACTCAGGAGTTTTGGACTGCAACTCCCAGAAGCCTTCACCACCAACTGTGCTGACTGGGGTTTCTGGGAGTTGCAGTTCAAAAGCATCTGAGTAACAAAGGTTAAGAACCACTGAGCTAGAGCCTCAGGGAATGGCTATGGTCCTATTTATTTTATTTATATATTATATTATTTATAGTACTCCTTTCTCCTGCCCAAGGCAGTTCACAATGCTAAAACAAGTGAAATTAAAAACAATAAATTACACATTAAAAAGTAATTAAACTTTAATAATAATTAAAACACATTAACAGATTTAAAGTTTTTAAAACTTTAAAAGTAAACTCGCTTGCCTAAAGACCAGCCTCCAAGTACTCAGCTATGGTTATTAAAAGTTTAACTGAAGAGCTGTGTCTTCAACTGCTGGCAGAAGGATAAAGGGGAGGGGGCTAACATAAGCTTCCAAGGGTCTCCAGGCAGGAGAGCAGTACTGGAGGAGGACAAGGTACGATTTGTGTCCATCATATGGTTTTCAAAGCCTGAGGTCACTGTCTTCACTATGTCCCAGTTGGTACCAAGGAACATTTTACCACACCCACCAGAATAAAATACATATATATATATATATATTTTAAAAAATAGCTTTCTCCCTTTGTCTCTAGCTTGCTATATTGAGCTCGTATAGCTCAGTGGTTTAGAACTACAGAGACAGGGGCAAGTGCCTCCAAGGAATGGGGCCAGCCAAGATCACCCAGAATGTGAATAAACAAACATCATTCCTTAGCAAAGAATTTGGATAACCTAGGTGCAGGTTTTTCACTGATTAGTGAGTTTGTTTGGTTTTTAGCATTCTGTACACACACTTTTGGAAACAGGAAAGTATCAATATAGGGTTGCTTCCTCTCCATAATTTCTAACTCCGTAATTAATTGAGCAGATCACTATGAAAGCAATAGACTGGCAGCTAGGAACAGCTAGTAATTCAAGAGTCAAATTGTAGGAAGAGAATGAGTAAGGGGCAGTAGGGGCGGGGGCTCTGGCATTTTATTAGTTGTTTGGGTAGGCCGACAAAGTTACTGTGAAGAAAGGAATGAGAAACTTTTCAAGTAGTCAACAAGTATGTAGGAAAACCAAACCTCTTCTAGCAGAACAGCACATGGCTCCTTTCGTCTGGGTGAACTGATAAAGGCAATGTGCCATCTGGCACTGTCTCCAGCCAGGAATTAAGTTTGTTTGCAGATCCAAAGCCTTGAGATTTTTAGGCATGTTTGTTGGACCATTGGCAGAGGTGCGCCTTTACTGTCTTGCAGGTTTTCTCTGTGACTTTGGAAAGCTTATCTGTTTTACTTCCGCCCCAGGATTTCATTTACAGATAGTACTTCCTCCCTGCTAAATACTAGATATTACTGATCCTGAAGCTCTGGAATGTTACTGGACAAGGACACTATTTATTTCTCTTGTGCTCAATCCAGAGCTTGGAAAAGCAACTTTTTGGACTATAATTTCCAGAATGGTGGTTTCTGGCAATTCTGTTTTCCAGGCTTAAGAGAAACTATTCGTCATGATAGGTTTCGTGCTCACATAATTGTGTTAGAATGTATTCATTCTACCAACAAGCTACGCCTATATGCAATTCTAGGCAAATAAAAGCAACCAAAGATTTCCCTTTGTAGTCAAAGCTTGCATTATACATCTGAAAATCAGCCCTATCTTTTACTGACAGGTGGTGATCAGTTTAACTTACAACAGCAATTACATCCTCTTTCTTATGCTGCCTGTAGACTAGCCTAGACCAGAGGTGTGACACTATTATAGGTTTTACCTAATGCAATATGTTTAACTTTTTATATAGTAATGTCTTTGAGCTCTTCAATTCTCCTTTGTCTTCTGTCCTTAACTGCCCTTTGCTCTGCCTAAAAAAGGCAATTGACTATTGGCCTGGAAAAAAGGAAAAGTTCCCCCATCTCTGCTGCATGCCTTCAAGCAAGTTATCTCCCATCCATCATTTTCCCCTTGAGGTCTCCTTCCATCCCATCATCCCTTCTCCTTGCCCTTCTCTTCATATTCACTCTTGAAATGATTGATTATAAAGACATCATCCATTCTTCAGCTGGAAGATGGAAGCAGATGGTGCAGTGCCCTGAAATATGATAACCCAGACTGGAAGCCACTGTAGTTAGCAAGGTAATTTAGCTGGTAGTCATGTTGTTTGTAGCAGACGTCTGAAGAAGTGTGCACACAAAAATAAAACTAGGTACAGTGGGGTCTTGACTTAAGAACGGCTCGAGTTAAGAACATTTTGACTTAAGAACCGCTCTCATAGGAAAATATTGACATGACTTACATACTTAGATTTGAGTTAAGAATTGAAAAAAAAACCACGTGGGAGGCAGGGAAAGTGCAAAATGTGAACTTTCAGTTAATTGTTGGCCAGTGAAAAGGGTGCCTGTCTGCTTCCTCACTCCTCCCAGCGTTTAGAGAGTGGATTGGGAGACAGTCTTCAGACTGCCTGGTACTGTACTGCCTGGACTGTATTTTCCCTGCCTTCCCTGAACCTTTCTTGACCTAAGAAAAAAAGAAACAAAATATTCCCCTCTAGTTTCTATGGACGGAAAAGAGCAGATACGGATTAAATGTTTTTCAATGCATTCCTATGGGAAATGCAGATTTGACCTGAGAACTTTTTGACTTGAGAACCGCCTTCCAATACGGATTAAGTTCTCAAGTCAAGACCCCACTGTAGTCTTACAGAAGGCAACTTCACTGAGACTTCTGGCCAAACAAACAATAATGCACTGGCCAGAAACCTCTCACTGCTGGACTATGTGTGCGGAGCATGAATCTCGAGGCAAAATACTGGTGGTGGTTCTATGCATTGGTACACAACAAAAATGACAAATGACAACTTCTTAACTAGCTGCAGTTAATCAATGAAATATACACCATTGGACTTGCACCAGTAAAAATATTCAGTTGAATTCTGGCCACTATTTACCCTAGGAAACAAAAATCTGACAGAAAAAAATGGAAGTTCATAGTCCCACCTAAGTAAGGTGATGGAGCAGGAGGCCATGGCTTGCTCCTGCTTCTTAAACAGAAAGCAAAGCAATCGTCTCTGACAGAAGTTCAAGAATTTGTATATGGAAAAGCAAATAGGACCAGTAACCCAAGAGCATCAGTTTGGGGTTGGAAGGAACGTGAGCAGAGATCAGGTAAAGAACAGTCTAAGGCAGGGGTTCCCAACTTCTGGTCCGTGGCCCACTGCCAGTCCGTGGCCTTCACAGGACCGGGCTGTGGAGACAGATCTCCCACCCCCCTGTATGCACTCCCCCCATGCATGGCCACATGCACGCATGGCCCACCCACTCGCACACATGGATGCCCCGCCCACCCACTCGTGTAAGCGGGCATGCCCTGCTCACCCGTGAACACACCATGCATGTGTGTGAGTGCACCACACCCACCCGTGAGTGGGGGGTGCCCCACCCCACACACGGACCCCAACCCCCAACCGGTCCACGGTTTGGAAAAGGTTGGGGACCACTAGTTTAAGGAAGTGCTTATCTATCTACTTCTCCCTATCTAAACATATCCAGCTTCAGTGCAAGCTAAGTAGAACTCCAGTAAAAATAGGGCAAGAAGTATGAAATGCATCCACCACACATTGCACCATCTTTGCAGGACTCTGCTCACCTATCCAGTGCAAGGCCCACACAGGAGCAGCCAGGATGGGTGAGCAAGGAAATGTCCTCATCACGTGGTAGAAGCTATGCAATATTCCCAGTTCCCTGCTGACACTCACTTCCCACTGCTACCAGTGCTGTGACATTGTGGGCATGCCAACAGCCTAGCCAGGAGGGAGGGAAACACAGAGGCTTGATCTGAGAGCTTGGGGGCCAGATACGTAGGCTGAGGACACCCAGTGCCCCTACCCTATGTGAACAGGAAGACTGCTCTGTCACTGCATTTTAAAAATATAAAGCAACCCATAGACATCACACATGAAATCTGAAGTGCCACAATGCCTCCAAATCATAGTAACAATAATGTGTATTGATAATATATAATATTGTACTCACAAATATGATACCTGGTTATATCCTGAAATGCAGAATAGCTCGAAATTTGATACAGGCAAAAGTATGTACATCTGTTGAGTTACACAATCATCAAATCCTGAAGTAACACCCATCAAGTAGCTTTCCCTTGAGCCCAATGTTCCTGCTTTGTTTTTATGAGTAAGAGTCCCCTCCTTCTTAGAATATGATGTAACTCTCAACAGTCATCTTCACACAGGAACTAAAGACAAGCACTTCGCTTCGAGGTGTCAAAAACAAAGCGCTGCCCCTCAAGATCCTAAGTTTGGTTATGTACAGAAATAAGCGAACCAAACGTCCACATTCAGTCACTATTCCTTCCTTGTCTCACTTCCCTGCCTTTTCTAGCTCTTTTAAAATTTAAACCCATTTCATTTTCTCACCTGTAATATTCTAATTCTCTTTCTCTTCTTTTGGCAGAATGAGGAGTAATGTGGATATTAATGCTCAACATCACACTCTTTTGTCCAGCATATGCATAATGTATGCATACTGGAGATGCAATTATCTGTCAGTCACCTTTTGATATTTCTGAGAATTTTACCTGCATTTTCACTCTATCAGATTTATTCCCCCCCCTTCACACATGGAAAATGGTACATATATTTTCAAGATCTAAGTATTCTTGTGTGCAGTGTTACTAATGGATACATTTTATGCATTTTCCCATTGTCTAAAGCATTTGTGCATATATTCTCTAATATTCATATTAGTTCTGCACATCTATTCAAATGTATTGATTTTTTTTTTTGCAGAGGATTTTTTTCTTCACTGCAACACTTCACAACTACTATAAGCTGCTGGCTTCTAGAAGAAAACTTATTTGTGAGGTCACCTATATTCTGTAACTAAAAAAGGAAGTGGGGCCACCTACATTCTGTAACTATAACAGGAAGGTTTTAAAGTGAGTTACACTTCAAAATTGCCTCGTGTGTAGTGCTGATTGAGAAACTGTTCACAGCCACAGTTTCAATTGGCACTTCACACAAGGGCAAAGAAAAATGTATTTTAACATTTAATCTAAGTGATTCAATGCATCAGCAATTATCTTATCACAGGAAAAATTAATATTTTCACTTCACCTGCCCCTCCGTAGAGGAGTAGGTGAAGTGTTCAGTTGACAGCAGAACGAACCAGAGGGTTACCTGAGGTCAAGGTGCCATTTGGACATGAGACTCAAATGCATATTGTTTTTCCCTCCAACTTCAAGCAACCCTATTTAGACCACACCAGTCTGATCCTGAAGCTGAGGCTCCAATACTTTGGCCATCTCATGAGAAGAGAAGATTCCCTGGAAAAGACCCTGATGTTGGGAAAGTGTGAAGGCAAGAGGAGAAGGGGACGACAGAGGACGAGATGTTTGGACAGTGTCACTGAAGCGACCAACATGAATTTGAACAATCTCTGGGAGGCAGTGGAAGACAGGAGGGCCTGGCCTGCTCTGGTCCATGGGGTCACAAAGAGTCAGACATGACTTAATGACTAAGCAACAACAAAAAAGTCTGCTCCAAAGGGATCAATGTAGACATGCCCTTAGATAATCAAATTAAAACAAGCACTGAATTAACACAATTTGAATATCACTTTAAAAAACCAACAACATACAGTAAAGAAATACACTTATAATTAAAATGCTTTTCCTCATCAGTCAATCGGTAGCCAAAGGCTATCTAACTAAAAATATCTTGCCCATAATGTAACTTATTTATGCCTTTGTGATTGCAAAAATGAATGGATTCCAAATAATTTGTGGCCTATAAATAACTATTTCCAAGCTGTGTCTCAAAGTCACTACCTGTCTTGTTTTCAATGTTGGGGAAAAGAGGAACAGCTGAGGGTGCTCTTCACACTTAGATAAATCCTTTTAACTGTCCTAAAGCTTTAAAGATAAAAACCAACATTTTGAATTGTTTCCAAAAACAGGCTGGAAGCTAATACAGTTTTCCAGAATCAAGTCTGTCAAGCTGTGTTCCATGCCGCCAGTCCTAGTTAGTAACATAGCCATGGTGCTATATAGTAAATGATATTTCTGAGTTGCTTTCAAAAGATGTCCTGTATTCAGTACACTGCTGTAATATAAACAAGACTTTATCAGATGATAACTCTAGCATAGTTGTCTTTGACTAGGCTAAGCTGTCCCACAGCTGTTGTACTAGCCATAGATGGTGAACAGTGCTTCATCTTTAGGGGCAAATGAATCCCTTACTTTTGCTTTCACCCATATTCAAATTTTTAAATCTTCATTTCTTTCTTCCAAAATATATGAAGAAGATATATGTGTGAATCTTGGGAAGTTCGTTTTTTGGGGGGGGGGAAGGGGGTTAAGAAAATTCTTATCTACCCGCTGTGGCCAAAATCAGTACAGCTGTTCCCAGCACCAAGATTATCATGCTGCACCCACCCCTTATACAGTTGATAAAGATGATGAACACGGTAGAAGAAAGAGTTAGCCTTAGTTCTGCATCACAGACATAGTCGAATACATACTGTATTAGGGGCTCAAAACCAAACTTTTAAGAGCTGAGAACATTAAACTTTTGTCTGGACCAGTAGATGGTTGCCAGATAGGCCAGGAAAGTTTCCTTGCTACGTGACTCAGTAACTCAGATCTATACCTCATAACCAGTCACTGCATGTTAGCCAGGTTAAAACTTGTGTAAGGAGGCTGTCTTAGGAGGGCGATATGTTATGGGGAGAAGAGAACAAACCAGAAAAAGACAACACATTTTTAGCTGTGTACTTCATTATTTTTATATTTTTACTGCCCGGGATGATGAGGAGTGGTTGTAGGTGGTTTTCTTTCTTGTGTACCAAATAACATCACTAGCTTTGAGCCCCATGCACCTTGACCTAAATAAGAGCTTTGTGGCGCAATGGTTAAACTGCTGTACTGCAGTCAAAACTGTGCTCAGGACCCGAGGTTCAGTTCCAGGTAGCCAGCTCAAGGTTCACTCAGCCTTCTGTCCTTCTGAGGTAGTTAAATGAGTACTCAGCTCATGGGGAGCGGGGGGGAATGTGTAGCCTGAATAATTAACTTGTAAACTTCCCAGAGAGTACTTGAAGTGCTATGGGGCAGTATATAAGCAGCACGCTTTTTTTTTCTTTTGATTTGGGTGAATGGTCAGTTGGGGGGGGGACAACATTTGCTGCCCAGTAGCAATAAGAGATTCATTGGGAGCCTGAGAGGCCACCATGACTGCTGATAGACTGCCTGCAGCCAGATGTGTTACGCAGGCCTGACGTAAGAACTCTGAAGGAAAAAGGAAAATAGGACATAATGTTATTTTTCATTAGTGTCTTCTCATTAGTCTTGTTTTTCATTATATAAGCATTTTGGAAAACGTAATTACTTAAATAGAAAAGGAGCTTTAAATTAAAGGACATATATAAGAAATCTTTCCTCTTGTATGTGAATATTTTGTGTTATGTACAATATTATAACCACTCCTAATAGGTAATTCTTATCCTTGTGCATTGCAGATCTCAAAACTTGAATGCACTGGGTGAATTCAGTTTGCATTCAATTAGGCAGAGCTAACATTCTCGATCTTAAGAAATATGTGGTCCAGCTTTTGCTATTTTGCATAGCTTCAGATTACCGGCCCTAGTGAAGGGATGGAGCGGGAATGGACAATATGCACCCTTCAAGATACTGATAGACTGCAACTCCCCAAAATCCTTCACCATTTGCTGCGCTAGACAGGACTGATGTGAGTAGCAGTCCAAGAACATGTGCTGAGGCATATGCCCCACACCCCAGTTTTGAAGGAAAGGGCAAAAACATCTAAAGAAAAGTCACCATATTTCAACAACAGTGAAATGGGAGGGAAATTGAGGACCTACAGTAGCTGAGACAAAACATCTCTGGCAATTATGAAGAATGTTAAAAAGAATTTTGCTAAAAAAAAAATCAGTTCTCAAATTTGTATTTGTTTCAAGATGTTTGTAGATTGGTGCAGGAACTCATAACAGAGGGAGGGTGTGAATAATGTATAAATCTCACTGAAATCATAAGGGCTCTGGGCTTTGCATGAAAAGATCTATTTCATCTTGGAAAGTTAAGAATGTGCCTAACCAATGCTTGTGAAGATGGCCTTTTTGTCCTGTCATCCTCTTTTTCTCTAGTTTTGGGGTGATCTTGCGAGAGTTGCTGAGCATTCCCTACCAGAAAATAATGCAACTGACTTAAGTGGGGGGGGGGAAGGGCAGGGAGGATCCTTCATCAGTCACTACTTGTTAGGCTACCTCACTGACCACTTTAATCACAGCTGCATTGACCCAAGTGTCTGCTTCATCAAAAGAAACTAGAGTTCACTGACTATTCTGGGAAAGACAGAGGGGAGGAGGTGGTATGGGGGTGGAGTAGGGGTCAAACCAGATGATGGTTTCCATGGTTTCAGCCTTCACTCTTTCCTAGTGATCCCTTCCTTCTCTTCAGTAGCTAATTCTTCCAGCCTAGGCCCTCTTCATTGAAATTCACTTTTCCTGAGGAAGACAAAGGCCTACAATATGACATATTAAGTCTTTCACCAGTTGAGGTCAATTGAGTTGAACCTGCTTACACCAAGATGGATTTTGGCCTCATTCTGTTGTCAACCTACATCAAATTCAATTCTGGCTTACTCATATGTTTCAGTGTCACACTGATTTGGTCTACTGTGAATTTGGTGCCTGAGAAGTCCTACAGACACCGAAGAGATATCAGCCCACCTTCATCTTCTTTATCTGTAGGCCGTAATCCTGCTGCGTTCTTTCTCTTCCCTCAGGGCTTGTACCCTACTAAGCAAAATGAGGTGGCTGCCTCAGGCCAAAAACAGACTTCAGAGATAGCCTGTAATTACAGCTGAAAGCAAGTTAATGTTGTAGAGAGGAGACTCTTCCCCTATTTGTGAAATCAGAGTTCAAAAGAATCACTTGTTGAAGTCGGAAATATCAGCCACCAAACAAAGCAACCTGATCTCCATAATCGCAGATGTGAGAGAAGCTCCTCTTATGACACTCAGATGCTGACATTAGTTAAGAATTTCACTCTTCTAGTTGGCTGGCTCTTCTACTTAGGTATCTGGCTTTTGGAGCCAGAGATTGGGAATTCAGTTCCCCACTGTGCATCCCAGAAGAGCCAGACTCTGTGGCATTGGGCAAATGGTACAGTCCCAAGATGCCCTCAAAAGAAGGGAACAGTAAACCACTTCTGATTACCTTCTACCTAGAAAACCCAGAAAAGGCTCACCATAAGCCAGAATTGACTTACCTATTATTATTATTATTATTATTATTATTATTATTATTATTATTATTATTATTATTATTATTATTATTATTATTATTATTATTATTATTATTATTATTATTATTATTATTATTATTATTATTATTATTAATGATAATGATAATGATAATGATAATAATAATTTATAATTTATAATTTATAATTTATTATTATTAGCCAAGGCCTTAGGAATGGACCTCAACAGATGGGAAGCCCTGACATCTGAGCATTCAGCCTGGAGGCAGGCGTTGCATCACGGCCTCTCCCAATTTGAAGAGACCCTTGTCCAGCAGGCCAAGGCAAAAAGGAAGTCATAAAAGCAGCAAAACCAGGGAGCTGGACAGGGGACAGATTGGATTTGTCCTCAGTGTGGAATGGATTGTCACACTCGAATCGGCCTCCTCAGCCACTCTAGACGCTGTTCCAAGTCCTCCATACAGAGCACGTTACCATAGTCTTTTGAGACTGAAGGATGCCTAACTAAGCCACAGGCTATCTCTAACATCTGTTTATAACAGTTAAATTCTGTGTGTAGAATAGATGAAGGATGCTGTCCTCAGGGAGTCAAATGCCGTGAGCTAGTCCTGCCTCTGTGTGTGTGTGTGCACCATCAATTCAATTCAGACTTATGTCAATGCTTTTCAGGGTTTTCTAAGTACAGAGTATACATGTGCATGAAGGCTCAGTGGCTTGGGCCGAACTGCCATTCAGCAGTTCCCAGTTCCACTTCGTTAAGAAGGCACCCACTCAGAGGTGGGCGCCCCAGCTTCCCTGCCCAGCTTTTTCCAGGCACTGCTTCTGAGTGGGTGCCCACCAATATAGACGTAGCTTGTAAGTGCCAAACAACAGAGGGCAAACCAGCATGAACCACTGAACTAGCAGTTCATGCCCATCTCTAATAGAAAGTACTCAGAAGTGGTTTACCATTCCCTCCCTCCAAGGGCATTCTGGGACTGTGCAGCTTGCCATGGACAAACAGTTTGGATCTAATTCATGAGAGGCACAGTGGGGAATCAAATTCCCAACCTCTGGATCCACAACTAGATACCTAAACCATTGAGCTATCCAGCAGTTCTAATGATGATGATCCAGAACAGGTCTATCAAGATACTAATCCAAATTTAGCACTTATCTCAACCATAGGTTTACTAGGTTACTACATAGATTTTCCATTCAAGGTGTTTTTTGCCAAACAAGGGCTAATCTCTGGGGATCTTCACATACATTACTGAGATAATGCATGTGAGGCACTCCAAACATTTTAAAATACTATCTCGGTTGTTATGTGGCACCAGCTCATTTCTGACTTTTGGCAACACTATGAAACAGACCTCTGAAAGTTATTATCATTAACAGCTCTGATCATGTCTTGCAAACTTAAGCCCATGAGTTTCATTATTGAGTCACTCCATCTCATATTTTGTCTTCCTCTTTTCCCAGTGGTGCCTCACAAGGCGGGCGCTCCGTTTAACGATGAATCCGCATTACGACAAGGTTTTTGCGATTGCAAAAGCGATCGCAAAGTGATGTTTTGAATGGGGGAATTTCGCTGCGCGATGATCCTTCCCTGTGCAGTCTAACGTAATGATTGCTGGTGTTGTCCAGTATTTCAGTATTTTGAAATAGAATTTCATGTCCAGCTTGTTTTAGGGCATGTTCAGCTACTGCCGATTTTTCTGGTTGTTTTAGTCTTCAGTGTTCTTTGATTCTGGTGTGGATGCTTCATTTTGTGGTTCCAATATATACCTGGCCACAATTGCAAGGCATCCGGTATACTCCCCCAGAAGGGGGTCCCTTCTGTCCTTTGCTGACCGTAACATTTGTTGTATTTTTGTGGTGGACTTGAATACTGTTCGTAGGTTGCGTTTTTTCAAAAGTTTCCCCATGGGGTCTGTGACCCCTTTGATGTATGGCAGAAATACTTTAGTTGTGGGTGGCTGCTTTTCTTACTCAGTTTGGTGTTGTTTTCTTGGTTTGATGGCTCTTGTGATTTCATTTTTCGAGTAGCCAGATAGTTGAGTTCAGTGCTGAGGAACTGAGCTTCATAGTTCCAATTTACATGGTCTACCAGTGTTTGATTATGCCTCTTTTTTGCTGTGGGTGTTGGTTGGAGTTTTTGTGTAGGTGCCGGTCTGTGTGGGTGGGTTTTCTGTAGACCTTGGACTGCATAGGGAAGCCATTGAAATCCGCAACCATCAGCAGAACTTCTACAAAAGGGAAGAAAGTTTGAAACTCAACAAAACTTGGCTCCCAGGACTGAAAAATACAGCATGCAAAAGGTCAACAAACTCTACCCAGCCACAAGGACCAGTGATCACTACACACAAAAGACCAGCTAACGACACCCATCAATCACAGTGACAAATAATCTCCTCCTTATCACACCAATACATCCACAACAAAAACACACTGATCACCATAATCACCCATCCTCTTGAAAAGGACAAAAGCTTATCTCACAGCAATGAATACTCAACTCCCAAACAAACTGCATCAGAGCACAGAGTGCTGTCCTCTGAAGATGCCAGCCACAGAGACTGGCGAAACGTTAGGAAGAACAACCTTCAGAACATGGCCAAAGAGCCCGAAAAACCCACAACATAGCACAGGATACTGCCATCAAAAGTTCAAGACTGTTTTTAAACATGAATTGACACGACTGGAAACCCATGAGCTGTTTACACAAAGCGTTTGTCGAGAAAGACTCAGATCTCTAATGAACTACTATTGTTAGGACTAAGTGCCTTTTCTTAAAATCCCTTATGAAGGCCTCGGCTGTATTTACAAATATGCTGACAGCCATTCTGGATAGGCTCCAAAACACCATGTCCCCACAGCTGGCTCATGTTCAGAATCTTGCATTGCCTCCTTAGCATCATAAATCAAAGCAGCAATCCAGAAGATGACATAACACCACTTTTGAGCAACATCTTCTTGTGCCATAAGGTACAGAGTGGGGCTACTATTTGTCCCTATCCCACTGGGTAACAATTGCTGCAGTTACAAAAATATTATTGTCTGCTTTGCAATGAACCTCAAGGCAGTTTGTGTAAGAGATCACCACTAAGATTTGCCTTTTTAGCCAACAAATGATTTGATTCAGCAGTGCTGCAGTTGCCTGCATAGCCTTTATGTCTCATCTGTTATGCAGACAGAAAGAGATACTATGACACTTTCACTAATACTGGTCTCTGTGTAGACCAGTAATTCTTCAGGATTCTTCCTTAATGGGTTTAGAATGTTTTCTTCTTTATAGGCAATGTGCTTAATTTATCACTATCCTTCTCACTTTGCATCAATATTTTCCCATTTTCTCTGATATTCCAACTTATTCAAAGTGATTTTCACATAATGCACTTAGAAATTAACACCCATGAGCTATGGCATAACTCTTATACTCCTCTCCAAAATATATGTAAGGGAATAATAAGACAAATAACTCTTACCTAGAAAACAGCCACCTTTCACCAGTTTTATGACATTTGCTTGAAAACCAAGGCAAGTACTGCAGTTCTGGCGGTGTTTTGATCTATCTGCTTGTATGGGGGAATTGCAAATGGAGCAGAGCATGCCCTCTGTTTTTAATCAGAAATCCCCAGTATTGCTTATCTTCTGAGTTCCAGAGGCTCCCTCACTGAATTAAAATACATAGATTCAATGCCATGAAGAGGAAACCTTTAACATCCCCGAAGACCAACTGAATCATTGCTCATTGTAATGGATAAACTAAGAGAACTGCCTTGTACTGTGGGAATGTGAGGCTTTCTGACCACACAAGTATGTTTTCTGTGGCGTAGTTGTTAAGAGTATTGGACTGGGACGTAGTTGATTCACATTCAAGTTTCCCCTGAGCCAGGAAACTTGCTGAGTGATCTCAGGCAGTCACTCTCTCTTAGCCTACTTTACCGCACAAGACTGTTGTGAGGATTAATGGAGTGTTGTGAGGACACTACCTTCGGCTCATGGGGATGGGGGAGATATAAATGTCAATAATAAAATAAAATAAGATTTAACTATGTGATGAGTTAAACATGTATCATGCACCTGGCACTCTGTTCTTACCTACAAAAAAAGCACATAAGGCCTGAATCTAGATCAGAAGCATCTAGATTAAAAAATTCCCACTATCTCTTCTTTCATTATTATTATTATTATTATTATTATTATTATTATTATTATTATTATTATTATTATTATTATTATTATTATTATTATTATTATTATTATTATTATTATTATTATTATTATTATTATTATTATTATTATTATTATTATTATTATTATTATTTATTTTATTTTATTTTATTTTATTTTATTTTATTTTATTTTATTTTTATTTATTTATTTATTTAATTTATACCCCACCTATCTGGCCCACCAGACCACTCTAGGCGGCTCAGGACTCCACATGCTTAACCTGTGAATGAAAAAGAGAGGGTCTGCTGCAAAATAGATATTTAATATATTTACTGACTTCATTGGTGGCAGAGAAGGGATGAAAAGAGAAGTTCAGCCAAACCCAGATAGCATCCTGAGCATTGCCAGATGTGTGCATTATTTGTAGGAATACATCTGGCCACAGAAGATGGTATTTCTAATCTTGTGGCTTTTGAGGCCTTGAAAGAATTTTTAAAGAATATCCCTATCCTATAACGATCCTGATTCAGGGATCTATATGGAAAAGAACCCATTTCTTAACAAAAGCATTTTTGTGGTGTCAACAATTTTGTTCATATACATTGCTATGTATGAGGTTGGCTAAAGCTTACCCAACTAAAATCTATCTAATTCCATAGTTCTTCATTATAGGATTTCTGAAAATACAGTCTGAGTACCCTAAGCCAATACCTCTCAAGAACAGGAGTATTGGCTTGTGGTACTCTAACATTCAGGCGATGTCTTTCAATCAGGACAGAGATGACACCCCTCTGTGCATAACTGTATCAATACCGCCGGAGCTCAGTGGTTTAGGCATCTGACTGTGGAACTAGAGGTTGAGAGTTCAATTCCCCACTGTACCTCCTTGGCAGGGTCTGAACTCTATGATCCATAGGGTCTCTTCCAGCAATGCAGTTGCAATTTATTATTATTATTATTATTATTATTATTATTATTATTATTATTATTATTATTATTATTATTATTATTATTATTGTTGTTGTTGTTGTTGTTGTTGTTGTTGTTGTTGTTGTTGTTGTTGTTGTTGTTGTTGTTGTTGTTGTTGTTGTTATTCAGGCACAGTCAATCAAAATTATAAAACATTGACTGGTATTATATGACAGATACAAGTTTTAACCAAAAATCTATGCATTTGTTAAATATTGACATAGGATATATGCTGTTCTTAATATTGATGTTTTTTGTAGTTTGGTTGATGTTATTTCTGAAATCTTCAACTGCTTATACTATGTGAAATTTCATGATATTGTTCCTAAAGCCCCGATGACTATGAGCACCACTGAACTGTGGCATCACAAGTGGGGTGTTTCAATAGTTTTTCCAATTCTTTAGTTTCAACTCTAGCATCCCCTGGAATTGTAATCTCCATGATCCAGATTTTTTGTTATTTTTATTTTGTTGTCTTACTTCTATGTCTGGTGTGCTATATTCAAGGTGTCTATCAGTTTGGATCAGGAAATTCCACAAGATATTGATTTCATCATTTTCTGACACCTTTTCTACCTGACATTCCCATGGGTTTTTGGAAGTTGGCAAGTTATATTTTTTGCATAATGACCAGTGCACTATTTTTGCCACTCTATCATGTCTAATTTTGTAATATGTGTACAGTCATTGGACATTCACAAATGAGATGTGACACAGTTACATCTTTTCTTTTTTTTTTCTTTTCTTTTTTTCTTTTTCACAGAGTCAAAATTTGCAGTTAGTACTAATTCCTTTAATCTTGGCTTTCATCACATTTTTTGGAGTGCTTGCACTTGTGCAGCAAAAATCAAGTTTTTGCTTTCATTCTTGATAGTCCCTAGTTGTAGCCATTTCCATGTTGAATTATTATAATGCCTTCCATCAATATTTCTCAGATGTTGTCCATGTAGTGGCTTATTTTTCCAACTGTTTAATTTAACAGCAACAAAGACTCAGAATAAGAAACAACAGTTTGATAACCACTGATAAATATATTGAAGCAAAGGCAAAGATAGGAGGATGTAAGGTAAGGTTCCCCTTGACATTTAGTCCGGTCATGTCTGACTCTAGGGTGCGGTGCTCATCCTCATTTCCAAGCCCTAGAGCCAGCGTTTTGTCCATAGACAATTTCCATAGACAGTCACATGGCCAGTGCAACTAGACATGGAACACTGTTACCTTCCCACCAAGGTGATACCTATTTATTTACTTGGATTTGCCTTCTTTCGAACTGCTAGGTTGGCGGGAGCTGGGACAAGTGATGGGAGCTCACTCCGTCACGTGGATTCAATCTTAAGACTGCTGGTTTTCTGACCTTGCAGCACAGAGGCTTCTGCGGTTTAATCCGCAGCTCCACCATGTCCCTTTTTAGGATGATGTAAGAGGTATTAAAATGGAGACTAAACCAATATGGCAGCAGATAATCACATCTCACTCAAAGTAGCACAAATAAAATGTGATAAAGCAAAGGGAGATATGCTGTGGGATTGCATCTGTTTAATTCTTGCATCACATTCATTAGGAGGAAAGACGAAAAGGCAGCATTGAAATAAATTGTAAATATGGACCAACCAGTGAGTGGCAGTTCTAGTGTTCACTATAATCCAACAGTCTACTGAACATTTAAATAGCAGGAAGAGATTCCCAAGCAGTGTCTTGTCTCCTCATTCAGATGAGTGAATAAATATTTCCTAACAAATATCTTTGCACAGGAAATACCCACAGGAAGCCAGGGGTGCAGGGAAAAACACCAAAGAGAAAAACACAAGACTCACACCATTGTTATATATTAAAAATTTCAAAATAATTCTCTCAGAGTGGAAAGTATAATTATTTCTAGTGGGGAAATGGATACATCGTATATATCAAACAAACAAAGTTGCAGGTATGGAAATTACACTGTGAGAAAAACTACCCGTACATGAAGAGAACCTCAATTTTCTTTTTCTTTTAAAGAGAGAGGAAAAAAACAAGGAGGAAAGTCGTACAAAGCCAATGACAAATAGCGGCAACGAGGCATTGACATTTCATGGCTTTTAGTGTGGGTTTAATTATTTAGAGCTTTTGCACTCCACCTGTCTAGTGCTACCCATATTTTTAAAAGGAGAGAACAGAAACCAAAATGGTTCCACACACGTTTAAGCTGTTGGGTTTTACCACTGATGCTGGATTGGGATTTCTAGAACTATGACACAGAGCATAAAATATAGACAAGGCACACTTTGTTTTATCCTGTGGAAATGCTCTCCATTCATGTCTGCATTAGTCCTCTTCAAAGGCAGACGTTATCAACACTGCTGACGCAATAAGTTCAAAGCCCTTGAACTCAAGATCTACCTTTGATGGATTAGAGAGAGGACACGTTTTCCACATCAGAACATTACTCAGTTGTATGGAATGTGGCTGCAAAATGCAAAAAGATTTTTCAATGATATACTGATTATACTGATCTTTGTATTAAATGAGGTACCCTGTTTGATATAATGGATAGGGTGATGGATTAAGACTCAGGAGACCTGGGTTCAATTCCCTGCTCAGCCATGGAAATTCACTGGGGGAATGGAATTCATAAAACTACTCCGTAAATATCTCCCTTACCTTGAAAGCCCTATTAAGGTTGCTGTAATTTGGTTCTGATATGACAGCACATAACTAATTAATTATATAATAAATACAGTAATAAATCAATAATATAGTGTAGGAGAACAAGGCAGATAGAAATAGAAAAACTATGTAGGTGTATTAACATTTGATAGCAGCAGAATTATTATTACATGGTACTTAGATATTATTTCATCACTGACATATAACCTACTCAAATAAAGGTGGAATTAGTAAAACATAAACCCTCTGGAAGAAAAATCCTAAGAACATGAGATGAGCCATCTTCAATTCAGAACAAAGGCTTCGGTAGTCCAGCATTATTCTGTAAACACAGTGTCCAACTAGCAGTTTCGAGAGAGGCAGCTGTGTGATTTTGTTTCCTCAAAAACAGAAACACAGCAAAAGCAAAGAAAAAAATCTCAAATGTGTATTGTACTTCATAAAAATCACACTGAAATAATTCTACTTTTCCTCTCACCCATAGGAAGCTTAGTAACAGAACAGCAACAGCAACTTCTTGTCAAACATTGGATCTTAAAAATCCTTACCTTAGGACTAGAAAATTGAATTTTGAAATAAATGTTTGAATTTCACAATTAAAACTTTAAATGATGAGGCTTTGATCCCTGGAAGTGAGACAGAGTTCTTCAGTAAGTTAGGGCCTTGTCTACATGCAGGCTGGAGTGGACTAAATAGCGTTGCTAAATAAAGCTGTTCTTGTATCCAAATGGTATATGGGCCTTAAGTGACCCTATTTCTTCCACAGCAAACTTCAGCCTCTCCATGGATCTGAAGAAGTGATTAATTTGCTGATATTGTGAAAATGCTCTCTCAAGCTAGTGCTCAATACTGGCAAATTAGAGGAGGGCTCACATCTGATCCATTTCCAGTGATAGCACATGCTGAAAACGGACCAAACCAGAGCAATCCTACCCACACCAAAAAAATAAAAGTGCCAGGAATGTGTGGGCAGGAACACTCTGGGAATGATTTGGTCCACTCTAGAAATTATGTTGTACTATCACTGCAAGAGTGAACAAATCATTCCGCAGTGGTCCAAACCACCAGCTAAATGCCCATCTGTGATTTCCCGCACGTCAACTTTTCAGGAGAAAAACTGCTTCCATCTTTTGATAATTTCAGTTTCCTCATAATGAAATATTTTCAAATCTGAAATACTGCCATATTTTAATAAGAACCAAAAACCATTGGCGGGGTAACGTGTCATTTCCATAATTCAGATTTTCATGTGATACACTGCCTTCCAAAGTACAGGATTCATGTTGTCAAACTTTGCAAGACTTATTAGTGTGTTGTGCTTGAAAGAAATGTTTGTTAATTTTGGTAGTATTTGTGTCTTTATAATATAGAAAATTATTATTGTTGACCTGATCATTTATTAAAGGAAGAAATCAAGATGAGTCAAGAGCTCTTAGTAATTCGGGTGGATTTTTCAGCTCTAGGTGACCTACTAACATTTTATGTAGTCCTGACACTGAAGAAAAGACTTTATTATCCCAGAATAGGTGTCCGTGTGAACAATTCTAGTCTTGATCAGTATACAAGTGTATACCATGATTACTGAAAAGCAACATGACATGATTCCCTCACATTTTCTTGCATCTGCCAACAGGTATATTCCAAAATTATGATAAGGCAGAATTTGTAAGAATACTGGTCTATTGGGGCCTCAGATGCCATGCTAGTGCTTGCCACCTAATTGCTGCCTCATTGCCTGAACAATGCATGGACCTTTTGTCTGTCACTTATTAGCATCACATATGAATCCAACATTCTGGCTTGCTTCTCCATTGAAAAGCTGAAGAAGAACCTGTGGTTTGCTCTTGGTTTATTACTCAGGATTGTTGGTGAAAGCAATCTAACAGTTCACACCAGCTGTTCAACAATATGCCAGCTTCCCCCAGATATGCGAACTGGGCAACTGACTGAGCAACTGCAGTTACTCTGTCAGCTAGCTGGCAACTTTTTTTGCTAGCAGACACTTACCATACACTATGGTTCAGATGCCGGTGTTCATAAAGACAAAACATCCTAGTTATACAAATGAAAGGCTTAGAGTCAAATGTTCTACCCATTTGAATCTGCAGCTAAGACTTGGTGGGATAGGAATCACATTTCTGTTTGCTTTAGTGTTTCTTGGAAATCTGGAAGTACTGTATACTCTTATGTCTGGACAAGTTTTTGACTGCAGTCATCAGCACGTTGCTGAGAATGCAATTATTAAGTCTGCAAGTGTAATTTTTGGCTAGCTTTGTGGACTTTCCAATTGTGACTGTATTTTCTTTTTCTTACAAAAACATTTGCTGCAGCTATAGCTCACAGCTTGTAGCTGCTAAAGAGATGGAATTATGTGTGCTTGCATCGTAAGACATTTGGTAAGAACTTAAAGAAGGAATGCCCAGAATACCGGATGGATGCACTTAACTATGCTTCACAGAGCCTGCTCAATCATATAGCTAGCTCTTTATTTATTTTATTTATTTGTTCAATTTATATCCCGCCTATCTGGTCGATAGGCGGGATATAAATTTATCTATCTCTTTGCAGGAATATGTGGTATGTGGGTGAAGGTGTTGTGTCATGTGGCAGAGTGGGATCGTTCTATGTGTTGTAGGTGTTCTTTGTGTTAGATGAGCATGGGAAACTCATGAGGGGATTCCAGCAACAAGTCCCTCCTTTGGCTTATTTTTAAATGGCAACGATTTTGTAATCACTGTGTGAGTCTGAAAAGTAGAATTCCTAGGAGGTAATTGGCTTTGTCGGTCTGTTGAGTGCACCCGGCCTTGATCTCTTCAATTACTGCCGGCACATAGTTTCTCTCGCACCCACATGCCACCAAAAGGGAAGCCTGCTGGCTTGCTGAATAGGGACATGTGTTTTAAAAGCACAAGTTTTCTGTGATCTAATCTGCAGACTGAGAGAATGTGCAGTGCCTGTAAAGGGATGTCCCTTGGCAACATATTCAGCAGCTGTCTGGTGGTACCCAATCTCTGCCCAATTACATTGGGCAGGGAAAAGAGATGCAATCACAAAATTCAAGCTAGGGTCAATAATTCAGAGCTTGAGAAAGTTAGGTGCATGGACTATAGCACCCAGAACCCCGTTAGCATGGTCAATTTTAGCCCAAACAATACATTTTCTAAGTTCCACAATAATCAGTACAAAAGCTGGTCCCCATACTTACAGAATGTATGTATTTTGCATCTCATTTACCTCCTAGGTCCCTAGATCCAATTTAATGCACAGCAGCACCTATTCCTCGCTCACACATCATATGCTTTCACTTAGGTCTTTTGACTATGGAGTCACTCCTCTTTCTGCTCCTGCTGCTCTCATTGTGCTCCTTTTGTGTCATGCCAACACAATCTCTCTTTCTAATACTGTGCACATAATGGGAGGTGGTTCTGATTTCATTGAAATCATAGTTAACAGTTAAACAGTGTGAAAATTACACCTAAGAACAACACCCACATGGCAGATATGTTCATAGATCAAAAAGGGCAACATTCAGGAACACATGGAAGAACATTTTAGCCCCCCAGGAGACTCTGTAACCAATCTGATAAAGTGGCCCTTCTTAAACAAAGGCACTTCCAAAAAAAAACAAAAACAAAACAAAAACAAAAAAAACCTCCAACATCAGTAGTGTCACAGTGCCCTGCATCAAGATATGAAGTTCTATTTATTTATTACATTTATACCCCACCCATTTAGACCCAAGTCTACTCTGGGCAGCTAACAATAAAAAATAGCATAAAAGCAATATAATAAAATAGAGAACAACAATAATAATATCGTTCAAACAACAATAATAATATTGTTTATCCCACTACAGGTGCTAGTTACCTTACCAATGTCACAATGTTTGTGCTTTCATCAACATTCCTCTGTGGCTGAAATCCTGTTGCTTACTGTAGTCAGTTGCACTAGAATAAGCCCATTGAATCATGGGGATTTGGTAAGTCAACTCTTTTGTAAGTTCCATTGCTTTAAATGGGCTCACTCTAGTAGTGACTTACTTTAGCAAAGTAACTAGAGTAGGCCCATTTGAATCAATAGATCTTACAGAGGAGTTGACCTACAAGATCCCCACTGATTCCACAGGCCTACTCTAGTGTGCCTTACTACACTAACACACATAATTTCAGGCTATGAATGCTCATTTAAGCATTAATAGAATATCTACATTTTCATATTTTATTTCCCTCTGACTTAACTGGTATGTCAGAGAGAATGAGGGGAAAAAAATATCATGTATGCAGCTCCCTATATATAGCCTTTCTTTAGGAGAATATTTGATACATGTGAAAAATAGGTTTCCCCTGTATCTACACCCCAACCCCAACTGAAAATGAATAAACAACTTAGAAACAACAACAAAAATAGGATTGCTGATTCAACAGCATCTTGTTTCTTGAGATTTCAGGGCCAAAAACTGAGAACAACACAGAGCCACAGAAAAATTCCCAGTTTTTGGCAGCTAGCAGTGGTGCCAGCTGGGAAATAGTGGATATGAGTTCCTAGCCTTTTGAGCTCCCTCATACGCACATAAATGTACACAAACAAAAAACTCCTCCAGAACCTTTCACACCAAGCTTCGCATCTCCACCTAGTGAAACACAGTGGCTTTTGAGACTTGAGCTGGCCATAGCACTGACAAAATAAAATATTTCCCATGAAAAACTGTGCCAGAGTAAATGTGTTAGTCTTAAAGGTGCTGTAAGACACATTGGGTTGGAAAAAAAATGTCACGACATATCTTTTAAGATATCTAGCACACCGGTTGAACATTTGGCTAAAATCTCTTGGGAATTGCTCTCTTGGGAATCACTCTCAGGGCATACATTATTCAGTATTTGTATAAGTAATCACTGGGGAGAAGTGGGAATGTGTTAATGAAATTTTAGAGGACACAAAGCTAAGAAATACTAGTTATACAGGGAAGGGTCAGGAAATTGAGCAGAATGAATTGAATTACCTCATACATTGGAATAATAGAAAATAAATGTAATTCTATAGTACCAATTATATGTTTTAAACATTTGGGAATACAAGTAGAAATTATTGTCATTGGCTTGGGACTTATTAGATGGAAACAACTAAGGAGAAGGGAGATTGCAGAGTATTGGCCAATCATCACATGACTTTGAGCCCCCAATGCCATGTAGTTACAAACAAAATAAACTCAGTTCTTAAGGCATTTGTAGTAACGTGTTCAATGTGGCTCTTGCTGTAATCATTTTGCCAAATGAATACAAATTCTTACCCTCATTAGAATTATGTTTTGCACTATAAATATTTCTATACAAATAATGGCAGTAACAAAGAAAGAAGCAACAACAATATAATTTTCACATAAAAAACTACCCTTAAATTATTAAATGTAGCATTTGTAGTAGAAATCAAGAAATATTGGTACCCTTATACATGATCTGCAGACATGACAGATGGAAAAGTGTGTGTGTGTGTGTGTGTGTGTGTGTGTGTGTGTTTGAGTAGGCAGTTGGACTCAATTTCCTTAAACGCCCCTTCAAACTCCATTTTTCTTTGATTTATATTCAGTGTGGTGTAGTGGATAGATTAGGACTCAGCCTCTATCATGGAAATTCACTGGGGATAGGAATACATATACATATACATAAACACACACACACCTATATATATATATATACCATTTTTCTTCCAGTAAAGGGACTCAAGTTGATGTTCGATAGTTAAAAATGCATCTGTTTAAAATCACATTAAGATATTAATATTACAATAAAATTAAACCTAAGCAATATTGAAAACATCAGTACTTAAAACCATTTTTTAAAAAGTTGGAACACATAATAAAAAATATGCTGCATTCCCATTTAAAAATTCCAATCCTGCCATGGCATTCACAGACAAAAAGCCACTTTTGACGAGGTTTTCATCTACCAGTAAAAGGACAATGAGCCAACCTAGCCTCAGGTGAGCAGGAATTCCATCAATTGAGAGCTTCTACTGGAAATATCCTCTGTTGAACCCTCATCAAATGTACCTGCAATGACAGTGAGACTGAGAGCAGGCCCTCCACAGAAGATCTGGGGATGAGAAGGCAGGGTTATATGGAAATAGCCTGGACTCAAACCTCATAGGATTCATAATCAGCACTTTGAACTGAGCTCAGACGTCGACCGGCAGCCAATGAAACTTCGAAGTCAACAGTCTGGCTGCAGCACTTTGAACCAGCTGAAGTTTCCAAACTGTCTTCAAAGGCAACCCCAACAGGATGCAACTAAGACACATGTCATGGTAGCCAAGTCAGACATTTCCAGGAATGTCCACAGATGGTGCACCAGCTTTAACTGTGAAAATGAACAGTACTATATAAGACCAATTAATGCATAAGAAAAAGATAAGTTATTACGTTTAAGTTACTTATAAGAGATGAACCCTACGACATGGACAATAATAGGTACAGGACAAAAATCAGAAGAGTTATACCAAAATTAGTGTCAAATACTGTATCCAAGATCAGTTTGGAATAACTGAACCACAGGAAGCACATTACAAATGGAACATTAGAATTACTAGAAAATAGATGCTACTTTAAAAAAATGCTTCTACCTTGTAAAGCAGTGGACTCTCTTTCATTGGATATTTTTAAACATAACTTACATAGACATGTGTCATGTTGTTGTTGTTGTTGTTGTTGTTGTTGTTGTTGTTGTAAAGCCAGTTTTTTAAAACATCCATGAGGGGTTGTTTATTTTAAATCAATTCTGGTCACACTTTTTATTTACTCATATATTGTATAGGCATATATGAATGCCTATGTCAGAGTAGTGTATGCGGGGTTCTGCAAGGTTTGCCGAAATGGATGCCAACTACAAAGGGTTTCGCACAGCAGGGTACCTTGCAGTCCAAGCTCTTCCTTTTTTCTATCGGTTTCTATTTTATCAGTGCATTGATTAGCACTATGCCAGTTCAGAACTTATTTTAAATATTAAATATTAAAAATGTGAGGACACTGGGAACAGGCTACCATTGCTGACACTGTCACCCCCTCAGCTGTGCGAAAACTCGTGATTCTTCCCCCCCCCCTTTTCTGGAAATTTCCCCTCACCAAAACATGGACTGCATCCTCCCTTTTGGCTCTGAAGAGCTCCCACTGGTTGGAGAAAGCAGGGTATCTGGTCTTCAGAGTGAGAAGGAACCACTGCCACCTACCCAGCCACCCACCCCTGGCCTGAGAGAAGCCTTCTCTAAGTGGAAGGCTGGGAAACACTCCCCCTCCCTGTCTACTTACAACATAGGGGCACCCGTAGGGAGTTCAGTTTCCATTAGGATGCACATACTGAAACAAAATCCACTTTGCATTATAATGATCCTTAGAAACACCCAACCAGCTCTTGATTTAATTAATCAGTGTAGTCGCACCCTGAATTTCCTATCATTTATTTTAACACATTTTGATCACATTTTCAATTTCAATAATCATTCATTTCCACCACCACCACCCCTTTTTTTTTTTGGTTCACTGAAAATTGTTTTTTTTTTCAGTCTGCTTTAAGCTTCAGATCCAAAACTAAAGAAGAAGGGCAAAATAATCTTTCCATCTACTGTGAAACTAAGCATTATAATTCAAACCATTGTGCATTTTGTATGGTCACTTGTCTGCAAACCTATCTGGTTCTAGGCATACATTGGACATAGAGGCTGAACCTCCCTACTCCCCCTGTTCCTTTAATTGGATTCCTCATCCCCCAGGCAGGAAAAGGTATATGGGGGCTTGTAAATTCTCTCCAGGCATTCAGAGGGAGGATCTCATCCAGTAATTGAGTGAGCTTTCTAATAAGAAATTAAAGAGCAGTGCAACCTCTGCCAAGGGCATGGCAGCCCCCAGCAGTATAAACACTGGCCTGGAAGTGTTGCCTCAGAGTCTTGCCACATGTCCTGCAGACACAGAGCTTAAAGGGATCACCTCAGCTATTTTCTCTTTCAAAGACGGAATGAACCTCTGGCTTGGGAAGGTTGTGTCAGAAGACATACAAGACCTGGGTCTCTAAATCAAGCCTATCCCCGACAACAACCTTGTCTCCGTTTTGTAGGGACTGGCTCGTCTTATGACAAATTGTCATCAGCTGTGTTGGGGAAGAAGCAACATTGGCATTTTGCCAAGAGATCCCAGGCTGAAGTAACATTAGGGGCAGGACACACCTGAGGACACTCTTAGAAAGGGGCTGTAATTCGGTGGTAGGATTGTGCATTGGGCGCTGGATCCAGTCCACTGCACAATGCAACTTTTATTTTTCTAAATATGAAGACAGGAACTCAGTGCAAGGCTAAATTTGCAAGGCTCCTGCACAACTGAATTTGCAAAAGCTCTCAGCATCATATTTCCCCAGATATTCATCTTATGCGTGCTGACCAGAGAATGTGGGAACTAAGAGCGGTTAGAACCTCTAGCTTGTAATAGCTTAGGTGCAGTTCTCTTGCCCATTCTAAAAATAGCACCATTCTCAAAAGACATTGTCCAATGAATGGTTCTCAGTATCTGTCGTTTTGATGGCTGGTATTGAGGCTGTCCCCTCACCTTTCAGCTGGCCAAAAGAGTTGAGATAATTAAGGTCTAATTACATGAATCCTTTCTCCTCCTTTCAGTTCATGTTACAAAGGGCCTCGAGGCTTAACCAACTGTGGCTGTGATTTTTTTCTTCCTCTGTGTCACTGCCCACATCCCTCCTTTGTTTCCAGAATAATAGCTACAATGCTTAATGAAAAATAAACAAGGCAGTGAGCTTTCTCCTAAGCAGTTTTTTTAAATTTATTTATTTATTTATTTTTGTAAAAAAGTAGGATCCACAACTGGAACTGTGTGGTTGTCTAACTTTGCTCCCAGCTGTCTCTCAAAAATCAAGAAGAAGGTACTTAAGATAGGATTGCCATGTTTCAGGGCACTGGCTGAAGTCTCAGAAAAGTGCTATGCTGCAAAGATAAATTTCAGTATGAGCAATATCAAGTACCCAGTATGGACTAGAACTCAGAGGACCAGGGGTCTGTTCTGCAGCTCTGCCACACAAACTCACTGCAGGGTGGAACTGGTGAAACCACTCCTTAAATACCTAGCTTACCTTGAAAACCTATTAGGGTCACTATAATGATGACCCTATAATGATGACCCACTATAATGATGAGCCTCGTGGCGCAGTGGTTAAAACGCTGTACTGCAGCTAAAACTGTGCTCATGACCTGGGGTTCAAATCCCAGGTAGCCGGCTCAAGGTTGACTCAGCCTTCCATCCTTCCGAGGTCGGTAAAATGAGTACCCAGCTTGCTGGGGGGGGGGGCAATGTGTAGCCTGTATAATTAAAATTGTAAACCGCCCGGAGAGTGCTTGTAGCACTATGGGGCGCTATATAAGTCCAATAAATAAATAAATAAATAAATATAACTCAGTTCTGACTTGTCAGCACATAACAGCAACAACATGAACAATATTAGACAATTTTATAAAGGTAAAGGTAAAGGTTCCCCTTGACAATTTTTTTGGTCCAGTCGTGTTCGACTCTAGGGGGCGGTGCTCATCCCAGTTTCCAAGCAACAGAGTCAGCGTTTGTCCGAAGACAATCTTCCGTGGTCACATGGCCAGTGCGACTTAGACACGGAATGCTGTTACCTTCCCACCGAGGTGGTCCCTATTGATCTACTTGCATTTGCATGCTTTCGAACCGCTAGGTTGGCGGGAGCTAGGACAAGCGACGGGAGCTCACTCCATCACGTGGATTCGATATTACGACTGCTTGGTCACAGGCTTCTGCGGTTTAGCCCGCAGCGCCACCACATCCCTTTTATAGTGTCAATTTTATAGTGTCTAGTATATTTAAAGCCTGGACACCCATTTCCTTCCTATTCCCTGCTGACATCAGAGCTCATGGCTCAGTGCAAAGATGTTTGATGTGTGTTGTCTATATAGTTTCTTTTAAGTATTTCAGGAAATCAGTGCTATCTTGATTTTTTTCCACAAACACATATACATGCATACATATTATTTCACAATTGGTACACAAGGGTCCACTGTTGTAATATCACAATTGGCTAGCCTCTGGTCTAAGGTTTTCGGCCAGAAATATAAGTGGGAAGCCGCTGATCTAAAGCTAGGCCAAACAGAATGGTATCTAGGAAAACAAATGATAAGTTTTTTTGTTATGAGACTACCTGCAGACACACTCTAATCTGATTCTACAGTCCCTCTGCTAGGCACCCTTAAGGGGCAACAGTACAGCTTGGGAAAATTGCTTTTGGCTACAGGTTCCGGAATGGCCAGCCTGCGTGGCCAATGGCCATCCTGGTTAAGAACCATGGATGCTCTAGGCCAGGAAAGAAACATTTACAGGCTCTGGGCACGGGAGCTATATGGAACTGGTAGATGAAATGAAATCTGCAAATAAGTATATTGAGGTGTCATAGCAGGATAACGGCAAAATAATCAACTTTCATGCAAGAGGACATGTAACTCAACTTTGGAAAGAGCTCTTCTGCTTGAGTGTCTTTCATGGAGAAAGCACTACGTGGAGATCTTAACAGAGATCTCTAGGAAAATGTGCTCGATAGAGAACTTGACTTGCAGAATTAACCAGCATAGTGTAAAAGGCTGTTAGATGACATGTCATCTGTGTACAAGAATAGCTATGCCACAATTCCCAGCACAGAGGTTAAGAAGATACAAGTACAAGGTGGCATCCATCATCAGGTATCATAAGTGTCAACTTTTAAGATAAAAAAGCGATTGTAGCATTGCAAGGGAGACGGTTCTTGGATGTCTGCCAAATATATTTGTTAGAGATGGCACAACTGCAGATTAAACTTGGGTCAGTCCACCTTTCTCTAACCCTACAACAGGTATGAGGAAGGTAGCATTTCAGATGTACAGACTGCTTTATATGTTGCAGTTAAGAGTTCACAAGGATGTATATGATTTGATCAATTGTTATTTATACCAGAGCTCAAGCTGGCACTTGAAATTATTGAGATGTTTTCATGATACAGTTTTAGTAACTATTTATTTATTTATTTATTTATTTATTTATTTTATATCCCGCCTATCTAGCCAACTCATGACCACTCTAGGCGGCTATGCTGAACGGTTGATGTTTCTGTAATATAAACTTTGAATTTTTTTTTGAAAAATTGTTAGGTGAGCAAAACAATCAAAACATGAGCGTGGATAAGAAACAAACGAAGTATTATAGCAAAATCCATAATCATTAGATTGTCTGCAATATCCGAAATACGATTGATCTGAATATGAAACTTCTGCTTTCAGCTCTCTTAAATCTTTGTTGAAGATAGATCAGTTCTGCATATATTCTTCTAGTACAGTAAATGTTGCATCCATGAGTCCTCCAGACTAAACTGAGGGTAGAAATAGATGAAGTGCTAGCTTTGTAGTTGCAAAGTGAGAAAACACTTTATCTCCAGAAAGTATTCCTTCAAAACCTTATCTCTCCCCCACCCCCAAGATGGGCCATAAACCAAATGTAAGCTAAGTTGCAATTTGTGGAGCTGAGAAACCTTGTGGTAGGATAAGCAGACACAGTATGTTGATTTGTTACTGGAAATTTTCATGCAGAGACATCCAAAAACACCTGTTTTGAGACTCCACATCTTTGCAAGTTATTTTATTTTGGTACGGAACCTGTTGTTTATGGCTTTAATTGTAATGAAATAGTGAATAATTCTATTCAAGGGAACATTTTTGAGTTTAGGGGGTGTTTGTAAAACCCCAGGCCAGGAAGCTTATGTAGGAGTGCTGTCGTTCCCGTCATGATCTAATGCAACTCAGACCTCCCCCCCACCTTCCCCACCTAGAAAAGAGAACAAGCAGGTGGACACCAAGGAGTTGGAGGAGGTGAGAGAAAGAGAGGGTCAGAGACATCAAGGGGTGGATACCCGGGATCTGTTACAAGTGATGAATGGGTTAAATGTATCGGGACAAGCCGGTGGGAAATTGGCGGGGAAAAAGGAGGTTGGATAGAGGCGGGGGTAGAAGATATAAGGGAGAAACGGGAAGAGATCCCGGGCGGTTGGGATTTGATATGGGTCCAAGATCCCTGGACAGGGAAATGGGAACAAGTGAAGGTTTCCCATGAGGAGGCGGAAAGAAGGAGACGTCAAGGACAACAACCCCGTCCATCTTTTTGGGGAGAGACCGAGGCGAAAGAGTGGAGGCGTCGCCTGAGAGAGGAGCGAGAGGCTGTGGCGAGGGAAATTGAAGCCAAGAAAGCATGGCATCTCACAGAGCTCCAGAAGATGGGGGTCTTCCCGGACCGTGGCTGGCCAGTCCGAGAGAGGGGTCCCCATTCTGGGGCTGGAGCGGAGATGAGGAGACCCTACCACTACTAGGTCCTGAAGGCGACGACGGTGAACCACCGGTCACGGAGAAGGTTATATCTGGACCATGGAACTTTGATGAAACGAACCCCTTTGTTAATAATGTTTGGACACTCTTGCAGTCGAAGTTCAGACAGCAAGAGACTTTAAACCCCGTTCAAAGTGATGTTAGTGTTAATGTTGGACTGTTAATAAATGAAGACAATGCTGAAGAGCTAAAACCGTCTCATGCTTTATTGAGTGGGACCGAAGTCCATAATACTGAACCCTCACAGTGTTCTTTTATAATTATGTAATGCAAATTCCTTTTGTTGGATAAACTCTAGAAAGGGATAGGATTCAAAGCTGGCCTTGCCTCCCTGGCTATGTTGGGTTACCAAATTGTACAGTACTTATTATCTCAGGGTCTCAGGATTTAACCTTTGTTTGTGTTAGGTAAATAGGAATCAGCCACAGAATTGCGAAGTTGAAAGGTACCCAGTAGTCCTTGTGGTCATCTAAACAAACCCCACTTGAATCCAATAGAAATATTTGGCAATGTAAATTTCCCTTCTGTACTCTGTCTATAAAAGGGGTATGGTTTTCCATCTAGTCTAATGCACCCACTTTACTAATGGTTAATTATTTTATAATCTTAATTACTTTATAATCTGTACATGCTACAGATTTTGTTTCCTGAAACATAACATGTGGATGCGATTGTGTACTCTGAACTTATTTCTAGCTCTTGTTTTGTGTTTGTAGCTTCTTGTAATAGTTTTGATTGCTATGCCAAATCAGAAGCAGTAGTCCTATAACTGTGGACTACTTTTTGTCCTGAGCAGAATTCTACCCTGAGCTATTGCTTTCATATCTCTGCTTAACCGAGCCAAATGTGATACTGTTTTCTGGTATTATAACAAAGAATATAATACGCACATCTTCATGTGATCCAGCGAGACCCTTGTTTACTTAAGCATAAGCTTAATACAGAAGATGTTAGTTATTGCTTCACCATAAAAGCATCCTGAGTATAAATTTAAAATTGATGGATCATATAATGATGGACATAATGGATCATATAATTGATGGATCATATAAATTCTGGGTAGCAGGAGTGTTTTTACCCCAATATACTTTAGATTCACTGCTTGAGCTTTACTCTTTTATTTTAATTTTCTGTCTTTATTTTTCTTTTTTTTATTGAATCGTTTTATCCATCTTGAGCTACATTATTATTCCTATGTTTAAATTGTGGTGTATAGAGTGTTTGAATTGTTTTCATCCTACTTTGTTGTAAGCTGCCCAGAGTAGACCCTGTCTAGATGGGCAGGATATAAATTCAATCAATCAATCAATCAATCAATCAATCAATCAATCAATCAATCAATCAATCAATCAATCAATCAATCAATCAATCAATCAATCAATCAATCAATCAATCAAAGAAGTTGGAGAAGCTCAAGTAAGAGAAGGTTGCTTCCACACTCTGTAAAAGCCGTAGTTTCCTTGTATATTTAGAAAATCTGACTGGTGTGGTGGTTAAAAACATTAGATTAAATTTGAAAACACCCAGGTTCTACTATTGAGTGACAAGATTCCCTAGGTGATTATAGGCCAGTCATATTCCAGCAAAACACAGAGGCTGAGAACTATAGGTGCAGCTACACTAGTAACAAGGAGCGAGTCTTCTTTGGAAGGACTGAACCTGATCAAAACAATCTAATCAGACCTTGCCATTCACAGAGAAATGGCTCCTACCAATATCATGAAACCACTTCAAGACATTGGCAAATTAATTGCTTCCCCTGCTCCGCAGAGAGCAGAGGAAGTGAAAAAAAATATGATTGCATATAAACTCTTGCATCGATTATTTTAAAAGTAAAAAAAAATCTTTATAACTGATGCAGCTTATCCACAAGAGTCTATATACAATCAAAGAAAATATTTATGTCACTTCCCCTACCCTCTATCAAGAAGGGGAAGTTATTAATTTGCCAATATCTTGAAGTTGCTTGCTTATTAAGACAATTCACATAATTGGAAAGCTTACTTTGGATCAGTTCCGGCCAATCACTCATGCTGGAACTGATCCCAACCAGAGCGATCCTATGCTCACCAGAATAGTAGAAGCCCCATGACCAGGGTCAGAAAGGTAGGAGTGCTCTGGAGTGAGCAGGCTGGTGCATTCTAGCAAAGATATCATCTGATCATCATCTTTAAGAGCACACCACGCCAACCCTGCAGTGCTCCAAACAGCAGACTAAACAGACTGTGTAGTCAGCCTCTGAATATGTTGCTTTGAGGTCAAGTGAGATATAAATACAGGGAAAAATGAAGCCTGGACCATGGCGCTGTAGTGGAGAAGACGGAAGTTCCTGAATAGTAAAGAAAGTATAATTTGGAGCAGAGCTTGGAAAAGTTACTTTTTAGACTACTGTACAAAGAATCCACCTCAGCCAATATGGCCACAGACAAATTTTAATCAAGCCCACTATTGTCTTCCCTTTTTCCCTTTCCCTTTCCTTTTCCTTCAATTTTGGCAATTCCACCTTAGCTGGGAGAGCTGAAAGCATGCCTTGCATCGGAGAGCAGGGCATAGGAGATTCAGACAACATTCAGGAGTTGGTAGCATCATACAGGATTCTGACTTTCTCTCAGGAGGGAGTTTCCGGATTTACTCTAATGCACTGCACCATTGCAAAGTTTTCCTTATGCTCAGCATATTAGAGACAGTGTGCAATGTGTCTGCTCACAAGCAAGCCTCAACATCAAAAATAAGAAACAAAATGGAGGCCCTGTGAAGGTGGCCCTTCAGGGATGTGTGATTTCTGTACCGACTAGCTGCATAGCAACACAGGAGGTCCCCTTATACTGGACCAGAATCTCAGTCCGCCTAACTCTTGGTCAGTATTAGCTCTCCAGAGTTTTACACAAGTCTTTCCCAGTATTATTTGGTGCACAGCCTGGGAAGGTTACTTCTTTGGACTATAAACCCCAGAATCCCGCATCAGCATGGTTGGAGGATTCTTGGAATTATAATTCAGAAGAGCAACTCTTCCAAGCTTTGGCTGGGAAGTAGATGATTAGTGCGGCTTTCAGGAATCACAGTATTGTTCTGAGGAAGAGATAAGTGACCAGAAAGTCCAGAGCTGTTAATCCCATCACCTTTCAATAGCTTTAAATCTATCACTAAAAAATTCAGCATTGATCTGTGAAAGAGGTGGGTGGCCTGACGCATGAATGAAGCACTTCACTGTTAAAATAGTTGCAGGGCTCTGGGCTACAGAACAAGAAAGGTGTAAGCAAATGTCAACTATAACTTACACACATACACCAGGACCCCCTGGTCAACTGCCGCATCTTGGGTGGTGCCACTGGGCTAACTGAACAGTGATATCTAGAACAAATATGCCTATGAAACTGCTGATGTTGAGAGAATCATTGCCACATTTTCTTCTTAAAACAGACACACATGCACACGTGCACCCATGCACATACACACGACACTAATTTCAGAATTCTACCATTATAATTTACCACATAAAGTTTACAACCATCTTTTGTCTGGTACCACTTCTCATTGCTGTATAGCTCTGCCAGCAATTATGTAGTCCATCTTATTTATTTATTTATTTATTTATTTATTTATTTATTTATTCATTCATTCATTCATTCATTCATTCATGTATTTATTTATTTATTTGTTTGTTTGTTTGTTTGTTTGTTTGTTTGTTTATATGCCTTGCTCTCCATAGGACACCCAAGGCAGAGTACAAAAACTAAAACTATAAAACAATAAATAGTTTTAAAAATACTATATAAAGATAATATTTAAAAAAAAACAATTACCATAAACATATATTAAGGTTAAAAACCAAGGTGAAACACCATTTTAAAACATTTAAAAATCTCTAACTTAATAAACAAGTGTTCCTGAGACACTTCCTGCTTAAAAGCTTGCCTGAAGAGAAACGTCTTTGCTTGATGACGGAAAGCAAAGAGGGAGCGTCCAACTTGGCTTCTTGGGGCAGCACATTCCAAAGTCTGGGAGCGGTCACCGAGAGCCTGGGAGAGTGGTGGGACCAAGAGAAGGGTCTCCTCAGAAGATCTTAAAAGCTGAGAAGGCTCGTATGGGGCGATATGATCCTTCAGATAGCCTGGGCCCAAACTGTATAGGGTTTTATAGGTAATAACCAGCATTTTAAATTGGGTTGGGAAGCAGACTGGCAGGCAGTGAAGCTGTTATAAGAAGGGAGTTACACACTCCCTACATCAGTTCCAGCAGTCTGACTGCAGCATTTTGAACCAGCTGAAGTTTCTAAACACTCTTCAAAGGCAGTTCCACATACACCACATTGCAATACTCCAAAATGGGATGTAACTAAGGCATGTGTCATTGTGTCCAGTCCGGATATCTCAAGGAACAGGCACAACTGGGGCACCAGTCCCAGCCAAACCTACTCCACGCAGCAAGCAAAGGCCCTCCTGGTTACTGCTGAAACTTATTTGTACAATATGGGCAAAATGTTGCAGAGTTTGGAATTTCTGGTTACATTCCTCTAGCTGCTCAGCAGAAGTGCAGGGATTCACAGGTAAAAGTTATTATACTGTACTCAATAATTCACTCCGAGACATTAGCAGGAGAAGGAATAAAGGGTTTCATTCCAATTTAATAGCTCAAACAACAAACTGGAAAAACATGACTGCCTACAACAACAGGCTTCAAGAGACTGACTGACTGTCTGAATGACTGACTGACTGCTTTCAACAAACTAAGGAAAAGAGGGGAAAACCTCCAAGCAGAGAGTTGAGGCTATCTTTGAATCCAGAGGCACAAGGGAACTGTTGGTTAGTGGTGAATAAATTGATAATCACCTCAGCCCAGAAAGGTTTGTCCCAGCCAAACCTACTGAAGGCAGCAAGCAACGTTGCAAAAACTCCATTACAAAACCCTGTTGGTGTAACTTTGCAGCAGTGGAACCTACACTGGTAATTGGAAACATTTAATTTATACTCACGATGAGTTCCCTATCTCCTTCGGGTCCTGAAGCTCTCCAGGGCTCCCTTTTGCCTTTGGGAGTCTCAGGAACAGTGGGGAGGGAGTAAGGCTTTAATAATAAAAAAATAACTGCCAGATTGCCAACCAGTGGTCCCAGGTATTTATTTATTTATTTATTTATTTATTTATTTATTTATTTATTTATTTATTTATTTATTTATTTATTTATTTACTTACTTACTTACTTACTTACTTACTTACTTACTTACTTACTTACTTACTTAGTTAGTTATTTATTTAGTTATTTATTTATTTATTTTACTATTAAAGCCTTTCCCAGAATGGCTTCTGGGTCTCCCAAAAGCTTCCCCAAGGCAAAAGGGAGCCCTGGGGGCACTTGGAACCTGAAAGGCAGCATAGGAAACTTCACATATGTTTAACTTTAATATGTCCAGCGCCCAACCTGGGTCACACCCATGCAAAGTTATGCAACATTATTTTATTCAACAAATATATTTGTGATTGGAATAAAAATCAAGAAATCAAGGAAATTCAAAAAGCATCATTTATTCTTCAACAGAAGATCAGGGAAACATGGGGCCCAAAAGTACATTCAGAAGCAGGGAGAGAAGTTCTTAAAATAGCAGTGTGCTGCTGCATGGAAACCAGGATGGCTTAATTATATTTACCTCTACTTGTATTTGAATGAGAAAAAAAAATCTTTTAAAAAAATAAAATAAAGAAACCTCTTTGTTAAGATTTTTCTACTTTAATCTGTTTGGAAAGTCCTCCTTCTTGCCCTGAAATAGTGCAGATGGAAAAATTAAGCCTCTAAAGAAACTTCTAAAGGAGGAAATATTAAAGAGAGGAGGGAACACATATTGCTTATATAATTGTCATTGGCGCCAATAGGTACCATACTTGGCTGGCCCTGCTATTAACCAGAGCGATGCAGTCACCTTTAATGGCAGATATTGATGGGCAGTGGAGTTATCCACTTGGCTGTTGCTCCTGGATCCCCAACCCATCATTTAAATATTTAAAATAAACAAAATAGATAATACTGTAAATCATTTCTTGGAAGGCAGAGCTCTGTCTGTCTCACATTTGGTTTGGGCCTCCAAACTAGCCATCTGCTTCTAGTTTAGCAGAGGACACCACCCCATTAGCAGTGCTGAAGCAAGATTTCAGTGCCAGACTTGTCAGCTTTATTATATCGTAGAAATTAAATGGGGAAGGGGGCACCATCTTGTTTGCTTCAGGCAGCAAATCAGGTGGAGCAGCCTTGCTTGAGATAGGCAACTCCGGTCTCTACAACAGTGTACACTGGGATAGACCTGGTACCGCCACCTCACAGTGACACAGAGGATACAGCTATATTAGTGGGAGGGAGTGAACTCATGCCGGCCACTTTGGAAGGGTCAGACTTGATTAGACTGATCTAATCAACACCGACAGTTCACATGGAAATCTCTCCTGCTGATTTCGTGGCTTTATAAGCAAGCCCGTTCAGGATAGTGGCAAATTAATCACCTCCTCTACTCGTCAGCAGAGGAAATGCTGAGAAGGGGGATAGAGGTGCTCTATATGAACTATTGCCTCAGCTGAAGCCACTACTGTGGATTCAACTGCAGACAGTTTCTCACTTGGCTCTTTAAGTCAAGGCAAAGAAACTATTTTAATTTTTATATATATATATATATATATAACTGAGGCAGTGCATCATCAATAGTTCATATGCAATTTTTTAAAAATCCCCTTTCCCTGTCCCTCAGCTGAGGAGCTGAGGAAGTTATTAATTTGCCAGTATCATGAAGTGGCTTGCTTAATTACGCTACTTCATGAATTGACAAATTCAAACTGGAAGGCTTGCTTTGGATCGATTCCAGTAACAACATGTACTGGAACCAACCCAAACCAGAATGAGCCACTATTCACACCAAAAAAGCACAAGTCCTTGATAGGGCCTCAGAAAGAAGTACACTGGGGGTTGGCTGGGTCACTCCAGCAAAAACACTGTCTGATCACTGTCTTTAAGAGCAAACCAGCCCATTCCTACGGCAGACCAAACAGCAGGCTAAACACTCGTGTAGCCAGCCTCTAAGTGTTTCTAAATTGTGGGCTCCCTCTGCTCACAACATTGTGCAGCTGTTTTCCTTAACAGTATTTCTCTGTCGAGGAAAAAAGATGGAAGAAATAAACAGAAGAACTGAAGATGATGAAATCTAGATCCAACTAGCGGCAAAGAGCATACTCTAAGATTACAATAAATATGTAGTTTAGAAGAACATAAAAAAACATTTCTAAGTTTGCTTCCATACATATAAATGAAATTCAGTGTCTCCTTTTGTCCTCACTTTTTGTAATGAGCAAGGTGGCACCCTACAATAATGACTTTTTGTACCTGCTTAGTAAGTGCCTGTGGAGGCCAAATGCCTCCACCAAAAGAAAGAACATAGGAGATTGTCTTATGTGCAGTCAGACATCAAGGCCAGCACCGTCAGGCTGAAAGAGGGTGTGGCATTCAGCTCTGCTCTCACCTGTCCGTCACAGCTGGGCAGGGGAACCTCAGCCAATGAGAGGACGGAGGGTGGTGCAGAAGTGGGAGGAGCTGGGTTATATAAGGTGTGTGAGGAGTTTTGAGAGATCAGTTTGATAAATGAGTGATTAGAGAGATTGATAATGAGTGAGAAAGAGCCTGTCAGTGAGGGAAAAGTCTGTGTGAGCTAGTGTCTGATAAACAGTAATTGACAACTTGATTCTATATTTGTGATTTACTCCTTTTATTTCTGGTAATCAATAAACCTTCTATTTATTTGAAAGAAACCCTTGTCCTTTTGATTTAAAGGATAGGTTGGTGGCAGCAAGTTTTTGGTGAAAGCTAGTGAGCACTCTTATAGGCCTGGATTGGTAAAGGCTTGAGAGTGGCCTGCTACAGAGGGCGTGTGGCCCAAGATCATCAATGAGTTTCAGGGCTGTAGTGGTCCACCTAGCATAGTCTTATCTACTCTGGCTGGCAACAATCCTGCAGAAACTCATAAGTACTGTATGCCACTTTTCCTCCAGTGTGCTCAAGGCATTTACTGTGGTTATCCTCCTCCACACTTTGCCCTCACAAGGACTCGCAAGGTCAGGCAGAGGTAGGAGAGCAAACCAAACTGACCATTGGTTACCAGCAAGTTTCATGGTCAATTTGGTCTGTCTCGCTGGTTCTGTCAACTGATTGGCAACCGCTTCCTTGGAACTCTGCCAAGATTATTTTCTGTTCTTACCTAAGGATCACAGATTGTACCTAATAGTCCCCTATTCGAGTAGTTACCAGGCCCAAACCTGCTTAGCTTCCAAAATCAGATGAGAATTGGTACAGTAGATTAAAATCTAGCTAAACTCTGCAAGGAGAGGTGTGCTGAGTCTGTGTATTCTTCCAGATCCCTCCCATACGTACTCCCCCAAGTAGAAACATTCCTATGACTGTGCAGCTGACGTATATACTCCTGAGGCTGATAACTGTGCAATGTAGGCAGGATTATACTGCCTTGCTCTCCACTAGCAACTCCAAAGAGCTCTCTGTTCTGCCCCATTAACAGATAATAAAGTTAACTGGCCCACAACTCAACCAACAGGCAAATGTATTGAAAGCAATGAAGGTCTACCCTTCATTTGGAATAAGATGGTATGATGTGAGATAATCTGATATGATATAACATGATATTGCTGATAAGATTTTATTCATTGATTTTAATGGTGTTAAAATCATGTAGTACTATTACTCTGCATAACTCTATATTTATTTTATTTTATTTAAAATAATTTTTATTTAAAATTATATTTAAAATAAAATTAATAAAATTACCCCACCTTTCTCCTTTAAAAGGACCCAAGGCGGCTTACATCATTAAGAGATACTGTTTAAAGCCAAAAGCAATAAGTATACAAATGCTAAGAAGGATAAAACAAATGGCACACTAAAAGATGGTAAACAAAAGCCACATCAAAAACACGTTCAAAGCAGTAAGGCACAGCAATCCATTTAAAAACCCCACTCAGACAGCCAGTCATTGAAGGCAGGGAAAGATATTTCTGTAGTATGGATAATAGGGAGGCCATGTATCCTCTTTTATAGAGTATAATCCTCAGTTTGAAGTAATGTAGAAGGCCTTGTATTTCAAAGCATCCTGTGCTAGAAGGCCTGTGTAGTTCAAGTTAGGCTGAAAAAGGAACTGTAAGCAGAGAGAACAGGAATCTGGAGGTTGCCCATCAGCATTGTGCACTCACCAAAAAACAATGTTCTTGTGACAATTCTCCCCGTGCAAGTCAAATGTGTAAATGTATTTGTCTGCATAGCCATGATGATATCAGATCACCAGTGGAAGAGCAAGAACAAATGGCAGCCTCATGGCGCAGTGGTTAAAACGCTGTACTGCAGCTAAAACTGTGCTCACGACCTGGGGTTCAAATCCCAGGTAGCCGGCTCAAGGTTGACTCAGCCTTCTATCCTTCTGAGGTCGGTAAAATGAGTACCCAGCTTGCTGGGGGGGGATATGTGTAGCCTGTATAATTAAATTGTAAACTGGCCGGAGAGTGCTTGTAGCGCTATGGGGCGGTATATAAGTCCAAAAATAAATATAAATAAATAAATAAATAAAAACAACCTCCTGCCAGTTCTTTGGTGAGCTTCAGGCTCTTCTTCTAACTTCACACTCAGAACAACCGTGTTCAAGAGAGCAAGCTCAAGCAGTGTAACTGAAACATGCCCAGGAAGTCCAACATTCTAGCAGTATGTCACACTGGCTCTCATTAGTTTAAGAGTAGCTGCCAAGTGTAGTCTAAGACAATGTGTGTGACTCTGAAAAGATTCTCTGTCATACTTAAGTATAATAATAATTGCATGTCATCAATTCTGAATTATGGCAACCCTTTTTAGGGTTTTCCAGGTAGAGAATACTCAAAAGTGGTTTACCATTCCCTTTTTCTGGGGCCATCCTGGGACTGCACTGCTTGCCCAAGGCTACACAGGTTGGCTCTACTCTTAGCAGGGATAGTGGGGCATCAAACATCCAACCTTTGGCTCCATAGCCAGATTCCTAAGACACTGAACTATCTAGACAACTTTTGAGTGAATACAGCCATCCCTAAATTGCAATTTATTTGATTGATTGATTGATTGATTGATTGATTGATTGATTGATTGATTGATTGATTGATTGATTTTTACACTGCCCATCTGGCAGCCAAGGCCACTGTGGTTGGTTTACAACAACTAAATGACAACAATAACATAATGACAGGGAGCTTGACAACACCCATTAAAATATAAAAGATACAAAACAAACTGTTGTGCAAAGGACTGGGTCACTTTGACCCAAAAATTAAAAGCAAAAACAGTCTGCTAAGGTAACAGATCGTAAGCTCATGGAATCTAAGACAAGGCAGGCTTAAGCTCTAAAAGAGGTTCATCTCTGTCCCACAAGCCTTGTAACTATAAACTACTTCCACAAAGCAAAATTTCACAAGACTGTCCATGGAGAGACTGACTTTCCTGGAAACTCTGAACCTCCCATCACACAAGTTACTTCGCCGCAGATCTGTGCTTGTTTCACATCTGGAGGAATTTGTACATAGTTTTGGCAGCAATCCTGCAAACATTTGCAAAGACAAATAATATCAATAAAGGGAAGGGACATAACAATTATACTGTAACAAACTTTTACCAAAAACAGAAATCCTGAAGAGACTAGAAATGTTGAAGGATTGGTTAAGTATGCCAGAATCGCTTAAAGAAAGGCCTGACCACCAGGCAGCTCCCCAATGTTGCAAAAGTATACCCTCTTTTTTAAAAAATCTAGTTGTTTCCCTGAATAAGCTGAGATCAACAATCTACAGCACCAAAACAAGCAGAAGCCATTGCAAATGCTTCACACAGGAAAGTCCCCAGTCTCTGAAACCAGGCATTTGCTTAAAATATTTAAAAAGGTTTAAGCATTTTTCCCAGAATGGACTGGCTTAGAAAGTGGCTGCAACCATGGAACATGTGGTCTGTACAAAGGGCAGGTTCAGTTAGCTGTGATGATTTTACTGGACTCCACAGTGTGGTCGGTGAAACTGTAAATTGTGCATCATGACCTAGGAGGGACCTTTACTGGCAAAGCACTAAAGAAGGCTCTAAATCAAGAGCTGGAGATCTCCTGCCTCTCAGGAATCTTGCCAATGATTTTTTTCACCATCTTCCTTGCTGTTTTCAGTAAGAATGGATAAGAATTTTTTTTTCAGTTTCATTTTCTTTATAAGAACATACTTTCCATCTTTGGGATGGACAGAAGTTGAGATAACAAATCTGGGAGAAAACAAAATTGCTAGAGGTGATTGTGATTTTGACTAAACTGGCCATATTCCACTAACTTGATTGCTGGATCAGACTGCTAGTCTTTTTTTTCTGTCAGGTGCCTCATCTTGTACAAGGTATAGCAGCCAGATATCACACAGACCTCTTAATAGCTCAGAACAAATGTACCTCTTGAATTGCTGCAAATGACAAAAAAACTTGTATTAGTTTTCAAAGAATGAACTACAGTGGGGTCTTGACTTGAGAACTTAATCCGTATTGGAAGGCGGTTCTCAAGTCAAAAAGTCTGTAAATCAAATCTCCATTGACCTACAGTGCATTGAAAACCGATTAATCCCGTAACAGGCCGTTTTTGTTCCATTTTGGTTTTTTTCTGGTCTGTAAGTCAAATCTCAGTCTGCAAGTCAAACCTAAATTTTGCGGCCAGAGAAGTCTGTAACTCAAAAAGTCTGTAAGTCAAGCCATCTGTAAGTCAAGGGTCCACTGTAAATCTTTCAAATTTCTTCATATTTAAGATGTAAAGAACATGAATGGGGAAAAAGGTAAAGGCAGGAAAAAAAGAAACTGACTGATTTACCCAGCAGTTCAGTACCATTCAGCATATATTTCAGTCACCACACAAGTCTGGGAATACTCAGCATCTACAGAACTGTGAGAGTCTCTAGCAATTGGCATTTATTATAATGTATGTCCTCTTTTTCTGCATTCATCTTCTTTGCTGGGTGATTCTGGAATGCATACTTTGCCCTGGAAAAATTTCATACAGTGTTCTGTCTCTTCCTGTCCCTATCACTATCTGCCCTCTTATCACATAGCATAACCCTACTACATAATGGGCAGTGTTGTACAAATTTATGCTGGTGTAGCCTAAATCAGGCAACAGAAATACTAGTTTAAACTAATAAAAAGTTTCCTCTCTCCTCCCTTCCTTCAGATTCCAAGGCTCCCTAGAGATCCCTTTGGCCCTGGGAAAGTCTTTGGGAGCCTTGGGAAGAAAGGGAAGCCTTCAATAGTTAGTCTGTCAGTCCGTCAATCAATCAATCAATCATCACCACCACTACCAGATCACTGGGATCAGGACTACCAGAGGCAATTTGGCAGTGAGCCCTAGCAAGCCTTAGAATCTTAAAAGGGGTTAGGAAGCATTTCTGGATTATGTCTGCATTAATTTATACCAACAGGAACTTGCTCCCTGTTTCCTTTTCCATCATGAAGCACATGGTATTGCTATATCATCTTATAAAAACAATTATATTGTGTGGAAGGAGAAGTCATCCCCACACACCTAATATTCAAACCTGGAGCTAGATAATAAAACTACATTATAGAAGATGGAGAAGAGATAAAAATAAATACTTCATAAAGTGCACAGTTAAACAATGGCATTCACTGTCATGGGACAGACCTGCTTTAAAGAAGGATTAGGCAGATTCCTAGAAGATATGGCTGTCAGTGACTACTAGTCATAAGAGCAGTTTATTATATCCAATATATTTCAGGCTATCACTTGTGGGAAAACATGAAAGAGTACAGTGGAGTCTTGACTTGAGAACTTAATCCGTATTGGAAGGCGGTTCTCAAGTCAAAAAGTCTGTAAGTCAAGTCTCCATTGACCTACAGTGCATTGAAAACCGATTAATCCCGTAACAGGCCGTTTTTGTTCCATTTTGGTTTTTTTCTTGTCTGTAAGTCAAATCTCAGTCTGCAAGTCAAACCTAAATTTTGCAGCCAGAGAAGTCTGTAACTCAAAAAGTCTGTAACTCAAGCCGTCTGTAAGTCAAGGGTCCACTGTATGATGTTATTGTCTAATTGTGGACTACTTGCTTCTTTTACCACCTTCCTTTGCCTAGGAAGTGTGCTTGTAGCAAGGTGGGAGAGAGTCTATCAAGCTGTTTTGGCAAAGGCTTGTAGTTACATTGCAACCAAATACTGTTCTAAGGTAGCATTTGTTAATTGAACATCATTAATTTTAATTGGGGTTGTGACAAACCCAGACCTACTGGGATATGCCACAGTTTCACTAAGCTGCCACCAACCATTCCCTATAAGAAGTCACACAGACCAGGGATGGATTTTTAACAAATAAAAGAACAAGGTTTATTAAATAACACACAGGGAAAAATAAAATGATCAAGTGAATAAGATACAGTAACGTGGCTTAGTCTCAATCATACATACACACAGTTTGGTTCACACAGAACACTTAACTTGAAGCACAGACCCTGAACCTATCAGTTCTGGCTAACCATACAGACACCTGAACCTATCAGGTTGGTACTGACTGACACACAGTAGTACCCTGTCTGACACACAGACTCCCACTCAAGCTTCTTCTCTCAGCTCTTCTCCAGCTTCTCCCTCAGCTCCACACACGCTCCACATATATATACAGTACAGCCCCTCCTCCTGATGTCCCGCCTTCCACTCCCCATAGGATGGAACTTTCCCTCCAAACCCATGACAGACAGGTAACATCAGTGCTGTATGTAACAGGGGTTATGGGCTAGAGCAATCTGTAATATTTAGAACTCCCTTGACAACACATGTGGTGCAATTATTATGTCCACGGGGATGGGGAAGGGAGTACTCCCTAGGGGATCCGTGATATGCAGCAGGAAGGTTTCCAACATGATTGAAAACAGAAATGTTGTTTATTTGTGCTTTTTAACCACAATTTCATTTCTGTGTGAGGTGATAGCCAAATAGAACTAAGAATTTTGTTGTCTCTTGCCACTTGTAGATGTCACCATCAGCCCACCTCTTCCTAGATCACCTCCACCTTCTTTAAGAAAATATATTTTATTCTTTGTTCTCTCTTTGCTTGCAACTGAAGGCCAACTGTGAGGATACTTCCATGTTGTTCTACAGCACATTTGCCCACATAGAAGCCAGTTCTAAGAACTTCCACACTCAGATCTAGGTTTTATCCTCTTTTAACCTGAATGATTAGTTTGAAAGGATTTCTTATCATGAGGACCCTGAGCGATTACTCCTAAATCACAACTCACTTCACTCTGTGAACAAATTCCAACAGTACAGGCCCAGCATAGTCCAGAAGTGGTATAGCCTTCTTCCATTACATTGGGTAAAATCCTAGTGTGTTTTTATACGCATATACTTTCAAATCTACTGTGTAACTCACTGTGATGAATTGTCACTTTATAACAAGGCACTGGTTGTGTTACTTGGTACACAGATGTTGTGCAGTTGGGTGTGTGCCTTGTAATGTGACCAGTAGCTCACTAATCAGCAGCAATTTACTGCAGTGAGTTATGTAAGTTAACATGTATGTGCAAGTCATTAACAGGATTTTGTTTTCAAATTCTCATTCCAGTGGAGGGACTGTTCAGAGATCAATTACTAGGAAGTCTGAATGATTACCGTCCATTAGATCTTTGCCATGAAACCTGAGGCCTATAGGCAGGAGATGATGGAAGATGCTTGGTTTTAATTAGTCCTGCCTTGAGGCTTGTATTCTGATTGCTCCAAAGAAACAGAGAGCAAAACAAGAAAAGTGGGGCCAGGGATCTTATCCTATCTCTGTAGGAGGCAGGGATGGGGACTTGCAATGCTCTCAAGTCCAACTTAAGTTGTACTAAGACTCAATGCATTTTTTTAAAGATTCAGACTCAGCTTTTACTTAGACTCATTTTTCTGAGTCACATATTCGAATCTTTGCAGGAGAGGCAGGCAAATGGCAGCAAACAGCAGAGAAAGAGGTAGCAACAGGTAGGAAGGGTTTTCAAGAGGGATTGGGGCAGCTTGTCAGTGCTTGGCCTTGTCTTCGCAAGTAGAGAGACAATCTCCCAGCCCTATTGACTAAAAATCCCAGAAGGCTGGGTGACACCTCTACCACTGTCAGAAAAATAAAATGGGAGACATCACCTTTTAAAAAAAAATCAGAGTATTCCAGATGACCCTGATGACAAGATGGGTATATCCTGCTGACATGATGAGAATGGGGGCCCCGCCTCCTTCTGAGGCTCCTGCCAGCTGGCTGGCTGGCCAGCTTCCCTCACAGTGTAGAAGGGGGGGAGGAGGAGGAGCCCACCTCAGGAAAGGCAAGGGAAACATGGGTTGGGAGCTCCTTGGAAGGCAGTGAGCCTGGCTAAGGGGAGCGCTGGGGGGACCTTACCAGCAGTCGGGGGGGTTGAAACTACAACTCTCAGAATTCCCTAGGCAGGGACTTGAAACTCATGTTTGAGTCTTGGGACTTGGACCCAAAGACTCAGTCTTTAGACCCAGACCCAAAGATTCGCCAATATCCTTGGTAGGAGGACACTGGAATGGCCACAGAAGACATGTTCTGACAATAGTAGGCAATGGCGCTAAATGTAGAAAGCGTTCTCCCTTTCCACTGTATTGCCACAGCCATCCAAGGAACACCAAAAAGATGGAGTGCTTTAGAAGCAAATATTTGTACTTCCAGGAAAAAAATTCCACTGCCATTCCCATCATTAAGAAATCCAGGGCATTAGACCACCCAGGGAGATTTTTGTGTCCTTTTACAGAGGACATAGCTCTGTTGGAAAAGCCTTCAGAAGACATGTCTCTTTCTTTTTGAAGAACCGGCCAATCCAAGTTTAGTTTAAAGAGTAGGAGCACATAAGAAGATTAAGAAAGAAGAAGAGGATGAGGAGCAAGAGTCATGAACTTGCTTGAAGACAAATTGCATCTGAGCAACAATTTGAGCAGGTGCAAAGGTCCCCTCGTAATTCTTCTCCTTCCTGTTTTGAGATGCACTGCATTTTTGTTTACATTATAGCAAGGATTTCAAAATTTGCATTTATATCTGGAAGTCAGCATACGAAATATTAACCATGTTTATGTCTTTTCCATAGTGCTACTTCATGCATGGCCATCTAGAAGCTACTGGTAATCTAGGAAAGGGAATTTCAAATATAAGAATGAGGAAGAAAGGAAGAAAGGGACCCCACCCCAGATCAAGGGTTTAGTGGACCACAGTTCTATATGAAAAGGTTGCAAGAGTTGTAGAGCTGTACTAAGCTCCATTGTCAGTCAGGAAATAGGGATGCTTTTCTTTTTCCATTTAAGGCACCAAAAATTTAGAAAGAGATCAACCTAAGGCAGTTGCAGTGTGTTTTGTTCTCATGCCTAAACACATTATAATGGGGTAAGGAAACTTTGGCCATCCCAATGTGTAGCACTAGCACCCCAAGAGTCTCTTAACCGGAACTGGCTGGGGCTTCTGAGAACTGAAACTGAAAACATCTGGAGCACAAAAGCTCCCCTCAACCCTGCTGGATGTTGTTTGATCATTTTTGGCATGTGACTGGTCAATCGTACTATAATATTCTTGATGGGTCAATTATCTAACCTGCATATTCCTATTTGAACCTCCAATCCTTATGATGGGCCGAACCAAGAGTCTGCCACAAACTGTATATTCATATTTCTCCTTTTGTTCTTGTGAAATGCCTTACAACATAAGCCAGCCAGCCGTTTCTCCGTCTCTTTTTAAACTCTGGTTGCTGCATTAGATTTCAGGGGAGATCACACTGGAAAGCCTTTCTCAGGGTGATGGGTCTGCTTTCCTTCAGAGACAAATTTAAAAAACAACCTAAAGCTAGCCAATTAGAGTCTGAGGCTTAGACTACCATTTATCTCATGAAAAAGGGGATTAAAGCCCTCTGATAATATATAAAGCGCTTAAAAGTTTAAAGGGGAGCTGAGCTTTTATCTGAGCTATCAGGCATCATAAAGTAAGAAAAGGCCATTCAGGAAGCAGCCTGGGATTGGACTGCAGACCATTCCAACTAATAACCTAATGCAAGACATTTGACTGGAGTGGATCCACCACATTGCCACTATACCAAGAGTTTGTTGCTATTCCTTTATCTCGCAATCCTTTATTCCTGTTGGACTGAGCATGGAAAACTTGCTTTTTCATTACAATTCCCAGAATCCACGAACCAACATGGCTCCTGGCCATGATGGCTGGAGAGAATCTTGGAACTGTAATGCAAAAAATTACTTTTCCATGTCCTCTGTTGGGCTTCACTTTGAGCAAGGTGCTAAGAAGTTTAATCTCAGGAATGAGATGAGGTGGATTAATGGAAATTACCATTTCCTCATTCCTTTCTGTATTTATAACAGGGAGATTATTGCTCTTAAATACATGTTTCTTGTAAGATTGTTATGGGAAAGCTTTAGTCTTCATATTTTGGCTGACAACATCAGCCAGAGTCATTGGGTTGTGGGAGCTCAATGTTCTCTACTTCTGTTCAAAGAATTTAAAAGAAATAACATGATCCCTGTATTAATTGTCTTGGGTTCTTGCTTAAGGTATCAGGGTCAGACAGAATGACTGGCATACTCAAATGTGAATTTCTTGCTTTAATCACCTGAACTTGAACTGGAGTGCAGCAGATACAATCATTCTAGGCAGTAGCAGCTTCAAAACTTGCAGGTTCATTTTACTTTTTAGATATTGCTAATTGACCTATTTAATATGTGATATTATTTTAAAAGTTGAAAATTTCAAGTGAATTACAATTTAACTAATATTCTGCTGTATTATTTGCAGTTATGGTTATTGCATTTACAGTGTTCATTTTGTTAACTTCTCTGAGCACTGTGGAGTTCTGGTGAAGTATAACACTCCACTAATGCAATTTCATATAAGCTCATATTTGCCTTTGCACACATGGAGATCAGCTTATTGACCTTCTTGTATAAGAAAGTTCCACATACATTGGTAAATGTGAAACATCTTCCACAATGGACCATTGCATAAGTTAGTCAACTAAGCAGGATCCTGGTCTGAAGAATGTACACAAGGGCCCTGATTCATGTGCTAGTGTCTCTGAGGGCTTGTGGACTAAGGGATCTCACCCTCAAATGGTTGGGAATTGTTCCCCCATTTCCTCAGTCCATGAGCTACCCATGCTGACTATTTTCTCCAAATCATTTAGGCTTAAATAAAATGGCCTTAATTGCAATTACCATGAGATCCACAGTTATGATAATATTTACAAGTGCAAAATGTCTGCTCAATCTTATGTGTACGTACACCTCCAGGATGGTTCAAACTGTCCTCCAGCTGACTAGCATTTGAGAGCTGCCAACAATAGCATGATTGAAGCACCTGTTAAGCCCCACCTTTCTACTAAGATTTTCCTAACTGAGGGTGAGACTACACAGCAGGGAAAATGTGAATGGATTCACTGTGAAGTTGCACCCAGGAAGTCAGGCCTTCCAGCGTTCAACCAATCACACTCGAGTCAGCAGAGAGAGGGGAAGAAATCAGTTTTGTTTGGACATTGTTAACCATTTGATTCCTCTTCTCCACACACATAGTGCCAGAGTCTGCTTTTTTCCCTCTTCCCTTCTCATCTTTTTTGTTTGTTTGTTTGTTTGTTTGTTTGTTTGTCCGTCTGTCCGTCCGTCCGTCCTTCTTTCTTTCTTTCTTTCTTTCTTTCTTTCTTTCTTTCTTTCTTTCTTTCTTTCTTTCTTTCTTTCTTTCTTTCTTTCAAAAGCAATGAACTGGCAGAAATAAAGGAGGACATTTTCACTTCAGTCTTCTTTTCAGCTTCTAAGGGTAGCTCTACTCAGCTTTGACTATCCAGATTTTCAGGAGGCACAGTTAAAACAGAGCTGCCTTAAAACTTCCTCCCCTTCCACACCACCCTTTGGTCACTCAGCTGCCTCAATCTTAGATAAGCAAGAAAAAAGGAAAGAAAGAAATCGAAGGGAAGGGAAGGGAAGGGACAGTGAAAGCAGACCTAAGCACATGATGTAGGAAGGAGAGGTTTCAAACAGCAGCCAGTTTCCATGATGCCCTGCCTCTCTCACTGCAGCTGCAGCTGGTTGAGCTGGCTTTAAATACAGTGGCCACAAACCCATCCACATTGGCTCAAGCAACAAAACAATCTAAACCAATGCAAAAGCAGTCAATTTCAAAAATTGAAGCCCCAGTGGCAGAGAAAAAACCTATATATATATTGGGGGGCGGGGAATCTGGACTGATTCAATTTGATTTGTACATCATGTAGTCAATGGAAAATAATGCAAATCAGACTGTTCTACTCTCAGAGCATTTCCTGCATTATTTGTCAGCAAAATTATCCCAGGATGGATGGGGCTAAACATGGTTGTTTTGAGGGATGGCATGCTATTTACAGCAATCCTTGCATCCACGCACAAGGATTGGGTGGTTTCTGGGCAGAAAATCACATGTCAAGTTACTTTATTTAGCCCACTCTTACCTTTGAAAGAAAAGAAGAGAGTGAGAGAGATAGAGAGAGAGAATGATCCCCCTCTGTATCACCTCCATTCTCCCCCTCCAAAGGGGAGCATGGGAAAATTCCAAGTTTTTAAAAAGTGGCATACTACTGAACTGACTTGCCAATCAAGTGGTTCAGCACTGAGCTTTAGAGAGATATTTTAAAAAACACCTCTATCCTCTTCTGTCTCCCCTCCATGGGAGAACAAGACAGAGTTGGATTTTTGTTTATTAATAAATAACATCCTTTTAGATTGCAGTGATTGTAGCAAAGGGATCTGCTTTGATCCGATACCAACAATTGCACATGCCAGGACCAAACCCAAATGGACTGATCCCACCACAATTTTAAAAAATAGCTCTATTAGGGATCCAAAAAGATGTGGGTAGATATGAATAAGGGGTGGGCTCATTTACAATTGCCTGTACATTGTATGGTTCGGGAAAATGAAGCGATCCAAATCACAGGAGAAAGGACTATCCGATGGTACCCTGACTGTTCTTGTGTGCTAGCATGAGTCCTTGCTTTTAAATTTTTTCAGTGGATTTAATTAATATTTTTACATATTTTAATTGACTACTTACTATTTTGTATTACAATGATTTTCCTTGTACTTTTCATTGTTTTCCCTTTCTGTACAACAAATTGAGATATCATTTTAGATATGGCAAGCAAACAGTATATAAACTGATTAAATAAATAAAATGGACAAATCCAATGGATAGTCTCAACTAAAGGAGATCCATTGAATGAATAGGGTGTTGAGGCTATGTGCTGTCAACTTGTTCCCATCTTATGGAGCCATAACAGGGTTTTCAAGATTCAGGAGATATTTGAGGAGTAGAATACCGTTGTCATCCTCCAGTGAACTTCCATGGCCAAATGGGGATTTCAACATTCCATCCGGCTTTCTGTCCACTACATCACACTGACTTTCTCTTGGGACTTGCTGAAACAAACTTAGCGTAAGTTCAGTTGATTCAATGAGCTATTCTAGTTGAGGTTAACAGTTGGCTTTTGCCAAATATACAGTAGCATGGCCTTTAGAATGAGGTTTTAAAAGCATCTTGTTCAACCTGTTTTTATTTAGTTAGTGCAACATTTGGCCAAGCTGTAATCCACATCATTGTCCTTGTAAGCACTGCCTCCTTCCCGATCAATGTCTCCAGTTACTACCTGGTGACAGTATTTGAAGTATTAGCCCATCCTGATGTCACACATAAGTGGGAAAATATTAAATTACAACTTCAAATACTCCAGTTTTGCTACATACATGAAGGTGGTGAATACTCGTAACCTGTGAAATCCTTTTTTAATTTGAGACTCAGGTTAACAGGAGACAGTTTTGGAATACATTGATGAATTCTGATGTGGCTGTGCTTTATGATGTGTTGACTGGAATAATAGAGGATGCAGCATGTTTTATAGCTTGCTTTGTGGCATAGTTTCTAGGGTTATTTGGGCTCCAAACATTCTTAGCATTTGCAATGTGTGCATTAGGACTTAGACTACTGCCAAAGCTGTTTAAAAATAATTCACCATGACAAACTTTGGTTTCACATGATCTGAATGCAAACATCCTCATTCTTGTCTCTCCTAGCTGTTGAGTGCAGACAAAAAAATGACCTATTAATCGCGACTGTCTGAATTTCAGCATATCCTGTTGAATAGCTATTGATCCAGCTCAACCAGGAAGGGCATGCAGCAAGCTAAATTGGCTCACAGGAAACATGCAAGACATTCTCTTGTGTTACCACCTGGAAGAGATGAGATAAAGCCTGGAATTCAGCTGAACAATATTAACACACCTCTGTGAAGTATGCCTTCCTGTCTACAAATGCCCTGGGGAATAAAGTCCCACTAGTACAACCAAGAATATTTCTAGGGAAAATAAAGTGAGCACTGGAACTTTATATGTGCATCTATGAATATATGTTTTGTTTTTTTAATATCATATTTCTAGCCACCAGAGCTCCTGAAGAGACAATTTCCAGATTATTTGAACCTGCATGCAACCTTCTATATCTCCTTAAATTACCCTATCATCCTTAGATGCAGCAGCAAAGGTTGTCTGTACTCCATGCAGAAATACAATTCAAACACCAGAATTCACCTACATGTTCAGTCTTGTTTTTCCCCAAAGCTTTTGTGATTTCAGCAGCCTAATTTGGAGTGCAAAGGCAGTTGAAAAATAAAATTAAATGTGCATAGTTCTGTCTATCTATATATATGTACTGGTCATGCTAGCTCAGAGACTGAAAATTAAAACAGCAACTTATCCTGGCCCTGAGGAGGTTCAGATCTGTCTTTAATTTGACCCTGGCCAAGAGAGGCTAAAGAGCCCCATCAGTGGAGTATTTGTTGGGAACATGGGAAAGAGCCTCAGACAGTGTGAGACCACTGGCTCATTGAGCAGTGTTATCAACTCTGACAGCTACAGGACAAAACAGGAATCTTGGCTGTCCTAGGCCTCTGACAGGATTTCTTCATAGCCCTATTCTGACACTGCTGGCCTTCCTTCTTGGACTCCCATCAAAATATAACCAGAATTGACACTCCTTACCTTCCAAAATCAGGTGAGATCATGCATTCCAGGTGACATGCTGTTTTGCATGCTAATTTTGCATCTCTTCTACATTGAACTCTATAGGGGAGAGGGAAGGGAGAGGACGCTCAATTCCTGGAAGTCTAGGGAAGATTGAACTGTCATTAGCTGAGGATGCTTTAGTCCAGATCTGCTGCATTGGACAAGCTGCTGCTCTATAGTATCCACAAGAGAGCTTGAGAACAGGTGCAGCTAAAGATGTTGGATTGGAACTCCTCTAAGCCCAAGCCAAAATACCCAATAGCAATGGATAATGGGAGCTATGAGATCTGAAGAGTCACATCTCTTCAACTCTTTTATGAGAAATCTCTCTCAGGTCAAAAAGAGGAAGTATATGGAGCAGGAGGAAGGAAGGGCAGCCCCTAAAAGGGTAAAAAATGAAGAAGGAGAAAAGCTTGCTTACTTTGACTTTTACCTCACACATGGCCTACACTCAGTGCCACAGCTTGTGCTTTTCTGATCAGTTTTCTTTGCCACCTCCACCCCCCACCATCCAGCTGCTATACCTCCCTCAGTTTAATTTCATTACATAAGATGTGGAAAATTTTGAGAGGGAGCTGAGCTCCAGGGAACTTTACAGACATTCAGGGCCATCAAAATCCCCCAGTTGCCTGAGTTACAAGAGAAACATTGCTGAGAGAGAGGGAGAGGGAGAGAGAGAGAGGAGAAGTTCAAGTAACCTGACACATTTTACAGAGCATGTGACATGCCACTTACAGTACTTGCCATTACTGCTTTTTTAACACCTCCACAATAAGTACAACTGTGTGCCAGATTGAAGGGATATTATCATGTACTGTAATACCTCTACCATATCCTCTCTTGTCCTCAGGATAATTGTGCACCGGAGCTCTATCATGCACATGACATAATAAAAGCTTTGTGCGAACAGAAGCAGCAATGAACTGTTTAACATGTGCCGACAGGGTTTTCTGTGGTTCAGACAACAGTTTGTTTGTTTGTTTATTAAATTTATATACCACCCATCTAGAACATGTCTACTCTGGGTGGTTTACATGTAACATAAAAATAAACTAAGGTAAAATCCAAGATGGGGGAAAGGAAAAAATGAAGAAAAAGAAGAAAGAGAGGAAAAAAAGGTAAAAGAAAATAGGCTAAATAATGGCAGGGAAGGCCTGCCTCTACAGCCATGTCTTCAAGCTAGTCTTGAAGGCCCTCGGCGAGGAAGCTAGGCAGATCTCTACAGGTAAGTTGTTCCATTGGCGAGGGGCCACTGCCGAGAAGGCCCGATTTCTAGTTTTTTCCACCAGGCCTCTCTTGGCGTTCGGCCCCTCAGCCACCTGGCCCTTTATGATGTAGTAATAATGGCTATCTGTTGCAGACAGAAAGCCGCACAAAAAAATGAACTATATGTTATCTATGCCATGCATAAGGACACTTAATTATATTTTCTGAGTTACAAAAGTAACACCTAACACATTTGGTATTATCTGAAGGAAATCGCTAAATAATGACCATGGCTAGTATCAGAAGATATAAGCAAACAAATTAAAGCAAATACAAGGTCTGTTCATACTGTGAAGTACTACATACTGTTTCACTGGTTACTGCTTCTGGGACCAGCTCATAGTGATGGTAATGATCTAGCCAGCTTGCCTCCGAGCTATTTAAAGGAACGTATCTTCCCGCATGTTGAGATTTCTAGGGAAGAGTCTTTTCTCAGACCTGCCACCCTCACAGGCATGTTTGGGAGGACATAAGAGACAGCATTTTCATGGGTTGCTCCTCAGCTATAAAACGTTTTCGCAAATGAGGCTAGGGTGGCTGCATTCCTATTGTCCTTCTGCTGATAGGCTAATTCCCTCCTTTTCAAGCAGGCCTTTGTAAACTGAGTGATCTGCTGGGAAATGGGTTTTAGCTGTGAAGCACAATATATTTTTCTGTTTGACAATGTATTTTTAACTGGTGTTAATAAATGGCTTTTTAATATCAGTATATACTTAATAATATATTACTGTAATTTATAGTGATTGTAGTTGCACATGTCCTATGTCTTTTTCAACGCTTTAGGACTTTCTGATGGAAGGCACAATAAGAATAAAATAAAAGTTAGTCACCAGTGCCTGTACTTTGGGCCCTGCTAATTAATTAGATTTTTTTTGTTGTTGTTTAGTTGTTAAGTCATGTCCGACCATTCATGATCCCATGGACCAGAGCACACCACACCCTCCTGTCTTCCACTGCCTCCCAGAGTTTTGTCAAATTCATTCTGGTAGCTTCGATGACACTGTCCAACCATCTCATCCTCTGTCGTCCCCTTCTCCTCTTGCCTTCACACTTACATGAAGGTTCCTTCACACTTACATGAAGGTTCCTAACATGAAGGTCTTTTCCAGGGAGTCTTCTCTTCTCATGAGATGGCCAAAGTACTGAAGCCTCAGCTTCAGGACCTGTCCTTCCAGTGAGCAAAGATTATATTGGCTATCAAAATGGATGGTTTGCCTGCTTTAAAAAAGCAGTATTGTAGCAACAAGCTTCCAACCTGCTGAGACAAACATCTATATCTGCTCTAACTAATTAGTTAAGTATGCAGCTAGATGTCTCAGGGAAAAGGAACTAATAGTTTCAGCAAGCTGGCTTTAGACTTTTTAAGGTACTGTAGAGAAAAGGCAGCATCTCTGACTCCAGGAGAGCTGATAAACTGCTACTTCAGTCTTGTCCTCTCACATCAGGAGATACTTTACACAGTATGATGGAAGCTTCACCTCTGGGAAAGCACTTCTTCCTCCGTCAAATCATACTCCATTTATAGTATGTGCAAACAGAAATTCCTGGTAGGATTTGTGGGTCTGGAATTCACAAACGTCAGTCTGTAGCCACCAACACTAGATCAAGTGAGTATTAGTCAGACTGCAGGTATGGCTGCATTGTCTGTGTTGAATGAAGATTTAGTTGGAAAGTTTTTGTTTTGTCTTGGTTTGCTCTAAATCAATGGACTAGGTCAGTAGTTTCTGTGGAACAAATGTCATGTGGTGTAGAAGATCTGTGATGATCAAACCTTCCTGACATCGTTTTCTTTATTTATATAGAGAGAGGAGGTTGTTTCTGAATGGGACAAGCTGTTTTAACTCCTTTTTTGTGTAGTTATGCTTCTGGCTCAGTGATGCAAGTATCTGGCTGAGGAGCCAGATGTTGGGAGTTTGATTTCCCATTGTACCTCCTGGGAGAAGAAGTGGCCTGTGGGGGTTTGGGCAAGTTATACAGTCCCAGGATGTCCCCAGAAGAAGGGAATGGTAAAGCATTTCCGAATACAGTATTCTCTCCCTATAAAACTCCATAAAGAGTCACCATAAGTCAGAACTGACTTGATGGTACATCACCATCATCATGACTCTCCTAAAGCCCGCTCTAAGCCTATTCTCCAAATCTGCTTCTTGCTGTACTGGAGAAAATAAAAATAACCAAATAGGGTGGTTGTGGTAGTCCAAACTATGTACTAGCTGTCTGTTATTTCCACAAACCTGGTACAAGTTGTGCCCCCCATATCTATATTGGCAGCACCATTAAGAATCTGGACATTGTCAACCACACTATGAGGGTTTTATATACTGCCCTATAATGCTAAAGCACTCTCTGGGTAGCTTACAATATAATTATGCAAACAACAACTCCCCCCACCCCCCGCAAGCTGGATACTCATTTTACTAAACTTGGAAGGATGCCTGCTTGAATCCATGGGGAATGAACTCAGGTTGTAAGGAGAGGCTTGACTGCAGAAATGCAGTTTAATCACTGTGCCATTGGGCACTTACATCATCTTCTGCCAGCAGCACTTCTCTGCATTCTATTTAGAACTAACAGAACAATCTCTGCAAAAAAAGGACAAAAATCTGATAATAAGAAAGACAACAAGGAGAAAGCATTTTCAGAATACTTCATCCTTCCAAAATATTCTGTATGGATCTCAGATTGTCTGTTGTGTAAAGGGGGGAATTACAATGTAAAACATGAGCGACAGAGAGAAGAACCTGGCTACACAAACAGGTTCTCTTGCATCTTAAATAGAAGTCACGGCTTCCCAGTGCACTAAATTAATAACCCAACTTCCTGTAATATGGTATGGATATAAAATATTGTTTCCCATAAACAGCTCTTAGCATTCCTGTGACAGCCAAGTCTATCTTTCTTATCACCCTGGCCAGGATCTGATAACTGAGATCTTGATTGTCCCTTTTGTATGTTATTAAACCATTCTCATATTTTCTATTATTTCTCACCTGGACAGGAATCTCATCAGCATGGAATAAATATAGGAGACATATATTTGTACTCTCTGTGTCTGAAAAAGTGGATTTTGATCCACGAAAGCTCACAATGAAATAAATCTGTTAGTTTTTAAAGTGCTGCAATATTTTGATCCCTCCTTTTCCTTTTTGCCACCAAGTGTCATAGTATCACTCCCAAGAAAAGAAACTTTAAAATGTGTGGGAGGAAGCAAGGATTTTACTTTTAAATGTTTAAATGAAATGATTACAGCACCACAGCAGAATATGCTATTACTACATGGTACAAATCATCACATGCCAAATAAGTGGACATAGCTCTTAATGAATCATTTAGGATTATTTCTGGCTCCCTGAAACCTATCTTCATTGAAAAAGCTATTGCCCCTCCAGAAGTATGTTGAGAGGTGCTAGAAAATAAGGAACAAAATTGAGGTAATGCAGAAGGAAATCCATCCATTTCATGAACACCAATGTCCTAGACCACTGGTTCTTAACCTTGGGTTACTCAGGTGTTTTTGGACTGCAACTCCCACAAGCCTTCACCACCAGCTGTCCTGACTGGGGTTTCTGGGAGTTGCAGTTTAAAAACACCTGAGTAACAAAGGTTAAGAACTACTGCCCTAGACCACTGGTTCTTAACCTTGGCTTACTCAGCAGTTTTGGACTGCAACTCCCAGAAGCCTTCACCACAAACTGTGCTGGCTGGGGTTTCTGGGAGTTGCAGTTCAAAAACATCTGAGTAACAAAGGTAAAGAACCACTGCCCTAGACGATGGCTAAAACCAAGGAAGTTTTCTGCACACATCCCAAGTTCTGGAGGCAGGTGGTGCAGCATGGGCTCTCCCATTTTGAAGAGACACTTTTTCAGCAGGCCAAGGCAAAGAGGCAGTCCCGAAACTAGCAAAATCAGGAAGCTGGACAAGGGACGGATTGTATTTGTCTTCAGTGTGGAAGGGATTGTTACTCTCAAATTGGCCTTCTCAGCCACACTAGACACTATTCCAAGTCCTCTATTCAGAGCACATTACCATAGTCTCTTGAGACTGAAGGATGCATAATCTAAATATCAAGCTCTAAATATTAAACCAGAAGAGGTTAGGCTAAACCTATGGAGAACAAAAACCACACACCTTGCTGAATGAATGAATGCGGAAGAGTACTTCCCATCAGGACAAAACTCTAGCTATCTGGACTATCTAGAAGTCACTTAATAGACTTCAAAGCAAAGTAGGAATATCAAAGAATAATCAAGAAAAAAAGGGTACTTGGATACAGGACAAATTTTATGTGACTGTGGAGAAATTCAAACAAAGCAGGATTTATGTGCATGCAATTTATGCCTTATAACTTATATGCAGAATACATCATGCGAAAGGCTGGACTGGAGGAATCCCAAACCGGAATTAAGATTGCCAGAAGAAATATCAACAGCCTCAGATATGCAGACAATACCACTCTAATGGCAGAAAGTGAAGAGGAATTAAAGAACCTCTTAATGACAGTGAAAGAGGAGAGCGCAAAAAATGGTCTGAAGCTCAACATCAAAACAAACAAACAAAAAACTAAGATCATGGCCACGGGCTCCATCACCTCGTGGCAATTGGAAGGGGGAGATATGGAGGTAATGACAGATTTTACTTTCTTGGGCTCCATGATGACTGCAGATGGGGACAGCGGCCACGAAATTAGAGAACGCCTGCTTCTTGGGAAGAAAGCAATGAGAAACCTAGACAGCATCTTAAAAAGCAGGAACAAAGGTCCGCATAGTCAAACCTATGGTTTTTCCAGTAGGGATAAATGGAAGTGAGAGCTGGACTATAAAGAAGGCTGACCGCCAATGAACTGATGCTTTTGAACTGTGGTGCTGGAGGAGACTCTTGAGAGTCCCTTGGACTTCAAAGAGAACAAACCTATCCATTTTGAAGGAAATCAACCCCGAGGGCTCACTGGAAGGACAGATCCTGAAGCTAAGGCTCCAATACTTTGGCCATCTCATGAGAAGAGAAGACTCCCTGGAAAAGACCCTCATGTTAGGAAAGTGTGGAGGCAAGAGGAGAAGGGGACAACAGAGGACCAGATGGATGGACAGTGTCATTGAAGCTACCAACATGAATTTGACCAAACTCTGGGAGGCAGTGGAAGTCAGGAGGGCCTGGCATGCCCTGGTCCATGGGGTCACGAAGAGTCAGACACAACTTAATGACTAAACAACAACAAATTTATGCCTTATTTATGCCACAAATGAATTATTTGTACAAAAAAGATCTAGCAAAGGGCCATGATAATGCTATGGAAGTAGCCCACTTCTGGTCAAAAGTAGTCTAAATATCTTAGCTTTTAAATTTGTTTTAATTTTACCTATTATACATAATTTTAAATAGTGTTTTATAATCTATTATTTTATCTGTTGTAAGCCACCTTGGGTCTCCAATGGGGAGAATGGTGGCAAATAAATAAATAAATAAATGCATCACCAGCTTTGTCATCTTTTCTGGAATCCATAACGTTCATAATAATAAATCAGTCATGTCTAATGATATAAAATTATGCTGACTTGAGAAGCCACAGTGGTGTTCACCCAACCCATGTGGTTCCTATTTACCAGTTTGACTGGACCAACGTGAGCTCTAGCCACAACAAAGTGGGTTTCATGTTGCCTGTGTAAAGTATGAGTTGCACATTCTCCCACCCACATATCTCACACAGGCAGGCATTCCATGCCTGTCCATCGCCAGCTGGTCTCAATTCTGTGTCTTCCAGAATTTATAACAAATTATTTTAGGATTTTCCCATCTCTGGACACTATTGCTTGGATGGGCACAGATATTAATAAGCATATACAGTAGGATTGTAGTATTTGTGGGATCAGTACCCACAGTTTTACTTATTCACTGCATGAAAATATTAATTAACCTCCCCCCTCGAAATAAACATTTCCAAGATGTATTGGACCACTAGATGGAACAAGAAACAATGCCATATATAGCATTTCTATACCTGTGCTTTTTGGCATTCATAGGGGGAAGGAGGCCGGCTTGGAACCGATCCCCCATGGATACTGTGACCCTACTGTATTTGAATAGAAAACCGTTGCCAACATGGCCTGGAGGGGCTGTAAAAACCAAATAGAAATGGTGTTTCACATAAAGAGGCAACATGCTCTGCGAGGCAAAAGCAGACAACAACAGAAAAAAGTATTGGGAAGATTAAGAACTGGTGGATGAGTCATGGCAGAGAGAGGTTGGATACTTGAGACATGGTGGAAAAACATATTTTAGAAATAATCCTTTTTGAACTCTAGCCTCCAGAATCCTCCAGCTAGAGTCCCTTCTTTTGGAGGCACTCTGGGACTCATTGAGCTATTTATCTAACCCACTAGTATGGAAAAAAGTCTACTCTGGCTTGGCCATGTCATGAGAATGGCTGATGGTCGGATTCCAAAAGATCTCTTGTATGGAGAATTAGTGCAGGGAAATCGCCCCAGAAGGAGACCACAGCTGCGATACAAGGATATCTGCAAGCAGGATCTGAAGGCCTTAGGAATGGACCTCAACACATGGGAAACCTTGACATCTGAGCGTTCAGCCTGGAGGCAGGCGGTGCATCATGGCCTCTCCCAATTTGAAGAGACCCTTGTCCAGCAGGCCAAGGCAAAGAGGCAGTCCCAAAATCAGCAAAATCAGGGAACTGAAAAGGGGACAGATTGTATTTGTCTTCAGTGTGGAAGGGATAGTCACTCTCAAATTGGCCTTCTCAGCCACACTAGACACAATAATCCAAGTCCTCCATACGGAGTACATTACATAGTCTCTTGAGACTGAAGGATGCCTAGCCAACTAGAATGGAAAAAACTAGTAGGGAAGAGAATGGGGTGTTTCACAGCAGGTGTCTTTCTGACTGTCACCTAGTGAAGGTAGCAAGAGAGCCATTTTGGGCAATGTTTGCATCACATGACCATTTGCAGGAAAACAACACCCTCCTACTCAGGCCAAAAACAACAGTCAAGAGAAGGAATTCATTAAGGAGGGAAAAGGCGAGGGAAACAACATTGTTTGTATAAGACCAGACCTTACAGAAGGCTGTCACTTAGGAAGAGGAACTGCAGAGGGCTTGGGCTGGAAGGTTGCCAGCTGCTTTCTATTTGCTCTGGCTTTCTCCTTCATTGCCTGTTTGACTGCAAGGCCTTCTCCCTTCTCCCTTGCTGAAGCAAAACAGGACTTGATTTGAGCCAGAACATGCAGAGTTCACTACTCAGTATTTACAATAACAACAGTGAAGAGAATGTCCAAGAGGCATGTACCTGATCATGATACTTTAAGCATGAGGCTGAGAGCTTATCACAGGAGTTCCTCTATGGTCTAACTAGATAATACGTTTGCCACATTTTTTGCAGACGTATCCTCCCTCACTGTTAGAACTACAGAGTTGGAAGGGACCCTGTGGATCACACTGAGTCCCTGTCAAGGAAGCACAGTGGAGGACTGAACTGCCAACTTCTGGCTCTGCAGCCAGATAACTAAACCACTGGAGCTATCCAGTATTTGTTTTCCTTGCGTATTTATTTTGTGTTTAGTGTGGTTTGTTTTGTGGTTGATCAGTGGCAGGTACATATGAGCTTAAACGGCAAATTTAACTGTAGAGGCACCAATTTCTGAGGAAATCCCATTGTGGGAGGAAAAAATGGGTCAGTCGTCGTCCCTAAGATGGCAGCAGTTCCTCTGTTGTGTTACTACAGCATTGTAGCTGAATCAGTGCTACTGTACATGCAACTTGGCTGTGATTGCTGACTATAGTGGAATTCAGAGATGTTAACTCTCTAAATGACAACTAACACCAGCTTGGAGCTGTAGAACAAAAACAAGTAACTTTTTACATGATCTGGGCTGTTGCAAGGAAATGGAACATGTGTATGTGTAGAGCTTGGCCAGGACTAAACAGGCCGGCTCTTCTCTCAGGAGACACAGTGGGGAATAGAACTCCAATACCTAAACCACTGAGCTACCTAGCCAGCTAAAACCTCAAAATTATATGGCCCACAACTCCCATTAGGCCTGCCCAGCATGGCCAGTGGTAAGCAACTGTGTAAGTCCAAAGCCACCTCTCTGCTTAGCCCCTTCAAAAACCACCTTCTAGTCTCTGGCTTCAGCCACAGATAGCCAAACACTCAATTTGGCACATGAGCTTTTGATTTTCCTACACATAAGATTTGGAACAAACTTGAAAAGGATTTGTGGGGACTAACCTTTCTACCTCTTGATCCTTTCAGCTACATGCAGGATTAAATGAGGGCTGAAGCTTGGAGGTCTTAGTTGCACATACGGTTTAGGGATCACTGCCAAAAGGACAACCTGTACGATGGGCAAATCAGAAACTAAGCAAGGGCTGCTTGTCTGCATCCATTGCCCACACATTGAGCCACCCAAGCTCCATGTCATCTGACATATTCAAGGGCATCTACTATTGTGCATCACTTTATACAAGTTTTGAATGCTACCAAAGAGAACTAAATATTTTCATAAAAGCAGTTTAGCAGGGGGTTTTTTAAAGAAAAAACCATTCATCTCTCCATGTGTAAGCTTAAAAAAACTATTTTATCTTTGTGTAGATGCAGGGCCGGGGAATTTATGGCCTCCAGATGTTGCTAGACTGCATCTCCCATTGCCCCTCATGATGTGATATGCTGGCTAGGACTGCCAATGCAAACATCTCTGGATGACTCTATGTTCCCTATCCCTGCGATAAGACATGCTACTCATCTGACCTACCTTGCTGGACTTTCATTATGATGATAAAGGCATGGAGAGAGCCCGATACCCCACCTTGAGCTCATTAGAGAAAAGGCAGAATATGAATGCAATAATAAAGAGAGAAAGAGATTAAGAGAGAGAGAGAGAGAGAGAGAGAGAGAGAGAATCAATTCAATTTGCTTGGGTGCCAAGAAGCTATCAAAGCACCTGAAGCCTCTGAGTATTTGTGGATGGGGAATTCCTTGTACATCCAATCAAAAAGGATTTTTCATGGATTCCATCTTTACCCCATTAACAGTTGTATTGGAATCAATTCAACTATGCTTGCGGAATAGTCCACTGTCTATTATGTTATGGGCTATACGTGTGTTTCCGTGTTTGCTGACTCATATAGATTAGGTGTGGCTCTTCTTGTTGGCATGTAATTAAAAGGGGAATGAAAGATAGGAACTCGTGACCAGGTAGGAGGCACAATTTCTTGCAGAATGATTCAAGCTGTACATTTCCAGAAGGGCCATACCAGTTGGCACAGAGAGGGAGGGAGGGAGAGATATTCCCTGGCATAGCTCTTGCCCACTGCGTCACTATGCATGTTTGTGTTTTGCTTAATCCCCATTAGGCTGCGTCTCTCTGCCACGGCAGAACTGGCCTGATTAAGATGATGGAACGCTGCTGTCACAAGCATGTAATTATGGGTTTCCTGTGTCACTCCCTAATGGGAGGTCAGCAACTCGCTCTGCCTCTGTCAGCAGAAGGGGAGATGCAGGGGGGGGGCAGAGAGGAGGATGAATTTGACAGGTTGTCTCTTTAACCTCCATGCCAGCTCTGAAGCCTTCAGTGCTGTGTTCAGGAGATGGAAGGACCAATTGTTTGGAAATAAAAGGAGAAAGGAAAGTGACAAAGCAGCACAAGCTGAAAGTGAAGAAAAACAGGGAAGCCAGTAAATGAAAAGGAAAATGAAAGTCAAATTAGGGAGTTAAGGGGGAACAAAGAACAAAGCCCCCCTTGTGGTCCTTTTGCTCAAGGACTGTCCCTGTGAATGACACCACAGCCTGGGCCATTGACCACAGAGGAGGCCCAGCCTTCACAATGTCATGCCTGCTCCTCTAAGTCTGGGCCAGCACATAGCATAGAATGAGGTGGGAAAACAGCCTGTGTACGGTAGAAAAATGGAGTGGGTGTTAATATTTCTTAACGTTCCTTCCTCTACATCAGGATGAGTAGGGTGGCCATTTAGCCATAAACGAAAAGAAGGACAAAAGAGGGCAGTGATTGGCATAAAAGTTCATCTGCTATATCATATAGATAGAAGGAAAATTAGAAATGGTTTTGATAATTTAAACTGTGTTATGCATCTCACTCAAGCAGGGATGATTCTGACCAGTTGCTTGGTGTGCAATCTGCTACCCAGGTGACAACTATGCATGGGAAAATTCTAAGGATGTGCATTTGGAAGAATTCCGAATTCACCAAATAATGCCATATTCAGGTACTTCTGAATATATCGTAATCTGAATTTGACATATTATATTATATTATATTATATTATATTATGTTATATTATATTATATTATATTATTCAAATATTCAGTCAATCAAAATTATAAAAACATTGACGGGTATTATATAACAGATGCAAATTTTAACCAAAAACCTAAATATCTGTTAAAGATCAACATAGTGTATTTGATGTACCTAATATTGCCAGGTTTTGTAGCTCTGTTGATATTTTTCTGTAATAATTAAACTATTATTTTTATTATTATTCAAAAATATCGGGCACAGTCAATCCAATTTATAAAAACATTGATGGGTGTTTTATAACAGATACAAGTTTTAACCAAAAACCTAAGTATTTGTTAAATATTGGTGTGTGCAAATATCGTATGCATGCTTTTCCTATTATCCCACAAGATCTTGACTTTGTCCTTTTCTGATACCTCCTCTATCCGATGTTCCCATGGGTTTTTGGTGGCAAGCAAGTTATATTTTTTGCATAATGACCAGTGTACTAATTTTGCCACTCTGTCATGTCTAATTTTTGTAATCTGTTTGTGCAGTCTTTGGACATTCACTGATGAGGTGTGATACAATTTCATCTTTTTCTTGGCAGAGTCAGCATGTACTGTTAATACCAATTCCTTGAATCTTAGCTTTCATCACACTGATTTGGAGTACTTGTTTTGCACAGCAAAAATCAAGCTTCAGTTTCTTTCTTAAGGGTCCCCAGTTTTAGGCATGCCCATGTTGAATTATTATCAAAAATAATTCCATCAGTATTTTCATTTCCGTCAATATTTCTCAGGTGTTGTTCATGTAGTAATTTATTTTTCCAACTGTTTAATTTCTTTTCAAATTGTTGTTTGTTATATTGTTTCTTATCTTTGTTTCTATTGTTTTTGAAATATTCCTCATTTTCCCCACCTTAAGTAATTTTTCTCTACTTGTACTAATATAATTATTTAAGATTTTTTTTTTCCTCCTCTGCTACCTGCTGTATTTGCAGTAATCCATGGCCTCCAATTTTTCATGGTAAATATAATTTTTCCACATCACTTTTTGGATGTAGTACATGATGCATGTTCATTGGTTTCCACATTTTTTGATTAAATTTTTCTCATTTATTTTGGGTCCAATCTACTATTCCCACTTGGTATTACTGGAACTGCCCATGTGTTTATGAGTTTGATTGTATTTCCTCCATTTAATTTAGATTTTAAGAATTTCCACAGTCTTTTATTCTACTCCCTTTGTGTCAGTTCTTTAAATCTTGTGTGCAGGATCTTCTCTGCTTCTAGTATTCCATGGTATTTATAATTTTCATCACCTGATAGTGATTTTATAGTATTGTCATTTTATAACTGTATTCCATTTAGTTTTTGGATTTTGCCACGTTGTATAGATACATTTGTCAATTCCAAATTTCATTTGACTATCTTCATCAAATATTCGTACTGTGTTTAGCAGTGATTCTATCTCTGTGGGAATATTTGTATATAGTTTTAGCTCATTCACAGTTTTATTTAAAATTATTGACATGGGCATTAGTAAGATGTTAAACAGCAGTGGTGACAAAGAATCCCCTTGATATATTGCTTTTTTGATGCTAATCTCTCCAATTTCTTCACCATAGGCCATTCAGACAGTTTTCCATTTTTCTATGTTTTTCTTGAGAAACCTCTGAATATTTTTACTAATCCCCCCCCAAAAAAAAAAAATCAGGCAAGTGTTAATCCAGCTGTGTATGAGTCAAATGCCTTTTTATAGTCTGTCCAGGTCATGTTAAGATTTTTTTTTGCATTCTTTAGTATCATTTTATCAATAAGCAACTGATCTTTTGTGATTTTTCACTTTTCCCTTTCCGTTAAATTGGGTATAGGGAGTTTTCAATTAAATAATTATACAAGTACTCCTGTGAGGAGCTTGAACATTGTTGGAAGGCATGTAAATGGTTGATAATTGCTGGGTTCATTGCCCTTTTGATGATTTGTTGTTGTTGTTGTTGTTGTTGTTGTTGTTGTTGTTGTTGTTGTTGTTGTTACATATTTGGAGTTCCATTTACTTCTATAGATTACAAACCAAAAGGATATATTTCTTATTGCTAGAGGAAGAAATAAAAGTTAAAGCTATTTCTCAGGCATCCAGGAGTGATTTCTTGAGAAATGACCTTAAGGCCTCTTCAGATGGGCATATAGATAGATGTATGCATCGTTGCTGGTACGGTTTGGTACAAACCAAATGATGGTGCCTGCAATGTTTCTACTTAGATTGCTTCATCCCGTTCCTTTAAGAGCTGTTGTGCACCTTTCTGGCACAGCACTAGGGCATATATTCTTTTTGGTATGATACGACACAATCCTACTTATCTCATTGTAAAGCCTGTGCAAAGGGTTATGGAGCTGTGGGTGTCATCATCTCAGGTGACAACTCTGTAACAGGTGGGCATTAAAAGGGGAGCTGCAGAAACCCCCTCCTCTATTTTCAACTTCTGTTTTAAATAATATTTTCCCAAATGATGCAGCGCAATTCTAATACCATGCTAGATGTGTGCATTGCTATCTTGAAGTGTCATTTACTTCAACTAACAACAACAACAAAGGGAAAGCCACTGAGACCAGCTGAATGATGTCTGCAAGAAAAGGTGGAGATGCCTGTCGACTCCATGAGCTCTGTCTCCACAAGGCAGCAAAGCCCCAGCACCGTCCCAGCTGAGACGAAAGGTAGGAAAAGGTGGTTGTCTCCCTTCTGTCTTCCTAATCTTCATCCCAACATTTCCCCCTCTTGTCAGTACCACCACCACAAGCTTGTCCAACCTCCATTGTCTTCAGGTGTTGCCTCCTTACTCATACTAATGAGTAAACTGGATAAGCCTTACTTGTGAGTAAACTAGCAATCCGAAGGCTAGTGTGGACCCTTCTCAATGGAGAATGAACATATGTAGTGTGAACAGAAGGATTGCTCAAGTGAGGGATAAATCATAAATCATACTGAAGATAAGAACCTTATAAGTGCAAACTAAATTTCTCCAAATTCCCCCATCGGGATAGGCCCTTAAAGATACTCTGGCACTAAGAGTGGTGGAGGCAGAAAACTCAGTGTCTCCTGATTGGAATTGCCATAGGTTTTCCAAGCTATAGTGAGAGTATAATCTGTAAATAATGTCTGTAACTAAGAATGCAAGTCACCTTGGGCGCTTTCTTAGGAGAAAGGCCATCTCCTGCAAGACTACACTGCACACTTCTGATAGGAAAATCACAAGCACCAGGGCTTCACTGGAAGCTCTTAACCCATGGACAAGGAGGTAAGGGGGATGGGGAGCTGATGCTCCTTCAGATGTTTGAGCATCAAGGTGTTTAGGGGTTCAGAGTTACATACCAGTACCTTGAATGGCACTGTAATTATTTTAATAATGGTGTGGTGCGAACAAACCTAGCAATGCCATTTAAAATTCTGGAAGCTGAATATTACACTAATTGAAATTTTGCTTGTAAGTCATAACAAAATTCTATTGGTTTTGCTACAAACGTAAATAATAACATAATGTAACCAATAGGATTACCTGGGCAACAATTTCCTGCAGTTTCTTATTGTTTTTAACACGAACTGTCCCCCAATGTGTAGATTTCATTTCAAATGCAATAGAAATAACTTGAGATACAAATATTCAGAAATGAACATAAAACTCATTGAGGCAGAGAGCTTCAACTGCTCAGCTCTCTGTGCAGAAAACTCCAATTCTGCTACTGATTTCGCAGGGTTGCCAGCAACCTTTGTCAGTTGGTCTCCATACCACAGAATCATAGAAAAGTGAAGTTGGAAGGGGCCTACAAGGCCATCAAGTAATAAATAAATATAATAAAAGCATATCTGCCAGTTTTTCTTGAATGCCTCCATTTAAGAAAATCTTTAATTCTTATATGGTAGGTAAGTAAAACATGGTTTATTCCATTCTGGCAACTGCTGAATCAGTCAATACAGGTGGCAGAGATTTTTGTTCAGTTCATTTGCTGATTTAAGAACTTAACAGTATTCACAAATTTATTTATTTTATGGGATAGAAAAGAATTGAGATTTTTATATGTTGTCAATATAGGAGAAAGTGAAACTGTCACATTTGTCGAGTTATAAAATGCATCAAGAAAACCAGCATAACAATCAAAAGAGAGGCATTCAGTCATTTAGTCAACCATATCTCATCTTTTTCTTAATGACAACTTCTGAGTGGGGCAAATGGACAGATTCTCAAATTTTGTGATGAGCTGCTGTAACTAGGACCCAAGGAAGCTCACAAAATAAATGAAAAAGTACTGTATTTTTCCATGTATAAAACAACACTTTTTCCTTAAATAATTAGACAAAAATTTTGAGGGTCATTTTATACAAGGAAGGCAGCCGCTAATCCCTGCCTTTTGTGAAGCCATGGGGCTTAGCAAAAAGGAAAGTAAGGCTCCCTTTGGGTAAAGCAGCTGTGAAAGGGCTGCACGATCGCAGCCCTTTAATCCTGAAGCCCATCCATGGCTGCTTTAAATAAAGGGCCTAAGAATAAAGCAGCCATGAAAGGGCTTCAGGATCAAACGGCTGTGATCATGTAGCCTTTGCTGGAAAGGAGCCTTCCTTTTTGCTAAGCGCTGTGGCTCCACGAAAGGCAGGGAAAAGCAGAGATCAAATTTTATAATTTGGGGTTAGAAAATGTGGGGGTCGCCTTATACATTGGGTCATCTTATAAATGAAAAAATACGGTAAGTTACAGTATTCCGATACAAATACATTGCTTTTAAACAGCATTAGAACTATACAATTTCAAAGCCATCAAAGAGCAGAGGGTCAAAAAGAAGGCAGGGCATTCCCTCCTCCACTAAATTCAGCCACCAATCAGGTGCTCAAAGCCTGGAGGTCTTTCATTGTCAGCAGAAGGAGATCTCAGAGGGAAGCAGCCTAACCTTCCTTCAGACGAACTAGAAACAAATCTTTCATGATTTGCTAGATTGGCCACAAAATGTTCTTTTCTTTTCCTTCTTTAGGCGGGATATAAATAAAATAAATAATAATAAATAAATAATAATAATAAAAGTTAGAAAGCAATTCAAAGGCATATGCCAATCATGTCTGAAATGATATAATCTACTGCCACCTTCTGCTTCATGGCAGATCCCTGGATGTTCCTTCATGGCTAATCACAGAATATGGCAAGCAAGAAAAGGAAACTGTTGGGTTATTATCCATCCCAAGCTATTAAAAAGACATACACTTTATAAAGATCTTATATACTGCTTGAGCATTACAGTATCTATCTACTGTATATGCCCCTCTATCCATCCATCCCATCTACACATATCTCTGACTTTTCTACTACATTGATTGATCAAAATGATCAACTGCCTAACCAACTCCTGTCTGAAATTAGGCCCAGCTTTAATTCCAGTAGAGCTAGTGGAGTCAGACAATTGCTTCAGATTGCACATAATGTGAGAACGTGTTAGGCTGGTGAAGGAAAGTGCTGTTGACTCTGTAGCTTGCCTTTGCCCACTAAGTGAGCATGTTGCCTAATGGTGAAGACTGATCTCCCACTGAATTCCAACAGGCTCTCTTTTTTTATAGGCATGTATGGGGTTGCCACATTAAGAGCAGCTGATTAACAAGCACAGGCCTGATCAGCTTCCTGCAAACTTTTGTCATCTTTTCATTCACGTAATACATTATTGCCAGAGGGAGTTCAAAGCAAAATCTGTGCTGCTGAACAGAGTAAACTCAGAATGATTCATGGAAAAGCACACAGCAGGGAGTTCTTGCCCTAAGAAATGGGAGGAGCTCTTCCACTATCTTCCACTGCTCCTTCTGGAGAGATGAACAAGCTTTTTTTACAATAGAGCCATAACAGAAAATGTATATTTTTAGACTACAATTCCCAGAATCCCCCCTCCCCAGAATCAACATGACCAAGTTCTGATTACAAAGGGCTTTGTTAAGAACTTGGGTTATTATCCTGTTGCCTAAATGTGGCAGAAAAGGGAAATAGCACAAGTGATCCCTCCCACTCTGGGCATGCGAGGGGAAGCCTGGCATAGCAGGGGGGATGTATACATGGTTTTCCTTCATCTCAAATGTGAGGAAGTGTGTCTGTTGGACTGCAGTTCCCAGTTTCTCTTACCATTGGCTTTGCTGAAATGACTGACAAAGATTGTAGTCCAGGAACATCTGTAAGGCCACACTGCAACAACAGAGAAGGCTCTCTCCTGTGTCCCCACATCTGATCTATCTGTGAAGGTGGTGGGACCAAAAGAAAGGACTCACCTCATGACCTTTACACCCAAGCTGACTCATACTGGGAGGCACAGTCTTTAAGATAACTTGGACCCAGGCCATTTAGGGCTTTAAGAGCTAAAAATATAACAATTCATTACAGTATTTTTTTAATGTATTAACAAATATAATATTAAAACCAAAAGGTAAAAACAATTCTACAATCATATTAAAAACACCAAAAACACAACAAGCCCATTTTAAGAACTCTCTCTTGGGTAGCCAGTCTAAGCGAAAGTCTGCCTAAAGAACTTGTGTCTGGAAAGTTGTTCAGCTAATTAGAAGGCCACCCAGAGCACAATGGAAATTCATCATGCATCCTCTATATGCACGACACTTCTACCACAGATTCAGTAAGGGAAGCTTGTTTGGCTGTTAAATTTATTCCTGATTTCATCAGGATAGAATGTAGGAAACATTCTGTTTCCAATGGTGCTTGAAAGATCTGTGCACCCATCCTTTTTCTAAAGGGAGACATGTGAGAAATGCAGGAATTCTCTTAGCAAGATCTTATACCTCCCCACCCCCAGTATGCTTGAAACCCTAGTAATAACCCTGATTTTTTTGGTGGGCGTTGAAGAACTTGGAAGTAACCAGTTACATGGAACATACTTATGTTGTTTTGGAATAACAAGGAATATAATTTGTAGTTGCAAGGTTATTTTTAAATAACAAAAAACACATAGGTTATTTAGAAATAATAAATAATCATTCTTAAATGTTGCTTTTAAAGAACATTTTAAAGCAATTTTAGGCTTGTGCTCCAGTGCAGGTATGGGATCTAGACCAGGTCTTTTACGATAGTCTCATTTATAGTTTAGCTCTTAGATTTGAGCCTTTATTTTGCAATTACTTGTATCTTTATTGTGTTGTGTTCCACTTTGCTTTCATTGTGTATAGGCATTCCACAGTTTCCGTATATGGATTATGAACTGGTCACAGTTAGGACCTGTTAGATTGTATTCACAAAGGCTTTCACGGCCAGAATCTAATGGTTGTTGTGCGTTTTTTGGGCTCTTTGGCCATGTTCTGAAGTTTGTTCTGCCTGACAGAGTTCCTACTCCAGTCCTCTGAAGATGCCGGCCACAGAGACTGGCAAAATGTCAGGAAGAACAACCTTCAGAACACGGCCAAAGAGCCCAAAAAACCCACAACAACCACCTGTTAGATTATTCAGTATTTAGTCTATTTTATCTTAGCTGTTGTTTCTGCACATGTCTTTACATTTTGGGAATGATATGGTACGATACAGTGTGTGTGTTACCTTCTGTCAAATTGCATCTGGCATATAGTGACTCAGACAAGGCTTTCAAGGCAATTGATATATTTAATGAGTGGTTTTTCCTGTTCTACGCCGTCCTAAGATTTTCCATGCCTGGGCAGAGATTTGAACCCAACACTCCTCTGAGTCCTAGTCTGTCAAGTTTCTTTCTTTCTTTTAAAATATTTTTACCCTGCCTTTCTCCTAAGAAAGGACCCAAGGCTGCTTACATTATTAGTGTTGTTTACATAATTATGTTGTAAACTGCCCAGATAGTGCTTGAGCATATAACAACAACATTATTAAAACACAATATTAGAACTAGAAACAGTGAATTATTCAAATATTAAATGAACTGATAACATTATATTAAGAATGTTAGATAAAGAATTGTTAAAACAGATTTAGAAGCAACAAAATGCAAGCCATCTCATTTTAAAACCTTTTCTAGATACTCTGTTATTAATGAAAACCTGCCTGAAGAAAAAGTGCTTTGCCTGCTTGCAGAAGGACAGCAACAGTGGAGCCAGTCTGGCTTCTTGTGGGAGGGAGTTCCAGAGTCTGGGGGCCACAGCAGAGAAGGCTCTCGCCCATGTCCCCACCAAACATGCCTATGAGTATGATGGAACAGAGAGGAACGCCTCCTCTACTGAACTTAACACCCAGGCAGGCTCACAGAGGGAGATAAGGTTTTTCAGGTAGCTTGGACCCAAGCCATTTAGGGCTTTATAGGTAAACTAGCACTTTGAATTGTGCCCAGAAACAGATTGGTAGCCAGTGAAGTTGCCGTAATTGGGGGGGGGGGGGGTAATGTAAACCTTGCAATCAGCCCAAGTTAACAATCTGGCTGTAGCATTTTTAGATCCTCTGAAGTTTCTGAACACCTTCCATAGGAAGCCCCATATACAGTGCCTTACAGTAATCCAGCCAAGAGGTAACTAAGGTTTATGTCACTGTGGCCAGGTCAGACATTCTCAGGAATGGGCGCCACTGGCACACTAGTTTTAATGGCACAATGGTACTCCAGGCCACCACCAGAGACAAATTAAAGAGTAGACATAAATTGTGCATCTTGCAGTTATCACTTCACTTCACTTCACTACACTGGTTTCATGATAAATTACAATTTCCACAATATCACTGTAAATTAACAACACTGGCATAGGATAGAGTTTCATCCGCACAAATAATTTGGCAGCAGCCCTGTAAAGTGTTGTTTTATGTTTTAATGTTGTTGTTTTAATTTTTATTATTCATGAGTGTTAGCCACCCAGAGTAGACTTTGGTCTAGATGGGCAGGGATATAAATAAATAAATAAATAAATAAATAAATAAATAAATAAATAAATAAATAAATAAATAAATAAATAAATAAATAAAGTGGCTTCTCAGTGAGGTGCTACAGCGTATGTTCATTTTAAAACTCAGGGAAGTCCCTAAAAGGTCAATATGTTTTTTTCAGATAGGAGGCTGGATTTGCTTGATAAGATCCCTTGTTGGAGTAAACGAAGTAAATGGTTCAGCCAGATGCCATTAGTTTGCCTTCCTGTGAACTGGATCTTGTAAGGCTGCTGCTGCCTTTTACTTCTCCACAGGCACCAATAAGATGTTTTTCCCTTCAAGGTCAAGGTCAATAAATCATCCTGATGATTCTCAAAGCTTTTCCTTCCAGGTCATAGAACCTCTGTACTAACATTGACCTTTCCCAAAATGAAATCAATATGCTTCCCACCCTAGAAATGCTGCTCAGGTTAAGTGGTGGTCTACACTGTCAGAACTGAGAAGTGAATGTAAGGAAGATCCCAACTAGACTAGACAAAAGGCCTGTCTAGCTCAGCCTCCTGTGGCCAGCAAGATGCCAATATCAAGTCCACATGCAAGATGTTAGCACAATAGCATATTCCCACTCATGCTTCCCAGGAACTGATAGGCAAGACACACTGTCTACTGCAGGAAATATAAAGCCAACCCAGATGTCACAGGCAGAGTTTCGAAAAGTATATTTTTTTCACTATAACTCCCAGAATCTCCCATCCAGCATGACCAAGCACTGATAGATCATACTGTTAAGAAGATTGGAAGCTGCCAATGCCCCATCTAAGCCAGTATTGTCAACTCTGACTGGCAGTGACTTCCCAGTGCTTGAGGCAGGATTCTTCTCAGTTGTATCTTGAAATCCTTGCTATCCCCCTCAAAGTGGCAACTAGGCCTGACACAACTTCACTTCCACAAGTGAGACAAGAGTGATGTGTTCAGGGTGATACGGTACGAAAGTGAGGTTCAGTATTTACCCTAGTGAATAGTTGAGAGGACATCGCTTGAGATTACCTGAAGCAATTCATGTTCACTGGAAGTTTTATTCAAATTTGCAGGAGAAATAGAGACAAAGGGCCATGAAATGAAGGCATAGTATCCAGGAAACCTAAAGAAAATTAACAGATTGTCCTCATACAATTCACTTGTAAAGATGATGAACAGCACCAAGCCCAGGTCAGAACCCTGCAATCATGTCTCTCTAGGCTGATAAATACAGCTATCAGCCGGCTACCCACCCAACAGTAGCATCATCTAGCTCACATTTAACCAGCTCATCCACAAACATATTGTGAAGGAACCTATCAAAAGCTTTGCTGAAATAAAGATATACTATATCTACAGTATGTTCCTCATCCACTAAGCTTCAGATTCTACCAAAAAAAGGAGAAAAGAGTAGTCTAGTACAGTGGTTCTCAGACTTGGGTCCCCAGAAGTTCTTGGTCTGCAATTCCCAGAAATCCTGGCCACCACAGCAAGTTGTGGGTTCTGGGAATTGCAGTCCAAGAACGTAGGGTTTGAGAATCACTGGCCTAGTATTATATGTTGTTGAAAAATACACGTAGAGTCGTAGAAATTACAGTGTTCTTTTTCTGCTTAAAAACTGTTTAGTTATATCTTCCAATACCTTTCATGTATAGATGGGCAGGAACCACAAGTTATAGTTAGTGGGTGCCCACCAGAGGAGGCAGGACTCGGAAGCACCAAACACTTATTTGTCCAAAGGACAAACTGGCACAAACCGACAAACCAGTGGTTCATGCCCATCTCTGCTTTCATGTATGTATGTATGTATGTATGTATGTATGTATGTATGTATGTATATATGTATGTATGTATGTATGTATGTATGTATTTATTTATTTATTTATTTATTTATTTATTTATTTATTTATTGCATTTATATGCCGCCCATCTAGACATAGTCTACTCTGGGCCGCTGATGTATACTGATCAGTCAACAGTTTCCCAGATCCTCTTTTTGAACATGGGAGTGACATATACTTCTGTCCAGTCTTTAAGGATTTCATCACCATGATTATATAGACAGTCTTTGATTTTACATTTGCAAGTTCCTTTAACATTCATGGGTTCGGTTCATCCGGCCTTGGAGAATTGAGCTTATTTGAAGTAGCTATGTGTTCCCATACCACCCTTAACTATCTGAGCAGTAAACCCTTTCTTGCCTCCTTTATTCTGCTTGCACCAACGTTGAGCACTGTTTTCCTTTTGAGGGAAGATGGGACAAACACGAATTCAACAGATGTGCCTTCTTTCTGTCACTTGTTGGTATTTCTCTATGTTTTTCATACAATGGAGCTACAGCTTCCTGTGTGTGTGTGTGCTTTCTTATTCTGAGGGCAACTGAAAATCCACTTGTGATTTTTAACCTCTCTTGCAAGTTGGAGCTCATTTTGAGTGAGTTAACCTACAAATACTGGCTACTCATTTTTATTCTTCTTTGGTGATTTCTCCCACTTTTCATTTCCTCTATATGCCTCTGTAAAATAATTTAACCTAAAAGTTTTTTATGTAGTTGTCACAGTTCCTTTAGCTATCTCCCCATTTTCTTCCTTGTAGGAATTGTCTGTGTCTGTGCCTTCAGTATCTGACCTTTAAGAAATTCTGCTCCATAATGGAGTGCTGTTTAAATATTTCTGATGATGGGATCTGATCCAGTGTTTCTTCATTGAAATAGACTTTGCTAAAGTCCCAATTCTTTATTATATATCCCAGCTTTCCCCTTCCTCATATTTCCATTGAAAGTCCTCATTATTTTTACTTCATTGACCACTTCTTCACTGTTACTGAGGATAAGTTCCCTAACAGCTCATTCTCTCGTCAGTTTATCCACCTTCTGGAAGTTGTCAGCAAGGCAAGTGAGGAATTTAGCATCTTGTCAGAACTGGACTTTCAACAGATATCAGGGTAACTGAGGTAGCCCATTATTACCATGTGACTCCTCTCGGAATGTTTGACAATCCAATTGAGGAGGGCATTATCTGAACCCTCAGTCTAGTTAGGAAGCCTGTAGCAAATGTCATAGTGATGTCTCTTTTGTTTCACTCTCCCTTGATTTTTATCTAAATGCTGCCCACCAGTATTTCAACTCCAATTCATGGGTCTTCTCACATTTGTTGCAACATCATTTATATACAATCCCTCATTTCTCATCTTTCTGTTTTGTCTATTCCTTTTGAATAAGCTATACCCTACAATCAGTACATGCCAGATATGTCTCATTCCACCATGTTTTAGTAATGTCTGTTCATTATATTTTCCTCTGTGTGTTAAGAGTTCAAGCTCCTTTTGTTTATTTCCCATGCACTGTGCACTGGTATACAGGTTTCTGAAACTATGCATCATTCTCTCCAGTTGCTTAGTGTCCCTTCTCATCCTTTGGTGGGTTCCTGTACATCATCCTCATTTGACATTCTTGTCCCTAGCACCTGTTGCCTCCCTGCCCTTTTGAATGCCACCTATCTCCCTCCCCAGCAGTGTGTACAGCCCCCCTGACCAAGGTTTGCAAGAGTCCCAGCAAACACATCCTAGTAGTGTAGAACCCACTGGCTAGATGGTAGTCCAGAAGAAGGAACTGTTGTTCATCTATGCCATTAGCAGTTGAACATGGAAGTTATTCCACATGAGAAACATAAGAGTGTTGTCTACAACAGTGGTCCCCAACCTTGGGCCTCCAGATGTTCTTGGACTACAACTCCCAGAAGCCTTCACCACCACCTCTGCTGGCCAGGATTTCCAGGAGATGAAGTCCAAGAACATCTGGAGGCCCAAGGTTGGGGACCCCTGGTCTACAATACACAAAAACAGCTTGGTACTACCTTAACTGCAATGGCTGCATCCTGCGGAATCCTGGGATTTGTAGTTTGGTAAGGGACTTAAGATTCTCTGTTCAAGAACTCCACGGAACTTCCCTGAACCATAGCAGAGAACTGTAAATTACTAGCCCAGGATGCCATAGGATGGAGCCATGACAAAAGTGGTATCAAAGTATTATAAATGTGTTTTGAAGACATCGTCTCATTATGCGAAACTGATTCTTGCTTAGTTTAATTTCAAAGATGTAATTCCTCTTTTACCCAGGGTGTCCAGTCCATTCATATGATAATAATCTGACAATAGAGAAAGGGACGTCACAACACTTCTTACATAGTTTTGTTTTCTAGACCTTACTGTACTGTCTGTGTAATGTATGAATCAAACTTAGCACGCACTGCATAATGCAAGGCTAAGATAACATTCGGCAATAAGAAAGAACCCTGAGAAGCCATATGTTTTACCTAAACGTGTCATGACACTTATCTTCTACGTTCACTCTTCCAATGGTTTACAGCAGCAAACATTACATTACTCATTGAAAGGGACGGGACTGTTCCATGATCCTTGACATGCCTCCAAATGAATGATTTAAAATTTCACACTAAGAAGCCAGAGGCTCCAGGGACATTACACACTCATCTTCATTTCTCCAGCATTATACTGTCTCACAATATTTGTACCTAGAAATTGAAACCATGATGAATCTTACATAATAATGTCCCACGACTCTGCATGTCTACTTCTTTGTTGATCCATTCTGCTGGCACTAGGAAGAAAGACGCTCTGGGATAATTGTGAGCGATGGGGAAGTACTAGGCTGTCCTGCAGTCCTTTAGAATTCCACCCTAAACCTTCCTGTTCTTTCAAAGAAATGCATGGGAAGATCACCTTTCTCTCCTTTCCTGTAGAGAGGTTATCAGCTGGCATTATTACAATTCTCACCCTCATCTCAGACCTATGTGTATTCCTAAGCTCCAACATGCTCAGGATGAGGTCTGAACAATGAGAAAACAGCAGCTTCTGATTCAGGAAAAGCATTTGGAGCAAAGGACAAACAAAGTGCCTTTGACAGCTCAGCTTTGCCTTCATAGTCCCCTAAAGAACAAGAAAGTCTGGTAGAAGCTCCATAGCAGCTATGCAGGGTTCTGCTGGAATTTTAGGATTAGTTATAACGTCGTTAGGAATGGGGATTCCTTAAGTGCTGAAAACATCTGACTGTCACAGCCCAAGCTTTTTGCACCACTTGTACCTTTCAAATTAGCTTGCTGGGGTGGGTGGGATTGCACTACTGGAACATTAAAAGGTTGTCAGGGTCTAACAATCATCTTGTTTGACCCACAGAATCAGTGAGTGCTGAAGCAGAATAAAGAACTAGAGGAGGGTATGCTCAGATTCCAAAGACTTGCAGGAAAGTGGTCTAGGACTCTCCCCCTGTGACATGTGTTTCAATTGGTTTGTACAGCATCAGCTGACATCAGTTACATAAGGCTTGTGATTGGAAGAAGCTAAGCCTCGTGATTGAAAGAAGCCTGTTTGCAGAGGCAAGGTATGGGCCTTTCTGTTCTCTCCTCAGTTTACTTCCATGTATAAGATGACCCTCAGTTTTTAGTTTAAAGATTTTAGACAAAAGTACAGTCTTATACAAGGAAAAATACAGTACCTATTGTGTCAATTTCATAAATAAACCAGGACTCATCCTAATTTTAGACAATTCCACAATTCACACAGTTGCACAAACTGTACAGTTTTGTAGAAAAGTTGGCAATATTGTGAATAATTTGCCTTTTTTCCCTTTTCTTTTTTCTTGGGGAAAAATAATTTTCTCACTGGCATGATGACTCTGTCAAAAGCACTAGGAGATGCATAATTGTCCTTTTTGGTAACAGAAGGAATATTTGAATTCTCCATTGTTGTGTAAGAGGGCAAGGCACATGAGGAGGTTCATCCCCAGTGAAGGGGATATACATCCCGACAGCCTGTTCTGCAGGGACTGTCCCCCTTCCTCATCCACAGAGACACTGCTGTCAACACTTCTGTTGCTCTCTTCTTTACATAATGTTCTACCATCAATTTATCTGTCACAGAAATCCTTATGAGTTGTCTTTATTAAGTCATGTTACTCATGTGCTGAAGGTACTCCTTGTTAGATTGGTTTGTTATATCTTACTTGTCTTTCACAACTGACTCAGGAAGGCTCATAGCAAGGTTAAAAACAGGTACAGATTAAAATGCAGATTAATAAATTGTTGAGAAAATTAAAGAAGTTATCGTATTAAAGCACAGTGAAATTCAAAAACAATTTTAAAGCAGATTATAGTTTTTATGTTTTCTTGTAACTAGTCCTGGAAGAATTTTTATCCAGAAAAACAGGATATAAATAATTGTGGTAATTAACAAAATAAACTACAATGAAAGGGAAAAGAAAGGAGAAGACCTTACTGGTTATAGAATCTTTGAATCTGGTTTACATCCAGTTTAGCAGCATGGTTAATACATGCCACATCCAAAGTCAAAACAGCTTTGTAAGAATGCAACCTTAGTGGGAGAAGAACAAGAAGAATAAAGCATTATGAAATATATATCAAGTTGAGAATAGAGCCAAACATTAATGCTTAATGGGCCTAGAAACAAAAGGGCAGATGTAATGCTGTATAAATAGCAGAGCAGCAACTAGCTCACCATGCATAGTCTGGGAACTCTATTAAGGATGAAATATTCTAAAAATTACATTAAATTACATTTCCAGGCTTATGATACATTTTAATTACTAGGTTTTTCCATTCTGGTTCCATGCAGAGAGAAAATGATATACATTTTACATACATTTGCTATATATGTACATTTTTGTGCACATTTTTCAGTTGTATACACTTTTGACACAAGTGCCTATTGACTAAAGCATGCTTGTGCACATTTTGTTGTTCTACACAATGCATTACAAGTCTGTATATATATGGCACCTACAAATTGTGTCCAGATTCATGTTATGTTCTCCAGCTGGTGAGTGGGGGGACCTGGCCGGGGAGCTGGGGGACGGCACTGCATAGCACCTGTGATGCCGGTACAACAATCCAGAACAATCCAACAATCCACAATTGTGCCCATCTCTATTTAAAACAAAGATAATATCATCCTAGTCAATGAGTAGTAATAAGTTATGCAATTAGTTCTTTTTAAAATCAGTTCCATTTAAAATGTAAATGCTCTGTTCCCACCAAGAGAAAAACAGGACAAAATAAATTGTAACAAGCTGGTAGTTACATAGAGTTAATTCACATACTGTGACCTCATTTAGGTAAATGCAATAAATCCACTTTGCTGAAGCATTTCTGGTATTTCACTATACTCATTTTAAAAATCCCATATACCCTTTACCAAGCATTTTTTCCATGTTTTAAAATTCTTCAGTTATAGTGCAAGTTCAGTGAAACTGTTGTAAGCTGCCCAGACACCTCTGGGCAGTGTGGGTGGCATATTTATTTATTTATTTATTTATTTATTTATTTATTTATTTATTTATTTATTTATTTATTTATTTATTTATTTATTTATTTATTTATTTATTTATTTATTTAAATAAATAAATAAATAAATAAATAAATAAATAAATAAATAAATAAATAAATAAATAAATAAATAAATAAATAAATAATAAATACGATTAATAGGCTTAGATAACAGATTTTAGAGCCAAATATAAAGAGCTAAAAAGAATATTAAAAGCTGGCTGGATGGCCAATTGGTTTAGATATCTAGCCGCAGAGCTAGTGGTTGGGAATTTGATTCCCCCCTTTGCCAACTGTGAGTACAGCCAACCTGTGTGGCCTTGGGAAAGCTGAGCAGTCCCAGTACATGCCCCAAAGAAAGGAACAATAAACCATTCCCAAACACTCTTTTCCTCAAAAACCCTGAAAAAGAATCACCATAAATCAGAACTGACCTGACAGCACACCGTTATTATTATTAATAAGAATATTACTTTGCTGACTAAGATCATTCTCTCTATCTTATGTAGGGCATTTGATTCTGAATACTGTACTGTATATTAGCAGCAACAAAACCTGTTCTAGGCAGGCATGCCAGGTGCTACAGTTCCTTCATTGTTTTGTTTTAACACCAAGGTTTCTGCTTTATGTAATGATCTGTTGGCTTCTTTGGCAAATCCACAGCTAGTGTACAAACATTGTCTTGAGCTGTCATCAGACAACACTTGCTAAAACAACAGGAACTTCGTTTCCAGCAATACTGCAGTCAGTGGTGTCAAGACATGCATTTCTCACAGGTACGTTTTTCTTCCAGTTCTTTTTGTTTCCATTTTGTCCTTGGCAACCAGTCTACTCTGCCATGTTATAGTAATTTCCATTGGTTGGAGATTTTTTGATCTGGTGTCTAATATAGAGAAATAGAGACAAAGAAATAGAGACAAAGAAATAGAGGAAGATAACAGAAAAGGAAAGACCAGAGATCTGTTCAGGAAAATTGGACATATTAGAGGAACATTTTGCGCAAAGATGAACATGATAAAAGACAAAAATGGGAGGGACCTAACAGAAGCAGAAGACGTCAAGAAGAGGTGGCAAGAATACACAGAGGAATTATATCAGAAAGATGTGGATATCCCGGACAACCCAGACAATGTAGTTGCTGACCTTGAGCCAGACATCCTGGAGAGCGAAGTCAAGTGGGCCTTAGAAAGCCTGGCTAACAACAAGGCCAGTGGAGGTGATGGCATTCCAGTTGAACTATTTAAAATCTTGAAAGATGATGCTGTTAAGGTGCTACATTCAATATGCCAGCAAGTTTGGAAAACTCAACAGTGGCCAGAGGATTGGAAAAGATCAGTCTACATCCCAATCCCAAAGAAAGGCAGTGCCAAAGAATGCTCCAACTACCGTACAATTGCACTCATTTCGCACGCTAGCAAGGTTATGCTCAAAATCCTACAAGGTAGGCTTCAGCAGTATGTGGACCGAGAACTCCCAGAAGTACAAGCTGGATTCCGAAGAGGCAGAGGAACTCGAGACCAAATTGCTAACTTGCGCTGGATTATGGAGAAAGCCAGAGAGTTCCAGAAAAATATCTACTTCTGCTTCATTGACTATGCAAAAGCCTTTGACTGTGTGGACCACAGCAAACTATGGCAAGTTCTTAAAGAAATGGGAGTGCCTGACCACTTTATCTGTCTCCTGAGAAACCTATATGTGGGACAGGAAGCAACAGTTAGAACTGGTCATGGAACAACTGAGTGGTTCAAAATTGGGAAAGGAGTACGGCAAGGCTGTATATTGTCCCCCAACTTATTTAACTTATATGCAGAATACATCATACGGAAGGCTGGACTGGAAGAAACCCAAGCCGGAATTAAGATTGCCGGAAGAAATATCAACAACCTCCGATATGCAGATGATACCACTCTGATGGCAGAAAGTGAGGAGGAATTAAAGAACCTTGTAATGAGAGTGAAAGAGGAGAGTGCAAAAAACGGTCTGAAACTCAACATCAAAAAAACTAAGATCATGGCCACTGGTCCCATCACCTCCTGGGAAATAGAAGGGGAAGATATGGAGGCAGTGTCAAATTTTATCTTCCTGGGCTCCATGATCACTGCAGATGGAGACAGCAGCCCTGAAATTAAAAGGCGCCTTCTTCTTGGGAGGAAAGCGATGACAAATCTGGACAGCATCTTGAAAAGCAGAGACATCACCTTGCCAACAAAAGTCCGAATAGTCAAAGCTATGGTTTTTCCTGTCGTGATGTATGGAAGTGAGAGCTGGACCATAAAGAAAGCAGACCGCCGAAGAATTGATGCCTTTGAATTGTGGTGCTGGAGGAGGCTCTTGAGAATCCCCTGGACTGCAAGGAGAACAAACCTATCAGTTCTAAAGGAAATCAACCCTGAGTGCTCACTGGAAGGACAGATCCTGAAGCTGAGGCTCCAGTACTTTGGCCATCTAATGAGAAGAAAAGACTCCCTGGAAAAGACCCTGATGTTGGGAAAGTGTGATGGCAAGAGGAGAAGGGGACGACCGAGGATGAGATGGCTGGACAGTGTCTGCGAAGCAACCAACATGAACCTGACACAACTCCGGGAGGCAGTAGAAGACAGGAGGGCCTGGCGTGCTCTGGTCCATGGGGTCACGAAGAGTCGGACACGACTAAACGACTAAACACACAACACACGTCTAATATAGAATTCCACAGAGGAGATTATCCACCAATCACAAGAAATGAACAAATCGGTACATTAACATACTTTCTGGGCTTCTTCCCTATTTTCTGTTTTGCAATTCTTTGATGGGAGAAAGTTACCTTTGCAATAACATTTGTAGTGAGGGCAATTGTTGAATGCTTACTCTTACATTATTATATCACTTCATTCAGAGGAGTGCATTGAACACCATGAAGGACAATCTAAGAAAAGATTGTCAAAGCTGAAGTCTTAATTACATCTCACAGAGTCAAAACTGAGGGTAAGACCTGAAGTAAAGCAAAAAACAAAACAAAAAACCTGAGGAAAGTTGCGAAGATAATTTTCGAGTAAGACAAAAACTTTGCAGCTTCTTTTATTTATTTATTTATTTGATTTATTTGATTTTTACCCCGCCCCTCTAGACAGTGTCTACTTAATTTACATTAAAATGTAAATATATAGGTGAACAGATCTCCACATCCATCCATAAAGATCACTTGAAGTAACAACAAATTTGAATAATAAACAGAGATAGAAAATTTTGCTTTTTTGGACACATCTCCCAGAATTTCATAGCCAGCATTTCGCACTGTTGAACACTTATTTTGTCATACTAGAAATGCAGAGCCCTCTCTGTGGGCACGTGAGCCATGCCAATACCGCAAGGCCCCTGTCTAAATTGGGGGGAGGGGAAAAAGGCACCCCCTGACCGCCCTCCAGAGGACACCCACTGATTTGGGCAGTTGGGCTCAAAAAGGTTTGCCATCACTGGACTATAGTAATGTGTTCTGAATAGAGGTCTTGGAACGAAATCTGGTGTGGCTGAGAACGCCACTTCAAGAGTGACTATCCCTTCCACACTGAAGACAAATACAATCTGTCCCCTGTCCAGCTCCCTGATTTTGCTGGCTTCAGGACTGCCTCTTTGCCTTGGCCTGCTGAACAAGTGTCTTCAAATTGGGAGAGCCCATGCTGCACCGCCTGTCTCCAGGCTGAATGTTCAGATGTCAAAATTTCCAATCTGTTGAGGTCCATTCCTAAGGCCTTCAGATCCCGCTTGCAGATATCCTTGTATCGCAACTGTGGTCTCCCTCTGGGGTACTCTCTCTGCACTAAGGGTCCAGGACACACTGCAGTACATGAGTGTGCTCAGGATACAGGTTCTATAGACCTGGATCCTGGTATATGCCGTCAGCTTCTTATTAACCCATACTCTCTTTGTGAGACTAGAGAACATGGTAGCTGCTTTGCCAATGCGTTTATCCAGCTCGACATCTAGGGAAAGCGTGTCAAAAGATCACTGAGACAAGGTACACAAAGTCATGAACAACCTCCAATTCTTGTGTGGAGATGGTAATAGAGGGAGATGAGTCCACGCCCTGGCTTGTGTTTCTTCAGGCTGATGGTTAATCTTGGCAGGCCTTGTTAAAGCGATTCATAAGTTGTTGGAGCTCTTCAGCAGAATGGATGACAACAGCTTTGGTTAAGTCCCGCATGCATCTCAGCTGGACTTTGGTCTTCACTCTCAATCTAGAGAGATTAAAGAGCTTCCTATTTTATCTAGTCCAGAGATAGACACCTTCTGTTGTAGTTCCAAAGGCGTACTTCAGCATGACAGCAAAAAAGATACCAAACAGCAAGGACACAGACCTGTTTCACTCTGCTTCGGATGTCAAAGGGATCTGATGTTGAGCCATCAAAAACTACAGTGCCCTTCATTTCCTCATGAAAGGACCAGATGATGTTAAGGAGTCAAGGTGGACATCAAATCTTGGGAAGGATTTTAAAAAGGCCGTCCCTGCTAACCAAATCAAAGGCCTTTGTGAGATCTATGAAGGCCACAAAGAGTGGCTGTTGTTGTTTCCTACATTTCTCCTGCAACTGTCTGAGGGAAAATACCATGCCAGTGGTGGATCTATTAGTTCGGAATCCACACTGTGATTCTGGATAGACACTGTCTGCAAGCACCTGGAGTCTCTCCAGTACAACACGGGCAAGCAGCTTTACTACAACGCTAAGAAGAGAGATGGCACGGTAATTATTGCAATCGCCCCTGTCTCCTTTGTTCTTATGCAATGTGACGATATTTGTGGTCATGTCCTGTGGTACTCCATCTTCATGTCCTGTGGTACTCCACCTTCTCTCCAGCAAAGACAAAAGATTTCATAGAGCTCAGTGGTGGTGATCTAACTTCTATGCCAGGACAATAAGATGAAATCCAGGGAAAGCAGCCATCATCTGGAAACAGTGGAAATGAAACAGGGAATTTGAGAAACAAATGCATGAAGACTTCAAATATGGTGACTTTGAGCAGAGAGGAAGTTGTGTCGGTGACACTGAATACACAACTTTATCTCCAGATGGTCATTCTGTCCTACAACCATAAATTTAAAAATGAAAGAAAATAATCAGATACATTTAACATATCAAATGTGTTCCTTGATCATCATTCTTCTTTTTCTTTTAGCCTCAATTCTTTATTTTATTTGCTTTTTTCTTTTGTATGTTTTTAGTACATAGATACAGTGCCTGATTATCCATTGCTACCTCACTTAGTCTACCACCTGGATGTGGAAATCTGTTCTCCATCTATATCTTTCCAAGTTTTTAAAAAAGGGAGAAAATCTGTGATTTTACTCTTCTTTTCACAATGAGTGGAGGCAAGTTTTCCAACGAACACAGGTCATCTTGAGAATTAAGAGACTGTGCAATGAAAGAAAAGAAAATCTTCTGTGTATCATATTCATAAGCAGCATATACTTGTAGATCATGTGACAAATGTGCATGCATAAGATGGGGAGAACGAGTAGAGTGGCCTCACCCAATTAGTGATGTGGGCCAAACAACATTGGTGTACAATGCACATGCTATCCAGCATCTTTCCAAAGGTGAAAGATGCTGGGTGTGAGCATGCCTTACAGCAGGGCCCTACCTGCCTACTTGGAAGGCATGCTCACATTGACATTCCCTCCATACACAAACAACTTGAGTTATGCCATCTTTCAGCTTTCTTCCTTTGTTATATCACCTGTAATAAGAATTAATGGACGAAGTGCTAGTTATTTCCACTTTTGTGCTTCTGAGCTGTGTCTGCAGTTCCAAAGCTGAACCTCATGGCTATTCATTAATAATGAATTACACATAGTACAAATCACACTTTGAAATTGGAAGGACTTCCTTTCCATAAATGCCTTGAAATTCACTTGAACTATTACATCATGATGATTTGCACAAAAAGAAAAATATATTCACCCATCAAGCTGTGTTCCCAGCCAACATCCTCTGTGGTCAGATTTTGTTTCCTATTACATGCTACAGTGAGGTGAGTCACAGGCCCAAGAAGCTGTCAGAGAGACCTGAACTTTCATCATCTTCCCCTCCCACTTGCTCTTTAAGAAGTCACAGAGTCTTGGCTCCTGCTTAAATTGTCTTGTTTGAAAACTGAGTAGCACTGGCAGTGCCTAGCATCAGACCAGGAAGGAAGGGAAAGGTTAATGACATGTGCAATCACAGAAACACATTCCCAGTCATTGCTTACAGAGAAATGGTGGTGGTGGTGATAAGCATGCTAGTCTGGAACAATCTATACTTCTTCTTTTAACTTAGTTTTCCATATTCTAATATCTCTTAAAACTTTTTGACCATCAGGAACATGGCAGTCAGATATAAATTACCAACATAGGAATGGCTATTGACTGCAATAAGAAACAGATTTATTTTTGTTTGTTTAATTGGTTGGTTGGAGATGTTCACATTTTTCATAGATGGCCTTACTTTTTTACCCTAATATCCTGCCCATGCTCAATCCTGTTGAGTCAATTGTTCTGAAAAAAATAGGCCATGAGTACTCCCATTCCCTATAGTCCCAGCACTTTAATTCTAACACTTTAAACGGCGCACATTGTTTGAATGCATTCTGCTCCATTGATTAAAGCAAAGGAGGGAACTGCAAGGCATGTGGGTCATCAGTGTGCCTCCACACACAGACCCCAAACCTCTCCACCATCAGGAAAATATTGGCTTAAAAAATAGGTAATCGTGCCACCAGAATCCTGTAACAGAATTTTTTTTAACTTTCATTCTAAGTTGCTGGCACGCACCAAAAACTGGATCCAGTATGTGGTGGTTTCTAGGTATATATCCTTGAATGCTATGAAAGGAATCTTCTTGGTTTTCCATCTTTCAGTGGTGTGATTCAGTATGTGGCCCAACTCCTCCCACCCATGATTATAGACGGGCATGAATTAAAAAATGAATTGCCAAATTTGTTCAAAAATAACTAATTTGTACTCATAGAAATCAATGCCCAACAAATCATAAATCAATGAATTTTAGTGATTTTTTAAAAATTTGTTGATTTGTTTGGCTACAAAACAACCCCTCACGCACCAATATTGCAGGAAACTTTCCTCTGAGTCTCTTCTACAATCCTTCCAAGTTTGCTGAAAATTGGTTTCAGATGTCTGAGTTATACACTCACAAGGAGGACCCCCCAGGAAACTTCACCCCAGGAACCTAGATACACCAATGCTACAGAGAAGCTTCTCATGGCTCTCCTCTACAATCCCTCCAAATTTGGAGAACATTGGGTTTCCCCAATCCAGCTGCTAAAGGGCACTTTCCTGTGGGGGTCGACTTTGTGGGTGTATACCTTGGATGTCTGAAACCCAATCTTTACCAAACGCCGAGGGATTGTAGAGGAGAGTCAGTAGAACTATGTGATATTGGTGTACCTATGTCCCTGTGGGGAACATTCCTGGGGGTGGATCTTTGTTGGTTTTTCACTCGGGCATCTGAAATTTAAACTTCACTAAACTTGCAGTGCTAGTAGAGTCGAGTCGGGGGAAGCTTCCCTGTGAATTTGGTGTCTCTAGGTGCTTGGAGGGACATTTTATAGGGTTTTAAAGTAAAAAAAAATGGCAAATTGATTCATCAATTTATCAGAAACAAAAATCATAAATTTGTAATCCATGAATGATCCATCAACCTTGACAAATCACAAATCAAAACAAACCACATTTTTTCTGATTTGTTACCATCTCTATCCATGATCCTTCTTTGAACGCTGCTTCTCTCCTGGTCTAATAATTTCTTTTTGGCCTTCTTCAGTGGTTGTATGAAAGGCCTACCACAAGATGCACACACTGGATGGTTGTGAAGCCTCACCTCATTTAAAAACTAAATGTGGTTGTAATGTTTTGGCTTATGGAGGGAGTGACTGTCTGCTGTGTAAATGGGATATGTCTGATGCAAGTGTCTCCTCTCCATCAACTCTCAGTATGCATTCCTCTTTCACACACACAGGTAGCTAAAAGGTGGATACAATGTACAGGTGAAAACTTATACAGAAAGGATAGCAGGGTTTTAGGAGGATGCTGAGCACTAGCTAGCTAGATAACTTATACACATATGTGGTAAGTATCTAATGCCACAGAATTTTACCTGTGTCACCCGTGCGAGCCAGGAGGTGAGGCTGAGGAGCCCGACGCTGAGGGAGGCCCGGAAAGAAAGAACTAGAAAATGGGCTTTCTCGGCGGTGGCTCCTCGTCTCTGGAATAACCTACCTCCGGAGATTCGCGCTGCACCCTCGCTGGGTACTTTTAAGAACCAACTAAAAATATGGATATATAGGCAGGCCTTCCCTTCCTGTTAATTCCTGTCCTCTTTCCTTTTTTTTCCTCTTTATTTGATTTATTTTTATTCTTCCCATCTTATAGAATCATTTAATTAATTAATTGTTATAATTTTTTTTAGAACTTATCCTTATGTTGTAAGCCACCTAGAGTGGTCGAAATGACTAGATAGGCGGGGTATAAATACAGTAAATAAATAAATAAAATAAAAATTTATTTAGCTCCATTAAAACCATTAATACTTGCATTTAAAGAAAAATCCCAATGACACAAAATAGAAACGCTGTCTAAGAAGAACAGACAAATAAAGAAAAAATGATAGATAAAATTCTTTGGACCTGTTTCAGAACTGGCCTTGAGATGCTAGGCCTTTTCAAATATATTTCTGTTTAGCAGCTGAAGTCTGAATTCTATCATGCTTTCAGTGACGTCACTGGAGCCTCCCTTATAATCTTCTCATCTCATCCACTGCTAAAAACTACCTGTATCCTATTCACTATTTCCTTCATCTGGACTAATGCAAGTGTCAATGGCAGAAGAGGAAGCCCTACTCAAGGTCTCTCTGTGAAAAGACTCAATTCCTCCTTAGTATATTGAAAGCTGCATGTGAAGTAATCTGGGCACCACAAATCCTGGGAAATACAATGTTCCTAAGGTATTTGCCAGTGTAGATATTTGGATGCTCTGGAAGTTACAAGTCCAGGATTCCTTGAACCTACTATGCTTCTGAGCAAACAGACCAAACTATGATTGTCCATCTATTGCTTTACTATTGTGAGAAAGGGGGGTGGAAAGGCAACATCTTCCACCCAAGTGCTGTCTCCTCTCCCATGGAAAGTGGAGGGAGCCCAAGCCAACAATCTGGTAGTAAGAGAAAGGGAAGAAAGGGGGAATCTCCCTGTTGAAAGTGAGGAGAAAAGGCAGGAAAAGAGAGGGAGAGGAAAGATGAAAGGGAGACTGATATAAATGGGGGGGGGGAGGAACAGAGGAGAGAGAAGGGAGAAAGACAAGAGAGCTAGAAGCCAGGATAGTTGAAATGAGAAAGGAGGAACCTGTTTTGCCAGAGAGATGGGAATAGATTTGGATGGAAAACCTCTGTATTCATGAGTGGGAAAAGCTGATGTTGCCAAGAAAAGAAACAGAGAGCAGAATACATTATTGCCCACTTAGAAAACCTTCATGCGGGGGGGGGGGAGCATGAAAAAAGAAAATGGAAGAGAGGAATAAGATAATAAAGAGATCACAGAAATACAGAGGAGGGAAAGGGCAGAATGGAAAACCCTCACCCAAGGGTGATCACTCTCCCACAAGATGGTGGGGAGTCAGACAGACTCAGAAGAGGGAAAGAGACACAGTAGAGAGGCAGGGCTCTCTTTGAATTCAGAGGCAGGGAAGGAACAATTGGTTAGTGCTAGATAGACTGACAGTCACCACACCCAGAAAGGTCCCTCACAGCGAAACCTTCTAAAGGCAGCAGCATGTGAGGCTGCAAAAACTCCCAACATATTGCATACCAACTATGAAAGAAATTGTCAGCCACTTTTAAGTATTTTAAAGGGCACATGTCTAATATTATATGAATGTGCCCTTCAAAAGTGACGCAACACTTTTGTACTCAAATGTCAGCTGTGAATCGCCCCTAAGATTAAAATTTATTATACCAGCATCTGGGCCATACAGATCTTTTGAACTTGAAGGCCAACTAGCCCAACAGTAATCATGCCACCTTTTAAGGACACTTAACATGATTAATCTATCTTCATCCCATATATTCCGACTTCCCTTTGAGCAGAAAATAGATTTACAGAAAAAGTAAATAAATTTTTAGTTAACATTATGTACTATTGTTTCCCATGAAAGCAATTTCCAACTATTTGTTACTACAGCCATAATGTCTAAAGACAAAGAATAAGAGCATCAACTGACATAGAGTCCATATGTTTCATATATATTCGATTTTAAATTCACTGCAATTGATTTGCACAACTTTTTCAAAAAGCACACAGAAGTTCACATTTATTTAGATATATAACTTCCCCAAACATACACAATTTGTACACAATAGATGCTTGCTTGTGTGCAGCTTTCCCTATATGCTCCTATCTCTCTTTTTTTGGTGAGAATTTATCTACTATTAGCATTTGTATATATGCCGAGATGTGCTTTGCAAAATTCAGGGAAGTGCAGAACCTGAACAATACTCATATTCTTAAGTGCATATTACTCTAGGAACTACACGCTGAGTTGGCTCACTCAAAAAAGTGTTTCCCCCCCCCCAAAAAAATTCTCTTCTGTCCCTAGGTAAGGGGCACATAGATAAGAGAATAGGAAAGGGGATGGCATGTTAGGCATAAGCAGACCTTGGAAAAATCAGTTTTTGGAGTGACAACTCCTAGGATCCTTCCTCCCAAGCAACATGGCACCCATTCTGACTGGTAAGCTCCAGAAGCTGGGTTTGAAGACCATGAACAGTTCTGAAATTCCAAGGAGTTCCTTTGTGCCTGTTTTGCTTATGTTGTGGCTGTGATCTTAGCCTTTCACCTTTATGAGTAAGAGACTCATTCAGTCATTTCCATCTCAAGAATAATTATAAGGCAGCTGAGAAACCTGAGGCAATGGAGCGGGGCAACCATAGTAGCTTCCCTCATGTGCTCTGTAAAATAAGGAGCCAGGATATGCACCTTTCAACTTTCTGGACATGTTGCATCAGGTTATGCAAAGTTCAGTTGCATCATCTTCTTTATAACAATTAAACAATTTTATTCCACACCCTGATGCAATGCCAGAATATGCATGCATCCATAAAATCTCATCAAAGAAGAATCATAGTGCCAAAAAATCTCTATATAAAGCAGAAAGGGATCACAGGCAGAAGAAAGTATCAGTAGATGGTGACCTGTATAGTTATCAGAGGAAAGCAGTTTATTTGAAAGCCCACATGGCTGAACTGCCAACAAGTATCTGCCACATTTACCACAAATGTACTATTAACCCACAGCTTATTCTCAGGTATGAGCAGAGGAAGACCAGTAGACCCAGTATATTCCAACCTAGTTTTCCCATGTGGAAAGCTAAAGAGGAAGTCAGACTATATTTATGGCCAGTTGTGTGGAGGTTCCCCTTTCATGCAGACTGCTCTTTGCTTCAGCTTTAGCTCTCCACACAAAAAAGTGCAGTTGAAGTGGTCGGGCTAGTATGCCTCCTCTGCCAGCTGGTCAAATAGCCCATTTACTAAAAGCCTGAACAGGCATCTGTTACAGTAAAAAGTTAGAATAGGTTATTCTTAGGTTATTAATCATTATGGTGTATTTTCATCAAAAATTGTATGAGGTGGATGGAGAAGCACCCCAGCAACTGGATAACAAGGGACAAGTGGTCATGCTGGCTTGATTTGGAAAACTATAATTGAAAAAGTAATTTTCTCAAGCTTTTTTATGTGACTAGTATGAGACTAGTATGAGAACAAGGTCTTACACAGAGGTGACTCCATACAACTGTAGGAGCACTTCAGAGTCCAGTTGTGAAATAATGCCACCATATATGTGTTGTCTCCCCCAATATCCATCATCCACCCATGACTGCAGCAGCACCAAAAATGTCAAATTGATAGCAACTTTCAATCTGTACCACCCACATGAAGGTGCTGGTTCATGTCAATGCCGTCGCAAGCATAGTGTAAAATATTTCAGGGAGATGATGTTAAAATGAAGCATGCAACCAGCATCTTATTAGCTGAAATTTGCTACCATGATATTTGAAATTTTACTTACTATGAAGTAAAATCGAATCTGATTCTGGCTTGGGATGTCAACAATAATCCTTACTCCATCCAAACTCTGTACCTGAATTCTGGTTGTGTATCTGGGCTGTTGGAGGTTTGGGTCTCATATTGGTTGGGTCCTCTCTTGCTCTTCTTCTGCAACACCTTTCTGGCTTTTATGGTGGCAGATCTTAGCCAGCAAAACAGTTCTGCCAGAAGACTGTTCTCAGAAATGAAGCAACAGAGGAAGGATTTCTGCTGCCAGAAGAGGTTTGTGCCAAATCCTAACACCTATGGCCAATGCATCTTTGACTCGGGATTACAATGTTAGTGATATATAAAGTGGAAATACTTTGATCCAGGTTGTCTATTCATGCCTTACCTGTAGCATAAGAAATTCAGAGATGCTTCATTCATCTTTTTCCTTTAAAGAGAATTTTTGTAAAAAGGATTTCTTCTATTTTTGCTGCTCTTTTCTTCATCATGGTTTGTTTTGTATTGTTTACATCCTTTATACTATAATAATCCTCAAATGCCATATGATTAGTATTGTAGTTAACAGATGCTGGAGATTATAATTCCTCACAAGGACGTTTATTTTTAGTCAGTGTGTACTCCCTTCTGTAATCAGTTTAAATGTTAGTTATTACCCCTGAAATTTCATCAGCTAATTTCATCTAGGTAATTAGTACCCGGAGGTATATGTCATCAACTGCTATCAGATTTGCATCTCCTTTACTGTCACAGACTCCTGATTTACACAAGTTATCTAAATAGCTTTTTCATTCTTCTTCTAATTTATGCCATACTCTTCTTTTTGTTAGTACTAATTATGGTAACAATGTGGCCAACACCAATTTCCTGAAGAATGAGGCACTGTTTTCCACTAACAAATTCTGCCTTCTCTGTACCCGTCAGTTCCATTTAGACCTTGGAAAACTTATATTTTGGACTACGATTCTCAAAATGTCCAAGGCTTTGAACCATGTTGATTGGAGAATTCAGTGACTTTGATTCTAAAATGTCACTTTTCCAAGCTCTCCAAAACAGACAATTGCTCTACTATCCCACCTAATTTTGTTCATTTTAAAACTCAAAATCTCTGCTTCTGTTGTTGTGGTTGTTTTAATGTGCTGTATCAATATACTGTATCTGTGAAGATTCTCAGTTATCCAGGTGAGGTTATCTAGAAGTTGAGTCACGGCAACTGGACTTGTTTCTTATTAGATTGAATCGTGTTGCTACTCATCCAAGTAGCTTCTTCAGTCAGAGGAGAGTAGGTAGGAGACCCTTGATATATCCTCCACATTGGTTTCACTTCCCCCTGGCCTTAATAGGCTTGTTAGATGGACAAAGTACTGGGGGTGAGGGATAATCCCACCTCTCTACTCTTTCTCCAACTATTATCATGGGTCGTTAACAGTAGTAATACTGGTGTGAGGTCCTGATCTTTCTCATCATGGATGAAAGGGCAGCATGATAGATAGGAGATAGATTGTATCTAAGGCCATCACCCCTGTTGAGTGAGGGATTTTCTGTATGCTCATGTATGGCCCTCCTGACCCCTCTCTCAAACCACCTATCTTCTTGGTCCAAAATGAGTATAACTTGGTCATCAAATGAGTTTGTCCTTCAAATGAAGGAACACTGCTGATTGTGATCCTGAGCCTCCTCTACTAGGCCATTCTCCTGTTTAGTGGCTGTTTGGTTTCTCCAATGTAGAGCTCCGAACACTCCTCTTTGCATTGGACCACATATACTACTATTGCTCCTATTGTGTTTTGGTGTCCAGTCTTTTGGGTGGACGGGTCTCTGCTTTAGTGTGTTTGTGGGTTTGAAGTGTTCGGGTATGTGGTGTTTACCAAAAAACCTTTAGAGTTTTTCAGATATACCTGCCATGTAAGGAATGACCAGGTTCTCAGGCTGTTCTATTGTCCTGCTGGGACACTGTCCTTGTAAAGGCCCATTTTGGATATCTACAGGTCTTAAGGGCTGTCTTCAATGTCCACAGTGGGTGGAGAAGGATTGCAGAAGTGGGATTGTCACTCACCCTCAGTCCTTTTTCCATCTAATAACCTTATTCAGACCAGGAGGAAGTAAAACCAGTGTGGAGGATATATCAGGAATCTCCTACCAACTCTCCTCAGACTGAAGAAGCTACTTGGATGAGTAGTGAAACGGTTCAACCCAATAAGAAAGAACTCCACTTGCTGTGCTGTGTGAAGTTTTATCTTTCAATGCAGCAGCTGATGGCAGATTTGGGGAATGTACTCTTAAGAAGAATGAATATATTCTCAAGCTAAACCCATCCTTAACTCAGTCCCAGAGAATCATCTTGCCACTGCTCAGTGATGGATGGATGGCCATGCTCAAGTGTTGTTGAGACAGTCCAAGGAGTAAAATTTAATCCATTGTTTTTCAATGTTCCTCACAAGTCATGCTGAATAAAAATATCTGCTCAATTTGGCACCTGCTCAATTTGGGCAAGAACAGTACCCCTTTGGCTGATCCTTCGACTCCATAAGCACCATTGGTTTGATTCAGACCTGAATGAAGAAGAATTTTTTGCTGCCTCCTGTCATCCACTATTTGCCCACCACAACATTTTTTCACATAGCATCATCCCCTGAGGTATTTGGACGGAAAACAGTACTATTAGGAGTACAAGAGGAAGAGGAGGAGAGGGGGCTACCATCACCAGTGTAATCCCATAAACAGGCCTGGCCCATAGGATACATTTGCTCATTGCTGAAATCATCCTTCCAAATCCCCACTTCCAATCTGCCTATCTCTAGACCTTAGGACTGAGAAAAATTTGACAATGTTTATGACATAAACATTTAGAGCATAACAATGGATACCTATATCAAAATGTATTGTAGAGCACTCCAGTTTCACCTGGCCAACCATTGAATATTCTAGGATACTCCATTGCACTACCTCCATTCCACCCCCACATAATTCATAAGACATTTTTTGCCCAACCACACAGACAACAATCAATAAGCACTCATGTCAGCTGATGATGCTAAATCTTCATTGGGGCATTGGCCGTCTCTTAGTGATGTTGGCCAGCATCTAGATTTTATTCCAGATTAAGAGAAATCATGAAAGTCACAGCAGCAAGTCCAGCTAGTTAACAAGGCGTCAGTCCTATGCCAGTTGTGTGACTCACACATAGCCAAATACGTGACTAAACACACAACTACTGCTTTGACTTACACAATTACTGTATGTCTAATCCACAGTACCATGCTGATAGGATCATGAGCAGCAACTAGACATGCAGGTGCACTGGGAAATTCTCCTGTCAAATTTGAACTTCCTTCCAAGTCTGGTGATGCCTTCCTTTTGAGGCTAGTGCTGTTTGTGTAAATAAGCATCCAAGCATGTAGAATGAGTAAGCTACACTGGATCAGAGCAATTATATATTCTAGAGCACTGGATTATAAGATTTTCTTAATTCTCAAAACGTCCAACACTCATTCCCCTTTTCCCTTAGTCCTCCACCCCAATAACAAATTAAGCAGAGCAATACACTGCCTAGAATGCACAAACTACTACTACTATTACTACATTTACCACTGCTGCTGTTGCTCCTGTACTATTGGTACTAGCAATTTGATTAGAAATTCTGCTCAGTAGCACCTTCAGTTTTTATTTCTCCAGCTTTCCCTACATGTTTTGCGTGTTCTGTTTGTGGTCCTAGGGGCTAGAACCATGGACTTAAAAAAACAAAACACGAAAGTGCATGTTCTCCAGATCCTAAATCCTGCTCTCAAGCAAACTCTCCCAAGACTGACCTTATTACAAACATTCAAACTGGAAACAGCTCTGCCTGACTCGACATTGCATGCCCTTTCAAGAATAACTAATTTCTGCAAAAACAAACCTTGCCATCAGAACCAATTATAAAATACAGTATTTCATAAGTGGATGTCTGAATTTGTGTGCACGTGTGTGTGTGTCTACGTGCGTGTGTACATGCACGTGCACGCACACAGCTGGCATAATTTATTCTCACTGTTGAAAATGATCTGAGATGGTACCGTTTTCTGGAGCCCCGCTGTCTAGCTGCAAAGTAGATACTTAGCAGAAGCCCCTCACAGTAGCCAGGTCCTAAATCAGCAGCACTAAAGCATTCACAAGCCTTCCTGTCTTCTTTTAGAAAAAGAAAGAAAGTACCCAGGGCCAGGGAGGAGGAGGGAGGGTTTGACTGACTTATGATTCTTAAGTTAACTATCTGTGGGAAGTCATTTGGAAGCTAGTCAAACAGTGGCAATACACTTAGCATATGAAAAAAGATGCCTGTGTTATAAGGATGGCACCAGGATTTTGTCAGAGATAGAATGACCTCTACTGGCCATCTGTAAAGTGGTGTGTATGCTACTATCTGTCATTTGTTCTCCCGATCCCTCTGCATAAATATAAGAAAAATGGCAAAACAAACAAACAAACTTGTGACACCTTAAAGATTATTACACTTTGTTTGACCTGAGGTTTCATAGACTGTAGCCCACTTATCAAAGGCAAGAGTTCCACCTGGTGAAGTGGGCTGCAGTCTACAAAAGCTAAATTATGCTAAATAAAAGCTCTCAGTCTTTGTGAAGCCACAAGGTTCTTAGTTGGTTTTGCTACAACAGACTAATCCGGCTACCACTCCCCACCCACCCCCCAGGCATTTCTTCAAAGATAACAGCAACCAGATCTTTACAAAGAACTAGCCATGTGGCTGGAGATTGTGGATGCTATTGGACTGTCAAGAGTAGTTCACATCTGCAGTCTGTGTGCTTGTGAACAGATTTCTACTATAAGGGTTGGTTCTCATTTCATTCAAGAAAATGTGGCAATGTATGCCTATCTCCTTCTTTCCCCATCTGTGAGGATGGACAAAGACTCTTCTGTAATGATGACGATCTCTTGACGTGTCTCGTTAATCATTGTAGTCAAAACCAACACTGCAAAAAGATTTAACTTCCCAGGAAGATATGATATTTGAACAACAGACCTTCAGAGCTGCCTGGTGTTCTGTGGGAAATGATTTTGGATCAATAGTTTGAATGGCATATTATTAATCTTAATGTCCTTGTGAATCCAAAGGGTGCATCCATGGAATTTTGGAAGGTACAAACAACATTCGTTGTTAAAGCTCCACAACAAATGTTTCCCAATAACCTACAGAGAAAGATGTCAAGAACACATATCTATTGACAAGAAACTCTGCAGACAGGTCTGGCATCAGCTTCTTGTTTTCTTCAGACAGCCTTGGCATCAGCAGCCTCTGATATTTTGAGGCATCTACCAAGACCCACATACCCTGGCCAGAATAGCCACATCGCCCGCCTTTTAAAAAAAACAAAAAGAGGTCAAAACAGGATACTGGTTTGCATACAATTGTGTGCACTGATTTATATGTTTAAAGATATAACATTTAACAAAATATTTTTATTTAACACAAGCACTTGTGACTGAGATCAGGGGATAACATTAAACTGCCTGCTGTATCTGCTGCTCCGATGTTAAACTGGTGATGGGTAAGATTTCCTCTGAGTGTTTAGTATTATATTAAAGTTCTTTTATACATATGGTAACTACGTGGATCTGACCCTAATGTTCCAGAGGCAGAGGAAAAACCTGGGAGGACTGCTCAGAATGGAGGGAGGTGAGTTCTCAGCAAACAGGTTCGTGACCAGGAAAAAAAAAATACAGATCAGCTAAAAAGTCTATTGCCCTCAGAGAAGAACTCCTACCCCTAGTAATGACAGTAATACCCCCCACACACTCCATGATAAACATTCCCCACATGGAGATGGTTTGGGGTAGTATCTTTACAATGGGTTTAATATGCACAAACAGAGAGGTGCCTTAACTCACATCAGTTCAGTTCCATGACAATTCACCACATGTGGGGAACAGAACCGGAAACTGTGTTGACAGAACCAGAAATAATGCTAAGAGTTTAGTCATTTAGTTCACTGATTACATCTTGTTACTTCAGTCTTCATCCCAAACATTCTATAAAAATTGATAACCAAGTCCTGATCCTCAGACTTACAATGTAAAAGAGATGGCACAAGGATGGGAGGGAGGACAGAGAGAAAAATCAGACTCATGGTCTGAGCACAGGAAGGCACCTCAAACCACAATTTTGGTTATTTCAGGCACTTTCTAATGATGGCTGATATTGGATTGAGTGATACAGTCACCACAGATGGCAGACTTGGAGTGCTGTGAATAGATATCAGATTGCTAGTTGTTTAATTATTTATTGTATTTTTGCAGCCTTGGTTAGGAAAATGTGGTCATGGGGTTTTCCACCTCATAAACCAAAATAGCTTGGCTGCTTTGGATACTATACATGACTGACTCAGCTGGGGTGGTGCCATTTGTTGCTCTGCTTCAGGAAGCAAAATCTCTTAGGTTGTCCCTACACCAGAATGTGCCACCCTCCAGAATATTCTGAAATCCCATGGCAACTCCAGAAGACATTCTCCAACAGTGTGCATTCTAAGACTGTATACTTCTGTTATTTTTTTTTTAAAAATCTAGACTTGAATGAAAGCACATAGAGAAAACTATCATGTCTGGGAGAAGGGAGTGGGAGGAGGGAGAAATGGTGACAGTGATAGATTACAACACTACAAAAACAAATTGATAGAGCTCTCCATGTTACAAATGTAAAAATTTGAAAGTGGGAAACAAACTGAAAGAACCAGTAGAACTTTGGACCAAGAGTTTCAAAATAATTTGAGGAAAAGCAGAGAAAGGGAAGAAGCCATAGGCTTTAGCAAAGCCTACACAACTGACTCCCTTGGGTCTACATCATGGCTGGAAACTACCCTTTAATGTCCTGATAAATATTTTGGAAACTTATTTTTGAATCTGTGCTTGCTTTTCTACTTGAAATATATTTAGCTTGGCCCAATGAAAACATTACTTATGCAAACGGAGACGGTAGATGTTTCCCACACTGGGAAAAGTTTCCTTTGTGATTCTATAAAGAATAGGAAAAAGTCTGTTTTCTCCCAGAAGAACCCACCTCCCAGCCGAGTTTTTCATTTGATGTCCTTCTAAACTGATGGTGGTTGAGCAGGTGTGGCAACTGGGTGAGTTAGGGCCTCTTCTGTGGTTGCACCTTTTTCATGGAGCATTCCTGGGATAGTATAAGAATGTGCATTATCACAGTTGAGCTCATCACAAGCAGATAAGGAGCACTGCACAACAAACAGGGCAAGATTCACACCATTACCAAAATAAGGACTGGAATCCTGTTTGCACAGCTATGCCATGTAAGACTGATGGAGTTACCAGCTGAGATTTTTTTTTTCCAGAAAAAAGTATTTCTGATTTCACCCCAGCCCCAAAGGTCCCCGTCATCATGAGGAAGTCACTGGAAACTCTGAGATGGGGGGGGGAGTTTTCTTTTCCAAAAATCACCTTCACTGACATGACTTTACCACCAGTGATAATTTTTGGAATTTAAAGACTCCACACACATGGTCTCGAACAATTTTCCCATGATGAAAGGATTGTACAGGAGCCTTAGCATCTTCATGGGGCTGGAGGGAAGAGGGGTCATTTATTTCTGAAAAATCACTGCAGCTGATATCATCAGCCTTATGTGGCATAGCTGCACAAACAGGATTTCAGCCACTGTGTATTATGTCACATTTGAATTTGCACATGTGTGTGTGTGCCCATGCATTTAAACGTCTAGCATAACCTAAGCATGTGCATACATCCGGCACCAAGATGACAACATAAGTTTAATTGTTGTAAGCCACCCAGGGGCCCTTGGGTAGAGTGGGCAGCATATAAGTTAAATAAATAAATACAATAAATAAATAAATGATTGTGCTACAATTTATGACAGAGACTCCAAAAATTAGTGCAAACTACCACTGATGTTCAATAACAACAACAATAAAAAACATTACAATTTTGGTCTGCAACTCTCAGTGATCATGCTAGTTGGTGGAATCTTCCAGCAGCCATGCTGGCCTGGGGATTCTTGTAGTTGTAGTCTTAAAAGTTCTGTTTCTAAGCTGAGGTTGAAACATCAAGGGCTGGACAGAAATTGGAATATAACTGTTTGGCAAGCTGGAATGACAGCGTGACAGATTATCTAGATTCTCAGCAAAAAAAAAAAATGAATGGACAAAGACAAACAGACAGTATTAAGTGTGTTCATCTTTTCAGGCTATAATCTTGCCCAAAAAGCTCTTTTCAGACTAAAAAAGAAACACAAGACACATGGGCCATGACCAAGATCCAAGATCAAGCGTGGGTAATATTAGACCACTGGCAGCCCTCCCTCCATCTATAACTATGGAGGGAGTCTACTGATCTTATGTTCCCTGAGGTGAAGCTTGATACCATCACATCTCAGTCTGATTCTTCATGTTTGTTGTCTCCATCCTGGAACTTTAATTTGATTATACTGTAGTTCCTGTGGCCTCAAAATCTAGCCAAAGTGCTTTGGAGGCTTTTTTTTTCAGACACCCCCCCAAAAAAGCTCTCTAATTCCTAATCTAATGAAGTCCTGGAGAATTTGAAAACACTCCTTTTTAATAAGATCTTAGTGGTCTGACAAGGGTGTAACCAGTCCAGATTATGGTGTTTCCCTTGAAGGTATTACCAGACACAAAAGAGAGAAAGTGTTTAAAAAAACACACACACATCCCATCATGCAACAGTCCCAGTCTTGCCCCACACCAGTTCTAGCTTTGCTACATGCCTTTCTCAGAGCTTACACATACTTAGCATCACATGGTCTTCCTTCATTTCTTCCCAAATTCACTAGTAGTTCTGTGGGTTTTATGCAGACATGGAAAATAAGACCAATATTATACTTTCATTCTGAATAAACTTCCTGGAAATGATGCTATACAGTAATAATGACGAGTCATAAATCCTAGAATGTAATGCCTCAAGGGTCAGTTTTTGTCATCTTATCTCTTACACACCACAGGCCAACAGCCTTCAGTAAATACATATATTTTACTGATGTTCTCCTGAAGCAAGTAATGTTTTCCCTTTTCCCTTTGGATTGTAGCTTGTAGCTTGATTGAGTTTCTGGAAAGGTTTCTGAAGTCTTTCCACCACTGTCTGAGTGGCTGAAGTGGTTTTCTACTCAGTTCTAAGAAAAGGATGTCTGCCTAAATGTCCTTCCCAGAAAAAAATATCCCTGCCATTTCCCAGTCCTGCCTCACTCTGGATCTGCAGAAATTGTGTATGCTAGTTCAGAAATCTGACCTAGTGCTTTAACCTGTCCTATTCACAGGAGTTCTCAAGGGAACTGAAAATCATTTCAGAAGATACTTATAAATGTGACTTTAAGGTGTTTTTATGGGGAGAGGAGGGAACACTGCTACATCAGAGCATGGCTGGAGAAGCTGTGTCCCTCCAGTTGCAATTGGACTACAGCAGTGATGGTGAACCTTTTCGAGCCCGAGTGCCCACACTGCAACACAAAATCAGCTTATTTATTTCAAAGTGCCAATACTGCAATTAAAACCCGAATGCTGAGGTTTTAGTTTAGAAAAAACAACTGCTTCTGCACTGCAAGGGTTAAATGCTTGTTTCCTCCCCCCCATGGGCGGTATCAACAAATAAATACTTACTGGTCCTTCAATCCCCCATTGGGCTAGACCAGTAATGGTTGCCAGTGCACCCCTCTGCTGGACCACTGCACCAGCAGAGGGGAGTGCCGAAGTCCGGGATCGGAGGACGGGTAAGTATTTATACATGGCGACTTATGGCTCGTGTGCCCGCAGAGAGGTCTCAGTGTGCCAGCTGTGGCACGTGTGCCATGGGTTCGCCATCACTGGACTACAGCTTCCTTCCACTCAAGTCTTTGAGGGAAGGGAGCTAGTGTTAGTCAGGACAAACTGAAGGGCAAACATGGGAAGACAAAATAAGGCAGCATGCAGCTTCAGTTTCTCAGGCAACTGAATGTCCCCTAGGACCTTGCTTGCATCCATCGTTGAGGTAAGCCTTCCCCAGAGGACAAGACAAAGCTTTGGAGTTTTTTTGACTTTTTAAAATGGAGTACATCAGGTTGACTCCCTGTCAGTCTCAGCTTAAGACAGTTCGTTGCCTGAGGCAGAACAGCAAACAGTGCTCCCCCGGGCACCTACTACCCAAAGCCAGGCAAATAAATTATTTTGGCATGTGAGGCAAGAATTCCAAGAATAAACTTCTTCCTTCCCTCTTAGTTTTTTTTTAAACATCCAGTCAATAACCATTTGCTGCTGTTTCATTGCAGTCTAATGATAGAGCCAACTCTGATTCTAGTGCCCATTGCCCAAGCTGCTTTTTAAAAAATTGTACACAATGCGATATGCAGATCACCATGTCCTACAATGGAATATTAGCAAAAGGTACCATACAGGGGGAGAATTCCCACCAAGAAGATCGATGTTCAGTGGTATGATCCTCATGGAATGTGTCACCTTAAAGGCTAACTGCTATATTTTAATGTGAGCTTTTGTGGACAAGTCCACTTCTTCAGATGTCTTTACAGAGCCACAACAGTTTTGTCTTCTTCGTTTTTCATTTTGTTTTGTTTTTGCCTGCCATGCCAGACTAACACAGCTACTTCTTCTGAAACACAAATCACTGAGATTACATTGCCATGCATGTGTGCTGTAACCACCATTCAGACAGTACTTTGTGCAAAGGAGAAAGCAGAATTGCACACATGCATGCTTCCAACCCCATGCACTATTTGAAAACAGTGCAAAAAAGAACCTCTGTTGAGTGGATTGATCCACCTGATAGGAAACCTTTGAATTTTGGAATATAATTAGAAGGAGCCTGACCATGTAAGCATCCCGCACCTCTCCTACCTCTGCATAATCTCACTCTAGTATATGACTAATCCCACAAAGAGAAGCCTGCAGGACAGGAAAGAGACCTAATCAATTGTCCTTATGTACTCAGTTTTTCTCTGATTAGTTTTGGGGCATGGGTGCAGCATCAATACTCAAACGCTACCCTTAACAAAGTAGATAGCTTCATAAAGGGAACTAGTCACAGGTCTTAATCATATCATCTAGTTTGTTCTTCAGATCACCAACAAGTTTAAAAGCAAGACAATATGATGATAATAGGGTCATTCAGAGTTAATTGAGAAGGAGTATTATGTACTGTTATTGTGCTGGCAGAGCAAATCAACATTTTACAAAGCAGTTCTAAAAATGGGAGCAGCCCGAACAGGAAATTGTAATTTTGAAACTAGACTTTGGATCAGCACTGAATTTGGCACAAATGTAGCAGGCAGCCTGCTCTTGTGCAGAGCCAAATTTGGGGAAATTTGGGCAAAGGGTTTCAAGTTCTGATTTTTCAAAAGTATGACTACTCCCCCATTCAGAAACAAGTGACCTTGAATGTCCCCAGCTTTAAATGAGATCAAATAAATTGAAAAGATCAGTCTTGCTTATCTTGAAAGTAAATTACTGGCCCCCCACACACTATTTTTTTATTTGAAGGAATCCAGGCTGCAGGGGCTGATATGTTAATTCTCAAAAAAAGGCCTTTCAAAAGTGTGAAACTGTGACTTTCTTATAAACTGAGCATGCATGGAATGGACATATTCCCAAGACCATTCCACAGTAATACATTGTTGCAGTTTTGTGTCCCTGGAAAGATGTTTGGAGAGCAATGAAAGTTCAAGGAAACAATCAAAAGACAGTTCTCTTTTAAGAACAAAAAAAAGAGGTTTGCTTTAACGAAAGTAATAGAGTGACAGTCCTCCAGAAGGGGATATGTTGCCATGTATCTCCTGGGAATCAGCATACAATTTTAAAGGCATATTCAAAGTATTCCTGCACTACCTTTGGAAGGGTGCAGGGCCTGAAATAGTAATCCTCCAAAAGGACCTTTCAAAAGGGAAAAACAGCCACTTTGTTATAAACTGAGCATGTGTAGATCATGCTGTCCAGAAAGAGCACTGCAAATTAGATACAATGTTGCAGCTTTGTAGCTCAGGAAGGGAGATATTTGGAGGGCTATTAAAGGTGATAGAAATAGTCAAAAGACATATTTCTTTGAAGAGTAAAAAACCCAACTTTCTTTAAAGAAAGTGACACAGTGAAAGTCCTCTACAAAAGGGCATTTTGCCATGCATCTCCAGGGAGTTAGCAAAATATTTCTGCATTACAAAAACATAGAGCAGTCATGTTTTTCCAGTTCTGAGTGTTTTCAGTAAACATTTCTGAAGCCACGCTCCTGACAGCAGTCTTCAAAGGGGAACTTTTGACCCTGTCAATCAGGACACAATTAGTTGATTTTCAGAAGGATAACTTTTTAATTCCTTTCTGGCCAAACAGACATTGGTGTTGGGAAAGTGATTCTGTGTCTGGTTGTAAAAACATTATAAAAATAGAGAACAAATCTGCAAAAGCGCACTCATTTAAGCTGTGAAATTACAGTACTGCTTTTTGCTTTGTGGCTGGGGATGATCTTGCTTGATGCAGAGCTTTGATGCTGATATCCTGTCATATTTCAACCATTTCACCTATCTTGTCACTATACAATTGTCTGGTAATTAAGAAAAAAATTCTGTTGTTTTAAGTGACACCAGTGGATTTATATCAGCGTAGTTATTCAGTTCAGAAAACAAGATTTGCTGGAGGGGGCAGTAGTGCCAGGAAAAGCTGAGAGCAGCAGGAAGAGGTAAATTGTTTAATGATCATGATATTTTTATTGTATTTTATGATATTTTATGACATTTGCAAACCGACCCGAGTAGACGCTGTCTAGGGGGGTGGGGTAGAAATCTAATAGATAAATAAACAAACAAACCAACCAAATAGGAGATGGATTGACTCCATAAAGGAAGTAACAGCCTTGGGTTTACAGGGGCTGAACTGGACTGTTGAGGACAGTACATTGGAGGCCACTCATCCATAGGGTCACCATACATCAGAAGTGTCTTGACAGTACATAACAACAACAAAGGTTACTTAGTTGGATTCTGGCCAGCTGGGGTTTAAATAATTTACCAAAAATAAATAATTCTGTCTTGCATATTCAAGACAAAGAGCTTAAGGCTTCAAAAAATTACGTGTGAGAAAGCAAAAATGACAAAACTTTCCATCCCTCAGTACGAAATCTAGATGACTTCCAGAATTGTTGTGCTGCTGTTCACCACATAATTGCCAGGGTACAATATATCTCTCATGGATTGTCTATCTAATTAAGAACAGGGGGCACATGCAGTGCAGGAACAGCTTTAATTGGTCTCCTATTGCTTGAAAGTGCAAGTGAAATCTAAACCCAGGCAATTAACCACTAGGTTTCTAGTGGGCGCTGAAGCCAGCAGTTCTCTAGAGAAGGCGATTTACATGTGTACCCATGCCCTTGTCCTCCCATCCTTGTCTGTCTTGTTCCTTCTTTCAGAGAGCTGACTTTGTTTTCTCAATTTTTAAAAGTCACTCCCATTCAAAGCAAATATTTCTCTAATCCTTCATGAGATCCTCCACAGTGCTCATCCTTTTCCAGGGGAGCCATAATGGCAAGGAAGACAAACATTACTTCTGAATGAGGGTTGGGGTATAAATAGGCCCCATGCATTCCCCCCCAGCTTCCGCCCTTTCCTATAGCAACCCTGCTGGGTGCAAGCAGATCACACAGCCCTTCTGTTCTGTGATGCACCTTGTCACCTACCTTTCTTGGAATGGGGAGGAGGAAGGAAGAGTCTCCTAAAATGAGACTAATTGCTCATTTATTTAAAATATTGACAGTATTTAAGATTAGTAGCAATGAATATACAATACAAAAATGTTCTGTGAATATAATACTTAAAAATATAAAACACATTCAATGCAATAAGGTACAACAATCCATTTTAAAAATCCCATTTGGCAGCCAGTCACTGAAGGAAAGCTTGCCTGAAGAGAAAGGTTTTCACCTGCTTGCAGAAGGATAGTAAAGATGGGTCCCGTCTAGCCTTCTGTGCGAGAGAGTTCTAAAGTTTGGAAGCAGCAACAGAGAACACTCTCTCCTGTGGTGTGCTCCCCATTTCCCTAGCTGATGCAGAGATCTGATGGTTCAGCCTTTTCACAGAATTCAGTTCCTTAAGAAGGAGGGATACGCAGAAATGTGGAATATTTCTGTCATATTTGAGCTTATTGTCAAAATAGAGAAATTGACCGTAAGAGGAAGTAGTAGAGATATAGAAGTCTGTAAGTCTCATTTTTCTTGCATTGCTCAGTGTTTGCCTAGCTTGCCATGATGGATCGCTAAAAAGGTTGTGGAGGATCTCTTGAGGGGTCTATGTAAAGGTATGAACAGTGTTCCCCAACCGCTGCACATTTTTCTGCCCTCATTTGATTTTCTCCCACATTGCAATGTTTTCAGCCCAACACTTGTATTTTAAAATGTTTATTTATTTAATTCATCCATTACTTCTGTGTGTGTCCAAAAGCAAAGAGTGGTGATTTAGTGCTACGGTGTTTCTCTAGTCTATGGGGAGAAAGAACCCGAAAAACAAAACGGGAGAGAAGGTGCTAGGTGACAGTGGGGAAAGACAGAAAAGCTGTAGAAGCAGCTGGAGTGAGCGCACAGCCCCAGCGCTATCTGCCGATGAGGCAGCAAAGCACCCACACAAGAGGAGACGAGACGAGATTGTTTAAACTGACTTGGGAGCTAAAAGGCCCCCTTTCCCTCAAATTTGAGTTTAGCAAATCCTGGTAAATCTAGATATACTGTGGGCTCAGAGGGTTAGGGTGGGGGGAGAACAAAGCAGTAAAATGTTCCACCTGCAAGAGCCCTAAGAGAAGCAGGAGAATACACCACATTAAATTCTACACTGTGCTCATCGCTTCCTGTTTATTGTGCCCAAAGGAAGAGGGTATATATTATATTGGAATTGGTACCCTCGAAGTCTCTGCAATGTATCATTCTGTTTTGCTCTTAATAAATACTGTTTATTTTTTTTCATTACGACTAATGAAAAGATAGAAGAATATACTGTAGCATTTAATTAAATTAAATCTGTAAAAGAGATGGCAGGTCCATCTTTGTTAAAGGCCTCTTTTCACATATCTTCTTGTGCCAAGTCTGAGTTCCAGACAGCCTACTTCTGGATTAAGACAACCTGCTATTGTACTGGAGCCTGAAACCCCATCATTTCATATTACTTCGTATCCAGGGCACTCTTGGTGGTGTACTGGTGAAGTATTACAAGCCCAACTTTCTCTTTTATCTGTAACAATCTCTTCAGGTTTTTTTTTAAAAATCTGCTCTCATCACAGCTTGGAACTTTTTTTTTAACTACAACTCCCAAAATCCCCCAGCCAGCAAGGTCTGGCCACTTTGGCAGCAGGATTCTGAGAATTCTAGTCCAAGCAGATAACATTTCCAAGTTCCACATCTCAGAAAAAGAAAGGTCTGCGCAAAGGTCATGAGAAGAGAGAAATCACCAAGACCTCTTCTACGGACTGTACGGCTTAGCTCCTTTTCACCTTTCACCTCACCACTGGCAAAACAAATGAGGGATTTTCTTAACGTTATTCATCCCAGAAGGATGAGCCCTGTGTGCTGCCTGTCAAGTCTCCTTCTGAACTTTTTTGCCTCAGCAAGATCCAGACCTTATTTTCCTGTGGTGCATATCCAGTAACTGAACTTCAAGGACTCTTACAGTAAGAAAAACATGTCAGAGTGTTCCTCCCCGCTTTCAGAGGTTGTTGGGTTCTAAATCACAGCATGGACTTCATTTTTCTTAAATTCAACTTGATTTCTATTTCAGCTCATCAGATATATCTCAGATTGCGTTTTTTTTCCACAACAGATTTCAACTCAGGGCTCATCTGCACTAGCTCTTTTGGAGCGAGCTGGTGCTGTCTAAATGGGGTCACTTGAGGTCATTTAGTGCAATCCTCACATCCAAATGAGTCAATCATACCTCTGTTCACAGTCTGAATTCAATCCTGATGGGGTTCAAGTAGCCAGCTCAAGATTGACTCAGCTTTCTATCCTTCCAAGGTCACTAAAATTAGTATCCAGCTTTACAGGGGACAAGTTATTCTTTGTACAATTGTGTGGTAAATTGCCGAGAAAGTGCTCTAAGCGCTATGAGGCTGAATATAAGTCAAAAGAACAACAACAGAAATGACAACAAATGGCATATAGACCTCAAGCGACGTCTATATGCCATTTACTCTGGCTTCTTCCACTGTTAATTTCTAGTGTCATGAAGTGACTTAATAAGCAAGCCCCTTCAAGATATTGGCAAATTGAACCCTTACCCTTCTCTTTAATGGCGGGGCAGGGGAATTTTTTTAAAAAATGATTTCACTAGACCATCACTGATACACTGTGTCAGTTCAGAGAGATCCACACTAACTACTAAGTCACACTACCTTAATTTTCATGGTGTAGGTAAAATCCAGGAAGGCCAAATAGATGAGGGAAATCTTCCTGCCCAGTAGCTTCCCAATACCTTCGTCGTCTAGTCGTTTAGTCGTGTCCAACTCTTCATGACCCCATGGACCATAGCACGCCAGGCCCTCCTATCTTCCACTGCCTCCCGGAGTTCTGCCAATTTCATGTTGGTTGCTTCGCAGACACTGTCCAGCCATCTCATCCTCGGTCGTCCCCTTCTCCTCTTGCCTTCACATTTTCCCAACATCAAGGTCTTTTCCAGGGAGTCTTCTCTTCTCATGAGATGGCCAAAGTACTGGAGCCTCAGCTTCAGGATCTGTCCTTCCAGTGAGCACTCAGGGTTGATTTCCTTTAGAACTGATAGGTTTGTTCTCCTTGCAGTCCAGGGGACTCTCAAGAGCCTCCTCCAGCACCACAATTCAAAGGCATCAATTCTTCGGCGGTCTGCTTTCTTTATGGTCCAGCTCTCACTTCCATACATCACGACAGGAAAAACCATAGCTTTGACTATTCGGACTTTTGTTGGCAAGGTGATGTCTCTGCTTTTTAAGATGCTGTCAAGGTTTTTGATCGCTTTCCTCCCAAGGAGCAGGTGTCTTTTAATTTTGTGGCTGCTGTCTCCATCTGCAGTGATCATAGAGCCCAAGAAAGCAAAATCTGTCACTGCCTCGATATCTTCCCCTTCAATTTCCCAGGAGGTGATGGGACCAGTGGCTATGATCTTAGTTTTTTTGATGTTGAGTTTCAGGCCGTTTTTTGCACTCTCCTCTTTCACCCTCATTACAAGGTTCTTTAATTCCTCCTCACTTTCTGCCACCAGAGTGGTATCATCTGCATATTGGAGGCTGTTGATATTTCTTCCGGCAATCTTAATTCCAGTTTGGAATTCATCCAGTCCAGCCTTCCGCATGATGTATTCTGCATATAAATTAAATAAGCCGGGGGACAATATACAGCCTTGTCGTACTCCTTTCCCAATTTTGAACCAATCAGTTGTTCCATATCCCGTTCTAACTGTTGCTTCCTGTCCCACGTATAGGTTTTTCAGGAGATAGATAAGGTGGTCAGGCACTCCCATTTCTTTAAGGACTTGCCATAGTTTGCTGTGGTCGACACAGTCAAAGGCTTTTGCATAGTCAATGAAGCAGAAATAGATATTTTTCTGGAACTCTCTGGCTTTCTCCATAATCCAGCGCATATTAGCAATTTGGTCTCGAGTTCCTCTGCCCCTTCGGAATCCAGCTTGTACTTCTGGGAGTTCCCAATACCTTAGCCCACTTCAATTAAGCAGTGCTTCCAAGGTGTTACCACAATTTACAAGGTTAAGTTCTTTGACTCATAAGCTAACCCTGCAATATAGGAATATCAGGGAAAAAACTCCACAAATCATAGATAGATGGTTGAGGCAAACCTACTTTTAATACCTCCAAACCTCTTATTTCTAAATAACTATAATGTTATATTTTACTGAGGGTCATCTCAGTAAAGTCAAAAGAGCATAACTTCAAAAGCAATTTCAGTAATAACAGCATAGTTAAAGAATTGTGGAGCAGAAATAAGCAATGAAAACTTTGAGGCAAGAACAATTCCAGAACAATCCCACAAGAAAATAAGGAAGTCAGATGACCTATGGCAATTATTTCATTCTGACATAGCTTCAGCATAGTTCTAAAGCACATAAAGTGTGTAAGTAATGTAGCAAAGCAGCATATGAGCATAGCATTCTCATAAGAGATAACTATGATAAACTACTGTAAGTAACTCCTCTCTACAGAATCCAGAAAATTTCAGTTCCCAGCCTTGCCAGAAAATCCACCAATCAGGCATCAAGTTTCCCTTAATGTTCATGAATAAGAGACTAACTTTCCCCTGCTCCCATCACTGAGCTGAAACCATTCCTCCTAAATAATTTTGCACTAAGGACTGAGCTCAGTCTGGCCTTAAAGTTTCCATTGTCAAGGAAATAAGGCACAGATGGTTGCTGCCGTCCAATTGACAGAGGGCACTTTCTCCCTCTTCTCCCAGTCAGCTTGTCCTAGGCATGAATTACAAGACTCAATTTTCAGGAAGAGCAACAGAATCTCTGAGCCCTTGTTTTCCAATTTCTTGACATGAAAAAGCAAAAGCAAGCAAAAGCAAAGCGTGCTGCTTATATACCGCCCCATAGCGCTTCAAGCACTCTCTGGGCGGTTTACAATTTAATTATGCAGGCTACACATTGCCCCCCCAGTGAGCTGGGTACTCATTTTACCGACCTCGGAAGGATAGAAGGCTGAGTCAACCTTGAGCCGGCTACCTGGGATTTGAACCCCAGGTCGTGAGCACAGTTTTAGCTGCAGTACAGCGATTTCACCACTGCGCCACGAGGCTCATATCCAAAAGTTGGAAAACTAGAGATCTCTGGTATAAGATCCAACAAATCAAAATTTAAAATAAATCCACATTCAAGATGCTGAAAGATCAACAGGGGTATGTATTAACTGAAAAGAATAAAATGAAGAGAAGGTGGAAACAATATATTGAAGAACTGTACAAAACAGATGCAGATTATTTCACAGAAGAATCCTGTTATAAAGAACCTTGAATTTTAGAAAGCAAAGTGATAACTGTTTTCAGTGCACCTGAGAGAAATAAATCCCAGCACGCAGAAAGGATATTTCAAGCTATGAAGAACAAGAATATGCAAAGACATGGAAAACAAAATAGTGGCAATGAAGAAAGGAGATAGGAAAAATATATAATCATTTGAAACACTGTGTTAGAGGAAAGCTTTACAGATTCTATGCACCATCAAAAAGACAAATAAGTGGGTTCTAGTTCCAGTCAAACCTGAACACTCGTCAGAAGCTAAGATGACTAAACTGAAATGATTGTAATTTGGACTTCCTAGAAAAGACAATACAAATGGATGGCAAGAGGAAAAACATTAAGTCAGAAGTGACTTGATGCCATATAACAACATTGATACTCTGTGTGCTCTGGCCATCAAGCTGGAACTGACGGCCAAGTGGGGATTTGCACCCTATTCTCCAGAGTCCTAGTCTGTCACTCTATCCACTTACACCACACTGGGAATCCTAGTGTATTCTAGAGACCCTAATCTCCTGTTTCATTCTTCCTTTTCCCACATGGGTGTCTTTAGATTAAAAATCCTAGTACAACTGATGATCCTGACTGTTGGATTCTGGGAGTCGTAGACCAAAAAGTGACATGTTCAGAGCTGTCTTGGATGCCAATATTGGGGAAAGAGCAGGATAGAAATTAAATAAATACACACATGCTTCACGTACTCTGATTTCAGAGAGAAGTGGGTGTCTTCTTAATTGGAGAAAGTATTCACATTAGTAGCCTATGTAAAAAGTTATCTTTCTCTGCTATGCCAGACTGGAGATAGGTGAGTGGTAGAGAGGAAAAAGAAAAGTCATATTTTTGTTTATGTGAGCCTCAGCATGAGTGTGGTTTGAACAAAATGGATCAGAGTCACGGTGGGCCCCAGAATATTCCTCAAAAGACCCCCCTTTTTTCTGGCTGTTGTCCTGACTCTAAGTCCCTCTCTTGAGATGCGGTTTTGAGCTCCCCTCCATCCTTCTACAGATCCAAGCTGGCTTGGAATTCTCTCTGAATGACAGAGAAAAGGAAATGAATTCTCAAGACGCAAAGCTTTAGAAGAATCTAATCAGAGAACTTTATGAAAAAATAATAATGTTGATGAAAAAAGAAACACTTGGAGTCAGTTCAAACTGTGCAGGATAGCCACAGGAGACCCTTTCAAAAGCAAAGGAGAATAAGCTTTGTCTCAGGTCAGGCTCACAGTGCCTCAGGCGGCAGTAGATCATACCTAGTAATGCTGAGAGCCAGGTCCTAATTATTTATGAGGAAAGCCAAATTCTCGTTGGCTTAAAGAGAAAATGGGAGAGAGAGAGAGAGAGAGAGAGAGAGAGAGAGAGAGAGAGAGAGAGAGAGAGAGAGAACACCAGCAGTTCTTTCTCAGGATTGTTTCTCGTCTAGTGAAAATTTTACTCAGTTAGTTGTGCCTCTTTCCTGATAAGTACCGCCCAGGTGATTCCACTGAACTGTAAGAAGAGTTTCTCCTTTACCCCATTGCACAATCCTACGTGAAAAGAAGAACAAAAGATTTTGCTTGTTTTATCGGAACAGACATTCTGTCCATGGACCTAGGAAGAGAACACATGAACCTGTGTTCTCCAGATGTTACTAAACCTCTGGCAGTCCCATCCAGCATGTCAAAGAGAAAGGCAGTTGTATTCAAATATCTTTGGGAACCCCACAAGTATCCCTTGTTTGCTTCATGATTTATCTCAGTCATGTCCTACTACCAGACCTTTCTGTTTCTCCCTTCCCTGCTTCCTGTATCCTCTTCTCTCCTCTTCCCTCATATGGGGGAGCACACATTTGCTACCTTCTTTCTGCCCATGTTCTAGACTTCCTCATGTAGGAAGTCAATGACCTCATGTAGCATAGCAAGTCACAACTAGAGTAGGCCTGTTAAAATTAACAGAAGTTACAGAGGAGCTGACTTACTGATTCAGTGGGCCTACCCTAGTGTGACTTACTATGCTAAGCAACAAAATTGCTGGTAGTAAGTTATAAATGAATAGAGTAAGGAGATGAGAATATGAAAGAGGGAAAGAGGAATGAGTGAAGACGTAAGGGGAGGGATACGTTTTTCAAAAATTCATGTAGATATTGGTGCAATTTTCCTGATTTCTTGGGGTAAGGCTTTATTGTTGTCATCTAAAGACACTAAAAAAAGTTCTTATCTTTAGTGCAATCTATTTTATCTATCAATTGAGTGATCCTTCCATTGACAATAATCATTGTTTCCTCTATCACTTTAACAACTAAACCCTTAATATCAGGGCACTTGGATGGAATTTTATAATTTCCAGGGGTTGAAAAGATGCCAAAAGGACAAACTAAGCTACAGAATGTACTCCTTATGGGGTTTAGTTGTTAAGTTGTGTCCGACTCTTCATGACCCCATGGACCAGAGCACACCAGGCCTTCCTGTCTTCCACTGCCTCCCAGAGTTTGGTGAAATTCATGTTGGTAGCTTCATTGACACTGTCCAACCATCTTGTCCTCTGTCGTTCCCTTCTCCTCTTGTCTTCACACTTTCCCAACATCAGGGTCCTTTCCAGAGAGTCCTCATGAGATGGCCAAAGTATTGGAGCCCGAGCTTCAGAACCTGTCCTTCCAGCGAGCATTCAGGGTTGATTTCCTTCAGAACAGATAGGTTTGTTCTCTTTGCAGTCCAGGGGACTCTCAAGAGTTTCCTCCAGCACCACAATTCAAAAGCATCAAGTCTTCGGCGGTCAGCCCTCTTTATGGTCCAGCTCTCAGTTCCATACATCACTACTGGAAAAAACATAGCTTTGACTATGCGAACCTCTGTCGGCAAGGTGATGTCTCTGCTTTTTAAGATGCTGTCTAGGTTTGTCATCACTTTCCTCCCAAGAAGCAGGCATCTGCAGTGATCATGGAGTCCAAGAAAGTAAATGCTGTCACTGCCTCCTTTCTTCCAGCGACCTTAATTGGGATTCATCCAATCCTGCCTTTTACATGATGTATTCTGCATATAAGTTAAATAAGCAGGGGACAATATACAGCCTTGTCATACTCCTTTCCCAATTTTGAACCAATCAGTTGTTCCATATCCAGTTCTAACTGTTGCTTCCTGTCCCACATATAGATTTTTCAGGAGATAGATAAGCTGGTCAGGCGCTCCCATTTCTTTAAGAACTTGCCAACGTTTGCTGTGGTCCATACAGTCAAAGGCTTTTGCGTATTCAGTGAAGCAGAAGTAGATGTTTTGCTGAAACTCTCTGGCTTTCTCCATGATCCAGCGCATGTTAGCAATTTGGTCTCTAGTTCCTCTGCCCCTTTGAAATCCAGCTTATATTTCTGGGAGTTCTCAGCCCACATACTGCTGAAGCCTGCCTTGTAGGATTTTGAGCATGACTTTGCTAGCGCGTGAAATGAGTGCAATTGTATGGTAGTTGGAGCATTCTTTGGCACTGCCGTTCTTTGGGACTGGGATGTAGGCTGATCTTTTTCAGTCCTCTAGCCACTGCTGAGTTTTCCAAACTTGCTGGAATACTGAGTCTAGCACCTTAACAGCGTCATCTTTTAAGATTTTAAAGAGTTCAACTAGAATGCCGTCACCTCCACTGGCCTTGTTGTTAGCCATGCTTTCTAAGGCCCACTTGACTTCACTCTCCAGGATGTCTGGCTAAAGTCAGCAACCACACTATTTGGGTTGTCCTGGACATTCAGATCTTTCTGGTATAATTCCTCTGTGTATTCTTGCCACATCTTCTTGGTGTCTTCTGCTTCTGTGAGGTCCCTACCATTTTTGTCCTTTATCATGTCCATCTTTGCACAAAAGGGTCCTTTAATATCTCCAATTTTCTTGAACAGATCTCTGTTTTTTTCCTTTTCTATTATTTTCATGTATATCTTTTCACTGTTCATTTAAGAAGGCCCTCTTGTCTCTCCTTGCTATTCTTTGGAAGTCTGCGTTCAATTTTCTGTACCTTTCCCTATCTCCCTTGCATTTTGTTTCTCTTCTCTTCTCTGCTATTTGTAAGGCCTCATTGGACAGCCACTTTGCTTTCTTGCATGTCCTTTTTTGGGGAGATGGTTTTTGTTGCTGCCTCCTGTACAATGTTACGAACCTCCATCCATAGTTCTTCAGGCACTCTGACCACCAAATCTAGTTCCTTGAATCTGTTCTTCACTTGCACTGTGTATCCCTAAGGGATTTGGTTTAGATTATACCTGACTAGCCCAGTGGTTTTTCCTACTTTCTTCAGTTTAAACTTGAGTTTTGCTTCAAGAAGCTGATGATCAGAGCCACAATCAGCTCCAGGTCTTGTTTTTGCTGACTGTATAGAGCTTCTCCATCACCAGATGGGCAATACCGTTATCAGATTGCTTATATTCTCTGCAGCCAGAGAATATAAGCAATCTGATAACAGTATTGCCCATCTGGTGATGTCCATGTGTGGAGTTGCCTCTTGTGTTGTTGGATTATGGGGTATATACAGTATATTATGTCCTGTCTAAGAGGCGTGAAGGCTTTCTTTAATGGCAGGGCTATATTATTACTCAAATGAATGTGAGCAAGTATTCCTGAAGGGACACAGATCCTCTGAAGCATCTGAACTAGATCTTCAAAGTCTCAGGGAGATAGCTGGAATCTTTGGATTGATATACTTCTCTGGATCTCCAAGTAGTGAAACAAATTTCAGAGCAAGAAGCATTGGAGAAGAGAGAAAAAAGACAGATATTTGTATATGGTTGTTATAAAGCCTCTGCCTGCTAGCTGGCCCTAAGGTACATTTTCCCACTTATCTGGCAGCCCAACAGAAGTAGCTTATTTCCTCCTTGGCTTTAAGCAACCATGTGACCTCATTATCTGGATTTTATTGAGATTCTGGAACTCTGTACTTGGATTCCACCATAATTGGCTAGTCCATAACTAGTTCTGACCTCTTTCCTGCCCCACCCTGGGACACCACAAAGGCCTGCATTCTGGTCATGTGTTGGCCTTGACATTTCAGTGAATCAGATGCTGCTGATCTGGCAACACTATCTGATTTCTTGAATCTTATGCCAGGGATGTCCCATGAGAAGAATCCAGACAGGTCTTTGGGTTACTCCAATTTTTCCCCCTTTCGACTGAATACACTCCCCTTCCCACCCCCTTCCCTGACTTTTCCTGTTGGCCATTATTCAGTGGACTACAGCAACTTTCCTCTTTTTTTGAAGAATCTGAAAGAACACTTGAAGAATAGGTTGCTAAACTCAACTGACTATGAATCGGAAGAACTATGAAATGAAAGCACAGATATTATCAAAAGGATGCAAAAAGGCTATTCTGATCATTAAAAGAAAAGTCTGTTGAAACTCTCAAAATTCTAAGCAACAAATGAGAAGCAAGACTAAAATGTGACAGAAACAGGAAAAGAATCCTAAATGCAGCATTTCAGTAACTGCCATGTAGGAACAAATAAAACTATTATCATAAATACTTGCCAAGAAATAGACAAGAAAAAAAAGATCTGTACATTCAAGGGACTCCAAGTGTGTTACATCATGTAGGTGCATTGTAACTACACTATCTGAGGGTGTCTTTGTTAACGGAAGTCATACCCAGCCATCACCCTGGGCATTTATTTTGTATCCTCCCTAGGTGAATGGTTCCCTCTGTGGCCTGGAATCCTCTGTAAACGCGCAGAGCAAAATCTCTGTCTGGCAGCTGTTTTGTTCACCATATCTGAACCCACAATGGCTATGCTGTGGTGTCAACATGACACAAAATATCCACTGTGCCTTAATTTGAATCGAACCAAACAGCATCAAAAGTGATCCAAATAGGAAGCTTTATGTCTGTCTGGATGTACTCCCACTTAAAAGGCAGTTTAGCATCAGCTCTAACTGTTAAAAATTGGCCCTCTCCCACTTACACTTATTTGAATTAGATATTTGAGCTAATAGTTAACCTGCCCTTTGGGTTGCATGTCATAATGTACTAAGGTGGTTTAAGTGTGCTGAAAGTGATATCATCAGGAGGCTGGATGATATGACCAGTTGAGCTCCAAGCAGAGCCATCCAAGGCAAAATTGTAAAAACTGAGACATCAGACCAAAATGCATCCATTGTCTTCAGAATTAATAGTCACATCAGCAGAAAAGACTAGATAGTTCTAGTTGTTGTTACGTGCCATGGAGTCGTCCCCAACTATGAAGGAGTGATCTCCAAAATATCCTGTCCTCAACTGCCCTATTCAGATCTTGCAAACTCAAACCTGTGGCTTCCTTTACGGAGCCAATCCATTTCATATTTGGTCCTCCTCTTTTCCTGCTGCCTTCAACGTTTTCTAGCATTATCATCTTTTCCAGAAAACCTTGCCTTCCCATGGTGTGCCCAATGTGTGACAGTTCTGTCAGTTTTGCCTCCAAAGATAGTTCAGGCTTGATTTGCTCTAGAACCTCACTTCTTTGTCTTTCTGGCAGTCCAGGGTATCTACAAAACTGTCCTCCAGCACCATATTTCATATGAATCAATTTTTTTCCTATCAGCTTTCTTAATTGTCCAGCTTTCACACCTGTACATAGCAATTGGGAGTACAAGAGTGTGGATGATTCCAATGACACATCTTATGATCTTTTCCAATTCCTTCCTTCCTAGTCTCACTCTCTTCTGATTTCTTGACTGCACTCTCCATTTCGATTGATGGTTGAACCAAGACATACAAAACCCTGAACTATTTCAGTGTCTTTATTGTCAACAATAAAGCTGTATAGTTCTTCTGTAGTCATGATTTTTGTCTTCTTATTGTTCAACTGCAGTTCTGCTTTGGCACTTTCTTCTTGCACTTTCATTTAAAATCGCTTTAAAGCCATTGCTGTTTTCTGCCTGTAATATTATGTCATCTGCTTATCTTAAATTATCAATATTTCTTTCACCTTTTTTCATTTTCCGCCTTCATTGTCCATATGATATGTTCTGTGTACAGATTAAACAAACAGAAAGATAAAATGCACCCTTGTCTGACACCTTGCCTATAGAAAATCATTCTGCCTCTACATATTCTGTCCTTAATGGTACAACGAAATTCTTGTCCAAGATAAAGGTCACATGTCACACTCATTTCTTTTAGAACAATCTATGGGTTCTCATGAACCATACAGCCAAAGGCTTTGCTGTATTCTATAGAGTACAAACTAATTTTCTTCAGAAATTCTTTGGTGCACTCCAGCAGCCAGAGGATATTTGCAATAGTTAAAGTGTCTCTTCCTTTTTGGAATTCAACTTTAATATCTGGCATTTCTCACCAAAGGAAATATCTTTGTTGTCACACCTTGACCAACACTTTGTTTGCATGGTGAATTAGAGCAATGGTCCTATAGTTACCGCACTTCTTTATTGGGGATTGGAATGTATATTTAATGTTTCCAGTCAGTGGACCGTTGCTTTGTTTTCCATATTTGTTAGCATATTCTTGTTAGGATTTTGACAGGTTCAGTCTCTGTGGCTTTTAATAGTTATATCAGTATTCCATATACTCCAGTGATTTAGTTCTTTCCAGTACTTTCAGAGTAGCTTTTACTTCATTTTCTAAAATTGCAGGTTCTCCATCCTAGGATTCCTCTTCAAAGGAATCTGTCATCTTTTTATCTCCTCTGTATAGCTCTTCAGTATATTGTTTCCATCTTCTCTTTACTTTATCTTGGTCAGGTAATATGCTTCCCTCCTGGTGATGGGGAAAGGGAAATTCTAGAAGAGACATTACTGGGTGGCAGCAGTAATGGAAGGTAACATTGGTGGAGCTAATTCATTGACAATGACAGTGACACTTAAATTTATTAGTATTGTACAGAAGGAGACAATGGTAAATAACTTCTGAATATTTTATACAGTGAAAACACTATGATGACACAATCCACAATGAAACAAGAGAGAGTGCTGGAATGTGAGAGTGAGGTCAAAAGGCATTCAATCAGCTACTGGGAAAGATCTCAGAATATGTAGCACTGTGCTTAATGAAACAACTGGACTAAAACGAAAAGGATGCTCAACATCTGACATGCAGAGGGAAGAAAAGGAAATCCAAAGCTTCATGACATATCTAATTGGATCTTGATATGTAAGAAGTATGAATTAAGGTACAACTAAACCTCTGAAACAAGTCATGGAGTGTATAAATATCACAATGCTTGATGTGGGTGAATTAAAGGGGCTGGAATAGCATGTTTTCATTCAGATAATTACAACGTGTTTTACTCTGGGAATGATTAATAGAGAAGAAAATGGTTGATTCTAATTGTGGTACAAGAAGACATAGAGCTAGTAGTTAGCAGCTGTAATGCAATGTCTGACTGCTTTCAATTAGATTTCATGGAAAGCCTATCAACAAATAATGTGCTTGGCAGCATCATTTGATCCCACATGTATCAGAAATAAGAGGTGATGGTCCATTCGGCTTTATGAATCTTGATAAGGTCTCTGTCATGTCTGGATCTTGGTGCCAGAGGGACAATTACAACTCCCAAGACATCCTGTCAGGTAAGTGAACACCTTCCTTTGTTTCCATCAGGAGGGAGTAACTACCCTGCTACCCCACCCATTTTCCCCTGTTCTGGCAAGTGGTGAGAATACTTCCATCCAGAAATGGAAGTATTCTTGCCACTTGCCAGAACAGGCCACTTTCATGGTCTCTACTGCTGGGAACTACAACTTGGAGCTTCCCAGGATCCAGTCCAACCCTCTTACCATGTTGGCTGTCTACTATTTTCAGCTGGGTTATGTATCCGTTTCATTCTCCCACAGAGACACTACTGTGTATATGGTCATCATTGTTCCAAGCCATACTCAACTGAAACTTTTATTTTTACAATCTGAATGTCTGTTACTGGAATCCAGTGCTTGCTTGAAAGGAGATAAAGGCCCTGTGCTGAACTGGTTTGGACCATGAGAGGCATATGGAATGCAGTATGCATTCTGTTTTGCCTGTACAGAGGTTGCAGGCCCACACCCTGTCAGGTGGCAGGTTTACGGTATCCTGCTAATATCACACTGAAAATCTAAGAATATTAAAGGGTACAGTTGTTCGGCTTCTCAGGCTCAGCTGGCTAATACTACTCTACATTCCCACACTAGAAACTTGGCTGTTGGTCATCTATTTTTCAAATGAGTTCCTGGCTGTGATCCAAGCCAAACAGAACAAGGAACTCCCCATTCCACCCCATAGTGTTCTAGTGAAGCTAGTCAAAACTCTGGGATTTTCTGATTAGGAGGAAAATGGCATCTTCTGTTCCTACCACTTCTCAGCTTCTGTGGTTGCCAGATGATTGTGAGCTTAGACGCAATTCTTACAACAGCTGAGTGGAAAATTACATATTTCCCCTATGAAATATATTATATCGTTGTGAACAATTCCTGTCACACTGGTACTATTTTGTGATGGCTTGGTAGTAAACGGGCACTTCAGACCCATTAGCTTTACAAAATACCAGTTTCTCAGTAGAAATGAAAATTGTTAGAACTAGACTGTTGACTTTGATCCAACACTAGCACAACACTCACACAATTCCTAGGGATATGGAGTGATTGTATATTTTCCATGCTCATACAAGGAAGTTCCTAAATAGTTCCCACTATTACATAAAGCTTGGGTGGCATGATAGAGCAAGCTAATGTGCAGATCCAGCCATTATCAGGTGCTCAAACATAGTTCCACCTTCCATGAGCCTTTGCCAGATGCTGTCACTGTTCACCATGTTTGCTGGATACATCTGCAATCTCTACTTGGATTCCATGGAACTATGCCAATCAGTCTTTTTGCTCCAACAATGCAGAGCTGAATGTTCAGACAAATGTTTCTCCCTGGTGTATACAGAAAGAAACTGCTGGATTATCTTAAACTATTGGCAAGATGATGATATCTGAGGACACATGTCCTTCTTTTTCTTTTGTTGTAAATTTCAGATCACTGCAACCAAAGCTGAACATGCTGACCTTTACACTGCTGTTTGCCCATTCACTCTTCTACGGTTGTTAGATGAGCCTAATAAATTGGGCATTATGTTATATACTGCTTTCCTTTCATGTGTGCACATATATGTCTCTGTGCAATGCCTGCATCTTTTGATCTGTGCAATGGAGCCATGACTCTCTGGTGAATGTTACTTTGAGTACAGTACTTACACTTCATAATATGCCACCCCACTATTGCTTCCTTTCTATTACCAGTCACAGATGTCCAATTTCTACTCTTGAGTTAATGTCATGATTCATTTCCAAGAGCTTAAAAGTAATGAGTTATGAAACTTCCGGCTTGATGCTGCAACAAGACAGCAGCAGGAGGACAGAGCTCCATTCCTTTGGTTTAATTCTGACCTGTTTGGGACCCCCCCATCGGGTTAAAACCACCTCAAAGAGGTGGTGAAATGGGGGACAAGCCTGTTGATCACTGGAGGAATGGTGGTTACCCATGTTTGATCTGGGGAACTCCCCAATCAACAGTAGGCTGAAACAAGCAGCTGAACTAGCTTGCTTGCAAGTCGTCAGCAGCCGGCAATGCAGAAGTGATAAATCAGCCTGATTAACATTGTGTTACCACTGAGTGAGAAACATTTTTTAACTGTATTATTTTACTATCCCTGGATGAGACAATCTCTATGGCAGAAATAGCGTCTCCTGTCCCCCACCACTGATTGAGCAGTGGTGAATCTGGAGAGAGGAGGAGTGCAGGGAGACACAAGGAAAATAAATTGGACATTAATTAGACATTTAATTATACTTTAGGGAAGGAAGTTTGGTATTATTTTGTCATTATAAACTTAAGAATCTTTCTCTTGAAAACATCATTGGCAACAATTCTGGGGAACTAAACTAAATTTTGGGATGAAACAAAATCTATGCTTCAAGCAATTTTAGAAATAGTGAGATCCTACAACAAAGAGGTGAAATTATTCATGAAGCAGTTGAAGAAGAACTATAGTCAACAGGAGACAGGGAATAATGAACAAGGAAATGAGAGGGTGGTGGATGATGTATACCAGTGGTTCTTAACCTTTTTGAAAGAAACGCCCCCTTGAGCCATTGAGGAAGTTATCACCGCCCCCCTCCCCATGGTGATGATATTTTTCTTATTTATGTATTTATTTATTTATTTATTACACTTAAATCCAATGACCCCTGAAAACAAAATTCAATTCCAAGAAAATGAAATGCCCCCAAAAACATTTAATGATTTGGTTGCAATCGAATTTTAAGATGCAAAAAGAAATATAAAAAGGGCATAAAAACAAACCACAATGCAGGAACTAAAAATTTCAAGATGAAAACTCTGAAACTAAATTAAGATTGGAGGAAAATATATATTCATGCACACTGTAAAAAGGCTGCAGCCATCTTAACAGGTTTGGCTTGCTCCAGGGCCCCCCTACCGCCCCCTTCTGCTCCAGCGCCCCCACACCGCCCCTTTTCATTCTATTGCCCCCCTGAAAAATGAAATCGCCCCCTGGGGGGCATTATCGCCCACGTTAAGAACCACTGATGTATACCAATCAAAAGTGGAGCTAGAGGAAATTACAGGAAAAAAACTAGGAGATTTAATTCTAACCCTGGAGGCAAAGAGAATTTTAGGTGTGCTAAGGGGAGATAAGAGGAGAGAATCAGCAGATCTAATTAAAAAGAGCCTGGAAGATCTATTGGAGATAAATCAAATGTATAAAGTGTTAAAAAGACCCTGGGGTATGAATAAGTCCATAAATCACAAAAATAAATTGTCCCATAACAACAACAACCCTACAGACTTTCAGGGCCATCATGCCATTTTAGCTTCTCCAGCATTTGTCTGTTTCATAGTGCTCCAGGGTTCAGCACCCACTTCCCTGCCTCTTAACCCACAGGTCCATGTTACTAGTCCTTTCTGCTCCTCCAGCAAGGGCTCTGGGAGTGGTTTATGGCACATATATACCCCAGTACAGCCAAAGTCTGAAGTGGCTGCAGGTTCATCAGGGACAGAGGGCCCTCTCCCCCAGGGATTTCATGGATGGGTTGGGATCTTCCTCTCACTCCAGCTGGTCCCAGTGCCAATACTGGGGCCACCAGATCCTCTCCTTTTACTGCATGTGAGGTGCCAAGGTCACCATGACATGTGCAAATAATTCTTTGCATCCTTTAACAATATATCAATTCAGTTAATATGGCAATGTTCCACATATGGTGGCTTCCATAAATGACTGGGTTAACCATATGTGGAATATTGCCCTATTAACTAAACTGACATATTGTCAAAGGATGCAAAGAAATAATTCACAAATATTTTCCAGATACTTTCCTGTTTTTTTGAAAATAATTAAACAGAAGTATTTTAGCTACCTTTGAGAAACATGGGAGCAATGAGTTACTTTTTAAAATCACAACTAAAACAGTAGCTACTTTGCATTCATCATGCTGAGCTATCCTAGCCACTCTGAGTGACATGAATGGCTATGCTGGTCAACATGGGGTTATTTCACAGAATGTGACCTCCCTGATTGACTGATTGACTGATTGACTGATTGACTGATTGACTGATTGACTGACTGATTGACTGATTGACTGATTGACTGGTTGGTTGGTTGGTTGGTTGGTTGGTTGGTTGGTTGGTTGGTTGGTTGGTTGGTTGGTTGGTTGGTTGGTTGGTTGGTTGGTTTCAGACATTTATAGACCATTTGACTTAGTTCTGAGCACTACTCTAAGTGGCTTACATCAATGAATAATCACCCCACATAAACCAAAATACATGTCTGCAAATAAACAGATATTGCATTACACTCAAATAGTGGTGGCAACAGGAAACATATACATTAACTTAAACAAGGATGTCTTTAAATCACCATCAACTTAGCCGATAATGTGCAAGTTGAAACGAGCAAAAAACCACACTTTCACAATGGATGAAAAGCACAGCAGCACACTGAAACCAGTGAGAAACAGCCTGAATCAAGTTAACAAAGATTTGAATTGCACTGGAAAGAAGCTGAGAGTGCACAAGAGTATTTCAAAAAGATGGATGCCAAAATCAATGTAACAGAAACATATGTTGAAAAGGCCCTGCAGCAAGTCCAGTTCTGTCACTGGATGGCTGGAGAAGCAAAGTGAAACACATATTCACATTACAGAAATGCAACAAGTAGCATAAACATTATCACACACACATACCCTACATGCATATGTGATATATGGGAAATGGAATAGAGTGGTGCCTCGCTTAACAATTTTAATTGGTTCCAAAAAAATCATCGCTATGGGAAAACATTGCTAAGCGAAACACGGTTTCCCATAGAAATGCATTGAAAACCGGATAATCCATTCCATTGGGAACAGATTGCCGTCCTTAAGCGAAAATCGCTATAGGAAACATAGCTAAGCGAAACACGGTTCCCCAATTAAAATGCATTGAAACCTATTCAATGCATCTCAATGGGGGGAAAAATTACAACAAATTTAAAAAGAGTCGGAACAAAGTCAAATTAGTTTAACAAAGGGTTTATTAAGTGCACTTATGATTTCAAGCATTCTAAACATTTTTAAACATTTTTAAACATTTTTAAACATATAAAAAACAGCCAACATGAGGCTGTCAAAACCATCGTTAAGCGAAACAGGGGGACCCAAACTGTCACCGCTATGTGAAGCATGGTCCCAAACATCGCTATGTGAAAATCGCCCCTAGGGAACATCGTTAAACGGAACGCAAGATCGCTCCGAAAAAGTCATCGCTAAGCAAATTTGTCGTTACACGAAGTGCTCGTTAAGTGAGGCACCACTGTATAAGAAATGGAAGAGCACCAGATAATGATAGGCAAATCCATGAAAGTCTTTGCAGAGGTTGACCACCAGGTGATTCCCCAACATTAGAAAGTATCTGGATGAGATAATAAAAGCAGCCTAATCCATTGATCAGAAGAAAGATTCACAGTTGGCCATAGAAACCATGTTTTGTTTCAAATGACTGATGGCATTGATTTTGAAAATTTCACCTTCCCAATAAAGGCATCATTTCTGAATTCAGCCTTTCAAACTCAAGACAGATCAAATCAAAATTCTGGTTCAGTAGCAACTTGAAAGGCAAATTATAGCCCTTGATCAAGAAGAATAAGGGTGGTGGATCAGAAAACTTCAATAATCTCCCTTCCCCAACTCCAAACAAAGAAGGAAGAAGCTCCAACAAAAGGTGGGCAAACTCAAAGTGACATACAAAAAGAGGTGGTTCAACGAGATGACTTAACAAAAATAAAAAAGTCTACATCCAGAATCCATAAATAGGAGATGTAGCCACCAAGGGAAGAACCCAGGGAAGCACAGAAGGCCAAAGGCCAATTAGCAGTATGAACTGAGCCAACATACCACCAAAGAAGGATTATGGATTTTAAAGAATACTCTTATGAATAATTCTCAAAGCTCTGTTCATCCTCTTTGGAGAGGGTGCAAACTATCCCCACAAAGTGTTTACCTTAACCTTTTTAATTCAGATATTTAAACTTTTGCTACTGTCAGTTCTTCTCTAGCATACAAACTCTACTAGACGTATATAAACTATCCACACTGAAGTTCTACACTGTGTAAATCTGCTTTGAGCATTTTATCCACAACAAAGAGTAGATGGAATAACAATACTAAATTCTCTTCATATATAATATTACACATATTGATCCATGAATATTCATGGGATGCTTGGTTTGTGGTAGTATAAGTAGTGTTCTTGTTTTGTTTTTAAAGGATAAAGAAATACATAGAAAACAGAATACTGTAATATCAAGTTCTCAATGCTTTCTATCCATGGGAACCCATCTGTATTTCCCTGTGGGCAACTGACAGAGGTTTTTGTATCACGACCTTCCCAGTAATTACTAAATCTTAATAACAATCCATGCCCCCATTGCATCCTGCTTCAATGTGTGCCAAGAGAAAAAAAAATCCAATGAGGGGCCCTTCCAGATGGTCATTTTATTTAAAATGGAAATAGATATTTATAAATGTTTGAAATGTGCCAAAATAAAGACCATTCAGTCTTATATTCAACCCCTCTCTGAGTACCAGCACTTGTATGCCATCAAGCATCTGGCAACAAGAAAAAAGGCGTATTTCATTGTGGTGCTCTGAATATATTAGGCCTTCGAGAAGTTGCTGCACTTCAATTCCCAGGAATGCCAATGGGGAAGGTACGTATGAGTATTGTGTCTCTCCCCCCCCCCCCCCGCTGCCGCCCACTGAGAGACAGGGTGCTGGGCAAAGTCTTCTCAGCCAGGATCTCCATAAACTTGAGATTTGTAGGACTCCTTGAACTAGATTTTATTAGTGTTGAGGAGCAGGGAACAAAGGAAGAAGAGGCATAGGTCACCTCCCAATCAGTCAGTTCTTTGTGGGAGCTGAGTGCCTGTCACTAACACACACAGCCCAAATGGTTCAGTCTATATCCAACCACAAATTATTGCTACTGGGGTCAGGGAGTCAGGCTGCTTGATGCCCCTTTGTCGTGCCAGCTCCCAGCCAAGGTCTGTGGGTACCTGTCCCTTGTTGGAGGTGCTGCTGCCACTTCTTCTGCCTCTTGCACCTTCAGCACCTCCTCGGGTCCAGGACAGAGGCCTTGATGCCCTGCCAGATGCTGAGGCCTCCACTGGCTTGCAGGTCGAGGGGGTGGGCTTGGCGGCTTCAGGTTGAGGGCACATCTAACGTGTCCCCTTCCTTCAGGGAGTCTTACCTGGACCAGGAACCCAGTGTTGGTTTCTGTCTCCATCTCTGTCCCCCTTCCAGCCCCCTTCCTTATCTTCCTATCCTCCCTTTAAACCTCTTAACTGCACACTAGTGCTGACATCTCACGCTTCACCCAGCTGGGTTCTGTCCTCCACTGCCTCCTCTCCACTCAAGGCTTGCTGACTCACAAATGCTCCCACCTGAGACATAAATCCCACAACTTCCAGCTGGTCCGCTAGGGGGTGCAGGGCAAGGGCACACAGCCAACTAGAGCAGTGGTTCTTAACCTTTTTGAAAGAAATGTCCTTTGAACCATTGAGGCAGTTATCATCACCCCCTCCCCGTGGCAGCAGTGGTGCCACTGCGGGGAGGAGGGGCAATGATAACTTCCTCAATGGCGGCGGCGCTGGTGGCACCACATCCGCTGCCAGCACCAGCTGCTCTGCATCTGGCACTGTGGCATCGCTGCACCGCCGCTGCGGGGGGGGGCGATGATAACTTCCTCAATGGCGGTGGTGGCAGCGCTGGTGGCAGCATATCTGCTGCCAGCACCAGCTGTTCTGCATCTGGTGGCATGGGAGCGCTGCACCGCCATCATGGGGAGGGGGGGTGATTATAACTTCCTCAATGGTGGTGGCAGTGCCAGTGCTGCTGCAGCACCACATCTGCTGCCAGCAGCAGCTGCTCTGGATCTGGCAGCGCAGAGGGGGTCAATGATAACTTCCCCAATGGCAGCAGTGGCTCCATCACCCCCCTATCACCACCCTTCTGTACCTTTGCCCCGCGTCAGCCCTTTTGTTCCACCGCCCCCCCGAAAAACAAAATCGCCCCCTGGGGGGCGATATTGCCCAGGTTAAGAACCACTGAAATAGAGCACTGGTAGTCCTCACTGAGGGACACCAGGAGTTGCAGCCCAGCAGACTCCAATTGGTTGTATGTCCACCCACAGACTATAAACAGCCCTCCACAATGAAGCCTGCCTGGCATTCACACTGCTTTTTTTTTTTAATGTGCCAAGCAAAACCCTTTTTGCTTACTTTATTACCAAGGAAACCTTTTACCATGGTCCACTCCCCAAAGACTAATAAATCCAATTGGTTTCCAAAGTGACCTAGGGAATTTTCTGGTTGATATAGTTGATGCTCCTGTTGACATTCTGGTTACCCATTGGTACTCAGGGGTGACCCAAGCTGTAGACACGATTGTCCCTAAAGTTCCTCATCATTGTAGACCGTGTCTGTCTCCATGGGTTAAGGAGGAGTTCATAATGATGAAGCAACAACAAAAAAAGCTAGAGAGTGGATGGAGGACAGTTCCTACAGAATTCAACTTGGTAGCTATCAGGGAAGCATCTAGAAGGTATTGGAATAAACACACACTTTTCATGTGCCATGTTCCAATTATATGTGTTTTACAGCTTTGGATTTCCCTTCATTTTCGTGCACATCAGCCACTAGACATCATCATAGGGTTTTCATGGCAAGGAAAGTTCAGCAGGGGTTCACCATTATCATCTTCTGTGCAGCACTAACAACAATTAGCTTGAGTATCACTGCTGCTGCCACCAATGTCATTTTCAGCTACTGCTGCTAACCGGTATCTGTCTTGAAGAGGGTGAATGCATCTTAGTCTAGTGTCTCAGCAGTCTGCAGATTTGAAAAACAATGAGGAGACTTTGAATCTGCTGATCCAATCCCATCCCAGTCCCACTCTATGTCCCATATGCAGGCCCACAGAATATTCCCTGCCACCAATGGGAATTCTATCAGTGGTATGCTTGCAAGTCTTTCTGCAGGGGTCATGAGTGGCTTCCAAGGTATAAGTGCTGACCCTAAGGCAGACTGATTTCTCCGTCATAAGAGCACCAGTTCCATTGCATTTTATGGCTTCTTTGCTGGCTTTAATTGGACTGGGTTTAGAAAGGCTTCTCTTCTATTTTTCTTATATATTTGTGTTTCTGAGGAGTATGCATAGGGAAAAAAGGTTACTTTGGAATTTTCTTTAGATAAGGGCCCCTTTCAGTGTTAGCCATTTCTGCACTTTACATGGGATTCTGGACACAGTCCAAGTTCACTTTTCTGAACACTTTATATTCGTATTTATTTATTTATTTATTGAATTTATATCCCGCCCATCTAGACAGGGTCTACTCTGGGCGGTTTACAACAAAGTAGGATGAAAACAATTCAAACACTCTATACACCACAATTTAAACATAGTAATAATAATGTAGCTCAAGATGGAAAAATGATTCAATAAAAAAAAATGAAAAATAAAGACAGAAAATTAAAATAAAAGATTAAAACTCAAGCAGTGACAAAGGGGAAGGCCTGCCTAAAGAGCCAGGTCTTAAGTTGGCTCTGGAAAACACCCAGGGAGGGAGCCTGGCGAATCACAGACTTTGATGTCTCTCCATAGATTAGGAAGGGAATCACACTTCTTCAAGACAATTTCTGCAGCCTCCCTGAGGCATGCATGAAAACACAGACATGCATACACGTGCATCCTGTTGAAAACACTTGTTTGGGCCCAAATGGAGAATCACTGCTCCTGGAAGCCTAATAGAGCTCATCTAGCATCATATCCACTATTGTGGGCAAGAGTCCCGTAGAAGAAATGGAGTAGCCCTTGTAGTCAACAAAAGAGTGGGAAAAGCTGTACTGAGATACAATCTAAAAAATGATAGAATGATTTCAATATGAATCCAAGGCAGACCTTTCGACATCACAGTTATCCAAGTGGCGTATGCACCAACCACCAATGCTGAAGACGCTGAAATTGACCAATTCTATGAAGACTTACACCTTCTAGAACTGACACCAAAGAAAGATGTTCTTGTCATTATATGGGACTGGAATGCTAAAGTAGGGAGTCAAGAGATAAAAGGAACAACAGGGAAATTTGGCCTTGGAGTTCAAAACGAATCGGGGCAAAGGCTAATAGAGTTTTGTCAAGAGAACAAGCTCGTCATCACAAACACTCTTTTCCAACAACACAAGAACAGATTTAAGGAACTAGATTTGGTGGACAGAGTGCCTGAAGAACTATGGATGGAGGCTCACAACAATGTATAGGAGGCAGCAATAAAAACTATCCTAAAGAAAAGGAAATGCAAGAAAGCAAAGTGGCTGTCCAACGAGGCCTTACAAAAAGCAGAGAAGAGAAGAGAAACAAAATGCAAGGGAGACAGGGAAAGGTACAGAAAACTGAACGCAGACTTCCAAAGAATAGAAAGGAGAGACAAGAGGGCCTTTTTAAATGAACAATGTAAAGAAATAGAGGAAAATAATAGAAAGGGGAAAACCAGAAATCTGTTCAAGAATATCGGAGATATTAAAGGAACATTTTGTGCAAAGATGGACATGATAAAGGACAAAAATGGTAGGAACCTAACAGAAGCAGAAGACATCAAGAAGAGGTGGCAAGAAAACACAGAGGAATTATACCAGAAAGATCTGGATGTCCCGGACAACCCAAATAGTGTGGTTGTTGATCCTGAGCCAGACATCCTGGAGAGTGAAGTCAAGTGGGCCTTAGAAAGCATGGCTAACAACAAGGCCAGTGGAGGTGACGGCATTCCAGTTGAACTCTTTAAAATCTTAAAAGATGACACTGTTAAGGTGCTACACTCAATATGACAGCAAGTTTGGAAAACTCAGCAGTGGCCAGAGTACTGGAAAAGATCAGTCTACATCCCAATCCCAAAGAAGGGGAATGCCAAAGAATGCTCCAGCTACCATACAATTGCACTCATTTCACATGCTAGCAAGGTTATGCTCAAAATCCTCCCAGACAGGCTTCAGCAGCATGTGGACCGAGAACTCTCAGAAGTACAAGTTGGATTTCGAAGGGGCAGAGGAACTAGAGATAGAGCAATGGAAGAGTGGCAGCTGGGCAACTTTAGTTCAAAGCCTACTAAAATCTAAATCCCTCTCCACAGATATTTTCATTTTTTCTCGGGTTAAAAGAATGTTGAGAGACTGGTTCTTCTATAAACTGGATAACAACTTCAGGTTTCGCTCACTCTTCGCTCACTGGTACCATGTGCTGAAAACAAACCACTAAATGGCGCAATACTTACATACCCTTACTTTTGCCTCCCTGAGAACTGCTTTCACAGAACTCCACTTCCAAACCATGCCAACCGCTATCCTAGATGGCAGGTATATTAGTGTCCCTAAACATCTAAGGCTGTGTATCTGCAGAGCAGGTGAGATAGAGGATGTTCCCCATTATTTACTCTACTGTCAGCTATATCAGAACCCCCAAGAAGAGCTCCTGGGTAACATTTTGGCTGCTCTACAGGAGGAAAGCCCTCAGATAAAGGTGGTCAGGTTACTCTTTGACTGTGACCCTTATGTTACATATAGAACAGCGCTGTTCGCAAAAGCGGCCAGAAATATTCAAGCTAATTTTCTCCTATTATTTTATATGTCTTTGATTTTATCATGATTTTATGTGACCAGATCTGTATTTTAAACAATTCTGATGGCTTTTAGCTAATACAATAAACTTGAACTACGAAAGAGACCAAATTGCTAACATGCGCTGGATCATGGAGAAAACTAGAGAGTTCCAGAAAAACATCTACTTCTGCTTCACTGAATACGCAAAAGCCTTTGACTGTGTGGACCACAGCAAATTATGGCAAGTTCTTAAAGAAATGGGAGTGCCTGGTCACCTTATCCATCTCCTGAGAAATCTTTATGTGGGACAGGAAGCAACAGTTAGAACTGGATATGGAACAACTGATTGGTTCAAAATTGGGAAAGGAGTATGACAAGGCTGTATATTGTCAACCCTGCTTATTTAACTTATATGCAGAATACATCAGGCGAAAGGCTGGACTGGATGAATCCCAAGCCGAATTAAGATAGCTGGAAGAAATGTCAAGAACCTCCAATATGCAGATGATACCACTCTGATGGCAGAAAGTGAGGAGGAATTAAGGAACCTTGTAATGAGGGTGAAAGAGGAGAGGGCAAAAAATGGTCTGAAGCTCAACATCAAAAAAACTAAGATCATGGCCACAGGTCCCATCACCTCCTGGCAAATAGAAAGGGATGATATGGAGGCAGTGACAGATTTTACTTTCTTGGGCTCCATGATCACTGCAGATGGTGACAGCAGCGACAAAATTAAAAGACCCAAGCTTCTTGGGAGGAAAGTGATGACAAACCTAGACAGCATCTTAAAAAGCGGAGATATCACTTTGCCGACAAAGGTTCGCATATTTATTTATTTATTTACAATATTTTTTAGCCGCACCATTGCTATGGTTTTTCCAGTAGTGATGTATGGAAGTGAGAGCTGGACCGTAAAGAGGGCTGACCAACGAAGACTTGTTGCTTTTGAACTGTGGTGTTGGAGGAGACTCTTGAGAGTCCCCTGGACTGCAAGGAGATCAAACTTATCCGTTCTGAATAAAATCAACTCTGAGCGCTCACTGGAAGGACAGATCCTGAAGCTGAGGCTCTAGTACTTTGGCCATCTCATGAGAAGAGAAGACTCCCTGGAATAGACCCTGATGCTGGGAAAATGTGAAGCCAAGAGGAGAAGGGGACAACAGAGGATGTGATAGTTGAACAGTGTCAATGAAGCTACCAACATGAATTTGACCAAACTCCAGGAGGCAGTAGAAGACAGGAGGGCCTGGCATGCTCTGGTCCATGGGGTGATGAAGAGTCGGACACGACTAAACAACAATAAGAAGTGCAAAAAACAGAGCCTTGCTTTAGTCTAGAGTATGGGCAGTGGGGCATATCTATCATGTTTTTCAAAGCTCGGTGTGAAGTTCTGGCATGTCTAGTTCTGGGGGGAAGTGCAGGAAAACATATTTTGAGAGGTGTGATGCAGTCTGGAGCAAGTCCCAAAGAGACAACATTGGCCACAGCATAAAACTGTGCTAGAAAACCAGAAGCTGAAATGACTTTGGATATATCATGAGAAGGAAAGATCATGGAGCAGTCAGTTATGCAAGAAAAATGGAAACGGTATGAAATAAAAGAAAGACTTAACAGGAACTGGATTGAGTCAATGGAAATTGTGACCTTTAGCCTAGAATGCCTCAGCAAGAGCTGTTAATAACAGGACCTTGGGGAGGGGAAGTCATTACTTCATAGGGTATTTGTGGGGGTATTTGTGGGGGTGACATGAATTAGCAGTATAAACCTGACAATATCAAATGTCCTACAGCAAAAACAAAAATTAAAGTCAAATACTGAAGTCAGAAATTACTAGGTATAAATTGTTTGGTGAATTAATTTATGTGGCGTGTGACCATATAGAAAATATCTGATGAATCTTCAGCATAAAATTTTGTGGAGATGAATTTATTTCAGCAAAAATGTACTAAATCTACAGCTGTTATTCAGTTCCTGCCAAGGATCCAACTGCCTTCCTCCAGCTGCAGCATCTATTGGCATAAGATTTCTTTTTCCATCACTCAGACACCGATATTCTGGCACTAGAAAATGCAGTTTCCTTTGCCTGCCTAGTGCACTAGTTGTTGCAGTAGCTACTGACATGCAGAATGAGGGAAAACTGAAGTTGTTTTATTAGAATACACTTCACAGAATCACAAGACAGGTTCTTGATACTTGGCAGATTATGGAAGCTGCAGTTTGAAAAAGTAACTTTTTCAAGTTCTGATCATGTGACTGTTGAGTTTCATAAACAGTACATTCTCTCTTATGCCTGCAGTGTTTTGAGAAATCTTATCAGATTTCTTCTAATCAGAATTTTAATCAGATTTCTTTTAAAACTATAGCATATTTTTATGGCTGTTCTGAAAGATGGACCACTGTGTCATACTGTTCTAATAAACAATACTTTTCAGATATTTTTGTATTTATCTGTCTGTATTGATGACAGATATATACGTTTGGCCAACATGAGCAAGACTGCTCCCCAACCTTAGGAATTCCATTTTGGTTAATAGAGTCTCTTCCCCCATCCCCACTGTCCCCATCAACCCTAAGGCAGGGTTTCATCCAGACTTAAAACCAAAGTGCCAATACAATTGTCACAACATTAGACACAGAGTTCCCTTAAGGAACAAAAGACTGCTTACTGTAACAAAAGCTTGCCTTAAATTAGCTTCTTTCTGTTTTGTAATTGGTCACCAGCATGACTTCATTTACATGTTTGATTGTGAAGGCACTAGCTTTAAAAGATGTGCATGGTGGGCAGGAAAACATTATAAGAGGAAATACACATTTCCTTTAATGTGTGATCTAACCCTGAAGCCATACTGAAAGTAGAACCAGTGTTACAGAGACATAAGTGATGGCTAAATTAAATCCTGTGAATCTGCTGTAAACATTACTAATCTGAATCCATTAAATTGGTTTGGTCTTCTTGGCTATATACTATCCTGTCTCAGGCTTTTAATTTATGTCAGTTTTAAATATATATATAATATCAGCATAATTAGATCCTGATACAGAAAAGATGCTGCCCTCCATTCTTTGGGTGGTATGGGGATTTTGCACCATAAGTATTGGACTTTGACACACACATGCATTAAAACAAACAAACCTTATGTCTTATTGTCTGCAGTTCTCCTGACTCTGCTGTGGACAAGGAGAAGTGTGAGAGAAAGTGAGTGGAGCCTATCCCTGGCACCAGTGATCACGGACCGAAAGGTCATTGGCACTTACATTCAGGTGATGATGATGCCACTTATGTTTCATCGACAATATGATGAAAACTAGATCCATCTGAAATTGGTTCTGGAGTATATCAGCCTGAGTCACATCCTGGATTGATGCATCATGATTCTGTCATCCCCTCTAGTCTGATCAGCTCACTAACAGGAATCGAGCCAAACAATACACAGATAAGACCTACGTCCGAGTCATATTTGAAAAAGGCAGGGAGAAATGTCCCCAGGATGCAGTGATGGTGCATGAGGCATTTTCACCTCATCTTTCTAAGATCCACGTTTTTCTCTGTCTCAGCTTTCTGAGCATTGGCATTCAGTAACCACAGTTACGTTATCAACCCCACCTTCCTATATGCCTGTTTGCTCTCCACCCTCTGCAGCCAATAGTCTTTTACACACGTCAAAAGGCTGCCAACTCTTTATTCTGATTTCTTCCTGACTAGAGCTGCTGATGGGTTCATGTTATCCTAGCTGCTCGTAAGCAAAAAGAATTATCAGGCCTCACCCTTTTCTAAGTACAAGTACAGAGAAAACCACAATGAATAAGACTTCCTTACACTTTTGGATAGAAAGACAGTAACAACCATATTAGTAATCATAACCATAATATATTAATACTGTATCTGTTTCACAATTCATAAGTACAGTGGATTAAAAAAACTAAGTAAACAACATCTTGTAAGATCTAGGTAAAAGCTGCCTTCAAAAAGCCACTGTGATCTCACCAAGTGTTGTGGTGAAAGTTATTATAGTAATTTTTTCAAACAGCTAAGTTCCTCAGGACATTGACAATGTTATATTTTGTGCAGTAACTACATGGAAAAGTATGAGAGAAAATATGGATAAATGGAAACGTAATCGCCAAAGAACAAGAGTGGTAAACTTTCGTACATATGAAGTAAGAGAGAAATGGAGTGGGGTGGGGGAAGGTATCTATAGAAAAAAAAGTATACGTTCCTTTGCCTTCTTTGGACCCTGGGTCCACCCACTGCTGATATGCATCCCACAATATCCTCCCTTAATGGTAGTGCTGCTCTCAGGCCAATATCATCATGTGACAACTTTTAAAAATGTGTAATGGTGACTAGAATCTAATGGTGTGCTTCTGCAAATAGAAGCTTCTGTGAATAGAAGGTGGAGAGAGATCAAGCAGTTAACAACAATCCTACACATTCATTCATTCATTCATTCATTCATTCATTCATTAATTCATTCATTCATTCATTTCACTCCACCTTTATCTATAAAAGGAACCAAGACATAATGGGATCTCTCCATAACTATAATAAAGTTAATAATTATTTCACATTTGTGTGTGTCACACAATACAAATGACAATTTGCGACATTAACTGTTCAAAGCATGTGCTGTCTCTCATAAGCAGTATTGAGGTCTAGATATTGTATCCACATGAAACTTCCCAGAGAAGTTCTTTCATGGTTCTGCCAGTGGCCATTTCGGGTGGTGTAAAGTTACCGAGAACAGTATGTTTTCTGGCACTTGAAAGAATTAGTGGCAATTTGGTTAATACTGTTATCACTAAACTCAATACTTTTAAAAGAATAAGATCATCTTTCTCGCAGTTCAAGTTTATTATATTAGCTAACATCTTTCTCATAATGACAACAACCTTAAATAATAAAAGTAGGGGAAGTGGTCCTTTATTGTCAGCTCCAGCTCCACAGTGCTGCTTCTGAGGCCTGGAAGATCTCTCCACTGACATCTGATGAAATTGATTTCCATGGGAGACTGGCCAGATTCCCACCTAAGCATCCTGTTGATTTAAGTCTAGCAACTAGTTCAGGCCTTTTCTGAAGACACATTCTAAGATTCTGCTTCATTACAGTCTGGTCTGCCCTTCTTATCTTCCTACATTAATATGTGTTCCTGTTGCCTCTCTGTTGAGTGGGAGTGCTTCTGCTGTCTTTTTATTTGTATGAATCTCTTCTCCTTGTAAGCTGCATTTACAGCATGAGCATGTCACAGTTTAAGTCTTTTCTGAAGTCGTAGTTATTACCCAGCTGGACAGCCTAATGATAAAAATGTTTCCTGCAGATAAATTGAACTAACTGCCACATAACTTCTTTAAACTTTTGCACTTTTTAGAGTGAGAACCCAAAGAAACTTCTGCTATTTGCATGAAAAAATGTCCATTTATTTTCATTATTCAGAGGACTTTTCTAGTAGGGGGGGACCCTAATTCAGGTCTTTTCCTGGCATTGCGTGCAGGGATTGTAACTGCAACCCATCAGCAAAAGAAAATAATCCCTTTGGAGAGGAAATGAAAAAATGTTGATTTGCTAGAAATGGAAGCTGAAGTCAGATTTGATTGGGAGTCCTAAATTCTTTTGCAAAGTTAAACACAACAGGAGATAAAACAAGTACAATTTGGCATAAAAGAATAGATGAGGTATCACTCCTTTAGGGCATGCAGAAAGTTAGCTGCCTTGGGTCCTTTTTAAGGAGAAAGGTGGGGGGATATTTTAAACAAACCAATAAATAATAAATAGCTGCTATACTTGTGATGAACACAGAACCACTAACCATTGGCCATACTCGCTGAGGTTATTCGGAGTTGTAGTCCAAAACTGCAGCTGCATATTCCAGAGAGAATTACACCAACCCAACTTGGCCTTCCTCTACTTGATGTACTCCAGTTCTGTAGACTAAAAATCCTACCATTCTGAGTCAGCAGCTTGATATTTCAGTGCACAAGAAGCAGACTAGGATGCGTGTGTTCCAAAGGACCTCCCATGATCGCTATAAATCAGGGGTCAACTGACAGCTCTTGCAATAGCCGATTTTTTAAAAAGCAGATCACATGGCCCTTGGGTGTCTCTTAAAATTGAAATTAAGATGGCATAAAAGTGAAAGAATAACTAGCCTGTGATGCATGGTTCTGACACATAGTATGGCCAGCAATACTGTTAGATACATGAGAAATCTGCCCCATGCAGCAGAAGCTGAGGATCAGCAGCCCTTCGGCCATTCTCATGAGCTTTCTGACTGCCACCCCATTGAAGAGTATGAGCCACAGAACCCATCTTGAGACTCTTAAAACAGCCTGTTGACTCAGGCATAGCAGTAAATGCTATCTCATCACCCATGTAGAAGTACATACTAGTGCAGTCAATTTGTATATATGGAGCAGGGAAAGGGGGCTCTCTTGTCTTTCTCTTTGGGAAACAAAATATTTTGGGCCAGCTTTGATATGCACTCTTTCTTAAGATGGGGGGGGTGACTACCTTTCTAGATAACCCTCTTAATCTGCATAGTCCTTCCACACAATCCAAGAATAGGTGATATCTTTATTAGGTAACTAGAAGTCACAAACAAATGCAGGCTTTTGACTGTATCAGGTCTTCATCAGTCTGGACATCATAGTATTATGGATGTTTTTTTTTAAAAAAAACATATGAAGGTTCCAAAAATCATGGCAGATGTCCATGCCACGTCTCTTTCTTAAAAGGGACAGTCTAAATACAGGCTGCAATGCAAGTTAGGAGTATAGGTTTCAGACTTCACCTGTGGTGGTCACTGAGTGGATTATCTGCCCCAACTTGCCAAACAAAGGGATGCCAGGTACTTAGTGTTCCGTTGCCTTACACGGAAACTCAACATTCCTTTTTGGTTGGCGTTAATGCAGAAATGCAGCAAGCACCTTATCAGAATTTGGAATAAAATTTAGTCTACCTGCTAGGTTAGCCAACTGCAGCCATAGTAACAGTATTGCCTAGCAGTTGAAGGAAGTTGTAAACAACAGAAATTGGCCAGTGGACCATTTTTGCAACAAAACTGCTAATATCAATACACCATTCCTAAACACTTTAGGTTCACTTTTATCTTTCTTGCATGCTAATCTCTAATGTAGCAACTTTCTATATACTTCTGTTACATGGACAAATAATCTGTTACTTTTCATATTCTGGCTGCGATAGATCCTCAGGGTAGCATTTTGGCCTGATTTGCTTTTGGCTTCCCTATGAAGCTTGCAATTCCATGCTTGTTTAATTTATTTTTCATGCAATTGTCCACAGAAGTACAGTATTATAATAACCTCTGTTTTTTTCCCACTCCTCCCTTTCCTCTCATTGTTTGCTCTAATTTTGTCAATGTTTGTATTTTATTGTTTGTCTGGTTCCTGAGTTTATGATCATGGGCCTCCATAATTCTCTTAATTTTAAAAGTGTGGTATATGTAAGCAGTAGATGTCTTCCATTCAGATTGTGCAAAAAAAAATGGGTTCTTTGCCTTAAACAATTACATGGCAGAAAATATTCTCTTTGTGAGGATACAGTGGTGCCTCGACTTACGAACATTCCGACTTACAACCATTTCAAGTTGTGACCCTTCCGGACGCAAAATTTTGCTTTGACTTGCGGCCGGAGCGTCGAGTTGCGACTGGAAAAAGGCAGGGGAAAAAGGCAGGGAATTCAAATTGCTAACAGTTGGTAGGCGAAGAGGCTGCTTCTTTGTAGCTCTTTTGCCTCAATGGTTAGAGTGAGTGCAATCAGAGGAGGCTTCAGACTGCCTGGAGCTGCTTTCTGCTCCTGAGTAAGTACATTTATTTTGTTTTGCAGGGTGGGTTTGGGGAGGGGGTTATGTTTCTGTACTGTGATTTTTGTGTGTGTGTTTTGGTTGTTGTTTTTTAAAGCAGGAGCTCCTTCCGATGGGGCTTGCTCTGTTGTTTATTTTTGGTTATTTTTTATTAAGCCTCAGCGCCTTCCAATGGGGCTTGCTGTGTGGTTTTTTGTTTGTTTGTTTGTTTTGGCCATAACAGATTAATCGTGTTCCAATGCATTCCTATGGGGCTGCTTTAACTTACAACCATTTCGAGTTACGTTCATCTTCTAGAACAGATTATGGTCGTAAGTCAAGGCACCACTGTACTGTTACAGCAGTATGGCAATGAAACCAATTACCTCAAGAGCTGCTGAGTTTTCCAGCACTTAGAGGCATTGAAGATAAATTTGGACAACCACCTGGCAGATATTCTTTAATTTGTATTCCCGCACTGAGCAGGGGGTTGGACTCGAGGGCCTTGCAGGCCCCTCCCAACTTCATTATTCTATGATTCTATGATTCAAAAACTAAACGTAAGTTGTAGACAGCATTTAAATCATATTATAATCTTGTTACAAAATTGCAAGAGCATATATTCGAAAAAGGCAGGAGTTTATTGCCTAAAAGGGAACACTGAAAAGCAGAGAAAACAACTCTAAACCATACTATTAAAAAATAAAAGGCATTACAGCTTTAAGCATATTACAAACACACACAAAAAAGCCAGTTTGCATCTATGGAGAAAAATCCATGTTGTCTTCATCCGTTCCAAGGGGGTGCTGCGAATTATGTTGTACATGGTGCTGCCCTTTGATGCCTGGTGTCCAGTATCAGTATTGCTGGTATCTGGTGTGTGCATGGCACAGTGTAGTGTTACATCATATTCCCCATGTGCCCATTTTAATTTCTCTTTGATTTCTTGATGTTACAGAAAATATCTCTTGTTTTACCTATTTTGTTGTTCTATTTCTTGGCATTGATTATTTCAATAGTTTTCTTTGTCTCTATTAAGACATCACTTGAAAGTTGTACTTAGGATTCTTACTCTTCTTCTATCACTTTTCCTTCTCATGTCATTAACAATTTTCAATTTCATCAGTTATCCTCAAGTTTTTTCTTTTGATTACAGGAACATATTTTTGTCTTCATGCCTGATACTTGTTCTCATTTTAATCCACAATTCATGTGGTTTGCAGTCATTATTTATTTATTTATTGAACTTGTATGCCGCCCTTCTAGACATAGTCTACTCTGGGTGGCTCACAGAACACAAAGTAAAACAATAGAAATAAATTAGCAGTTAACAACACATAGATAGTAATTCAAGATGGAGAGAATAAAAAGAAAATTAAGTAGTGCCCGGAGGGAAGGCCTGTCTGAATAACCAGCTCTTAAGTTGGTTTTTTAAAATGCCCAGCAAGGGAGCCAAACGGATCTCGGATGGGAGTTTGTTCCAGAGACAGGGAGACCCAGCCAAGAAAGCCCAGTGTCTCTTTCTTTTTTTCTGGACCTCCCTCGGCATTAGGCTCCTCATTCACCCCTCCTGACTAGAACGGGTGATACGAGTAGATCTAGGTGGGAGGAGGTGTTCCGCCAAGTATCGAGGTCCTAAACCGTTTAGGGCTTTGTATGTAATCATTAATACTTTGAAATCAATGTGGAACCGGACGGGCAGCCAGTGCAAGGCGGCCAGGGTGGGTGTGATATGTTGGTGTTTTCTCACTCCACTAAGAAGTCTGGCCGCCGCATTCTACACCATTTGGAGTTTCCGCATCAATCTCAAAGGTAGCCCCACATAGTGGTCTAATCTCAAGATTACGAGGGCATGGACTACAGTGGCGGGTGACCCAACATCAGGATAGAGATGCAGCTGGGCAATCTGCCAAAGATGGAAATAGGCGGAGCAGACCACTGATGCCACATGTGTTTCCATGGTGAGTGCCTGGTCCAGATGGATCCCCAAGCTGCAAACCACTCTTCGCAGTAAGAGTCACCCAAAACGCTGATGGTGGGTCCGCCCACCCTCAGGACCTACATCTTGTGTGGACTCAACCTCAGCCCATTTTTCAGCATCCATTGCAATACTGTACAGACCCCAAACAGTGTTGCAGGAATAGAACAGCATCCACTCTAGTTGGAAAAAAGGAGATGTAGAGCTGCCAATGTCATCCACCGCCAGATTCAGTTTCTTTCAAATGGGCCTAATGAGTGTCTCCTTGAGGGTGTCTCCCGGAAAGACCCATTAATTATCGCTGTGGCCCATTCAGTTGTTATGGGCCTGGCTGCTTTGATTAGCCAGGCCAGGCAAGGGTCAAGGGAGGAGGTGGTGGCCCAAGAGCGAACTAGCGCCTTGTCCACAATGTCTGGTGTCATAGGCTGAAAATGATCAAAACTCACCAGGCAAGGCGGAGCGCTGGACATCTCTGCTCAATCTACCATCTCGAAAAAAGGAGACAGCTCCCAGCGAATGGCCTCCACTTTAGATTTTAAAGATGCTGCAAATTGGTCAGGTGAGATACTAGAAGGAGGCCTATCACCCTGACCAATTCCGGATAGGTTGCGAACTATACGGAAAAGTTCCGCCTGCTGATTTGAAACCTCGCTTATCTGGTCAGCAAGGTGAGCTCGATTAGCAGCCCTTATCTTAGCAAGATAAAGGTTAGTCACGGCCCTGACAGCTTCCTTATTGTAATCCGTCGGTTTCTTTCTTCATTTGCTTTCTAGTCTTCTCCTAGTTTGCTTCATCGCTCGTAGTTCCTGATTAAAGCAGGGTGCAGGCCGAGCTCTGCGTTGGAGAGGATGTTTAGGAGCGATCATGTCTACAGCCCTGGAGGCAGCAGCAAACCAGCCTTCAACTAGAGCCTCGACAGAAGCACCAGCCAGGTCTTCCGGAATCCCTCTCATGGAATCCTGGAATCCTACAGGATCCAGTAGCCTTCGAGGGCGGACCATTAAAATAGATCCTTGCTCCTTGCGAGGTGGGAGGGCCATTGAGAGGTTACATTTTATTAGGGTTTAGTAATGCAAATCTGTTATTTATATAAACACTAAATATATTTGATGGTTTTTGTAGGTTTTTTGGGCTGTTTGGCTGTGTTCCGAAGGTTTTTCTTCCTAACGTTTTGCCAGTCTCTGTGGCTAGCATCTTCAGAGGACAGGAGTTCGAACTCGGTCTGTGTTCTGGTGTAGGATAGTGAAGTATTTGTAGCTGTGGGATCAGCTTTTTCAGGAGATTGGGTGACCATGGTGACCAGAGTGTTTTTTGTTATGGGTGTATCGTTGTGATAAGGGGGGGAGATGGTCTGTCACTGTAATTGATGGGTGTCATTAGCTAGTCTTTTGTGTGCAGTGATCACCGGTCCTTGTGGCTGAGTAGAGTTTGCTGACCTTTTGCAGGATGTATTTTTCAGTGCTGGGAGCCAGGCTTTGCTGAATTTTAGACTTGCTTCTTTTTTGTTGAAGCTCTGCTGGTGTTTGTGGATTTCAATGGCTTCCCTGTTTAGTCTAACATAATGATTGCTGGCTGTAGCATTCCCCTTTATTGTCAATGGTTCATGTTCTGTTATATTAATCGTTCATGCATATTCATATTGCTGAGAGGTGGAGCTGAGAGAGATGTGATAAGAGGCGGAGCCTGAGAGAAACTGGAGACAGTCAGAGTCAGAGAATAAGAGTCAGAGAGAGTGAGAAAGTGGAGAAGGAGATGGTGTGTGAAGTTTGGGGAAATGTGAGAGGTGATTAGAGTTAGGAGTGTATTATCAAATAGAAGATTGTTGTTAGTAATAAATTTACCTAAAGAAGATATTCATGAATTACCAAAAGGGAATTCCTAAGGTTGGGGAGTCTTGCTCATGTTGGCCAGAGGTATACATCTATCATCAACAGTAGACATCTGTCACATACAGCACTGATGGTACCTGTCTGTCATGGGTTTGGAGGGAAAGTTCCATCCTATGGGGAGTGGAAGGCGGGACATCAGGGGGGAGGAGCTGTACTGTATATATATTTGGAGCTTGTGTGGAGAGTGAAGAGTTGGAGTCTGTGTGTCAGACTGGGTACAACTGTTGGTCAGTTAGTACATACCTGATAGGTTCAGGTTTCTTTCTAGGTAGCCAGAACTGATAGGTTCAGGGTCTGTGCGTTACCTTAAAGGGTTCAGTGGGAACCAAGCTGTTGTATGTGTGTGGTTGGGGTTATGCCGCGTTACATTATCCTATTTACCGGATTCTTTTATTTACCCTGTTTGTTATTTCAATAAACCTTGTTCTTTTATTTATTAAAATCCATTCCTGGTCTGTGTGACTCCTTACAGGGAATGGTTGGTGGCAGCATAAATACATGGTGGCATACTCCAGTAGGTCTGGGGTTGTCACATTGATTGGTGTCCAGCGTGTGGGATACGACTGGTCCAGTTGTCCAGTGGTCCAGCAAAGCCTTGGCAAGTGTGCCCAGAGCAAGGGGGGTCTAGTCAGGGACAATCTGAGGGCGCGTAGGTAATCTTCTAGGCTTACCTCACGGGGAGGTAGGCTAGTGGAAGAACGTGCACACTCAGATTGGGGGGGACTAGATTAGGGAGCTCTGAGGCAACCCGTTTTGGCGGGAAAGGGCTGAGGCAAAGCTGCGTGAGGTAACAGTGATCTAGCCTGTCTGCTGAGAGGCCTAGCAGAGGGGGTGGATTCTGCCTGGCAACAGTTGCAAGTTGGTGCTGAAGGAACAGCAGCAGTCTATAGAAGGCTGTTTCTGAGGCAAAAGAAAAAAAGTCGTCGTTTTATTTTGAGGCTTGACTTTTGAAGGCAGCCTGTTCTGGGGGGATTATGCCCTTGACTAGAAGCCAGATGGCAGAAATGGGGAAAGTGAGAGAACCACAGGGAGACCAAGGTTCTGAGGAGGAATTTGGCTCAGTGCAGGATGAGAGCGCGGGAGAACTGACCTCAGAACTCAGAAGAATGCTCCTAGCCCAACAGCATGAGCTTAGGGTGAGGGAAATGGAGGAAAGGGAAAGAGAGAAGCAGAGAAGATTTGAAATAGAGAGAGAGAAAATAGAAAAAGAAGAAAGATTAGAGAGAGAAAGAATGGAGGAAAAGGAAAGGGAGAAACAAAGACGATTTGAGATGGAACAGGAAGAGAAACAGAGACAATTTGAGTTAGAAAAAATGGCGTTTGAGCTGAAGAAGCTGGAGATAATGAGTAGAAATGGGAATAACAATAATAATGAGGGGAACCCAGGGAATGGGGAAGGCAGCCTGTCTAAAACTGACCTGAAGAAATTCCCTGTGTACCACAAGGGAGATTGCCCTGAGGTGTTCTTTTCCCTCGTGGAAAGAGCGTTTGTGGACTTCTCAGTAAGGGAAACTGAGAAGATGACCATTATGCGATCTTTAATCAGTGGCAGCCTGGCAGAAGTCTATGCAGAGATGCCAGTAGAACTGCTGAAAGACTTCGCTGAGTTTAAAAAACTGGTGTTTGCCCGACATGGGATAAATGCGGAACAGCTGAGGCAAAGATTCAGGTCACTCACAAAAAAACCAGAGCAGACTTTTACCCAAGTGGGGGCCCAACTGGTGAGGTTGCTAGAGAAATGGCTGTCTCAGGAGGGGACAGAGACCTTCCAGCAGCTCAAAGACCTGATAGCGCTGGAACAATTTTATTCAGTCCTGCATGGGGAACTAAAGTTCCATGTGAGGGAGAGGAAACCTAAATCGGTGACGGAAGCAGCAGAGATCGCAGATTTTATTTACCAAATAAGGAAGCCCTTAGGTGCTGAGGGGAAAACTGTGGGTAAGCCCAAAGAAACCTACAGCAGGTACTCTCAGGGACCAGGGAAAAACCAGCAAGGGGGAGGGGCCCATGTTGAAGGGAAGCCCTCAGACATGAAACCACCAAGACATCAGATTTTGGAGGGAAAACCAAAACCAGATGAGAAGGACTCCAAGTACAGCAGAAAATGTTATTTCTGTCAAGGAAAGGGCCATCTAATCTCAGAGTGTGAGAAATTAAAGCAGCTAAAGGGAAATTTGCCTCATGATTTGAGTGGAACCAAGCCAAAAGCTGTGTTCTGTGTCCAGACAGAGCAAAGCTCCTTGCCACTGAGGGAGCCTGTTGCCATGGCGACTCACTCTGGACCTGTTACATCTGCTGATCAAGGCTGAGGAAAATGGTCCTCTTGTGGAGGTCAAGCGCTGCTTACTGGTTAGGACAGATTCGCAATTGTTTGAGACCGCAGGGGTGGACGTAGGAATACTTGACCATCAGTATAGGGGGCTAAGGGATACTTGTTCTCAGGTGACCCTGTGCCATCCAGACATTATTCCTAGGAAGTATATAATCCCAAATGAGAGCCTGAAGGTGGCAGGGATTGAGGGGCAGGTGATCTCACTGCCAGTAGCTGAGGTACCTGTGAGCTTTCAAGGCTGGAGGGGAGTTTGGCGGCTAGCGATTTCATCGACTCTGCCAGCAGCCGTGCTCGTGGGAAATGACCTGGCTGAACATGTGAAACGGGTGCTAATGATTACACGCTCACAAGCTACCACGGGGACAGTTCAGGGGGGTACTGAAGAGCCCGAGGTTGAAGCAGATGAGGGTAGTCCCGAAGCCGTGGCAGAAACCTTAGCCACGGACAGCAAATTTGGCCAAGAGCAAAAGGCAGACGCCACTCTCCGAAAGTGTTTTGAAAAGGTGACAGACACCCAGCTAACACCTGAAACCCCAGCGAGATTTCGCAAGAAAAAGGGAATTTTATATAGAGAGACCCTGATGAATATCTCAAAAGGGGGAGATGGGATCAGAAGTCAGCTAGTTGTACCTGAAAGTATCGCCCCATGATCTTACAAAGGGGGCACTCTGACATGTTTGCTGCGCACTTAGGGGTGAACAAAACACAGCAGAGAATCACACAAAATTTTTACTGGCCTGAAATAGGGAAGCAGATCAAGGAGTTCTGTAAACAATGTGATGTGTGTCAGAGGCAGGGGAATAACCGTGACAGGACCAAAGCGAAGTTGTGCCCTTTGCCTGTGATTGACACCCCGTTCAAATGTATAGGAGTGGATATTGTGGGTCCTTTGCCCAAGGCCACAAAGAGGGAGAACCGGTTCATTCTCACCATTGTGGACCATGCCACGAGGTACCCCGAAGCCATTCCCTTGACTAACATCGAAACTAACACAGTGGCAGATGCCTTGGTGGGGTATATGTCCAGGATGGGATTTGCCTCAGAAATAATCACAGATTTGGGCACATCGTTTACATCAAAGCTCATGAAACGGTTATGGCAAATCTGTGGAATTAAACACAAGGAAACCACTGCCTATCACCCCGAAAGTAATGGGTTAACGGAGAAGTTCAATGGGACTCTGATGCGCATGATTAGGGCTTACTTGGCAGAGAATCCAAACAATTGGGACCAGAAGCTGCAATCCCTTTTGTTTGCTTACCGATCAGTGCCCCAAGCCAGTACCAGGTTCAGTCCGTTTGAACTTTTGTTTGGGAGAAAAGTAAAAGGTCCACTTGATTTAATCAAACAAAATTGGGAGCAGATCACCCAGGATGACCCACAAGATGTTGTGACGTACATAGACACTTTAATGAATGACCTGAAGAGAAACCTAGAGCTAGCAGCAGAAAACCTGCAAGCTCAGAAGGTCAGGCAGAAAACCTGGTATGACCAGAAAGCCAGGGAGAGGCGCTTTAACCCAGGGGAGGAAGTGCTTTGGCTTAGGCCCTGCAAAGAGAACAAACTGCAGCTCAAATGGGCAGGACCATACAGGGTCATTTCCAAGATGTCAGATCTGAACTACCTTATAGAACAGGAGGAATACCATACACGAAGGGTGGTACATGTGAATGCCCTGAAACCCTACTACAGAGGGGAACAGAGGGTTTTATTTGCGATAAAAGCAGCTGAGAGTGAGGAAGCTGAATTACCCTTCTGGGAGGGTAGAGGGGAAGTGAAATACAACCCAGATGAGGTGAAGATCAGTCCTGCACTCACCCAAGACCAGCAGCAAGAACTAAAAGTGCTGCTCACTAAATATCATAAGGTTTTTTCGAATAAGCCGGGGATAGTGAAGGGAGTGATGCATCGGATCCACACAGGGGATGCACCCCCGCAAGCAGTATCCCCATACCGAGTGACGGGACCCTATAGGGACAAGGTGCGGAAGGAGCTGGACGAGATGCTTAGGGAGAACATAATCGTCCCCTCTTCTAGTCCTTGGTCCTCTCCGATAGTCCTGGTGGACAAGCCTGATGGGAGCATTAGGTTTTGTGTAGATTACCGGAAATTAAACCGCGTAACCACTCCTGATGCCTACCCAATGCCCAGGCTAGACAACCTGATTGAAACCATAGGGGGTTGTCGGTTCATTTCATCGTTGGACCTAGTAAAGGGTTACTGGCAATTAAGGATTGATCCCAGGGATCAGGAAAAGACCGCATTTTGCAGCCCTTTCGGTCTATATGAGTTTAGAGTCCTTAGTTTTGGTCTCAGAAATGCACCAGCCACATTCCAAAGGCTGATGGACCAGACCTTAGCAGGGCTCAGTGACTTTACTGTGGCCTACATTGACGATATAGGGATCTTCAGCAATACCTGGGAAGATCACCTGAAACACCTGGAGATAGTGCTGCAGAGGTTAAGTGCAGCAGGGCTAACAGTAAAGGCAAGCAAGTGTCAGCTGGGTAGCCCAGAAATAAAATACTTGGGTCACATAGTAGGGGGAGGAATGATCAAACCCCTAGAGGCCAAGATAGAAGCCGTTCGTGATTGGCCCAGACCCAACACCAAGAAAAAAGTCAAATCATTTCTTGGGTTGGTGGGCTACTACAGAAAGTTCATCCCGAGGTTTAGCGAGATGGCGACTCCGCTGACCGATCTGACGCGGAAGAAGACTGATGACCGCATCCCGTGGACCAGCGACTGTGAGGAGGCATTCCAGAGGTTGAAGCAGGCGCTCATCCATTATCCAGTGTTGCGTGCTCCCGACTTCGACCGGGAGTTCATCATCTACACCGATGCGTCTAACAGCGGGGTAGGAGCAGTTCTTTGCCAGGAGGATGAAAATGGTGACCAGCATCCAGTGTCCTACCTGAGTAGGAAACTCCAGAAAGGTGAGAGACATTTGGCAACCGTGGAAAAGGAGTGCCTGGCCATAGTGTACGCGATTCAGAAGGCCAAACCTTACATCTGGGGAAGACATTTTGTTCTGTGCACTGACCACTCACCACTGCAGTGGTTAAAGACAATGAAAACCCATAATAGTAAACTTATGAGGTGGGCTTTAAACCTGCAAGATTTTGACTTCGAAGTGAAGGTGGTCAGAGGGTCAATGAACTGTGTAGCTGACGCCTTGTCAAGAAGACCCGACGAGTGAAGACGGCGAAGAAACCATGGACTATGTATATTTTGGTGACCAAAAGTTAAATGTACCTGTTTATTGAACAGGCTTGGTTTGTATTAATAAAGGTAACTTAATGTATTGTAAATATTAATGTTTAAAGTAAGTATGGGATTGTGTTATAATGTATAACTGTTGTTGTGTTTTGATCCTGGTTGTTTTTTTGGAGAAAAGCACTTTACCTCTTCCCCTGCAAAACAACTTATAAAGAGGGGAGGTGTCACATACAGCACTAATGGTACCTGTCTGTCATGGGTTTGGAGGGAAAGTTCCATCCTATGGGGAGTGGAAGGCGGGACATCAGGGGGGAGGAGCTGTACTGTATATATATTTGGAGCTTGTGTGGAGAGTGAAGAGTTGGAGTCTGTGTGTCAGACTGGGTACAACTGTTGGTCAGTTAGTACATACCTGATAGGTTCAGGTTTCTTTCTAGGTAGCCAGAACTGATAGGTTCAGGGTCTGTGCGTTACCTTAAAGGGTTCAGTGGGAACCAAGCTGTTGTATGTGTGTGATTGGGGTTATGCCGCGTTACATTATCCTATTTACCGGATTCTTTTATTTACCCTGTTTGTTATTTCAATAAACCTTGTTCTTTTATTTATTAAAATCCATTCCTGGTCTGTGTGACTCCTTACAGGGAATGGTTGGTGGCAGCATAAATACATGGTGGCATACTCCAGTAGGTCTGGGGTTGTCACAACATCTTTCAGTCTCGAAAGACTATGGTAACGTGCTCTGTATGGAGGATTTGGAACAGTGTCTAGTGTGGCTGAGGAGGCCAATTCGCGAGTGACAATCTCTTCCACACTGAAGACAAATCCAATCTGTCCCCTGTCCAGCTCCCTGGTTTTGCTGCTTTTGTGACTGCCTCTTTGCCTCAGCCTGCTGGACAAGGATCTCTTTGAATTGGGAGAGGCTGTGATGCACCGCCTGCCTCCAGGCTGAACGCTCATATGTCAGGGTTTCCCATCTGTTGAGGTCCATTCCTAAGGCCTTCAGATCTCGCTTGCAGATATCCTTGTATCACAGTTATGGTCTCCTCTGAGTTAAGTTCCCTGCACTAATTCTCCATACAAGAGATCTTTTGGAATCCGACCATCAGCCATTGTCACAACATGCCCAAGCCAACATAGCCGTCGCTGTTTCACTATATGCTAAAAATTCCAGCTTGTTCTAGGACTACTCTATTTGGAACTTTGTCCTGCCAGGTGATACCAAAAATCCGTTGAAGGCAACACATATGGAAGGTGTTCAGCTTCCTCTCCTGCAGTGCACAAAGGGTCTAGGACTCACTGCAGTACAGGAGTGTGCTCAGGACACAGGCTGTATAGACCTAGATTTTTGTACAGTGATGCCTCACTTGACGATGTTAATTCATTCCAGCCAAATCGCTGTAGAGCGAAAACATTGTCAAACGAAATGAAAAAATCCCATTGAAATGCATTGAAAACCCATTCAATGCATTCCAATGGGCTGAAAAACTCACCGTCCAGCGAAGAACCTCCATACGGCGGCCATTTTCGGTACCTGTAAAGCAAGGAATCCATCCTAGAAAACAGCGGGGGGGGGGATTTTGAAAGCTGGTGGCCATTTTGAAACCCGACGATCAGCTGTTTGCTGATCATCATAAAGTGAAAAATCGGTTCCCGAAGCAAAATTCCCCCATTTAAACCACTGTTTTGCAATCGCTTTTGCGATCGCAAAAACGTCAACGTAACGCAGATTCGTCGTAGAGCAGGGTAATCGTCCAGCAGGGCACGACTGTATATGCCGTCAGCTTCTTATTGAGCCATACTCTCTTTGTGAGTGTAGAGAACGTGGTAGCTCCTTTGCCAATGCATTTATCCAGCTCAATATCTAGGGAGAGAGTATCAGAGATTGTTGAGCCAAGGTACACAAAGTCATGAACAACCTCCAATTCTTGCGTAGAGATGTTAATAGAGGGAGGGGAGTCCACTCACTGGCCCATGACTTGTGTTTTCTTCAGGCTAATTGTTAGTCCAAAGTCTTGGCAGGCTAAAATGATTCATGAGTTGCTGGAGGTCTTCAGCAGAGTGGGAAACAATGGCTGCATCATCGGCGAACAGGAATTCCTGCATGCATTTCAGCTGGACTTTGGTCTTTGCTCTCAATCTAGAGAGATTAAAGAGCTTTCCATCTGATCTAGTCCAGAAATAGACACCTTCTGTTGCAGTTCCAAAGGCGTGTTTCAGCATGACAGCAAAAAAGATCCCAAAAAGGGTTGGCACGAGGACACAGCCCTGTTTCACTCCACTTCGGATGTCAAAGGTATCTGATGTTGAGCCATCAAAAACTACAGCATCCTTCACTCCCTCATGAAAGGACCTGATGATCTTAAGGAGTCGAGGTGGACATCCAATCTTGGGAAGTATTTTAAAAAGGCTGTCCCTGCTAACCAAATCAAAGGCCTTTGTGAGATTTATGAAGGCCACAAAGAGTGGCTGTTATTGTTCCCTACATTTCTCCTGCAACTGTCTGAGGGAGAATACCATGTCAGTGGTGGATCTATTAGCTAGAAATCCACACTGTGATTCTGGATAGACTCTGTCTGCAAGCACCTGGAGTTTTCAGTACAACATGGGCAACAGCTTCCCTACAACGCTGAGAAGAGAGATGCTATGATAGTTATTGCAGTTGCCCCTGTCTCCTTTGTTCTTATACAATGTGACAATGTTTGCATCCTTCATGTCCTGTGGTACTCCACCTTCCCTCCAGCAGAGATAAAAGACTTCATACAGTTCGGTGGTGATGATCTCTTTACAGCACTTCAGCAGGGATGTTATCCTTTCCAGGTGCCTTGCTGGAGGCGAGGGAATCCAAGGCTGCTTTTAATTCCACTGGTTTGCTGTCCAACTCTTCCAAAAGTTGGTTTGCTGTCCAACTCTTCCAAAACAGGCAAGCACTCAATGTTATTTAATGCTTCTTTGGTTACTACATTCTCTCTGGAATATAGCTCAGGGTAGTGCTGCACCCAGCGGTCCATCTGCTGTGCTCGGTCTTGGATGATCACGCCTGTAGCAGACTTCAAGGGAGCAGATTTCTTCTGTATTGGACCTAAAGCCTGCTTGATACCATCATACACTCCTTTGATGTTACTTGTGTCTGCTGCTATCTGTATCTGAGAGCAGAGCTGAAGCCAATAATTGCTGAAAAATATCCTGGCAGCCTGTTGGACTTGGCTACGGGCAGCTTGAAGAGCTTGCAAGTTGTACTCACTAGGACAGGCTTTGTATGCTACTAGAGCTCTTCTCTTATCCTTGATAGCTGGCATCAACTCCTCTGCATGGGCTTCCAACCAGTCAGCCGTCCTTTTGGTCTTCTTGCCAAATGTGGACAAGGCGGTGTTATACACAGTGTTCTTGAAGTGTTCCCATCGTTCAGGTGCATTTGCATCAGCCGGGCCTGGGTTTCCTCAAGCGCTTGGGCAAATTCCTCCACTTTTCTTTGATCACGAGTCTTGCTGATGTCAATACGTGGTCTTCCTTCCTTTTTCGTGTGATACAATCTCTTTGTTTGCAGTTTTACTCTACTACACACCAGGGAGTGATCAGTATCGCAATCAGCACTCTGGTAACTGTGTGTGATCGTAATACTAGGAAGGCTAGAACATCTAGTGAGGATCAAATCAAGCTGATGCCAATGTTTGGATCTTGGATGTATCCAGGAAACTCTGTGTAGAAGCTTCGTATTAAGGAATGTGTTGCTGAGACAAAAATCATAATAACAGCAAAACTCCAGCAAGCGTTGGCCATTTTCGTTCATCTTCCCAATGCCAAAACGGCCTAGACAAGTGGGCCAAGAATTGTGATCAGCAACAACTCTAGCATTAAAGTCTCCGAGAATGAACAGTGGCTCCCTCTCAGGGACTTTTTTGATAGTAGCTGCCAGATTGTTGTAGAATTTGTTTTTCACTTCTGTTGTGGATGACAGTGTTGATGCATATGCACTAATGAGGGTGACCGGTCCCACTGATGAGTGGAGTTGCAGAGACAGGATTCTTTCACTCCCCACAGTGACATCTTATAATCTTATAATTACAGTGAAACATCTTATAATTATCTATTTGAAAACATCTTATTGTGGTCTACTTTAGTTCACTCACACCAAGTGTTGCAATATTTAAATGTACTATTTCTTGCTTTATGGTTTTGAGTTTATCTTAATCCATGTGTCTTACATTATATGTTCCAATCATATAAATCATGCAGCATCAGACTTTCCTTTTGCTTCTGTGTACACTGGTAACTAAATGTCCTTTTGCTTTAATCTAGTTGCCTCCTTAGCAGCAAGGCTATTTGCACTTCTCATTTGCTTTTCCCTGGTAGCTGTCTGGGTGCTTTCCAACCTGGCAGTCTCATCTTCTAGTGCTATATGTTTCATTTTGAATTGTCTCATGATAGGGTTTTCAAGGCATAAAATGCTCATAAGCAGCTTATCACTGCTGCCTTCTGCACAGAAGAAGGGGGATCAAGACTCTGAAGTTCCCTATCAAGACAGGCTCTAGAAGAGCAGGCACAGAAGTCACCTGATCATAGTCTTCCTTGCTAAGGTGAGATGTACTGTATTTTCTATTTTATTCATAGTAAACATTTCTGAATATGCATTATTTCATACAAAACAGCTTGTTTTTTTCCTCTCTCTTTTGGATTTGTGCTTCTTATCCTTTTTGGCAATATATAAATGACAGTCTTGCTTACATCCTTTTACCTCAGTCTCATTTATTTGGTAGCAAACTTCAGTGACTGAAATAAAATGTCCTTCTGTGAAGCTGTTCTTAGAACCATTTCTTTCTATGTCAGAGACAGGAAAAAGTTAATTCAGGGCCTTACAACAACACCAGTATATCACCATAGACAGTATCGGAGTCATGATTCAGAAAGTAATCTTTTCCACCTCTGTCTTACATCAATTATGTCTACTGCCTTTATCATAGCAATGGCTAGAGTTCATTAATGCCATCTTCTACTGTCTGAAGAGAAACTTTTTTCAGTAGGCTGCTAATAGTTTGAGATGGAAACACTTACATCACAGTTTTAATGCCAGCTGTTTTGATTTTGCTTTCATATTGTCTAAACACTGTGTGTTGTTTTCCTGTATTGTTTTACTTTGATTTTCTTAATGTACTTTGTTAGGTTCTTTAAATGTCTTGATTATGACAGGAAATTGTAGGATAGAAATTTGGGGATAAATTGTAATCTACTCTAAACAAATAAACAATTTAGCCCAGGGAAAGGTAGTCAGACAGACCTCCCTCAGAATATCACCTGCCTAAGTATAATGGATGAAGTTCATGATGGCAATAGTTCTTAGACAGAGGATATCATTTATACATGCATAGGTTTATCCTGAGGGAATCCTTCAGAAACATATGTATGAAACTCTAGCATGTGACTCTACATCTGGAACGCATTAGATAAGGGGAATGCTTCAAGCTGTGTTAGCTTTATTCTGTTTCAGAGGAACAGAACAGAATGGATACTAAACAAATTTTCACTGACTGACATGAAACAGGGATTTCCCCCTGAGTTTCTCCACTGAAGTTGTTACCAAACTATCTTTTAACAGACGAAGACTGACTGAGTGTGGCTAAATGGCAAAGCCATATATAGAAGACAACGTTTTGTGGCAACTACTCTTCATATCACAACATGGTCGCCTCAGACTATTCTATGATGTGAGGGAAGCCAATCAATGTGATGCTGGTAGAAAGAACAAGAAAAGCCCCCAGGAGTTCAAAAATGTCTGAGAATCAGTAACCATTTAAAATTAGTTTGGAGTGGAGGGGCAGCCACCTATAAACCAGGAATTGTTTCAAATTTTAGGGAGTGCAAAGGGAACAGACTCAGAGGATGATTCTATGAAGAAACATGGAGGACAGGAGATATAAGGCATTTGTACCCCCATTTCATGGTCTTTTCCGTGAAGCTATGGTGTGCCCATTATCCAAGAAAACATGTACCTCCAGCTCCAGAACGGGATGCCTTCAAGTTTAATAAATGACAATTGTTGTTGCACTTCCTTCCAGAGTTACTTATATTAACACACACACATTTTATCCTTCGTATCCTTTACCCATTATATTATATAAATGGTCCAAATCAAACATGGACTGCAGTACCATCATAAGCAAATATGCTTCCCCTGTCTTGTAGTTCTTGGAGGTGCCTGAAGACTAACTCTGGTTATTTACTCAGCCTCTCCCAAGCTGGTTTTTGGATGCTCAGGCTGCAGTACGCTCTTACCTTCATCCAGTTGACCTCAGAAGGGACTCATGTCTCAGTGGACATGCATAGGGCTGCACTGCAACACTATATTCCTGAGCACTCTTATACAGGAGTAAGCTCTACAGACCTCCTCCTTCCCTTCTGAGGAAACACATAGGACTAGACTGCACCAGCATGTATGAAAGCTGTTGAATTGTTTTGTTGAAAACAGACCTAAATTGCAGAGCCGCGATTCTATGCAATTAATCACATGAAAGTAAAGGTAGGGAACAATATACATTTATTCCAAATTAATATGAATTAATCCGAAATAAACAAATACTATTCCTTGCTTTTGTTTTCACAACAGCTAACTTTACAACTTAAGTAAAAGACTGAATAATACTGTGCCAACCATATTAGGATAATAATGACATTTGTAAGCCAACTCAAACATTTAAAAAAAATGTCAGTTTTCAAGATGTCCAGGGAAAAGCAGGTGCTAATGAGGAGGCTCACATGTTGAAGCAAAAGAGACTGTTTAACAAAAAGAAAAGGGGAGAAAAGGGGAATGGAATGGAAAGGGGGGCAAGCTGTGTGGTGCTTGTACACAATCTGACAAAAACGAAGGGTGACACCTTTATTAAACCACTAAACTTTCACAAAAGAAGTTAGCTTTCTTCTCCACAGGAGTCTTCATCCGGCTGGGGATTACAGACCTGAGGATGGTGCAGAAAATGCATCAAAATTTCAAAATCCATGTCTAGATGTGGGGGCCAGGTTGCCATGTTTAAACATGTTCCGAATGTTGGGGAAAAAGGCTTTGAGACACTGAGACAAAATATAAATAATAATCTTTATCTGGTTCTCTTAGGAAAAGGGTAAACAGGATGTCCTAAGAAAACAAGCAATACTAAAACTATATTACAAAACATACCAAACAGTAATGGGAAAAAGGCGGCAGCAGCTCAGGCAATGCCCACAAACTCAAGCAAGCACACAGGGTCTCTGCCTTGCTCTGTCAGTCTGCACCATCAAAGGAGAGGTATGTGTGAGGGAGAGAGACAAGGCTTTATAGAGCCTAATTAATTATAAGGGACAGGTGAGGTCTTTAAGTATATTAACCCACAGTGGGCATAAGGTTAGATCTTGCAATATACCAACACCAAAATGGGTGCTGCAGTTCAGAGGTGGTGGAGTCTGCCTGGTCTGACTCTTGAAATGTGGGAGAAGCTGCAGACATTGGATTAATCTTTCTGCCAAGGCACCATGATGGTTTCAGATTGCACCTGAGAATGCTCTTACAACTGTGAGGATGATGGAACAAAGAAAGAATGGTTTATGCGCTGCTTTTTCGAAAAATATAAATAAAGGGCAGAATCCAGTTCACTTATGCAGTTGCATAAGAGTGATTACATGTAAACATGCTCTCTTTCATGCTATCAGACAGTATCTTTATTGCTTAATCCAGAGACCATAGAAAAATATGCTACCAGTAATGTGCTGGTTTCAAAACCAGGCAGGCAGCCTGTCAAGCACTCAATAACATAAAATACACTTGGATGGAGGGAGAGACTGCTGTGTAATTCCCCCTCTATACTTGATTTTGGCCAGTGTTTTCAAATGAAATTACAAGCATTCTATAGGATCATCTTAAATTACCCACATTTATAATTCTTGCTGCTTAGGCTGTATTGAGAACCGTCACAAGGAATAAAGAGCAAAAATCAGCTTTTAAACATCCATTATATGAAACAAAATATCTCTTAGGTTTTTCTTCACCTATTTGCAATTACTTTTCCCTCACCTCCCCCCCTCCCCATTTTATAGTGCCTAGACCACAGGTCCCTTACATATGTTTTCTTGCCTTGCAACACAGGCTGGGTGAGCTTGCAAAGTACTTTACCAACAGTGAAGGAAACCATTGCTGAGAATTCACTGCTTAGAACTGTAAAGTCCAGACTATGTGGCCAAAGAGCATGTAGACAAGCAGCTTTGCATCGACTCAGAGCTAGGGCATTTTTCCTGTACGTGTCCAGACAGCTTGTGACTCAGATCCACCTCACCGTTCTGGGCAGATGCAACAACAAAGGGACGATCAAGTTTGTGTCATTTTCACTTTGAGAAATAATGTGGCTGTCTGCCCAAGGCACACATAAAAATATAACAAACCAAAGGGCTACATAATCCACAGCTAACTGATAAATTCTTTCACCTGTCATGTTCATTTGTTTGAAACACACAAACAAAATTTTTCAAAAACTGACAGGTAAACGGACTACCCTAAGCATGGTATTGTTGCATTCATCCCACTTAAGCGACAAAAACTTACTTTGTCTCAGACCAGAGGCCTCTCTAATCCACCTTTTGCAGAGCGATAGCTAACAAATTTGTCTGCTTGTACAGCAAGCAGCACAATTTTCTCCCACCCCTCACCACTCATCCCTGAGTAATGGGAATGAGCCCCTACCAAGAAAAGGAGGAGGAGAATTTTGGTGGTTCCTCTAGAAGAATTAAAATATTTTGGCTTTCAGAAAATGAGTAGCGGACAAGGCCAGGCAGTGTTGCCATTCATTTTCATAATATGAACCAGAAAATGCACTTCTAGATTTCAGCATCCTCTAAATTTCAGCCACATAGGACAACAGTCCAGCTGTTTTACCCTTGTTATAGCCCTGATCTTTTGATGCCCAAAGTGGCCAATCAGTTCTCCTATGGAAAATCCACAAGAGCACATGAGCACAATAACACCCTCTCATATGTTCCCCAGGTACTGATATACAGAGACACACTGCCTCTGGACCTGAAGGAGTATATATCCACTATTAGTAGCCATTGATAGCCCCATCCTCCATGAGTTTATCTCTACCCTTTCTGGAGCTGTCTAAGTTAGCAGCCATCACTATGTCTTCAGTGGGTTCTAATATTACATGAGAGAAAAGCTTTCCCCTATTTCTTACCTGACTACCACCAGTAAGACTCCAGCATGTGGCACTTACCCACATATGGTAGACTTTGGAATGAGTTCCCTAGGGGCTCACTGATATTAACCTTTATTGACAAGTAAAAGTAAAGGTCCCCCTTGACATTTAGTCCAGTCGTGTCCGACTCTAGGGTGCGGTGCTCATCCCCAAGCCGTACAGCGAGCATTTGTCCGAAGACAGTTTCCATGGTCACGTGGCCAGTGCTACTAGACACGGAATGCTGTTACCTTCCCACCGAAGTGGTACTTATTTATCTACTTGCATCTTTGCATGCTTTCGAACTGCTAGATTGGCAGGAGCTGGGACAAGTGACGGGAGCTCACTGCGTTGCGTGGATTCAATCTTATGACTGCTGGTCTTCTGACCTTGCAGCACACAGATGTGCAGGCTAATTGCAGGCAGAAACACAGCTTAAAAACTCCCAGCAGATAGCCCAAACTTAATGCTTCCAAGAGGAACAGCTAGCACTCTAATGTTTTAACAGAACCCCAACTCAGTCCTTCAAGTTTCAGTCTCTCCCATTCAGATCACACATGTCATCTCTTTAAACACCCCATTTTTTCAATGCTGCATGACTGAAATAACAGTTAGACAAAGCTGTGCTATCTCCTAATTAACCAACTACAAAACAAAAACAAGCTAATTTGCCAAATGCAGATTGAGATAAGTTCATGTTAGAATAAACAGACATTTTGCCTATTACGTATGCATTGCTTCTAGATACAGAATCAACATATGGTTTAGTGAGGCTGTTATTTACCTACAAATAGCTGTATTATTTCATCTCTTTCCTGAGGATAGTAGGATGAAGAAATAGGAAGACATGCCCTTTCTCTAAAATGACTCCTACCTTCCAGAACAGTCTGTTGCTATTTTCTGGACATTGCAGGCTATTTACTCATACTTTCCTAATTAAAGAGATAAGTACCATGTTTCCCTGAAAATAAGCCATAGTAGGATTTTTCAGGATGCTTGTAATATAAGCCCTACCCCAAAAATAAGCCCTACTTAAGTGAAATCCCACCCTCCACCATTGTGCAGCAACCAGAAAATAACATGACTGTATTTGAATAAATGTAGATTGTTGTACATGAAAAAAACATCCCCTGAAAATAAGCCCTAATGCATTTTTTCAAGCAAATATTAATATAAGACCCAGTCTTATTTTTGGGGAAACAGGGTTCCAGTACCCCTAAAGTACTCTCCAGAAGTATTTCAGATACCATCAACCCTCTTCTGTCCAAACCCCAATTTTACAGCAACATACGTAAGATAGGGTATAAACTTAATTGAACAAAACTTTGTAGTGCACCTGAGCATTAGATGCTAGAAGGAGACATTAAGGAGGAATATCAGAGTATTTCCCCATGTGGTAAATGTGTTGGATGTATGAAGGCATGACACCTCGAACACCTGTGAAAGGACTGAGTAGCATTCTGCCTAAAGAGGATGTTTACACATTTCCCCCAACCAAAATGTATCAACAAAATATAACCTGACCAGCATATAATGTGTATATCTTCAATGACAGGCAAAATGTTAATTTAAAAACATTTAGTATCATTTAAATAGAAATACAAGATGTCTCACCATAGCAGGAAAGGCTTTTACTAGGTGACTTGTGTGCCTGCTGAATCTACTGGCAGTAATTGTTGAAAGCTCCTGTAAGAGCTTTCAAAGCTTTGGCTTTTTATCCTTTTTTATGTATAAATCAGATTTTGACTGGACTGGCTTACAAACAGAGGGTGTTTTCAAACAAAGGAAACAGCCTCTGATAGCCTATTAAATAGAAAGCTGTCCTCATTCAATTAAAGCAGGAACTAACATGTTCCAAGAACATTGCCAGTAGTTGGTTACTTTTGGGGTAATGCAGGTTTCTTTCTGACAAAAAACACAGTGGCTGAAATCCAGTAATAAGTTGCAACTAGAGTAGACCCATTGAACCAGTGGGAATTTGATAAATCAGTTCCCACATGAGTTCCATTTATTCAAATGGCTTTACTCTAGCTGTTACCATTGGATTTCAGCCAATGACTAGTAAAACTATAACTTTTCCTGTGCTGCATGTTACTTTGAGTGAGGCAAAAATATTTGGAAAGGGCATTATGGGATTTTATTTATTCACAATTTTAGGTCATTTCTCTCTTCATTAAAGTTTCCCCCCCAAGAAAAGCATTAGAAGCAACATATGTAACAAGTAGTAAAATAAATAATGAGAAAAGACAAGTATGGTAATAAGTTACTTTTTTGGCTGCATTCACTTACAGTCCTTCTAATAGTCTGAGTCTCAAATGCTCTGGCCTATTTGATAGACTCCTCCAGTTCGCCTGATTTCTGAGTCTTTTAGACAATGCTGGGTGACTTATTGGTATTTTCTGTTCCTCTCTATATCTGTCCAGAGAGCTGAGGAGCCTGGAATTTGTATAGGCCGGGCCCCTGAAAGCAAAAATTGCTGTATGGGAAGGAATTCTTCCATCAACAGCAAAGAGAATTATGAGAGCCTAGAAAAGGCAGTTTTTGAAGTACACATCCCAGAATCATCCCGGCCCACAGGTGCCTTCCTAATGTGCTAGATCTGAGGAGCCGACCTGCAGACAACTTGGGACTGCCGACCCCTTGATCTTGGGGGATCACACCCATTACTACTCCCAATAAAACATTTTTCCTTCAGAAATGGGGAGTTTTTAAAGAGGGGAAACCTTACATCCTCTAGTGGGCAAATATATATATTTTAAATGTTTACAAATGTGGAGGGCTCCGTACGAACATAGGAAAACTGCCCTAGCACACAGCCTTGGAGGGTACAAAGGATCTATCTGAGCCCCCAAAAATGAATCCCAAAAGTGCTGGGGGGGGCACATTGTGCCTAGGGCATGAAGCTGCCAAAACAAAGGTAATGATAGGGGTATCCCCTGGCTTCATGGGGAAAACCAGTTGTGTCATGACCATGAGCAGAAAACCAGAGGAGACAGAAATTATTCATTCATTCATTCATTCATTCATTCATTCATTCATTCATTGATTCCATTTGTCACAGCACTACTCTGGGAGGGTTACAACACATATAATAGAAAACAAGGATGAAAATGGAAACATTAAAAGCAGCAATAATAACCCTTTAAAAAACAGATGGCACAGGAAAGTGTTCTTATTTGTTACATGTGGGGACAGGAAGTACCTACATGATGAAATCGGATCAGAGTAGCTTTGAGTGACTGAGACCTGGATGGGTATTGCACAAGATAACTCTCTGGTGCCTAAGAATTACCGGTAGGTGTGTGGGTGCAATGTCAGGCTCTCATAGATACCATATGGAGCAGTTCATGGTATATAGTAGGGCAGACATTTATATATCACGAAAAAAGGAGACTACCCATCACCAAAAAAGAGGACAAGAGAGGAGACTTGTTTGCATAAAATTGCATATGGTAGTGCATGGAAAATTAGAAAGAATTTAAATAAAGTCGTAGTGTGCCTCACTTGAATAGGAAAGAACATGACCAGGTGACCAGTGCAACTGCTGAGTCAGCTGTCTGGAAGCTCATAGTAAATGGGCAACTTCAGAGTCCCTGGTTCTTCACCTTAGAGTTCTTTACTTTTAAATCCTCATGGTTTTTTAAATCTTTAAATCAGAATTGGACAACCTTGCAAACGGGAGGACACCTTCAAAAGGAAGACTATCCTTCTAGCCTTCTAATGGGGAATTGTTCTCCAAAAAAAAGAAGAAAGAGGAGGCATGACTATCTTTATATCTGGTGCATCTGTGGCAATATTAAAACGAATGCTGAGTAATAGTCTGGAAAATATAAACAATTTCTTCAGCTCATGACCATTTACGTGAGGACTGCTTATGCAGTTTGTGTGGAAAGTGGATGCAGCTACAAAGATTAAAGTCCTCAGAATTTTCAAGTTCATTGTGTTCCCTGTCTCTTTACTGCCTGCTCTATCTTGACTTTGTCCATTTGTGCCAAACACAACATAAGATGATTATATCAGAGTTGTGAATCAAATGTAAGCCATCCTGGAGAACTATGATGCACTCAAATGAAGTCAGTAATGACATTTCCAGCTTCATTCTGTGCTAGTTAGGATACTGGCTTAAAGTTACATTTAATGTCTGGCCACAGAGCCCTAGTCACAGAGAGTTCAACTGTGAGTGATGTGAGACAAGTTGTATGTTCTATAAACATTTTGGTAGTTCAGTCCTAATCAGATTCACCATGCACAGGGAAGGGATGTTTAGCATTCTCCCATCCACTTTTTCCCGCCAACCTAGCGGTTCGAAAGCATGCAAATGCGAGTAGATAAATAGGCACCACCTTGGTGGGAAGGTAAACAGCGTTCCGTGTCTAAATCACACTGGCCATGTGACCACGGAAAGATTGTCTTCGGACAAACGCTGGCTCTATGGCTTGAAGAGCGGGATGAGCGCCGCCCCCTAGAGTCGGACACGACTGGACAAAAATTGTCAAGGGGAACCTTTAACCTTTACCATCCACTTTTAAAAACTCAAATCCCCCCCCCCGGATTAAAAAAGGGAGGGGAATTACATTGGTGCCAATTGAGGGTCTCTCCCTTTAGTTGTGATGGAGAAACAGCAAATTTAAGTAATATGACAATGTATGGTCTTCCTATACATGGGGGACCTGGCATGCACCTGTGGGAGAAAAATAATTATTATTATATTCAGCATACATTACACATTTGACATAGTGTACAGTTTTACCTGGAGATTTGCAGAAGATGCACTGAACATATGGTATCCAACTTATCATGGCCATATTTAAGCCAAGGAAGGTGCCTTCTTTTGGTGTGAAAGAAGTCCAGTGGACCACTATTTGTTATCAGATCATCTTCTGAGCTAATGCAATGGAAACATGGCTTATGCTTGACTATGTATACATCTCTGCTTCAACTGTGGCTATTGTGATCTAACTTATAGAACCAAATATGGAAGAAAATGTGTAGTAACTGTTTTCAACTGTATATAGCATATAAACATTTTTCAGGCATGGTTCATTAAAATAATGTGTTCCTAATTCAGATCAGACCAAAGCTGGAAACAAAATCTTTTAACAGAATTCTTTAAGAGTGAATTCTTACAATTCTTATATTTTTGTCTGGCCACTGTTCCTCTACAACTAAAGTGTACAAAATACTGTAGTAGTGTGTCCACTACTGGTAGGACTGTGTGCAAAATGTGCCTATGACACAGGAGCATAAGAAAAACCTTGCAGGATCAAATCGGACCAAAGACTTATCCAGTCCAATACTTCAGCATTGCCCAGCAGACAGCTACATGAAGCTTCCAAAGGGTATGGAGATGAAGAAGGCTTAGAACTAGGAAACATGGCTTGTTTGGACTGCAGATTCCAGAATCCTCCCATCCAGCTTTGCCAGTGAGGATGCTGGGAGCTGTGGTTCAAAATTACTTTCCCAAGTTCTGAGAAAGCTGCCCCCTACTTCTCTGTGCCCAGCATTGGATTCATACAGACACATTGTTTATGTGCATTTAAAAAAAATCTTTTTGTTGCCACTGTCAGTGGGATTCATCAGGACTCTGAAATATCTGAGACAATGTGTGATCATTTGCCCTGTATGGAACATCAACATGTGTCTTGATCCAAAGAGCTACTAGGTAAGCAGGACATTGGAGATGCTTTATTGTGATGTCACAACCCAAGCACAGCAAAATCCAGCTTCAGGACATTCTTTGATAGTGTGAAGACATAGAACATGGCGGAAGATTCATTTTTGCATGCATATAGAGCAGCTGGCTACAAGCCAGGAATTGAAAGTCTGATGCCCCAGTATGCCTTATAGGAGGAAGGCCAGCTTGTGTGATTTTGGGCAAAGCTACCTTGTTTCAGTCTATCTCCAGAAGATAGGATTGGCAAACCACTTCTGAGTACTCTTCATCTAAAACGCTTGACAGGATTGTTATATATCGGGATCAACTTGGTACATTGCGATTTAAAATTACAGTGATGCCTCGCTAGACGATGATAATCCGTTCCACTGAAATTGCTGTTTAGCCAAATCATTGTCTAGCGAAAAGCATTTGCCCACTGGAATGCATTGAAACCTGTTTAATGCATTCTAATGGGGAAGAATCGTTGTTGTCTAGCGAAGATCGGCCATAGGAAAGCCGCTTTGCGAACTGCCGATCAGCTGTTTAAATCGCTGTCTTGCGAAGCTTAGGTCCCAAAAACACCCGTTTTGCAAGCATGGAGGAAGCTGTCAAAATCGTCGTCTAGCAAAAATCGGTTTGTGAAGCAGGGACCAAACATTGTCCAGTGAAATTCCCCCACAGGAATCACTGTTTTGTGAATCGCTATAGCGATTGCAAAATGTCAATGTCTAGCGAAAACACTGTCATGCGGGGTAACTGTCTAGCGAGGCACCATTGTACAACAAAGCAGAAACATTACTTTATTTGACCACCCCTCCCAGAATCTATGCACCAGCACAGCTACTTGCTGAGTAGGGGATTCTGGATTTTTAGTCCACAGAGATTATTTTTCCATCCTCTGCTACAGAGACTCTTCAGATCACAGACCTACAGAGCAATATGCTACCTGCTTATCAAGTCATTGTTTGAATGGCTGCTACTTTAGCTGGATAAAAATGGTAATTATTAGGCTAGGCCTGGAAGCTTTAAGTGCAGTTCCTGCTGGAACTTTTGGTAAATGTCATGACCATCCAGAAAAGCTACATCAAATCTGTCTGATGTGTGGCTGAGGTTGCAGATATGTGGAAGAGGAAGCAGGCTCCCCAGAGATATTAGGTATATGTATGCAGAGCTTTGTCATGAACAGGGAAACATGACCAACATTTAGCTTCACACAGGATGGACAATTATAGTAGCTCCACATATTGAAGAGCAATTGGTGTTAGTTGTATAACAGTTTACCACAGTTCTCCACAGCACGTGCACAAATTGCATGATGCATACACATTCCATTAAACACCCATATAATGTGACTATGGAGGCAGAATTAGATGATTAGGCATCCTTCAGTCTCGAGAGACTATGGCAACGTGCTCTGTATGGAGGACTTTGAACAGCGTCTAGTGTGGCTGAGAAGGCCAATTTGAGAGTGACAATCCCTTCCACACTCAAGACAAATACAATCTGTCCCCTGTCCAGCTCCCTGATTTTGCTGCTTTCATGACAGCCTCTTTGCCTAGGCCTGCTGGACAAGGGTCTCTTCAAATTGGAAGAGACCATGATGCACTGCCTACCTCCAGGCACAATACTCGGATGTCAAGGTTTCCCACCTGTTGAGGTCCATTCCTAGGGCCTTCAGATCCTGCTTGCAGATATCCTTGTATTGCAGCTATGGTCTCCCTCTGGGGCGATTTCCCTGCACTAATTCTTCCATCTTTTAGAATCTGACCATCAGCCATTCCCACTGACTCTGGAGACAGAATTGGATAAGTCACCAGCTTCACTATTAGAAGAGGATTAAAACAAATTTTCTCAGAACATTCATTTGTTTAGAACTACTGTGACCAAATAAATAAATTGCAGGTAAATCCCAGACTTTTGTTGTGATGATCCATCACTAAACAAAAACAAGCTAATTTGCAGTTTTGACAGTTTAGAAAGCTGACCCTAGAATACATACATCTAACCTTGTAAGGTAATTTCATTTCTAATGACATGGTCACTGAAATGTCTGTTTTAACCCAATTGGGCCAGAGTTTCCCCAAAGTGTCTGTTTTTTTATATTTCCAGAATTCTTCCACTCAAGCTGTTTAATTTCTCCAAACTCTGAAAGCATGTTCACAGGATTAAAAATATGTGGGCCCATGTGTGTGTCAGACATCTGCACCATGCCTTAGCTGCGTGAAATACTAAGGCAACAGACAAGTTTTCTGAGAAAAATTATGATTTACTTCCTCATCATCTAAAATTGAAGTCTGGGATAATCTTTTCTCACCCACCACTTGGCTTCAGCTCCTGTAAACTCACCCTGAAGGGGGATAAGGGAGGGTTCCTACAGATTATGTCTGAACACTTGCCAACTTTATGTTGTAGAAATACTACTGAGACATTATTTCTTAACCAAAATTTAAACTATCAGCCAAACTATATGCTACTTTCACTTTTAGCAGCCTCCATGTGTAGCAGCTGCCATTGGCAGGGGGGAATGGACCACATTTCTACCTATGGGGCACAGAGACCTATTTATTATTTATTTTTATTTATTTAAAATATTTCTACCCCAAGCATTTTGTTGCCTGAAGCAAAGAACAGAGATATTACTCCCTTCTCAATCCATGTAGAAAAATCAACAGGATTGGGGAGTGAATGTTCTCTCAACACTGTTTATGGCACAGTGTCCTTCACAACACCTGAAAGTAACAGGTCAGCTTTGGGAGCACAAGACAGACTGGTTAGCAAACAGTTCTCTTCTCTAATGCTTTGCTGCCATCTCACGGCACCTGGCACCTGAGGTGACCTCGTCACTTTGCTGAACAGTAAATAGCTCAGAGAATTAGGTAAGTGGCCAGAGGTTGTGCATCCCAGAAGAGTCAGCCTGTGTAGCCTTGGACAAACTGCACAGTCCCAGGGCACCTCCAGAAGGGAATGATAAGCCACTCAAGTACTCAACTATGTTGAGTACTCCCTACCCAGAAAACCTTTCAAAAGGATCACCATCGTTCAGAATTGACTTGACAGGACTGTGAGACAGGGGGCAAGAGTAGCAGCTCTCTCGACAGAGTGTCATCCCTCCCTCACACTGTTGAAAGAGAGATACAGACTCTACCCACTACACTTCCTAAGAGGACAGAGTGATGAAGAACACTCGGGAATTGGAAGAAGAGATGCGAGTTTTAACAGTCAAGGGAATTGGGAGGGAAATTGGCGGAAACAGAACAGAGAAAAAGGGTGGAGATAGAGGTGAGGACAGCGGAGATAAAAAGGAAGGAAGGACAGTTGCCTACAGGTTGGGAATGGGTCTGGATGGAGTATCCATGGACCGGAGCTTGGAAAAGGCTAAGAGTTCTGAAGGAAGAGACAGATTATAGAAGGAGGAGAGAGGTCTCCCCAAGACCCTCTTATTGGGGAGAAGCTGAAGCCAGAGTGTGGCGGAGGAAGTTAAGAGAGGGAAAGGAGACAGTAGAAAGAGAGAAGGGAAAGATCAGAATGGAGAGTGAGCGAGATGAGGAGGAGAGAATACAGGGAGGACCCTGGGCGACCCCCATACTGACTGGACATGCTGGGTGGAGTGAAGTCGGAGATGACAACACCATACCCCTACTGGAGGGAGAGACCAGACAGATGGTGAAATCAGGTCTGATGACAAACTGTCCAGGTCCATGGAACACAGCAGAAGGAATCCCACTTCTAACCAAAGGATGGAAACCCCTGGCAGACCCGTTGTCGACAGGAGAACAATTATGGGACAATTTCGTGGACACTGGTCACCTGTTAAACTCCCCAATAAACGTTACACCTTGTGAAGGAGAGACAGCCAGTGTGCCATCCTCCACGGAGCAAAGAACAGAGGAAAGTCATGGATGTGTGGAAGGCATACTAGTAGAAATAAAGCAGGAGAAAGAGGAAGGGAAGGGGTTGCTTGAAGTATGTTTGGCTGATGAGAAGGGGAGGAGCTGGATTTGATTGTGTGAGAGGAGGATATAAAAGAGGAAAGGGGCGTGCTGAGTTTTAGAATCGTAACGGGCGAGCAACCAGATAAGAGGGAACAGGCAGTGCAGACGGAGTGGAGTGCTGGACAAGAAGGATTTGCCACGCTCATGAAAGAATTTCCGAACCTCCAGGTTGGAGGAGGTTTACTGCCTGATCCAAAGGACTTGCATGCAAGAGGAGAAGACCTGGAGCCACTAGAATGGACAGTAGTGGTGTGCCCTCACAACCAGCGTGGGGGGGGGAGGGTGATCTGTCCCAGTCCCTCTTTACTCCAGCCTCAGCGTGAGGGGGGCTGGGCGAGACACCCATGCTGTGGGACAGTATGTGCCCTGAGGAGCACCCCACTGAGGCCCATGACCGATAGGGAGCGGTTTGGACTGGTCTTGATATCAAGACCCCGGACGTTAGAGTGCGAAGTTACCGTCTTTTGCCTGAATTAAGTTTGATGGACCCTTTTGAACCCGTTGAGTTGAGTTTGTTCAGTAATAAATCAAGTCATGTTAAGAATAAGGAACAGCCTCCGACTCTTCTTCCCGCGCCAACACAGGGGTCGCACATGGTAGACAACAAACCTAATCACACCCCTGCTTCAAAGTTAAACAAGTCTCAAGTTTTATTTGGAAAGAGAACCAAAAGACAAAGCCTTTTCCTGGATACATTATTAAACCGGATGGATAGTTCAGTAGTTTAAGTACCCTGTTTCCCTGAAAATAAGATCTAACCTGAAAATAAGCCCTAGTACGATTTTTCAGGATGCTTGTAATATAAGCCCTGTGTGTGTGTTTAGTCGTTTAGTCGTGTCCGACTCTTCGTCACCCCATGGACCAGAGCACGCCAGGCCCTCCTGTCTTCTACTACCTCCCGGAGTTGTGTCAGGTTCATGTTGGTTGCTTCGCAGACACTGTCCAGCCATCTCATCCTCGGTCGTCCCCTTCTCCTCTTGCCATCACACCTTCCTAACATCAAGGTTTTTTCCAAGGACTCTTTTCTTCTCATGAGATGGCCAAAGTACTGGAGCCTCAGCTTCAGGATCTGTCCTTCCAGTGAGCACTCAGGGTTGATTTCCTTTAGAACTGATAGGTTTGTTCTCCTTGCAGTCCAGGGGATTCTCAAGAGCCTCCTCCAGCACCACAATTCAAAGGCATCAATTCTTCGGCGGTCTGCTTTCTTTATGGTCCAGCTCTCACTTCCATACATCACGACAGGAAAAACCATAGCTTTGACTATTCGGACTTTTGTTGGCAAGGTGATGTCTCTGCTTTTCAAGATGCTGTCAAGATTTGTCATCGCTTTCCTCCCAAGAAGAAGGCGTCTTTTAATTTCAGGGCTGCTGTCTCCATCTGCAGTGATCATGGAGCCCAGGAAGATAAAATTTGACACTGCCTCCATATCTTCCCCTTCTATTTCCCAGGAGGTGATGGGACCAGTGGCCATGATCTTAGTTTTTTTGATGTTGAGTTTCAGACCGTTTTTTGCACTCTCCTCTTTCACTCTCATTACAAGGTTCTTTAATTTCTCCTCACTTTCTGCCATCAGAGTGGTATCATCTGCATATCAGAGGTTGTTGATATTTCTTCCGGCAATCTTAATTCCAGCTTCGGTTTCTTCCAGTCCAGCCTTCCGCATGATGTATTCTGCATATAAGTTAAATAAGCTGGGGGACAATATACAGCCTTGCCGTACTCCTTTCCCAATTTTGAACCACTCAGTTGTTCCATGACCAGTTCTAACTGTTGCTTCCTGTCCCACATATAGGTTTCTCAGGAGATGGATAAGGTGGTCAGGCACTCCCATTTCTTTAAGAACTTGCCATAGTTTGCTGTGGTCCACACAGTCAAAGGCTTTCGCATAGTCAATGAAGCAGAAGTAGATATTTTTCTGGAACTCTCTGGCTTTCTCCATAATCCAGCGCAAGTTAGCAATTTGGTCTCGAGTTCCTCTGCCTCTTCGGAATCCAGCTTGTACTTCTGGGAGTTCTCGGTCCACATACTGCTGAAGCCTACCTTGCAGGATTTTGAGCATAACCTTGCTAGCGTGTGAAATGAGTGCAATTGTACGGTAGTTGGAGCATTCTTTGGCACTGCCTTTCTTTGGGATTGGGATGTAGACTGATCTTTTCCAATCCTCTGGCCACTGTTGAGTTTTCCAAACTTGCTGGCATATTGAATGTAGCACATTAACAGCATCATCTTTCAAGATTTTAAATAGTTCAACTGGAATGCCATCACCTCCACTGGCCTTGTTGTTAGCCAGGCTTTCTAAGGCCCACTTGACTTCGCTCTCCAGGATGTCTGGCTCAAGGTCAGCAACTACATTGTCTGGGTTGTACGGGATATCCAAATCTTTCTGATATAATTCCTCTGTGTATTCTTGCCACCTCTTCTTGACGTCTTCTGCTTCTGTTAGGTCCCTCCCATTTTTGTCTTTTATCATGTTCATCTTTGCGCAAAATGTTCCTCTAATATCTCCAATTTTCCTGAACAGATCTCTGGTCTTTCCTTTTCTGTTATCTTCCTCTATTTCTTTGCATTGTTCATTTAAGAAGGCCCTCTTGTCTCTCCTTGCTATTCTTTGGAAGTCTGAATTCAAGTTTCTGTAACTTTCTCTATCTCCCTTGCATTTTGCTTCCCTTCTCCTCTCTGCTATTTCTAAGGCCTCGTTGGACAGCCACTTTGCTTTCTTGCATTTCCTTTTCTTTGGGATGGTTTTCGTTGCTGCCTCCTGGACAATGTTACGAGCCTCTATCCAAAGTTCTTCAGGCACTCTGTCCACCAAATCTAGTTCCTTAAATCTGTTCTTTACTTCCACTGTGTATTCATAAGGGATTTGGTTTAGATTATACCTGAGTGGCCCAGTGGTTTTTCCTACTCTCTTCAGTCTAAGCTTGAATTTTGCTATGAGAAGCTGATGATCAGAACCGCAGTCTGCTCCAGGTCTTGTTTTTGCTGACTGTATAGAGCTTCTCCATCTTTGGCTGCAGAGAATATAATCAATCTGATTTCGATATTGCCCATCTGGTGATTTCCATGTATAGAGTCGCCAATATAAGCCCTACCCTAAAAATAATCCCTAGTTAAGTGAAACCCTGTCCTCCACCATTGTGCAGCATTGTATAGCAACCAGAAGATGACATGACTGTAAAATAAAACATCCCCTAAAAATAAGCCCCAATGTGTTTTTTAGCAAAAATTAACATATGACCTTGTCTTATTTTCGGGAAAACATGGTACCTGGCTGCAGAGCTAGAATTTGGGAGTGTGATTCCCACTTTGCCTCTTCTGAGTGGAGCCAGCCTTGGGCAAGCTGCACAGTTTATTTATTTATTTATTTATTTATTGGACTTATATACCGCCCCATAGCGCTACAAGCACTCTCCGGGCAGTTCCAGAGAGACCCCAGAAGGGGGAAATGATAAACCCCATCTGCGTCTGTGCTGCCTGGAAAACCCTGGAAAGGGTTGCCAGAAGTCACAATTGACTTGATGCCACACAATTATTATTAAAGCTAGTCCAGGACTTGACTCTTCCTTAAAGCCACAGCCCACCTGCTAATCATTCCATCTGATCCTTTCAATACTATTTGCCCCACTAAACAATGTTATTGCTACATAGGGCATCTTGGCTTAACTTGATCAGCCACTTGGCAAGTAATAACATGCATTTCAGTCTAGCACCACACAGAAACTGAAGCAGCCACCAATTTTTCTGTACCATGGCCAGAACAAATGTAAGAGATACTCCATAATTAGAACTAAAAGAATGTTAATGTTGTTGAAAAGTATTTAAGCCATCTTTTGAGGCTTGTGAAATCGGACTTGAAAGGAATGTTGTGCTTAAATCATGAAGATCATTATCTAAACAAAGCAAGCTATTCTTCTAATTGCAAAGATGAGCGGAGCTACTGTTGTGACAGTCAAATGTCCATATTAGTTAAGAATTTCCTTTTCCTAGTCATGGTGGTTAAAAAGATCTGCTTCTAACCTACATTATATCTTTTCAGGACAATATTGTGAAACAGCTCGTTCACAGCAAAGTGACAGCATGCCCTGTTATGACAATGGTGTGGTACTAATACATAAAAATATAGCACAGCTATGGGAATAGCTCCTGGTTGGTTGGTTGGTTGGTTGGTTGGTTGGTTGGTTGGTTGGTTGGTTGGTCGGTCGGTCGGTCGGTCGGAAGGAAGGAAGGAAGGAAGGAAGGAAGGAAGGAAGGAAGGAAGGAAGGAAGCTAGCTCAGTGGTTTAGTTGTCTGGTTGCAAAGCCAGAGGTTGGGAGTTCGATCCTCCACTTGCCTCCGTACAGGGGCTGGACTCAATGATCCATAGGGTCCCTTCCAGCTCTGCACTTCTCAGATGGTATGGTATAGTATGGTATAGTATAGTATCGTATTATAAGGAAATTGTCTTTGAAGGCATACCCTGGGAGCAAGATCCTTAGGAAGATGCACAGCAAGACTTTCAGGTGGCCAGGAATGGGTAAACTCTTATCTTCCAAACCGAAATTCCCCAAAGCTCCCAAACATCATGGCCAATAGTGAGGGATTGTGGGAGTTGTGGTCTGAAGCAGCAGACGGTCAAAGTTCCCCTATCCTTGTGCTAGGAGTTGGGAATGAATGAACTTGCTTTGCAACTAAAATGCAATAAAGTTGACAACAACAAAGCTAGTCGTTTAGCTGTTTTCTCTTATGTCTCATCCTAACAAGCTGTTCTGTTTGTTCACTGGGGATATCAAAGCAAGTGTCGCTCCAAAAGCAGCCAAATGTTACACTTAAAAAAAAAAACTCTTCCAGGAATGTTTTGGATGGAACTGTGATTTTTCCAGTGATAAATTCCTTCATCCCAGTGAGTCAAAAGAGACTACGTGAGACATTTGACTTCTCTGTAGCCACTCATGCATGCATGTCTGCAGGACTAATTTGCTATGGTCATGCTCTAACCTCATTTGGAAAACTGACACCAACACAATCTGATGCGACCTTTACTGGTTCCTCACAGCCATACTCCATCTCAACAACCACAAGCCAGCTCACTCTTACTGGTCATAAATTTAGGATGAATATCAAGTGGTGCTTGAATGTTACCCATGAACTTTTCATTCATAAGTAATCACAGGTTAAAATGATCATCAGCAGTAGTATTTCTACTCCATTTTGATCAATTAATGCAGATGAGGAAAGTATGCAGCTTGCAACCTGTATGTGACCTACATATGGCCCACCTGGGCACCCAAGGTGGGCTTGTACCCCAACACACAAACACATTGCTCTTTCATGCTGTTGAAACTTTGCTGCCTGAGGAAGCAGCTTCACCCTGCCTAATAGTAGAGCCAGCCCTGTATACAAGAGTGCAAGACGTAGACAACAGTAGGAGAAGTTAGAGCAGACAAGAGTGGAAAGAGAGTTGAGGTTAGAAAGGAACAACAGGAAGGATGGTGGAGTGGGGACCATAGAACACATCACTTCCAATGAATAATCCCCCTCATGACATTTTCTCTTGGGGGCAGGAAAGTGTGGGGAGCTGAAGGAAAAAGAAAGGTACTGGAATGTTGAAAGAGATTTAGTAACTACAATCCTGGTGACAGCCGCAGAGGGATTGTTGGATTGACTATTAGACTTGTTAGTGAACCCCAGAATGTAATGAGTCAGGTAGTCAAGTCTGAAAGTACAATTGATACCTATGAGGGTCTGGAAGACGTATTGTTGAAAAGTTAACCATTTCATCAATAAACTTTTAAAGAAGATTATCGCCTCCATTTTTAGGGAGCTTGGCTGGTGGGGAGGGGGCAGCTAACCAGGATCACACTGCTTTATTTTATTTTTTATTGTGCTCCTTGAAACCCTACTAAATCACTTACAGAACTTGGTAAAATAATAGACAGTGTGTGGGTGTTTTTCTGGGTATCAGAAAATATACTATCCCTACTAAGGATAGTATATTAACCTTAGCACTTACATACTAAGGACAGTATATCCTTAGTATATAAGTGCTAAGGTTAATCGTAAATCTAGAGCAAACGAGATCAAATGAACTTTGGAACAAGAGGTATCTTCCTTGATTCATAAATCTAAGTGAAGACAATGTTTGGTTGGTGTTGTTTAATGAAACTACATTTGCACACTGGAGACACATAAAAGTGCCTTAAACTGGCCTTGAACTGAGGGAACTTTACAGTAAATTATATGGCTCAGACTTAACTACTCTCCCTTGTGTCTTAAAGTTTTGGAAGCTTAGAGCTGGAAATATGTAAACCACCTCCTTCTCCTCCTAATGTGTGTGGTTGTATCAGTGGAGTGGGGAACCATCTCACTGGGACTTCACAGTTTTAGCAGCAAGCCAGCTCCTCCACCCATCCTTTACCATTTTGATGCTGAATATTTCTGACTCCCTGGAATAGAGACAGCTTATCTAAGTCACCCTATGATCACTATTCACAAACAAACAAACAAACAATAGTTGTTGTGGATTTTTCAAGCTCTTTGGACGCGTTCTGAAGGTTGTTCTTCCTAACGTTTCGCCAGTCTCTGTGGCCGGCATCTTCAGAGGACAGGAGTTAGAACTTGGTTGACACAGAGTTCTGACTCCTCTCCTCTGAAGATGCCGGCCACAGAGACTGGCGAAAGGTTAGGAAGAACAACCTTCAGAACATAGCCAAAGAGCCTGAAAAACCCACAACCATCAGATTCCGGCTGTGAAAGCCTTTGAGAAAACAAACAATAATTTTTCTGGTGTAATTTTCTTCCCATTTCAAGCACCTGGCCAGATACAAAGTGTTACCATGCCAGAATGAATTAATCATGCTCCTCTCTGTGGACTTCAATTAAACATGTTATCTTCTATCTGATACTAGACAACAGCTGCCTCTTCCATGCAGATGCAGATTCAGCACACTTGGCTCTTTCGAAACTTTATGGCTCTTCCTTGACCAGCTGAATCTTTTATATAGTTGAGCTAACTGTTTAGATGCTGAAGATGTCAGATAAGGAGCTTATTTTCCCCCCAGCTGTAGTAATGATGCAGACACTAAAATAGAACTTCAACCCATTTGGGGTGGTTTTATTACAGTTCCCAGAACACACCGGTGCTGGTTATGCTGGTTAAGGGAACCTGGGACTTGTAGTCCAAAGAAATAACTTTCTTAAACTTTTTGAAAATCTTGAGACATTGATCTGTCATGCATTTATTCTCCTGTTGTCATTGTGAGCTTTTCTTTGGATGCATTTTTGCTTCAGTTCCCTAGATTAGCTTGGTGCTGAGCATGTTGAAATTGAAAGCAATTCACCCATCATAAGTCTCACTGTATTAAAGGAATGGATGGAGATATGTTTACTCCTGCTGGCAATGAAGCCATTCTCTCCATTTCCATATGTAATGGACAGATGTAATGCAACCCTTTGCAAAAAAGATATGAGTTCAGTTTGGTCAAGGTGTAGCACCTGTCTTTGGGTGAACTTCCCAAATTCTTGCTGTCATTTTACTAGGAAGCCTGCTAGCATAAACATGTTGCACTGCTACTTTCACCCTAGCACTGGAGTAACCATCAGTCAAACAGTACCCCATGCCTGGAAAGGATATCATAAAAAGCTCATGGCTAATTAATGAAGTGCTAGGGCACATCTTGGTTGCTCAATTGTGTGTGTGTGGCCAGGCATGTGAGTAACACACCAGCTGGTACCTCATCAATTAGGCACAACTGGCTGCAGCTGGTTATTCAAACTTTACACAAACACTAGTAGGATGATGGCTCATGTAGGATCATGTATTAATCATGGCCAAGTTACCTAGAGATGGCGCTATTCATATATGAATATGAATATCCCCGCATAGGTGGACATAACAAGGATCCGGCCTCCTTGGGCCGGACCATCCACTCATCCATCTGCTGCTGCAACCGGATTCGTTTTCTCTTCCAATTACTCCGGAGCTCACGGGCGACTAGCCACTCCTGGCAGAAGGAGGGAAGATGAGTTTCCTGCTAGACTTACAAGTGGCTAACCAACCACGAGCTCCGGAGCAATTGGAAGGGAGTGCAGAGCCAGCAGCAGCAGCAGACGGGTGAGTGGATGGTCTGGCCCCAGGGGGCCAGACCCTCATTATGTCAACCTGTGTGGGGGTATTCGTATATGTATTCGTATTCATAAATGAATACCCCATGATGTTACACATCTAATTGTGAGTGGAAATCCCTTTCTATTGAAGTATTTCAGAAAACCATTTGAAAGTGTCATGAGTACAGCCAAAGATCTGGAACCTGAAGGGTTAACCGTGGCTGAGGAGAATGCTGAGCAATTAGAAATACAAGCACCTGAATCACCTTCAGAAATATTCTCCTCCCCCAGTAGACAGGCTGAGGGCCAGGCTTCAGGGAAGACTTATGACCAAAAGGTCAGAGGATTGCTTGAAGGCTGCCCACAGAAACATCTGATCAACTAGCCCTGAGTACTGACAGGATGAAAAAGCTTCCAGCAGTTCAAGGGGCTGTTTTACTATATAAACAGCTCTCAGACAGCTGAAAATCTGTGGAAGCAACAAGTCAAACCTCTGGCTTGCATTCATGCTCCTGACAACCTTGAACTGTGTTCTCTGGTCTTTTGGCTCTGGACTCTGACCCTGCACTACGTTGTGTGAGTTGGCTTTGGTATTTGGATATTGGCTCTGCATTCCCTGAATTCCTGACTTTGGATTGGCTTATTGGACTCTGCTTTTGTAACCCATGGGAACGTGACAGAAAGCAAGAAGTTAAGCAGTTAGTACAAGTAGAGAAAAACCAGGCATGCAAAAGTTTTAAAAGTTTATCTTTATCCAGACACCTTCTTTAAAATGGTTTTTTTTTCACATGCTCCTCTATTACCATTTCACACTTCTTGAACTGATGGCCATTGCTGAACCAGTCTCGTATTAAGCTGTAGGAAACTCATAAATGTTCAATATTGGTGTTAGGAGGTCAAGCAATCTTGATTACAGGGAACTAGTTGTTGTGAAGTTTTTTCTAAGAGTTAACAAGGCAATGCTAATGTTCATTGATCACTCATCCACATTTTGAACGAAAATACACATCCATCAAGACCTCCTAGTCTGGGAAATATCTAAATTTATTCCATGCCAATGTGATCATTCCTCCACCTCTCCTCCCTCATCCACCTATTTCCTCACTATCAAACTGTACTTACTGCTTCTGAGCCAGGGACTCATGAACAGTTAAGCTGTGTGGTATCTCTAAATGTTAGCTGCAACTTCCCAGCTGAAGATACCTGAAACTGAAGAACAGCCCAGTAAGACTTCCACCAGGTGCTCTCAGAACCAGTTGCTGTCTGGGAATCCAGTCTAGGTTTAGCAGCTGTACTACCTACTAAGGGAGTGCATTTGCTTCTACTATACTCCCCTTGTGAATTTGTAAAGGACAAATATTACACAGATAACATGCATGTCCTGTTCCCTCTCATCCAGAAAAAACGAAAGCTAATCATTTTACTTCTGGTTTTCTGACTGCACTGGGGATCAATCCTAAAGATTAATGTCTTCCAAGCTCTAGACAGAGAACTACTCTTTCAAATGAATGGGCACTAGCCATGCTGCCTGGGGATTCTGGGAAATATAGTTCAATAATATTTTCAAGCTGTGTTTTAAAGCCGACAGCTCTACCAGTATGTCGTCTTAAGTACTGTATAACAATGTGAGATACAGAAACACATTGAACATTGCATTTGTTTGGCATAAGTGATGCTGAGTGCAGAAGAACACTTTAGTTTTCAGACAAAATACTTTACACGGCTTTTTTTAAAATAATGAGACGTAAAGGCAGAAGACTGAGAAAAAAGGGGTGAGGTGCTCTCAGACACACATGTTCCTAGGCACATAGAGAAGGCTTTTCATTTTCTTTTGGGCTTCTTTCCAGCTGTAAAGAGTTGCAATACGCAAGGCTTGAGGACACGATTTCACAGATTTCACTTGGCAGATTCAGGCCTGAGAGGAGGTCAGAGCACAATGCTTAAAGATGGTCATCCCTGGTGCAGTCCAGAAAGAGCGTCATTGGCACCATCCATGCAGTGTGTCAGTGCTCCTTAGACTGAGTGGACAACTGAATGTGACATCATCATGCTCTCAGCACAACTTGGCAAAAGCACCTTGGGTGAGGTCTGGAGCAGCTGCAGGGTGAGGATAAACATTCCTCAGAGAGTCTGCAGGCTTCTGCATTGTTTAACTTGCTCTCTGGCCTCCTATGTGAAAACTGAGTATTCACACCAATTGCTCAGTTCAATCTACAGAACATCTCAAATGCTCTATATCAAGCATCATTTCTCATGATATGCCTCAGGTTTTGTGATACATCTTGCGAAGACAAGACTCACTGGAAAAGACTATATGAAGTCAACAGAAAAAGAGAAAAGCCAAATACGAGATGGTATCAGATTAGAGGTAAACAAATTAGCAGTTCTCCAGAATTCATGACTGGATTCTTTAATAATAACTGAATTCTTTAATTCATGTTGGCGAAAAATTTAAGCCGCCTAGAGTGGTCCTGATACAACCACATAGGCGGGATATAAATAAAATAAAATAAAATAAATAAAAAAATAAAATAATAGATTGGACAAAGGGAGTTAAGTCCTTTTGAACATAGTCTAATGTATTTAAAAATGACTAAAGCCCTATTGCTTAGTGTAATAAGTTCAATTAGAATAGGTCCATTGAGTCAGTGGGGATTTGGTGAGCCAACTCCATCATAACGTCCACTGAATCCAATAGGCCTACTCTATTTACAACTCACTTTAGTGCAGTGAGTAACAAGAGTAGGCCCACATGGAATAATGGAGCTTACAGAGGAGCTACTCACCAAATCCCTACAGGTTCAATGGGTCTACTCTAGTGCCTACTACAGTAAGCAAAAGGATTTCAGTCAATTCATTTACACTCCTTCTTGTTCCCTGCTTTTAATTTCTGTGAGTTGTTTGATAGTGGTTTGACATAATAAAGCCACAACGTTGAGTCTGTAAAATCTAAACAGAGCTGACATAAGGATTTGCATGCTTTAATTGTTCCATTATATATTGAATTAACCTTATTTTAGGAATATCTCCGTTATCATGTTTCTTTAGCAAGCATGTGTTTCTTCACATGACCAGCGTTGTGACATGTAGTTTGCTGCACCAGCTTCCATGTTGACTACTGTTGTACAAAATATGCCACTAGGATGAGGGGATGTAGGAACAGCAACCATCACAGATGACCAGGGCACATAAGGTCACAGAACCAGTACCTCTAAGATTAGCTGCAATCCTCACAGTAACTGAATAGGGTCAGAAAAATATATTTCACTGGCAGCAGCATATAATTATGAGTTTTGTAACACAAAGCGTATTGTGATAGTTTGGTTTTGAATGAGCAGTTAAGACTCAATCACTTTCCAAAAGACCTATTCCCAAGAGACATAAAAACTGCTAGGACTGGTTTATTGGTATGGAAGAACACAGCTAATCATGGAGCTTGGTGGGAGAGTGCATGCTTTGTGTGCAGAAGGTTCCAGTTTCAGTCTCCACCATCTCCGGGGGGGCTAGGGCAGAATCTATTTTGAAACCATGGAGACACACTGCCTGAATTGACAACACTAGGCTAGATGAACCCATGATTTGACTTAATATGAGGCAGCTTCCTGCATATCTATGTTTGAGGTTATGGCTATGAGGACTATCATAATGAGTTCCTGCACTTTTAAATCTACTGTGACACCACTGAGGAATACAGTACAGTAGTTATAAGAAATCCTCTGAGGAGAGGTGCTTCTCCTCTGGGGTATACACTATTACCTCCAGGATTTCAGTGACCCTCAGGTAAATCAGATGCTTAGAATCATCTTTAACATCATTTCTTGCTTTTTAAGGAACACTGTGTATGAAAAGGCTCCCTTGTATTGTCATTGCAGCTGTTGTAGTAGCTAATCCATGATAAAGTGGCTGACTGCTTCACCATACTTGATCCAGAAAAAAGGTGACAATGCGGGAGCCTTTAAGGACTCCAGATAAATAAACCAGGTAGTTGCTGTCATAAGCAGATACTTCTTTAATCACAAAAAAGCACAGGTAAATTCACATCCTACTATCAGCCCTAAAAGAATAGCAGAAACTACAATGGTATTTATGACCAGCACTTGCTTCAAGAGCTTGGGTATTTGACAAAATATGGCATGGAGGTAATGGGAAATTGTGCTATTTAGATGCTGCTTTATAAAGCCTTATGTCTCCTCCACTACCAGAAGCAGTACATCTCTCTGTACCAATTTTCAGAATATGCAATATGGAAGATGCAGTTGCATTCATGTCCTGCTGGCAGGCTTCCTATAAACAATAGTTTGGCTGCTATAAGAACAGAATGCTGGGCTAAATGGGGTTTTGGTAATATCCAGCATGGCTTTTCTAATGGTCTTCTGGTATTCTGAATTCACTTAATGGAAAGCTATATTTGAACATTTCCTGAGGGGGGAAATCTGCTATATTATAATGATAATTATTTCACTAGATAACACCTCCAGATATAGAGTTAATATCTCTATTCTACTTTATTTACATTCCAGTAACACAGAATGGAGTATCAAACAAGATTAAAGAGGAAGAGCATAGATCCAAGCTAAGAAAAAGCCAACATTAAATTGAAACAACAGAAAGCAAGCAGTTAAAACAAAACTTGGCCATATTCTAGACCTGACTTTTTGCACATTTGCACATCCATTGAGACTTCTGTGGTTAAACCGTAAGAGTCTTTGCCCGCATTCCATTTAGGAGATGGCGCCTCCTGTATTTATTTGTTTGTTTGTTTGTTTGTTTGTTTGTTTGTTTGTTTGTTTGTTTGTTTATTTATTTATTTATTTAATTTATACCCCACCCATTTAGACCCAAGTCTAGGTAAAGGTAAAGGTTCCCCTTGACAATTTTTGTCCAGTCGTGTTCGACTCTAGGGGGCGGTGCTCATCCCCGTTTCCAAGCCATAGAGCCAGCATTTTGTTTGAAGACAAACTTCCGTGGTCACATGGCCAGTGCGACTTAGACATGGAACGCTGTTACCTTCCCACCGAGGTAGTCCCTATTGATCTACTCGCATTTGCATGCTTTCGAACCACTAGGTTGGCGGGAGCTGGGACAAGCGACGGGCGCTCACTCTGTCGCGTGGATTCGATCTTACGACTGCTTGGTCTTCTGACCCTGCAGCACAGGCTTCTGCGGTTTAGCCCACAGCGCCACCACGTCCCTCTTGACTGCTTGACTGCTTTCTCTCTCTCTCTTGTTATGTCATCTGATTAGATTTAGCAGGAAAAAGTACAAGCTGTTGAATCACTGACTTCCTGCAAGATGATATTTTCATTTTAAGAATGATTCAGAACAAAGACTTAGGGGTTAATGAAAACCACCAGATCACTCCTTGCAGCATCTTACTTTCCTCTGTGCACTGTATATAAGCCAGCTTAATTTGTGTTTATATTAAAAGATTTTGTGTGGTTTTCATGAGTTATAAGGAATATAAATCATGATTGTGCTGTAATCTGAATAACTGCTACATGCTTCAGTATCAGTGTTTCCAGCCATTTGATTGGGAAACTCCAAAAGTACGCATTCTCAGTAGAAGGTTTACTAGTTCAACATTGCATTTTGAAATTTATGATAAAAGTTTTCCAATACCCTCTGTGAAAACTCTTGACATGGAATGCAGCAGAAAAAATCAAAACCAGTTTAAAAAAACTCATTACTGTTCCCATGGGTATGTATGAGTGTGTGTATTTTGGGTAAAGCCAGAGGTGGAAAATAACAGTGTTATATCCCTTTCACCTTCCATTTTCTCCCCATCTTCATTCTTAGACTACAGTTTCTGTTGTTTCATTCATTCTTTCCTACTTTGTATATTTAATGTGCTTCCAGACCAGGTCAAACATTGCTCTTCCACTGTGGGTTAAATGTGAAAATTGCAATGGGCCTTCCAGTTGTCGTTCTTTGAGACAGTTCTTCATGGTGCTCTGTGCTTCTCTTCCACTGGGATTTCATTATCCCTGCTGGCTAATAATTATGAACTTCTGATTTTGGACTGGATACTTTTTTTTTTAAAACAACACTGTTGCTATGATTTAATTTGGGACTGTGAAGTTGGCTCCTTTGACCAATGACACTAATAAGCTCTTCTTCAGCTCTGTTTAGTTGTAAAGAAACATGTGGAACACACATGCATCAAGGAGAGCACACTTCTGTGATGGAATCAATAACTGAACAGAGCTGCAAGAGAAACAGCTACTGTACCAGGATAGCATTTACACAAAGTACTCCTTCTGGATTTGTCAGTAGTTATGTTTTGTAGGTCACCACTATATTTGTCTGAAAATTCTTTGCCTTTCCCAGTACTGGCCCACAAATAGTAGATGAAAAACATGTTTCTTGGAACATAATTCCTAGGATTGCTGGCCCTGCTGGCTGGAGGGCTCTAAGAGTTGTGGTCTGAAAGAATAACTTTTTCAAGCACTTATCACGAATGAAACTCTTTCAGTTCCTTAAATGCAATTTTCTACAACAGTCATTCTTTGACCTGGTTCTGGTGGCTGGTTTCAACAAAAATAGCTATACTGAATGAATGGAACTTATATACTTACCAAATTCCCATTGAATCAAAAGGTCCACTGCACCTGGATTTAATTGGGTTTAGTGCCTGGCTTCCAGGCAACATATCCATAAGATTCTTTGACACTGCTGACATTCTGAAATAATATGACCCAAACTAACAGAAGTACCAATGAGCTAGATGTGTGTCTACCCACAAAGCTGCAATTTAACCAGTTGATCCCCTCAAAAGAATTTGAGTGCCATTAGAAAGAATAAAGAAAATATGAACCACAAAAAGCAGTTCATTCTTTGCATGGCAGAATCATATGTGGCCAACCCACAAGCCACTTCCTTAAATTATTGTTTTAATGATTCTGGTGGGATTTCTTCTTCCACTTATGTATGCGTTCTGCCACTGATGGAGAAGAAAAGCAGTGTAAGGATAACATCAGAGCAGTGCCAACATTTTATACTATTTAAATGGATGAAAGTACAGAACACTGATCACATTCAAATTTCTCTGTTGCATACATTCTTGTGAACTTTAATGGAGAATCCAAAAATGCAGATAGTTGTGCTACTGATATTAATAAACCAGACCTAGACGTTTTTCTCTGTATGACAAGCAGACCTTTTGTACAGCTAATATGTCCTAATTAGGGATGTAAATCTTAGCACATTTCATTCTCTATGGTAAAGATTTAGAAGAGGTAGCCTTGTCAGTCTGTGCAAACATATCAGGCAAAATCCAAAGGGAAGAAACAAAACAAATTTTCTGGTGAAGAGGAAAATGTTCATAAGTGTTTTCTCTGCTGGGTGAGACTTCTAAAAATGCCGTGCATTTTTCACATGTCAGAGATTTTTGTGAAAATGCAAGTATTTCTTATATAAAAATATATTTTGTTTAAATATCAAACTTTTTTTGCAAAACATAACCCTTTGCACAAAATACAAAAATTCTTATCAGCGTTTTGCTGCTAACAAGGAAAAGTGCTAGCACTTCTGCTCTCTTGGACACATCTCACATTGCAAGCTTGTCAAGGTCAAGAAAATTTGGGAACATTTGCTAGAGTACAGAAAACGTGTAGTTTCACTCAGCACTATCCAGAAAATAAGAGTTTTGTGGCTTCTTGTGAGTTTCTCAGTCTAAAAATGATACAGATAAATCAAAGCATGACACATATAAAAAGAAGATATAAAAGCACAAGTGCTCTAGGTATAAGTAAATTATTGTTGTGGTGTGCCAAAAATTGCTTCTACCTTATAGCGACCTTATGAATTAATGACTTGCCAAAGGTCCTATCATTAACTGCCTTGCTCAGATTTCATGAACCAAAGGCCTTGGCTTCCTTTTGTTGAGTCATTCCATCGTATTATAATGTATACGTTGAACATTTCTTATGTTGAATCAAACTATCATGCTTATAATACAAACTGAAAAAAACATTTGTCAATGCCTGATTTTTATGGGCATCCCATGTTCTGTATAGTACAGCTAGTTGGGTGACTATATCCTTGCCTCATGGCTATTAAATCCAGAGTAGCCCAAACCCTCTTGATTTACACAGGCCCAAGGGAAGGGTTTAGAAAGACAAGCTGTCTACAGGGAGCCATTTTCACCACATCTGCCCTTCTCAAGCAAGCAGCTCAAACATACCTCTGGCAAATGGCCCTCCAGCTCCAAAAAAATCTTCCCCATGGGGTTGGTCCTAATTGGTGGTTTCCTCCCAGCTTAACAAGATTGCTTCATCTTGTTCTTTCACTCTTGCTTTACAGGCTTATTTTTTATGGGCCCTTGAGGATGCTGGCCTTGCCCCCTCTCTTCCATGCATACAAGGGTGAAAGAAACACTCCACAGAGTACATTCTGCACAGTTGGTTTCACCCCTCCTCTTTAATTGGCAGCCAGAGAATGGGAGCAGTATAAACCCAGTTGCAGAAAACTAATTCAGGAGAAAATTTCAGCTGTAGTCTGTAATCTGTAGTCTGTCCCCATAAATGGGTGGAAGACATTGTTAAATCTAATATTTAACATGAAGAATGGGCTTGCTGCAGAAAAATCGGCATGGCTTCTGGAAAGAGAAGTCTTATCTTTCAGAATTCTTTGAGAATGCCAACAACACAGACAGGCATAATCTAATAGACACTATATATCTGTACTTCCAAGTCAAAGTTTTAGCAGTACCCTCTTTTGAACTGTTTGCTGACTAAAAACATATTATATTAAGAAGAAATTGACACTTTTCACAGTAGGGAAAATGAAATATGTAGTCCTCCATGGGTCTACATTTTGGCTATCTTATTTACTCCAAAGTTATCTCTTTGTCAGGGAGGAAGTGAGGATCACCATGAAATTCAGATGTTGAAGATAATGAAAACCTAAGTGAGGACTATGGAGTGCTCCAAAAGGATCTATTGAAAACAGCAGCAAATAAAACTTGATAATGTAAACCAATACACACTGGAACAAACTCCCCAAAATTTACCTCAATAGCAGATATTGGAAAAACTCCTTTTTTGGACTAAAACATCCAGTGGCAATATTGTATGAAGGATCCTTTGAACTGTATTCTAGAAAAGTAACTTGTCTGCATTCTGCTGTCCCTTTCCCTCCTTTACATACACACACATGCACAAATGGATGGTGCTTGAAATGACAATAAGCAAGTGTCAAGCTAGTTGTGATAGTGATCATCACATTTTTTATTCACACACTAATTCTGTCCTGGCTGCACTGCTCTGGATTACTAATCCTAGTACCACCCAACAGTGCTGCAGTCAAAAGGAAAACGTAGCCTTTATGAAGTCACACTTCATATAAATACATATATAAATACATAGGAAAATCAGGATTCATAGAGAACTATGACTGGAGGCTTAGCATCTTGGAGCGCTCCAAGGGGTACCAGGCCTAGGTAAGACAGAAATGATCATAAGACACTCCAACAAAGACCACAGCCAAACTGAGCCTCAAACTGGACCTTGGTTTCCTCCACATCCATATTGTCAGATGCTTTGCCACTTAAAGATGGTCAGCCTGTTCCACCTACCTCAAGCTGCAACAAAGCTGGGGAGGTGCTATTGGGAGGGATTAAGTACTGTTGGTTTTCTAAGCATAACAGTTTTAGGCAGGGGTGAGCTGCCGGTTGGGAGCCTTTAGAAGAATGGGGTCTCAGGGAGATAAAAGCCCATTTGTGTTTTCTACCCAGATAGATAACCCTTCCACCTCCTTTTCAGAGCATCAGTACTCTGGATCCTAGTCCCTGACAGAGATTTTAGGAATAAGACTAAAACTACAATGAGCAACATCATTATTTTACATGTAATGTTGGTGTGACCACATGTCGAATATTCTGAGTGGATCTGGTCACCCATCTCCAAGATCATTATAAAGCTGATGCAGAAAGGGCAAACAAAATGTTTAAACTATTAGAGATACAGATGGCTGGAAAAGTAAATATAAAAAATAAATATGGGGGTTTCTTAGTTTAGAGCAGCCTTCTGCAACCTATCAACCCTCTTACTCCAGCTCACATTATCCCCAGTTAGCATGCTTATTTGAGCCATGGTGGCTGGGGAAGATAAGAGTTTAACACATTCAGTTCAACACATACAGAGCTCAACAGGCAGGAGGAAGGCAAGATGGCTAGTCAAGAGTGGGCACGACAATATTTTATACATATGAACAGTGTGGAGAAAACAGATGGAGAATTTCTCCTTCTTCCTCCCCCTCCCCTTAGTTATGGAACTCATGTTCATCCAGAGAAGTTCACTTGAAAGAGATCTAGCATAGAAGAAAATACTTCTTAACGTAATACATTGTTGGTTAATGGAATTTATTGCCACAAGATGTGTTGGGGGCTATTAACTTAGTGGTTTTTAAGAAACTGTGAGCAAATTCATAAAGTATAAATCTGTGAATAGCTCTTAACCAGAATTGATATGCCACCATATATCTAGAGGTATTGAGACTCTGAACAGCAGATGCAAAGAGAAAGGCAAACAATAATGAAAGGCTATTTATTCCCAGCCCTGTCTGTAGCCCCTGTCCAGAAGCATCTGGCTGGCTATAGCACAGCTTTAAGAAATATACCTTTTGGACTGTAACTTTGGACTGTAGCATGTTGGCTAGGGATTCTGGGAGCTGAAGTCCAAAAAAGTAATTTTTTTCCAGTCTGAGGACCACTGTTAGACAAAGGATGCCAGACAGCTGCTCTGGTTCTGTTGGCCTGTTTTCTTATTTTCTCATTTTATAGTTGGAAATTAAATCATGATGGCGGAAAAGATATTCCAGCTGCAAATATTGTATTACAAATTGCTAGTGAAGTGAAGAAAGTGCAACATGCCAGTGTTAAAATAGAAGATGTTTTTTATTGAGGTGTGCACTTGTTCAGTTTAATCTAACAGAGACGAGGGAATAAAGTGAAATGCTGCTTTCCCTGAGAGGTTGCTTATACAGCCTTCCTGCAGTCTGAGGGGCCATGTCCTTCTGAGCTCAGAATGACATGCAGTAGTAACACAAACACCCTTTCATCACTATAAGTTCCGTCTCCTTCTTCCACTGGAAATAGTAGATTTGTTGAGAGAAGAGACAGTGTCGGTACTCACAACTTGGTGAGAACAAGTGGCGTAGCATGGGGGGGCAGAAGCAGTTGCCCTGGGCACAAAATTCTTAGGGGTGCAAAATTTCAAATGGTGGCAGCAACAGGTAGGTGGGTGGGCAGGTGTGCCCACTGTGTCTGGGGTGTACGTGCCATTTCTTGGTCACAGGAGTTGTGATTGACTTCTAGGTAGGTGGTGGCTTTTAAAGAGCAGGGAAGCAGTCGCCCTCCAGGGATGTCGAAGCCATGTGCCACAGGACAGTTGGGGACAGCAGGGAACAGGGGAGATTGCTAACCCCCTCCACCTGTTCATTTCATTGTGAGGAGGGAATATGGGTTAGGGGGCACAACACTTTCCTTGCCCTGGGTGCTGGTGATCCATCCTACGACACTGGTGAGAACAATGAGAGAGGAAGAAATTTGCATTTTTCTGGATTTTGTCAGCTTCAAGCTTTTTCCAGGAAGGTTTTCAGAGACATATTCTTCCAGGAGGTCCCAAGGCAGCCAAACGATTCCCACATTCCTAAGGCATTTAAGCACACGGCCAGCAGCATGTCATTTGGATTCCTGGTTAACCAGAACTTGATAGAAAGGTTGGGTGAACTTTGTGGTCTCCAATAAGTGCCAGGCCCCCTGGAAACAATTTGGGGTAAGAAGGGAAAGCTGCAGCTTCACACGTACACAATTCATGAACATTTCCAGAGCCCCTGCTTTAATAAGAACAACACTATTGATTCATTGTTTTTTTCCTTGTGATTCCAATACCTTTGTGTACTCAAGGCTTGCAGGATCAAAAAGGCAACATCTTTTGATTAGTAGGGACAATGATGTCATTTGCTAGACCTCTCCAAAGCTTGGAAATGTTACTTCTTTGAACTATGACTATAAATCCAGAATCAACCAGCTATCGCAGCCAGGTTGGCTGGAATAATCTGAGAGATCTCTTTCAATTGTTACTCTCCTCAGTCTTCCCTATTCTCTCTGAGCTCAGCTACAGTCTTCCTAGTAGGTGAGAAGAAGGGGGATTCACCCAACAACAATATTTGGAATATCATGATGGGTGCCCGTGTTTTAAAACTTCAAAACAGCCCTTAAACAGACAGTAAGAACTCTTTGTTTGGCATGTGTTTGACGAACCATGAATAATATTTGATACAATGCTGCATTTCATATTCTTTAAAAAAAACACCCAAAAACAGGATGGGTGTTGTGGCGTCCGCCCAGGCCATGATTATTAATGTGATATCTGCATAGACCACTGACAGTGCTGGAGGACCGGAGTCAGAAGACAAAAGAGACTCGGCAAGAGGAGGGAGAGTTTTAGAGGAGGAGATTGAGATTTCGGAGAATTTGGGAAGTTTGGGCAGCAAGTGGTGGCTTGAGAGTGGATGAAGGAGGATGTTAAGAATTAACAACACTGAAATATCATCATCTGTAACAATCAACAATTTCTATTTGGTTCTTTTAAAAATGACACATGGCCTGGACCTCTATTATTAATAAAACAATGTTGATGTAATCAACTGGTGGCAACTGAAAGATATGTAGTGTGAGCTTTTAGTTGGGTGAAACAATCAGGGGCCACGTGGGGATTGTGACAAATTGGTGGCACAGTGCTGGGATGCGAAACAATCCAGTGAAGAATTGAATGGGCTTGAGTTGGAAGGTATTCTTAGCTAAAAGGGGTTAGGATCTGTGGCAAGAAGTGGTTACATGTTAGAGTCTTGTGGAAGACTTACTTTCAAGGCTTCTGGACCCAGATCTGGGGGAAGCCTAAGGAATATACCTACTCAAGACAAACTATTTTACCTCAGGATTTACAAGACCTAGTGGCTAGCTCAAAATCCGGAGCTCTGAGGGTAAAGAGCAGTGGCTGATAGAGTGGAAGCCTAGGTCAGAATAGATCTGAGGTGATAAGAAAAGCTAAGCAGAAAGTTGTTCTTGTGTCTGGAGACAAGAATTGCCCACACAGGGAAATACTGTGGCAAGGGTTGTGAGCTTGGCAGTAGCTGAGGAAAGTTGCTTGGAAAAGTGCAACCTAGTTACCAGGAAAGCCACTGAAAAAGAATAAAAGGGCTTGTACGTTTGGCTTTTGTGAGGAAAAAAAACCAGTCTAGGTTAAGAAGGAATTGTATTGTTTATGCCGCCCAAGCAAAGTAAAAAGTTAGTTATGGAGGCACAAGTTGAGCCCCAGAGTGCTGAGGAAAATGGGAACCTTCAAATTCAAAGGGATGAAGAAATTGAGGGACCTGTATTGATTGCTTCAGAAGGAGAAAATACAGTGGTGCCTTGCTTAACGAGCGCACCGTTTAACGACGAATCAGCATAGTGAAGCATTTTTTTGCGATCGCTGATGCAATCGCATTGCGATGTTTTAGATAGGGAAAACATTGATCTTCGCATTGCGATGTTTTACAAACAGCTGATTGGCGGTTCCAAAATGGCCACTGGGTCAACAAAATGCATTTTCGTGCCCTGCCCTTGCTTACCGGGCGGCAAAAATGGCGGCTGGATGGAGGATTCCCCGCATAGCGGTGAGTTTTTCCCCAATACGAACGCATTAAACAGAGTTTAATGCGTTCCTATGGGTCCCCCCCCCCCGCATAGCAACAAATCCGGAGAGCGACGTTAATCCTGGAATGGATTAACATCACTATGCGGGGCATCACTGTATTGAAAGCTCCCAAGATTTTGAAAAAATAGAAGCTAGAACAAGAATACAAACTCAGGAAACTAGAAATTAAAGAATGACAAACGGAAAGGGAATTGGAGCTAGAACTGAAAGAGAAAAGATCAGAGAACTTGAAAGGCAAAGGGAATTTGAGCAAGAAAACAGGCAAAGGGAATTTGAATATGAAAATAGGAGTTGCAGCAAGAAAACAGTCAAGGAGAAAGAGAAATGCAATTCCAAATAGAGATGAAGAAATTAGAAATAGCTGCTCAAAATAAAGATGATGAGACAATGATGATTTTAAGATCAAAAATAAGTGGAGTGTTATCTAAAATCTATTCACAGATACCTCTGAAGCAAACTAGAGATTTTGAGGCTTATAGAAAGATGGTGTATTACAGATCTGGCATTAATTCAGAGCATCTCAGGAGAAAATTTAGATCAATTTCAAAGAAACCTTTTGCCCAGCTTGGAGCAAGGTTAACCCAGTCTCTTAATAAATGGCTGGAACAGGAACGTGTCACTACCTTAGACCAAATTAAAAATGTGTTTGGACTACAACAATTTTATTCAATTTTACCAGGGGAATTGCGTTATCTGGTCAAGGACAAGGATCCTAAAAATGTGCTACAAGCATCTGAATACGCTGATTCTATTAGTGGGATCAGAGATCTTCAAGTCTCTGAGGTGAAAATTGACAGAAAAGGATGGGACAACAGTAGGAGAGCACCCCAATCCAGTGGAAATTACTTCAGTCAGGCTCAAGCTAAGGGAAGCCATTTTAAAGCAAAACCCTCATCCCCAGAGCACAGTCCCCTGAAATTGAATAGTTCTGAGAGAAAAATAAATTTCTTTACACCAGGGGTCTCAAACATGCAGCCCGGGGGCCCTTTGCGGCCCGCCAGATGATAGTTTGTGGCCCCTGCCTTGCCTGCCCCCCCCCAAAGCACCCACGTGTCCTCTGCTGTCAATAGTCAAAAAACCCTCTCCTCGCTTCCCGGCTGTCTCCCAAGACAGCGCCTCTTGCACCCTCCATCCGGAACTGCAGCCTGCCAGCCAGCCTGTCTGCTGGCTGGCAGGCTGCAGTTCCGGATGTAGGGTACAAGAGCCGCTGTCTTGGGGGAGAGCCAGCAAGCGAGGCACCCTGCCAGCCCTTTTCCCCAAGCGCCTGAGCTGCTGCTGAGCGATGCCTGAGAGCAGAGCTCATTCCCGGCCCGTCCTCTAAGAGCTCCGCCAAGCTGCCAACAGCAGCTGCCGCCTCTTCCTGGGAAGTGGCTCTCTGGCTCTCTTTCTCTCTCATCACCCCCAGCACCAGCCTGGCCAGCAGCTGCCTTAGCACCCACTGGTGCTTCCTCCTCCTCCTCTTCGTCCTGCTTCAGCCACCTCTGCTCTGGGGGCTGCCTGGGCTCACCTCGCAAAGTTTGCTCCTCTGTCGTGGTGGGGGTAGCTGCTGCTGCTGCTGAGTGTGCCTTTTTTTGAGGGGGGCCCTCAGAGGAAGGTTGCCGGACTTCTGTGTCTGTGTGTGTGCTCGTGTGCATGCACATGTGTGCACCTGTGCCCCCCAACCCTTTCTGTTTAATTTCGCAGCTACCGGTGGGGGCTTTTCTCCTTTGGCAAGGCAAATTCTGTGAGGGTTTTTCTTAAATGTTTTGTCGTGCCCTCCTCCCCCCCCCCCGGCTAGGCGGTCACCGGCGCTCCTTCCCTTCTCCGATTCTTCGTCCTCCTGCTGCTGCTGCTGGTGGTGGTAGTGAAGAAGGAGCTGGAGGGGGTTGTGGCTGCCTCATTCCCTCCCTCCTCGGAGCCCCAGCCAGGCTAAGGAAACTCCTGGGTGACTTCCTTGTGCTCTTGCTCCGCTTGGCAGAAATCTGATGTGGCCCAGCCTCACCCAGACTCTGCCTCCAGCTAAGGTAAATTGAGTTTGAGATCCAGGTAAATTGAGTTTGAGACCCCTGGTTTACACTGAACATAAAGCAAGTAAACAATGTTATGCTTGTGATAAACCCGGACATTTCTGGGGCCAATGTGAATCTCAAAAGGAAAACCTAAAAAAGTATTTTGCCTTCAGTGTTTTGAGGCAGCTGAAATGTTCTAACAGCTTCACTGTTGCTAAGTAAACAAACTTGGCAGAGAGGCCAGAAATTCCTAAAGCCAGAGTGGTACAATGTTATTTAATCAAGTGCAATCCTATTTTGCTAGAGAGCTCACGAGCCCAGATTTTTATCAATGGCGTAAAATATACAGGCCTTAATTTAATTTAATTTATTTATTTATTTATTTATTTTATTTATACCCCACCTATCTGGACTATTTGCCCACTCTAGGCGGCTAAAAAAGATTCATGCTCAAATAACTACTATATTTGCCATCCTGACCTGGGGAAAACATTACAGAACATGAGAAGGTCTCGGTTAAAGGGATGGTTCTGATTTGGTGGTCCTACCTATGCCCAAAATATCTGTGAATTATAATGAGTGGTCTGGTATATGGAAAGTAGCAGTGTCAGACCAAATCTGCAGAGGTTGCATGAGGCTAGCTTAACAATAAAAGCAGCCAAATGCCAACTTGGAAATTCAGAATTGAAATATTTAGGCCATTTAGTCAGGGGAGGTGTGATCAAACCCCTTGAGTCTAAAATAGAAACCATTAATAATTGGCCCACTCCAATGTCCAAAAAGAGAGTCAGAGCATTCCTATGGTTAGCTTGCTACTATTGTCGCTTCTTGCCAAATTTCAGTGAGACAGCCACCCCATTATCTAACCTAACCCACAAAAAGCAAGTCAAAAAACATCCAGTCGATGTCAGAGTGCCAGATAGCATTCGATTGTCTGAAGAGGGTTCTGACTTCAGGACCTGTCCTTATTACACCGGACTTCGACCGTGAGCTCATAATCTACACAGATGCATCGAACGTGGGACTGGAAACTATGCTATGCCATACAGACAATAGCAGGAGTCCACACCCAGTGACTTTTATCAGCACGAAACTCCAACCTGGTGAGAGACATCTATCCACCATTGAGAAAGAGTGCCTAGCTATCGTACGGACACTGCAAAAGCTGAAGTTGTACATTTGGGGGAGAAGATTTGTCCTGTGCACCGACCACTCTACTCTTCTATGGCTAAGGACTATTCCAGCCAACAGCAGCAAATAGATGAGATGGGCACTGATTCTGCAAGACTTTGACTTTGAAATCCACAGTGTAAAAGGGACCCAGAATATGATTGCTGACACCTTGTCTTGAAGGCCAAATGACTAATGGGTGGAGAAAAGTTTGTAATATTGTATTAACTGTTCTATTTGTGTAATAGTTATGGAATATGCTTAAAGTGCAGAGTTTGCTTCGATGCTTGTGAACTGACAGGTGTGTACAGTGATCGTAAAAATAATGGTGAGTATCCTTATTAATATAAAAGTAATGTAATTCATATTAATTAAGAAATGTATCCTTATTAATGTAAGTAATGTAAGAGGTTAATATATCTTTAATGATGTAAGAGTAATGTAATGTATCCTTAGTGATGTAAATATGTAAGAGGTTAGTTATTCTTCTGTAAACCTTTGTTTATGAGGGCAAACCGTTAAATTTCCCCTCCTAAAACAAACTATTAAGAGGGAGCAATGTGGCGTTTGCCCAGGTTATGAATATTAATGTGTATCTGCATAGACCGATGGCAGTGATGGAGGGGTGGAGTCACAAGATATAAAAGCAGGAGGAGGGGGTGTCAGCAGGAGGAGGGAGACTTTTAGTGGAGGAGATTGAGATTTTGGAGAGTTTGGGGAGTTTGGGTGAGAAGTGGTAGTTGAGAGTGGATGAAGGAGGATGTTTGTTAAGAGTTAACAACACTGAAATATCATCATCTGTAACAATCAACAATTTCTATTCGGTTCTTTTAAAAATGACACATGGCCTGGACCTCTATTATTAATAATAAACAATGTTGATGTAATCAACTGGTGGTAGTTGAAAGACACATAGCGTGAGTTTAGTGAAACAATCAGGGTTCACGTGGGGATCATGACAGGTATTTTCATAAGAAAAATAATATTCCTGAAGAATAAGGAAAACAAACAAATCCAAATCTATTTGGAGCAAAGCGTTCACGTGATCCCAGAAAAAGATGGCATATGGAGTTCAAAAAGTCCTTTTATTCAAATATGTTCTTTGCTTGAGTTTCTAAGGTTCTTATGCAAAAGTTGAATATCAAAGCAACCAAACTTGAGATCTCAAGAAACAATCCCAGCCCTCCTAGAGGAGGATTCTGTGCCTCCTCTGCTTAACCTATGGGGTACTTTATGATACTAGATCCATGGACATCTCGTTGAAGGTTCACTCACTGGGTGTTCCTGACCACAATGTTGTTTCTTTGTTTTCATTCTCTATCTTAAAATGGGGATAAGGAGGAGTGGTCTGTAAGGGTTTATGTGAAGACGAATGTGTTATTCTCACAGTTAACCACTGTGTGAATGTTCAGGGAAGGCTAAAAGCAAATAGTATGTGAAAGGTTGACACTGCACACAGGGATCCCTTCAGCAATGGGAAAAATTACTTTTTTGGAGTACAATTCACAGAATAACTAGTGGTGATGTTGGCTGGAACATTCTGATAGTTATGGCTCCCCCCCTCCCAAAAGCCCCTTTCCTCATCCTTGGAAAGCTTCCAATGGCACCATTAAGCACTTTCTTACCAACACAAATGGCATATGTGGGATAGTCTGACTTGAACTAGGATCATAGCAGAGGCAAAGAGTTAAAGTTGCCTCACCTGAATAGGGTTCTGATAGCGCATCCTATTTATTTCTATTTACTTCAAAAAAAAAAAAAAACTTCCACTGCTGATTGCATGAATAGTGTCATTTCTAGTTTGACCATATGATGGCACAGGAGGCCACAAAAAAATTAAACAGGAAGAGGAAACTTTTTTCAACACAAACAGTTATGGAATAATGTGATCTTGTAGCCCTATTCAGTCATTACAGAAAGTGAGCAGGAAATATGGTTTCAGTGAGTCATCTTGGCCCCAAAGACACATGCACTATGTAATCTCTCCCCCTCCTGTTTTTGTTTGCAGTGCAAACATCTGCAAATGGGGGAATTTGCATATCCTTGCTCACAGTTGTAACTAGTGATGGGCACATACTAGAAAATTGGTGATTCGTGATCAACATTCCCTCTAATTTTCTGTCCCACTATGTGGGAGCCTTGCATGGGAGGGTGGGCGGAACTTCACTCAAAACAGGAAGTAAACAAACCAGCTGCCAGCTGCCTGTGCATATCCCCAGTTCATGGTTCATTTTTTGGGTGCATGCTTGGGGGCAAATATGTCTACTTTCAAAACAAACTTACAATGATAACTACCTGTGAAGAAAATGTTTAGGATGAGTTTCAGGCCTATCTAAAAACACATGAAACATTGGAATACCAGGCCAGCATGATGCACAAAAATGTAATTCACTAACAAATACTTATGGTTAGATTGTTTCAGTGGTGAAATAATATTACAGTATTGTCTACTAACATCATTGCAGCTTTGTGAATAGAACACTAGACTAGAAGCAGGAAGAGTAGGGTTCGTATTCCATCTCAGCTGTGAAGTTCACTAATTGCCTTTGAACAATCACTATTTCTAATGCTATGTCACTCAACAGGAGTGTCGTGAAGATAAGAGGAGCAGTGGGCTTGACATAAGTTCCTTGAAGGAAGAGTCAGATAAAAACAAGTAAATATGTACAGGTTAAATAACCATTGAATTAGAAATTGCATCCTAATGAAAGCACACATTTTTGACTGAAATACAATTAAAACATACTTTTGAAGTATATTTTAAACTCATTGTGACACAGATTTTCACAATGATTTTCAGTTTTGCATAAACTATCACAAATAACCAAGAAGCCCTTGTTTTTGCACATTTTTACAGCATATTTGACATCTACACCTTGTCATCAATTCTTCTGGTAAATGCACAGACAAGAGACTGCTAAATTTTAGAAATGTCACAATTGTTGATTTTTTTCATGTACATACAGAGGTACAAACATGCCCACAGTGGCTGCATTGAATTTTTAAAAAAACTGTCAGGATTTGGAAGCTGAGCTTAGGAAGTTAATTTTTTTAAGTAATTTATTCCCATTATTTGTCATACTAGTTTAGAAAGTAATTTGACGCCATGGCTCATTACAATGTTTTTAAAGTCGTTCTTACATTAATGACTATTTTTTGTTATTCTGAAATAGAAATATAAAAGAAATGCATAAAATGTTTTTAAATCCACTCAAAATACCTCTAAAATGGCCTAAAATGCCTTTTAAATGCCTTTCTAAAAGTAACGTTACTGATTGCAGATGACCCCCATGCCCCAATGATGGCATTCCCACTTCTGACATGCAACTTTATCCCCTCGTGACAAAAAAAAGGTGAGACTCATTACAATTACTTGCAACTTGTTATTTCCATGCTCTGCTTGGGAGGCGCTCCTATGTCAAACCCAGTTTTGCCCTAATAGGACTGAAGGAAACACCTGGAACAAAGTGATTCAATACCCTGAGCCTTCTTGAAGAGCAGTACTGAATCTGCTTTGCTGACTAGTGCAAAATAAACTTCTGCTTAAACATTTATATGCACAATTACATACAGTACCTACATTTCCATGCTATGCCATTTCTATTATGTGACCATTTCAGTTCTTTTGCTGTATGCGGTACACACACCTATACCCCTTCCATACAGATGTACGTACTATATATATATAATGACATTGTACATGTGTGTGTTTCTGTTTCTAATAGGCTCTTTGTTTAACCAGAGGCGAGGAAGAGGAAATCCGTGTGTAATGAATCTGTTTATTTTATGGAGCTCCCCTGGAGAGTGACAGGGGAACAAGAGTTATGCAAACCTCTGGCAGTGGTGGCAGCTGCTGGGAAAAACCTATCTGGTTTTCATTTCTGTTAGTAAGTGGAAGTGGCTACATAAGGCAAAACCTTGTAAATTCCCCAGTGGGAGAGCAGCTTGCCGGTGTGGACCTGTCAGATTTCATCAGGGCCATTCATTTTGACTCCTGAGCAGGGCAGTCTTCTTATGCAAGTAATCTTAGCCTTGTTCTTCTTCCTGATCTGGGCATCTTCCTATTCAACGTGGCTTTTCCTTTCCATCTGTTCTTCTAACCAAGAGACTTTAAGCAAACAAAAGAAATCAACCTTCAAAAGCAGTTCCACAATGTGGGGAAATGAAGCCAAATCAATGAAAAATCTTCTAACCTTATGTCTGGCTCTATGAATGGTCAAAGGTATACTAGCCCTAGCAAACTGTCTTCAGATTACGGGAGTGAGGGAGTACACGTAGGAGCAGCCCAGCATCTTTCAATGCAAGTCTTCCCTAATCACATGCAGAACACATGTGAAGTACAGAAGTGCTGAATCTTCCCCTCATGTGTCACATTCACATACACTTTACATGAAAAGAATGTAAAGAGCAGTATGCAGAAGAAACACTATTTTCAGCTTTAAACTTCACCTTTCACTTTACAGTACATGAGATTAGGGCAAATCCACAAACATACAGGTCAACCACTCACATATAGATCTTGGGAAAAAAAACAGTTACAACCAGTTACAATTTAAAAAATAATGTTCTGAGCTCTACTTCTATAGGTTGGGCCTAATTAATTAGAGGACGCAAGTTGGTAGAGAAGAGAATGTCTATACATATACATGTGCGTTTTGTCACATGTAAAAGAGTAGTCTGTAAATTTCACAATGTCATTTAACTAGACTTTGTTCTTGCCACACTTCGTAAGCATTAGTTATTCTTTTTTAATTATTATTTTGTATTTTGTAAAATTTTAAAAATTAATTAGCATTGATTATTCTTTAAAATATACCTTTATTCACTTTCTAAGCAATTTTTTTTTATCACAGCTAAAAGGCAGCTGTACTTTGGCCCTCCTGGCAATTATGTCAATAACATTTCCCCACACCTACTAAGCACCATACATTAGTTTCCCCCAAATTACTGGAAAGAACAAAGGATGACTGCTGGAGTATAACAGGCAAGAATGTACTGGCATGAAATATGAAAACGGGACGTGCTGCCGAAAGCAGGTAGCCTTGTGCTATTACTGGATAAGAATTCTATGTCCCTCTTGTTGAGAGATACAAGGGCTCGCATATGCTGCTTAGCCAGCATGTTCTCATATAAACTCCCATTTTAAAGCTTCCTACCTGAAAGGAAATTAGATGGGGAAGGGGAAATCTAGACAAAGATCCAAAATGCAAGAAGCTGATCCTGCTTACAAAATTCTGTACTAGTGAACTCTTTGGAAAGAAATTACTCAGATACAGTTTAGAAATAATGCTTGAGAACAAGACAGTGGTTACCATTTATATGATGACTGCGACTTACTCCTGAGTAGGCATGGTGCACATAGACTCTCAGACAGTCATTGCTAACCTGTAAGCCTTAATAAAGGTATGGATACATAGATAATCCATGTTATCTAGGTCAAATCTTTACAAATCGTCAATAGCAAAATCAATAAAGTAGCTATCTTCAATAAGCTAAATACTGTACAAGCTTTATGCTGTGTTTCTTCCTAAAGTGACTAGAAAGTGATTAGCTTGTTAAACTAAAATAAGTTCTGATATGAATGTTTATTATTCTGACAGGTTACTGTTCTAAATATGAAATCTTCATCTGGTTGCAAATACAGTATTAAAGGGTATAACTACCAGCAAGAACAAGTCTTTACATTGAAAAAACATGATTCAAATCAATTCTTACTGACTAGTGTTTTAAATCATGATTTAAACTGACTTGATTGAAATCACATCCACCTTGCTCTTAATGCAGCTATCTTTCCACATTCCTTATCTTTTCCATTGACATGGGGATAATGGGTGGGACTAAAGAGGAGGATGAGGATCATGGCCAGGCCTCATCAGGATGGGGAGGCATCATACAACATACTCATTCTGGTAGAGAGAGGTTCACCATACCCACTCTCAAACATGCTCAGATATGTGTGTGGAAATTACATTTATTTAACATTGCACATTATTTATCCTTCCTCCAAAGTCCTTCAAAGATAGAAACGTGCAACCAATAGAGATGGGAATTATTATTTTATATTATGCCTCCTTTTTCCTTACATAATAACTTACAAGTTACACACAAGATGGAAGTTTAAATATTTTTTGTTTTCCTTCAACTATCTTTATCTGTCTACTTATCTTTGTCTGCACTCACTTGCAGACATATACACACAGTGTGTGTGTATGACAAAAACAATGTATCTCAAGGAAAACTAGTCAATTTTTTTTGCCTGGAATAACTTGGCCTAGCTCCCAGTTTCCCAGTTACTAAAATATTCAGGGGTCTTTCTAAGGTTGGTTTCCTTCAGAGGGGAAAAATTATGTTTATTTATAATAGAAGTACATATGAGTAAGAATAAATTAAATGTAGCAACGTACGCAACTAGTGCAGACCTCACAAAGTCCTAATAATTTCCTGTCTATGGGATTAATCCCACAATCATTCTGGTGCCTCAGAAATTGATTTATATTGCTCCTTCTGTTTATGCTAAATCTCTCAAGTGACCACTAAATGACCATGCACACAAACTTTATCAAAAATACATACACCAGATGGGACTCTTAAGAGACTGATGATGATGATCTGCTTGCCCCTCTCAAAATGACTTTAGGTTACTTTTTTAAAGCAAAGTTTCATGGCAGTCTGTTGGTCTGTTGTGACAAAAACAGGAGAGTCTCACAGTGCCTTAAAAACTGACAAGTTTATTGGTACAGTATAAGCTTTCATGGATTGCAGCTGCTTCATCAGATGCACTTCCAGTATGAAGTCTTGGTGAACTCACTTCATTTTAGATGATCGCACATGATTAGAAACAGAAACTCCTTAAGTGCTCAGAAAGATCTGATTGTCAAAGCACAAGTTGTTCTGTGTTCTCAAGGCATGTAAAGTAGCTTGCTTTTTGATTGGTTATCCTGAGGTAAACATGGGCTTTATCTGTCAGCTCGGGCACAAAGGATTTTTATTTATTTATTTATTTATTTATTTATTTATTTATTTATTTATTTATTTATTTATTTATTTATTTATTTATTTATTTATTTATTTATTTATTATTTGATTTGATTTGATTTGATTTGATTTGATTTGATTTATACCCCGCCCATCTGGTCTAAAAGACCACTCTAGGCGGCATTTTAGCAATGGCAAGTCTTTGTGATTGCCCCAAACAACATTTTGCACCAAAAAAAAAAAAAACACCTCAGGGGAAATGAATAAAGACAGGTTGGTTACCTATAATTGCAGTTCTTTGAGTGGGGTATCTGAGCAATCACATTTACATATGTGGATACACCTACACCGAACTGAACTCAGAAAGCTTCTACAATTCAGCTACAATTTCAAGGGCCCCCACAAAATGCTATAACATCCCATATCCTTTTAAAAGCAAAGCAAAGTGTGCAGCTTATATGATGCCCAGTAGTGTTTAAAGCTCTCTCTGAGCAGTTTACAATTTAATTACGCAGCTACACACTGCCCCCACCAGCAAGCTGGATACTTAATTCACTGATCTCAGAAGGGTGGAAAGCTGAGTCAACCTAGAGCTGGCTACCTGAGCCTGGGATCAAACTCAAGTCATGAGCAGATTCTTCACTGCAATACTGCAGCTTAAGCACTGCCGCACAAGGCTCTAATGACACCTCACCTATTGGGAGGGAGATAAACACTCCAAAAAACCTTAATGAGTGGGACAGATTCATATGGGAAGGAAGAGTCTTTAGGTATCCTGATCCTAAGCCACTGAGCTTTAAATGTATTAAACAGCACTTTGTCATAAGACATAAGACATAAGACATAAGAAATTTATTTGTCATTGCGCTCACAAGTGGGTGCAACGAAATGAGGTGCTCTTCCCCAAGGTAAAACTGGACAACACTACAAAAAAAGTTAAAATATACACAACTTTCACCATCCAAATATAGATACCCCGTTTTCTCTCAGCAATTAAAATCTACCAAAAACCTATGGCCCCACATTTAAACTCAATACTGCACTTGGGTAAAAACTGTTCTTGAATCTGCTTGTCCTTGCTTTCAATACCCTGAATCTCCTTCCTGATGGTAATAGTTTAAAGAGCTGATATCCCGGATGAGAGGAGTCTTTCAGTATGTTAGATATCTTCCTCTTACATCTGTTCTTATACAATTCTTCCAAAGAGGGGAGTGAACAGCCAATGATGTTTTGGGCCGTCTTAATCACCCTTTGAATTGCCTTTTTCTCTGCCACTGTGCAGCTCGTGAACCATACACAGAGACAGTAGGATAATATGCTCTCAATCGAACTCCGATAGAAGGTGATTAACAAACTCTCAGTCAATTGTTGCTTTCTAAGAATCCTTAGAAAATACAACCGTTGTTGTGCCTTCCTGATTAACGCAGCGGTGTTTGCACTCCAAGTCAGGTCATTTGTTATGATAGTCCCAAGAAACTTACATTCAACCACCTGTTCCACACAAACTCCATCTATATACAGTGGCTGAATGTCTGCTCTTTTTTTCCTATAGTCCACTATGAATTCCTTGGTTTTTTGGATGTTAAATAAAAGATTGGTTTTTTTGCACCAGCGGGATAGCTGTAATACCTCGTCCCGATATGCAGACTCATCATCCCCAGAGATAAGTCCTACTAGTGTAGTATCGTCTGCAAATTTGATAATCCTATTACTGGGATGGTTATTGGTGCAATCCGATGAATAAATGGAGAACAGTAGTGGACTAAGGACACAGCCTTGTGGCGTGCCAGTGCTGAGTATCTTGTCAGTAGAGATGTAGTCATTCAGTTTAACCCTTTGTGGACGATTTGTTAAAAAATCCAAAATCCACAGACAGATAGAATCTGGAAAATCAAGATCTTTAAGTTTGTCTATTAATCTGTGGGGTATAATGGTGTTAAAAGCAGAGCTAAAGTCTGCGAACAGCATTCTTACATAATTCCCTTGTGTTTCCAAGTGGGATAAAGCCATATAAAGCACAGTATTGATCGCATCCTCGGTTGATCTATTTTCTTTATAAGCAAACTGAAGCCCATCAAAGGGATGAGGAAGGCAGGAGATAATATATTTCCGAACTAACTGCTCAAAGCACTTCATTAAGATTGAAGTTAGTGCCACCGGCCTGTAGTCATTCGGACTGTTTGTAGGCAACTTTTTAGGCAGTGGAACGATGACGGAAGCCTTGAGACAGACGGGAACTGCGCATAGTGTCAGGGATCTATTAAAAATTACAGTCCATATCCCGGCTAGCTGATCAGCACAGTCTTTTACCACCCGACCAGGAATTAAGTCGGGTCCAGCTGCTTTTCTGGAGTTAACCACTTTCATAGTCTGTCTCACATCCTGCTCATTCACAATGAAGGGGGGACTCTGCTGAGTAAATGATGGCAAACGAACAGTTTCAGTTTGATCGATCTCGAATCGAGCAAAAAAGTTGTTCAACTCCTCAGCCACCTCCACACCTCCGCCTGAGGAAACCTTTTTTGCTTTGTAGTTTGTTAGTTGTTGAACCCCCTGCCAAACTTGCCTCATGTTATTGCTGAGAAAGCAGTCTTCAATTCTCCTCTTGTATTCGGCCTTAGCTTGCTTAATGCCTCTCCTCAAATTCGTTCTTGCTGCACTGTAGTCTAGATCATCCCCAGACTTAAAAGCCTTATTTCTAGCATACAACAGGCGTCTAACCTTCCCGGTCATCCAAGGTTTTTGATTGGGATAAACCCGGATACGTTTATCCACTGTGACCGTGTCAATACAGTGTGCCATATACCCTAACACTGCAGCTGTATGTTCTTCCAGATCAGGATGGTCAAAAATTTCCCAATTTGTTTGTTCAAAACAGTCCTTTAACTGCTCCATTGCTCCCTCCGGCCAGCTTTTCACTATCTTGACTACTGGCCCTGACTGTTTTCTCAGAGGAATATACTCCAGAGCTAAAAACAGGGACATATGGTCAGACTGGCCCAAGTGTGGCAATTGTAATATCCTGTATCCATTTGCAATATTCGCGTAGACCTTATCTAAGGTGTTCAGCCCCCTAGTAGCACACCTTACATGTTGATGGAATTTGGGGAGGACTGCATGTAGATCTACATGATTGAAGTCTCCTGCAATAATGTATACAGCATCCGGAAATTTACTTTGCAAGTTGCCAATTTCATTTTAGGTATCCTGATCTTTAGGTATCCTGATCCTAAGCCACTGAGCTTTAAATGTATTAAACAGCACTTTGTCATGCAATGGATCAGATGCCAATGAGTCTGTTCTAGTAAAGGCATCACCTGCCCATCTATATTGCCTTCTGTCGCTCTGGTTGCTACACTTGGGACCAAAGTTTCCGGAAAGTCTTCTGAGGCAGCCCCGTACATATCACGTTGCAGTCATCTAGTCTTAGTGTAACTAGGCCAATCTTCCCAGGAATGGGCACAACAGTCCACCAGCATAAGATGAGCAAACATACTCCTTGCCACAGCCACCATCAGAGCATGCAGGAGCAAAGCTGGATCCAGATATATTCTCAGATGATGCATCTAAGGACCTAATCACACAGGTCTAAAGAATCATTAAATTTTCTACTTCATTTATACCAATGTATACTTATGTATAGTTATATGGTATATAAATTGCTGGGTGCATTCCCATAACTGTCTTTTCTTTCTATACATTTATTTAACTTAGAACTGGTTTTGTAGGCTACACATGCCATTTCAACAAAACAAACTTATTTTCCATTCCGTTTCAGGAACATGATGCTCTAAAATTGCTTTACATTTTTTGTCAAAAATACCTAGATGATATATTGCTAAAGCAGCAAGTAAAAACTTTAGAAGGCAATATGGGAACATGCTTCATAATGTAAGGTTTCTCTTGGCAGTTCTTCGGTCCTTTCTCAACACTAGGTGGGGTGTTTCTCCATGTTGACAAGGGAAGGGACAAGAGGGGATGAACATTACAAAGACGTGATGCAGTAATAAACTCTTGGGGGAGAAAATACTGATACATCGCTTAGCATTTAAAAAAGAAGGAGGGAACAAATGTAGTGGCCATGCAGCACCCATGGCACCCAAACCACAAGTGGGTGCAAATTCACAAACCCAAAACTAATGTGGATAGAAGTGAGCAGGGATGGGGTCATTTTAAAAAGACCATGCTGACAATGTTGAAAAAAATCCATCAGTTGGCCAAATGAATCAATTTTACCCATGTGTCATGTGAACTAAAATTTTTACAATTATTTAAATAACAGCAGAATCGATAGAATCACAGTTTTTATGGCTTGTGTCATTATACCCTAAGTCTCTAGTAGCTTTATCTCTGTCTGGAAAAAGCTTCAATTTATCAACCTTTACTCAATAGATTCCTACAATTATTCAAAAATTTTATATAATGAACCAGATATTGAATGCCAAAGGAAGCAGGAAGTGTTGAAATGAAATAGAGAAATAAATTAAATAATGAAATAAACAGACACAATGAAATAAATCAGGCTGAAGCAAATTCTTAAGACTTAAAGCAAAGTATAAACTTTCCTGGTGGTCAAGGGGAATTATTTGGACTGGGGATAGAATATCTCTATTCTGATCTACTTGCATCTATGGCTTCTCAAATGTTTTCTCATTAAACTCTTTCTTAGAGACTAAATCCACCTGATCATAAGTCACATGTTTCTCAAATGGAAAGGAACCAAGGAGTGCTGTATTTCACAACAATTTTCACAGGCCACAGGTCTCTGAGTAATGGAAATGTCTTCATTGCAGTATCAACAAACATTCATTGGGAAATGTGTAATGTGGGGCAAAGGGTAAACACATTGATTAGAAACGAAGTAAACTTATTTGGATGACATAACTGTCAACATGAGCCTTCACCTAAAAACTCTCACCCAACCAGCTTGAATCTCATGTCCACCCAGAAAGATTTTACAAGATCAAAAACATCAATATTTTCCTTCCCATGTTCTCTTTACTTAGTGCTTTATTCTTCCAGAGGTCACCAAAAAGTCACCTGCTCTGGCCAATTTAGAAGAATCTGAATAACATTGGGGAATTAACGCTGGATCTCTTCCAAACTGGCAAGTATCAGCAACCGCCTGAAAAAGCTGGATCAGACTCTTACAACTGACAAAGGAAAGAGGAAAACATCAGCAAAATGATGTATAATCAGAGAAGATACTAATTAATAGCGCAACTACCACTGTACAATTATTTCAGAGCATGGAAATGTTTGGGGACTTAATTAGCACATTTTTGTTATTGTACCGACATACTTGTTTGAGTTCTGCCAGACCCCAACATAGCATGCCAAATAAGAGGATTTTTTAAAAAGTAATAATAAATAAAACAGATTCTTCCTACAGACTTGAAAGGGAGGTGGAGAAAGTGACAAATCAAGGGCAGGGTCAACAAAGGAGTAAAGGATGAATTTTAGCTCCACTGGTATGTACAGAGACCACATACAAAGCACAAAAAAACTAAGAAGAGTATTAAAGACATCTGGCAGAAGCAGACAAAGAAAAGCCCTTTTGAATATCATCGTGGTAGTACTCCATCATTTGTGTGAAGCCATGGTGAGTTTCCCATGCTTAATTTGTGGAACTAAAATAACATTTTGCATTTTTGAGCCTAAAGCCAGGAGCTGAACACTAGATACATAGATGAGACATATCTGAAGTTGGACTGAGCTATTTATGCAAAAGGCTGAGACCTGCTGTGCTGTGACCCTCACTACTAAAGACACATAATGAAAAATTCATCATATGCAAGCTGCAAAGGAAGGTGGCTGAGCCACTAGCTGAGAATTTAAGGAAAGCAGAGCACAGCCTCTTGAGATATGAATCACCAAGCTAAGATGAGGTAGATCCACAAGTAAAAGTCCTGGGCTCCTTTAATTTAGGGAGGAGCCTAGTTAGAATAATGGTGAGATTATTATGACCTTCCCCGTTATAAGCCATGACTCGGGAAAAATTGTCGTCTTCACAGGGATCCTTCTGAAAACAAATTTGATTCCAGGTCCTATTTTCTTTTTACTTTTTAAACAGAGGAAGGGCTAATGAAGAGCCAAACTTTTGTTTAGAGGGGGGGTAGACAGAAGAAGCTACTGTTCTACTTAGATAGATGGCCGGAAAATACCACTGGGCATGAAAGCAGGCAGGCAAGGGTGGATGTCGGAAACTCTTCTGACTAATCACACCTCAGATCTCCCAAATATCTCTTCTCTCACTCTCCTCTCACTCCACTCTGATCTCTCTCCCTGATTCTGACTCTGACTGCTCACTCTCAGGCTCCGCCCTTTTTACCTCTCGGCTCCGCCTCTCAACAATATTAGCATTCAACATGAATAATGCATGACTATTTAACATAATAAGGGTGAACGCCACAATATGGGAAACATAAACAAGTTAAAATTAGGCTAGTATACTTCACACATTCATTCTTCCATTAACAAAATGAGTGAAAACAAATAAAATAATAAACAGTTTAAATAAAATAATTTAAAGCTATTAATTTAACATTTCTGAACTTCTTTTAAAGAGGCCAGTTATTTTTAGTTTGAGTTTTCTCTTCCTTTTAACACCTCTGTCACAATGTGAAGAGATAATTTTAACTAGCCCTTGAAGGAATTGCCTGATTTTGTATTTATTTGCTCTCTTAAGCAAAGTGTTTTGTTTCTTAACCTTACTTTTTTATTTGCAGTTTTTTTAATGAATACATACTGCAGTAGAATAAATCATTTCAATTCTGGTCTTGTTGCAAAATACAGTTCAATTAGTTTTCCCACTGGAGTTGACTTGTTTACACTTTGAGTGAAGTATATCTAATAAATTATGACTTGGTTGTTTTACTATGAAAAATAACCATATCCACTGGGAGAAACAAGAAGCTTTGTAAGTATAAACATGTTGTTTTCAAACGTCCACTTTTTCAGCTTACAGCCTGGGCTCCCTTCTTGAGTGTTGTCCTCCTCTTTTATTCATATTCTCCCACTTATTTATTTTATTTATTTATTTATTTGATTTATACCCCGCCTATCTGGTCCAAACGGACCACTCTAGGCGGCTAAATTAATTACTCATGGTAGGCTTTTTTGACATTGCCCTAAACCCAAGTGGTAACACAACTCTCTATTATACAGACTAATTGCATAATCATTTACAGGCTAAATATGAGACAGATATTACAGAAAAAATTCATGCTATGGGGTACCCACAATAAACCTCTATTTTGCATCTTCAAAAATAATGACCTAAATTCCTTATACGTTATCTTTGAAAATCCCTTTGTAGTGAATTAAGAACATGCCAGTAAGCTGGTTTATACAATGTAATCGTATACACGTTCTTGCACAGAAATACAGGAAGAGGAGAATGGCTGTCTTATGGAGAGCATCTGGATCAATCTAGTTGGGGCAAAAAACAAACAAAACTTGGTAGTTGGAGTCTACTACTGACCACCCAACCAAAGAGAGGAAGCGGACAAAACTTTTGAAAAACAAATTGCAGGGTTTTGAAAGAGATATGACATAGTAGTGATGGAAGATTTCAATTATCCAGATACAGTGGTACCTCACTAGATGACGACCTCGCAAAATGATGAATCCACATGACGATGAGGTTTTGCAATCGCTATAGCGATTCGCAAAACAGTGGTTCCAATGGGTGATTTTCGCTGGACAATGATTTGGTCTGTGCTTCGCAGATCATTTTTTCGCAAGATGATTGTTACAGCTGATCAGCGGCTTCGCAAAATGGCTTCCCTATGTTTTCGGGACAGATGCTGCCATATGGGTGATCTTTGCAAAATGACGATTTTCCCCCATTGGAACGCATTAAACGGGTTTCAATGCATTCCAATAGGGAAACGGTTTTCACAAGATGATTATTTCACTAAACAACGATTTCAATGGGATGGATCGTCGTCATGCGGGGCACCACTGTATATGTTGGGAGGGAAATTCTGCCAAGTATTGCCCTTTCAAGAAATTCCTGGCTTGTGTGGCTGCTAATTTTCTCCTACAAAAAGTGGAGAGAAAAAACTAGAGGATTTGCTATCCTTGACTTGATTCTGATCAACAGAGATGACTTGGTGGGGGAAGTGGCAGTAAGGGGAACTCTAGGCAAGAGTGGCCATGTTCTTCTAGAATTCTTGATTTCAAAGGAAACGAAACAGTGTGTAGCCACACACTTCTGCTGGATTTTTAAAAAGCCAATTTTAATAATCTCAGAACAAGGATAAGCAAATTCGCATGGTAGGAGATCCTAATAAGAAAAAGAGTCCAAAAAAGGTGGGAGCTTCTAAAAAAAGAAATTCTAAAGGCAGAACTACAAACAATTCCAGCAAGAAAAAAAGGGTGAGGCGGCAAAAAAGGCCAGTGTGGTTTCACAAAAAGCTCAGGGAGGACCTAAAAACCAAAAAAATACATGTACAGGAAGTGGAAAGAAGGCCAGGCCACCAAGGATGAGTACAGACAAGTAGCAAGGAAATGCAGGGATGGCATTAGGAGGGCAAAAGCTGAGAATGATCTGAGGTTAACTAGAGACACTAAAAGCAATAAAAAGGCATCATTTAGGTATGTGAACAAATCCTGCCAAACTAATTTGATCATGTTTTTTGATCAGGTAACCTCCCTGATAGACAGAGGGAATGCTGTAGACATAGTATATCTTGACTTCAGCAAAGTTTTTGACAAAGTGCCCCATGATAGCAAGCTAACTAGGTGTGGGCTGAATATATCAAGTGTCAGGTGGATACACAATTGGCTACAGAATCATACTCAGAGGCTGATTATTAATGGGTCCTTCTCTAACTGGGAGGAGGTAGCAAGTGGGGTACCCCAAGGCTCAGTCCTATGCCTGGTGCTCTTCAACATTTTTATTAATGACTTGGATGAGTGCAGGGAATGCTTGTCAAATTTGCAGATGATACCAAATTGAGAAGAATAGCTAATGCAATAGAAGACAGAAACAAAATTCAAGATGACCTTGATGGGATGGAGCACTGGGCTGAAAACAACAGAATGAAATTCAACAGGGATAAATTCACAGTACTGCACTTCGGAAAAAGAAGCCAACTGCACAGTTACAAGATGGGGGATACCTGGCTCAGCAAAACTACAAGCAAGAAATATCTTGGAATTGTCATAGATCACAAGCTAAATATGAGCCAACAATGTGATGTGCCTACAAAAAAGACTAATGTTATTTTAGCCTGCATTAATAGAAATATAGTTTCGAAATCCTGCGAGGTGCTAATCCCCCACTACTCAGCACTGGGCAGGCCTTACTTTGAGTATGTGTCCAGTTCTGGACACCACACTTCACAAAGGATGCTAACAAATTGGAACAAGTTCAGAGGAGGGTAACAAGGGTGATCAGGGGGCTGGAAACCAAGCCTTATGAGGAAAGGCTGAAAGAATTGGGCATGTTTAACCTTCAGAAAAGAAGACTGAGGGTGATATGATAGCACTTTTCAAATATTTGAAAGGCTCTCATACAGAGGAGGAGCAAGATCTGTTCTCGATCATCCCAGAGTTCAAGACACGCAACAATGGGCTCAAGTTAAAGGAAGTCAGATTTTGGTAGAATATCAGGAAAAACGTCCTAACTGTTAGAGTAGTAAGACAGTGGAACCAGTTACATCAGGAGCTGGCAAGTGCTGCAACACTGGAGGCATTCAAGAAATACTTAGATAACCACCTGGCAGATATTCTTTGACTGTATTCCTGCACTGAGCAGGGGGTTGGACTTGATGGCCCTGTAGGCCCCTTCCAACTTAACTTTTCTATGATTCTATGATAAAACCTGTGGTGTCTCTTTGTAATGAATGGAGCATATGCCAGCAAGTTTGCTTAGTTTTACAGTGTAATCATAAACCTTGTGATGTAGTGGTTAAACTGCAGTACCACAGCCAAGACTCTCTGCTCACAACCTAAGTTTGATCCCAACTGATTCAGATAGCTGGCTCAAGGTTGACTCAGCCTTCCATCCTTCCAAGGTCAGAAAACAGAATACCCAGCTCATTGTACAGCTTGCATAAATATATTGTAAACCATCCAGAGAGTCCTTTAAGAGCTCTGGGGTGGTATATAAGCAGCACTTTATACTAAGCCCTTCCTTACCCTGGAGTGCTTCAGATGTGTAGAAGGTACTAATCCTGTCACCCCAGCAGCCTTCTAGCTGCTAGGGCTGGCATGTCTCAGGCTACCAGCTGCTGTCTTCTTAGAGTCTCCAAGCAGAGAGAAAAATCTCAAGCTTAACAGCACTGGAAGAGGATTTAATTTGTTTGTATAAAGAGGATTTAAAACTAAGTGCCCATCTCCACCAATTCCTTGCTAACACCAGGTCTCACAGCTCAGTGCAAATCCATTTTGATGTTTGTAGCACTTGCACAACATTAGAGCATCAGAAAGTGAAGAACAAGAGACTGGGGACAGTTCAACACATCTGGAGGGTATAACACTGGGCAAGGCTGAACTGATTCTTCCAGTTTTATAACTGGAAATCATAGGAATCTTTCAGTCTCGAGAGAATATGGTAACGTGCTCTGTATGGAGGACTTGGAACAGCGTCTAGTGTTTTGACGCTGTACACGAAGCTGGAGTGTCCTCTCCAGGGCACGAAGCCTGGGTAAAATAATACGGAGGATAGGCTGTTACCCAACCAGCAAATCCCCCCTCTCCAAGTCACTGAAAGAGTCCAATGGAAAGGCAAGAGCCAATACAACTGGTTTCAGCGACGTCGCAGGAGTTGACAGAATGACACGAACTGCCTCCGGGACTCCGGCTCCAAATTAATTTTTTCTTTCTTTCAGCCCTGAGACATCTAATACCACTGCAATAAATTAAAAGTTATGACTTAAAATATTTACAGTAACTTAGCAGCCAACTAACTGCTGATTTCAAAGAGATCTTTAAACTCTAGAAGAACTGTGATGATATTAGCCATAAGAACTGACCTACGTTGTCATGTCTGGAAAGGAGAAGAAAAAGTTCTGCAACTTAAACTGTAAATTATTATGTGTGAGAACTCAATGACCTAATTGTTTTTCCCATGTCCACCTTCTCTAGTACTTTAATTAGGAATTGTATGAAATCCTACCACCCAAGAACTAAACAGATCTCCAGTTTAGATGAAGGTATACATATGCCATTCATTAGCATTGGCAAACTATGGGTAGGAGAGGTGAATGGGACGAACAGGGAGAAGCATATAGCCACAACATGAAGCAATCAACAAGTAGAAGAGCAAATCAGATTACTGTAATTAAATGACCACAGTGTGAATGTCTTTTATACGCAAAACACTCTGTGCCAGTTTTAAGGATCCAGATTTCTTCAGTTATTTTTTTTCTCTCTCATAATTTTGGAGTTCTCAAAATTAATTCCCAATTATAGAGACATATATAAATGTTCTGTAATAATTACAAAACATATGTAAACATGTGTAATAGTTTGGAATACTGTATTAACAGATTGGTCAAATATAATTATCTCCTTGATGAAATCATGAGTGAATGCAAAGCAGATATTTTGTATACTCATTGCAGCTGGTATGGCGTGACTACCCAAGGAGGTCCAATTAAACAGTTAAGCTCACAAAAGAACCATGAAACAACTTAATTGTTTTGACTTTTATTTCATGTTACATCTCAGTAAATGTTGCATTGTCTTTCTCTTGACCAAGAGTATAAGGCTGAATTATTTCACCTCAGTTCCCCAATATTTTCCTTTCACTTCTTTTTGGTTCACTCCCGACAAACAACCAATCATGTTTTTTTCATCAGACTAGATAAGCAGTGGTACTTGGGTGCCCAGATGTTCTTGGACTAAAACTCCCCAAAGCCTTCACCACTAGCTGTGCTGGCCAGGACTGCTGGAAGTTGTAGTCGAAAAACATATTGGGACTGAGAAGCACTGAGATAAGGGATTGCACAGGGAGATTCTTGACTAACAATTCATTATGCTCATAATGTTTATTTAATTATTTTAAAATAGACTCTTTTAAAAAAAACTGAGCAAACTTACCTGGACTTTCCATTTCTCCACCACATTTCCAGAGAGATCTTGCTTGTGTATGCCCTGAAAAAAAAATATTGAGACATCAAGACCCATTGTTCTTTTTAAAATTTCTGCTTACGCCAGTGCTCCACAACCTTGGGTCCCAGATGTTCTTGGACTACAATTCCCAGAAATCCTGATCAGCACAGCTAGTTGTGAAAGTTCCTGGGAGATTTAGTCCACAAACATCTGGGGAAACCTAAGGTTGGGAACTACTGGCTTGGACTTCGGTTTATGTAGTTTTTTTGTGGCATCTTCTTCAAGTTTCATGTTTTTTAAAGAATAATGGCAATGCCCTAGATCCAGTGTGTTGAACTACTGAATCAATGCAACTTCTGTATTTCTTTACCACATATTCAATTAGTCTACTCTGATTGAGAGTAGGCCAACAAGAACCCCTGCTCAAAACTTATTAGCTACTAAGGTTGATACCTATAACTGAAGACATATGCAGATTTATCCCTCTTTTTGCAATGCACTATCTTTTTGCAATGCACTATCTTTGGCCTGTTTCTCCTTCAACAACAACAAAAATCTTCAGAAATAAAACAAATTATTATAGAATACTTCCAAATTCAGATTGGATGAGAGAATCAAAAGCTTAATAAATTACGAAAGAAATGAAGGGCATCTGCCCAATTTGGCAGATGATTGGTGGTCTTTGGCCTAAATTATCTACACTTAACAATCATGATATAAATTACTTCCCCATCAGATAAGGAAAGTAAACAAGAAAAACAAATGTTCAAGTTGTCCTCTGGTTCCAGTTTGCTATGAGAACAGTTAATTTGCCTTAAATTAAATTGCATTATTTATAATTTGGAAGAAAATGTAGCAAATAGAGAAATTATTGGCTAAAATTTTGTTCCTTAATGTAGCAAGCTGTACTAGAATAGGCCGATTCAGTTAGTAGGGATTTGGTCAATCCACTCTTCCATAAACTCCATTGATTCAAATGGGCCTACTCTAATTACAAATTTCTTTAGCAACAATGGATGTTGTTTAATGAATGAAATCATGTGGTTTATATACTTCAAAATGTCTATCACAGCATAACTCAAAGGAAAGATACAACTTTCAACCATATATAAAACCTTACCCTACAATACTTGCACACATAGCTCTTTATGCCCAACATTCACTATTGTAAGTTCTTTAATATACTAAGAACCAGTTAAAGATGTTTATAGCACTCATGGTTCCAGAAAAAATTGAAATTACAAAATAATTTATAATCTTTTGTTTATAATGAAAAAAACTGTTATTCTCCCAAGAAAGCTGAAATTTATTTTAAAAGGAAATGCAAAGAATGACTAAAGTGGACAACAAAAGGTTAGGCCACTAAGAAGTTAAAACATTACAGAGTGAAACTATGTTTCTCAGATGATTTGAGTGTCCTTTATGTGCAAATAAATATATCTGACCTATAGCAGATTAATATCTAGATTCATATAAAAGCTAAAGGATAGCAGGGCTGGCCAAAAGAAAAAATGCCAAAATGCATATTGTAGTAATGCATTTATTAGGCAAACTCACATTATGCAGATTGTTAAGCACTGTTTATTTATCTCATCAGTTTTGTGAACAAGAAGACAATTTATATGTTTCAAAAAATATACTGCTGAAACGTCAATGAGGGAAAGCAGATGGGGGTTTCCTACACTTCAGCCTTGCAAAGTGCTTCAAGTTTTCAGAAAGTTTTGTGGATGGGTTGGAAAACATACTGCTGTTGTTTCAACTTATATACCTCCCCATATGTCAGAACACTATCTTAGGTAGTTTACAACATTATTGTGCAAGGAACACATCACCCCCTCCCCCCAGGGAGCTGGGTACTTATTTTACTGACCTCAGAAGGATGGAAGCCTGAGTCATCTTTAAGTCATTTACCTGAACCCATCAGAACTCAAATTGTGAGCAGAGGCTTGACTGCAGTACTGCAGTTAACCACTGTGACAGAGGGCTCGATTAATTATGAATTTTGGATGTAATGCAATGAACCACTATGAATTGTATTTTTTCACACTTTTTTCTATATGTTTTCAGGCATTTAGTTTCCTGCTGTGCTCTGTATCAGTATCCCAGTAAGTAGAGTAGGACACCCTTATCTGCGGGATCAGTATCTGCTGATTCACTTACCCACGGCCTGAAAATATTAAAAATGTTAAAAGAAAAATCCCCCAAATATATATTTATAATGATGAAGTTCCCAGAACTGGCCACTAGAGGCAGCCAGAGATAATACTATAGCATTCACTATTACTGTACTGTATACTGTAATAGTATTTGCTGTAATCCACATTTTTCAGCATCCACAGGAGGGCTTGAAACCAATCTTCCACAGATATGGGAGTCCTACTATATATTCAACTTCAGGCTATGATGATGCATTTCACATGTGTCTCTAGTAGGTGCTGCCATATTTGCAAAGGTACCCTCTTCCTGACCAGGTCCTTATTTGCACTTCCAGTCTAACCAGCTACATCCTTCGCTCTGCCACAAGATCCTTGCCTTCAGCGAACAACTATTATTATGTGCCATCAAGTCAATTCTGAGTTGTGGTGACCCTTTTCAGGCTTTTTTAGGTATTTTATTTAAAATATTTTTACCCCAGCTTTCTCCTTTAAAATCACCCAAGGTGTGTTACATCATTAAAAGACAAAATTTAAAGCTAAAAACAGTATGTAAACAAATAATAAAAAGGATTAAACAAATACCACACTAAAAAAGTAAACAAAGCAACATCTGTTTGAATTGTGTCCAGTATACATTACTAAGAATGGTTTACCATTCCCTTCTTCCGGAGCACTCTAGGACTGTGCTGCTTGCCCAAGGCTACACAGGCCGACTCATCTCCCAGGAAGCATAAAGGAAGCGTGCATAATTTAATGGAATGTCTACCCAGAAGTAAGTCACACAGAGGTCAGTTAGGCTAACTACTAGGTGCGTGTATAAAGGATGGCAGCGTAAAAGGTGGAAACTTAGAATTTAAAATTTAACCTCAGTCAAAAACACACTAAGTGGCAATAGCAAAACCAATGTCTTTCAGCTGCACCCTCCATCTGTACTTTGGAAGCAATAATACTGACTTTGGTTTTTTTTTTAATATTTTCCCCCGCCGTTCTCCTGAAAAAGGACCCAAGATGGCTTCCCTTACACCACTACAAAGACAATATCTGAAAGCTAAAAACAGTAAGTTACACAAATATTTTTAAAGAATTAAATACAAATATTTAAAATGTTAAATAAAAACATTACTAAAACAGATTTTGGTACAACAAAATTACACACCATCCTGTTTCAAGGCCCCTCTTAAACAGCCAGTCACTAAGAGAAAGCCTGCTTGAAAAGAAAGGTCTTCACCTGCTTGCAGAGGAATAGCAAAGACGAGGTGAACCTGGCCTCCTGTGGGAGCCAGTTCCAGATTCTGGGAGCAGCAACAGAGAAGGTGCTTTTCTGTGTCCCAACAAAATGTACCTGTGAGGGTGATGGGACCAGGAGATGATCTTAACTCATAAAGGGAGATACAGTATTTTAGACAGATTGTACCCAATTTATTTAGGGCTTTATAGGTTAAAACCAGCACTTTGAATTGTGCCCAGAAATGGACTGGCAGCCAGAGGAACTGCTGTAACCAGGGAGTTACATGATCCCTGTAACCAGCCCCAGTTAACAATCTGACTGTTTTGGATCCACTGGAAATTTCTGAACACTTTCCAAAGGCAGCCCTCGCTAGAATGCATTACAGTACGTAATCAAGCCAGAATGTAACAAATGCATTACAGTAATCAAGGCGGGATGTAACAAATGCATGTGTCACCATGGCCAGATCAGACTACAGTACTCCAATTGGCACACTAGTTTTAACTGGGCAAATATATTACTGGCCACCAATGAAAACTGGACATCCAACGGCGCACCTGGGTTTTCAGAAGAAGTGTAACCCCATCCAGCACAGGGTGGACCCCTACGTATTCCTTCATCTGCCTTTCAAATGACTAGGAGCACCTCTGTCTCCTCTGGATTAAATTTCAATTTATTCACCCTCGTCCAGTCCATTACAGACACCAGACACTGATCTATCAGCAGTATAATTCACAATCTTATACAGTCTACTGAGGCAATTTATGTAAGGGACTTACCAGTGCACTCTGATGCACAGCCACTCACACGAAAACACCATTGGATTTAATTATAATTCCTACATAAATGTGGTGCAGCAACAACAAAAGCTACTGCAATTCTAGGCTGCAACAGTAGAGGTAGAGTCCAAAACAATGGAAGATACAGCTGTACAGTATTTTGTTTTCCTCAGCCCTCACTGTCCAGTTTGGTCTGTCCAGTTTAGGAAAAACATTATAAAACTGAGTGTCCAGAGGAAGTTGCAACAATGGTAAAGGGTCTGAAAATGAGGAACAGTTAAGGGAGTTTGGGAAGGTTTAGTCTGGAGAAAGGAAGCCACGGAGATGATATAACACCCATCTAAAAAGATATGGAAGACAGAACAATCTTCTTTTTACCTCCAGGAGGCAGAACCCAAAACAATTAGTTCAAATTACAAGGTTTTGACAAAAATGTAGGAAGAACTTTGTGATTGTAGAATAGTGTTGTTCCACTTCAACAAACTACTTTGAAAGATAATGGAGTTTTCTTCCCGGGGGGGGGGTAATCAGAATTTAGACGCCCAGTTGGGGGATGCTTTATCTTTGGATCCCTTCATTTCCGCGCGATTGTACTAGATGGCTCTTGGGTGCACGTCGAACTCTTTAATTCTATGCAAACGACGGAAGCTTCAAAATGCTTGGGGTACCTAATCTATGTTTCCGGTAGTGTGCTGTTTTTTAAAAAGCCTGCTATGCCGCAGAGACCTATATCATATGAATATTCCCAGGTCACTGACAAAACATGGACCTTTTCCCCTCACCAAAATGGCGCTGGTAAAACTCCTTCCGTTCTTTCCCCACCAATGAAGAGCCGGCCGGGCGATGGGGAGCCAACCAATGGGAGCCCTCGGCGGAAGCTGCGGAGGAGAGTCAAGATGGCGGCTTCCAGGGGCCTCCTTTCCCGTTGCAGGCAATTCGTGTCCGGTTTCTGGCGGAGAGGCGGTTCGGTTACGATTCCGTCCCGCGGATTCCGGCAGGGTAAGTGTCGATAGCTTTATTTTTCTTCCTCTGAAGCTTAAAACGCAGTAAATAGCAACTAAAGGTAAAGGGCTGGCGAAAGAGGACGGGCGGACGTGGTGGTTCCTCTGTGCTCGAGGAGGATGAAACCCTGAGACTCTCGTGTTTGTTGGTCGGTAGTAACCGCCGGAAAGCAAGCGGGGCGGGAGGAGGTTGTGGTGTGTTTTTTGCATCGCCTTCGGGCTTACACTGACTGAGGTGGCGTGACTTTGGCTGGGAGAATTTGAGTAATTAGAAGTGTAATAATTAGATAATTAGTATATTAGTATACTAAGTCATGGAGAGGTGGGGTGTGGGTTTAACAGATACCAGCCTCAGTGGTGCAGCTTTTAAGAGGAAATGGCTGATTTCTCAGTTTGGTATGGTCGTGTCCTTTTTTTGATTGTTACTTAGCGAAGCATTTGTTTACAATGTAATTCTAAACATCTTTATTCAGAAGAAAAGCTTAGAAATGTTATTTTTTTGGATTACAACTCACCATCATGGCTTATTTCTGTGGGAGTCTATAATACAAAAATCAGGCTGGTATATTACCGCTTGTTGGGCAATTAAAGTGTCACTGACATGGAAGGCTTTGGGGTTCAATGAATTTTTCTTGAGGCTTAGGTATACAAAATTTGGGAGACTAAAAAAGGCACGAAAACACACTGCTCAGAATTAAGTTTTATAATACTGTATAATATTCTGTGAGATTTACAGCTAGGTAATATGAACACAACCATATTTGAATAAATTTTACAGTTACATTATCAGCTTGCAGTCTTTTTAAAGCCTCAGAATTTTTGTTTAGAACTCAACCTACACCCATTTCATCTGAAACCTTTGCCAAACATATCAATTTTATTCTGTATTTCATGTGCTTTAAAAGAACACATGAAATGTGCAAAGCTCTCTTTTCTATGTTCTTTTCTCTCCATTGCCCTTTCTTAAAAAGGAGAAAAGTTTCAATTTTTATGTTTGGCTTTTGAAAGCCATATAAATAACCTAAGATGTGGGAGGGCCACAAATCCAAGAACCCCACAATCAGAACATAGAGATAATAGTCCTCTTCTGTCGTTTATTTTAGGATTAAGAATTCAGGGGTATATTGCTTCCAAACATGGAACTTTTGTTTAGCTCTTCTGGCTGTATCTAAAATATACATAATAAGTAATGGGTTGATATTTTCTCTATCTCTGCTGAAGTATTTTTACATTGCACTTCTGTGACGTTTACCACATGGCCCCTGCTTGTTTCACCAACCAAAAGGAGCTCACACTATGTCCTCCCACCAGCAGATATCAATTGTGACGTTCCATCTCTTTCTCACTGCCACCAGTGGATTTCCTTTATCCACAATGTAAAAGACTTTAGTCAGATACTTGCCTCGTTACTGCCAACAGAACTTATTTACATACATACATTTTATTATTATGGCATCGAGCCATACAAAATTGAATACATAACTTCATAGACAAGCATGTACTACAAAGTCATACAGCAGACAGACTAGATAGCTCAACCCTTAGACCTTGGCCGTACATCGCTATATTTGCTGCTTTAGACATTCTTAGCTGTTTTTAGACATTTTACCTTTTGTATGACTATATATGCCACTCTCCTCAACGGTTTACCTTTTATCTTTTAGCAGTTTTACCTTTTATCTTTTTAGCTTTTTATCCTTTTTTTATCCTTTATTTTTACCTCTTGTATGACTTTGTAGTACATGCTTGTCTATGAAGTTATGTATTCAGTTTTGTATGGCTTGATGCCGTAATAATAAAATGAATGTATGTAAGAAAAATAAGGGGCTTAGCAAGTGTAGCGGGAAAGGAATCAAAGCACTGCAGGATTGCTTTGATCCCTGCTTTCTCCTCCACTTGTTTTTGTTCTCTCCTCAGCTTATTTCCATATATAAGACAACCCTCAATTTTTAGTCTAAAGATTTTAGACAGAAGTATAGTCTTATACACAGAAAAATACGGTACCTAGTATATGTGGTAGAGGGGTGGGAATCAAATGAGAAGGAGGAAGCAGAGTGACAATCAGTAATAAACTGTCAAAATGACAGTGGTGCCAATATTTGAAAATGCTGATTATATAAACTTCCTGTTACTCGCAAGAGGTATTTTTTCAGTTGATATCACTCATAGGTTGTTGTCTTTGAAGTAATAATGGTGATGATTCTAGAAAGGTGTAGTGAGATGAGAGTTACATCAAGAAAATAATTTATTGGCTACAACTATACCCAAGATAGTGGATATAGTGTATTAAGAATCAGTAGCCAAATTCCTCTCTCATAGCTATACAAATGGCATAACTTTGGAAAGTAAAATGCCCTTAGTTAATAGACAATATCAGTGCATGCAAATGCCATAATTTTCGGAGGCTGCACACTAAGTCACAGAACTCAGTATGGAACAGATAATGTCTATAGTAATTTCTTGACTTAAGGCCACTCGATTCCTGTGCCATTCGTGTTATGACAGGAACAACAAGGGACTTGTGCTCTTGGTTTTTATTTAACCCCTTCGATCTGTTTACTGGTGATAATGCACTTGATATTGTTATAGTAATTCATAATACATTATATTTTCACTTAATGAAGGCAAGATTTATTTTTACTGGACCCACTTCATCTCTAAAAATTAACAGTTTATATTTTAGGCCACTATTAGAGAGAGAAAATGTTTCAGAGGCAGAAAAAGAAAATCGGTGATAATGTGTTCTGGATGCTGTGCTTCCCTTCACTACATTAAATGCCTTCACCTCAGTTATGAAGCTTCTCAAGTTGCACCAGTTCTTAACATAAACGTCTCCTAGGTTTCATGGTCACAGTTCTTTGCATTAATACAAATAAGATTTGCATTTATCTGACATCTTCTTTCTTTTTTTTAAATCTACAGTTATAGAAACTACTGAAGGAAACACTACTATTGTAAGTACATCTGTGATATTTTCTGAGTTACAGATCCATGTGTTTGTATAGCAAATCTCTTTGGTTGGGAAAGTGGAAATGGATAATAAGCAGTGAATGAACCATGTAAGTTTAGGTCATTAATAGTAGGTTAAAGTGATTCATTGAAAACAGCCTACAGATAACTTCTGCATTGTCCTCTAGAACTACGGTTGACCATATAGCAGGACCTACTATCCCACTCCGTTGCTGCCTCTGAGGCAGAAATACATGAAATTTTAGGAATACCAGCAGTTCTGAAACAGCTGTGCATTTTTGAAGGAACTCCTTTTAAACTTCCTGAACAAACTTTCAGAGTTGCTGGAGGCTGCTGCAGGAGCTGTTGAGTTCATGGTACAGGAAAAAGCCACAGTGTACCAACACCATGAATTGATATAAGATGAAATGTTGGAATTTGTTGATTTATTGATATTGCCGGAAGGTGTTGTTGTTTTGTTTTGCTTTGAATGAAAATGTGCTTCACACAAAATTCTTTCCCAGCTCTACCTGGAGATGTCAAGGATTGAACCACGGTTCCCTTTGTTAACAAGAGAAATGTGTGTCTACAAGATATAATAATGTAACTATAAAAAAGAGGCCGTTTAAAAACTGTTGTTTAATAATGAGTGATAGAGGGTTTCCAGTAATAAAGATAATGACATGGGATTCTAAATTCAGGTTGTAACTGTATCATACAGTAAATGCTATTGCATTGTGTTGATACTTGCCTGAAAAATATGCGTATGAAACATATTCATGTACTCTGAGGTGAAAGTAATGCACAACCATGGTAGCAGGCTCACATAGGATTTTTTAAAGGCATAACATATTCTCCCCTGGCCTCACGTAACCATTTTCATTTTATATTCTGGTTCTTCTTCAGCCCTCATTACATTTCTGATTCTGCCTGTGCCATATGCTAGGACTACTGTGCTGCTTTTGCCTAAATTTCTATAGATTATTTTTGCTCCTTCACACATACATATTTATTAGCTGCTTGCTGTTTAAATAGTGCCTTGTTCTAAAAAGAAATGTCTAGTTTACTTTAATCCAGAGTTGTGAAATACACATACCTTATAAGTAATATATGGTTAAAATACTATCTGTGAAGAACTGTTGGATAGCTCAGTGGCTTAGGCATTAGACTTCTGGTTGTGGAGCCAGAGGTTGGGAGTTTGATTCCCTGCTATGCCTCTTTGACAGGGGCTGGACTTGATGAGCCATAGGGTCCTTCCAGCTCCGCAGTTCTAAGATGATGGTGATTAAAAATAGGTTTGGGGCAAGGTGCATGAATTGAACAAATGTTAGGCCCATAAAAGCAGTGGAATTGATTTAGTATGGCTACAAAGTCCCATTCCATTGATTTGAAAGTTTTAATCAGAACTGTTGTTTTATACATTATGGTCTTGATTGTTAAAGAAACACTTTGATGTGAAAAGCATAGAGCCTTGCGGGTATTCTCAGTTGTGGCTTCCTCCTTGTGGAACTCTCTGCCTAACGAGGTCTGCCTGGCATTTCTCTGTTATCACTTAGGCATCAAATAAAACCCTGTTTATTTCCCCAAGATCCCTAAAATTAACACTTGATACTTGGGTCATATTTTTAAAAGATTATCTGGGAGGCACCTGGCTAGGGAAGGTTGTTGTGCACTATCATGCAGTAAGCAAAAGTCATGAATTTCTTTACTTGAGGTACACTGTGGGGGGAACTACAACTGAAATAATTTATGATTATTTTAGTATTGCTTCATATACTGGCATTATTTAGTATTGGGAGATTTTCATAAATATTTCTCTCGATAGAAAGCAGACCTGGGAACACTACATAAAAAAAAAATCCTCCAGTGTTTTGGAGTTGGACTTTGTCATTCTCAGAATGAATGTTTCCCTGTGCACAAAGGTTGATGGGAAGAAAGCAAGGCAAAACAGTCTAGATATGAAGAGTCTGATATATTCCTTCTGTTTGGGCTCGGGTTTTTTTTTCATTTAACTTTTCAGCACTCCCAAGTTTGCATTTCCAAGACTACTGAAGTGTTAAATGATAGATGCTTGCTATTTTGTATTATATAATGAAGATTTTAATGACATCCAGAAAGAGTAGTATAATGTGGGGATATTCCATTGACAATTCCCATCTGCACTTTGGTGGGTAAATGTACTCATGAGAAAATGAATATTCTGTGATGTTAAGGATGTAGCACAAATGAAATTAAATATGTTCTGTAAATGAGGTCATTCATTTTATTCTATTTTTCTTTTGCCTTTTAAGTGTAATTTGAAGATATTTTCCAGAACAGTTTGCTTTTCTTCTTGGCATTTTAAATGTATGGTGGGAAAATAAAGACACAATCTTGTGAGAAAGGTGCATTTGCATCCACCTACCACTTAGTGGAACTCTGTGAAGATACTTAAGGTGAGGGTGTAAATATTAGCTTTGATGTGCAGGGCCTTTCCAAAATAACTCATATTACATTTTGAGTACTGTAATAAAATATTTCGTTATCTAAATTGTTATATTGTTGAGCTAGGTGACATTAATATACATTATAGCATTCCTGTGTACTAATAATATGTTAAATCGGTTTGGTGTATTTCTAGCTTGAATATATTAATTTCAAAATAATAACTCGTGTTACACTAGAAGCACACAGATTTAAACATTTCCAAAACAGAGAGTACTTCTCTCGATCTTTTGAGTAAATCATTTCAAGATGGCACAATCTGCATAGGATTTGATTTTTTTTAAAAAAAGTAGTTCCTTAATCTTATTTTTGCTTTTAATGCAAATGCAAAGAAGAGTTCAAGGCTGCAGTTATTAAAAAAAAAATCAAGGCCAAAAAGAAAATGTCCAAACTTACTCTAGATCTGCTTTTAGAAAATGCCATGACATGTTTTGAGCTTTGCAGTTTTCTTTTGTCTTTAACATCTGTTGGGGTGTTGTGGAGCAAATTTGTTATTTGCTGTTTGTGAGAAGTGCTTCATGCACTGAATAGCAAGTTGGATTAGACAGCATCCAAAATCACATTATCATCATATTAGAACTGCAGAGCTGGAAGAGATCCTATGGATCATATAGTCCAGCTCCTGTCAAGGAGGCATAGTGGGGAATTGAACTTCCAACCTCTGTTTGATCTCTGCCAGCTCTGTGATTCAAGAGAGAGGTGAAATGGGAAAACAAAATTGTTCTCTTTCTGGAAGGTGTTGTAAAAAGGACATATCTTTGAAAAGAGGATTTTTTTAAAAAAAGTTCAGAATATTTCGGGCTATTTTTCAGAATATAAATTATACTGTTAAAGCACAATTATGTCCTTTCTGTTTTTGAAATAGAAAAGGCCTAATGGCTAACACACATCTGGAATCACTCCCTGAAACCTCTCTCCAGCACAGATTATTGTCCCCTTTTTTCTGTGCCTTCAGCCTGCATACTTCACTTCATCTTCTTTTCCTTCCTAGTTTTACCTAGCCACTATTCTCAGACTTTCAGGTTTTCACTTCAATATTTTCTAATTTTACTTTATTTTTAGTTTTTAATTTTCTCTTTTGTGTTATGATAAGATTTTTTTTTGAAAAAAACCCTACAAAGTAGACCATAGGAAATCAGGTTTTTTCTGCCCTCAACCACCCATGTTACTTTCCCTAATCTTCCCTCCTTGTATTTTCTTGGTCACCATCTCTCAAATCTGCAAATTTTGCCTCCCCTTTTTTCCTAAGTTTTCACTTTTGCACTGTGATGGAAAATGGATAACATACTATGGTGCAAAAGTAATCACATTCTTAAAAATGTAAATGAAGGGTGCAAGAGCAGGTGATATCAAAAGAAAACTAAACAGGAGCACCAGTAAGGCATTGAGGTTTGAAGACTTGGCCAACTGAAAAACATCCATAAGGAAAAAATCATCAAGTGATACACATCTGCAAAGTGCATTGATCAGCACCACATCAGTATAAGACTAGAATGCACACAAGTAGATTCTACTTGGAAGCAAATAGGAACAAAACACAGCAAAAATATACCACCGCTGGTGTAAAAAAAAACCTGAGAAAGCAAGATTTTGTGGTTCTACTTTGATGCCAGTGTCAGCCTTGCATCACGTGGACCCAGTGGTGCAGTAGTGGTGGTATCGGGGCAAGGATGAAGAAATGCTGTATGTGGGTGGGCCCTAAGAGAATGCAACGATTATATAGATAAGCTTATTTATTTTATTTCAAAATATTTTTATCCTGCTTTTCTCCTTAAAAAGGATCCAGGGCAGCTTAGATTTCCATTCAGACTTCTTGTGTTGTTATCGGGTAGTCATGTAAACCTTAATAGTACAATCAAACATTTACAAAAGTAGTCAGTAATTAAATCAGTAATTACAATATGCATGTCTCGGCATAAATATGTGGCTGTCAGGTCTATGGCATTGAAGGGTTTAAACCAAGACTTATGAAGTTGAGTGTCAAGACAATCTGATTCTGTCTGTTTAAAATGAGAGTGATGTTTTTATTTTATTTTTTGCTTGTTAGGACTTGCAAACAATCATTAACAAACTTGTTTTTTACAAGTCTCCTAAAAAAACCACAGAAGCTGATTTTGAGAAAATGCTTCTTGCAGAATACACTAGGATGTTGTAGTACTTTTCACAGAGGAATTTATATGAACTCTGTCAGTTCAGACCATTTTAAAGCTAAATCTGGATTGGACTTTGGAAATTATGCTTCAGGGAGCCATTCTAGCTATTATAGCCACTGCTGAAGTTATAACAAATGAAAGAAAATGCTTCTTCCTACAGCTGTTAATAAACACAGCCAATGTCTTGCTTCTCTGCTTTATGAACCCAGGTTTGCTGATGGCTTGAAGATGATGATGTTAGACTAATGCCTAGATAGCTGTTCTAGTCAGCAGAGTGTCTCTTAAGAAGGAACTCTGTCTATTAGGCAGGCTGTGAATGTGTTCTCTGTAATGAGTTAGACTCTTCCTTGCAAGTTTACTCATTGAACATAATCATATGTCACAGCAGAAGCCATGGGTTATGGTGGGTTTTTAAAAAATTGAACTCTTATTTGTTTAACTGGTCTCTGGAAGCATGATATGCTACAGCTATCCAAAAATTGCATCCACAGTGTGTTGCTAGCTTGCAAACTCTGACTTGTTTAAGCGATGTCTTGTCACATAGGCTGAACCCATAGTCATGGGTTGCCTGTGACTTGTTTCTTCAGCTGGTAATCCTGTGTAGCATCTTATAAACGGAAAAGAGAAAAACAGACAGGTTAAGCAAATGATGATTACTATGAACCAAGGTTTATGGGCATGTTCAGATACACCCATATTCATTAACCTAATATTACCTGGATAGATCTTGTGATTCTTTGGAACTGAAGTAAGCTTGTTGCATGGCAATTTGTTCTCAGTATATTTTTTGCTGAATTATAGACTGGAAGGAGCTGAAGCCAATTATCCCTCTCCCAAGGTTTTACAGATTTAAGCTCTACATATTGAAACCAACCAATACATTTCCAATACCAAAATGTATTGGAAAATCTGAAATATGGATATTTCTCTCCCTAATCATGCTATCCTTTATTTCATAGGTTGAAGGCAAAATTTTGCCACATCAAGAAGCTCCAGCTCCTCCAAATCCTTCTGGCAGATGTCCTATCTGTCGCTGGAACCTGAAGCACAAGTATACTTATGAGGTAAGTAGTTCTTATTATGAGGTCTACCAAAAAAAGGTTTGTCAGGTTGAAGGACTGGCTGTGTTGCATTTTCAAAGGATAAACCCTGTTTGTAGCTGCCACGTGTTTGTCGTTTTAACAATCCTGGTATGCACCAAGATCAGCTGGGAGCACAACCAGCTCCTCATTAATTAGCAGTAATTTATTGCCATGACTTGTGTGTTTCACTTAATACAAATGTAAATTGCCAATATGATTCTTTCCACTGACTCTTAATCATGTTATGGCAGAATAGTTCCCATAATTCTGTACCAGGTGTTGTCTAGCTAGATGCACCTGGATAATAACCAGCTTTATGGACATCTCATGGAATGCCAAAAGAAATAACAGCTTGTTGAAAAGCAGAATTGTATCTGTAATCTGTATCAGTATTGTAGAGGATTAGCCTGCTCCCTCGATCGTTAGCTGTTCCATGACATAATTTGGGATTTGCACACATTTGTGCTCAGGCCTGTGTATAGTATTGGAGATATTGTCTGTGAACGTTTTTCCCATTCATATGATATCAGTGCAGGTTCCATATTCCATATGGGGGAGGAGAAGTGATGGTGGTACACGTCTGTGCAGGCCTTGGAGAATAGTGGCACCCTGCATCTGTCATTCTCTTATATTTAACATTGGATTTGTAGTTCTTTTAGAGTCCACACTGATAATAGTCTTAGTTTATATTTGAACTTGGGTTGAAATTTGCTGGGAAACATCAGAATGTTTGAAGTATATAAAGGCACCTGGCATTTGATCAGAATAAATCTGTAGTATGGTGAGTCAATTGTCCAGCACCAAAGTATTTCCCCCTCTTAACTGCCAAATGATATTTCATTTATTTTTATTTTCCATAGTTAAATACTGCCTTTTTGAAAACTCAGTCAGGTAATTTACAGTTTAACATACTAGTTTACAATACGAAAGGGAAAGATGCAAAATCAAATAACGAAGGTATTGTTTTCAATATAATGATATATATAATGATCAGTAAATAAGGCAGATCTTGGGGAAAGAGAACTAAGAAGAAAAGGAAGTTTAAGAGCGAGTGAGAAGTTAAGCCTTTAAGGTATTATAAGGAAATATTTCGATTATAAGTTCGTTTGCTAATGTATAATATGAGAAACAAAAAGGTTACATTAAAGAGGTTATTCAAAGTCTGGAATAGGAGTGGAAAAAATGCAGTATTAGAAGAGAAAAGGAAGGGAACCAGACTAGGACACATTAAAGATAAGGAAACCAAAGCTACAGAATGTTAATGTCAGTGGGATTAAGAGGTTACAGATACAAATGCATCTGGAGAAAAAAAAAATAACTGATGAGATGGCAGGCCCAGTTTTAAAGAAAAAAAGGAAAGCAAGAAAAATAAGGAGTTGAAAACGCTTTAAATAACTTAGTGGTGACGATCTTGTGAATCAGCTTTCAAGAAAGCAGGTAGGGAAGTACTTGAGACATGGAATTAAGAGCATTTGCTCTACTCATGTTTTTAAGAACCAGAAGTGAGCAGGCTAGTGTAGAAGACAGTGGGAAATGGTAGGCAAATGTCAGATATTTTGAAAGTGGTCATGATGTACCATGCTGTGAGTGTTAAATCCAAACTACAAATGACAGTAAAGACATGGCTTAATTGTAATTGTATCTTTAAACAAAAACCAGCACTGCACATTGAACTTCTGGGAGGTTCAGCTTCAAGGAGGAATTCTTGTCAAGCCATGGTAGTGGGTGATGGCTAACTCTCCTTTCCCACAGTCCTGGGAAGGAGGGGGTCAGCATTTGCTGTTTGGCAATCTTTTAAAAACCTGCATTGTTAAGCCATCACTGTAGGTTGCATATGAGACAATAGAGGCTTGAGGCAAAGATGATGAGCATCCGTGTGAAAAAAGTATATAATGTTGGTGGGAAGAATTACTCTGCTAGTGAACGCATAGAACTGCATGATCAAAAGTGATATTGCACAATATGTGTCGAACTGATGCCTGTTGAAGAATTTTTGAAATAAACATGGGATGGAATCCTGTTATGCTCCACCAGAGTGTAAAGCCCTGCTGGCACAGTAACTGGGAATCTTTCTTTTGCGCAAGCTTTGCCCTTATATAAGCTGATATCTCCTATTAAGAATGCCTAAGTGATGCCTGCACAAGGTGTTCCTGAAAAAGCTGCATAAAAGTCAAACCATTCATGTCATAGTGTCGCATGAGCAGTCTGCTCCGAACAAGATTCTAGCCTTTGTCATTGATTATAATAGGAGTAAAGACCATGTTCCTCTCCAGAAAGTTGTTGGGCTGCAATTCCCATCAGCTGTAGCCAGCAAACTCAACAATATCCAAACACTTTCTCTGGGTTGCAGTGAAGAAGTTAGTATCTTCTGTTTTAATATTATTTTCCATGTGGAAGAACATAATGTTAAGTAGACAGATTGTTCAGAACAGTTCCAGCGCTAAGTATATAAACATTTCTGCAAAAGCAGATGATCTGATATCGTCGGCCACACAGAATTCCTTAGAAATTATTCACCTCCCACTACAGTTGGCAGATTTAGTAAGGCAAAAATAAGAGAGCAATGTCTGTCCCAGGGAAGGAAGGGGTGGCATTGTGTTTTGTGAAGTTGTACTGCTATCTTATAAGGGCAGTTCCCTTGAAACGAGAGACACCAGGAATACCTGCTTCTCATTGCTGTCCCCTGCACACACACAGTTGCAGAGCTATTACCTTATTTTTAACATCAGCTGTTGTTTCTTACTCTTCAGTACAGTATATAGATTTTTTCTTATCCTCATAACTAGCTTGTGAAGCAGGTTTGGGTTAAGGATTGTAGTGTGTCAAGTTTGTGAAATAAGCTTCGTGTTCTTGTATATCTAAACCTAAAATTTCTCTCTGTTTTATGACAGTGGCTTCTGTGTACCACTTTTTAGGTGGAAGGAGAATAACATTCCTTTAGTCTGGTCTTATACAATAGGAAATAGGTCATCCTCTCATTGGCTGATAAAGAATAAAGTGTGCTGCTTATATACTGCCCCATAGCACTTAAAGCACTCTGGGCAGTTTACAATTTAATTATGCAAGCTACATGTTGCCCTTCCCCCAGCAAGTTGGGTACTCAATTTGCCAACCTTGAAATGATGAAAGGCTGAATCAACCTTGAACCAGCTGCCTGGGATTGAACTCAGATCATGAGCAGAGCTTTGGCTGCAATACTGCAGTTTAACCACTACACTATGCGGCTGAATATCCTTCACTTACCATCTATTTGCCAGGTTGAGAGCTAGGGTACATTGGGAAGTATTTTTGGTTGATTCTCCATAGCTACTGAATTTCCTGACCATTACAAATGTCTTTCATGGGTTTAATAAGACTGCAATATTTCTTTTGATGGGAGCTACACTTCAGCTGTCACTGTTGCAGCAATATTATACGATACCACTCTGTTGAATTTTTAGTAGATAACTTTAATTTCATCTAGTGTTACCAGCTGCAGGTCAGTTTTTAACTGAGCTTTCTATGTGTATTGAGGAGCAGCATGGTTTTAAGATGAAATACCAGCCTTTAGTCATACCAAATAGTGCTGCTCAGTTCTCAAATAGGGTTGTTTCAGCAGAAATCCTTTAGTGAAATTGTAAATGTTATCTGATTTCATATATAGTCTGGTTTTAGGGTCTGTGTCTAGTGTTCATTTGTCTGAGTGCTACTTTATTTGGTTCATACTAGTTAGTCATTAAAGAAATGGGAGTGCCTGACCACCTTGTCTATCTCTTGAGAAACCTATAAGTGGGACAGGAAGCAACAGGTAGAACTGGATATGGAACAACTGATTGGTTCAAAATTGGGAAAGGAGTACGACAAGGCTGTATATTGCCCCCCGGCTTATTTAACTTATATGCAGAATACATCATGCGGAAGGCTGAACTGGAGGAATCCCAAGCCGAATTAAGATTGCCGGACGAAATATCAACAACCTCCGATATGCAGATGATATCACTCTGATGGCAGAAAGTGAGGAGGAATTAAAGAACCTTGTAATGAGGGTGAAAGAGGAGAGTGCAAAAAGCAGCCTAAATCTCAACATCAAAAAAACTAAGATCATGGCCACTGGTCCCATCAGCTCCTGGGAAATTGAAGGGGAAGATATGGAGGCAGTGACAGATTTTACTTTCTTGGGCTCCATGATCACTGCAGATGGAGACAGCAGCCACGAAATTAAAAGACTCCTGCTTCTTGGGAGGAAAGCGATGACAAACCTTGACAGCATCTTAAAAAGCAGAGACATCACCTTGCCAACAAAAGTCCGAATAGTCAAATCTATGGTTTTTCCTGTTGTGATGTATGGAAGTGAGAGCTGGACCATAAAGAAAGCAGACCGCCGAAGAATTGATGCCTTTGAATTGTGGTGCTGGAGGAGACTCTTGAGAGTCCCCTGGACTGCAAGGAGAACAAACCTATCCATTCTAAAGGAAATCAACCCTGAGTGCTCACTGGAAGGACAGATCCTGAAGCTGAGGCTCCAGTACTTTGGCCATCTCATGAAAAGACTCCTTGGAAAAGACCTTGATGTTAGGAAAGTGTGACGGCAAGAGGAGAAGGGGATGACAGAGGATGAGATGGCTGGACAGTGTCATTGAAGCAACCAAAATGAATTCGACACAACTACGGGAAGCAGTGGAAGATAGGAGGGTCTGGCGTGCTCTGGTCCATGGGGTCACGAAGAGTCGGACAACGAGTTAGTCATCAGTGGACTAGTTTGCCTGGGCCATATTTTTCAGAGTGGAATGTGAAACTCTTGTACCGGCTGAGCTGTGCTCTCTTGGATAAGGTGTAAGGCTTCCTCCTGCTGCATACTAATAATTCACTATGTGAAGAAAGTTACTGCCTTTCTGGCTTATTGATCTTGGTGGACTAATCCCTGTACTATATAGCCAACAATGTCAAGATTGATGACATGGCCTTTAGTAGGGAAAGTGCTCTGTTGATAAAAATTGAAGGAGTCTGTATCAATATTGCGGCTCTGCAGACTCAAATACCCTTTTTGATGGGCAGTTGCTCCCACTCATCCCAAAAGTAGTATCCCTCACACAGATATATGGAGAAGTTGCTTCCTGTTTCAGAGGGTACAGTTGTCATTTTCTTCTTCATTTTCTTTTCTTTTTAGAATTACCCTGCCTGCTTCATTCACGTGTATAGATCAACTCCTTTCCAATGGTTAACTCTTTGGGAGGGAAATGCCAAGAGAAGTTGAGTTCTGTAAACATGGTTTTATAACCATTAATCTGTCCTGTGAAATAGAGTGATTTTTTAAAAAATCATGTTCCACAATTTGCATTAGCCGTGCAACATTGTCATTTAATATAGCCATTCCTGAGAAGAATTGACCATATCAGTTGTGATATCCTGCTATAATATATGAATGCATATGTGTCACCAAGAATAGAACAACTGAGTTAAAGAATGCCAGTAAAATGGGGATTGTAATAACACACACACACAGAGCTTTTCACATTATTCATTTGAGACGACTTGACAACTGACGAGTCTGGGCCAGCCGAGTTTGAACTCTGGAGGACATTTAGCTGAGTCTTGTGTAAGTCACAGCATCAGTGCAGTGACTTGAAATTTGAAGTTTGTTTTATGACTTTGGCAAGAAAGACCTGATGGCATCACTTATTCTTGGAGGGAATGGGCTGCTCTGGTATGAATTGGTGTTTCTTTTGTTATCAGTGTGAGATTTTGTGGATTACAGTCTTATCTACTGAAGAAGTGAATTGTACCAGAAGAAAGGTACACACCTCAGTTTATTTTTATGTTATATGCAAACTGCCCATAGTAGACACAGTCTAGATGGGCGGTATATAAATCTAATAATTAAAAATAAATAAATAATGATTTTGGAGTTTTTTCTTTATCAGTTTTTTTGCCTTTGCCTCCAAGTAGCTAATCCATGTTTAACCCCCTTGAGTGAGATGGATGCATTCCAGAGTAATTGGTTTGTCAAGACTGGATGCAGCATGTGAATTAGAGAGTTCTTTGTTTGAGTCATCGCTCTTGCATAAACACCTTAATGGGATGAAGGATTTCAGTGTGCCAGGAAAGCTTGAGTCCAATTCCATCAGGAAGCTAGACTGTAGAAAGCTGTATAAATGCAGAGTCCTAAAATTGCTCGTAACTTTGTTCTTAATTTCACTCATTTGATTACCATTACAAATAAAAGTAGTGGTTATACTGGAGGATTGAGTTGGATAATAGTATTCTTGCACATTGAGAAGTGATGGTTTGGTGTCCCAGAAGCATGCCTAGAGAAGCACAGATCTTGTTTAACTAAAAAGATAGCATGTGCAATAAGATGAAAGTGTGTTGACTCTATAAACTGTCACTTGAAATCTCTTGGGTTTTTTAAGTCAAAATGTGATAACTTGTTAGCAATGTATGCACCCTCAGATATTGGTTCTGCCCATGATATTGGTCAGTTTGATTGCAGAGAATGTGCTGTTCATATTGGACATGGTTTATACAGCAAAATAAATCAAATACTCTGTGGAGATGAAGGCAAAACATGTTTTCTCCTCCCTTGCTTGGAACATGATTAATCTGACTAGGCAGTAAATGTCACCTCACTTTGGCAGCACAGACCAGAGACAGAACTGTAGCCTTTGCTTATTAGCCCTGAATTAATTCAATCCAAGTTGTTTTAATCAGATCCTACAGATTACAAGGGTGGGAATCTGAGTTCAGCCTCTCCCAGGCGCTGTCCAGTGATTAAAGCAAAATCTTTGGTTGCAGTCTTGGCTGCCTACTACTAGCACACAATGTTAATTTCATGGAACATGACGGCAATGTGCAAATCTGCCAGGATATTCTTTTTCTCTCTCCTTTAACCCTTTTACATTTCTGTTTGGTTCTTCCTTTCCCTAAAATCTGGCTGTATCTCTTGCATTCTGTGTCCCCGTATTTTAGATAAGTCTGTGTGAAGACAGTAGGACAGTCAGAGCTTACTGCGTTTGGGACCTTTTCAAAGTTGCTGTAACCTTTTGTTAACAAGCAGCAGTCTCAAGCCAAATGACTTCAAGCTTATACAGGGTTGAAATGGGTGGGACCCGATAGATGTGTTTTGAACTGACATTTACAAGGAGAAGCAGATTGGTTGCTGCTTGAATTTGATTAAACAAAATGTGGAAATTGAGCCCTCTCTGTGGAAAACAGTGGAGATAAAGAAATTGCATTTTCACCACCACCTGCTCTTTTTCTATATTTAAAATGTATTACTAGCTTCATGGCACTTTAGAAAGCTTAAGAATACAGTAGGTCATTAACCTAGAATATAATGTGGATAGAATTTTCCTGAGTGATAGATCAGAGTTGCAAGAGAGGTAGGTACATATATTTAAAAGAAGTAATTTATTATGTGATTTGATACAGTTTCCTTGCCTCAAAGGGAAAATTAACTATTATGTGTTTTCTAATCAATAATGATCATGTGCCATCAAGTCAATTCTGACTTCATGGCAATCCTTTTCAAGGTTTCCCAGGTAGAGAGAACTCGGAAGTGGTTTACCATTCCCTTCTTCTGGGGGCACCCTGGGACTGTGCAGCTTGCCCAAGGCCACACGGGCTGGCTCTACTTGCAGGAGGTACAATGGGGAATCAAAATCCCAACCTCTGGCTTTGCAGCCACATACCTAAACAACGGAGCTATCCAGCCAGCTATTCATTAGATTAGTCACCATTTTTAATTAAGTTTTATTTGTTGTTGCATGTATTGTCACAGATTATATCCAAGTCCAGGTCAAATATGGGTTGATAAAACGTTTTAATTTTCCTAGACCTTTGCATTATTATTTTTAATTCTGCTCCTTATTGGTTATATCACCACGTATATCTTGCTCATTTAATTATTCCATTGTTTTAGTGATTGGTATGGATTTTGAATCATATAAAGTAGACTGAAGAGTAGGGTGCAGATGTTAAAATAAATTTTGCATTTGAATTGTGTGAAACTGGAAAGATGTTGGACTAGATGCAGCCCTTCCTGATTAAAAACCTGGGACGTAAAACCATCTGGATATATCCTGAGGACTGTTATCTATTCATTAGATGTTTCTCAAGTAGTTCTTAAGCGAGTAGAGGCTTACTGAGCTGCAGTTTACTTAGTGGGCTTGGCAAAAAACAGATCAAATTTTGAGTCTTTATAACATTCTGTGCTTAAATTGCTCAAAATATGCTCTCACTTCAGACAGTTCTCTATTTCCAGTTATGGTTTTTTTTATATAATACTTGTAAAACCAGCAGCCTACAACAAAATGGGAGGAAGAGTTTGATTAGATTAGCAAGCGATCACACTTGGCACAGAACTTCTTGCAATACACATCACAAGCTTGTCCAGTTCAGAGATAATACATATAAAATGTTTGCTGTAATCCGAGATTCTTGAGCGCCAATTCATTTGAAGTCCCTGAAGATGTTTTCATAATGCCCAAGTGAACTGCCAGTGTCACTAGATCGACTCTTAGTTACAGATATTTTCACCTCTAATGGTTGTTGTGGGTTTTTCAGGCTCTTTGGCCGTGTTCTGAAGGTTGTCCTTCCTAAATCCATAACAATCATTAGATCCCGGCCGTGAAAGCCTTCACGAATACATTTTCAACTCTAAATTAACTCCTTATGTGAAAGGTTTTGCATTGCTGGAACTGCTGGGTTTGCTGTTCTAGGAAATTCCACTCCTGTCCCAGTTTCCAAGTCAGTCTCAAATATGCCTTCATTTTTAAATGGCATCTGTCATATTGACAGGGTTCATTCTTATCTCCATTGCTGAAACTCCTCCCTGTAGCAGCTACAGTAATGTATAAATTGGGCTTTGCATTACTGAATATCTACTCTTACGTCTTTAATCTCAATCCACTCTAGGAGAACACTAGTTAAGCTTTTAACTGGTGTTCTCCTAGAGTGGATTGAAATTAAAGACGTAAGAGTAGATATTTAGGTATCTCCTCAAAATATCTGGCTATTTAAACAGTTTAGTCACTCCTGAGGTCATTTAGAAGCAGTAGTTCCCAACCTTCGGTCCCCAGATGTTCTTAGACTAAAACTTCCAAAAGTGGTGTGTTGGCCAGGATTTCTGGGAGATGTAGTTCAGGAACATCTAGGGACCCAAGGTTGGGAACCACTGATCTTAAGCAACACTGTTATGCAAACTTTTTTCCTAGGTGATCATTGCTTCAGGATCATTTTCTGAGTTGAAAGCTCTGAAATAACATCCAAGATAAAGCAGCAGTATTACTCTCTTTTTTTAGAGAAGAGGTTTTTAAAAAATATCTTTGAAAGAGGCCATTGCATTGCGTTCTCATATGTGTTGTTAAGAACAAAGGCAACATGTAGCAGAATTGGTCTAAACTTTGTTTCTCTGCTTGAAAAGGACGGGGATTGAACTATAGCTCCCAAAATTCTAGGAGTTGCAGTTCAAAAAGTAACTTTTCTAAGCTCTGTTTTGAATGAAATTTAAGAAGGGATCAAAATCCTTATGTTTCAGAATGGGAACAGATTTTAATTGATACCTGGGGTATCCTCGGATCTCAATTTATTTTTAATGTATATTTTGTATTTTATCTAGAATTTATAATGATTTATATTTAATTTCTCTCTTAAGAATGGTTTATCTACAAAGTGTACTGTTTATTATAGTGCAATGTGGGGGTATTTAAGAAGAAACTGGCCTGTTGCCGTCGATGGTATCTGTTCCTTCTGCCTTGAGTCAACCCTTGCATTGTTGGGCAAGATAAGAGGTCTGGGTTTTGGCCTTGAAGGTGAAGCAGATGGTGTAACTTGATAACACCCAGTAGTGTTGTGGGACCTCTTTGTTCTAGAGGTTTTCAGTATTTATCTTTCTCTTGTTTCTCTATCACTTTTGCACAACCAGTAGCTGCATAGTTAAATAGTCAGGCTCTAATGTTCTGTGTTTGTTTTTTCCCTTTGTTTTCTTAGGATGTGTTATTACTAAGCCAGTTCATACGCTCTGATGGAGGGATGCTGCCTCGGAAAATCACAGGCCTTTGCAATGTAGAGCACAGGAAGATTGTTGTGTGTGTACAGATGGCACACCGAGCAGGTACATTTGGGAACTACTCCTTTTCTGTTTTATGTGGCATTTTAGGATAGGCAGAATGTACAGTACTGCATGCAGGAACTGGGCCACCAAATATAACTGGGATTCAGTTGCCCTAAATGTCATGAACTGAAGGGTGTGCCTTTCCCAGTTTCCCCGCAGAAGCAGAACAAATATGCAGGTATTCCTTCCAGACATGTGGCTGAGTTTCATAATTGGGTACAGGTGTGACTTGCAGATTTAGATAAAAGTAGTTGAGTTTCAGATTTAGATACTACTGAAGGTTATTGGTTGGATACCTCTACCCTGTGTGGCATATAAACAGTCCATAATGAATTAGGCTTAATGCTGCAGAGTAGGTGGACAATATCCTCTTAGTGGCCTACATATAATAAAGTAAATCAGTGGTAGATGGTCAGGAACATCTGACATTTCTTCTGTGGCCTACAAAGTTTGTGAAACAATTCAGAAACCAAGATTTGTGGTCATTTTGTGTGAAATGCTGTGCAAATAAATATATGGCATCCAGGTGAGGTTTCCAGTAACTGAGGATTGGTAATTCCCCCTAACACAGGTCTGTGCTGTCTCATTATGTTATGTGTTATGTTCTTACTTGCTTTAAGTTCTAGCGATACCCTTTAGCTGCAGCTGTTTCTCTACATAAGAACGTATGTTCATGTTTGGTCATACTGGTGTCTCAAATTCCACCCTCCCGTTGTTTCAGGATTGCTACCAAATCATAGGCCTAAGCTTCCAGAAGGATTTGTTCCAAAATACAAGACGAAGTTCAACAGGTTAGTTGTATCTGTCATAAAGGATTTGTTTTCCTTTACTTTTTTCAGAACTAGGATGGGTGGGTTGAAAACAGCAGATCTATTCAGGAACCAGCTCTTGTGATGCAGAATGGCTCAAACTGTCAGGCAGGCTTCTGCAGAATGCAGATGTTGAGTACAAATAAGTTTTTACATTTTGTTGATAATATGTAATCAAGGCTCAGTGTTGATGCCAATCCAGCTGGATTTGTTAAAGAGGAGGGGTGGGATTGTCAATTTCTGACTGTTGTAAGTTTGGTTCCCAAAAGCTTGAAATGGAAAATGAGGTATCTAGGAATTAGGAGGACAAGGAGAGATCTTAGGATGTGGGCAGTACATAAGTATGATAGTACAGACATTATTTCCATTTTCCATTTGTTTCACACAAACTGTATTTCATATAAATAATCTAGTTTATATTGACCTTATATGTGCAACACCACCTCCTTTCTCTGCTCACCTTCCAAATGCCCCCTGCACTTAATTTGCCTATCCAGTCATTGTTGTAAAGGTTGAGCACTGTTTCAGGGGTGGGAGAGAGAAATGGTGCTGTGGCGATCACTGTAATGTTCTTTGCTGGTGTGAGCAGCAAAACAAGAGGGGCTGGCTCGGTATTAACAGTAGGAGGCAGAAGGAACAGGAAGGAGGAGCTCATTAGATTTGTTGCCCCTTTTGTCCTGGGTTGGTTCCTCTTTTGTCTCCAGTTTGTAGTTCACCCACAGTTTGCCCTTCCTCTGTGGCTCTCTTCCTTCTCCATCCTGTCCTCCCCCATTGCTGAACACCCCCTTGCCCCTTAATGGAGAAAAGTAAACCCCCTGTTGCCTCTTCCGCTTTGCTCTCCGTTAAGAGGTGGTAATCCTCTATTTATGACCTCGCCTTCTGTTTCCATGGGGATGTCAAAGCAGTTTATGAAGTTCATATGAGCAAGCTGTGGGGTTACTAAAGGCCACAGATATGCTGCTTGGGAAAGCAGAGAGACTCCAGGTTGCAGCTTAACATCCCTCTTGCAATGGTGGGTCCAGACCTCCATTCGTTTGCTTTGGATGTTGTCATTGTTTGTTTGTTTGTTTGTTTGTTTGTTTGTTTGTTTGTTTGTTTATTAGATTTATATCCCGCCCATCTGGTCTGGTTGCATGGTTTCTCTAATGATAGTGTTCTGGAGAAAAATCGGGTTGTTTGTATAAGCAGAGGGGAAGGCTAAATTTAACATAATTCCTTCTGTGGTAACATGGAATATAATGGTGATCAGATATTTAAAGATAATTTCATTAAACAATTGAGTGTTGCATTTGGATTAATAGTTTATTCCTTATTTACTAGTACTACTTAGTTACTGATACAAGTGTTTTAAGAGAGTATGTTTTTTCCACGTGTGCATGTATATTGAATATGTGACTATATGAGTAGTTGGAATTTTTTAAAATAAAAAATAGATTCTTGGAGCTATCTAGTGTGCTGAGATGGGGTGCTTGGCTACACAGCCAGGGTCTGACTCCCCACTGATCTTTCCAGGAGAGGGATCAACCAAGATTACCTGGAGCATGTGAAACTATTGGGGTTACATTACATGTGGAAAGAGAAAATTTCCCAAAAATTCATTTTTTTTCTGGGGGAAAGCATACTTAGAAGTGTTTTCATTTTATCATAAGAACTCTGGTGTTCCTTAGAGATGTAATATTTGTGAAAATTTCCATTTTTCCAGGGAAAAAACATTTTCATTTTTTTTCCTGGAAAAAACTATTTTTTTTCAGAAATTTTGCATCTCTAGTTACATACCTCTGTTAACTTGGGCAAGCTGCACAGTCCCAAAGTGCCTACCACAAACTTTGCTGTAAGAAGATCAGGTCTGAGTCTCTTGAGTTCCACACAGTGGTAGCTTAACTCAGAGGTCCCCAACTCCCAGTCCGTGGCTTGGTGCCAGTCCGTGGCCTGAGCCGGACCGGGCCACAGAGAGAGACCTCCCACCCCCACATGCACTCTCCCCCAGAGCCTGTTTGTATCTGCATGTGAGCGCCCATGTGCCCGCATGAACACTGCACCGCTTTTCGCGCATGCACACAAGTGCTGCACCACCCTTTGTGCATGCACACAAGCGCAGACACATGCCTTCGTGCATGCGCACAAGCGCAGGGGCTGCCCCGCCTTCCCCAGCCAATCCGCGGGGCGAAAAAGGTTGGGGACCACTGCCTTAGTTCACTTGCTGTAAAATAACTGAAGAAAGCAGAAAGTGATAAATTGCATTCACATACCATGGAACTCACAAGTTTTTAATTCAGGCAAATTTATTTTAAAAAAACAACAACAGTAGCATGTAAACAGGAACATCTACTGTATAACCAAACTAGTCTGGTGTCTTCCTGTCATCCTATTTCCTTGTTTTCCGTTGCCTTTTCTGCCCAGAAAGAAAACTGGAGTGTGGAAAGGGATGGAGGCAGTGTTGGTCGAGGTGAATGTTAGGAATAGATGTGGCAGCAAAGGAAAGAAGAATATTTACATGTGGCCAGAAGTATTGATAGTAGGAAGGTTTCACAGGAACTGGAATTGAAGTTGGGAATGGGGTTGAGGGCTTAAGAGTTGAGCTTCTTAAGGTGCTGTTAGGAACGCTGCTGTAGTCCCTCACAGTATTGTCTTTATCAGCTGGAGGTAGAAGGCTCTGTGTTTTTGGAATCTTGCCATGTTTCAGCCACTACGGCGGTGCTGAGGGGTTTGGCTATGTGCCTACCCCCACCTGTGCCTCCCACGTTGATCTCTGAAACAGCCAGTGATGCAGAGGACAGGAGACTTTTTAACCACTTCCTTTCTGCAGCTCTAGGAGGTTAGGTCATGACACACTGTCAAAACTGCCAGGTCCCATATTCTTCAGAGCAGCATCAAAAGAGGCAAGCAAGTGTGTTTAAAGCACAACCCCTCCTCACCCCAGCTTGAAAGGTTCCATTTTGCCATGGTCTTGTTCACTCCTCTTTGCTTTCACCTGTAAGATTGTTGCAGTGTTTGCAGCATCTTTATACAGTGGTGCCTCGCTTAACGAGCGCACCGTACAACGACGAAATCGCATAGCGATCCCTTTTTTGGAATCGCTAATGCAATCGCTCAATGTTTTTTTAATAGGGCAAAATTCGCTTTGCGAAGACCGGTAAGCGTTTCGCAAAACGAAGCCCGACGATCAGCTGTTAGGTGGACAAAATGGCCGCTGGAAGCCCGGAAATGGCCCAAAATGGCCGTGCGCAGCGTTTTCGCGCCCTCGTTAAGCGAGGGGAGGGCGCGAAAATGGCTGCCAGCCATTAAGAAGCATCGCTGAATGGTGAGTATTCGGCCCATTTGGAACGCATTAAACCATGTTTAATGCGTTCCAATGGAATTCCCTGCCCCGTTCAATGATGCTTCAGTGCTATGCGAGGCACCACTGTACTCAGTTGCTTAGGACACATTACAATATTATCACCATCTGGAGGTCTCTGAATAGCTTGCTGGTGGGAATGGGTGAGTACATAAGTGACCGGATCCTTCATATGAAATGAATATCTTATTTTACATGGTGAACCAAATGATTGTCATATCTGAATCAAGGATAATGTTGTTATACTTACAGATATTCCTGAAGTATAAACTTGAAGTTGGCTTTCTGCCTTATTTCATTTGCCCATCTTACCTTTGGACAACTGGATTTTGAACACAAAACCATTAAAAGCCACTTTATAACCATCACTAGTCTAACCAAGTGTTGTCAACACTGACTCAGTGCAAGCTGATTATTTTTCCTAGCCCTACATTAAGATCCTTGGTATTTCCACATAATCTCCCATTTAATTACAAACTAAGCTGGCCTTGCTTAGCCTCCAGAATATTCTACCTTGTATAAGCAAGAAGCTAGGACAGGTGAGTGAAGGTTGCTTCGAACTGGTTGAAATTTCAAAATTATGTTTTCGCATTGAAATTATCCCTTTATTACACATTCTCTTGGTTTATTATTGGCTTTGTCTAATATGGAAATGCCATACACTGTGAGCAGTCATATGTAGTAATGGATCCAACATGTGTTTCTAAACGCATACCAGGGTCAGCTAATGATACTGCATATTGTTCTACTTCTGGTATCAAACATAAAAATCAAATTTGGTCATGCATTCAGATAAAATGCGGCTACATGTCAAAATTTGGCCAGTATTTGATAGCCAAGTGAGCGGTTATTTTTATTTTATTTTTTTTTAAATTAAGAGCAAGCAATCTGTTGGGGCACCTGGATTGGCCAGTTACTTTCTACTCTCTTTCACAGCCGCTATCAGGTTAGTGAATTGTTCAACCAGGAAGAATCAGAAAAGGAAGCCCTCATTGTTCAGGCAAAATTCCAACCCACACAGGAAATCTCTTGTAACACTTCCTATCCAGAAAGGTCCAGTAGTCAGGCTGCATAGACAGAACTAGGCTAGTGGTTGAGAAGGCAAGCAAAGAAAGATGTTTCTCTTCATGCAAGCTTTCCTTTAATGATCGGCTATCTGAGAGGGGTTTTAAATGGATGGAGTGTGGCCTTGTTACTTTGAATGTGGCTTTTGTTTACCATTTTTAGTGTGCTATTTTTTGATTCTTTTTTAATATTTGTAGACATGCTGTTTTTAGCTTTTAAATGTTATCTTTTAATGATGTAAGCCACCTTGGGTACTTTTTAAGGAGAAAGGTGGTCTGAAAGTATTTTAAATAAAATAAATTTATGATAAACTACTGTGAAAATAGTAATTTCAGGCTTCTGATTTTGCATGACAGGCTGCATGTCATTGCAACTGTTAACACAGCTTTTTTAGACCTTTCTAATTGGATTCCTGTCTCCAGCTAAGAGGTAAAGGGAGAAAAAGCGAAATGCATCTTACAGGCCTCTTGATTCAAAATCAGGCTGCTTGTATTGCCTTTCCATCATACACTAAGCCTGGTTTATCCTGTGCAGCAAAAGTGCTCTGGGGAGTGCAGAAGGCTCTACAGACTTGCTTGAACGAACCAAGGAAGTCTTACGTCTGCAATACCATATTTAGGCATATTTATAATCCCTCATGGATATGGCACAACGAGAAAAATGGCACCATACCTTGGTAACACAGAGTGCAGTGAACCTTTTGGCTAACAAAACAGAGGCCTATTGGTTGGAGCTTGTTTGGGCTCCTTCACACAAACAGGAAAACAGCATTGGCTTTTATTTAACACGTTTAATGTACAAGGGCCTCAAAATGAAAATAACTGAAATTGACTCCTTGATGGGGATGAGATGCATGCATTTCCGATCTATGTAATTCAATTCATGCCTTCACTAGGACTGTTTGCAGCAAAATAGTAAGAGTTAGGAGCTAGCTAAATTGTAATAACAGTTTTCAGGAAAGGATGCCTGAAAAGTTAAAGAAGTTTTGTTTACTATTTGCAACCTTTGCAGAAGTAGCTTCCATTGGTGCTGGGGGGGAGGGGAGATAAATCCAAGAAATATTTATTTGTCAATATTTGTGTGTCTTAAAACTTTTTAGTACACACAAAAAAATAGTTTGAATCGTGGCTCTTCTTCAGGGTTAAGAAAGAGATTTCTGTTCTGCAGCTCACATGGAATGAAGAGGCAGGTTAGGCATACAGAGTACTGTATGTGACTTCATGGGAAACTCCCCTTTACATGTGTTAAAACCTTTGCCTTAACCTGAAGGCCACTCTCTGTGCCCATTCCCTTCAAAATTCCCCACATTGTTTCCCAAAGCCAAAGAGATAAGTGAGCCATTGAGTTGTCTTTGGCTTGGTTCCCTGACTTGACACAAGCATGAAGTTCTCATGGAAGCTGGTAGAAGGGTGGTAATTTATCTAGACATTTAAATGTGGACTGTTTGAACTAGACTTGTTCATATTTTACACCTATTTTGTAATAATTACCATGCTTGACTTTTTGCTCAGGGCCCAAATATGTGCCTTTTCCCACAGCAGTCAGCCTGTGTGTGTGAAGGTCTACTACAAAGGCCCTTTTCTTGTACCTTCTTTAGAAAAGATATATTCTGTCTTCACAAAAACAGGGCCTTTCTGCACTGATCTCCTGACTCGAGAATATTCTCCCCAAACAGGTTTGAGTGTATTTAGCATGACAGTCTTTCTAGTATCAGGGTTTCCTATTTATCTTTTTATCAGAGTATTTTAGATAAGGGTTTTTAATGTTTTGATCTCTCCATTTTATTCAAATGTACATATATTAAACATGCAGTAAGAATAATGCATATCATACACACCAGCCAGTGGTTTGATTCAGATGGAGGTCTGTTTCCTCCGTCTTTTCATCACTTCAAAAGACCATAATCTGCCTCTTAAATATCAAACTGTGGTTTAAAATTGTGATAGTACCAAACAGATCCCTTTATAGCTTTGATAAGGAGTCATTGTTATTATAAAATATAGAGATTAAGTGGGAGAGACCTGGATTAGTTTGGGCTTAGATTTATATAAATCTCTTCCCTTTTTTCCCATTGTTGCATTAAGCTAAAGACAAAACCAAAGGAATCTTACCGTTTACTGTATTTCCCATTGTTGCTGTGGCCTTAGCTGACCAGTTTGCCATCTCTTGTATTTCTGTATTCTTCCCTATATTCATTGGTATGCTTGGCTCAATTTTCATGACATAATCCTATATCAGTTTTCCCTCTGCCTGAAAGCATAACTAAGGTGAAGTTGTAAGTGAAGCAGGTAGCCTTACCAGTGTTGTGAAGAAATGTTTCTTGCCACCTTTTGTTCTTAATCCAAACCAGAACTAGATTGGAAATAATTCAACAACATTCAGCACTTCAGGCCTAAGCTTTTAGCAGAATTGCTTCAGAATTTGGTGCATCTTGTCAACCATGCATAGCCAGTTTGTCTGCACATGTGGGAGTATGGAATTTTCCTTGTTTCAGAATAAATTATGAAAACTGGTTGCATTTGAAGAAGGTTGACATTTAGCAGCTGTGGTACACTTTTTAAACAGTATCACCTTGTAGATACATTAAACAGCTTCAGTCCTAAGCAATGCTCACTGGAAGAGATTGGCAGTGGGTTACTTTTCCACTTTCTGTAATTTCTGATCCTGAGAATTTATTAGGAGCAGTAAATATGTAGAAGCAAAGCAACAAATCATGGAACAAATGGAAATGGGGAAGCATCAGGTGTGCAAGACCTTCTTGAGCAGTGATATCAGACCTTTTAAAAAATTTATTTAGAAATTTAATGGTTTGTATTCTGTGTATGTTAAAGCTTAAATGTCTATATTGAAAAATTCATTCATAAAAAAAGCTAATATGTTCATATACACATTGCAGCAGTTTGTTAAAATATCTAGGCCACTGAAATGGTGCTCCTTATATCGTGCTTCAGAGAAGCATGCGCTTACTTTAGTGTTCCAAACCTTGTCAAGCATTCAGAAATGTCTGGCTATTTTTTGTGAGCTACATGGCTATGAAGGTTTGGAGCCTGGTCTCTCAAGCAGGTGGCGCTTCGGGTTAAAACACTGTGCCACTGAGCTTTTGATTGAAAGGATCAAATCTGTGTGAAGGGGTGAGCTCCTGTTGCTTGTTCCAGCTCCTACCAACCTAGCAGTTCAGAAACCTGCAAATACGAGTAGATGAATAGGTAACATCTTGGTGGGAAGGTAACAGTGTTCCGTGTCTAGTCATGCCAGCCATGTGACTATAAAAAGTGTTTATGCCAGCTCTTCAGCTTACAAATTGGGATAAGCACTGGCTCCTAGAGTCTGACATGACTTAATTGTCAAGGGGAACCTTTATTTTTACCTTTACCTCTCAGCTTAGTCCAGTATCGTAACCAAAATTGTCACCTTTTTTTCATTATAATAATGATCTGAGAAGATCTCAGAGCAAATAAAACACCAAATAATAAGCAATGTGGGTATCTTACAGCTGTATTTGTGTTTTTCTTGTGGTCTGTCTGAAGTGGTCCTAAGCAGCTGCAAGGTGCTTTGTACATTAAACCAAGAAGGCCCATCTGTATCAATATTAGCTTGGATACTTTATGAAATCATACAGAAAGAGTCTTGATTATTCTGATATCATTTTACCTTTGGTAGGGACACAGAAGCCAAAAATTAATTGGACATGCAGGATTTTCAATGCAAGAGGCCAGATCCTGAGGGCGATGCCTGCTCCCAATGTTAAAGGATGTCAAATAAGCAAGATTTTTTTCAAAACATTTTGGACAAAGCCTGCATTAGTAAAAGTAAAAATAAAGTATGCTCCAGAAAGGGCAAGTGTCCAAATTACTGTTTCAGTTAACAGTGAAAAGCCTCAGCCTGCTTACCAGGCACAAAGGAAACCAAAAGGCTAGGGCAGAGAGGTGGATTAACTTGTTTTAGACAAATAATAAAAGGTTAATACCTGGCCTTTGCTGAATCTCTTTTCCTCCTTAGAGTTGGAGTGTTTGCTTCCCAGAGCCCTAATTGAAAGAAGTCTTCTGCCATTGACTTCTAAACATGTGTGTCTCATTTGTGTGTTCAGCCCCTCTTGTTGTCTTCTAGAGACTTCTTACCCACCTGCTCATAAAACTGTAAAACGTTATTTGGCATGTTTTGATGCCAACATGTGGCAACCCTATGAATAAGTAAGCCCCCAAATACCTTATCATTAAGAGCCTTACTCAGCTCTTCCAGGCTCGAGGCCATAGCTTCCTTTGTTGTCAACCCATCTTCCACTTTTTCTTTCATCTTCCCCTAACTTCCTCACCTTTTCCAGTGAGATTTGTCGTCTTTTGTGCCCAAAGTATGGCAGCCTTAGTTTAGTTTTTGCTTCTAGTCACTAGTGAGTTTATAAATTTCCATAAATAAATAATGTTAATAACTACTGCCCTTTTTAGAATGGATCCCCTGCTCCCCAGCCTTCTGCTTTTCCTCCCAGAATGAAGGAGGGTTCTGTTCATGTTAATCTGATCGACCAGTGGTTCACTACCTTGAGTAACTCAGATGTTCTTGGACTGCAGTTCCCAGAAACCCTGGCCAGCTCAGCTGGTGGTGAAGGATTCTGGGAGTTTCAGTCCAAGAACACCTGGGTTACCTTAGTTTGGGGGCCACTGTGTTAAGCAAACCAAAAGTAAATGTTTACAGATGCATGGGGAATCCTTCTCTTCAAAATTCTGGAAGTTGTTCTTTTCAATTTGTGCCTGTAGTGGCTTGCTCACAAGTGAACCCATCATACTAAATACTACTGCCTACTGCTAAGCTTCACTTGAGGGATGGCTTTGTTGCTGCAGTCGAGAAGGCAGTCTTTTTTCACTTGGTTTGATAAGCTCTTTGGGACCCTTCCTTGTGAAAAGTGCTGGATTAATGTGAGGCTTCCATATGTTCCATAACTGTTCCCTGCTGTTGAGATTTCATTACCATTTTACAGGGCCCAAATGCATGCTAGACACTCCCCTGACCAGGCAAACTATACAAGGAAGTGCCCAAAGCACTTAACATTTAAATTTGTACATAGTGCAACAAAGAATGGGTGAGTAAAACACACACATGGAAAAGGCATGCTGGGGTGATAAGAGTATGTTATTGTTCACCAGAGATGAGTACACTCCGCATTGTTTAGTTTTAAAAGGTAGCGTACCAGTTTGTTCCAAATGTAGATTATGCCAAGGGTTAGAGGTGTAGATTATGCTCTGGTTTTGCTTTTAGAGCTTCAATTTTGTTTCAGAGCAAAAGGAACTGAGCCTATTCCCTCTTCCCTTGGTAGCATTAAAGAAGAGTAGTACTTGGCTTTTCACTGTACTAGTGTAGTGAACGATAGAAAATAATTCTCAAACACTAAAAAGTGATGTATTGAATATATTAAAAGTACAGTAATGATAATAATTACAGTAATCTAGATCAAAAACCAAGATTCTAGATGTTTCTAAAAATCCTCACCAATAGAATTTAAGCTCACATTGTGGAAAAGCCACCACCGAAGGGTATTTTTTAAAGGTAAGTAATGCAAACCACTTGCTACCATATTGCCCATCATTTTGCCTTTTTCACTAAACTAGGCTGTTAACTACTTCAACTTGGTAATTGGATGGTAAGCTCCGGTATTTATTATCTTGTTTAGCAATCCTCATGTTACTTTTAGGATCTAAGGAGCATTAAATTAGATAATCTGGAAAGGAGAAATTCCTTGCAACTGAATGTGAGGGTTCAACAGACACTGGGGACACTCCCTTTGGAAAATCATAACTATGTTTTATTGGAACATGTAACAGCAAGTCCGTATGCTCAGACTTAACTTCTGCATTGTCTCTCATTTCCAACGGGTCCCACGAGGGCATCCAAACATCTTTATTAAAGGGGTGACAGTTTGAGTCATTCCAAGGTCCCTTCGCAAATGGGTTACTGCTTTCTATCTCAGCAGCTCCTCCCTCAGGGTTTAATAACGGGGTGGTCTCTTCATCTCGCCCCTCCGACTCATAAGGGTCTTCCTCTCCTCGAAGAGGGGCCCCTGATCTATCAGGTATCCCCTCATCTGGGCTTCCTCCAGATGCCATAACTGACACTCATTTTCCTCCCTTTCTACCGCCTCTTTCTCCCTGAGCCGCCTGTGCCACTCTTTGACTTCCAACTCACCCCAGTAGGAAGGACACAGTGGCAGCCCCCTTCTCCATCTGTAATCAGCTTCTTCCCTAGGGACCTAAACCTTCTCCCATTTTCCCGTCCATGAGTCCTCTACCCATATCATTTCCCAACCTCTTGGTATTACATCCACCTCCCCTTTTATATCTTCCATTCCCGCCTCTACGACGGACCTCCTCCTTTCTCTTCTTCCTGCCAAGCCACTCCCAGTCTGAGTGGCCACTGTCATCTTTGGCAGTTCCCACTCTAATTCTTGGGTATCAACTCCCCGCTGTATAGTCTCAACAGGTGGTGTGGGTGGGTCTGTCTGCACCTCTTGTTCCTTTTTTGAGGGAGGACGACACTCCAGCGAGAACTTCTACCCTCTTGCCTCACGTCTCACACTGAAATAATAAATCAAAATCAGACATCTAAACATGGGTTCTGAGAAACTCAAGATAATATTTCAAGACATTCTTTGGTAGAGCATACTACCAGAGGCAATGGAAATGACTTATACATTGCTTCCATATTGTGAGACCTTAGTTTGTTTGTTGTACAACATACTTGTTTGCTTTCTTCTTTCCGATACTGAAAAGTCTTGTGTATATTTTCCACTAAAGACCAATTGCCATATTAGCTCTCATTTTTTCTTGATACCATCTTAAGAATGTGGTCATGATGGTTTTCCCCACACCTCTTGTGGAAGAGAAATCTGTTCTTTATTCTTGTTCAAAAAGCATTTTAAAGGTGTTTTCTGCTACCAAGTGCATTCATTGCTTATGGGAATGATTCAACCTTAGTTTGAGAAAATTAACTGTTTTTTTAAAAAGCTGATTTAAAATGACATTTTTAGACAGGACAGCTCTATAAAATGAAAGCCTCTTTTCCCTTCCCTGATGCAGATGAAAAGGACACTTATCCTTCCTGTTCAGCCATAAATTAAAAGGTTATTGTAAGCATGCACCTAGAAAGCCAAAATCTGTGTTTAAATAAAATTTCAAATGAAGATATTCTTTACAACTAAGCTTAATTTGACTCACCATGCAGACAAATGAATTTGAATATTCATGATTGCACTTATGATCACTCCTGACTTCAGTCTCTTGAATATTTCCAGAGACAAAAAGCAGTTTTGTTGGCAAGGAAGGACTCATTTGAATCATTATTTAGAAAACGTCAGTTGCTAGCACTCCTTTGTTTTAAGGATTCTGTTTCCAACACTAGCAGATCCAAATAGAATACTACAAGAACATCACTACAGTCTCTTATAGGCATGTGTGAAAATAAGTGTTCCTGCCAAGTTCTTATTCCATAGTAGAAAGAAAACTTAACCTAGTTTCTTAGGAAAATAGACTTAATTCCTTTGGAGACTCTCAAATGAATCTAGCCTTTGTGTGATTGTCTTGTGCATTCAACTTAAGATTTCTCATAGAGCTTAGTGTCTTCCAAATAAGATGAAACAAGAGGAATATATTTGAAACTGGTCTGTGTCACAGTAGGGGAAAAACCTTGACACTCAGATGTAGGTAGTCCGTATCAAAATATACCAGAGGCTTAAGTCTATGCCTCATCACTCCCGTGTAAATGAAATGGGGAAGAGGATAAGGGGGCATGATTCAGAAAGACTAATATTCCAAGCCTTCCCTAATGCGCAGCACAGCCATGTAAGAAAAGTGGAAAGTAGCCAAGTACTGTTTTTTTCTGCCATAGGTAATACTGATACTTGCCAAGGTGCTAGTGATTAAGGCAACACCAACCATGTGAAACTTCAGTGAACTGTACCTTCTGAAGAGGTGCAGCCTGTTTCTTTTTATCAAACCTCTTAGAATAATTAAACAAATGTTAAGATTGTTCCATTTAATCTTATAGTACCCCAGTTTTTACTTGTATTAAATTTAAAAAGAGCTCTTGGCTGTCATTCAGATTTGCATTTTTTCAGTTGCCAGTTTCATTCATAGATTGCTTATCTGTTTTTCTTCGCAGATACCTTACCCGATATTCTATCAGATCTGTGGATCCCATCTATAACAAGGGAAGAAAATGGTGCAGAGTTGGTATGCCTGTGTCACATCCTGCATTAAAAGACAATATTTATTATGGATCAAAGCCACCTCTTTTTTACCACTAAAGGTAGAGAGAGATTCTTTTGTGTTAGCATCAGATTGCAGACCACAATGCTTTGCCTCAGAATTAATTAAGTACATTGACGTTCTATATAGTCTGAGAGGCAAGTTAATTTTTTCTCATTATTATTTGTTAGAAGCTTTCAGGAAGTAGTGAACGATCAGTTTAATGTTTAAGAAGCAGGTTGTTATTTAACTGTAAGAGAATCTGATGTATTCAGGATAATAAAACTGTTTTTAAAAATCACTGTTATATTTCTGAAATAAATTCATGTCACATGTAATTTCAGTTCTTCTTTTAGCCTCTATATTCTGCATTCTACCAGTAAATGACTATTTCATTCATTGTTGATCAAGTAGAATATGTCATAATTCATAGTAACTTGTGTGGTAAATGTCAGTAGGTGGTACATATCACCCTTAGCACAATCTTGTTGATTTCAAAAGCTTTGCAGAGTTGGGCCTGGGTAGTGCTTAGATGGGAGACCACCAGCAAATATCAAGAAGTTTCTAGGTAGGGCTAGGAAAGAACCTTGCCTGAAATCCTGAAGAACTGGTGCCAGTCTAAGCTGATAGTACAGTACTAGGCTAGATGAACCAGTGGTCTCACTCAGTATAAGGCAGCTTCTTCTGTTCCAAAGTATCTGCAGCTGCATTACTTGCTAGTGGACACTTAATATGAAAATGCTTCCAATGCCCAGGAAAGATACAACAGTAAAAAACTGCACATAGGAAGAATGCCTACAGCAAAGTTATGTTCCCCCTAATGTAGGGAGGGATCTTGCTAAAGTGAGACTGAAAGTATAACGGGGTGTCAGATCAAAGGCCTGTCTAATCTGGCATTCTGTTTGCATCATGGCAAACTAGTTGCCACCGGGAAGTCCATAAGCAGGACTTGAGTGCAACAGCCCACTCCCGCTTGTACTCCTCGCAGGTGATGTGCAGAAGCATACCAAGAAGAGCAAAGCCTGGACAGAAGAGAATAGAACAAAATAGTCACCAAGCTGCTACAGCTGTCCGTTTAGAAATTACCCGAGTCTCTGCTGGGAATGTGCTTAAAATGTGCATGATTTTGGTGCTAGTATTTACTGCCACTGCTTGAGGCAGCTGCCAACAGTTTTGGGATGGTTGCAGTCAATAACTGAAGACTTCAATAGTTAAAGAGGTCTACAGAAACAATATAGTTCCACCTTACCTTAATCTTTAATTACTAACTGAAGTGGGGTTTTTCTGTTTTCCTGTTCTTCAGAAGATCATGTTTCAAAGTGTTTTACATTAGCTTCACAGGCTATTGAAAGGAAACATTCAAAGGAAGGGGACTGTGGGGAAAAGGAAATGGAGGAAAATCCATTCTTCAAGGTGATGTACAAGCAGGCACCTCCAGTTCAAGGGAGGTATGACAACATACAAAAGGTAAGTTTCCCTTTCCACTTATAGCATGAGTCCTAACATGTCCTAAGGAAGTATTCTGGGGACTCAGGTTTGTGAAGGTTCATGTATGTGGGCTTCCCTTTTCTTAAATAAATCTGCAGACTCAGTTTTACAAAAACGATTTGTGTCATTTATTAACTCAACCAATGGGGTTCCAACTTTAACATGTTCGCTTGTTTGAGTCTTGTTCGAGCAACGGTTCTCGCAAGGGTAACCATAAATTCTCTTCAAAAGGGTTAACCGTATCAACGTTCCAAGGTCCAGCAATCACCCGTTCTGGATCAACATTCTCGAACTCGGGTTCAGTCTGGTTCAAAAGCGGGAGGGTCTCTTCATCCCCCATCCATCCCCACAGCGGGGATCCCTCTCCTTGTGAGTTGCCCCAAGGTCCAGAAAACACCCCATCTTCCGCAGTTCTTCTAGATGCCATGCCCAGCGTGCTTCGTTTTCTCTGGCGATGGCTTTCTCCTCCCTAATCTTTTCCCTCCATTCCCAGGTCTCAGACTCACCCCAATAGGAAGGTCTCTGGGGTAAGCCGCCTCTTCTATGGCTCTCTGCTTCAGCCTTGGGCACCCAAACCTGTTCATTTCCCTGTCCAAGGGTCCTGCATCAAACAGTTTCCCAACCACCCTGGATAATGTCCCGGGCTGTATTTCCCCTAACCCCCCTTCTTCCAGAGCCCGCCCTTTCTCCTCTTTTCCCGCCATTTCTACCTTAGATGGCGTAGGCACACTTAACCCTTTCAACTCTTTCTCTAAGTCTTGGGTATCCACTGTACACAATATCCCTTTTTCCCTCATGCTCTTCTGCTCCAGCTCTCGGGTGTCTATCCCTTGGTCTTTCTTTCGGGGTGGGGTAGGAGGTGGGGTTGTTTGCGTCCCTTTGGATGTCTTAAGGAGAGACGGCTCCACCAGAAAGACCTCTTGTCTCTGATCTTGTCCCTTCATAAGGTTGAACAAGTGGAAGGATGTTTTAAAAATATACACACAACATATATGAAGGATATTCTTCAATTACTCTTCTTTGTGCTGCACTGTATACTGGACATTCCTCATTTCTTTTTGGCAGTGAGTACAATAGGATGCTTGTGCTAATATATAATGCTGATGCTCTGAAACAATTTGTAGGGAGCCTGTGCATTTTTATGCTTAGACATGGTTTATCTTTCAGAGCCACTGACAACTTACTGGATCAGCATAGATCTATGCAATGGGCACATGATCACTGTGAATGCACACTGCAGGTGTCCATGCAGTATGTACTGTGTTTACTTGTGCCATTTAAAAAAATACAGTACAATTGTGCCACTGGCTAGTTTTATGCAACTGGAGGAAAATGTTCGCTTTTCAAATACACACTGGCCAAAATCCTGTTAGCTGTGCCCACTAGTGTAACACAAAATGGTGTAACCTTTGGAGGTGAAGTTGCAAGTTAGCACAGTCTGAGTGTGCGACTTGGCGTGCCACAACTAACATCTTAGATCCTCTTGAGGAGAAAAGTAGGGTGTCCGCATTTTCAATCAATCTACACTGATGGTTTTTTGGGTTCTTTGGCCATGTTCGGAAGGTTGTTCTTCCTGACATTTCGCCAGTCTCTGTGGCCGGCATCTTCAGAGGATTGGAGTAGGAACTCTGTCCGTGCTCTGTTGCTGTTTGTTGGATAGTTGAGTATAGCTGTGGGAACAGTTTTTGTCTTTTTTCAGGTGATAGGGTGATCAGCATGTTTTTGTGACAAAACAGCAACAGAGCATGGACAGAGTTCCTACTCCAGTCCTCTGAAGATGCCGGCCACATAGACTGGCGAAATGTCAGGAAAATCCCACAACAACCATCAGATCACAACCATGAATGCCTTCAAGAATCTACACTGACTGTAACTTGCAGCAACTTACTCTCCAAAGTTTTACCTGCATACAATTACACAAAGATTTTGGCCAGTGTATTTGAAAAGTGAGCATTAAAAGAAATGTGGAGGCCAAGAGCCTATCAAATTCAAATCTCTCAAACTGTAATCATGTGACACCACATCAGTTTCATTTTCTGTCAGAACAAACCATGTGCTATAACAGGAGACCTGACTTAGATTAGGATTTTGAGTTTCCTAATTCTAGTTAGTTTTCATTTTTGAAGGAGGCGAGACAGATAAGGAAGGAACCTGATTTTATTTAAAGAATGAGCGACCTCTTGTTACTTTACAGAGGTGTTACCTGGTTTAAACAGATTTTAACATTTGCACCTGGGGAGAGAAACTGGTTTCATGTGCATTTATTAAAACAAAAAATATATACTCAGTTTCAAGTATAAAATTAGTATTTAACTGTCCTTAACTTCCAGCTTCTGTGTGATCCTTATAACATGAAGGGCAAGTCTATGTTCTTCTCTCCATTGCCAAAGTAGATATAACCATGTTGCTTAGTGTTAGGAATGTGGTAGAATGTAAGTCCAAGCCAGAGCAGACTTCGCAGTATTATCACTCTGCCTCCCCTCTCCACTTGGATGCTCCAGGATCCTACACAAAAATAAAGGTGATAGGTTTCACAACAAGCAACTAAAAGACAGTTTTTTTGCAGTAAGTTGAAATAAGATCATGTGCATTCAGCAATCACTAGAAACTATATGGGAGGACAGACATTTCTTAGACTGAATCAAATTGGCTTGCCTGTTAGCAGGAGAGGGAGTCTTGCCATGATATTTTCTTGGATCAGCTCTGTAGGTTTTATGGCATTTCACATGTGTATATATATATATATATATATATATATATATATATATATATATATATATATATATATATATATATATATATATATATATATATATATAGGACAGGGTCCACAAAATAGCACTGGGGGAATTATATATCAACCTAGATGTCTTGCTGTGGAGAGCCTAAAGGTACCAAATTAATATTGGTGCTGTTTAATTTCTATAGAAGGCTATTGGGCACAATCATAATGGAAGATCATAGAATTCTGATGGTGCTCAAATCTCTCTCTCCCTTGTATCTGAATCGGAAGCAGCCATACATAACCCAGAGTAGTCCAGAACTCAACTGTAGGGTGAGTAAGATCAAGAAACAGCCCCAGTAAAATAGACATACTGTAATGTGGATGAATGATTCCAGGTTTGAGAATTATCAGTTCTGAGTAAGGTTATACTTCTCCTGGAACATCTAGAGGCCCAAGTTACTTCCAAGACTACAAAGCCTTGCTACCCATGTGCAGAGTCTACAATCTGAGCCTGTACTTGGACAAGACTAGCCTGGCCACTGTATCCCACACACTGGTAACCACAACATTGGATCATTGTCTTCGGCTCTATCTGATAATGCCTTTAATTTAGAAGCTGTCAGAAGTCTATAAAGCAACTGCTAAGTTGCTATACTGTATACATATGACAACTTTGATGAAAAAAACTACTGGCTGCTAATATGATATCAAACTACATTTAAGACATTGGTACTGGCATACAATACAGAGGAGAAGGGGATGACAGAGGACAAGATGGTTGGACAGTGCCATCGAAGCTACCAACATGAATTTGACCAAACTCTGGGAGGCAGTGGAAGACAGGAGAGCCTGGTGTGCTCTAGTCCAGGGGTCACAAAGAGTCGGACACAACAACAAATCCCTACTTTTACCTCCCTTTGATGGAGAAAGCTGTGGTAAAATTATTTTAAATTACAATGGTGCCTCGCTTAACGATTACCTCGTTAAATGACGAAAACATTTGACGATGAGGTTTTGCGATCGCAAAACGATGTTCTAATAGGAAAAATTCGCTTCACGATGTTCAGTTCCCTGCTTCGCTAGACAACGATTTTAAAACAGCTGATCGGCAGTTCTAAAATGGATTCCTCGCTATACAAGCACCGGAAAATGGCTGCCCTATGGAGGATCTTCGCTTTACGATGAGGTATTTAGCCCACTGGAACGCATTGAACCAGTTTTCAATGCATTTCAATGGTATTTTTCGTTTCACTTGACGAGGATTTCACTTAACAGTGATTTGAACGGAACGAATTATCCTCGTCAAGCGAGGCGCACTGTAAATAAAAATTGCAGACTTCATGTTAGCTCATTAATGTTAACACATCATTTCCAATATCTGGATATATATGTGGTCTATAACTTTGGGGGAAAGAAGCTTTGCTAATGAATATGCAAGGGGAAAAGTAATCATATAACTCATCAACCATGGTTTTTTGGAACAGAAAGACTAATAATTCAGTTCCTACCTATACTTCTCAATTCATGGCCTTTTGATATAAATGCATTCAATTTATCATGTTCTATACAATGAAATTGCATATATAATTTAGCAGATTAAAACCAGCAGCAAATGATTCAGATGCAATAAAGGAACAATTAAATATTTGCTTTCAAAGTTACAGTTATGTTTTCTAAGATCATTATTAAAACTGCTGGATTGCTCAGTGGTTTAGGTATCCAGAGGTTGGGAGTTTGATTCTAAACTATGCCTCCTTAATAAAGACTAGATTCGATCTATAGAGCCCTTTCCAGCTGTGCAGTTCTGTTGTTGTTTTCTTGCTTTATTTATAGTCCGCCTTTCTCCCTATAGAATTGTTGTCAGAATTACACTTTTAACAACACAGTTATGATGGTATTTATACTTTGGGGACATTTTTATCCCAAAAATCATGCCATTTTCACTCCATGTTGGAAAGGAAATATACAATACACTTCCCTTGCTATAAATGCAGTATAATCACCATAAAACAAAATCTATGTTGCAGTAATACTTTCATTAAGCCACCTGAAAAAGTGCAAAGATAACAGCAAGCTTCCAAGGGCTCCATATCTCTTCCTGGGACAATGAAGTTATGTAAAGCAGTTGGGGATGTTACAGAAATCAGGCAGAGAGAAACTGTTGTGAGGGGGGATAACTTGATGATGTGGGGGGGGGGCAATCACAAAATGGCAAAATGCTTGGCCATAACAGCAGGGTGTAAAATTTCCAACCATGCTGCAAGGAATGGTGCATGAAACCACATCCCTGGAGGGTTTTTGAATCCTCTTGCAGACATCTAACATCAGTTTTAGATTCTTGTTCAGCCATTCTCGGTGGGGGCCATATGGTCCCTGGGGGAACCCTGGCACATTTGAAGAGGGCCACAGACTGGAAGGAATTCTTCACACACCATCTTGTAAGGTTTGTTGTGTAACTTATACAAACCTGATGCTGCCTGTATTTCTTTCATATTGTGTTTGTAGCCATTGCCAAAAAAAGGTTGAGAATGGTTGGTCTTGTCTACAGTTTTACTGTACTATCCAAGCAGTGATTCTTAGTCTGAAGAAGTGGGGTTCCCCCATGAAAGCTTGCAATTTGATTTTTAGTGGTCCAATAAAAGATATCACCTACTCTTATATTTGATACTAAAGTCAGTAAACTATATCGTCTGCATGTACATGGAATTGCTATGGGATGGAGATGTTGAAGACTTTGAAAAAGGCAATCATGAATTTTCACTCTGAATAGCTCTGGGCTTGCAAGGAACAGAAAGAGAAATAAAGGTTATACAGTAGACTGCAAATCTCCATTTTGAAAATACGAACAACTCCAATGCTGTTACTCAGTATTTAAGAGTTTTCATCCAGCTTCTAAGAGCCTGCTGATTTCCATCAAGGGTCCTTCCAGGCTCAGCAAGAGTGACCATTTGCTTTACATCAATTTGTGAACTCCCACCCCCAGTAGTGGGGACCAGATTTTCTATCATTTGTAAATTCTGGGTGGGAAATCATACTGTCTTTGAGAACGCTGCATAGCAATATGTGGGCTGAATACTGTAATACTATGCTCTAAATTAGGACTTGAGGGATTCTTTTCCTGAGGCTAATGGGGGTGTACTTTGGGGCACACATTTCACTGATTGCTTGTGGAAGTTCCCAGAAAGGGAACTTGGCCAACATGTATACTTACAAAAAGGAAACAAGAAAAAAGCAAATGACAGAAATTTACCAGAGCTTCTAACTCAGTACAAGATTACAGAAGAGTTAATTTCCCTTAGCGTCTAATCTGGCTCCACCTTTGGAGGAAGTGTGCATTGGGGCAGTAAAGGGATTAGTTTCAATGTTAATTATGCTTTGGTGTTGCTGAAAAGGTTAAGAGAGAATGTGAAAGTGAACTTTCTACAGAAATGGCCTGCTCAATCAGTTACTTAGTATTTTCATTATTCAACTGACAGCATAAAAGCATGGGAGTGAAGAAATCAGCATTAAAATGGATTCAGTTCAGCTGGAAGACATATAGAGAAAATATTACCAATGTACTTATTTTACTTAGAGCAAATGCTTCCCCCCCCCCCAAAAAAAAAACTTGCCTCCCCTAAAGGCACAAATCAGAGCTAATTCAAAGATGTTCCCTTAACCTGCTAGTTTCCTGGCTAAGACACAATCTTATGTGTACTCCATATTGCAGTTAATGTTCAGAAACCCAAGCAACCATGTAAGCATACTGAAAGGTGTGCAGCTATGTGAATTATACAATTAATAATTGTGTCATCAAGTCAGCAGTTTAAATTTAGAAAGACAGGAGCAAGGCTCCCACCAAGCAAAAGCTGCATTTCGGAAAAGTATGTGAAAAAATCTTCCTTGAAAAAATCAAACTGAATAAGGAGACTAATATTCAGACTAATACATGAGGCCTTTTTTTTAACCAAAGATTTTGAACAATTGTCTAAACCATAAGCAGGAAGCAGCTCAGAACAGACCCTTTAAAAAAACTGTTTCCTTCTGAGTGAATGCAGAGACAGAACAAACTAGGATGCTAGGGGACTAAATGGTTCAATCAGCCACTTTGTTTGTTTGTTTGTTTGTTTGTTTTGGGGCTACTGGGAATGTTTGTTATTTTATTTGTGAGCTGCTCTGAGAACTCTGTCTAGGACTAAAGATCCAGGACAAACAGTATTTTATAAAGAAAAAAATAAAGGTTCTCGTGTGCTTTGAAATTATCAGAAGAGGCTAAGGAAATATTTTAAATTATATGGAAATTCCTATTTTCTTACATCTTACTATTATACAACATTCAAATTAATATTCTGATAAAAGAATTTTAGCCACAAGTGACGTGGCTAAAGTGGAAGAAATACATCACAATATATCCAATATCTTACGTTACAATAGGCAATATGTGAACAACTTTAAGATGCAGACGAAGGCTGAAATTCTAAATGCTTAGAGGTCAAGCCCCAAGTAAATGCTTCTAAGTACATATGCGTAGGATTGTACTCTATATCCAGATAAAACCAATGGAATGTGCATGCAACAAATATAGTACCATCATCACCATCATCTTAGAACTGCAGAGCTGGAAGGGACCCTACGGATCATCAAGTCCAGCCCATCAAGGAGGAATCGAACTCCCAACCTCTGGTTCCACAGCCAGATAGCTAAACCACTGAGCTATCCAGCAGTTCTAGTTCTGTTGTTTTCAAAGGAACATATAAACAACTGGGTATATCATGACCAATATGAGTGTCTCCTGAACCTCCTGTAACCACAGGACCTCTATTTAAATGGGCATGTCCAACATTCTTTAGGGATACAAAGGGCACTCTTCTTGCCTGCGGTGTCAATATCCCAAGTCAGTACTTTCAGTGTTTATAGTAAGACAAATAGAGTTGGGAAACAGTGTTTGGCAAGCATGAAAAGAACAACTAGAGACTGTGAAGAATATGCTGTACTCCCAAAATACAATCGTCTAGCAACAGTGAAAAAGATTTTCACTGAGGATAAACATCTAGGGCACAACACATTTATAGGAAACACTCTAAACATTGTTATTTTTCAAATAATAATAATAATAAAATTTGCTCTTTGAGCTGCACCCACCAGAAAGAACATGCTATGCCAAATGTTGTTGGAGGGGGATGCCTGTCAGAGCTCCAGGAGGGAAAGGATAGAGAGCTGCTGTGTGGGAGGAAAGAGCCTGGGAAAAATATCAGTTGGATGGAGATCTGGAGTTTCCCTTTCCCCCTCTGGAGCAGACTGCAAGCTCCACCCTGCTAAATATGGGTGGGAATGCTGATGAGATGTCTAGCAATATTCCAAATAAGTCATTGCTCCAAACACCCTTCTGCTCCCCTTACCACTGGTTCTCTGATGACCTTCAGGTAGCTGCCAGGAGGACCCTGGTACTACAGTTTAAACATCAATCTCCCTCTCAGCTTTTGCTTTCTCTCCAGGCGGTTGCCAACTCTATACCTCTTCCCACATGCTTGTCTGAGTTCTGGCTTGAAGCTTCTATTATAGGCAGGGAATGGAGATTCTTGAACAGCTAGCTGTAAATGGGAGGCTCTTGAAACCACAGATTGCTATTTCACTTCAAACGTACTCTTACATAACACAACTACTTTAGATGGATTCAAAAACTTGTTGTTGAGGGAGGGAACAGCCATTTGGCAAATACTGCTTATCCAAAAAAGTCACATTAAGGTAATTAAAAACAATGGCACCTATGTTAGAAGATCTTATAACTAAGGTAGTAGTGGAGTTATATATCATGAGCACTGCATAGAACAGCTGGGGGAAAGTGTACACTGTACATAGCATTAGTTCATCTGTTCACACCTCACTGCTATACTTCTTAAAACCATCCCCAAACCTAAAAGACCTTAGAAGAGAACATACTCTGGGTGAAGAGTTAGTAAGAATCCAGGTTTAACCAAGTCCTAATGGATTCTTCACAGCATATTTTGAAAGTCCCAGAGTTACATGGAATCTCTCTCTTTGGGTATGTATTTCCACAGGCTTTTAAACAAATACATTAATTCAGATGGTTTCTATAAAAACATATTTGGAACAAGCTAGAAGTCATGTAGCATCACTCCAAAAAGCCTCTGGATTAATATGTCACTTTCACAAGTTCTTCAAATCGAGTTGGTTACATGGAATAAATGGAAATCATCTTCTGCTTCCACTTTTCTACTCCACTCATTGTACTTCCTTTAACATTTCAATGGTACTGACATATTTTCAAACTTTTGAAACTAAATAAATCCAAGCTCGTTGAAGATTTGGCAAAATACTAATCTATAAGAGCAATAAGCTGCTTTATTCCTGTTTTAAAATCCTTTGCCTCTTCCAGTTTTTAGATATGCCCTTTAGTTTCTTAATAGCAATTGTTCCAGGAAGCGACAATAAACATTCTCTGGCATTTTGTTATTTTTCCTAATAAAAATTGTAACCACCTTATCTCCTGAAATAGCCATTATGTCCTCCCTTTAAAAGGCATAGCAATTAGGAGTTTTTATTTATGGGTAAACATGTAAGTCATAGCACTCATGAAAAAGCTAAGGAGGCCAGACGTACCAATATTTACCCACACCTGCAAGTTGTTGACAACAATATCAATGGGGGGGGGAATTAATGTTGTGCACAACACATCGTATTTCTTGTTGCCATGTTCCAGTTCCAAAATTCTTTAGCTAATTAAACAGATACAAGTTTTTGTGTAACTGCTCTGACCATAAGTCAGAGTTATGAACGGTCCGAGTTATGAACATTTTGACTTATGAACCGCTCTCATAGGAAAATATTGACTTGACTTACAAACTTAGATTTGAGTTATGAACTGAAAAAAAACACGTGGGAGGCGGGGAAAGCACAAAATTTGAACTTTCAGTTAACCATTGACCAGTGAAGAGGGTGCCTGTATGCTTCTTCCCTCTTCCCAGCATTTAGAGAGTGTATTGGGAGACAGTCTTCAGACTGTCTGGTATTGCCTGGACTGTATTTTTATTTTTGACTATTTTGGGTTTTTTGATTTTTGCTTTTTGACATTCTTTTTTTAAGCAGAGTGACTGCCTATTCTGGGTGAGTACACTGTATGTTTATACTTTACTGTATTACTGTACAGAGTTTTTTGCAGCTTGGGGGGGATAGGGCGAGGTGGGGGGGGTCTTGCAGTGTTTTAAAATGTCTGTGCCTGTGGTTAAAATATTCTTTGAGTGCATGTGCTGTTTGTTCAGAAAGGAAGGCATTTTTTTGCTGGAGGAATGGTTGCTGGATTGCTATGCCTTGCTGGGGGGGGGTTATGTTTCTGTGCTCTTATGGGTCTTGTAGTGTGGATGTGGATCCAGAGTCTTTTAAAATCAGAAAATACTCTTTGAGTGCATTCCTCCTGCTGGAGGAATGGTTGCTGGATTGCTATGCCTTGCTGCGGGGGGGGGTATGTTTCTGTGCTCTTATGGGTCTTGCATTGTTTTAAAATGTCTGTGCCTGTGTTTAAAATGTGGATCCAGAGTCTTTTTGTGCTGGCAGAATGGTTGCTGAGTTCTGTGCCATGCTGTGGGGGGGGGGGGTTTACTGCCCCTCAAATAAGAACCAAAAACAGCCAGAATGGATTAATTGGTTTTCAGTGCATTCCTATGGGAAATGCTGATTTGACTTACAAACTTTTAGACTTACAAACTTCCTTCTGGAACGAATTAAATTTGTAAGTCAAGGGTTGACTGTATAGCAAACATTGCACTGATATGTGTTCTCTCCTTTTTCTCCCCCACCCTTCTTTTGTGCCTAGAAGGTGACTGAAAGCTATTCCTTATGATTTCATACAAATCACGGTTCCCAATAACTTCCAGACTAAAAAGTGTGTATAAATCAGGATCAGTGAGAATAAGCCAGGAAGAAGCCATGTTTCCAAGCTAAGATAGTTTAAACAAGCCACAGTTAGACAATTATGAACCGCAGTTAACTTAAAAACAGATAGGGAAACATCTGCTGTTCTTTAGGTCCTGGAAAAAGGCAGAGCTCAATCAACAGCAAATGGTGGTTTCATTTTATAATTGGATCTAATTTATTCAGAACAGCATAGATACAAATATTTTTTATTGGGAAAATAATTTTTAAAACCAGCAATGCTAGTAGGAAAGAGAGTGTGTGTTGGTGAAACACACAAAGATTAGTTCCAGAATTGCAAGAACCGACACTGAAATAAGATGCAATGTGACAAGAGTGCTGAGGCAGAAGCAACTTAATTGGCTACACTCCAGAAAAACCTGCAGGGAGCAAAGCTACACAAGGGCAATTATTCCCGAACTAATAATTCAATGAACTCAGCAGGGGGAAGGCTGTGGATTGAGAACCTTATTCTACAACAAGGGAGAAGCAATGCCCTAGGTCAAAGTGGGTGGGCATTTAATGGGAACTTCATTATCGCTTATCCGGTTTTTATGATGTACATAAACTTGACTTCAACCTCTCTTTTCTCACCACTGAAATTCTACAAAGGAAAGACACAATAGTGTTATGACAGCCTTTCTCCTTCACACAACTGTAGACGTATGGCATTAAGGGGTCAGCTTCTTCCAGTTCCTTTAGGTCATGCCATGGCACATGATCAGTCTTCTTCATTTATTTCAGATCTACAGTATGCTCCCAGAAAATTTACCTCACACAAATCCTCCTAAACAGATTATTTTTTCTAGTTTGTAAACACAGAATAGAGACTTAAAGCAAGTCCATGTCTGGAAAAGGATTTGAAGCAATATCCTCCATGTCTATGTCCAAAGACCACACCCTGGGTTACGCTAAAGCTCTCTTTTGCATTACAGTTCTCCATTTATTCTTCTGCACATTTCTGTTTTAATTTATTGGCAGTAATCAGTTTACATTGTAATAAAGATCTGAACAACATAAAAACTTGGACTCCATGATACAGCACAAAAATCAACTTACAAAGATGCTTGTTATAGTCTGCACCCAGTGTGGTGTAGTGGGTAGAGTGATAGCCTAGGTCACAAGAGACCTGAGTTCAAATCCCTGATTGGGCATGAAAACTGACAGAGGGGGTGGAAATGGTAAAAGCACTCCTTAAATATCTCACTTACTTTGAAAGCCCTATTGGCTTTGCTATAAGTCAGTTCTGTTTTGACATCATATTACACACACTATAGTCCGTACACTGCCTCAAATAATCAGCCACAAAATGTCCTTTATGTGTCATGCTCTTGTTAGGGGCAATGGGAAATACTTCAAGGTTTACACAAACTGTAAAGCATCAGACTTTGAACCTTCTTTAAAAACCTTATAGAGTAAAGAGATGTTAATGTGACATTCAGTCTGCATTTTTCAGCAAACTGGCTTAATTTACACCTCCTTAACTAATGTGCAGATAGAAAAATTCAAATTTCTCATGATTATGAATTTTGTGATGCAATTCTCAGCTCAAAACTGCAAACAAAATGTATACATTAAGGGAAATGTATACTTCACATAAGAACATTTATGCAGTTTTCATTGGCATGGACACCAACAGTTATTCATCTAACCCTAACAGAGCACTGGCAGATCTGAACACCACTATGAGTAAAATCTTCTCAACATACCCTTAGGACTCAGTAATAAAAGTGCTTCTTCAGGAATAAGGACTGCCAAGGAAAAGTAAATTTTTAGATGACATTCCATTTACAGTATGAAGTATCAAAGTCAGTTGCTAAGCAAGGTACCAGGTCAGCTCTAATGACTGTACGCTTTGACACCATGACCAGAATCTTACTTGTGATTTAAACAAGCAGAAGTGAAATAGTGTAAGCAGTGGTGGCAAATTGCCACTAATTAACAAAATGCTATCCATGTTCATGGTTGTGTACCCAGCTATACAATGGACACACAACCAGAAACATGACAAGCATCTTGTTAATTAGCAACAATTTGTTACTAGAAGTTATAATATTTCACTTAGTAAATGTATAAATCACCAATAGGATTCTGGCCTCTGAGTCCTAAATGACAAGCTTAAAAAAGATCAGCTATGAAAACAGTGAAACCTTTAAAGCCTTTTTTCTCAAATGTCAAAAACATTTCACTGTCAAGTTTTGAATCATTTTGCATACAGTTCGTTCATAAAAATCATTTCTGCAGAACAGTTATACATTCACACTGTTTAGCTTTTACAGATGGAGGCTGGGACACAGCTTCTGGATATGTGGACACCTCCTTCTCCTCAGCAAGCACTACCAGATGCAGCAAAGTCTGGCCATTCTACATTTCCTTTTGACTTCCAGAAAAGTGGTCCCTTGTTCTAGGATTTTACTTGAACATAGTCCTACTCATCCCCTCATATAATATTTATACCTTTGCTGATTTATATAATAAAAACATAACCTGTTTCTGTTTCAAACTCTTCACCTGTGTTTAATGTAACCTCAATCAATAGCCTAGAACAAAACTGAAAGGAAACATGAACTACATTTGGGGGTGGGGGGTGGGAGAGAGACATAGCCTGCAGACAGGCTTCATGAAATGATTGTAAACTCCAGATCCCTGTCTTCATATGCTCTGGTTAGTAACTGCAAAGGTAAAATAGATGAACACTTCCGAAGTAAACAGTTTCCTTCAAGATGATGAGCTACAATTTGGGGATGAACTTAACCTAAGCACCTTAACTGCTTTAGTGTTTGAACCAATAATAATTATAATATGACCATATACTACGTACAGAAGTAGACGCACAAAATACAAGCATTATTCCCACTATTTAGATAAATTGTGGGTGGTCAGAAAGTCAAGAGCAATTAGCCGAACTGGCACTGTTCATGTTACCATATCCCCAAAGAGGCTATTTCAGAGAAAAGGTCACATCTTGAGAGAACGCCCAATGATGAACGTACGTGTAGCAGCACCAGATTCAAAAGTGTCAGTACAGGCACACATACTTGGCACAACGGATCTAGAGTATGGTCTTTGAAAAGGAAAATCACCAGAAACCTTGACCTGAACACACACAAGATGATGGTACTGAGAAATCTGCTGAAAAGGCCAACCTGCCTTCCTGAAAGTTGTGTGAACTCTAGCAAGGCTGACAGTCTCCTCTCCATATCCACAGTTCAAGAGGTCAGTGTATACCACACACAGTCTGGTTTCTCTGTCCTCACCTCGCTAAAGAGTCCAAATCTTTCTCGTATTACTTTATTGGGGTTTCTGTTTTTTCCCCGTTGCTACTAAGGCTGACACCACAGTGTCCCCTACTGGAAAATGAGAGGTGCAGCAATCCAAGGTTTAAGTAACTTGGGCAAAACAATGTCCCAATAACCTGCTGCCTCAGCCATATGGTCAGGGGAGTCATTTGTCCTGCAGAAACAAGCTGTACTTCAAGAAGAAATTTCACTGTGTTATCAGGGCAGTTTCTTGGAATTTCAGACCTTATTCAATAATATCAATGGCTGCCCTATCTACACCTTCTGAATGCACAGATTCTCAAGATTGGTTCTCCATAGAGAAAACAGACTAGACAAACACGGCCTCTGCTTCTGCTCGAACTCCATTTTTCAGCATCATTTTCTCTCCAACACCATCACTTCCCCTCTATCCATTACAAGCCTCTTAGTTTGGCAAAGCAACTTGAAAGGTCTTGTCCCCCATGTGGCTCTTGGCAGGCTGAGGAGTAAAGTGCTCTGGCTCACAGCTTTCCAGGGCTGTGGAGCTGCTGCTTAGTGTTAAGCTATGAAAGGAGAGGGCTCGGGTCACATCTGTGAAACGTTAGCAGAAAGAGGCGGCTGGGAGAAAGTAGGTGGCCGGCACAGCATAGCACTTTTGTTGGGTTTTGCAAGGCCACTTGGGAGATAGCTATTTGTCTTAGAACCACCTCCACCCCGATAACAGGCTGCCTTATAGTCTGCTTACTAGCTAGGGGCTTAAATATTTCTGCAGACTCAGGCTACTTGGATGGATGGCGACAGCGCCTGATAGAAAATCAATCACTTCAAGGGGGTGGAAGCTTTAAAAGGGAATTAATTAACTGTGCTAATACTAGGAGACGAAGCAGGTTCACGTCTCTTAGCCTCAGTCCTCCACTCAGGGCTTCTGCAGGGCCCATGAAAGCACTATCAGAAGTCTTTGTTCAACTATTAAGAGAAAATCTATCCAGAAAACCCATCTCCCACTACAAAAAGCTCTATTAAATGCTTTACAGATAACATTTGACTGCGCAAAGGAAGTTTGACTTTGGGCAGCTCCCATCTAGCTAATTCTCAGGAGCACTGAGGGAAAGAAGATGATGGGCCAATGTGAGGCGAAGAGGCAACTCCAACAGTGAGAGACAAGAGCCATCTTCAGTTTCTCTTCCCATCCTGCCCCCCAAAAACTGGAGCAGGTTAGATTTTTTTTTCAATTGTTTCAAATCCTTACATTTTGTAAAAAATCTCTCTTGTGTTTCAACAGAGTGGCACCATGTCCTATTCATCTGTTCTATATACTTTATTTGACTACCCATGAATGTGGGGGTTCTTCATTAACAGGTGTAACAGATGTGAGAATCACATGCAACTCAATGTAACTATTATAGATGTAACATTGAAACACCCAGCACATGAACCTTAGCCAAGTCTATATCCTGAGATTAACTCTGTCTACAACACAAATCTGACTGGGTATGAAACCCACACGGCAGCATTGTGTACAATACAATATCAGTGCATAAACTCTTGCAGTCATCTTTGCATCTGCTTTATCTGAAAAATAGAAACTTCCAAAATAAAGCTAAATACATTATAACAGCATCTGGCATTTCAAAATTGACAGTAAATGCCTTCACACTAACTATAACTATCCCACTGTCATTTGCTTCTATGTGTGCTTTTTTCCAATGGCCCTCCTACACTTGCTAATCTTATTTCTGTACAAGCAACTGCAGGGGAAATTTTTGTTGTGTTACATCTGGTCTGAAGGGTCTGGCTTTACATCTAGTTTTTGGATAGCTATATGGGTTTTATTTAGACTTCTGTGATGATGGATTTATAAATATTGACTGTTGGCTACTTCAATCATTTTACAGAAGGCAGATTACAAATTTAATAATAATAATAATAATAATAATAATAATAATAATAATAATAATAATAATAATAATAATAATAATAATAATAATAATAATAATAATAATAATATCTGGATAGAGCAGGATGAATAATGATCATTTGGAATGAAACCAGACAAATCACTATACAAATATTCTCCCTCACTCACTAAAGCATTCTTCTCTCAAAGTTTGTGCAGTTCCTCAGATACTCTATGTGATGGAAATCCCTTGGAAGCCATACCAGATTTATAGTGTACAGTCTCAAGCCAAACTGCTCCAGGTGCTATTGCTACTTTCTGGCACTGAAGCATCAACTTCAAACTATGTTGTTTAGGTTACTATTCCCAGTCTCTGAGTTTTCATCAGCTGAAAGTCCTTCTGCTGGGCTTCCATGTAGGTGGCCCACATCATAGTGCCACAGTATTTGAGAGAGGAGTTAAGCCATGAGCTGTTTTGCTCATGAGGTAAAAATGACAGATTAGTGGTTCTGAAAAGTACATTAGCTGAGACAAGTTTGTTACATTACTCCAAAAGATGAAAGAAAGAATGGTAAACAACAACTGACTGACTTGATGGCCAGAATTCTATTGCTGATTTATGCTTGTATAAAGTAAGATTTTGTATATACTGGCAGCAAACTGCTGCTCATTAACAAAGTGTTGGTTGTATTCCTGGGTGCACACCAATTGTGTGATGGGACGCACATCCAGCAACACAACTAGCCCCTTGTTAGCAAGTGGCAATTGCCACCAAGATTTATGTGAATTCCTTTATGCAAGTATAGATCAACAACAGGGCTTCAGTCAATAATTTTTGTTCCTTTTTGTGTCCTGTTGGCAATAACAACTTGAAGACACACAGTCCTAGACCTGACACTATTTTAAATAATAAAATCCACTAAGGTTCCTACCTCTCATCTACTACAGTTTCCTCTCAGGAAAGATTGCCATCAGGAATGGAAAAAAATACTTCATACTTCTCCATGTTCCTGGAATGATATAAGCTTCCAAAATTTAACAGATGAAAGAGGAATTTGGCTGCTGAGTGTATGAAAAAGATATAAATCCAGCTACAAAAAAAATCCTAAACTACAGACTAGATTCGAGTCTCAGCTCCACAGATTCATAATTCCAATCTGCCGGTATCTTTTCACAAACAAATCTTATCAAATATATTTAAGAAAGGAGCAGGAAAAACAGTGTTATACATATAGCCACAGATTTTCATTGCATTTATGAACTAAGATCTTTACATCCCATGACAAGCATACACTTCTCCATTTCCCAGACTGCTACATTCGACCGTGGCAAGGTAACAAATTAATGTAGCCCAGTGGAATAGTTTATCAAAGAAAAGTTTGAACCTAACCTTCCCAGGATAAAAGGTTAGAGTTAACAAGACCCCATTTAGATAAGAGAAAGCAATATTGAGGGTGGAAAGAGGCAGGCAACATACCTCAAACCCTATTAAAGTTTCTCTATCACTAGGAGTCTTATCTCAACCAGCAGGCCACTAGCTGCTACAAACCCCATCTAATTAAGAGGAAACACAGAGTTCAAAGAGGACAGGGTGCTGACACAAGAAGCAGACACAACTACCTAGTGAAAGGATGTGACAGCCACAGAATGGCTCTTGTTTACCTTTCAATTCTTATCGCTGGGAAACTGGTATTTTTGAGGCATTGTGCATTATTATAAATACTGATCCAGCATGTTAAGTTTTGGACATTTACAATTTGATGGATGTTTTATGTATTAGCTGCTGTTTAGTTATTCATTTAAAGAAGGGGTGATATTTTTATTGTTGGATAATATATTTTGATTTAATTGTTCTCTGCTTTGTGAACTACGTTGACGAAAGAGGAGCTATATATTGCATGAATAAATACACACAGACACACATAGATAGAAATAAATAAGAGTGGTACTATAATCCGAAAGTCATAGCTCACCTCTGTCAAGAACTAAGCTTAGCTCAATCAATAACATGTTGGGTGGCTTTGGGCAACCCATGATCATCTTCAGCCTCCCCTCAGTCTGAAATTAGAGGATAATTATAAAAACCTACCTTTCAGAGTTTTTACAAACACTGTGATAAATGTGTTTAGTGCATTGAACACTAAAGAACTGCTGAGTTACTATAACTATTAGTCATCAGTGAAAAGCATATAAGCTTGAATAAACTTTTCCATTCAGATGCCACTTTCTCCCTACCTTTTGGAATATCATGTTCAAGAGAATCCAGGAAGTCAATGGCTGGGTCCAAGTCAGCTTTTTCCAGAAGAGTTTTGTTTTTCAGATTTTCAGGCTCAGTGAAATGAAAATAGGAGCTTAACTTTTTAGCTTCTGTCAGAGACAAACCTGTTTTGTGAACAGGAAGAAAACATCAGCAGTGCTTAATAGCCTCTTTTAATAAAAAGCATGTCAGTTTTCTGCTTTTGTAGGCTATTGAATGGACCAATGTACTCACAGCACAAGTACCAATGATAGCACAAAGTATGCAGGCGTAGACCTCTATAAATCAGTGATCTTGCACTGCTGTGGACAGCTACAGGCAGTTCCATTTATATAGTCCATTCTGTACTGGCATTTGATCAAGGAAAATCTTTTGGGGCTGCTGCCAAAATAACTGAGCTTTAACATCAAAGGAAATAATCTTCAAACTAGCACTGTAACTAAAAGTATTGCAGCATCATAAGATAAAGTCCAAAGGTGACTCCATATTAAGAACATTCATAAGAAGAAGTCCTATATTGGGTCACACATTTCTCCCTTTTCTGACTTACTGCAAATGTAGAAAACATTCATATTCAACTGAGCCCATGGTAGCACATGTAGAAGAATTCTGTGTGTCTCTGAGACTGAAGGCCTCTACAAGTGGAACAAGATGCCTCGTGCTCTTGATCACAAATGCATAGTTGTTCAGTATGTTGCTGTAAATTGAGCAGCATGGCAGTAGCAAGTATAAGTGAGAAGAGTGGGCTGAAGGGTGGGCTTTCCCCCTAGTCTGCTGCAGTTGTGATCTCCCTCCCAAAAGAGTTATGGTTGGATATCTCCATTCCACTCTGCTCCCTACAAAAGCACCTAGATCAACAGTGTGTGGGAAAAGCAGCTTTCATCCATCTCTCTTCCTTTTCTACATGGATGGTAGACATGTCCACCATGACAGTGGGAAAGACTTGAGAATTTTTGTTTTATTTTGCTTTGTTATAATGGGAAGAGAAACAGGGAGAAGGTATTAGAGGCTGCAGACATGCTGTGCATCAGCACTGCCTAAAAGGAAAGGTACAGGAGAAATTGAGAGTTGTTTCCTCCTTCCCTGTTCTTTTCCCTCCAAGGTCTCTGAATACAAACAGCAGCAAAAGATGATACTCTGAGACAAAAGAATTCCAACTTGATTGCCAGGCAATACTGAGCCAGAATGGACTAGTCAACAGTGGAATAGAAGTCATAAACAGTTTGCTTGGCTTAACATCTGGTGAGTTGATATGTTGCCTGGTCAAGCCAAAACATAATGGATAGGAAGAAGCTCAAAATACTGTGCAGTTCTTACACTGATATTTACTTATTTATTTTATTGAAGTTATACCCCACCCATCTAGTCGACTGACCAACTCTGACTAATATAAGAACTGCCACAGAAGCATCACATTCACTGCTGTCCTGAAATGAGAATTCATATACAAATACTTCTGCATGGACCTTTTCCATGCCTCCTGTTTTCTTATTACCCAGAACACAATTTTTATTTCCACCATATGGACAAATGGACATTCTGCATATGCTGTGCCAGAATACTGAACAAGTTATGTCCCAAACCCACAAATGCCTCCACACTTGCAAACAGAAATAGATGGCATTATTGATCATGATTACAGCAATGTACAATGATATTTCCTATGCTCCAGCACTCATTTACCTTCAAAGTTCCTGTTTTCATGTACAGGTCCAAGTGGTGACTTGACATATGCACCCCGTGGAACAATACCCACTGCTTTATCTATTTGATGTATGGCAGCTACAAGACGGATCTCCTCTTTGACCAAGGGCTATATGGAAAAAAAGAATATTACATGCCTCAGTTTTATATAATGGCATGAGATGAGGGACAGACTTATGCAGCCTAACACATATGAGAATATTCATGTATTCATGTATCAAAGAATTTAGAACAATAGCCATGCCAATTCCACTTGTAAAATTAGCACCCCTCCCCTCTTGATGAACCTACATGTTGATAAATTCAGAAATTGACTTATATTTGCAGTATTCAAAAAATTGATGGGGATAAAATTTAGTTCATATTTAAAATGTCCTTCACCTATCAAAAACAAACCAGAAGGAGTCTTATGCGCATTGGTACTCTACTGAGTATTTATGATATTATGCCCTGTCTGCTGAAATGCTTTCTGATACTGTGATTCCCTTCTTCCTACTCCATATCTGAGTAAATAGAGGAAACATCCATACCATATTTTTATCATAAGCAAAAATGCCACCACCAGCAGCAGTCAATTTCCACAATCAAAAACTTCCTCCATTTTCCAGTGACTCCCACAGCTTCCATATGACAAAAATGGTACAGAAGTAGGAAGTGGTTATTTTTCAAAAATCATCCCATACTGATGGCATCATCAGTCTTCCTTGGGTATAATTGTGCCAACTGGATATTAGCCAATAAATGTTCTCAAAGTATTTTATGTGATTTTATTGATCCTCCCAAAAAAGAAGTATGAAACAACTTTAATCCCATTCTACCAAAATAATAGCAATGACATTAATGCAATTGGTAATACCATTAGTCCCTTAGCATTTTCTACTATTACAATTCCACTTCATCAGATGATAATAGAAAATGAGAAGTGACTACCAGTATTATAACTTGCAAGTGAGAACCCATCTATGTCAATAAAAGGCTTGAAATGCAGGGAAGTCTGGATTGAAAAACAATTATGTGGTCTGCACCCCAGTTACTTCCTAGATGATAGTGTCAATGAGCAGCAGTCAGACCTGTAGCTTAAATCAGGCCATCTTCAGACCAAAACTGAGGGATTCACAGCATAAATCAGTTACCAAGTTATTTGTACTAGATGCCATCAAAAATAATTGTGAAGTAGGCTGTAAGCGATAGATGTAGGACTTGTCATGAATTTAAGTAAATAAACAAACAAACATATCATAGCTAACTGCCAGAAAATAGCATCAAAAGATTATAATCAACAGATTGTATGTGCAGGGATAACTAACAGCAGTTGGCTAAATTTTATGGATTACTCATATCTTTTCCTGTAGATTATAAATTCAAGCCACTTCCAGTTTCAGAAAATGAAATACTATATTATACCAGGACAAACCATTTATCACAGATAAAATGACTTTAATAAGATAAGCTGCCTAGAGTGGTCCTGAGTTGACTAGATAGGCGGGATATAAATAAAATAAAATAAAATAAAATAAAATAAAATAAATAAATAAAAGATGAATATTATACTTCTGCATAAGCAACAAAGAAAAACATACCCTACAGAAGCTCATTTTGTACAAAAAGTACAAAAATTACAAAGTAACAAACCTTAAGGAAAGAACTTAAAAGAATATGAAAGCAAGACTAAGTCATCGTCATCTCCATCTAAATTTCAGGAGTTGTTCCAAAATCTTTGATTGCTGATTTAATACAACTGCCAACAGTTGCCAATTTGCTTCTTGAAATCCAAAACTCAGTGATTTTGCAAGCATGTCATCTCACCCACAAATTTTTTGGACCTGATCTTTCGGTCTGCCCCCATACACCAACAATGCTGGAAATAAGAAGTACAATATAATAACAATAGTAATAATAAAAAAATTAAGGGGCCAGGATTGTTCAATGTGATCTAGGAAACTCATCAAACGCCAAGATGGCGCTGGTGCCGGTCGACTAGCGTTTCTCTCGCCGACCCAGCTTGCCTCTTGGGACTTTCTCTTTCTCTCTCCTTTTTTTTTTTTCTCTCTTTTTCTTTCTCTTGTCCATCTCCTCTCCCCCCTGTTTGCTTTGGTCTCTGTTTGGCGTCCCCTGACGCTGTGCTTGCGGGGAGAAGTGTGGAGCGTGGAGCGTGGGTGCGTGCTTGCCTGAATCCCGGACGCGAGGCGGCTGCGGCTCGAAACGCGAGGAGTGGGGGTGCGGAGCCGCAGCGGATTATTACCGACCTGTCGCTGGGCTGTTCGGGAGCCGGGAGCCCCTCCCGTTTCTAGCAAGTGGAGCCGATTTGGGGAGCGGCTGGAGCGGACGAAACACGGCGGAACAGACGGAGGCCAGTGTGGGTTGAGCTTTGGGCACGGGGTCTGCCGCGGCCGGAGGTTCCTGCCTGGTTTTGCTTGGCCCCGGGGATTTGGTGGAGCTCCTCGTGAACGATCGGAGGCCAGCGGGATCCCAGAGGAGTGGAGGAGAAGGGGGATCGGAGCCGGCCGGAATCAGGAGCGTGTAGCGTTGTCCTGGGGACCAGGGAGAACTGGCGGGTCCGCTGGGACGCTGGGGCTTTTGCGAACCGGCGCCATGTTGGCGGCTCCCTTTCTTGTACCTGGCCTCTTTGCTCATTATTTTATTTTTAACAAAGGCGCTCACCAGACTGACTTCCAAGAGCTGGGAACGGCAGGGACTAAGCTTTTTCCATCTTGGCTTCTGGCGCTACTGGTGCTTCAGTCCAGGCCTGGAAACATCATCAATGTGGGCCCAGAACTAATACTCAAAAACTGCAAGTCTCATCCCATGCATAAGAACTATAAATTAGCTCCACCAACGAGACCAACGATAAGGCCACAGGTTGGAAGATTGAAAAACTTGAACATATGGGGGGGACAGCTATTATGATTCTCTGTTATTAATAATTTTTTTTTACTAATTATTTAATTTTATTTATTATTAAGTTTGATATTGTCGGTTTATATGTTCTTTATTGTTAAATTTATTTTAGTATTGTATTGTATAATTTTTTTTTAGTATATTTGTATTAAGTTATTAGTTTCTTTTTTCTTTTCTTCTTATTTAATTTATTATTTTTCTTTTTCTCTCTCTTTCTTTTTTTCCTCTTTTTCTTTTCTCTTCTTCGTCATGGAATGGGGGGCCTGCCTTCCCAGCGAGGGGCCACAAAACATTTCTGTGATAACGGGTAGAGGGCGATATGGCGTTGACTCCATCCCTACACGTGTCAGAAGAACTACGGACAGATGTCTAAAGGCTGTTCCTTGTTCTGAGACGGAGATCAACCCCCAGTATCGAGGTAGCCAGACCAGCCAGCCCTCTACTCTACGCCTGGTGTTGTTGAACGCCAGGTCTGTATCTAATAAAACCCAATTGATTTATGACCTTATTCTGGAGGAAGATGCAGACCTGGCCTGTATAACCGAAACATGGATTGGCGGAGAGGGGGGTCCCCCCCCTAGCTCTCATCTGTCCGCCCGGTTATGCTGTTCAACACCAGGGTAGACTGGAGGGACGGGGGGGGAGTTGCCATTGTTTATAAGTCCACCTTAGAGGTAATTAGGCGCTCCTCGGTGGTAAGACCGGGTCTTGAGGCTCTCCACGTGTGGATTGGGGCTAGGGACGGTATTGGGATCTTGCTGGGTTACCGTGCTCCCCGCGACCCAGCCACCTCCCTACCGGAGCTGGTGGACTTTGTCTCCGCGGCACTGTTGGGCTCCCCTAGGCTATTGGTACTGGGGGACTTCAACGTGCGTGCGGGGGCAGAGTCTTCCGGTCCAGCTCTTGAGTTCTTGGAGACCATGGCCTTCTTGAACATGTCCCAGCATGTTAACGGCCCTACACACGTGGGCGGCCATACATTAGACCTGGTCTTTTCTACCAATGGGAGCGAGAGTGGTCCGATGGTGACTGACCTTGAGTCGGTACCCTTGTCATGGTCGGATCACCACCTAATATGATGTACCACCAAGATGGCTCTCCCCCCTCGCAGGGAGCCCGGACCTATTGTTATGGTCCGCCCTCGAAGGCTACTGGATCCGACTGGATTCCAGGATGCCATGAGAGGGATTACGGCTGACCTGGCTGGCGCTCCTGTCGAGGCTCTGGTCGAGGCTTGGTCCACTGCCGCAACTAGTGCCGTAGACATGATCGCACCTAAACGCCCTCTCCGCCGCAGAGATCACCCGGCGCCCTGGTTTACCCAGGACCTCCGGACATCGAAGCGGGTCAGGAGACGGCTAGAGCGCAAATGGAGAAAGGACCCGACGGTTTTTAATCGTATAGCTGTTAAGGTCGCTACTAACCTTTACCAGGCCAAGGTAAAGGCTGCCAATCGAACATACCTCGCTAACCGGATAAGCGAGGCGTCCAATCAGCAGGCGGAACTATTCCGTATAGTACGTGACCTATCCGGAGTTGGCCCGGGAGATAGGCCTCCCCCTAGTCTTACACCGGGCCAATTTGCAGCATTTTTTAAATCTAAAGTGGAGGCCATCCGCCGGGACCTCTCCCCTTTTTTGAACACAGTGAGTCGAGCTGAGATGTCCAGCGCTCCGTCTTGTCCGGTGACTTTTGACTCTTTTCAGCCCGTTTCGCCCGACACTGTGGCCAAGACGCTTGACCGCTGCCGTGCCACCACCTCCTCTTTAGACCCTTGCCCGGCCTGGCTAATCAAGGCAGCCAGGTCCTCAACAACGGAATGGGCCACTGTAATAATTAATGGGTCTTTCCTTGAGGGCAGATTTCCCTCTGCCCTCAAGGACACACTCATTAGGCCCATAAGAAAGAAACCGAGCTTGGCGGTGGACGAAATTGGCAATTATAGGCCCGTCGCCAATGTTTCTTTCTTAAGCAAGGTAGTCGAGAGGGTGGTGGCCGATCAGCTTCAGGCGTTCCTGGATGAAACAGATGCCCTGGATCCATTCCAGTCGGGATTCAGGCCGCGCCATGGAACAGAAACGGCATTGGTCGCCCTGTGCGATGACCTGTTGAGGGAGGCCGACAGGGGCAAAATGTCTCTGCTGGTCCTCCTCGACATCTCAGCGGCCTTCGATACCATTGACCACGGTATCCTCCTGGGGAGGCTCACCGAGTTAGGAATAGGCGGCCGGGCATTTGCCTGGCTTCGTTCCTTCTTGGAGGACCGACCCCAGAGAGTCCAGCTTGGGGAGAATGTCTCGGCCCCGTGGAGCCTCAACTGTGGGGTTCCACAGGGGTCGATCATCTCCCCAATGCTGTTTAACATCTACATGAGGCCGCTGGGGAGGGTCATCGGGGGTGTGGAGCTCGGTGCCATCAATATGCTGATGACACGCAGCTCTACATCTCCTTTTTTCCAACTGCAGGAGATGCCGTTCTGTCCCTTCAGCGTTGCCTGGAGACTGTACGGGAATGGATGCAGGAGAACGGGCTGAGGCTGAACCCGGACAAGACGGAGGTACTGAGGGTGGGCGCTCCCACAGCTGGGGATTTGGGTAATTCCCTCATTTTTGGGGGCGTGACCCTGCCTGTCAGCGATGGGGTTCGCAGCTTGGGTATCCATCTGGACCCGGCGCTCACTATGGAAAACCAGGTGGCGTCTGTGGTCCGTACCGCATTTTTCCATCTCAGGCGGATAGCCCAGCTGCGACCCTACCTTGACGTGGGGGCCCTCACTACTTTGGTACATGCGCTTATAATCTCAAGATTAGACCACTGTAATGCGCTCTACGTGGGGCTACCTTTGAGGCTGCTGCGGAAACTTCAGGTGGTGCAGAATGCTGCGGCCAGACTACTCAGTGGAGTGAGAAGATACCAACATATCTCCCCCACTCTGGCCGCATTGCATTGGCTGCCCATCCGATTCCGCATCGACTTCAAAGTACTGATGCTTACTTATAAAGCCCTAAACGGTTTAGGACCTCAATATCTGGCGGAACGCCTCCTCCCACCAAGATCTACCCGTGTCACTCGCACAAGCCAGGAGGTAAGGCTGAGGAGCCTGACGCCGAGAGAGGCCCGGAAGGAAAAGACCAGAAATCGGGCCTTCTCGGCTGTGGCTCCTCGCCTATGGAATAACTTACCTCCTGAGATTCGTGCGGCCCCCTCGCTGGGCACTTTTAAAAAACAACTAAAAACATTTATGTATAAGCAGGCCTTCCCAACAGCTAATTCCAACAGTTAATTCCTGACGACTTTTTCTTCTATACTCCTATGATTTTTATTTTCGTGTATTTGTAATGTTTTTAATATTTACTACTGCTGATTGTAAGCCGCCTAGAGTGGTCGAATCTGACCAGATAGGCGGGATAGAAATGAAATAAATAAATAAAATAAATAAATGAATAAAAAGGTAAGACTTACATTCCAAGTCCAAGGTCTAGAGTCCGTCCATCTGGCCATGTGGACTCTCAATATGTAAACTTTATAGTTAATATGCAACATATGTATAGAATTATTACTGAACTCATATAGATGAAGAAAGTTTTGTGGTGCAAATATCAAGCTATACCTCTCTTAATTCCAACTGCTGGATAGCTGAGTGGGTTAGATATGGAGCTGCGAGTTGGGAGTTAAAATCCCCACTGTGCCTCCTTGACACAGGCTGCACTTGATAGGGCTCCTTCCAGCTCTATAGTTCTAAGATTGTTGTTGTTTTTGTTGTTTTCTCTCCTTCTCCCCCCCCCCCCCCCCCGTTTTCAGGAATTTATGTCACATTGTCCTTTGTACTTGGAAAGACTACCTCTGGTTGGAAATTTCCACTCAGTATTTCAGTATCAGAAGTGAAGCATTAAACCACATTCCCAAAGCCTACCTGTAACCAGCTTTAAGCTCATATCAAGAAGATGCCTGGCAAACCTCCGCAATGAATTCTGGAACATTCATTTATAATTTTGCTGCACTGCCCACAAGCTACAGATATCTGCTTGAAAAAAGCAAAGTGTGCTGCCTATATACCACCCCATAGGACTTAAAGCACTCTCTGGGCGGTTGACAAGTTAATTATGCAGGCTACACATTGCCCGCCCGCCCCCAGCAAGCTGGCTTTTTTAATCCACAAAAGCGGGCCTTAATTATTTGTTTTTTTTTTAGTAGTCTAAAATAGCTTTTAACTCCCACTTTTGCCCAGTATAGAGCTATCAAGAACATGTGCCCTGAACAAGTTTCCAATTCTGTTTGTTACAGAGTGAACAGTTACCAAAAATTGTTAGCGAAAAAGATAGTACAGAGGCTATCCATTTCCTATGATTTCCACAAGTGGTTTCAATGACTAGATAAGTATGCAACTTTGTTGTATTAACAAACTTTATGTGCAGTTTTATTCCAGAAAATTAGACCAAAATCTCTGGAGTCCCCAAACCCAATTTATGATTTCATCAGTAAGAAGAAAACAAGACATATGAACCATCTTAACAAAACAGCTACCAATATAGCAAGACAACTTGTGAGCAGCCCCTACAAGAGCAGAGGAAGCAGGACCAGTTGGTCCAGGCCTCACCTTATGAGGAGGATTCAGATCAGCCAAGAGTACATTGTTCTCCATTTTAACCCTTTGGCTGTTTTTCTCAGCTCGTGCTGAATTTTGAACCTTTACTGTTCTTTAGCTTAAAATATTATCAGTTTTACTATTATTGTTAGTTTTATTTATATACCACATTTCTCCCAACAAGGGATCCAAAGCGGCTCACAACATTAAAATTCACACAACCTAAAAACACAGTAAGTTAAATATTAAAAGATAAGTTAAATATATGATTTAAAATACAAATAAAAGATTAAAACATGAAAACATTTAAAAGATTAAAATTTCTGCTAAAATGAGGTTCAGGGATTCAGTTATAATTATTAAAAGCCTGCCTGAAGAAATGGGTCTTTAGCATTTAATTCACAACATGAAATGACTTGGGGCTCATCAGAGCTTTTGGAGGACCTGCTTGTGGGACCCATCCCAAATGCAGTATAGAAATATTAAACTCCCAACTATAGCGAACTGAATACAGTAAATGAACCAATGTCATCCAAAGCAGGTCATCTATGGAACAAAGGTCTGGCAAATATCGAGTTGGAAAATCCACTGAAACCATAAGAGGAATACCAATATAATGTAGTGCAACACATATGCAATGAAGGAAAATAAAATGACAAAGGAACATCAGAACAGGTTGTGTATTTCTTACTGAAAGCACAGGTGTATGTTCTGAACTATCTTGTCGACAAATCAGGTGAAAATATACTCACAGCAGCTTCCTCTTCATATGGCCTTTCACCTTCCTCTTTTTTCTCCACATTTTCATATTCATAGGAGGGGTCCCCTTGGAAACGCCCCTTTAGTCCTGCAGTAATTGCAACCATTTCCTCAGTAGGAGGGGGAAGAAGGCTCCAGTCCACACCATTCAAGCTGTCAACCGCACAATCGTGACAATGGTCAAAGTGTATTTTTAAGAGGCGAAAAATCAGAAATGTTTCTATTCAGATATTCTGATATTGGGTGTTTCAGAGAAATGATCAAGGGATCAAGTTTCACAGCACGCAGAGATGAAGAACATCTGCCTGTCATGGCACTAAACCCATAGAGAAGAGAAGAGGGAATCAGTATAGAACTTACTGTGTCTTCCTAAATCTATGGGAAAATGAAAAATGGCAGCATCAGACACACATGCAAAATCAGGTCTAAAGCCCTCCGCAGTGGAAGGGGGATATGTTAATGCTCTCTTTAACCAAAATGCATTTTATTTTTTAAAAAACAAATCATCTACTGAGTCTCAAGATCAGAAGTAGTCTCTGCCAGGAGGAAAAAAGGCTTTAAAAACAGTTTTCTATGCAAAGGCATGAACAGGGAATTTTTGGTGCTGCACTGGAAATAAGATATTAACCTACTCCTTGAAAATTTCCTGATTCAAATACCTCTATCATGAACTCACTACAGTAGTTGGTCTTTAAGCAAGCTTCCCTCTCTCTCTATTATTATTATTATTATTATTATTATTATTATTATTATTATTATTATTATTATTATTATTATTATCATCATCATCATCATCATCATCATCATCATCATCATCATCATCATCATCAACAACAACAACAACAACAACAACAACAACAACAACAACAACAATAATAATAATAATAATAATAATAATAATAATAATAATAATAATAATAATTGTATTTATACCCCGCCTATCTAGTCATTTCGACCACTCTAGGCGGCTTACAACATAAAACATAACAAATTCAAGAAAAATTTATACCAATTCATTAATTAAATGATTTTGCAATGGGAAAAACACAAACTAAATCAAATAAAGAGAAAAAAAGGAAAGAGGACAGGAATTAACTGGAAGGGAAGGCCTGCCTATACATCCACATTTTTAGTTGGTTCTTAAAAGTACCCAGCGAGGGTGCAGCGCGAATCTCCAGAGGTAGGTTATTCCAGAGGCGAGGAGCCACCGCCGAGAAGGCCCAGTTTCTAGTTCTTTCCTTCCGGGCCTCCCTCAGCGTCGGGCTCCTCAGCCTGACCTCCTGGCTCGCGCAGGTGACACGGGTAGAGCTAGTTGGGAGTAAGCGTTCCGCCAAGTATCTATCTTAGCCTCTTACCACTCCTCCATTTGCAACATAAAGGATCATAATACTTCCCTTAAAATGGGTGCAGCTCATGACCAGGGAAGGGTGGGTGCCCACATCCCAATCCATAAACCGCCCCTGCCATAGAGGATTCTTGTAAAGACTACAGCTGGATAATCAATGTGTTTCAGTCACTTGAAAGTACTATATAAATGTTAGGTATTGTCATCAAAAGCTCAGGATGTGCTTTCCAACGATTTTAAAACAAATATCCAGCTGCTCTCGTGCATACATTTTGTTCACAAACACCATATGGCCAAATTGGAGAATGGGGGAGAGAGATGGATGTTCACTGAAATTTTAGGACAAGTTGCCCCTGCCTAGTCCGTAAGTCACTTATGTATATTTTGAGTGTTGAGTTTGGGCATTGACACATCTTTTTGCAGCTAAATTCTGTTGTATTTAACCCAATTTTACACATATTTAGCTAATGCTGATGATAAAAACACCCAAATAAATTGCAGCTCAGCAGTGCTATTTGTAAAAACGTCAGATATAAGTTTCATTTCAAAGCAGTGTTTCTTCTGGTGTAAGGCAGAGGCAAATACATTTCGTGCTGCAAAACATGTGCATCACGATTTAGAGTTGGGAGTTAATTTCCCAACTGTGCCTTCTTCACAGAGGCTGGACTCGATAATCCATAACGTCCTTCCAGCCCTGCAGTTTTAAGATGATTACCATCATCATCATCAAAAAAAAGCAGAGGATGCTTATTTCCTTTAGATATATAAATTTTTCCCATGGTATGTAAAACTATTCACGTTTAACCTATTAAGTAAACATTGTTGTTTCTTCGAGGTGGGCGAGCGTCCTTTGCCATCTGTCCTTCAGCCATCAGATGCTCCGGAACGGCACTGGTAGTTAGTTCCTAATCAACCCTTCAAAGTGATCCGGTTTTTTTTTTCTCTCAGCTGACAAAGCTCCTGTGCCTCTAAGAGCCTCTAGGGCGATCTGAAATTCACCAGGTCAAACTCTCCTCACCTGCGCACATCCATGCCAGTAAAGAATGCCCGTTCTACCTGTTAAGCAGCTGTTAAAAGGTGCAGGAAACCTGTTAGGGGAAAAGCAGCAGCAACGCAGGAGGAAGGCGAACAGACGCTATCGATGCCGGATTTTCCCGCCCGCCGCCGCCGCCGCCGCGCCCCCCCCCCCCCACATATCACCTGCCTTATTCCACCACCTGTGGAATAGGTGTATCTCCTAGTTAACTCGAGCCGCCCACCTGTAGAGGCGACTTCTGGCCCCCGCCCGGTCTGGCCCCAGGCCCTCGGCGATATAGTAGGCTCCCCGGATGCCTTGGATGCGGCCCCACAGGCGGACCTGCTCGAAGCGGTAGTCCCGTCGCACCAGCAGGAGCGAGGTCCGCAAGGCCGCTCGCTTCTCCGGGCTCAGGCACACGCCGCTGCTGGTCACCAGGTCCAAAGCATAAGGCAGCGTCTCAGCATCCATGGTCGCCGGGCCGAAAGCGCGAAACAGGCAGGCCCGGCCGCCAGCGTCCCGTTACCAGGCAACCGTCTCCAAGGTGCCGCGTACCCATTTTTCTCGGAGAGGACGCGAGGTCAAAGGTCGATCTCGCACCCTTTCCGCGTTTTAGCCCCGTTGCCACGTTTTCTCTCCGGTTCTGTCCTTGCTCGCTTGCCAAGGCTAAACGCAGTTTATGCGTCAACAGATCCCTTACAAATGGAAACAGAAACCCGAGATGACGCTTACAGCTGCAGTTTTTGCAATATCACCCCCCTTTCTCAGAGCAGTCATCCTTAAATTATATAATATGATTTATTTATTTATTGGTTATTAGGCTTATTCAGTGGTCTTACAGTACCTCAGCAGGCAAAAAAACCCAATTAATATATATTGTATAAGATGATATCCTTTGAACTGCACAGCTGGAAGGGACCCTATGGATCATCAAGTCCAGCCCCTGTCAAGGAGACCCAGTGCAGAATCTAACACCCAACCTCTGGCTTTGCAACCAGCTACCTAAACTACTGAGCTTGCAGCTTTTCTGACATACAATGATGGTAAAGGGCTTTATTTGCTGAGTGATTGGTAGTCACTCAGGTTAAAAGTTGAAGACACCCTCCAGGACGCTGAGGAAAACTGTTCCGGATGGTCTGGGTCTCTCAATCTAAACTACTTCACTAGGTTGTGAGGGTAAAATGGATGGGGAAATATAATCACCCACTCCAGCTTGAGCTGTTTTGGAAGAACAGTAGGGCAAAAATATAATTTTTAAAAGCATTGATTGCTTCTTTGTTTAATTTCTTGCGTAATTCTGATAATTAGTTTCCCTAATATATGCACCAATGGTGACTAATCCTTCAGAGTAACCATCAGTTTCCATGCCTTTAGGAAAGCTACGAAAGTCATCACTTAAAACTAGCATACAGTACTGTATAGTATGTTACAACTTACTGTGATTGTTTTCATCATCTCTTCGCAGACTTGTCCTTTGTAGTTTTATGGATGAATCGGATTTTGTATCTGACTTTAATTTTCTTAAGGCCTGAACTTGCTTCTACTTATTGCTTATAATGTTTTATAATTACTGTAAGCACCCTAGAAAACAATTATGTAGTGAAAAGGTGAAGTAGAAATGTAATTATAAATAATAAAGGACAAGTAGAGCATTGCCCTCATCTCAAACCACCTCCAGCCAGTTCACTCACATGGTTTCCTCTACCAGACACATAAGGTCAGAGCCCTGGCTACCTTCCCCTCCTACTGAACTTTCAACTTCACACTCTGAGTGTATGAGGAGAGAGTAGGTAGAAGAGAGAAGTAGCAGGAAACAGGAAAGTTTCTCATTTTGGGGCCAGGCATATTTTCTGTTCCTCAGCTTATCTGTTGAATAAATGAATAAACAAACAGGGTAGAAGTAAGAGAATCTCAGTTAATACTGGATTGTCTGTCTTAATATATGTATCTGTGACATGTGAATGTGTGCTTGCATGTGTCTTATCTGTATGTAAAAGTGCTATTTTTGCTACCGGTTCTGCCTCTTTCCCCCAGGCTGTGCCCAGCATTGACTGGTGTGCTTTTTGTCACACAAACCACAGTGAGTACCAGCCGCCATTGGCATGCACAGTGATTCCACATTTGGTATGTCCCAACTCCTCTTTCTTTAATAATTAACTGCTAAATTCTTTTTTATCACCTGGCTGTATTTAAAACTACTCAATCTGTTTTCTTCAGCTTCCATTCAGACACAGAGATCAGTAGTCACAAGCTACCAGAGCTACACTAAGCAAGTAAAATTCTAACCATCGGTATATATTAATGATGTTCTTTTGATGTGAAACTAAACAGAAACTAGAGAAAAAGGCAGACAGCTGTAAAAGGCTCATTGTTCAGTTGAAGTTGTACCAGATGTTTCTTCAAATACGCTTGTGTTTTTGTTTTTCATACTCCACACTTCAGGCTTTCACTTTCCAAAAGGAAAAAATGCATTGCTTATCCATATAAATATATGATATCTTGTATAGCACAGGCTTCAAGCTTGCGTGCAGCACCTAGGAATCTTTCCTGCAGCCCATCTATGCATTAGCTGTTCTACAAACATCTCCCAACTGGCATTTTTTAAAATGACAACAAAACTGCCACAACATGGCTTTTTTTAAAAAAAAATGGGGTGGTAAGGAACACTTCAAGTTTAAACCAGCCAAGGACTCTCCTAATCAGAAATCCTGACTCAGGATTGGCTCCAAGTTGCAAGGGGCTTGGGCAATGCTGGTGGGCTCTGGCGGGCTTACCAGGACCATAAAAAAATATTTTTACTACAGTTTTCAGGCAGTTCGGGGAGGTTCTGGATGTTGCTGTTGGATTCTGGTAGGCTTACGTGAAGCTCAGGAAGATTTTGTTTTTCACTACAATAACAATTCAGCAGTTGAGCTTCTGGGTGTTGTCCAAAAAAAAAAAAGTAACTTTTCCAGACTTGGTTTTCTTACTGCCCTGGCACTCTTTTCATTACCCAGCATGCTATTGAAGGATTCTCTTTCCCACAATTCCTCAAAAGAATGCTAGTGCAGGGATATTGCAAGTATTAAGACAGTGGCTAGATCGAATGAAAAGCAACCATTTAAAGTGCATGCAAAAAATAATAATAATTAGCAGGGAGCGAAGGTGCTGAGGCTTCAGCAGCTGACAAGGACACCAGGTGATGGCATCAGCCTTGTTTCTAAGAGACAGAAAAATAAATAACTTTCACCTCAAAGCAAGTGATTTCTCCACAGAGAAAACACTTGGTAAAGGATCGAGCAGCCTCCCTTGTACTCTAAACCAATTCTATGATCCAGTTTGCTAATTCTTTCCAAGAGCAATATTGCTGTAGCTTTACAAGCTTCCATAAATTAATGGTTTAAAATATTTCAGCCAAAAACAACCTTCCAGCTGACTTTAATTCTACTTAATCGTTTAAGGCTTTTAGCAGTCACAGCTTGCAAGCACGATACATGAATATTTGCACAGGATCTCGGCTATCTCAGATGAAGGCTACACTATTCCCACATGGTGCATGAGGATAGTTCTGTTTAATAGTGCTGTGGACATGGCTTGCTTGATCGCTGTGAATGAGCAGTTTGGCTGATAACAAAATAATATTAATATTGGCTGAATGCTTATGGATGCTCCTCTGGGCATACAATTCGCCTGTAGAGATTGGGTGTCAGATATACAGTATATGTATTCAATCTGCAGAGTATGTATAAGTAAGTAGGCCTAAGAAACAGCAGTTTTGGAAATTACATGCCTGGTCCATCCCAAGCCCTGTCTCCTCATGAGTCCTGTCTCCATTTCTAGAGTTAGTTCTGGGAAAGGAACCCAACTCCTGTTTCCATAAATAAAGTTTTGGGATTGCCATTATTGCAGAAAGAGAACTTTTCTCAGGCTGTACCATTATCTCTAATCAGTGGTTGGAGATAACAGCAAACATTCCCAGGTATGTGATTTCCACATACAGTATATGGAGCTTGAAGGTACCTCTGGGTACTTTACAGTCTCTTTCCATAAGAAGAAACAGGTGTAGGCCCCATGCCTGACTCTCTCTGTGGAAAAAACTAAAATGGCCTCACCCCCAATACTAAAGAAATTATAAATTACAGCTCTTTGAAGGCTGATTTCATAATCCTAAAGAAAATGCTTCAGCCACCTCTCCACAACATCAATGCGCTTGCTGCTCTAACTACTGGCTATTTTCAAGCTCTGTTTCTAGTCTTAAGTACAGTAATAATTTCAATTTCCGAGTGCCCTTAACCAAAGGAAACTGTTGCTGGTAAAGTTACTCCTGGAACTTCTTATGACTTGGAAATGGGAAATACATAGCATCAGGACATATTTCCTTCTAATTGGCAGGAAAATTAATGTATTTTAATATATTCAAACAAAATACATGAGTTTTTTGTGTCATTAGCTAAATGGGGACTGATGGATTTTCATGCTATGATTATCTAAGAGACTGCTCAAAATTAATACACGGGGCTGCAAGACTCTTTATTATGAATAGACTGATGATGAATATGATGATGATTTCTCACCACTAGTTTGATTTCCTTTTAGTGGCTTTTAGCTCCTTGGTTCAGAGTAGCCAACCAAGTTCTACACTATAACATAGAGCTGCAGGAGATGCAGAAGGAGAGACGGAGGGGGTCACAGAAGTGGCAGTGATATGGAGGTCATGTTGAAGTGCAGTCTTGAAACCTGCTCCCAGGAAACAGCTCCGCAGAACAGAGCCATGTGCTTCCTCCCACACTCCCCGTCTCTTGCTATAGATTCAGACTTTTAGTGTCTCAGCCTCTGGGGATGCCAATCAGATTAAATTGAGGCTGTAAATTTTATTAGATGAACACCTCCCCAGTATGAACTGGCCTGAGACCCCAAATTATATGAGCAGGGTCAACTAATCAATAGCAGGTGCTAATGAATTTCTCCACTCTGCAACACAAGTGGAATTCAAAGCAGATGTCGGAGTTGAAAGCTCATTATTCCATAAGCAGTTTTATAAGCCACTTAGTCTTTGCTTCCCACCCATCTTAGCTGGACATTATTAAAACAAAACAAATCAAAAAAGGAAATGATTTGCTTAAGACATATTCTTCTAGGCTCAGTAAGGCTCAGTAGGTAAGTGTACTCTACCGGTTTTGTCCTGACCGGGCAATTACTAAATACTGATAAAGATCAGAGCATAAGTGGCTGGTATTATTTAACAAAGGGAAGGTCAGAAGCACAGCTTTTCATCAAGGTCAGAGGTTACCATCACTGTCATTAAACAATATGAAAATGATCTTTCCTGTGGGATTGCCAAAGCTCTTCTGGGATTATGTAGGTTTGTTGACTACCTTGAAAAATGGATGAACCCAAGTATTACAGAAAGGCATCAACTTTTTCCCCCATTCCCACAATGCTGCTTTCAATTTAGGGTCCATCTTCTATCCAGTCATCTATTTTAAAGCTAAAATGAGGTATTGTGTGTTGGAGATGCATATAAGTTGCTGCTTAGCATAAGCACCAAAGATCATTCTAAGGAGCTGGAGATCAAGCAAAATGTATGGGAGGTCACGTGGTGCCCAGCCCACTATAGGCTCCAGATAAATAGCCAGGCAGGCCACTTCTGTCTGCCTGCTTTCTTCCAGTGTGTATGTGAATGTTTGCTCATCTGCCTATCTATATGTTTGTGAACACCTACCTTTTTCACTTGCTCTATCCACAGTTCTACACCAGCGGTTTTCAAACTTGGGTAACTCAGACAATCCAGAAATCCTGCCCAGCAAAGCCCAGCTAGTGGTGGAGGCTTCTGGGAGTTGCAATTGTAACAGTTTTAAGTCCTTTGGGGCTATTTGTTTATTCAGATGTCTATTGATGAACCTTGCAAACAAAATTTAACAAAATAAGTTGTTGAGTTTTAGATTTTCTTCTTTTTTGTTGAAGCTCTGCTGGTGTTTGTGGATTTCAGTGGTTTCCCTCTGTGGTCTAACATAATGATTGTTGATGTTGTCCGGTACTTCAGTATTTTAAAATAGAATTTCATGTCCAGCTTGTGACAGGAATCCTATGAAAAGGCAACGCCACAGTAATCATGCAAAAAGAAGAATACAAGGACAAAATCAGGGAACTTCAAGACCCCACCACCTACAGAAAACTGAAATGGGACCCAATCAACAAAATCACAAAACAAACATGCTGATCACGAGTTCCTCCCTGGACCCCAACGTCCTTCAACAAATCTGCAAGACAGAAGCTCTCCCATCAAGACTATACAGACTCCCCAAAATCCACAAAGACACAATCCCGCTCAGGTCCATTGTAAGTGCCATCGGCTCCCCGACATATGAATTATCAAAATACCTAGCCACCCTCCTACATATGCACACTGGTCAAACCTCTTCCTACATCAAAGACTCAGGACATTTCATAAGCAAGATCAGCACCCTAAAACTCAACCCCGGGGACAGGCTGATCAGCTTTGACGTAGTATCCCTATTCACCAAGGTACCAATAAAGGACACTCTGACACTCATCCAGCAGATCTTTCCAGAAGACATCAAGGCCCCTTTTGCAACACTGCCTAATTGCTAGCTTTCAGTGGGATAACTAGTTCTATGAACAGAGAGAGGGAGTGGCCCTGGGGAGCCCCCTCAGTCCAGTTATAGCAAACGTCTACATGGAACATTTTGAAAAACAGGCCCTGTCCTCTGCATCCTTCACACCCACAGTCTGGTTCCGATGTGTGGGTGACACCTTCGCAATTTGGAACCACGGTGAAGAAAAACTGGAAGAATTTCTAAACCATCTCAACAACATCCACCCATATATACAATTCACTATGGAAAAATAAATAGAGGGCCAACTCCCTTTCTTAGATGTCATGGTCCTACGCAAAACTGACCTCCTATTGGGACACAAGGTCTACAGAAAACCTACCAACACAGACTGGTACCTACACAAAAACTCCAACCACCACCCACAACAAAAAAGAGGCATAATCAAAACACATGGCTACTCCAAAAATGAAATCACAAGAGCCATCAAACCAAGAAAACAATACCAAACTGAAGAAGAAAAACAGACACCCACAAATAAAGTATTTCTGCCATACATCAAAGGGGTCACGGACTGTATGGGGAAACTTTTGAAAAAAGCAACCTACAAACAGTATTCAAACCCACCACAAAAATACAACAAATGTTATGGTCAGCAAAGGACAAAAGGGACCACCTCACCACTGCAGGGGTATACTGGATATCTTGCAGTTGTGGCCAAGTATATATTTGAACCACAAAATGCAGCATCCACACCAGAACCAATGAACATGGGAGACACTGCAGACTAAAACAACCGGAAAAATCGGCATTAGCTGAACATGCCCTAAAGCAAGCTGGATATGAAATTCTATTTCAAAACACAAAAATACTGGACAACACCAGCAATCATTATGTTAGACCGCAGAGGGAAGCCATTGAAATCCACAAACACCAGCAGAGCTTCAACAAAAAAGAAGAAAATCTAAAACTCAACAAAGCCTGGCTTCCAACACTGAAAAATTTAGCCTGCAAAAGGTCAACAAACTCTACCCAGCCACAAGGACTAGTGATCACTGCACACAGAAGACCAGCTAACGACACCGTTCAATCACAGTGACAGATCATCTCTCCCCCTTATCACAACAATACACCCACAACACTGATCACCATAATCACCCAATCTCCAGAAAAGGACAAAAGCTGAACCCACAGCTATAAATACACAATGATCCAACAAACTGCACCAGAGTACAGACAGAGTTCTGACTCTGGTCCTTTGAAGATGCCGGCCACAGAGACTAGCAAAACATTAGGACGAAAAACCTTAAAAAAATGGCCAAACAGCCCGGAAAACCCACAACAACCATTTTTTTCACACATCTATCAAATTTCAAACAGGATAATCAGCAAATAGAGTTGTGTGCAAATTGAAAAGCACAAAATGTCTTGTTACGGCAGAAACATGCAATCCCTTTTTCTCCTAGAAGTGCCTTTTAAACCACATGCATAACCAAAACCAAAACCAAAGTATTATGAATCTTTAAAACTTACATATTTATTTCAGTGTGCATTTTTGTGGATTGCAATCCACTTCCTCAGTCCTAAGGAGTGTACTATTTAGCCGCAGGTTTACTGTATATACATAGTGTCCACCATTTCCACGATCAGGCAAAGAGGGATACAGGCATAAATAATTATGGTGTTTGTTTATACACGGGTGTACAGTGGGCTACACTTTCCCATAAATTTCTGTCTCAATCTAAAAATTTAAATAAAGACCAAGGGTTTTTAGCTGGCTTACAGTGGCTGAAATCCTGTTGCATAATCTGTTCCTGAAAAAGGTTGAAGGTATCACCAGCATGGAGGTGACTTTTGATAATTAAAACCTTCCCTCTACTGCACAGATTGCCCAGCCAGGTCCCATGTAATCCCTTTCATTGCGCTGAAACCATGGGAGTCATCGGGCAGAAGTCAAAAGTACCTACAGTGGGGTCTTGACTTGAGAACTTAATCCGTATTGGAAGGCGGTTCTCAAGTCAAAAAGTCTGTAGGTCAAGTCTCCATTGACCCACAGTGCATTGAAAACCGATTAATCCCGTAACAGGCCGTTTTTGTTCCATTTTGGTTTTTTTCTGGTCTGTAAGTCAATTCTCAAGCTGCAAGTCAAACCTACATTTTGCGGCCAGAGAAGTCTGTAACTCAAAAAGTCTGTAAGTCAAGCCGTCTGTAAGTCAAGAGTCCACTGTAATTAGTGAACAATAGGCCTGTTGGTAACATTATCACTCTTTTCAGACCTATGTTACTGAAGAGGATTTCAACATTTAACAAAGTAGTTTTCTTTACATTCTTGGATAGAGGCAAAATGTTACTTCCTTTGGCAAAAATCCGGCATCAGAATCAGAACCTCGTTCGGAAGGAATCATGTACTCCTGAAACAAAATGCCTTTCAACTTCCAAAACAACTATACGGTTACCTACCTATTTCCAGAAGGGACGTGGTGGCGCTGCGGGTTAAACCACAGAAGCCTCTCTGCTGCAAGGTCAGAAGACCAAGCAGTCGTAAGATCGAATCCATGTGAAGGAGCGAGCTCCCGTCGCTTGTCCCAGCTCCTGCCAACCTAGCAGTTCGAAATCATGCAGATGTGAGTAGATAAATAGGTACCACCACGGTGGGAAGTTAACAGCATTCCGTGTCTAGTCACGCTGGCCACGTGACCACGGAAACTGTCTATGGACAAACACTGGCTCTAGGGCTTGTAAACAGGGATAAGCACCACGCCCTAGAGTCAGACACAACTGGACTAAATGTCAAGGGGAACATTTACCTTACCTATTTCCAGAATGCTTACATAATCAACATTTTTAGCTATGTAAATGATGCTATCATCATGTTGAAAGTTCACTGTCCTTGCTTGTAAATCTCTTCACCTGGCCCCCATGGGAATCAACATTTTATGTAAACCTGTGGCAAAATATTGAACTCCATGTGTCTGAGGAACTGGGTCATAATCCACAAAAGCTCATAGTAAAATAAATCTGTTGGTCTTTAAGTTGTCACAATAGTCTTGTTTTTGTTTAGTTTTGTTACACATGCTGAAACAAACTAACACAACTTGATCTTTGAAAACTTCTACCGACAGTTATTTCTTTCAATCCCTTTGTTTTCTGGTGTTTTTAATTTATTCCCAGCAAAAATCTTGTTCATTGTGCCACTGCCTCTTCAGATTCCATACTCATGCTTCCTATCTAGGTGTCATCATCAGCCGCTCCGAGTAGACATGGTCTAGAGGGGCGGGGTAAAAAATCAAATAAATAAATAAATAAATAAATAAATAAATAAATAAATAAATAAATAAATAAATAAATAAATAAATAAATAAATAAATAAATAAATAAATAAATAATCATTTGCATCACAGCCTGCTTGACCATTTTCCTTCCAAAAGAAAAGGGCATTGTGTGCTTGAATACTTGGGTAGAGTCCCCCAAAGCACTCAGTCGCTGCATGATATTTCTGCTGATTTCAGTCTGCTTAAGCCAGAGGTATTAACTGCATTGCTGAGAGTGCCCAGTCCATTCAAAAGAACATTTGGAATTTTCCATATTGTTTAAAACCTTTGGCTTATATCCATTTATTACACAGCATTAGTGTTTCATTGTGATGGGGGCTGGCTCTGCAGTGTTTCCTCCACCTGCAGCAGTAGATTTCTGCTGGCTACAGGCCCAAGGGACTTGCTGGGCTTGTGGGGCAAGGCCAGACAACGCAGTGAGTGTGCTCGAGGTGACCCCCTCACAGACAGGGTGGCCAATATTTCTCCTTTGGTTAATTCATATGCATTTGGATTATGGTGAGCATACGTACAAAAAAGACAGAATAGAAAATGGTCATTGTAGGGTACAAACATACTTTTTGGACCACATCCAACATGCAAGATTCTGGAAGCTGAATTATGTACAGTATTGGTGATGAGGATGATATGTCACCAAGCTGATTCTGAATTATGGCGACCCTTGCCAGGGTTTCCTAGGTATTCATAAGGAGTTTACCAGACTCTTCTTCTGGTGGACTGTGCAGCTTGCCAAAGGTACAGAGGCTGGTTCTTCTCCCAGACATCATGATGGGGAATCAAACTCCCAACCATGATGGGGAATCAAACTCCCAACTCACTGAGCTGTCCCAGCCATCATACATTACTGAGAGCCTACCATTAGACAAGAGAATTCCTCAAGTGCTGAAAGATCTGTGATTGTCACCACAGGATCTTTTCTCACCTTACATAGCTTTGCAATTTAGCTTGCTTTGTTTTGCGACTGGTTTTCAGGAGCTAGACACCAACTTTGTTTGTAAGCCTGATTTTCCAAACATGAAAGTCTGCCTTATTCAAATCTTTCGAACTCTAAGATGATTTAGTGATAATGGAGGGTTATCTGTAACTCATAGATTAGCCCTGGGAGTTGGCTCTCCAAAGAAATAACTTTCCCAAGCTTCAGTAATGCACTTTTGTCTGGGAACAAGTTCAACTGAATTAGGTAGAGCTTACTTCTCTGAGCAGAGGTTGGAAAGTTACGTGTAAAGAAAATGGATTTAACGGCACACTGAAATCATTATGGATAGTTTCAGATTTATTTATATTCATTTTTCTTAAAAACAAATATCCAGGTGCTGCTTTTGAACAGACTTGTACTGGGTAGCATTGCTACTAAATACTGTATTCAAATAGCCATCAAAATAAGTGAATACAACACGAGTGATTGCATATTTATTCTATGTTTTGGATGAACCATCCTCACATGGCCAAAACAGAAAGTGCTGTATTTCTAGACCTCTCCTGAAATACACTTGCATCATTTCCAGCCTCAATTATTTCATTTTTATGAAGATGAAGATAGAAGTGAGGGTTGAGGAGGAATTAGCTAATGCATTTCAAAAATTATCTGAATGGCTAATCTATTCTATTAAACTGTTTAGGAATACTTCCCTCTCAAAAATGTATAGGAATGTTTCCATGTATAAGCAAGGACTCACTCTGCTTCATTAAGTATATAAAAATTATTCCTATGGCTGTTTGAGGCTGGTATGCCATTTATACATGAGGATAACACCAAATGTAATACAGTGGCACCTCGCAAGATAATGTTAATTTGTTCCGCAAAAATAGCTGTCTTGTGAAAACATCGTCTTGCGAAATGCAGTTCCCCATTGGAATGCATTGAAATCTATTTAATGCATTCCAATGGGGGGAAATTGTCGTCTTGCGAAAATTGCCCACAGGAAAGCCGTTTTGTGAAGTGCGGACCCAGCTGTTGAAATAGCTGTCTTGAGAAAAACTGTCCCTTAAAAAACCGTTTTGCAAAGCATGGACCCAGGTGTCAAAATTGTCGTCTTGCGAAAAACCATCCTGGGGGGAAAAAAACCATCTTGCGAAGCACGGACCGAAACATCGTCTAGCGAAAATTGCCCATAGGGAAAACTGTTTTGCGAAGCGCTATACCGATTGCAAAAACCCATCATCTTGCAAATTAACCATTTTGTGAGGTAATCATCTAGTGAGGCACCACTGTACCACTTCTCCCCACAACCTCAATCAACCCTATTTAGACCTTACAAGCCAGTGAGGTTGCACCCTAAGTAACCCCATTTCACCTTAAGTAACCCCATTTCATATTAGGTTACTATATTCACATTTCCAGCTGACCCAAGACATTTTGCTGCCTGATACAAACAACAAGATGCACTTTATTACTATCCCACAAACAGAGTCAAACTAGACTGATACTTGATTTCAACACTGGTCTCACAGCAGCTTTTGCTGCCACATCTGAAAATCTGTTTCACTTTGGCTAATGGCAGGACCAGCCCTAATGTCCCTAAAACAGCAACAGGAAAAGTACCCCCCCCATGCCTCTTTGGGGCAAAATGTTCTTCAACACATAAAAGGAATTCTGGCACTCCTGGAGGCCTCTAAGACCACCATCTTTGGTAGGGGTGAGGGTCTCAATGCCCTCTCAACTTCCTTCCAAACCACTCAAATGGAAAACCAAAACAGGAAGTGCCTGTCTGGCCACTTTAAGTTTCTATCCTTTCACCCTTTTCTTTTTTCCCATTTTTGTGTGTGTTGTGAGTTTTTAGGGAGTGTAGAGGACAAAAATGTGGTCCGCCATAGTTACCCACATCTGGCCTACAGCAGTGCTCAGAGGAAACCATACTACAGTACTTAGCCACAGACACAACAAATACTACACAAGACAATGTCCTGCCAACTAGCACACCGAAATTGGGCCTCAGGAGCCATATACTAATGAAGAAGAGTTGAATTGCCAGCAAAGAAATTGAACCAGGGAAAGGTGAGGTTACTTATATGCATGCCTCCAATTATGCTCGAAAGACATACTCCCTGATTGGTTGACCCATCATATGATTCACAGGTGTCCTTAGATGTGATTTCACTTTCTCGCAAGAGGTCCTCGTATCTGGTCCCAGTGATGCTGGCTGGCTGGAGGATTCTAAGAAATGCAGTCCAAACTCTCGTACTCCCCAAAGGATTATCTAACGATCGGTCTTAGCTGCTCTCTTTGTGCCTTTGTCTGAAGCAAGAAGACAAGATACTGTCATTTCCAATAAATAAAAATCTCAGTTTTTCAGTGCAACTGCGGCTGAATTAGAGGAGCACGAGGCGTGTGTATAATCAAGTCAGCATAGCCAGAGAAAGCCAAGGATGGGAAAAATAACTTTTTTGGACAATACATTCTAGAACCCATGCTGATCAAAGGGTTTTGGAAGTTGTTGTTGTGACAAACCCAGACCTACTGGGATATGTCACACAGTTACACTAAGCTGCCACCAACCATTCCCTATAATAAGTCACACAGACCAGGGATGGATTTTTAAACAACAAAAGAATAAGGTTTATTTTAAATACAAACAGGGTAAATAAAACAATCAGGTGAATAAAATAAAGTAACGTGGCTTATTCTCACACACACAAGCATACAGTTTGGTTCACCTAGAACCTTTAACTTAAAGCACAGACCCTGAACCCATCAGTTCTGGCTAACCAACAGACCCCTGAACCTTTCAGGCTGGTACTCTGACACACAGTAGTACCCTGTCAGACACACAGACTCCCACAACAGCTTCTTCTTCCCAGCTGCTGCTTCGTCCCAACCCAGTGTCTCACAGTTTGTCTCAGCATCTCCCTTCACCACACAGGCATCACATATTTATACAGTACAGCCCCTCCTCCTGATGTCCCGCCTTCCACTCCCCATAGGATGGAACTTTCCCTCCAAACCCATGACAGACAGGTAACATCAGTGCTGTTATGTAACACCTCCCCTCTTTATAAGTTGTTTTGTAGGGGGAAAGCTAAGGTGCTTTTTCCCAAAAAACAACCTGTATAAAACACACAACACCAATTATACCTACCATATTATACTTACTTACATTCTAAGTTAAACATTTCAAATAGGCATTTAAACATTTACCATATACATTACATCAATTTACCTTTATTAATACAAACCAATTTAAAACCAGGTACATTTTAACTTTTTGTTTTCATTATATACATATAGTCCATGTTCTTTCGCCGTCTTCAGTCTTCAGGTCTTCTTGATAAGGCGTCAGCAACACAGTTCACTGACCCTCTGACCACCTTCACTTCAAAGTCATAGTCCTGTAAGTTCAAAGCCCACCTCATAAGTTTGCTATTGTGGGTTTTCATTGTCTTTAACCATTGCAATGGTGAATGGTCAGTACACAGAACAAAATGTCTTCCCCAGATGTAAGGCTTGGCCTTCTGGATCGCGTAGACTATGGCCAAACACTCCTTCTCCACGGTTGCCAAATGTCTCTCACCTTTTTGAAGTTTCCTACTCAGGTAGGACACTGGATGCTGGTCACCATTCTCATCCTCTTGGCACAGAACTGCTCCTACCCCGCTGTTAGACGCATCGGTGTAGATGATGAACTCCCGGTCGAAGTCTGGAGCACGCAGGACTGGATAGTTGATTAGCGCCTCCTTCAACCTCTGGAACGCCGCCTCACAGTCGCTGGTCCACGGGATGCGGTCATCAGCCTTCTTCCTCGTCAGATCGGTCAGCGGAGCCGCAATCTCGCTAAACCTCGGGATGAACTTTCTGTAGTAGCCCACCAACCCAAGAAATGATTTGACCTTTTTCTTGGTGTTGGGTCTAGGCCAATCACGAACAGCTTCTATTTTGGCCTCCAGGGGTTTTATCATTCCTCCCCCTACCATGTGACCCAAGTATTTTATTTCTGGGCTACCCAGCTGACACTTGCTGGCCTTTACTGTTAGCCCTGCTGCACTTAACCTCTGCAGCACTAACTCCAGGTGTATCAGGTGATCTTCCCAGGTATTACTGAAGATCCCTATGTCGTCAATGTAGGCCACTGTAAAGTCACTGAGCCCTGCCAAGGTCTGGTCCATCAGCCTTTGGAATGTGGCTGGTGCATTTCTGAGACCAAAGCTCAGGACTCGAAACTCATAGAGACCAAAAGGGCTGCAAAAGGCAGTCTTTTCTTGATCCCTGGGATCAATTCTTAATTGCCAATATCCCTTTACCAGGTCCAATGATGAGATGAACCGACAACCCCCTATGGTTTCAATCAGGTTGTCTAGCCTGGGCATTGGGTAGGCATCAGGAGTGGTTACACGGTTTAATTTCCTGTAATCAACACAAAACCTAATGCTCCCATCAGGCTTGTCCACAAGGACTATCGGAGAGGACCAAGGACTAGAAGAGGGGACGATTATGTTCTCCCTCAGCATCTCGTCCAGCTCCTTCCGCACCTTGTCCCTATAGGGTCCCGTTACTCGGTATGGGGATACTGCCTGCGGGGGTGCATCCCCTGTGTGGATCCGATGCATCACTCCCTTCACTATCCCCGGCTTGTTGGAAAACACCTGCTGATATTTACTAAGCAGCATTTTTAGTTCTTGCTGCTGGTCTTGGGTGAGTGCAGGACTGATCTTTACCTCCTCTGGGTTGTATTTTACTTCCCCTCTACCCTCCCAGAAGGGTAATTCAGCTTCCTCACTCTCAGCTGCTTTTATCGCGAATAAAACCCTCTGTTCCCCTCTGTAGTAGGGTTTTAGGGCATTCACATGAACCACCCTCCTTGCTTGGTTCTCCTCCTGCTCTATTAGGTAGTTCAGGTCTGACATCTTGGAAATGACCCTATATGGTCCTGCCCATTTGAGCTGCAGTTTATTCTCTCTGCAGGGCCTAAGCCAGAGCACTTCCTCCCCTGGGTCAAAGTGCCTCTCTCTAGCTTTGCGGTCATACCATGTTTTCTGTTTGACCTTCTGCGCTTGCAGGTTTTCTGCTGCCAGCTCTAGATTTCGCTTTAGGTCATTCATCAAGGTGTCTATGTATGTCACAACATCTTGTGGGTCATCCTGGGTGACCTGCTCCCAAATTTGTTTGATCAAATCAAGGGGCCCTTTCACCCCTAAGTGTGCAGCAAACATGTCAGAGTGACCCCTTTTTAAAATCATGGGGCGATACTTTTCAGGTACCACCAGCTGACTTCTGATCCCATCTCCCCCTTTTGAGATATTCCTCAGGGTTTCTCTATATAAAATCCCCTTTTTCTCCAGAAATCTCACTGGGGTCTCAGGTGTTAGCTGGGCGTCAGTCACCTGTTCAAAACACTTTTGGAGAGTGGCGTCTGCCTTTTGCTCCTGTCCAAATCTGCTGTCTGTGGTTAAGGTTTCCACCACAGCTTCTGAACTTCCCCCACCTGCTTCCGTCTCTGGCTCATCATTACCCCCCTGAACTGTCCCTGTGGTGGCTTGTGAGCGTGTAATCACTAGCACCCGTTTCACATGTTCAGCCAGGTCATTTCCCACGAGCACGGCTGCTGGCAGAGTCGATGAAATCGCTATCCGCCAATCTCCCCTCCAGCCTTGAAAGTTGACAGGTACCTCTGCTACTGGCAGAGAGATTATCTGCCCCTCAATCCCTGCCACCTTCATGCTCTCATTTGGGATTATAAACTCCCTAGGGATGATATCTGGATGGCATAGGGTTACTTGGGAACAAGTGTCCCGCAGCCCCCTATACTGACGGTCAAGTATTCCTACGTCCACCCCTGCTGTCTCAAACAACTGAGAATCTGTTTTTATCAGCAAGCAGCGCTTTACCTCCAGAAGAGGACCATTTTCCTCAGCCTGATCAGCAGAGGCAGCTGTCCCAGACTGAGTAGCCATGGCAACAGGCTCCCTCTGTGACACTGAGCCTTGCTCTTTCTGGACACAGAACACAGCTTTTGGCTTGGTCCCACTAGAAGTCTGAGGCACCATTCCTTTTAGCTGCTTTAATTTCTCACACTCTGAGATTAGATGACCCTTTCCCTGACAGAAATAGCATTTTCTGGTGTATTTTGATTCTCTCTCATCTTGTTTTGGTTTTCCCTCCAAAATCTGAGGTCTTTGTTTCATGTCTGAGGGCTTCCCTTCACCATGGGCTCCTCCCCCTTGCTGGCTTTTCCCTGGTCCCTGAGAGTACTTGCTGTAGGTTTCTTTGGGTTTACCTACAGATTTCCCCTCACCCAAGGGCTTTCTTATTTGGGAGATAAAATCTGCGATCTCTGCGGCTACTGCCACAGATTTCGGTTTCCTTTCCCTCACCTGGAATTTCAATTCCCCCTGCAGGACTGAATAGAACTGTTCCAGGGCTATCAAATCTTTAAGCTGGTCATAGGTCTCTATTCCCTCCTGCGATAGCCATTTCTCAAGCAGCCTCACCAATTGGGCCCCCACTTGGGTAAAGGTCTGTTCTGGTTTTTTTGTGAGGGACCTGAACCTTTGTCTCAGCTGCTCTGCATTTATCCCATGTCTTGCAAACACCAGTTTTTTAAACTCTGCAAAATCTTTCATCAATTCCTCAGGCATCTCGGCATAAACCTCAGCCAGGCTACCACTGATTAAAGATCGCATGATGGTCATCTTCTCAGTTTCCCTCACTGAGAAGTCCACAAACGCTCTTTCCACTAAGGAAAAGAACACCTCAGGACAATCTCCCTTGTGGTACACAGGGAATTTCTTCAGGTCAGCCTTAGACAGTTGGCCTCCCTCAGAATCCCTATTATTATTATTGTTCTGGTTCATCAGTTCCAGTTTTCTTAATTCAAACGCCATTCTCTCTCTCTCCATTCTTTCTTCCCTCTCCATTCTCGCTCTCTCTAACCTTTCCTCCATTTCCCTCACCCTCAGTTCATGCTGTTGGGCTAGGAGTATTTTCCTGAGTTCTGGGTCCTGCTCTCCTGTGCTGTCACCCTGCACTGAGCCAAATTCATCCTCAGAACCTTGGTCAATCTGGGGGTCTTTCACTTCACTCATGTCTGCTACTTGGCTTCGAGTCAAGGGCATAACCCCCCTCAGAACAGGCTGCTTTAAAAAGTCAAGCCTCAAAATAAAACGACCACTTTTTTCCTTTTTGCCTCAGAACCAGCTCTCCCTAGGCTGCTGTTCTTCAGCACTAAATTTGTAACAGTATCGAGTCAGAGCCTACCCCCCTCTGCTGGGCCTCTCAGCTGGCAAGCTAGCTCGCTGTTGCTACGCAGTTTTGCCTCAGCGTTTTCCCGCCAAAACTAGGCTGCCTCAGAGCACCTTAATCTAAGTCTCCCCAGTTGGCACGTTCTTCCACTAGTGCACCTCCCCGTGAGGTACACCTAGAAGATTACCTACGCGCCTCAGACTGTCCCTGACTAGACCCCCCTTGCTCTGGGCACACTTGCCAAGGCTTTGCTGGACCGCTGGACAACTGGACCAGTCGTATCCCACACGCTGGACACCAATCAATGTGACAAACCCAGACCTACTGGGATATGTCACACAGTTACACTAAGCTGCCACCAACCATTCCCTATAATAAGTCACACAGACCAGGGATGGATTTTTAAACAACAAAAGAATAAGGTTTATTTTAAATACAAACAGGGTAAATAAAACAATCAGGTGAATAAAATAAAGTAACGTGGCTTATTCTCACACACACAAGCATACAGTTTGGTTCACCTAGAACCTTTAACTTAAAGCACAGACCCTGAACCCATCAGTTCTGGCTAACCAACAGACCCCTGAACCTTTCAGGCTGGTACTCTGACACACAGTAGTACCCTGTCAGACACACAGACTCCCACAACAGCTTCTTCTTCCCAGCTGCTGCTTCGTCCCAACCCAGTGTCTCACAGTTTGTCTCAGCATCTCCCTTCACCACACAGGCATCACATATTTATTCAGTACAGCCCCTCCTCCTGATGTCCCGCCTTCCACTCCCCATAGGATGGAACTTTCCCTCCAAACCCATGACAGACAGGTAACATCAGTGCTGTTATGTAACAGTTGTCACTCCCCTGCCTGGCAGAAACACAATAATAATAAATAAATAACTAGCATTCATTTACTGTCTTTTCATGATGCCAAAAACTTCTGTTGCTGTAGGCAGTTGCTTCACTCAGCTTAATGGCAGGGACACCCTATGAAGTGGTTAAAATAATGAGTCCCTTGTATATATTGCTCTTTGTACAATTGCTGTCACCTACCCTGAGAAAATTTTGGATAAGACAGTTTTATAAATATAAATTAACTTACAATGCCAGCCGTGAGAGTTTTGCAGCACATGAGAAGTTGCCAGACTATTTTCTCACAGGGTGGGTCTTTGATATTTACAGATATTTATTGCCTCTCAAAGCCCTGCAGCAAACCTCTGGAGCCATTGGGCTGGATGATCTGGGTGTTCCTCTAATGTCTGTTTACAAATAGCAGCAACATTGTTTTCACAATGTGGAAGCAATTAATGGTTCCTTCCCTCTTTTCTCTTATGGTAAATGCAATTGTGCCAGCTTAACATCTGCTTATATGTTGGGAAGTGACGGCTGATTATTCAAATGACCCACTTTTACTCACAGTTCTGTGGAACTCACCAAAGGTGGGGTAGTGCTGGTGATCTTTTATGTTATTAATGTCTCTGTGTGTGCTTAAAGATTTTTTAAACTAACTGGTGAAGGGTTAGGTCAGCTTTTTCTACCTTGGTATCTTCCAGATGTGTCAGGCTACGGTTCCTATCATTCCAGCCAGTGTGGCCTCATCCTCATCAAGCTAAACCAGAGGTCTCCAAACTATGGCCCACGGGCCACATCCAGCCCAGCTTGCCTTTTTATCTGACCTGGACATAGGAAGAGGAGGGAAGGGGGGCTCAAGTGATTCCCCCACCCCCACAGTCTTTGGAAAGACAACAGGGGTGTGGGATTGCTTGGGTCCTCCTTCCCTCCTTGAAAATGTGTAAAATATATGATATGGCCCTCACACTGAAAAGTTTGCAGACCCCCAAGCTAAACTAAAATCACTTGCTTTTCAAGGCTAGGATGTGAAATGTTTCAATAGTGTCTAACTTGTAAAAACTGCATTTCTGTTCTTAACCATCCTAAGACCATTGTTGGCTAGATGTTGCATATTGGTGTTTTTTGGACTAATGGGTAACAGCCTGTAACCAGCAATGACCTGAAATTATATACAGGTGCAATTAATTTGGCGATTTAAGCCATAAGAGGATTAAAATAAAACAAGATGCATGACATGAAGGCACAATGTGTAAGAAATGTTTCAACATCACTACATTTTGGTCAAAATAAAATACAGTGATCAAATGAAACATGTAATGTAAAACAGCTTGGATTAAACCATTAATTCCCATAGTGCCCTCCTAGGAGGCCCATTAGGAACTTCCAAAAGTAGGCACAAGACTGTAAGAATGTCATCAAACTTTACATTAAGTTTGATTTGCTCCTCCCACTTCTTAAAATAAAATACTTTGTATAAATATATTAACAGGGTTATAAGACATGAAAAGCTATTTTTCTTAATTTAAAAACTTTTTTACTAAGTTTATAATTTTGAATTACAAATAGAATTTTTTTTCTCATAAAAGGGCTGGTTGATGGTCAGGTGTGAAAGTTTCTCAACAATGAAAAAAGGAGTGAAATATTTGGGAACCACTGATTTAAATTATTCTGCGGCATTACAAAATGCTAAATTAGGTATGGATCATGGTTTATAAACTACTACATTGACCCTTAATCTTTCATCAGCCATTTAGTTAAGTGTTACTCTATTCCCAGAAGTTTAGCAGTCTTTGGCCTAAAAACTGGGAAAGAAAGTGTGATAGCTACCTATTCCAGGGAACAAGTTCCTGAAGATTCGGGGAAATGTGGAACATAATGTGTCCAGGGAAAGTCAAATGGCAATTTTAAAAAAAGTGAAATAAAGTAGTTATATCTGGCCCTTACCTTAGGAGGAGGGATAAAGTTTTTTAAAGGAGAAAAATGTAAATACTACTCAAAATTTATTCTAAGCAGCCCACAGGTCAAAATTCTACCCCACGAAAAGCCTCTTTGTGTAAAAGTCACAAAGAAAAATTCTGGTTAGGGAGGTGTAGAATTTCCTAAAGGAAGTAGCCTAACCCATTGTAAAATAGTGGCTTTGCTCAAAGGTATGCTTAAAAATAAATTCCATTCCAAAGGCCTCAGAAGAGGTAAAATGCCTAAATTATAAAATGAAATTTAAAAAACAAGTTGAAGGAGTACAACCTTTTCCATGGGTAACAGTTGCTTTTTGTTTCAATGATACACCACCTTTTTCTGCCTCCTGGTTGGTCTCCTTCCTCTCATCAATAAATTCTATATTGGAAGATAGCAAGTCAAAAAGAAAGAATCCCATTGCACTGCTTTTCTTTACCAGCCAGAAACAGCATCTCTTTGTCTTGAGAGATACTTGCCAAGGTATACTTTGAGCAGAGAATCATTGAGACTGTTCAACTTTGTAGCTCCTCCATACTGCTCCATTGTCTTTTGGCTTGACCAAGGTCTGATCACCCCAACAACTATGAATCTTCTTCCCTCTCTTAATTCTATAATCCCAAAACCCAGGCTGAGTTTGTTTGTTTGTTTGTTTACAAACACCCCCAAAAAGGCTTTAATAAATAAACATGTTTTGATTTAACCCCAAGCTGGCACCAGTTAAGGCTCCAAGAGAAGAGAATCCCACTATTGCAAAAAGCTCTTCCCCGTGTCTCTATTTAATATACAGTTTTTCATGGTGGGATGTGGAGAAAGGCCTCCCCAGCAGATTGTAATGATTGAGCATATTTATATAGGGAGAGGTGCTCCTTCAAACATGCAGGTCCCATGACATTTAGGGCTTTATAGAGCATTGTCAATTCCTTGGAAGTGTATCAGCAGCCAGTGCAAATCCTTCAGAACTTTCAAAATGTAGAGTCTGAAACCAGTCCAGCTGTTAGTCAGTCAAGCTGTTTATGAACTGAAATGAAATATTTCATCCTTTCCATTCACAGATCTATACAGGTCTCAGTTTGATAGCAATGCAATTCATTCCATTCCATAGGTATTATTTGATTCAAAATATGGGATCTGTTATGATCAGAGTTGTAACAAGTACAGCCATGAAGCACATTTAAAGTGCACCATGATAGAGAAATGAGGTTAGATTAAATCACATAATTATTGAATGATTAAATATCAAATTACACATTACAGATGTCACAAAATTAGAAACTGAGCAATCATATTTGCAAATCAAGCCTGTGTTTATCTCCTGTTAGCCAATCACAAAACATATCAAGCTGCTTTGCAAACCACTTCGAGATATAAAAAGCTCCTGTTGTGAGAGTCAGACTTCTTTTAGAACCAAAGGTCTTACTGAGGCAATCAGTCTTTCAGAGCATATGATATTCTCTCTCCTAGGGCCATGTGTAATGCATAACTTGGTTTCTGGCTGAAAGAAATCCTGGACATGGAGTAAATCATTGTCATCATGGTCAGTTTGTCTAGTGTGGGAAAATGGATTCTAAGACATGTCAGAACAAAGTCTTTAAAAGTCACATTCATTTTTGTGTGCAAGAATGCCTTTAACTCACTGATGCTCAGTATATGGAGGCAGGTCTCCTTAAGAATGTGCAGACAATTGCAAAGGAAAGCAAGGGTTTTGGTTTTTTGATTTAACACTCTTCCCAGAATGTGACCTAATGTAAGAGGGGGAAGAGTTTAAAGTTACAAATCCCAGAATGGCCACCACTAGTGTCACCAATGACCATGCTGTCTAGGATGTTCTGGGAGTTGTAATCCAAAAGCCAAACAAACAACATTTCCCATTTGTCCTGAGTAGTTCTAGAATCAGAATGGTCATCCTTCCCTTGGTTACATGTATTAGGGATGCATAGGAGACTATAATTTCCCCTCCTCCCCACCACCCAGGACTTATAAGCATATAGCATTCCAGGTGCCCCTCAAATGTATCTGCTGTATTCAAAAGAAGAGGCAACCTGTAGCAGCTGAGCCAGTAGGTTTAAGGTTTTTAAGTGCTGCAACAGCCATTTGCCAACTGGAGAGTCTCACTACAGGAAAAAGTGGAGAAACTTCAAGAGTGCTGGCAATACAATGTGGAAAAATAACTTTATTGGAGTTTGGCCTCGGGATAGCAAGCACACAAGTACTGTTTTATAAAGGGAGAGGCTGCAAAAAATTTTGTAGCTCAATTCCCCATAAAGCAATGGTGTTAATTTAGCACCACGGGAGGGCAACTTGTCACCTTCCAGATGTTGGACTGCAACCTCAATCACCCATAACCAAGACAGCCAACGATGAGGTATGATTGAAGTTACCATCCAACGTCTCGGACCAACATCTTGAGAACTCTCTATTCTGAGTTTACACAACAGCAGTAAAGCCCTTCATCTAGCAACATTCAATGAAAATGACAGATTACTAGGGCATTTTTCTTAAACACATTTATCCAGAAGTCAGCTCTGCTATGGGGTCCTGTTCCCAGACCTTATACTATCAGAAGCCCCCAGCCAGCATGGCCAAATCTCTGCACATTCCAGAGTGAAGGGTCTTAGGATTTAGGGTGCCCAAAAAAGAAGACAAGTATTACCAAAAAGGAAGAGGAGGTGGTGAGTATTTTGCATTAAAAATGCATATACTAATTGGTGCATATGAATACAAAATTACAAAAGGTTTCCTAATAGAATTGTAATACTTCTACAAAATGGTTCAAAAGAATTGTAATACAGTACTTCTCATCTGAGTAGGGAGCACAGTAACCAGCTGAAACTGGTTCATTTGTTTGTTTGTTTGTTTGTTTGTTTGTTTGTTTGTTTGTTTGTTTGTTTGTTTGTTTGTTTGTTTGACACCCTTTCTCCCCATAGGGGAACCAAGGTGGTCCACAACAGTTGAAACTATATAACAATCAACAGTTTTTAAATGCCATATAAATACTATATTAAAAACAATTAGGCATCAGGATTAAAACCAGGACTAAAAACAAGTTCAAAACCTTTTAAAAATATTTCAAAATATTTGTGTTTAATAAACATAGCATTCCCGAGACACTTACTGCTTTTAAGCCTGCCTGAAAAGGAAGGTCTTTGTCTGATGGCAGAGGGGCAAGAGGGAGAAGGCCTACCTGGCTACTCGGAGCCATTCATTCCAAAGCCTGGGAGCAACCACTGAAATGGCCTTATTTCGTATCCTCACCATATGAGGTAAGGTGGTGGGACCAAGGGAAGGGCCTGCCCAGATTTTTAAAGCCAGGAAGGTTTGTATGGGATGGGATGATCCTTCAAAGAGCCTTTTCTGCAATTTATCCCTTCTTGCCATCTCTATGCCTTCATTGGTGGTAAAACTCCTTTTCTATCTCCCATCCACCAGGGAGAATCTAGTTCCCACCAGTTTCATAGGGATTGTCCCTCAACTCCTACAACTGATAGAATCACTGTGGCCTCAGTTTGCATTCCTGAATCTCGGCATGGGCTAGACACCGAAGCCACTCTACCTTCCAAACTTCCAGCAACTGCCAGTACGGGACGAGTCATCTGGAGAACCATCTGGGTGGGGCTTCAGGTCTCTGGCCGGTGCGCAACAGCACACTGACAGGAGCACCTGTGACCTTGTCGTCTTCACAGCCTGCTAAAGCTATTGCCCAGCTACGGATTTTAGTTTTTGTTTTACTTCAAAATGAAGGCTCTATATACCTCTGTGAAGAACACATTGCCATAAGGAAACATCCTCCTTTGACTTTGTCCAATAAATTTGCAGCTTACATTGTGAGAGTGCACTCATTCAAAGAGAGATTTCTGCTGATATGGTTAGAGTTGTATAACTGTACTAAAAGCCATTAAGCTGATGATTGTTCAAGCCAGTAGTAACCTTGGTGGATGGCTTGCTCGCTCGCAAAACTATAAATCCTGCCTGTAAACATTCCCAGATTCTCATATCGTTTATCCCCATAAGAATGTCAAGCAGGCAATTCCTCTCATTCATAAGTTGGGGGCACAACTTGTAAAAGTTATCTTTTGGGAGTATTATGATGAGAATTCCCCCCCCCCCAACACCGATGAGGGATTCTGCAATTTCTAATCCATCAGACATTTTTTCAGGCTCTGTTCTGAGACAAAATGCTTTGTCATTTTCGAATTGCCCCTGGGAAAGTTGCATGCATGAAATAATTGATGTCAACAATGATGATGTCACTCTTTTATCTTCCCCGTTTCCTGTTCTTGTTGCAAGCAAACAAAGATTTGGTTCATTAGAATCCTGGAGACGGATGGGGGAGGAGCAAGATGCTTTGCTCTTTTTAATATCTGAAAGAAAAGATTTTCCTTTAAAAGAAGGAAAGGGTTGACAACATCTTTTCAGGTCACTGACCTTTTAAAACACATCTGGACTAGCCAGAAGGAGCCATCCTCATCCCCTCTGCACTTCAAACAGATGTGCAGCAGGTTAGAGAGATGATTTATATGAACTGAATGTTTCATTGTGATGATGGGGAGATAGTAAGTTAGAGGGTTTAGAAAGGGTAGCAATACCACAATCTTCAGGAAACTCTCAGAATAGGGAAATACATCTTTTGAATGACCACCATATAGGAGAAACTTATCCAACACTGCCCTCTTGCTCCAGAGCTCAGAGCACATCACTCTCATTGATCAACGTGCATGACGAATATGAGAAGCTGCCACTATACTATACAGAATATATATTTGCTAATCCTTGCAGACTTAGACAATAGCTAATATTTATGAAGAGGATTTCCCTCCTATATCATAAAATTGGACACAGACACAGGAAACAATAAAAAGTTGATCTGAGGGATTTGGTGGGTGAAGTGGACTTCAATCTGACATAGTCTTTAGTCCAGGAAGAGGGAGAGGCAGACTTATATTCTTCCCGCCAGGAGATGTAGTAGAAGAGGGAGAGAAGTTAGATAAGATTAAGGCATTGCACAGGACCAAGTGAAGACTAAAAGGATGAGGAGTGATCATGGGAACCGAGACTTCACTGCACAGAGTTAAACTATTGCTCAGACAAGATGCAGCTTTACCTGGAAATAAGGGCATGACCATTGACCACACAAACATTTGCCCCGAGTTGATGAAAACTTTTCTATACCAGACCCTGGCATTTAAACTATTTTGCCGCAGTTGACACAGAAATATTTATTTATCCTGAGAAAGTGCATTTCCACAAATCACAGAGCCCCATTCTTCCTCATCCTTCCCTGCCATTATCACAACCCTCTTAACCATCCCTTTTCCCAGCACTGAAAACCTTCTTCTTTTTTTAATGTTTAGCAAGACATGGCAAACATTTGAATGAGTCCTGTACAAGGTTAGCATTACAGCTATAGCGCTAAACTAGGAGATTTTTTTTAAAAAAAATACAATTTACAATTTACATTTCAGTTGTAGCCTTTATCAGTGAGAGCACAAAGATGGCAAAAGGAGTAGAGTTCACTCCCACATCACACCACACCCTGTGCATAATCATTGATGTCATCTGGACACTCCCAAAAATGGCCCTAGAGAACCAATATAGGTGATCACACAAGTCAAAAGCAAGACAAAATAATGTGAATGGAAACACTTCAACAAAAACGCAAGCCTTGGCAACCAAACAAAATATACTGCATACTCATGCCAAAATATCAGATTGCTCCCAATTAACACTAACATTGTGTAGTCAGCAGGATAAATGTCAAAAGGAACAGTGAGAAACATGGCACAAATGGCAGAACAAATACCCATCTAATCATTCCCTAAGTCATGCAGCATTAAATCCAATTGTTAGTCCAAACTAGAGCAGACCCATTGAATTAGTGGCATAAAAGTCTCCCTATAATCTCAGCATAGTCTTTCTAAGTCATTCTATGACTCTAGTTTAGACCAACAATTGGATACACCCATTCAGAAGCAGGAAATAAACTTGTATCCAAAGCTGGAAAAAGTCTTGTTGCTTAAGATGATGGTTCTTAGAATCCCTCATTCAGCAAAGCTGGTGGCTGTGTTGGCTGAAACATTCTAGGAACTGTAGGCCAAAAAGGGGGTGGCTCATGGCCAGGTCAGGTATGGGGACACCAGCCACTGGAATTCTAAAGAGTGACACTCTTCATTCCAGCCCACAAACTGTTTCTAGGCCAACATATAACTTTTCTAACCTGTGCTCCTTTCCGAGTAAGCATGTATAGGCATGCACAGTCAGAGGTTACAGGTCAGTTAAAATCAATGGATAGAAATGGAAGAAAAGTGACAGATTGGATATATACATACAATTGGATGTTGACAAAGTTTTTATCTTTAAAAGTATGAACTTAAAAGAGTGCGACTACACTGGAAAGCCAAATCGAAGTGATTTGGTTTTGCTCCAATTTGATTTGTAGACTGTGTTGCATTTGAAATTGCAGTCAGTGCTCACAAAGGGGCTGTGGATTGATCCTGGAGTTCACCACTTATACTGAATGCAATGCTATTTGCATTCCAGCCCACAGCATCCCCTCTTTCCTTCCTTCATCTGCTCCCACCTCCTTGATCTTGCCTTCCTCTGGTCACACCTCTGTCGATTTGACCGGGAACTGATGGGCGCATAAATACAGGAAATAATAACAATGACGCAGTGCTAAGGTGATAGAATGATCTAGAGCTAATCTCATACATGTAAGAATTTTTTTAAAAAAATCAGAGGATGATCAAAGGAGAGGAAATAATGCAGGGGCATGTCCTGAATATCATATCCTAACTGCCTACATCACCAAAACATCACCTGTAAAAACATACCCACCCCAGTTATACAAGAATATATCACAACTAACCACACAAGGAAAACCCCAATTGAATTGTTGCATCTCGAGAAAGTAGAAGCCCCCCAGTGACAGAAAAAAAAGCAAAAAGGGCTGGACTAATTTGAATCAGCCTTTGTATCATGTGTTCAGTAAAAACTATTTCTAATACACCTGCTTTATACCTCAGGAACAAATCTTGAGGTATTAAACAATGTAGTTGCAGCTTCAAACGTCTTTTTAAACAGTAGATTCACAGCTTTCCCGTGTTATCTTAGGAGTTGTAGTTTTCTGAGTACACTCTGATTTTTTTAATCCCAGAGATCTCCAGATTCCTTGGGAGCATGTAACTTAATCAAACCAATGCAAGTTTGGAATTTGAACCTGATTTTAATAAGGGAGGTTGGTTCTGTCCTTAAGCAAGGATAAGAGAATTGTGTAATTTGCTAGCTAAAACATCAGAGTTTGACAAACTGGTGTTTTGGACTGCACTGCCCAGAAACCTTCAGCTCTTGGTCATCTGATTTGGGGATTCTTGGAATGATAATCCCCAAAAGTAACTTTTCCAGGCTCTGTTGAGGGAAGCGGGTTGCAGAGAGGAATCTAGAAAAGTAGCAGGCTTGATGGAGTCAGCTCCACAATTCAAAAGTCACACAGCTGCTGTGTCTGGTTTATGTACACAGGGTACTTCAGAGTTCCAGGGACCATATTAGTTCCAGGAACCAGAGGAAGCAGCCAGGAGGACATAAATTTTTAAAAAATACAAATACAAATAACATCCTCAAATGTAAGACAAGAGACAAGCTGTGCTAAAAGTTTCAGCTTGTCTTCATTGTATTAACATCTTAACAGAGTCTCAATCATTTCTTGAAATCTTGCACCCACAGGGGGAATCATTAAAGGTCAAAAAAAAAAAACCCACTCCCCACAGGAACTGTGTTTATTGTTTCACCACACTGACAGTCTCCTGTGAAAATATTCCTCTGTTCACCTCCAAGATCCACTAATATGTCAGCCAAGTAATCCTTCCACTCTGATCACATCTGCCTGAGCTGGAAAACACAGCATTCTGAAATTACCTTCTTCAGACCTACATACAGTAGATGTTATTGTGCTGCTATGCTAATAGAGAATAAATAATAAAAATAATTGTTGTTGTTTAGTCGTTAAGTCATGTCCGACTCTTCGTGACCCCATGGACCAGAGCACACCATGCCCTCTTGTCTTCCACTGCCTCCCAGAGTTTGATCAAATTCATGTTGGTAGTTTTGATGACGCTGTCCATTCATCTCGTCCTCTATCATCCCCCTTCTCTTCTTGCCCTCACACTTCCCCAACATCAGGGTCTTTTCCAGGGAGTCTTCTCTTCTCATGAGATGGCCAAAGTACTGGAGCCTCAGCTTCAGGATCTGTCCTCCTCCAGCACCACAATTCATAGGCATCAATTCTTCAGCGGTCTGCCTTCTTTATGGTCCACTCAATTGTGGAAGGGGCGCCAGGGTGACCAGCCTCTCCAGCGGATCAGGCCAGCTTGCCAAGGGAAAGTGTGCCAAAAGCCATTCGCCACAATCAGCGAATGAGGAAAATCTGATGCAGCCCAGCCTCACCCAGACTCTGCCTCCAGCGGCCTCCGGGTAAATTGAGTTTGAGACCCCTGCTGTAGAGTATCCTTGACGTTACTCTCAGCCTCACAGAACACTAATGCATATAGCAAGTAGTCTGCACTTAGAGAAAGGGGTGGGAAAAGGCAGATAGCTAATTGTGTCTTTCCCTCTTATCGTTTCTAGAGCTATGTTTAAATTGGTAACCTAGGCTTCTTTTCTCCTTCATCTTTTTCAGGTCACTTCCTACTTCTTTTTGCTCCCGCCTTTTTAGTTACAGAATCAGACCTGCAGATATAGAATCCAGCTCTGGGAGTTTCTGTAAGCACCTTTAAGACTATTTTATCCTGCACTATCCGAAGTGGATTTACTTAAATAATAAACAGTGGGATAAACCCAGTTGTGTAGTGAGCCCCTACTTGGATCCCTCATTGCATGCCAAGCTGCCTGACTAGCATGTAATGAGGAATCCAAGCAAGAACTCATTAATTCGTGGCAATTTGCTCTGGCAAGTTATGCCACTTTGCTTCAGCTACATAACAGTGCAATAGGGGTTTAGCCACCATATTGCTTTCTTATTGCCTTGATACTTTCAATACTTTCCCTCCATCACTTCACACTTGTAATTTCTATTCAGTAGTCACATACTCAGCACTGGACTTGCAGTCTGCCTCAAAAATGCACAATACTCCCAACACAGAGTAGAAAAATTTGTAGCCTTGATTCATTTTCTGCATTCCACGCCCCCAACATTCCTTGATACATTTTGAAGTTAAAAACATATTTTCAGTGATAATTTTTTATATTACAAGGTAACTGCAAACAAAATTCTTCTACTTGTAACTTCCCTATCAGCTTATCCTCACTAAATTATCTTAGAGATGGGCTTGGGTAGAGCAAATACCAGCACAATGTCTTCTGATTGGGACACTGGAATGCTTGTAAGTATTTACAGTGAAGCAATTGAATCATCAGCCTACAACTACTCTGTTCATCAGCCTGCAATTGTCCTCATAGTTGAATCAATACTTTCCCTCCATCTGATTTGTAAATAGATCAGAGAAATTGCAGTGCCATCAGGCTGGAAAGAGAGCTTCCACATCTGTCCATCATCTCAAGAAGTCACAGCCATTTTTATTGAAAGGCTGCATTCTTGGTGTTTCTAGTTTGTCCATATTTACCAAGTATAGTTCCACCTTAATGTGGATGTGAGGGCTTTGTCATGTTGACAGTTGGTGCCTTTGCTAGGCAGCATTAACATTAGGAGGTGAAGAGTGATAAACTATGTTCCTTATAACTCCCTGATAAATGAGAAGAGGTTAAAAACAGAAAACAGCAAATACTTATGGCAGGAGCATGAGGCAAGACATTTCAGATACCAAGGGGTCTGTTTGAATACTGAGGTACCTGAATCTATGGGGAAAAATCAGTTCAAAGTTTGGATCATCACAGTTTGTGTGAGTAACTTTGGTGTCCACCTTCTTTTTTGACTCAACCTGTCAAGAAGCAATTAAGCTATTTCTGAGCTCTGCGTCCAAGTCACTTCCAGCTAATACCTTGAACTCTTGCCATGCTCTCAATAATATATCAGTGTATTCACTGAAACATACCAGACATGTACAGTATTTGAATCTAGACAATTATCCTTAATAATATTCATAACATAAATATCTCCCTATTGACTGATTAATCTCAGTTGCCCCAGTACTGTTAATGTTTTACTACTCCCTTGCTAGGGCTGCCCCACTGTCCATGTTGTTAAATTCAAGTTGCAACAACATTACTGAATGGAAGTCTGTTTTATTTTATTTTTTAAAGAATTTATACACAGAGAATTTATACACAGAATTATATTTATATATTTATTTATTCAGAATATTTATATCTTCCTTCCACCATATATATTCCTTACACCATAGTTGTGAATCTGGGTGGTTACAACAGAAGCTATTTAAAACCATTTAAAACATGAAACAATTTCAACACTTTAAAACTGTTTAAAACAATTTAAGAAAATTGAAACCATTGGCATCCTTTGGAGTCACATTCAAATTTAGACAACAATGAGCTTGAAAGGCTATTGTATATATCATGCAAATTGAAACGATAAGACTGCCCTATTGTAGCTGGTGGATGGGATGGGAGAGGTTCCGCATAGACAGAGCTTTGTGGCACTTTACAAATCCACAGTTTAAATGATATGATTAGGACAAACCTAATTATTAATCCCAGTTAGAGGAGATCCACTGACTGAGTGAAAATTTGTTTTGAGCAGTTCAATGGATCTACTCTAAATAGGACTAACAATTGGGTTTGGCCATTAACTTTAAGTTAGTCTCTTTGGTGCCTTTTGTTGTTGTTTTGCTGGCACAGCCTAACATGGCTACCCCCATGCCCCTGAAACAGATACTGTAAATGGTTTATTATGTGCTCTTGTATTATGTGAAGGTTTATTTTATTTATTTATTTATTTATTTATTTATTTATTCTATTTATACCCCGCCTATCTGGTCATTTCGACCACTCTAGGCGGCTCATATGTTGTGGAGAATTCAAAAATAGCATCCACATACACACCTGTAAGTGGTGACAGAGCACAACACACAATTCTACCACCTTAGATCGTCACCTGGCAGATATGCTTTGATTGTATTCCTGCACTGAGGAAGGGGTTGGACTTGATGGCCTTGTAGGTCCCTTCCAACTTCACTTTTCTATGATTTCTACTTCTGTTATTTCAGTTTGTGAAATATATAGGATCCTAATTATCCCCAAAGTACAAGCTGTATTTCACAGGAGCAGAGGAACTAGAGACCAAATTGCTAACATGCACTGGATTATGGAGAAGGCCAGAGAGTTCCAGAAAAACATCTGCTTCATTGACTACGCAAACGACTGTCTCGACCACAGCAAACTATGGCAAGTCCTTAAAGAAATGGGAATGCCTGACCACCTTGTCTATCTCCTGAGAAATCCATATGTGGGACAAGAAGCAACAGTTAGAACTGGATATGGAAGAACTGATTGGTTCAAAATTGGGAAAGGAGTACGACAAGGCTGTATTTTGTCTCCCTGCTTATTTAACTAATATGCAGAATACATCATGTGAAAGGCTGGACTGGATAAATCCCAAAATGGAATTAAGATTGTCGGAAGAAATATCAACAACCTCCAATATGCATATGATACCACTCTGATGGGAGAAAGTGAGGAGGAATTAAAGAACCTCTTAATGAGGGTGAAAGAGGAGAGTGCCAAAAATGGTCTGAGGCTCAACATCAAAAAAACTAAGATCATGGCCACTGGTCCCATCACCCCCTGGCAAATAGAAGGGGATGATATGGAGGCAGTGACAGATTGTACTTTCTTGGGCTCCATGATCACTGCAGATGATGACAGCAGCTACGAAATTAAAAGACACCTGCTTCTTGGGAGGAAAGCGATGACAAGCCTAGACAGCATCTTAAAAAGGAGAGACATCACCTTCCTGACAATGGTCTGCGTAGTCAAAGCTATGGTTTTTCAAGTAGCGTTGTATGGAAGTGAGAGCTGGACCATAAAGAGGGCTAACCTCCGAAGAACTGATGCTTTTGAATTGTGGTGCTGGAGGAGGCTCTTGAGAGTCCCCTGGACTGCAAAGAGAACAAACCTATCCATTTTGAAGGAAATCAACCCTGAGGGCTCACTGGAAGGACAGATCCTGAAGCTGAGGCTCCAATACTTTGGCCATCTCATGAGAAGAGAGGACTCCCTGGAAAAGACCTTAATGTTGGGAAAGTGTGAAGGCAAGAGGAGAAGGGGACGACAGAGGATGAGATGGTTGGACAGTGTCACCGAAGCAACCAACATGAATCTGACCCAACTCCGGGAGGCAGTGGAAGACAGGAGGGCCTGGCGTGCTGTGGTCCATGGGGTCACGAAGAGTCGGACACGACTGAACGAAAACGACTCTTACTATCTGTCTGTACTGAGGAAATAAGAATCACCAACAGAAACACAAAAGAGGCACATGGCACATATTACTCAAGATGGGAATTTCTTCAAAAGTTTGCTACAGATTCAAACATAGATTTTGAAGTGGTACAGACAGTAAGCAATAGATAGAGGTTGGTCTCTCTAGAGGTGATGGTTACAGTGCAATCTTGGGGTTGGAGTTCCAAGCTGATAGCTGTTTATTTCTCCTGGCAAGTGTGCTAGGACTATGCAGGATCTTTGCCCATAGGCTTGTTTTCTTGGAACAAATGACTACACATTTCTACTTGAACTGATCATGTCCTGTTTATAATGGTCACTCAGAAATTAAGTACAATGGGTGTTGATTTTAGAGATAGACAAGTCAATGTGTGCCTGTCTGAGAAACACTAGCAATTCACTGTGCATACATACATGTGAGACCATCAGCAATGATTAATGATTAGAATGTTTCCAATAAAGGGTGGTTTTCATAGAGCTCAGATTCTTTTTTCTGATCTGAGCTCTATGAAACCCCACCCCCTATCTCAGAAGAGGCTCCCAGAATCCTCCAGCCAGGATGGCTTGTGGCCATGAATGCTATGGGATTGGAGCTGTGCCTCAAAAATTAATTTTTCCAAACTCTGTGGTGAGTGCTGTGCTTTGCTTTGTGTTGCATCCCAAAGTAGAATAAGGCTAAGACAACTCCAGCATTGATCTGAGAGCATGTCCAGATCCAGTCTGGTCAACAATGGCCAGCAAATTTCAATTCTTACTGCATGTCAAGGAAGTATTGGGGTGTGCTGAGAAAAGCAGGGGTACAACCAGCCTTAAAGGTCCTCTCTGAGAAGGAAAAACATGGAGCTGCTTCTTCCTTAAAGTTTATATTACATAAGTGCGGTCTTTACAAAATACTCCAACAGCATGTCGTGTAGCAAATCTACAAACTCTCCACACTACTTTCTCTGATTGGAAATATAACAAACTTCCGATCAGAGATTGATAAACATCTTCATTCACAAACTCTTTGCTGTCACCTTCATCTCTCAAGAAATCTGTGACCATGGGTATATGCATGTTGTGCTTTTCTAACAAGTCCTCCTGGCCCCATAAAGCCACTGGAGTCGAAGCTGGCAGCCTCTGCTCTCTAAGATCGCAGCTGCCGGTAAGCGCACTTGGAGCAGGGCTGCGGAGGATGGCTAGGGCTGCCCCCCCATGCGGCCCAAATCAAATTTATGTGCGGCCCAAACCAAATTTTCATATTCTAATGTGGCCCAGGGAAGGTGAAAGGTTGGACACCCCTGGTTTAAACAGCCTTGTGTTTGCTGTTTTTTAAATGTTTTTCTGTTATTTATAAAGTTAAACTTTACTGTTTAAAATGTTTGAAATCATAAAGTGCACTTAATAAACCCTTTGTTAACCAAATTTGAGTTTGTTCTGACTCTTTTTTAATTTGTTGTTGTATTTTTCCCCCATTGAGATGCATTGAATAGGTTACAATACATTTCAATTGGGGAACCGCGTTTCACTTAGCGATGTTTCCTATGGCGATTTTCGCTTAAGGATGGCAATTCGTTCCTATTGGAATGGATTATCCGGTTTTCAATGCATTTCAATGGGAAACCGTGTTTCGCTTAGAGATGAAATCGCTTAGCAGCGATCTTTTTCGGAACGAATTTACATTGCTAAGCGAGGCACCACTGTATTAAGGAAACTTCTTTAGCTATCACCTAAACAAAATGAAACTGATCTTCTCATCTGATATAGTCACAAACTGAGTATCAGCATTTCTTTCCTTTTTTCTTTTTTTTCTTGGAAGGATTAGGAATGCATTTTGCCCACAGTTCTCCCCTTTTGTGCTCTCTGGTTCCTAAATCTCAGAAGAGTCAAGATGAAACTCCAAGCAGGAAATTATACTATTAATATTATCCAACATTTCCTGTATTGTTTAGCTCTCTTTTCCCTATAAGGCCTGGCATCACTGGGAGACAATTAACCTGAGCTCCCAATGTCCTTTCATGAACTGTGAAGTTGGAGAATTATATGGAGGGTGGGGGAGAGGAAGTGTTGCATATTGCCAACTGCTTCTTATTCCAGAAAGGAATGTGGCTCTTTGGTCTTTTTTTCTGGCATCCTGCTGAGCTTCCAGTGGCAGCAGGAGGGGATGCTTGGCTTACCCCAGGTTCTTTGTTGGATATCTTAAGGATTAAACAGGCATTGAGTATTTCCCTTTTCCTGTTCTGATCTGTTAAACAGAAGACTCAAGATGTACTGGCACCCTGCAGGCAAAACTACTACAGGTGCAGAGCAGAAGGACACCAACTGAACAAGGGCTTCTGCAAATAAAAATATTCCTGAGTAGTTGACTGTCACGGGATGACAGTAGAGCTGAGAATATTGAGGTCAGCAAAGCTTTCACAAACATTGTGAATTACCCAGTTTCTTGTGGGTCAGTGCTAACAGTGAAACAAAAGGGACATAGAATTTAGTACTCTTATTTGGTGTTCCAGGCAAAGACTTCTGCCCTTTTTCTGGATGAACATTTTTGGGTTGGTAGGGATCCTTTCCTTAACAGATGCTCTGTACTCTGTGTCCACTCAGCATCACATTTGCCTGAAACATGGGACCAGGCAGTCAGCATTCATGATGTTACAGAAAGAGTACAGAGAAGCATTGGAAGGGAGTGTGTGCTTTTTGAGGCTTTGTGCTACTGTTGCTAGGAGTTGTGCAAAAATATATCACATAAGTTGTATTGTTGTTGTTGTTGTTGTTGTTGTTGTTGTTGTTAATTCGCCCCCGAGGGAGACCACAGCTGCGATACAAGGATATCTGCAAGCGGGATCTGAAGGCCTTAAGAATGGACCTCAACAGATGGGAAACCTTGACATCTGGAGGCAGGCAGTGCATCACGGCCTCTCCCAATTTGAAGAGACCCTTGTCCAGCAGGCCGAGGCAAAGAGGCAGTCCCGGAAGCAAGAAAATCAGGGAGCTGGACAGAGTACAGATTGTATTTGTCTTCAGTGTGGAAGGGATTGTCACTCTCGAATTGGCCTTTTCAGCCACACTAGATGCTGTTCCATAGTCTCTCAAGACTGAAGGATGCATAATAATAATTCCCACTTTTTCTAGCCTCAGCAATTTCTTTTAATACTTCAGTTTAAAATATCCATCTCTACTGCTTAAATAATTTTTTCTATTAACTCCTGGGTTGTTGGAGTCTCATCTTTTTTCCAGTATTTGGCATATACACTAAAGTTCTTGCTTGGTGTATGATCAGATATCTTTTTTCTTTTTCTATCGAGTCTGGTATTATATTTAACAAAAACAGTTCAGGTTCATATGGAGTTATAGAGGATATCTTTTTTTGTAAAAACTCATGGGCTAGTTTCCAAAAGCTCTTAGCTTCCTTACAAGTCCACCACATATGAAAGAAGCTATCTTCTTTTGATTTGCATTTCTAACATTTGTTGGAGGTACTCTGATATATTTTCAATAATTTTTCAGGTGTTATATACCATCTATAGAACATCTTATACATATTTACTTTGTAATTAATTGCTTTTGTTAGCTTAATATTACTTACTGTTTTTAGCTTATAAACATTGTTTTTTAATTATATAAGCTACCTTGGGTTCTTTTTAAGGAAAATTGGTGGGATAAAAAAATATTTTAAATAAATAAATGAAATGAAATCTTCTGAATCTAACTGAGGCACGGCACCCTATGAAGAAGACTCTTCCAGTTAGGTCATGACATGTCATGCTATTTGGAGCAACGCACACAGACACACCTTCAACTGAGCTAGTGAGAAATACCAGTAGGGAAAAGGTGGACATGGGTGCCTGAGTTTTAAAGCCATCTCTTGCAACAGATCAAATGATCTCCTCCTTTAGTGGTACAGTGGTGCCTCGCATAGCGAGGTTAATCCGTTCCAGATTAACCTTCGCTATGCGAAAACATCGCTAAACGGGTATTAAAAAGCCATAGAAACGCATTGAACTTCATTCAATGCGTTCCTATGGCTTGAAAACTCACCGTTAAGCGATGTTTTTCCATAGCGCCGCCATTTTCGCGCCCTCGGTAAGCGAGGGCAGGGCGCGAAAATGCGGCGCGGACCTTCCAGCGGCCATTTTGGAACCGCCGATCAGCTGTTCTCCCCCGCTTCATTCTGCGAAGATCGCTAAGCGAATCGCTTAGCGATCATCGCAAAGCGAAAAATCGCCATAGGGGTCATCGCTGAGCGAACGCTCCAGCGATGGCCCAGACCCCCTCGCTATGCGAATTCATCGCATAGCGAAGCACTCGCTAAGCGAGGCACCACTGTATTTGCTCTGATATTTGTTTTCCCACCTAGAAACCTGGGGAAATATGGGAATTCAGTAAAATGTCAGCTGTCAAATATGGTGACTCTAGAGCAGCGATAGCGAACTTATAGCACATGTGCCACAGCTGGCACGCAGAGCACTCTCTGCAGGCACGCGAGCCACAAGTGACCAGATTGCTACCCCCAGCAGCCGAACCTGAGGGGATGGCTGCAGCCGCAGTGTTAGCACCCTGACAGGTGGCGGGCCAGGTTCTGGAGCAGCTGCCGCTGGCAGAGGTTAGGCCCAACTAAAGGCAGATCTAGAGTGGGGTCTGGAGGCACCTCCGTGCCTGGGACTCCCCCTTCTGCCACCACTTCCACTGCCGCCGTGGTCTGTCACCCGCTGTTTTGTGTGTGTGTGTGTTTTCCCCACTTTGGGCACCCGGGCTCAAAAAGGTTAGCCATCACTACTCTAGAGCATAGTCGTTTCTTATTTAGCTGTTTGAGGGATGGCTGCCCGGCTAGCGCCTCTCCCCTTGATTTTTATTAATTCATCAAGCCTCGGGGTTTCTTGAGCATTTTGATATCTTCCATCTTGTTTCTCAGTGGCCCCAGTTTGGCTACCTAGCTGATGACATTTAGCATTGAGGCCCAACCATATGGATGATTTGAACCATGCCCCTTCATGTTCCCTTTACCTCTTCTTCATACTTCATACTTCCCTCTCCACATCCACATGCCTGAGGTCTCTTATTCCAGTCTTTCGTCCACATAGCAACATTTCTTCAGAGTTCCTCGTTCCATCCATCCCCATCACCAATTTCTTCTCTGTTTTTAATGTCCTTTGCATCAGCGCTACCTCCATTTCCTCCTGCTGCTCTTGCTGTGGCGGCTGCTGTGCAAAGAGCACAGAGGTGGGCTAGAGCCTCTTAAAGAGGAAGGGGTGCAAGAAGGAGGTGATGGTAGAGGAGGAAGAAAGGGAACCAACAGAAGGCACTTCAACTCCAGCTTCCCTGAAAGATCTCACCTGGCTGTGCTCTGTGGCCTGTGTGCCCTGTACCACCATCTAGTACTGAGCTGCTTTGGTGCTGAATTTATTACAATTCTTATTTTGTGTATCAATGAATATATTGATACTGGTGGCAGCCAAGTTGGGCAAGAGCTCACTACACCCCGTACATCACTCACTATGTCATGCATTGTGACCCGAAGGAATGCCCATTAAGTGTCTGAAACTACCTTCTGAAAGGTACCAGAGATATTAACTATACCTGAAAGATACTGATATTTTATTTCGGCATAAAATAGTGCAAAATATATTGGTACCAAAAGCATACACGGGAGGCTGAACAAAAAGAACTAGAAAGTGACAGGAAAAATCACATATACTCAGTATAAGCAAATCATCTTCTGGATGTCACAGAAGATGATCCTTAAAGCAAAACAAATCCCTATCTGGGTGAGCCCTGACATCCCTATTAGAGAAAGTAATGGTCTGACACAGTTCTAAAGAGGAAGTTAACGCAACTGACAAAATAACTGTATCACCTTATAAATTTGCTTTATAGCTTCTCAAATTGTTATTATTAATTATTAAATTACTAAATGCTTTCTAGAATAGTCTACAAATGCATTGAGTGCTTTAAAAACACTAATGTATCACCACCATCCTTAAGTACACTGGGTCAGGACAAGTCTGGGCAGGAGCCAAAAAGGGGCCACTCATTGTGCTGAAAAATGCCGGTGCAAAACCACAGAGGAACAAAGGATTTAAAAAGCACAGATGTCTTCTCTGTGTGTCCACCCTATTCCTGGGAGGCAGCCATTGCAGCTGTTGTCCGCCCGAGGCTCTGTTCATTCAGGCTGGCCAGTGCGGGACCCTCCCAGACGTTATGTTTTGTTTCGGGTTTGGACAAATAAGAACAAGACTTTGGTAAGCACTTTCCTGTCTCAAGAGGTTACTCCTGAGAGCCTTCTGCAAATGTTCCTATTGGACACTCACAAAACATTCTCGAATTTTCCCCGCACAATCCAAACAGAATGTAGGAAACACAAGATAACCTTTCCACTTTGAAGAAATGGTGTTTGAAATACTGTAAGTTGCAAGGAGGGGTGTAACCAAAATGTCCATAGACTGAAGCAACTCCCATGTGAGGAAGGTGATTGCTTTGAGGGATTTTTTTCAAAGGAAAACATGAACAAGGAAAAGATAATAAAGGTGTATACAATCATGTATCATGTGGAGATAATGTACTGCCAAAAATATGTTTCTTACCACTAAACATTGAGGGCCCTCATCTTCTGAGGAAATTCAATGGTAGAAGATTCAGAACAAATAAAAGTAGTACTTTTTCACACAGTACTTCATAATTAAACTATATAACCTGCTGTCACAAGCTGCAGTGGTAGGATGCTTTGTAATTCCCAACAGATGCTTTGAATTTACAAATTGTACATTTTCAGGATTGCATTATTTACATGACTTCATTATTTTATAACTCTATATATACAAAATGTAAAACCATGGCAGGTCTATTTGTTAAGAGTAAAACAAAAAGCACTGTACTGTTTGACTGCTGTCTGGACGTGTCTGTTGCCTGGTGGGACAGGAACCAGGGAAGCCATTATATATGACATCGGTTCCTCCTCCACAGCACACACCTGGAACAACTGCTGTTGTTTACACTCCCTTTATTCTCTCCCACAAATTTCGGTTAGGAAAGAACAGGCATCTGTAGGGATTGGTTCAAATGAGAACTTAAATTCTGTCTCTTCCTCACTTTTGTTCTATTCCTTATGTCCAAGAAGTTTTTTAAGTGGTGGAAGAGGACATTAGTTTTGAATGTAGGCACTTAAATATGTGGGTGCAATTGCACATCAACAATATTAATCATCATTATCATCTTACAGTGGGGTCTCTACTTAAGAACGTCCCTACTTAAGAACAATTCCACTTAAGAACAGCTCCATTTGCTAAATTTTGCTTCTACTTGAGAACAGAAATCCAAGATACGAACAGGAAAAAAAACTTTCCTGCTCTTTTTTTAACCTTAGGTCATCTTAGGTTAAAAAAAAGTTCTCCCCCTAGTGGTAGAGTATGTATTAACTAGCTTTGCATTAGTTCCTATGGGAACTAATGCTTCAATGTACAAATGCACCTCTACATAAAAAAAAACAGCCAGAACGGATTAATTGGTTTTCAGTCCATTGCTTCAAAATTAGCTTGGTCAGAAGTGCTTTTAACACTGTTCCCTGACCTAAGGGGAAAAAAAGAAAAAATCCCCCTCTAGTGGTAGAAGGCGGAATAGCAGCTTCCCATTAGTTTCTATGGACGGAAAAGAGCAGATACGGATTAAATGGTTTTCAATGCATTCCTATGGGAAATGCAGACTCAAGATAAGAACTTTTCAACTTGAGAACCACCTTCCAATACGGATTAAGTTCTTAAGTAGAGACCCCACTGTATAACTGCAGAGCTGGAAGGGCCCCAATGGATCATGAAGTCCAGCCCCTGTCAAGGAATCACCACGGGGAATCAAGCTCCCAACCCAGATACCTAAACCGCTGAACTATTCATGCCCATTTTTAAACCTTCATTACAATGACAGAAGGCTCATTGGATATTATTAAATGTCTGCTTTCTGTACAGAACCACAAATCTGTCAGACCCATAAAAATGAACATTTAGAGTACTGCTGAATTGTAAAAGGTCCGGCAGATATTTAACTTTACATCAAGGATACCTAATGAAAAATAGGTGTGGGTTTTTAAAAAAAATCTGCACTCAAAAATGTATTTTAAAATCCTCCTTTATTAGCCTGTGATTAGCCAATAATTAAACTTCTGAGCTGACATTTACAACAAAAAGGATTAGGAACAGCTTTAGTGTCAGCATCATGCTCTAATGTCCAAAGCATATGTGACAATGCACAGAGTTCTGCAGTATATATAGGACCTGATTCTTACAACCATCTAAAAGTTCATATGTGCAATATGTGAACAGTGCTACTGGGGGTAACAGAGACAAGATGGCTTCAAAGAAGAGGAGCAATATGCAGAGCCAGCCCTACCATTAGGAATGTGAGGCGGCTGCCTCAAGCAGCTGATACCAAGTGTCACAGAAAGTGTCACAAATAGTTATTCTATTAATTATCATTTTTTTCTTGTTAAGGAGAAGAGAAATGATCAATTTCTAATATGGGAGATTATCTGCCCCACATACTAGAATAAATAGGCTGACTTGGGTGTTATATACTTGAATTTGTGATGGTACCATTCTGGGCTGCTTCTCTGAATTATAACCTGTAGGATTCCCTAGAGCAGATATTTTAATTCCACTTAAGGCTGTTCTACATGTACATCTAGCATCATCTCTAGCTAGAAAAAGGGAGTATGTGGGTAGGTCCAAAGAATTTGGGCAGATTCCCCATTCATGATTAATCTTTCAAAGTTGTTACAGTACTATCATAGCAGGCTGGATTGTTTCCCAAGTAACTATTTTAGCAGGTAACTGTGCCCTACACAGTCAAATTCAGTGTTTTTTTTTTTTAAAGATATCTTTCCTCAGTAGCGTGACCATCATAGTCACTATTACCACTGTTGTTTTTAAATTACTCACTTAGTAAAGTGGTTGTGGTGATGTGAAGCTCACTACTGGATAATGAATATCTCCATTGATCCACTGATCAAAAAAATGGAGAGGCATGAAATAAAAGTATTGGCCTGAACTTATTAGTTAGTTATGCTTGCACAATTGCAGTGGTGTGAATGACAATGGTGACTTGCTGCTAGTTAATGAGTAACCGCTTGTAATGCTTGCCATGTGCCAATTCCATGACAATGAGAAACCGAAGCAGTGCCTTATTAAGGAGTGAGAATTTGCCACTGGAGTTTACATCACTGCACTTACACAAGCATAACTAACCGATAGAATTCTGGCCATAATATGAATGCTGGAAAAAAAAAATCTGGCATGTTGCAACACAAACAACCTTAAGAGGAGGTCGGTGACATCGTGGGTTTGTAGAGATGAAATGCCAAGAATTTTTTTATTAACAGGGATGGCAAGGTTGGCTTCCTACATTACCTACCAGCCCTCCCCCATTTTCTTACCTCTTTTGGGTTTAGCTGCACAGACGGTGGTGGGAGTGGACAGCATTTTTGGAGCATGAACATCTAGTTCAACAATGAGGGTGCATCTGATGAAACAGACTGCTGTCTGTGGAAAATATATGCCAGATTAAAATTACTCGTCTCTCAGGTGTTACTAGACTCTTTATTGTTCCAGCTGTTATGAATCATCATTACTGCAATCCAGAGTGGCTTGGTCTTGAATGTGCAGTTAAGACCTTGTCCAACCCCGTAGTGTTTCTCCTGTCATTTAGGGGTTGTTCTGGGTCATTCTGGTATTTGAATAGATCAGATTTGAACAAATCATCCAGAGCAGAACAAAAATACCTCCACCCATGAGACGATAGAAGAGCCCCTGGGAAGCAAGGAGTTTTGTTCTGCTCTGACTTGGTTGACATTTATTTCAGTCCTGCATTGCGTAGACACCAGGATGCAGTACCAGTATCTTGAATGCAAAGAAACTGGAACAAATACTCAGTGTGGACGGGTTCTAACACTCATAAAGACTTTCTCCTAATGGAACCAGAATCTGCTAGAACCGGGTCTAACACACCTGCTTTCATTTCTGGACACTTCTTGAACATGTGGCTATGTAGACTGCCCTGCCAACATTTCAGAATTTGCCACAACATCCTTGGCAGACATGCCTGGATCCTGTACAGCAACAGGATAACAATAAGCATTTTAGGGCATTTAGGAGACATTTTGACAAGACTTTTTTAAGGTGTACCCATTTTTAAAATTCCTCCATCTCCCCCCCCCCAAAAAATCCCGATAGGATATACCAAAAATTATGTAATACCGATAGTAATGCAATTAGTTCCTTTTTCAATACTTTAACAATTAGTGACATCTTGTTCAACCACTCCAAATCAGATCTCTGAATGGCTGTTTTATGCCAGATAAACTGTCACAGTTTCTCAGTAACACAAAAGCTCAACACATGATACCCTTGCTGAGTTGTTTCTATGTCAGAAAACTCTATCACCCCGCAGAGAACTATAGCACTAGACAAATTCGATGCACAGAAACCAAATGACCTCTGGGCTATCATCTGATTCCAGAAGTCACCGTGGCACTGTTCTTAAAGTAACAAGGCTGTGTGGGTCAAGGAAAGCAGCCTTTTATTGTAGCAGTTTGAAATGATCATGTATGAAGAAGAGCTTGAGTGAACTAGGTGGCACCCATCCCAGGCATATAAGGAACTCCTGTGTTTTCGTTCAAGAAATGGGTGAATAATCACACAATGGTTGAAATCCTGTTGCTTAGCACAGGACGTCACAATTAGAGTAGGCTGACAGAAAAAGTGGGGTTTGGTGAGTCATTTGATTCAAATGGCCCCGCTTTAGGTTGCGGTTTACTATACTAAGCAACAGGATTTCATACAATATAATACGATCAAGTTATACGATCAAGTGATAAATAAATTTTTATACAGTAGGTGGCACTAGTCAACTATCTTCTGTCCATTGTTACAGCAGTGGGAGGAAAAACTGTGGAAGCTGGTGGCACCTGGAAGTGCTTTCGTCCAGCGGCACCTGGAAGTGTTTTCGTCCAGCGTTAGCATTTACTGTGTCAAGCTGCATTTTCTGTTTCCAGGCCCCTCTTGCACACATGTGGCAGCAGGTCCTGCAGAGTGTCCGGTAAGTGTAAAGACATGGGAGGCGGGTTTCTGGGGGAGCTGTTGAGGATGGTGTGAGTTGCAGCTAGGCTGGAATAAGCTCAAAAAAAACAGTTTATGGCAGTGACCAAAGTCTGGGTTAACCACCATTAGAATGCTTTAAAATCCAAGGCAAACTATCCAGTGAATTTTGAATAGCAATGCGTGCATGAAGTCATATTCTTTTATTACAGGGCAATGAACCTGAAGTAGCTAAAAATCCTAGCCCAATCATGCAATCACAGTTATGTGGATTAGAATTCATTTCCTCTAAATAAATGTGCAGAGAAAACTAGTGAGGAACCTCTTGGCTTTATTCTTTTTAAACATCGTGATAAAGTATATAAACAGGTGGTTTCTCTCTGTTGAGAGGAAAGTAAGGTGTCAAATTATTTTGATTATCTGACCAAGGACTGAGTGGAAGAACTGTAGGACTGTAATTGCAGGTGAAGCGCAGAGGTAGTTTGATCCTGTCTGAGGGATATTAGCATTGATAAAGCTGTTTCGACACCATGTCTTAGCACACTTACGCTACTGAGCAGGTAAATCCTTTAAAGATTTAAAGGCATTGCACAAGGATTTGATTCCCTGTTGCATAAACCGTCCAGCATTTAAAGAACTGAGTGCCTGGGAGGAAGATTAGATTAGAGCATGGAAAAATTATCCTTTGAATTCTGTGAATCCCTTGGCCAGCGCAGCCACTGCAGTTGTAGCCAAAAATGTAACATTTCTGAGTTTAGATTTTCCGTTCTCTGAAATCCAGCTGTTCCTTAGTAAATTGCAGCCCCACCATGCAAAATTCACTACCTCAATTGTTCTTAAACTAGTAATTTAATAGAAATCTGGTTCTCTCTGTTGTGAACTCATTAAGTAGCCTTAGAGAAGTCATTCTGGCCCACTGCTGACCCCATATGCACTATAGGGATGATAAAAACATGTCTAGCTTACAAGATGCCTCCTTGAATTGGGTATCTGGCAGTAATGCCTATGGTAAGACATTTTATTCCCCACTGTGCTTCCTGCAAAAAGAGCCAGCCTGTGTAGACTTGGCTTAGCTGCAGTTCCAGAGTGCCTCCAGAAGAAGAGTAAACCACTTCTCAATATTCTATACATGGCATACCGGGGGGGGGGGGGACAGGGGGGAGCAGAGGGGGGGGAGATGACTTAAATTGGAATTGGCTTGACAGCAGGTAATAATGATCATTATTTCACAAGATACTTTGAAGGCTTACAAAAAAACTGAATTGTGTGAAGTGTTTTTATTGGTCTGAAAATATGGTACAAATCTTTGTTTAGTTCATAATATTCTTTTGCCATGATTGGTCAAGAAATAAAATTACCCTATTTGGATAGGGAATGGAATCACTTCTGTCCTACTAGCTATGTTTTCTTTGGAACCATGCCTAGGGCAAAGGGCAGGACTTCAGCTAACTGCTTATGAAAAGGATATATGCAATGAAAACTGGTAGATCAAGTCAATTTCCACATAATTTACAGAGCAAGAAAGAGGCAAAGGTCAGAAAATAAAATTGCACCTTACCTCTGAGTTATCATATAGATCAAATGAACCCTTCAGCCCATCCCATATTTTCAGGAAAAGGTTGGGCATAGAAGTATTCATTATTAAAGGCTCAGATTTTAGACTCAGTAAACTATTGAATGCAATCCAAACAAAATCCTTTGGCATTATAGTGGTGGAGGCATTTTCACCATGCTCTTCAACTGAACAGACTCCAACAGTAAAGCAAAGCAAAGCGTGCTGCTTATATACTGCCCCATGTTGCTTAAAAAGCTCTCTCTGGGTGAGTTACGGTTGAATTATGCCAGCTACATATTGGTCTTGCTTACAAGCTGAGTACTCATTTTACCAACCTTGGAAGATTGAGTCCACCTTGAGGTAGTTACCTGAATCCACCAGCATCAAACTCAGGTCATGAGAATAGTCCTGGCTTCAGTACTGTAGTTTAAACACTGCACCACAAGGCTCATTAAGTAATTCACAAAGATTAATAATAAGCCCTTTCAATTATGTTTACACAGTATAATACACATGATACCAAAGGGCAAAAAGATTGGGAAAGAGAGGAGAAAAACATTAATCCCCATTATTCTTTCTGGCCAGAAAGGGCAAAGCAACTTGCCTGTAGCTGCTCCTTCACTGGCTACTATATGGGCCAGGCTGGTCATCATCCTCTTGATGGGGTAGTCATCCTGGAAGACACAGCCTCACAGTGGTCCTCTGACAGATACAAACATTACCATTAGCAACACAGTGGAGCCCCTCCTGCTTGCCTGTAGGTCCTTCTGAGAAATCAGGATGGGCTTGTTAGAACTGATGAGTCTTGCCTTCCCTAGCCTGCTCCCTTCCACATGTGTTACACCACGACTATTCTTCCCAGTTACCATGGATTAGACAGGTGGTGTAAAAAGTAACACCCGCTGGTCCTTTAATTATAACCACAGCTGTTTATAGCACTGAAGGGAAGAGATATTTGTCTGTAATCCTGACAAACAGTTCACTCCCACTTCCCTCATAACTGAAGTCCTAAGGTTACTTAAAATTATGATATTTTATATGTGCATATTATTTTATTACATCTTCTAGAGGTTAAAATATAGTTGTAGTCCTGTGTATGTTTTCTTGAAAGCTTACACTGCCAAATTAGTTGAGAAAACATATTTAGGGTTGGGGGTGTTAATCTCAAATATGGTTTTTTTCATGTATAAGATGCTACTTTTTCCTAAAATCATTATACTAAAAATTAAGGGGCATTTTATACACGGAGGTAAGCTGAGGAGAGAACAAAACTGGCCATACCTTGCCTCTGTAAACAGACTTCCTTCTATCACAAGGCTTAGCTTCCTACAGTCCGGAGACTTAGCTTCCTCCAATCATGAGCCTTGTGGAACTGATGTCAGCTGATGCTGAACAAACCAATGGGAACACATCTCATTTGAAGTGTAGCCTGTAGACTCAAATGCAACAGGAACTCATAATATCCAAGCGTTCTGAGCCCAAAGGCTGAATATTCAAAGCTAAGTTAAGATTTTTTAATTTGGGGTTAGAAAAGGAGAGGGCGTCTTATACAAGGGGGCATCTTATACATGGAAAAATATGGTAAATACCTCTTCTTTGAGAAGTGTAAGGTATGACTGAACATTCTTGCAGAATGAATATAGTTAGGCATTAAGCATTTGGACTAAAGGTCAAGGCTTTACCTTTACCTTTTTACCTAGCTTTATTAATCAGTTGTTATGAAGGACCTAGCAAAAAGTGACAACCACTTGCCTGTTTGCCTTTGTGTGGCTGTGAACATCAATGGTCTTCTGGCTCTGATCATGTTACTATTTTCCACCCCAACTACCCCCTTTCAAATAAAGGCCACTGTTTTCCTTCATGCTTTCCTAGGTCTTATGATTCACACCAGAAAAATGTGATTGCAGTTTCGTGTGCTATTGGAGGGGGATGCCTCCTGGTTTACTGGCTTCTGTCCAGGCGCAGGATGAAGACCTTGGAAATGGGAGATGGATGGTGGGGTCCAGGCAAAAAGCCATCAAACGAAAAGGAAGATGAAGGAATTCGACCCTTCCAAGTGAAAACATCTGAGAAGGAAATCCAGGTACCTCGATTACTAGTATTATTGTTTCTCTCCCTCTTTTTTTTACACTTTCTATTTACAATTGATTTCTTTGACATGGCAGGGTCAGATGGCATATTAAGGGACATGTCTGTTTCCATTTATTACAAAGGTATCCCTCCAGACTAATAAATCTTTCAGTGCTACAGTATTACATTGTATCTGAGCAATTATAAAGCAGAAACAGGGAAACTGAACTAAAGTGAATCGAAACAATCTAGTGTTGTGGCACTGCTTTGCTCTTCAAAGTGAATTGATCCCAGATATGGAATCAGGGTCTCATCTAGTAAAGTCCACATGTAGGAAGTTTCTTGTAGGAATAAAAAAAGGGCTCAGACTTGGCAACGTAGGCTGTACAGCAAGTCCATAGCAAAGAGAAACAAGCTTCTCTTATTTCTCAGACCTTCCAAACTCACACGTCTTCTTGTTGAATTGTTCACAGTTTATTAAGGAGCTGTGGAATATATCTCAGCATTCTGAGATAACTCCGATGTTGGTTATTCACTGTTCTAATAACCAACATTGCAGATGATCAAAAAGGTTGCTTCTTAGCTTCCAAGTTCAGCACTATAGTAGTTAATATAATGGTGCCTCGACTTATGACCTTAATCTGTTCCAGAATGATGGGTGTAACTGAAAATGGTTGTAAGTCGAAGCACCATTTCCCATAGGAATGCATTGAAATGTGATTAATCTTTTCCAGCAGGAAAAAAAATTACAAAAACAAAAAACAAAACCCACTGCAAGCCCCATCGGAAGGCACTGGGGCTGAAAAAACACACGCACACCAAACCCACCAAAAAACATAACAGCACAGAAACATAACCCCCCAGCCCAAACCCACCCTGCACAACCCTGCAAATATACTTATTCAGAAGCAGAAAGCACCACCAGGCTGTCCAAAGCCTCCAACGCACAAACTCGATCTAACCTTTGGGGTGAACGAGCTACAGAGAAGCAGCCTCTTCACTGACCAATAATTAGTACATTTGAATTCCTCGCCTTTTCCCCCACCATTTTTTCTGTCATAACTCGAAGCTCCAGTCACAAGTCAAAGCAAAATTTTGCTTCCGGAGCTGGTTGTAACTCAAAATGGTCGTAAGTCGGGACGTTTGTAAGTCAAGGCACCACTGTACAGGATTGCTTAAACTGTTCTGCTGGTCAACATAGACTATGATGTCTAGTATGCTTGTCTCTTACACTGGCAACAAAGGATGAATAAGTACGGCTAATTGCCGTAGCCTAAGCACTAATCTGCTTTGTGGCAAATACAGCAGGCTTTTAAAAACTTGTCTTAAACGTTAGGCTGTGCTCTGTGTCTTCTTGATAAGCTAGAGAGAGTAACTGATTTATTTCACTTCTTTGATGACTTTCTCCTAGAACCAGGACCCAAGGCAGGTTAGAGAAAAGGTTAAAACAACAGAAGTTCCAAATACAATAAAATCACAAATATTAGAATAGAATTAAATTCAGGTATATCATTAACATGCAAATACAATTAAAGCTCTTTAAAATCACCTGATTAAAAATAGTACTAATGACTCAATCTATAATGGTAAAAACAAGCACATCAGCCCTTGCCTTTCCTCAGAAGGCGAGCAGGGAAGTGGCAAAGCCAGCCTTTCCTGGCCAGCAGTTCCAGAGCCTGGCCATGGCTGCCAAAAAGCAGGTCAAATCCCCACTAGATGGACTTGTGAAGGTGTTGGGACTGTGAGAAGAGCCTCTAAAACAGATCAGAAAGCCCAGATAGGCTTGTTTGGGAGGGTACAGTTTTTAGATAGTCTGTACCAAAGTCATATGGGACATTATAGGTCCTAATCAGCAATTTGAATCATGGCCAGCAACAGAGTGATAGCCAGCAAAGCCCTTGGAGGACGGGAGTTATATGTTCCCTATAACTGGCCCCAGTCAACAATCCTGTATCAGCTACATTCCCATCCATGAGCATGGCAGACATTGTCTCCCCTTCTTGCTTTGTCTCTCTTTCTCTCTAGGATTTGTACCAGCGTCTCGATCAGGCCCGGTACACACCACCAGTGGAAGGGGCTGCCTTCCACTATGGTTTCAATTCCAACTATCTGAAGAGGGTGATCTCATATTGGAGGAATGAGTTTGACTGGGAGAAGCAAGTTAAAATCCTCAACCAGTATCCACATTACAAAACCACCATTGAAGGTGAATTCTTTCCCCTACAACCCCACATAAAACTCTCGTGTACTCAGGCTAATCTGAAGTTTGGGAAAGTTACTTTTTTGGGTCTTCAACTCCCAGAATCCCAAATGAGCACAGTTAGTGGCCATGGAAGAGTGTTATATTTTAATCCAGGGGTAAAAAATGGCCAACGAAATGTCTATGGCTGGACTGTGCATAAAGAAGTTGAATGGGGAGAATTATTCAACTTGGCAGCAGAAGGTTCAATTGCTATTACAAAAGGAAGCATTATGGGACATAGTAGAAAATCCCCCAGCAGTGCTAGATGAAGAAAAAAGAGCACTAAATTTTGAAGCACTGGCGATTATTGGGTTAACTCTAGAGGACCGTCTTCTTATCCACCTGAGAGGCCAAAAGTCAGCAAAGAAGGCATGGGAGGATTTAAGAAGACTCTTCGTAAGAGATAACGTTGGAAGCCAGATACAAATTGCTAGAAAACTTTTTCGAACTAGACTGCAAGCTGGTATGCTTCAACATTTAGAGGTAATGAAGTCAATGCTGATGGACTTAAGAGAAAAGAACATCACATTTACAGAAATAGAGGAAGCATTTATTATCCTGTCTTCATTAGATGAGTCATATGATCAGCTGGTGACCGATTTAGAAATTCTTCCTCAAGCAGAGCTGACAGTAATTAATATAACTTTTGGAAGAAGAGCAAAAGAGGAAAGATAACAAACAACTCCGAGACTCCAAACTCACTAATCACCGTGATAAGCTGAAAGAAAGTGAGGAGGAGGTAGACACAGTTGCAAACATTCATACTGGAAAACGCTGTTTTTCCTGTGGCTCAAGAAAACATCTGATAAGAGATTGTAAATTTAAGAAAGTAAAAGAAAAACAAACAAGACGCAAGAGAGAAACACTAAACCTAACTGAGGAAATTTATAACTCTGAACAGGAAGAAGAGTGGATTGTTGACTCTGGAGCAACTGCCAGCATGTGTAAGAACAAAAAGCTAATATTTAACTACCAACCTGTATCCAACCAACAAGTATGCTTAGCAGATGGTATTAGTGCTAAAATACTGGGAAGAGGTAAAGTTAAATTGCCTTATATAGCTAAACCAATAGATGTTTTACATGTTCCAAAATTGAAGCATAATTTACTTTCTGTGAGTTCATTAGCAAAGAATGGGTTTATCAGCACTTTCCATGAGGATAAATGTATAATAACTAGCAAGAACAATGAAAAATTGAATTGCTATGTTAGAAATAATTTATATAGACTAAACTGTACTAGGGCTAACAATGTCTATGAGAACAAATGTATACACAAAGATTGTATTCATTTATGGCATCAAAGACTAGGACATGCAAACTACAAAACACTGAGAAAAACAATTGAAAACTCAGTAGGAGTTAATTTAAAGCAATGTAATGAATATGTAAATTGTCAAGCATGTCAATTAGCCAAGAGTAAGAAAGCTCCTATAATGAAACATAGTGATGTACAAGTGAAAAATATATTAGATTTGGTGTCAATTGATGTAATAGGACCCAAATGTGCATCATTAGGAGGAGCTAGATACATTCTCTCTATCCAAGACCAAAAGTCCAGGTTTGGATACTGCTATCTCATGAAAGATAAAAGTACAGTACATGTAGAGTTTGAGAAATGGCTCAAATTTGTAGAGCGCAAAACAGGAAAAAAGGTTAAGATGGTACAAACTGACAATGCCAAATTTCAAGCAATATTAAGAAAAAATGGTATTACTCACAGGAGAGCCGCTCCCTATACACCTACTCAAAATGCCTTTATTGAAAGAAGGGGCCAAACTCTGCAGAACATGGCTGAGGCAATGATTAGGGGGAGTAAACTGTCTGAGAAATATTGGGGCGAAGCTATACTGTGCGCAAATTTTTATATTAATATTCTTTGGCACAGTGGAATAGACAACATACCTTACACAATTTGGACTGGGAGAAAACTAAATTTAAAATTTTTACACGTTTTTGGATCTCCTGCATGGGTTCACATCCCAAAAGAAATAAGGAGAAAGGGAGAAAAGAAAGCCAAATTAATGTATTTCCTAGGATACCAACAAAATAGGAGAGCATTTAGGTTTGGATTGCCAAATACCAACAAACTTATAATAAGTAGCAGTGCTTCATTTAACGAGCAGAGTAACTGGGACAAAATATGTAAACCCCCAGAAACAATAATTAAATTGCCTGAAAGGAATAAAGATAGTGGAGATGATAGTGACTCTCAAACAGAGCAGGAAATAAAAAGAGAAATAGAACCTGTGGAAATGCAATCTGATACAGAAATTCCATCCAACTCAGAAGAGAGGGAAACTCTCGAGGAGGACAGGGAATTACCTAGGAGGTCTAGCAGAGAGAGAAGAACTCCAGACAGGTACAAGCCTGAGACCTATTATTGTCTCAATGTAGCAGAACCAGAGACATATGATGATATATGCAATATGCCTGAGAAGGAACAAATAAAATGGAAAGAGGCAATGGAGAAAGAGTTAAATTCATTAAAACAACTGAAAGTTTATGAGGAGGTGAAACTGCCTGAAAAATCAAAAGTAATTGGATCCAGATGGGTATTTAAAAGGAAGGTGGATGCCAATGGTAATATGAGGTATAGAGCAAGGCTAGTGGCAAAGGGGTATGCTCAAACATCAAACGACTATGATCAAGTTTTTGCACCGGCTCTAAAACCAGAGACATTGAGATTTGTTTTAACCTATGCAGCCAAACATAATCTCATGACCAGGCATGTTGACATAGAAACAGCCTATTTATATGCTGACCTGAAACACACGATTTATATGGAAATACCACCAGGCATTGAAAATGAAGGTAAATGCTGGATATTAAAGAAGAGCTTATATGGTCTGAGACAAAGTGGCCATGAATGGAACCAACATTTAACCAAAACTTTAAAAGATAATGGTTTTGTGCAAGGAAAGGCAGACCCTTGTTTTTTCATAAATGAGAAAATACAAGCTATAATGTTAGTATTTGTTGACGATTTAGCCATATTTACCAAGGATAAGAAAGAAGCTGAAGAAACAATTCAAATGTTAAAGAGACTCTACAAATTAAGAGATTTGGGAGAAATAAGTAACTACTTAGGAGTAGAAATAGAAAGAAGTGAGAGAGCATTTAAAATAGCTCAAAAGAGCAAAATATTAAAACTCCTAAAACAATACAAGATGGAAGATTGTAAAGGTGCAGCAACTCCTATGAACATTGAGTTTGAGAAAGAACATATTAATGGTCCAGAATGTGATATTGAAATATATAGATCACTGATAGGCAGCTTACTATATTTGAGTAGATGGTCAAGGCCAGATATATCTATAGCTGTGAACTTATTATCAAGGAATGTGAGCAAACCGAATGAAAGACACTGGCAATCAGCAAAAAGAGTACTAAGGTATTTAAAGGAGGCACAAAATAAAAAGCTAAATTTAGAACCAGAGGGAGAACTTTCTATTACTGCTTATGCCGATGCTAATTATGGGAGTGATTTAATAACCAGAAGATCAACATCGGGCATGACTGTGCATTTGGGAGGAAGTTTGGTAAGTTGGAAGACAGCTAGACAAAAATTTATATTATTGTCTTCTGCTGAATCTGAATATGCAGCATTATCTGAATTATGTACAGATTTAATTTTCTATAAACAATTGGCACAAGATCTGGGAGTAAATATAAAATCACAAATTAAAGTGTTTGAAGATAATCAAGCTGTCATACAGATGGCAAACACACCAAATGTAAGGAGCAGATCAAAACACACGGATATCAGGTACCAAAATGTTAAGCAAAGTATAGAAAATGGGTTAATAGAACTAGTATACTGTGGAACAGAAAATAATAAAGCTGATTGTTTGACTAAAGTATTGGGGCCAACTAAACATGACAAAGCTTGTGAAATGTTGGGAATGATATAATATATATATGAATGTAAAAAAGAACTCTGTATATGCTAGAGGCAATGTAAAATGTAAGTAAATATGTAACAGAATTGCTCTAAACAATTGGAGGAGATTGACAGGTCTCAAATCAACCTGTAGGAATTGTTCATTGCAATTCAGTAGATAAGTTATAACAGGATCAGAATTTAGTGAGCAATATGTACCAAAGTAACACAGCTGGGTTAATTGAGACAGCTGTGGGACAAACAAGTTAATTGGAGCAACCAAGAATAAAGCTAGCCAAGCTAGCAGACGCAAACTGTTGGGTAGTTGGTGGTTGTGTAGTTGAGAGCTGTTTATTTGATTGTGAAAGAAATGTATGCTGCATTGCTGGATGAAGACTTGCTACATTGCAAGAGGACGATCCAAGAGGAAGACTATCTCCGTGGTGAGAGGAGAAGACTTCGTGGATGCTGGACTATTTATATTGGTAACAATCTTTGGATACTGAACCTGTAATTTACTATTGCAAACTGAAGAACTACTGTGAAAGACCAGGACTGTGTAAAGATCAAGAGAAGTTGTATTTGTACCTGTATATATGAACTTTAATGTAAATAATTCTACCAACACTACAACAGTGTCTGTTTGGTTTCATCTCTGAGCAGATCATTTCACCATAGCGCCCCCTGTTGTAGTCTGGTAATGTTGCACCTCTGTCACTGTGCTGGCCAAGATTTCTGGGAGCTGTAGTCATACGGGGACCCAATGTTGGGAATCACTGTAATCTAGTCCAGAAATTGAGCATTCCTTACTTCTGATCAGTCCTGTTTACCACAATGAGCTGCTTCCTCTACAGATATTACTTTAACTTACCTATTCAATTTCCAACAGGAATTGAAATTCATTTTATCCACGTGAAACCCTGTCACATCCCAAAAGATCAGACTGCCAGACCTTTGTTGATGGTGCATGGTTGGCCTGGTTCTTTTTATGAATTCTATAAAATCATCCCACTGCTTACCAATCCTGATCGTCATGGTGAAAATATAGTGTTTGAGATCATCTGTCCGTCTATTCCAGGCTATGGCTTTTCTGAGGCCCCACACCAGCAGGGTAAGCAGAGGGTGAACCATCAAGATACTTTTTGGAGCCATTACTTTTAACTGAAATTTGTAACAGATACACTTTGATGGCACATTTTTTTTTCATTTTACAGGTTTCAACACAACAGCGGCTGCTCGAATTTTTCACAAACTGATGCGTAGACTAGGATTCCAGGAATATTACGTGCAGGGTGGAGATTGGGGTTCGGATATAACTACAAACATGGCCCAGATGCTACCAAAGTAAGTCAATGAAATCTTTCTCTTTCTCTGTGTTATTCAACAAGAATTTAATATGTAAGCAAATCCATATTATAACGTTGAATTCATAACAAATAGACCATCTTCATACAGTTTAAATGGATTACTGCTTTCTGAGTTTTCTAACTGCAAGCAGATTTCTGGTACACAAGATTAAGCTCATTACTATTTTCTATTATAATAATAACCGCAACAACAGGAAGCAAATAATAATGGAAGAAAACTAGAAGCTCTCTCCTTTAAGATCCAAGAAGTAAAAGAGCAGTTAAATCTGGAATAAAGGTGCTCAATGATTGACAAGAGGCTATCTTACCTGATCACAATATAATAAAAAGAATATCTAGACAACATAGAGCTGTACAGAATAAATACAAGGATCACACACTTCTTCTTAAAAAAAAATCTTTGCATGGGAAACCATCAATTTTAGGAAGTGAAGTGAAAGCTGCCCTCAAAGCAATCACTAGAACAGATAGAATACCAAGATTAACTAGTTCAAATACAAAGAACCTGTCAAAATTCTGAAAAGAATTTGCCACAAATATGAAAACCAAATAATGCCCCTCATTCAATGTACTGTACATTCTAATCCAAAAGAAAGATACACCAAAGAGTACAGTAACTATAAGAGTATCACATTCATTACACATGCAAGCCAAGTGATGCTCAATATTTTACAGCAAAGGCTTTAACCATATTTGGGGCAAGAAATATCCAGTGTTCAAACTGGATTCAGAAAAGGAAGAGATGTTAGAGATCATTCTGCTAATATGGCTGCTGAATGTTTGCAAACTTGAAGGGGAAAAAAGAAAATAAAAAAGAGAGAAAAGATTTCAGTGTGAACTTTTGTGAACTAAAACGCACTTCAGACACATGAGAGTGCATATACAATATATGTCTTCTCTATTGATACAGACCCTGTGGTAGTGAGAGTCCTGACCACAGAAATGCTAAGAGTTGTTTCTTGGACAAGGAGCCTGTTAAAGAACACAATTATTTTACAACCATATTACAGAAAGCTGAGTGATTAATATACGTAGCGCACTAAGAAAACTTGACCTCTATTGAGGCCCTTAGACATACTCTGGAACTTGTTTATGTAGCCAACTTCCACTGTCTGCCTGTTAACTCTCACTCTGTGGTTCCTTTTTTCTACAGTAGCAATTTTGAAATCCATACCAGAGAGTTTGGCACGTTGCAGTTTTCTCGGATGGGTTTCTCTATGTCAATTCATTCTTTTGCACAGAGATTGTGCAATTTCATAGAACCATAGAATCTTCATAGGGTTGGAAGGGACCTTGGAGGTCTTCTAATCTAGTCTTATAGTCCAACCCCCTGCCCAAGGCATCATACCATCCCAGACCTCGTACCATCTTGGACACGTGGCTGTCCAATCTTTTCTTTAAAACTGCCAGTGATGGTGCACCCACAACATCAGGAGGCAAGCTGTTCCACAGCTTAATGATTATCACTGTCCGGAAATTCCTCCTAATTTCCAGGCTGGATCTCCCTCTGACAAGTTTCCACCCATTGGTTCTTGTCCTACCCTCAGACGCAATGGAGAATAAATCAATGCCCTCTTCCCTGTGGCAACCCTCCAGATATTGGAAGACTGCTATCATATCTCCCCTCAGTCTTCTCTTCATTAAGTTAAACATACCTAGTTCTTTTAGTCATTCTTTATAGGATGTAACCTCCAGTCCTTTTATCATCTTTGTTGCTCTTCTCTGCACCCCTTCCAGGGCATCAGTCTCTTTTTTGCATTGTGATGACCAGAACTGGACACAGCACTCAAAGTGCGACCTAACCAGCGCAGCATAGAGTGGTACTATCATTTCCCGTGATCTTGATGCTATCCCACTGTGTTCATGCAGCCTAGGACTACGTAGGCTTTCTTGGCAGCTGCAGCACACTGCTGACTCATCTTTAGGCGGTGGTTCACCACGACACTTAAATCCCTTTCACAGGTACTACTGTCAAGCCAGGTACGCCTCTGGGACAACTTGCCCATAGAGATCCACCTGGCTCCCTCTCTGGGTGTCTTTAGAAGAAAACGTAAGACATGGCTATTTAGGCAGGCTTTCCCTCCTGCGGTATTTTAATATTTGCATTTTTTTCATCTTAGATTTTTGTATGTTCATTGGTTCTATTGTTTTTAAATTTTGTAATGCCACCCAAAGTAGACTATTTGTCTAGATGGGCGGGGTATAAATCTAATAAAATAAATAAATACATAAATACCACTTATTCTGTACCTGTGCATCTGATTTCTCCTGCCTAAGTGCAGGACCTTTCTTTTCCTGCCACTGAACTGCATCTTATTCGATAGGGCCCAATGTTCAAGTCTGTCTAGATCCTTCTGAATGTTGAGTCTATATTCCAAAGTATTAGCAATTCCCCCCAGCTTTGTGACATCAGCAAATTTGATGAATGCTCCTTCAATCCCCTCATCCAGGTCATTTATGAAGATGTTGAAGAGCAGTGGGTCCAAGACAGAATTTGAGGGACCCCACTGCATACTTCCCTCCAGGTAGATATAGTTCAATTGAGGACCACACGTTGAGTGCAGCTAGTCAGCCAGTTGCAAATCCATCTGGTAGTTGCGCTGTTTATCACACTTTGTTCTATCTTACGCAGAAGTAGGTTGTGGTCTACCTTATCAAATGGCTTACTGAAGTCTAAGTCTACTATACCCACTGTGTTTCCTTGGTCCATTAATTTAGTCACTTTATCAAAGAAGGCAATAAGATTTGTTTGGCATGACCTGTTCTTAACAAACCCATGCTGGCTTTTAGAAATCACGTTATTTTCTAGGTAATCACAAATCAGCTGCTTATTTTTTCCAGGATTTTCCCAGGTATTGATGTCAAGGTGATTGCTCTGTAGTTTCCTGCATCCACTCCTCCCCCTCCTTTTGAAGACTGGAACCACATCAGCTCTTTTCCAGTCTTCTGGCCGCTTGACTGTGCTCCATGACCTCTCAAAGATTTCACTCAGTGGTTCTGAGATCACATCTGCCAGTTCTTTTAGTACCCTGGGATGTAAACCATCTGGTGCAGGAGACTTGCACCAGCTAGGTGTTCTTTTACCACTTCCTTACCTATTTTGACCTGCTTCCCTCTTCTGTCTCCCACAGTGCTGCTTTTGACAGGGCGAACCTATTTTTTCTTTTGGGTAAATGCAGATGCAGATGCAGAAGAAGAAGAAGAAGAAGAATTAAGCAGTTCCACTTTCTCTCTGTTGCCTATCACCTTCTTGTCATCTTTTCCCACTAGTGGACCAACCATTTCCTTGACTTTCCTCTTGCTCCTTATGTATCAAAAGAAACTTTTTTTGTTATTTTTGTCATTTGTTGTAAGTCTTAGTTCATTCTGAGCCTTAGCCTTCCTGACTCCATCTTTGCAGATTCGAGATATTTGCTGATATTCTGTTCTAGTCATGAGCCCCTTTTTGTCTCTTAGCTTGTCAGAGAGCTCTGTGTGCATCTTGTCAGAGTCTCTTGTTTTTCTTTCTCTGTGGTATTGTTTTGGTTTGGGCCTTTATTATCTTGCCTTTCAGGGTTTCCCAAGCATCCTGAACTGTTTTTCCCTGTAGGATTTCCATCCATGGAATCTTTCCTATAACATCTCTTAGTTTGTTGAAGTCAGCTCTCTCAAAATCTAGAACATTAGTCCCCCATTACTACAGTAGTGTGTTTCCTACACATCTCAGCTAAATGATTTGCAAAATGTTCATCTAATTCCTCTGCTTGGTTAGGTGGCCTGTAGTACACACCTACAGCTATGTCATTCATTCCCCCCTGTAAGAAAGTCCTTCTCCGGTGGGGGGGGGGGCACTTGTAGTGAAGGCGGGAAAAAGACAAGGAGGCTCGTCACGATCTTCATTAATAACAGTTTTATTATAAACAGCATCCAACTCACGAGGATCAAACGGATCCTGCAATAAATGGTCAGGCAACAGATTGTACTTTTGGGGGCGAACAACAGGTACCACGACGTGGTCCCCTAGAAGGGAGCTGGCCCAAACTTCTCCCAATCTGTCATCTGTCGCAAAGGCGCGCTCCTCACCGCGCACACCGTGCCGCAGCACGGGTGGCGGGCCCAATCGCCCTCCAAGGGCTTCTTCTGGTATTCCGGCCCGGGACGAATCACACGCCGCCCGCCCCCAGGGTAATTCAGAGGGAAAACCGACACTTTCCATTCCAACGGTTCTATACATCTACCTCTGATTCCCGTAGGGGACGGGTCTGGGAGCAGTCCACCTCCAGTCATCAAGTTAGGAAATCCCGGTGCCGCATCAAGCTTTGGGCTTTGGCCGAGAATGGGCTCAGTCTGTACCCCTCTATGCCTTGGCCTTTCTGGATTCAAGTCCGTCCAAGTTCTAAACTCCCGCGCGCCTTTTTCCTCTTTTATCTCCTCCCACATAATTAGATCCAACTCCTCCCCTCCTTCCTCAACAAGACACACCTCCTCAGCCCTTTCAGCCACCACCTCCGTCTGGTCCAGCTCTATTAGCACCCCTTCCACACATTCTCCTTCCTCTACGTCTTCCTTTTTAGCGGAGGACGGCGCACTCCCTTGAGCTCCTTCACACACCCCTAATATTCACCCAAGGAACTTCAGGGAAGTATTCATCCTTGGTCTCCTGTGTTATAGTACAGTAGTAATTCTTTACATACAGTGCAGCTCTTCCTCCGCTTTTGTTGAGTCTGTTTCTTTTGAACAAATTACAGTATATCCTTCTAGCAGCATATTTCAATAATGGGTTTTGTCTCACCAAGTTTCGGTAATGGCAACAATGTCATACCTGCCCTCATGTACTAAGACTTCAAGTTCTCCCTGTTTGTTCCCCATACTTTGAACATTAGTGTACAGTATATGCATCTGAGCCCCTTAAGGCTGACCTTTTATTTGCTTGTTGTGTCTCATGTTTTATATTTGAGTGTCCCTTCCTTCTCACCACTTCATTACTCATTGTCAAGTTCAGTGTCTAGGGGTTTGTGCTTTGGGTTTGGTCCTAGAGATTGCCCTCCTACCCCCTGCAAATTTAGTTTAAAGCCCTTCGGATGAGTTGAGCAAGATGTCTCCCAAACACGTTCTTCGCAGTCCTTATGAGGTGCAGCCCATCTCTTGCCAGGAGCCCTTCATGTAGGGAGTGCAGCCCATGGTCCAGAAATCCAAAGTTTTCTTGACGGCACCATCCCTCGTGGCGCAGTGCTTAAACCGCTGTACTGCAGCCAAAACTGTGCTCATGACCTGGGGTTCAATCCCAGGTAGCCGGCTCAAGGTTGACTCTGCCTTCCATCCTTCCGAGGTCAGTAAAATGAGTACCCATCTTGCTGGGGGGGGGAGGGAAAGAGAATTTGTAGCCTGCATGATTAATTTGTAAACCGCCCAGAGAGTGCTTGAAGTGCTATGGGGCGGTATATAAGCAGCACGCTTTGCTTTATTGTTACATCTATATTTGCTCACACCAAGGTTCCTATTTTAGGTACATTTAACAGTAAGTCCTACGGAACTAAGTGGAATGTCTGAATAAACTTCTTTAGGATTACTCTGCATGCCTTCTGTTGCTTCATTCTAGATCTGTAAAAGGGCTTCACTTGAACCTGGTTTTCATAATGAAAATGGATATGAGCGCCTTCATTTCTGTACTACTGGGGAATTATGTCCCATGGCTCGTGGGCCTCACTAGAGAAGATGCACGCCGTATATTCCCATACGTCCAGAAGAATGTGTATAATATCTTGCGTGAGAGTGGCTATATGCACATCCAGGCAACCAAACCAGACACAGCAGGTTTGTGAACTTAATCCCTTATGGCATTTCAGGGACAGTAGTGCTGTCCCTACCTTTAAAAGTCAAGGATATTTTTGACAATTGTAAAAATGATGACAAATAGGAGGCACTTAGCTTGCGGCACAGAAGGAGAAAGTGACTGGTTAAACTTTTATACACAAGATATTTGGCGGATAGGTAAGTTTTTACAATGATTTTATTGAACTTTGTGAATCAATCTTGAGTTTCCAGGTCAAGTTGTTCCATTTTAATTGCATGTCAATACTGGGCATTTAGAAAACCGAAACGTCTATGTGTGGGTGTGTGTATATATATATATAATGTGTGTGTGTGTGTGTGTGTGTGTGTGTGTGTGTGTGTGTATAACAGCGTTCCGTGTCTAAGTCGCACTGGCCATGTGACCATGGAAGATTGTCTTCGGACAAAACGCTGGCTCTATGGCTTGGAAACGGGGATGAGCACCGTCCCCTAGAGTCGAACACGACTGGACAAAAATTGTCAAGGGGAACCTTTACCTTTACCTATACATATATACATACCTTTAAAATTCAATAAGTAATTTATTAATTTAGAAGATTTTAACAAACACTTACAAAGCTGGAGATGGCAAACACACACAAAAAAGAGGCAATTCTCTAATTCACATTCAGACATCAGAGATGGGGGTATTCATATACAAATACCCCCACATAGGTGGACATAACAAAGGCCCTGCCCCCTGGGGCTGGGCCATCCATTCACCTGTCTGCCACCGGCACTGCCGGCTCCAGTCTCCCTTCCAGTCGCTCCAACACTCCAATCAACTAGCCACTCCTGTCAGGAGGAGGGAAGACTAGTCTCCCTGCCAGGCTGATTAGTGGATAGCCGACTGGGAGCTCCAGAGTAATTAGAAGAGAGAGCAAAGTCTGTGCCAGAGGCGGGTGGGTGAGTGGATGGTCTGGCCCCCAGGGGGCCGGACCCTTGTCATGTTCAGCTGTGCAGCGGTATTCATATTTGTATAAATTACAAATACCTCAATCTCGAATGCAGATGAAACAATGTGTTCTGAAATTATGCCTGCTACAGCACATAAATTTAATGTTTTTTAAAAAGCTTGTTTTGGGGTATCTCAAGGATCTGTATTTGGACTAGTATTTTTAACTTGTTCATAGATGATCTAGAATAAGGGTTGGACAGTCTGATGACCATGTTTGCCGATGATACCAAATTATTTAGGACATTTAACACAGCATTGCAAGGAGCTCAGAAAAGATCTCCTCAGGCGGAATAAATAGTAAGAGTAAAAAGTGATACATCTTAGAATGTGTTAATGTGCTATTTTCCTAACCTAGGATGTGGATTAAACAACTGCCCGGTGGGGCTGGCTGCATACATTTTGGAGAAATTCTCCACCTGGACGGATAACTCATTTCTGAACTTGAATGATGGGGGTCTGGAAAGGTAAGAATATGTACCTCAGTTGGTATCAGAAGAATAGGAAAAATGGCAGAAAAAAACAACTGTTGGGTTAAAACTAATGGGGGGGCAGAATTTCCACTCTGGCAAGTTCTCATTTCAAATGACAAGGAAGCTGGGTTATAATTTAGCTTTTCAATCTTCTGCTGTTGCTACACTACTCAGTATACATCAGCAGACCTCTCTATTAGAACAAGGTGGGCATGAACTCAATTATCTTCTAGGAGTAGGCCATGCTCTGGCCAATTACTAAAGCTGTACAAGTAAGGTTGTTCTTATAATTTTCCAATCAGGAAATACACTCTGGATGAACTTTTGACCAATGTGATGATTTACTGGGTGACTTCTTCTATTGTTTCATCAATGCGCTTTTACAAGGAGAACTTATCCACGAATCCAAACACAACTCCTGCTGCTCGGTAAGGGGGTATTAGAAACTATTCTAAACTGTCCTACACAAAGGTATTCAGCATACCTTTTATATCTGGGTCAGCCCAAGTCTTTGGGTCTGCCAGATACCAAGGATGAAAGACACCCATTGTTCCTTCAGAAACTGACTGATTTGGCACCTACCACCACCTGAGGCGGCAGGCTATTTAAGGCTATTTAAGGGAATGCAGAACCATGTGGCAAATACTGCTCTGCTCTCCAGAGGAACGTAACTAGAAAAAGCAGGAGAGGCTGCCAGTATCTCCTAGCATCTGTTGTCTTGCAGTGGTTGTCCTACCCTAACAGAAGACTAACAATGTCTTCCCTATAGCCTCTTTCTGCATATGGTTCTGTCACCATAGCACAAGCAGAAAGTCAACTCCATTCTAATGTATTGGAATATTTCACATTACATAGCTTAAAAAATGTTTTAGAAAGCAACTTAAGTTTTGAAACCTGACATTTCTGCTTCCCAAAGCAATAACTACTGTATAATTGCATTAGGTTTATGAAACATTCTGTTTATCCCTAAAAGCAAAACCCTTATTGTGACATCTTTATATTCTTTATAATGAAAATACAAATTAAGTGGTAGCTACAATCCTAGTTTTCTGAAAAGGTACCAAAACTATTATCAAGGTCATCAATACTGTTAAGAAGGGATTAATGTTTTATACCCAACTCTTGAGCCCTATTATCTATTTCAAATAGCATGCAGAAGGGAGCACCTCAGTCCTGCCCTCTCTTTTTCTGGTGTCATCACCTTCCTACACATGGAGAGATTTAAGGAACCCTTTAGCTATTTGTGTGGGCTCTCCACTTGAGTCAGGAACAAATTTCCATCTCAGCTCAACCACTGCAGGTAATGGAGGTTAACTCTTTTCAGACTTGTGGCTCTCCATGTGTACGAACAACAACACTGGGAAGAAAAGGGCAGCAGGACAAAACTGATAGATAGCACCTGAAAAGGGGTTTGAGTTCGCAGTCTACCTGTGTCCTTGAAAAGAACAAATATTTCAGCCCATTTGATTGCCCCTATAATGTGAGCATGACATTACATATTTCCAGTTATATCACTAAGTAAACAAGGTAGTACAGTTGGGCTAAGTTTAAAGTTTGTGTAGCTAGAAGGAACAGCATACACAGAAAGCAACACATTCTATTACGCTCTTGATTAAGTATGATTTCTTTTACCACAGGGTTGGAGTTTATGTTCCTACTGGCATTGCTGCCTTTCCGAATGAAATTACTCACTGCCCACGTTCCTGGGCAAAGAAGAAGTTTAAGAACATTGTCACCTACTCCTACATGCCACGAGGTGGACACTTTGCTGCCTTTGAAGAGCCAGAACTCTTGGCACAGGACATCAAGCAGTTTGTGCGGAAAGTAGAACACCTGTAAATTAACATCACAGCACAAGCATTGCATATTGCGCTGTGAATCGAGCACAGGAAGCTTTTGGAAAACTTACGACACTTAAAGAAAAATACTACTACATCATTATTATTTTAATCTTTCGACAGGTAATTACTCCTACTGTAAGAGGCTGGCTGTTATAGATATATAAAGAAATTATTTACTAAAGAAAGAACACTATTCACATTAAAGTGACTCTTGAAGAGAAACAGTATTTCTTGTTCTGATTTGCTATATTTTACAATTCTGTCACAGGGTGGGTTACTTTTACATTTTATTGAACAAGCACCTTCATATTCATATAGTAATATTTTATACAAAGCTATAAAATATAAATACAGAGAAATGACAATAATTTGCTCTGTCTAGAAGGATTTTACAAGTTATCTGAATGTGCACTGGCAAGTGTTAAGTTCCTCTTTATAGCTATCCTTCTATAACACGTTAGCTGTTTTGACAGCCAATCTCTTCTCTCAAAAAAACAACTGCTTGGATGCACTGGCCAAAATATTCAATTTTCAGTGCTGTAAATCAAATTAGAGTAGGCCCATTGACTCAATGAGGATTTAGTGAGTGAGCTCCTCTAGGCTCCATTAATTCAAATGGGCCTACTCTGACAGCAGCTTACTTTAGCACACTAAGTTGCAGTTAGAGTAGACCCATATGAATCAATGGATTTAGAGGTGACTCACTAAAGCCTACTTTGGTGTGGTTTACAATACAGTACTAAGCAACATGATCTGGGCCATTAAGTCATCATGCCATTAAACTGTAACTTGTATTCAAGTAGTTGATGTAATATCTTCTGAGCTTCATTCATTTTGTTTAGCATCTCCCAACCATTTACAATACAGTACAATACAAAATACCATAATAATCTGTTCTTAATTTTACTGCCTGTTCTGTTACAGAACAGTTTCAAAGAGCATTTTGAACAAAAGTGTCTCAAGAGATGTTCAAATACTACATGCCTAACAACTGTTTGTAAACTGGCATATGACAAACTTTGGTGAAATCTTTCAGATTCTCAATTAGTGATTGAAACTATGCAAAACTTTCCTCAACAAGAGAAGGATCATATACCGTACTTTATTCATCCGGGGTTTTTTTACCTATCTTTATTCTTTCTCCGGTTTTAAACAACCTATCGTGAAAGAGTAGTCCGGTAAACTAACCTGTCCCTGGATGATAAATCCATGCAGCCCCATAATAGTAGATTTATTCAAATCAGGTAAATGATACCTACTGTGTGGAGCTGGAGGTTAGTCTTTATCAATGCTTGCCCATGAGTGGCCTCTTTCACAGCTCAAAGTGGGTCATTGCCAAAATGTGCTATAGCTAAGTTATTTTGCAATCTCTCTTCCTTTCATCACTACCCGTGACTTAGTTTTTGGCTGAAAATTAGACAACATTTGGAGTTTGACAATCTTAACTGAGATTACAGGAAAGACTGTACACAAGACCAATTTATGTAGAACTTCTCAGGATGTTCACTCTTCGTTTTCACTACAACATGCAAGACAACCTGATCTGAGTACTCAAGTGAAAGGGTTGGAAGTGTGTTTTATTCCAAGTTCCTCAAACAAGAGTTTTTTTCTCTTCTTAATTTTATTAAGTCTTCACATTTTCTGTGCTTAAGTCAGTCCCATTGTTAGAAATGCAAAGTAAACAATTCAGTAATGTATTTGCTTGTCAATTTAGACATGGGCACTTTGTATTTGTTTTCCTGGGGAAATGAATATGAATCCCGACCCCAGACCCGGCCGGGCCACTTACTGAGCTCTGTGAGGTGCTTGGCTTGTTGTTGCACCAATCGTGGAAAAAGCTTGGCCAGGCCATCCCCACCTCCCCGCGCAGCCAACCACTCAATGGCTGAATGAGGAGATTCCCCATCCCCACCTCTGTACTGCAGTGGGCAGCTGTGCGGGGAGGTGGGGAAGGGCTGTCTGGGCTCTTTCCAGGATTGATGCAATGATGGAGCCAAGCACTATGCAGAGCCCAGTAAGTGGCCCAGCCGGTTCAGGGGGTGAGATTTTCCCCAGGGAAACGAATACGAAGTGACCATGTCTAGTGATGGTCTCTATTCCATCATACCTCATGACACTAATATAAGGAATAATTGTCCACAAGAAACCACTTAGAAAGCATCACCATGACAGTAGTGCTATGGGGAGTATTTTGAGAAGCAGTTATCCTTCCAGATATCAAAGGGAACTGAGCTGTTCTGAATTAAATAACAGCTACAACCCTTACAACAGATCCTTAGACTATCATCAGTCAGTTCATAGGAATATCACAACATAATATGTTTTTCATGTTTTTGACAATTACTGAACATGTCAGCATTTGCATAGTTCATTGGAAATGTAATATTTTATTGAAAACACCTAGTCAACTTATTTCAAGTATAGTTTCATGGTAAACTTTAGATCACAGGATAGGTTAATTCATTGTAAAGCAGCATTTGGCACTATTAATAATTTCTTAAAGGAAACTCCTGTAAGCATTGTTGGTTCTTATGAAAACCATTATTTGAAGGGAGAGATTTTAGAAAACATATCAGAGCTGAAAGCAGTTTTTAAATGGCTCTGAATAAAACAAAATGGGGACTTTTTGGTAGAGCTAGACCAAAGAAGATGATAAATCAAAAATAGCATAGGGCATTAAGAACACTTCCTTAATAGTTTGTCAAGAAAAGTAACGGAAGCCTTTGACTGTTACTGGAGCCTGAAACCATATGTAATCATTCCAAGCAGAGTTCACCTCCTGGTAGGCAGAAATGGCTGTACTGTCACTGTGACTGCATGGTAAGTTAATGGTCAGCTTCCTCCCTCGCGTTGGTACTTTATAGTTTAGTTTGGGTCTGAACCAGTCAATACCGCAGTTGCGGTGCCCTTGAACCATAACGACGACACCCATGGCTGGACCAGACTGAAGCTCACTGAACACATCTGCCAGGAAGAGAGAATGGAAAAGCTTGCGAACACAAGCCGCTGTCTGTAAGCTGTCCTCGGCATTACTCACAGATACACCTTGCAGATTGATCTCATAGAACTCTTTCGGGCTAACTGAAGTACCCCCAATTAGAATAAGAACCCGTGGGACCAATGTCAAACTGAACATGTTTTCCAAGTGCTGGAACACTCCTTCAAGATCATGCAACACTTGCTGGCACTTTTTGTTATTGCTGTCTTGATCTTTTGAGCAGGCTTTTCTTGTCACATCTTCATCCTGCAAAATTAATAGAAATAAATGCATCTTCTGAAGAGGGTAAAACATGGCAACATTTAACCTTAAAATATACGACCTCAAGGGCTACACATACAAGAGACAAGACTTATCATCACCCAGAAAAAACAATATATTGCAATGATATCTGGGTGTATACATACTAAGATCACTCTTAGCATGTATATATCACTTCCAGAAAAACATCTACTTCTGCTTCATTGAATATGCAAAGGCCTTTGACTGTGTGGACCACAGCAAACTATGGCAAGTTCTTAAAGAAATGGGAGTGCCTGACCACCTTATCTATCTCCTGAGAAATCTATATGTGGGACAGGAAGCAACAATTAGAACTCGATATGGAACAACTGATTGGTTCAAAATTGGGAAAGGAGCACAACAAGGCTGTATATTGTCCCCCTGCTTATTTAACTTATATGCAGAATACATCATGTGAAAGGCTGGACTGGAGGAATCCCAAGCCGGAATTAAGATTGCTGGAAGAAATATCAACAACCTCAACAAGGTAGACTATATTTGTTTAAAATAGTTTTACCCTGCCTTTCTCCTTAAAATGGAACTAAGCCACCTTACATAGTAAAATACAGGGTGTGGGGTGTGTAGAGATGAAATGCCAAGAATTTTTTTATTAACAGGGACGGCAAGGTTAGCTTCCTACCCTACCTACCTGCCTTCCCCCATTTTCTTACCTCTTTTGGTTTTAGCTGCACAGACAGTGGTGGGAGTGGACAGCATTTTTGGAGCAAGAACATCTAGTTCAACAATGAGGATGCAATTCCATGAAACAAACTGGTGTCTGTGGAAAATATATGCCAGATTAAAATTACTCGTCTCTCAGGTGTCACTAGACTCTTTATTGTTCCAGCTGTTATGAATCATCATTACTGCAATCCAGAGTGGCTTGGTCTTGAATGTGCAGTTAAGACCTTGTCCAACCCCGTAGTGTTTCTCCTGTCATTCAGGGGTTGTTCTGGGTCATTCTGGTATTTGAATAGATCAGATTTGAATAAATCATCCAGAGCAGAACAAAAATACCTCCACCCATGAGACGATAGAAGAGCCCCTGGGAAGCAAGGAGTTTTGTTCTGCTCTGACTTGGTTGACATTTATTTCAGTCCTGCATTGCGTAGACACCAGGATGCAGTACCAGTATCTTGAATGCAAAGAAACTGGAACAAATACTCAGTGTGGACGGGTTCTAACACTCATAAAGACTTTCTCCTAATGGAACCAGAATCTGCTAGAACCGGGTCTAACACACCTGCTTTCATTTCTGGACACTTCTTGAACATGTGGCTATGTAGACTGCCCTGCCAACATTTCAGAATTTGCCACAACATCCTTGGCAGACACGCCTGGATCCTGTACAGCAACAAGATAATAATAAGCATTTTAGGGCATTTAGGAGACATTTTGACAAGACTTTTTTTAGATGTACCCATTTTTAAAATTCCTCAATCTCCCGATAAAACCCGGTATGATTTATCAAAAATATGTAATGCCAATAGTAATGTAATGAGTTCCTTTTTCAATACTTTAACAACTAGTGACATTTTGCTCAATCACACTGAAGCAGATGTCTGAATGGCTGTTTTATTTATTTATTGGACTTATATACCGCCCCATAGCGCTACAAGCACTCTCCGGGCGGTTTACAATTTAATTATACAGGCTACACATTGCCCCCCCCCAGCAAGCTGGGTACTCATTTTACCGACCTCGGAAGGATGGAAGGCTGAGTCAACCTTGAGCCGGCTACCTGGGATTTGAACCCCAGGTCGTGAGCACAGTTTTAGCTGCAGTACAGTGTTTTAACCACTGTGCCACTGATCAGCTCCATTTATGCCAGATAAACTGTCACAGTGTTTCTCAGTAACACAAAAGCTCAACACATGATACCCTTGCTGAGTTGTTTCTATGTCAGAAAACTCTATCACCCCGCAGAGAACTATAGCACTAGACAAATTCGATGCACAGAAACCAAATGACCTCTGGGCTATCATCTGATTCCAGAAGTCACCGTGGCACTGTTCTTAAAGTAACAAGGCTGTGTGGGTCAAGGAAAGCAGCCTTTTATTGTAGCAGTTTGAAATGATCATGTATGAAGAAGAGCTTGAGTGAACTAGGTGGCACCCATCCCAGGCATATAAGGAACTCCTGTGTTTTCGTTCAAGAAATGGGTGAATAATCACACAATGGTTGAAATCCTGTTGCTTAGCACAGGACGTCACAATTAGAGTAGGCTGACAGAAAAAGTGGGGTTTGGTGAGTCATTTGATTCAAATGGCCCCGCTTTAGGTTGCGGTTTACTATACTAAGCAACAGGATTTCATACAATATAATACGATCAAGTTATACGATCAAGTGATAAATAAATTTTTATACAGTAGGTGGCACTAGTCAACTATCTTCTGTCCATTGTTACAGCAGTGGGAGGAAAAACTGTGGAAGCTGGTGGCACCTGGAAGTGCTTTCGTCCAGCGGCACCTGGAAGTGCTTTCGTCCAGCGTTAGCATTTACTGTGTCAAGCTGCATTTTCTGTTTCCAGGCCCCTCTTGCACACATGTGGCAGCAGGTCCTGCAGAGTGTCCGGTAAGTGTAAAGACATGGGAGGCGGGTTTCTGGGGGAGCTGTTGAGGATGGTGTGAGTTGCAGCTAGGCTGGAATAAGCTCAGAAAAAAAGTTTATGGCAGTGAACAAAGTCTGGGTTAACCGCCATTAGAATGCTTTAAAATCCAAGGCAAACTATCCAGTGAATTTTGAATAGCAATGTATGCATGAAGTCATATTCTTTTATTACAGGGCAATGAACCTGAAGTAGCTAAAAATCCTAGCCCAGTCATGTAATCCCAGTTATGTGGATTAGAATTCATTTCCTCTAAATAAACGTGCAGAGAAAACTAGTGAGGAACCTCTTGGCTTTATTCTTTTTAAACATCTTGATAAAGTATATAAACAGGTTGTTTCTCTCTGTTGAGAGGAAAGTAAGGTGTCAAATTATTTTGATTATCTGACCAAGGACTGACTGGAAGAACTGTAGGACTGTATTTGCAGGTGAAGCGCAGAGGTGGTTGATCCTGTCTGAGGGATATTAGCATTGATAAAGCTGTTTCGACACCATGTCTTTGCACACTTAGGCTACTGAGCAGGTAAATCCTTTAAAGATTTAAAGGCATTGCACAAGGATTTGATTCCCTGTTGCACAAACCATCCAGCATTTAAAGAACTGAGTGACTGGGAGAAAGATTAGATTAGAGCATGGAAAAATTATCCTTTGAGTTCTGTTAATCCTTTGGCCAGCACAGCCACTGCAGTTGTAGCCAAAAATGTAACATTTCTGAGTTTAGATTTTCCGTTCTCTGAAATCCAGCTGTTCCTTAGTAAATTGCAGCCCCACCATGCAAAATTCACTACCTCAATTGTTCTTAAACTAGTAATTTAATAGAAATCTGGTTCTCTCTGTTGTGAACTCATTAAGTAGCCTTAGAGAAGTCATTCTGGCCCACTGCAGACCCCATACAGTATGCACTATAGGGATGATAAAAACATGTCTAGCTTACAAGATGCCTCAGTGAATTGGCTATCTGGCAGTAATGCCTATGGTTAGACATTTTATTCCCCACTGTGCTTCCTGCAAGAAGAGCCAGCCTGTGTAGACTTGGCTAAGCTGCAGTTCCAGAGTGCCTCCAGAAGAAGAGTAAACCACTTCTCAATACTCTATACATGGCATACGGGGGGGGGGGGGGCAGGGGGGAACAGAGGGGGGGAGATGACTTAAATTGGAATTGGCTTGACAGCAGGTAATAATGATCATTATTTCACAAGATACTTTGAAGGCTCATAAAAAAACTGAATTGTGTGAAGTGTTTTTATTGGTCTGAAAATATGGTACAAATCTTTGTTTAGTTCATAATATTCTTTTGCCATGATTGGTCAAGAAATAAAATTACCATATTTGGATAGGGAATGGAATCACTTCTGCCCTACTAGCTATGTTTTCTTTGGAACCATGCCTAGGGCAAAGGGCAGGACTTCAGCTAACTGCTTATGAAAAGGATATATGCAATGAAAACTGGTAGATCAAGTCAATTTCCACATAATTTACAGAGCAAGAAAGAGGCAAAGGTCAGAAAATAAAATCGCACCTTACCTCTGAGTTATCATATAGATCAAATGAACCCTTCAGCCCATCCCATATTTTCAGGAAAAGGTTGGGCATAGAAGTATTCATTATTAAAGGCTCAGATTTCAGACTCAGTAAACTACTGAATGCAATCCAAACAAAATCCTTTGGCATTATGGTGGTGGAGGCATTTTCACCATGCTCTTCAACTGAACAGGCTCCAACAGTAAAGCAAAGCAAAGTGTGCTGCTTATATACTGCCCCATATTGCTTAAAAAGCTCTCTCTGGGTGAGTTACGGTTGAATTATGCCAGCTACATATTGGTCTCGCTTACAAGCTGAGCACTCATTTTACCAACCTTGGAAGATTGAGTCCACCTTGAGGTCATGAGAATAGTCCTGGCTTCAGTACTGTAGTTTAATCACTGCACCACAAGGCTCATTAAGTAATTCACAAAGATTAATAATAAGCCCTTTCAATTGGGTTAATACATATGATACCAAAGGGCAAAAAGATTGGGAAAGAGAGGAGAAAAACATTAATCCCTATTGTTCTGATAGGTGTTCTTTCTGGCCAGAAAGGGCAAAGCAAGCTGCCTATAGCTGCTTGTGAAGGAGTGAGTCTGAGTGTGCCGTCCTCTGAAGAAAAAGGACAGACAAAGGAGAGTGGCTGCGTGGAGGGCGTCTTGGTTGAAATAGAGCAGGATGAGGGAATGAAGAGGAAGCCTACTGAAGTCTGTCTGGCTGATGAAGAAGGGGTGGAGTTTGAGCTGATCATGTGGGAGGACATAAAGGAGGAGGGAAACGCGCCGGTTTTCAGTTGGCTGGGGGAAGGAGCACTTGGACGATATGTAAACCAAGGGGTTCAGACTGAGCCTATGCTCGAGACCGAAGGCACACCGGGCCTTGCGCGGGATTTTCCTAACTTAGGGCAGGGAAGGGGTTTACTGCCTGAACCTTTGCCTCCAAGTTGTAGCGGCCGCGTGTATGATCCGTTAAAATGGATTGTGTCGGTGTACCCCCGGAATTTCCTTGGTGGCCGGAAGGTGATCAGACCAGGGCCCGAGTTCCAGCAGAAGCCTCTGGAGGGAGACTGGGCCCGCCACCCTTGTTGCGGGACTGTGTGCGCAGTAAGGAGCACCCCGCTATGGCCGATGACGGACCGGGAATGTTTTGGCCCGGCCCCTTGGTAGACTTCAATGGGAATGGGGAAACGCGGCCCCCTAAGAGATACCATTTGTTATCCGATAATGTTTTAAGGGATCCGTTTGATCCAGTTGAGGTAAATACTCGTTCAAATAAACTTGTTAATTTTGAAGAAGATTCGCCTCCTCATTTTTTTCCCGCCTTTACCACTCAGCCCCCCCCCCCCGGCTACCGTAGCCACTTGTCACACTGCTCCTTCACTGGCTACTATATGGGCCAGGCTGGTCATCATCCTCTTGATGGGGTAGTCATCCTGGAAGACACAGCCTCACAGTGGCCCTCTGACAGATACAAACATTACCATTAGCAACACAGTGTTTTCTTGAAAGCTTACACTGCCAAATTAGTTGAGAAAACATATTTAGGATTGGCCGTGTTAATCTCAAATATGTTACCATTGGTTTTTTTATGTATAAGATGCTACTTTTTCCTAAAATCATTACACTAAAAATTAAGGGGCATCTTATACACGGAGGTAAGCTGAGGAGAGAACAAAACTGCCCATACCTTGCCTTTGTAAACAGACTTCCTTCTATCACAAGGCTTAGATTCCTACAGTCCGGAGACTTAGCGTCCTCCGGTCATGAGCCTTGTGGAACTGATGTCAGCTGATGCTGAACAAACCAAAGGGAACACACCTCGTTTGAAGTGTAGCCTGTAGACTCAAATGCAACAGGAACTCATAATGTCCAAGCGTTCTGAGCCCAAAGGCTGAATATTCAAAGCTAAGTTAAGATTTTTTAATTTGGGGTTAGAAAAGGAGAGGGTGTCTTATACAAGGGGGCATCTTATACATGGAAAAATACGGTAAATACCTTTTCTTTCAGAAGTGTAAGGTATGACTGAACATTCTTGCAGAATGAATATAGTTAGGCAGTAAGCATTTGGACTAAATGTCAAGGCTTTACCTTTACCTTTTTACCTAGCTTTCTTAATCAGTTGTTATGAAGGACCTAGCAAAAAGTGACAACCACTTGCCTGTTTGCCTTTGTGCGGCTGTGAACATCAATGGTCTTCTGGCTCTGATCATGTTACTATTTTCCACCCCAACTATCCCCTTTCAAATAAAGGCCACTGTTTTCCTTCATGCTTTCCTAGGTCTTATGATTCACACCAGAAAAATGTGATTGCAGTTTCGTGTGCTATTGGAGGGGGATGCCTCCTGGTTTACTGGCTTCTGTCCAGGCGCAGGATGAAGACCTTGGAAATGGGAGATGGATGGTGGGGTCCAGGCAAAAAGCCATCGAACGAAAAGGAAGATGAAGGAATTCGACCCTTCCAAGTGAAAACATCTGAGAAGGAAATCCAGGTACCTCGATTACTAGCATTATTGTTTATCTCTCTCTTTTTTTTACACTTTCTATTTACAATTGATTTCTTTGACATGGCAGGGTCAGATGGCATATTAAGGGACATGTCTGTTTCCATTTATTACAAAGGTATCCCGCCAGACTAATAAATCTTTCAGTGCTACAGTATTACATTGTATCTGACCAATTATAAAGCAGAAACAGGCAAACTGAACTAAAGTGAATCGAAACTATCTAGTGTTGTGGCACTGTTTTGCTCTTCCAAGTGAATTGATCCCAGATATGGAATCAGGGTCTCATCTAGTAAAGTCCACATGTAGGAAGTTTCTTGTAGGAATAAAAAAAGGGCTCAGACTTAGCAACGTAGGCTGTACAGCAAGTCCATTGCAAAGAGAAATAAGCTTCTCTTATTTCTCAGACCTTCCAAACTCACACATCTTCTTGTTGAACTGTTCACAGTTTATTAAGGAGCTGTGGAATATATCTCAGCATTCTGAGATAACTCCGATGTTGGTTATTCACTGTTTTAATAACCAACATTGCAGTTGATCAAAAAGGTTGCTTCTTAGCTTCCAAGTTCAGCACTATAGTAGTTAATACAATGGTGCCTCGACTTATGACCTTAATCTGTTCCAGAATGATGGGTGTAACCGGAAATGGTTGTAAGTTGATGCACCATTTTCCATAGGAATGCATTGAAATGTGATTAATATTCTCCAGCAGGAAAAAAATTACAAAAACTAAAGACAAAACCCACTGCAAGCCCCATCGGAAGGCACTGTGGCTGAAAAAACACATGCACACCAAACCCACCAAAAAACATAACAGCACAGAAACATAACCCCCCAGCCCAAACCCACCCTGCGAAACCCTGCAAATGTACTTATTCAGAAGCAGAAAGCACCACCAGGCAGTCCGAAGCCTCCAACGCACAAACTCGATCTAACCTTTGGGGTGAACGAGCTACAGAGAAGCAGCCTCTTCACTGACCAATAGTTAGTACTTTTGAATTCCTCGCCTTTTTCCCCACCATTTTTTCTGTCATAACTCGAAGCTCCGGTCACAAGTCAAAGCAAAATTTTGCTTCCGGAGCTGGTTGTAACTCAAAATGGTCGTAAATCGGGACGTTTGTAAGTCAAGGCACCACTGTACAGGATTGCTCAAACTGTTCTGCTGGTCAACACAGACTATGATGTCTACCAGTATGCTTGTCTCTTACACTGGTAACAAAGGCTGAATAAGTACAGCTGATTGCTGTAGCCTAAGCACTAATCTGCTTTGTGGGAAATATAGCAGGCTTTCAAAAACTTGCCTATAAGTTAGGCTGTGCAATCTGTGTCTTCTTGATAAGCTAGATAGAGCAACTGATTTATTTCACTTCTTTGATGACTTTCTCCTAGAACCAGGACCCAAGGCAGGTTACAGAAAAGGTTAAAACAACAGAAGATCCAAATACAATAAAATCACAAATATTAGAATAGAATTAAATTCAAGTATATCATTAACATGCAAATTAAATTAAAGCTCTTTAAAATCACCTGATTAAAAATAGTACTAATGACTCAATCTATAATGGTAAAAACAAGCACATCAGCGATTTGAATCATGGCCAGCAACAGAGCGATAGCCAGCAAAGCCCTTGGAGGACAGGAGTTATATGTTCCCTATAACTGGCCTCAGCCAGCAATCCTGTATCAGCTACATTCCCATCCATGAGCATGGCAGACATTGTCTCCCCTTCTTGCTTTGTCTCTCTTTCTCTGTAGGATTTGTACCAGCGTCTCGATCAGGCCCGGTACACACCACCAGTGGAAGGGGCTGCCTTCCACTATGGTTTCAATTCCAACTATCTGAAGAGGGTGATCTCATATTGGAGGAATGAGTTTGACTGGGAGAAGCAAGTTAAAATCCTCAACCAGTATCCACATTACAAAACCACCATTGAAGGTGAATTCTTCCCCCTACAACCCCACATAAAACTCTCATGTACTCAGGCTAATCTGAAATTTGGGAAAGTTACTTTTTTGGGTCTTCAACTCCCAGAATCCCCAATGAGCATAGCTAGTGGCCATGGAAGAGTTTTAAATTTTAATCCAGGGGTTTCCAATCTTAGGTCCCCAGACATTCTTGGACTAAAACTACCAGAAGCTTTCCACACTAGTTGTGCTGGCCAGGATTTCTGGGAACTGTTGTCATATGGGAATCACTGTAATCTAGTCCAAAAATTGAGCATTCCTTCCTTCTGATCAGTCCTGTTTACCACAATGAGCTGAATCCTCTACAGATACTACTTTAACTTGCCTATTCAATTTTCAACAGGAATTGAAATTCATTTTATCCACGTGAAACCCTCTCACATCCCAAAAGATCAGACTGCCAGACCTTTGTTGATGGTGCATGGTTGGCCTGGTTCTTTTTATGAATTCTATAAAATCATCCCACTGCTTACCAATCCTGATCGTCATGGTGAAAATATCGTGTTTGAGATCATCTGTCCGTCTATTCCAGGCTATGGCTTTTCTGAGGCCCCACACCAGCAGGGTAAGCAGAGGGTGAACCATCAAGATACTTTTCGGAGCCATTACTTTTAACTGAAATTTGTAACAAATACACTTTGATGGCACATTTTTTTCTATTTTACAGGTTTCAACACAACAGCGGCTGCTCGAATTTTTCACAAGCTGATGCATAGACTAGGATTCCAGGAATATTACGTACAAGGTGGAGATTGGGGTTCGGAAATAACTACAAACATGGCCCAGATGCTGCCAAAGTAAGTCAATGAAATCTTTCTCTTTCTCTGTGGTACAGTTACATATTCACTGTTATTCAACAGGAATTTAATATCTAAGCAAATCCATATTATAAAGCTGAATTCATAACAAATAGACCATCTTCCTTCATACAGTGTAAATGGATTACTGCTTTCTGAGTTTTCTAACTGCAAGCAGATTTCTGGTACACAAGATTAAGCTCATTACTATTTTCTATTATAATAATAACCGCAACAACAGGAAGCGAATAATAACAGAAGAAAAATAGAAGCTCTCTCCTTTAAGATCCAAGAAGTAAAAGGGGAGTTAAATCTGGAATAAAGGTGCTCAATGACTGACAAGAGGCTATCTTACCTGATCACAATATAATAAAAAGAATATCTAGACAACATAGAGAAGAGCTGTACAGAATAAATGCAAGGATGACACACTTCTTCAAAAAAAAAAATCTTTGCATGGAGAACCAGCAATTTTAGGAAGTGAAGTGAAAGCTGCCCTCAAAGCAATCACTAGAACAGGTAGAATACCAAGATTAACTAGTTCAAATACAAAGAACCTGTCAAAATCCTGAAAAGAATTTGCCACAAATATGAAAACCAAATAATGGCCCTCATTCAATATATATTCTAATCCAAAAGAAAGATACACCAAAGAGTACATTAACTATAACAGCATCACATTCGTTATATATGCAAGCCAAGTGATGCTCAATGTTTTACAGCAAAGGCTTTTACCATATTTGGGGCAAGAAACTGGATTCAGAAAAGGAAGAGATGTTAGAGATCATTCTGCTAATATGGCTGCTGAATGTTTGCAAACTTGAGGGGGGGGGAAATAAAAGAAAAAAGAGAAAAAAGATTTCTATGTGAACTTTTGTGAACTAAAATTCACTTCTTCAGACACATGAGAGTGCATATATATGTCTTCTCTATTGATAAAGACCCTGTGGTAGTGAGAATCCTGACCAAGTGGGGATAGAGCTAACTAAGTGCAAATGCTCCATTAACACAGGAATAGAAACAGAAATGCTAAGAGTTGTTTCTTGGACAAAGAGCATGTCAAAGAACACAATTATTTTACAACCATATTACAGAAAGTTGAGTGATCGATATATGTAGTGTACTAAGAAAACTTGACCTCTATTGAGGCCCTTAGACATACATTGGAACTTGTTTATGTAGCCAACTTCCACGTTCTGCCTGTTAACTCTCCCTCTGTGATTCCTTTTTTATACAGTAGCAATTTTCAAATCCATACCAGAGAGTTTGGGAGGTTGCAGTTTTCTCGGATGGGTTTCTCTATGTCTATTCATTCTTTTGCACAGAGATTGTGCTATTTCATAGAATTGTCGAAGGGCTGGAAGCGACTTTGGTCTTCTAGTCCAACCCCCTGCCCAAGGCAAGAGATCTCATACCATCCCAGACCTCATATCATCCTGGACAGGTGGCTGTCCAATCTTTTCTTTAAAACTGCCAGTGATGGTGCACCCACAACATCAGGAGGCAAGCTGTTCCCCTCCTTAATGCTTCTCACTGTCCGGAAATTCCTCCTAATTTCCAGGCTGGATCTCCCTCTGACAAGTTTCCACCCATTAGTTCTTGTCCTACTCTCAGGCACAATGGAGAATAAATCAATGCCCTCTTCCCTGTGGCAACCCTTCAGATATTGGAAGACTGCTATCATGTCTCCCCCTAAGTTTTCTCTCCATTAAGCTAAACATACCTAGTTCTTTTAGTCGTTCATTATAGGATTTAGCCTCCAGTCCCCTTATCATCTTTGTTGCTCTTCTCTGCACCTCTTCCAGGGCCTCAGTCTCTTTTTTGCATTGTGATGATCAGAACTGTACACAGCACTTGAAGTGCGACCTAACCAGTGTGGCATAGAGTGGTACTATCATTTCCCGTGATCTTGATGCTATCCCACTGTTTATGCAGTCTAGGACTATGTAGGCTTTCTTGGCAGCTGCAGCGCACTGCTGGCTCATCCTTAGGCGATGGTCCACCAGGACACTTAAATCCCTTTCACAGGTACTACTGTCGAGCCAAGTACGCCTCTGGAACAATTTGCCTGTAGAGATCCACCTGCCTCCCTCTCTGGGTGTCTTTAGAAGTAAACTTAAGACATGACTATTTAGGCAGGCTTTCTCTCCTGCTGTATTTTAATACAGTGGTGCCTTGCTTAACGAGCGCACCGTTTAATGACGAATCCGCATAGCGATGTCGCTTTTGCGATCACAAAAGCGATCGCATTGCGATATTTAGATAGGCAAAAACTCGCATTGCGATGATCGGTAAGCGTTTCGCTTACCGATCTTCGCATTGCCATGTTTTTACAGCAGCTGATCGGCGGTTCCAACATGGTCGCCGGGTGCCCAAAATGGCCACCGCAAGTGCTTTCACGCCCTGCCCTCACTTACCGAGGGCGTGATAATGGCGGTGCTATGGAGGAACTTCGCTGAACGGTGAGTTTGGGCCCCATAGGAACGCCTTAAACTAAGTTTAATGCGTTCCTATGGGGTTTTTTGATCCGTTTAGCGATGTTTTTGCATAGCAACGATTAATCCAGAACAGATTAACGTCGCTATGCAGGGCACCGCTGTATTTACATTTTTTCATCTTGGATTTTTGTATGTTCATTGGTTCTATTATTTTTAAATTTTGTAATGCTGCCCAGAGTAGACTATTTGTCTAGATGAGCAGGGTATAAATATAATATAATATAATAAAATAAATAAATACCACTTATTCTGTACCTGTACAGTGGTGCCCCACATAGCGACATTAATCTGTTCTGGATTAATCGTCGCTATTTGTAAACGTCGCTAAACGGAAAGGAAAAACCATAGGAACGCATTAAACTTCATTTAATGAGTTCCTATGGGGCCCAAACTCACCTTTCAGCGAAGATCCTCCATAGTGCCGCCATTTTCGCACCCTCAGTAAGTGAGGGCAGGGCTTGAAAACACTTGCAGCGGCCATTTTGGGCACCCGGTGGCCATTTTGGAACCACCGATCAGCTGTTTGCAAAAAACATTGCAATGCGAAAATCGGTAAGTGAAACACTTACCGATCATCACAACGCGATGTTTTCCTATTCAGAAGATCGCAATGCGATCGCATTAGCGATCTAAAAAAATAGATTGCTATGCTGATTCGTCGTTAAACGGTGCGCTCGTTAAGCGAGGCACCACTGTACATCTGATTTCTCCTGCTTAAGTTCAGGACCTTACTTTTCCCGCCACTGAACTGCATTTTATCCAATAGGACCCAATGTTCAAGTCTGAGATCTTTCTGAATGTTGAATCTAGTATGAGCAATTCCCCCCAGCTTTGTGACATCAGCAAATTTGATGGATGCTCCTTCAATCCCCTCATCCAGGTCATTGATGAAGATGTTGAAGAGCACTGGGTCCAAGACAGAACCTTGAGGGACCCCACTGCACACTTCCCTCCATGTAGATGTGGTTCCATTGAGGACCACACGTTGAGTGCGGTTGGTCAGCCAGCTGCAAATCCATCTGGTAGTTGTGCTGTCTACCACACTTTGTTCTATCTTATGCAGAAGTAGGGTGTGGTCTACCTTATCAAATGCCTTACTGAAGTCTAAGTCTAGTATATATCCACTGTGTTTCCTTGGTCCACTAATTTAGTCACTTAATCAAAGAAGGCAATAAGATTTGTTTGGCATGACCTGTTCTTCACAAACCCATGCTGGCTTTTAGTAATCATGTTATTTTATAGGTAATCACAAATCAGCTGCTTGATTATTTTTTTCAAGAATTTTCCCAGGTATTGATGTCAAGCTGATTGCTCTGTAGTTTCCTGGATCCACTCCTCCCCCTCCTTTTGAAGACTGGAACCACATCAGCTCTTTTCCAGTCTTCTGGCAGCTTGACCGTGCTCCATGACCTCTCAAAGAAATCATTCAGTGGTTCTGAGATCACATCTGCCAGTTTTTTTAGTACCTTGGGATATAAACCATCTGGTGCAGGAGACTTGAACTCATTCAAAGAAGCTAGGTGTTCTTTTACCACTTCCTTACCTATTTTGACCTGCTGCCCTCTCCTGTCTCCCACAGTGCTGCTTTTGACAGGGTGGACCTTTTTTTTTTTTTTGAGTAAATACAGATTTAAAAAAAGAATTAAGCAGTTCCACTTTCTCTCTGTTGCCTATCACCTTCTTGTCATCTTCTTTAGTGGACCAACCATTTCCTTGACTTTCCTCTTGCTCCTTATGTATCAAAAGAAACTTTTTTTGTTATTTTTGTCATTTGTTGTAAGTCTTAGTTCATTCTGAGCCTTAGCCTTCCTGACTCCATCTTTGCAGATTCGAGATATTTGCTGATATTCTGTTCTAGTCATGAGCCCCTTTTTGTCTCTTAGCTTGTCAGAGAGCTCTGTGTGCATCTTGTCAGAGTCTCTTGTTTTTCTTTCTCTGTGGTATTGTTTTGGTTTGGGCCTTTATTATCTTGCCTTTCAGGGTTTCCCAAGCATCCTGAACTGTTTTCCCCTTTAGGATTTCCATCCATGGAATCCTTCCTATAACATCTCTTAGTTTGTTGAAGTCAGCTCTCTCAAAATCTAGAACATTAGTCTGACTTGGTACAGTTACCCCTGCCTGCATGATGGTGAATTCTAACATTACATGGTCACTTTCTCCTAAAGTTCCTACAATTTCCACTCCCTCAACTATTTCCACCCTATTAGTAAGTATTAAGTCCAGTATGGCTGACCCTCTAGTTCCCTCCTCCACCTTTTGGATGATCACGTTGTCAGCCAGGCATGTCAGGAACCTGTTGGATCTCCCACTTGCTGCAGAGTTGATTTCCCAGTTGATATCCAGGTAATTAAAGTCCCCCATTACTACAGTAGTGTGTTTCCTACACATCTCCGCTAATTGATTTGCAAAATGTTCATCTAATCCCTCTGCTTGGTTAGGTGGCCTGTAGTACACACCTACAGCTATGTCATTCATTTCCCCCCTAATGTTCACCCGAAGAGCTTCAGGAAAGCTTTCATCCTTGGTTTGCTGTATTATAGTACAGGAGTAGTAATTCTTTACATACAGTGCAGCTCCTCCTCCGCTTTTGTTGAGTCTGTTTCTTTTGAACAAAGCATATCCTTCTAGCAGCAGATTCCAGTCATGGGTTTCATCCCACCCAGTTTCGGTAATGGCAACAATGTCATACCTGCCCTCACGTACTAAGACTTCGTTCTCCCTGTTTGTTCCCCATAGTTTGAACATTAGTGTTTGGTCCTAGGGATTGCCCTCCTTCCCCCTGCAGATTTAGTTTAAAGCCCTTCAGATGAGTTGAGCAAGATGTCTCCCAAACACATTCTTCCTAGTCCTTGTGAGGTGCAGCCCATCTCTTGCCAGGAGTCCTTCATGTAGGGAGTGCATCCCATGGTCCAGAAATCCAAAGTTTTCTTGATGGCACCAGCCCTTGAGCCAGTGGTTTACCTCTGCAATCCTCCATTCCGTCATTGTTGACCCTCTGTTGGATGTACAGATGAAAATACCACTTGAGCTCCTAGTTCTTTTGCCTTCTTACCCAGTTACTAATAGTGTTTTTAGGCTCTTCTTTGTTGTATTTGTCCTATATAAAGTGTAAAGGGGAACTACAGGCAGAAGGTGGCATAAATCACATTAGAGGATAAACTACATATAAATCTCTGATGCTGTGGCTAACATTGTTGGGACTTTTAAGAGTGCTGCCCATGGGGCACAACTGACGTTTCGGTTTGTGAAAGGGTCTAGATCCAGTGTCCATCTCCAAGTTGAGCCCCCATATCTACCCCTGTTTTCCTGGATTTCTTCTCTTTATTGTTACATCTATATTTGCTCACACCAAGGTTCCTATTTTAGGTACAGTACATTTAACAGTAAATCCTATGGAACTAAGTGGGACTTTTGAATAAACTTATTTAGGATTACTCTGCATGCCTTCTGTTGCTTCATTCTAGATCTGTAAAAGGGCTTCACTTGAACCTGGTTTTCAGAACCAAAATGGATATGAGCTCCTTGGTTTCTGTACTACTGGGGAATTATGTCCCATGGCTCGTGGGCCTCACTAGAGAAGATGCACGCCGTATATTCCCATACTTCCAGAAGAATGTGTATAATCTCTTGCGTGAGAGTGGCTATTTGCACATCCAGGCAACCAAACCAGACACAGCAGGTTTGTGAACTTAATCCCTTATGGCAATTCAGGGACAGTAGTGCTGTCCCCACCTTTAAAAGTCAAGGATATTTTTGACAATGGTAAAAGTGATGACAAATAGGATGCACTTAGCTTGCAGCACAGAAGGAGAAAGTGACTGATTAGACTTTAATACACAAGATATTTGCCAGACACGCATTTATTTATTTATTTATTTATTTATTTATTTATTTATTTATTTATTTATTTATTTATTTATTTGTTTATTTGTTTGTTTGTTTGTTTACTTATTTACTTATTTATTTACTTATTTATTTATTTATTTATTTATTTATTTATTTATTTATTTATTTATTTATTTATTTATTTATTTATTTATTTATATATACCCCACCAATCTGGTCGGTTAAGACCACTCTAGGCAGCTTACAGCAAAAGGTAAGTTTTAACAATGATTTTAGTGAACTTTGTGAATCAATCTTGAGTTTCCACATCAAGTTATTCCATCTAAATTGCATGTCAATACTGGGCATTTAGAAAACTGAAACATCAATGTATATATATCATTAATACAGTGGTGCCTTGCTTAATGAGTGCTCCGTTGAGCGATTAAATCGCTTAATGAGGGGCTCTGGGCCATCGCTGGAGCATTCGCTCAGCGATGGCCCCTATGGCGTTTTTTCGCTTTGCGATATTCGCTAAGCAATTCGCTTAGCGAATATCGCATAACGAAGCGGGGGAGAACAGCTGATCGGCTGTTCCAAAATGGCCGCCGGAAGGTCCGCGCCACATTTTCGCGCCCTGCCCTCGCTTACCGAGGAAGATCGCTTAATGGTGAGTTTTAAAGCCATAGGAACACATTGAACAAAGTTCAATGCGTTTCTATGGCTTTTTTATTTCCGTTTAGCGATGTTTCGCTATAGCGAAGGTTAATCCGGAACAGATTAACCTCGCTATGCAAGGCACTACTGTATTAGAAACTTAAAATATAAAGAGTTGAACACTTTCATTGATTAGTATATTGATATACATATATACATACATTTAAAATTCAACAAGTAAAATATTAATTTGGAAGATTTTAACAAACATTTACAAATCTGGAGATGGCAAATGCACCCAAAAAGAGGCAATTCCTTTCTCTAATTCACATTCAGACATTAGAGATGGGGTATTCATATACAAATACCCCCACACAGGGGGACATAACGAAGGCACTGCCCCCTGGGGCTGGACCATCCATACACCTATCTGCCACTGGCACTGCCAGCTCCAGTCTCCCTTCCAATCGCTTCAGGGCTCCAATCAACTAGCCACTCCTGTCAGGAGGAGGGAAGACGAGTCTCCCTGCCAGTCTGATTAGTGGATAGCTGACTGGGAGCTCCAGAGTGATTAGAAGAGAGAGCGAAGTCAGTGCCAGAGGCAGGCGGGTGAGTGGATGGTCTGGCCCCCATGGAGCCGGACCCTCGTCACGTTCAGCTGCACAGGGGTATTCATATTTGTATAAATTACGAATACCTCCATCTCTAATGCAGATGAAACAATATGTGTTCTGAAATTATGCCTGCAGCACATATATTTAATGTTTTTAAAAAGCTTGTTTTGGGGTATCTCAAGGATCTGTATTTGGACCAGTATTTTTAACTTGTTCATAGATGATCTAGAATAAGGGTTGGACAGTCTTATGACTAGGTTTGCCGATGATACCAAATTATTTGGGACATTTAACACAGCATTGCAAGAAGCTCAGAAAAGATCTCCTCAGGCTGAATAAATACAGTGGACCCTTGACTTACAGACGGCTTGACTTACAGACTTTTTGAGTTACAGACTTCTCTGGCCGCAAAATTAAGGTTTGACTTGCAGACTGAGATTTGACTTACAGACCAGAAAAAAAACCAAAATGGAACAAAAACGGCCTTTTACGGGATTAGTTCGGTTTTCAAAGTACTGTAGGTCAATGGGGACTTGACTTACAGACTTTTTGACTTGAGAACCGCCTTCCAATACGGATTAAGTTCTCAAGTCAAGACCCCACTGTAGTTATTAAAATGGGAAACAAACAGTACAAGGTAAGAGTAAAAAAGTGATACATCTTAGAATGTGTTAATGTGCTATTTTCCTAACCTAGGATGTGGATTAAACAACTGCCCAGTGGGGCTGGCTGCATACATTTTGGAGAAATTCTCCACCTGGACGGATAACTCATTTCGGAACTTGAATGATGGGGGTCTGGAAAGGTAAGAATACGTACCTCAGTTGGTATCAGAAGAATAGGAAAAATGGCAGAAAAAAACAACTATTGGGTTAAAACTAATGGGGGGGCAGAATTTCCACTCTGGCAAGTTCTCATTTCAAATGACAAGGAAGTTGGGTTATAATTTAGCTTTTCAATCTTCTGCTGTTGCGACACTACTCAGTATACACCAGCAGACCTCTCTATAAAAACAAGGTGGGCATGAACTCAATTATCTTCTAGAATTAGGCCATGTTCTGGCCAATTACTAAAGCTCTACAAGTAAGGTTGTTCTTATAATTTTCCAATCAGGAAATACACTCTGGATGAACTTTTGACCAATGTGATGATTTACTGGGTGACTTCTTCCATTGTATCATCAATGCGCTTTTACAAGGAGAACTTTTCCACAAATCCAAACACAACTCCTGCTGCTCGGTAAGGGGGTATTAGAAACTTTTCTAAACTGTCCTACACAAAGGTATTTGGCATATTACCTTTTATGTCTGGGTCAGCCCAAGTCTTTGGGTCTGCCAGATACCAAGGATGAAAGGCACCCATTGGTTGCTGTGGGTTTTTCAGGGCTGTCTGGCCGTGTTGTGAAGGTTGTTCTTCCTGACATTTTGCCAGTCTCTGTGCCCCGCATCTTCAGAGGACTGGAGTAGGAACTCTGTCCATGCTCTGCTGGTGTTTGGATAGTATTTATAGCTGTGGGAACGGCTTTTGTCTTTTTTTCAGGAGATAGGGTGATCTGCATGTTTTTGTAGTGATGAGGGAGGGGGGAAAGGGAGAGATTACCCATTGTTCCTTCAGAAACTGACTGATTTGGCCCCTACCACCACCACCTGAGGCAGCAGGCTATTTTAGTGCGTGTAGAACCTATCATGTGGCAGATACTGCTCTGCTCTCGAGAGGAACGTAACTGGAAAACGCAGGAGAGGCTGCCACTATCTCCCAGCATTTGTTGTCTTGCAGTGGTTGTCCTACCCCAAGAGAAGACTAACAATGTCTTCCCTATGGCCTCCTTCTGCATATGGTTCTGTCACCATAGCACAAGCAGAAAGTCAACTCCATTCTAATGTATTGGAATATTTCACATTCCATAGCTTAAAAAATGTTTTAGAAAGCAACCTGACATTTCTTCTTCCCAAAGCAATACTGTAACTATAATTTCACTAGGTTTATAAAACGTTCTGTTTATCCCTAAAAGCAAAACCCTTATTGTGACATCTTTATATTCTTTATAATGAAAATACAAATTAAGTGGTAGCTGCAATCCTAGTTTTCTGAAAAGGTACCAAAACTATTATCAAGGTCATCAATGCTGTTAAGAAGGGATTAATTTTTTATACCCAACTCTTGAGCCCTATTATCTATTTCAAATAGCATGCAGAAGGGAGCACCTCAGTCCTGCCCTCTCTTTTTCTGGTGTCATCACCTTCCTACACATGGAGAGATTTAAGGAACCCTTTAGCTATTTGTGTGGGCTCTCCACTGGAGTCAGGAACAAATTTCCATCTCAGCTCAACCACTGCAGGTAATGGAGGTTAACTCTTTTCAGACTTGTGGCTCTCCATGTGTACGAACAACAACTCTGGGAAGAAAAGGGCAGCAGGACAAAATTGATAGATAGCACCTGAAAAAGGGTTTGAGTTCGCAGTCTACCTGTGTCCTTGAAAAGAACAAATATTTCAGCCCATTTGATTGCCCCTATAATGTGAGCATGACATTACATATTTCCACCTGTATCACTAAGTAAACAAGGTACAGTTGGGCTAAGTTTAAAGTCTGTGTAGCTAGAAGGAACAGAATACTCAGAAAGCAACACGTTCTAATAGGGCTAGACTTTGTGGAGGATTCTAATTTGTCAAAATGTGCATCTATTCCTCTGTGGCCTATTACGCTCTTGATGAAGTATGATTTCTTTTACCACAGGGTTGGAGTTTATGTTCCTACTGGCATTGCTGCCTTTCCGAATGAAATTACTCACTGCCCACGTTCCTGGGCAAAGAAGAAGCTTAAGAACATTGTCACCTACTCCTACATGCCACGAGGTGGACACTTTGCTGCCTTTGAAGAGCCAGAACTCTTGGCACAGGACATCAAGCAGTTTGTGCGGAAAGTAGAACACCTGTAAATTAACATCACAGCACAAGCATTGCAGATTGCGCTGTGAAACGAGCACAGGAAGCTTTTGGAAAACTTATGATACTTAAAGAAAAATACTATTACATCATTATTATTTTAATCTTTTGACAGGTAATTACTCCTACTGTAAGAGGTTGGCTGTTATAGATATATAAAGAAATTATTTACTAAAGAAAGAACACTATTCACATTAAAGTGACTCTTGAAGAGAAACAGTATTTCTTGTTCTGATTTGCTATATTTTACAATTCTGTCACAGGATGGGTTACTTTTACATTTTATTGAACAAGCACCTTCATATTCATATAGTAATATTTTATACAAAGCTATAAAATATACAGAGAAATGACAATAATTTGCTCTGTCTAGAAGGATTTTACAAGTTATCTGAATGTGGAGCACTGGCAAGTGTTAAGTTCCTCTTTATAGCTATCCTTCTATAACACGTTTGCTGTTTTGACAGCCAATCTCTTCACTTCTCTCAAAAAAACAACTGCTTGGATGCACTGGCCAAAATATTCAATTTTTCAGTGCTGTAAATCAAATTAGGCCCATTGAATCAATGAGGATTTATTGAGTGAGCTCCTCTAGGCTCCATTAATTTAAATGGACCTACTCTGACAGCAGCTTACTTTAGCACACTAAGTTGCAGTTAGAGTAGACCCATATGAATCAATGGATTTAGAGGTGACTCACTAAAGCCTACTTTGGTGTGGTTTACAATACAGTACTCAACAACATGATCTGGGCCATTAAGTCATCATGCCATTAAACTGTAACCTGTATTCAAGTAGTTGATGTAATATCTTCTGAGCTTCATTCATTTTGTTTAGCATCTCCCAACCATTTACAATACAGTACAATACAAAATACCATAATAATCTGTTCTTAATTTTACTGCCTGTTCTGTTACAGAACAGTTTCAAAGAGCATTTTGAACAAAAGTGTCTCAAGAGATGTTCAAATACTACATGCCTAACAACTGTTTGTAAACTGGCATATGACAAACTTTGGTGAAATCTTTCAGATTCTCAATTAGTGATTGAAACTATGCAAAACTTTCCTCAACAAGAGAAGGATCATATACCGTACTTTATTCATCCGGGTTTTTTTTACCTATCTTTATTCTTTCTCCGGTTTTAAACAACTTATCGTGAAAGAGTAGTCTGGTAAACTAACCTGTCCATGCAGCCCCATAATAGTAGATTTATTCAAATCAGGTAAATGATACCTACTGTGTGGAGCTGGAGGTTAGTTTTTATCAATGCTTGACCATGAGTGGCCTCTTTCACAGCTCAAAGTGGGTCATTGCCAAAATGTGCTATAGCTAAGTTATTTTGCAATCTCTCTTCCTTTCATCACTACCCGTGACTTAGTTTTTGGCTGAAAATTAGACAACATTTGGAGTTTGACAATCTTAACTGAGATTACAGGAAAAGACTGTACACAAGACCAATTTATGTAGAACTTCTCAGGATGTTCACTCTTCGTTTTCACTACAACATGCAAGACAACCTGATCTGAGTACTCAAGTGAAAGGGTTGGAAGTGTGTTTTATTCCAAGTTCCCCAAATAAGAGTTTTTTTCTCTTCTTAATTTTATTAAGTCTTCACATTTTCTGTGCTTAAGTCAGTCCCATTGTTAGAAAGGCAAAGTAAACAATTCAGTAATGTATTCGCTTGTCAATTTAGACATGGACACTTTGTATTTGTTTTCCTGGGGAATATGAACCCCTAGAATATGAATCCCGACCCCAGAACCGGCTGGGCCACTTACTGAGCTCTGTGAGGTGCTTGGCTCATTGTTGTTGCACCAATCGTGGAAAAAGCTTGGCCAGGCCATCCCCACCTCCCCGCGCAGCCAACCACTCAATGGCTGAATGAGATTCCCCATCCCACCTCTGTACTGCAGTGGGCAGCTGCGCGGGGAGGTGGGGAAGGGCCGTCTGGGCTCTTTCCAGGATTGATGCAATGACGGAGCCAAGCACCATGCAGAATCCAGTAAGTGGCCTAGCTGGTTCAGGGGGTGAGATTTTCCCCAGGGAAACAAATACGAAGTGACCATGTCTAGTGATGGTCTCAATTCCATCATCCATCATTCCATAATTGTCCACAAGAAACCACTTAGAAAGCATCACCATGACAGTAGTGCTATGGGGAATATTTTTAGAAGCAGTTACCCTTCCAGATATCAAAGGGAACTGGGCTGTTCTGAATTAAATAACAGCTACAACCCTTACAACAGATCCTTAGATTATCATCAGTCACTTCATAGGAATATCACAACATAATATGGTTTTCATAATGTTTTTGACAATTACTGAACATGTCAGCATTTGCATAGTTCATTGGAAATGTAATATTTTATTGAAAACACCTAGTCAACTTATTTCAAGTATAGTTTCATGGTAAACTTTAGATCACAGGATAGGTTAATTCATTGTAAAGCAGCATTTGGCACTATTAATAATTTCTTAAAGGAAACTCCTGTAAGCATTGTTGGTTCTTATGAAAACCATTATTTGAAGGGAGAGATTTTAGAAAACATATCAGAGCTGAAAGCAGTTTTTAAATGGCTCTGAATAAAACAAAATGGGGACTTTTTGGTAGAGCTAGACCAAAGAAGATGATAAATCAAAAATAGGATAGGGCATTAAGAACACTTCCTTAATAGTTTGTCAAGAAAAGTAACGGAAGCCTTTGACTGTTACTGGAGCCTGAAACCATATGTAATCATTCCAAGCAGAGTTCACCTCCTGGTAGGCAGAAATGGCTGTACTGTCACTGTGACTGCATGATAAGTTAATGGTCAGCTTCCTCCCTCGCGTTGGTACTTTATAGTTTAGTTTGGGTCTGAACCAGTCAATACCGCAGTTGCGGTGCCCTTGAACCATAACGACGATACCCATGGCTGGACCAGACTGAAGCTCACTGAACACATCTGCCAGGAAGAGAGAATGGAAAAGCTTGCGAACACAAGCCGCTGTCTGTAAGCTGTCCTCGGCGTTACTCACAGATACACCTTGCAGATTGATCTCATAGAACTCTTTCGGGCTAACTGAAGTACCCCCAATTAGAATAAGAACCCGTGGGACCAATGTCAAACTGAACATGTTTTCCAAGTGCTGGAACACTCCTTCGAGATCATGCAACACTTGCTGGCACTTTTTGTTATTGCTGTCTTGATCTTTTGAGCAGGCTTTTCTTGCCACATCTTCATCCTGCAAAATTAATTGAAATAAATGCATCTTCTGAAGAGGGTAAAACATGGCAACATTTAACCTTAAAATATACGACCTCAAGGGCTACACATACAAGAGACAAGACTTATCATCACCCAGAAAAAACAATATACTGTATTGCAATGATATCTGGGTGTATACATACTAAGATCACTCTGAGTATGTATATAATATCACTTCCAGAAAAACATCTACTTCTGCTTCATTGACTACGCAAAAGCCTTTGACTGTGTAGACCACAGCAAACTATGGCAAGTTCTTAAAGAAATGGGAGTGCCTGACCACCTTATCTATCTCCTGATAAACCTATATGTGGGACAGGAAGCAACAGTTAGAACTGGATATGGAACAACTGATTGGTTCAAAACTGGGGAAGGAGAACAACAAGGCTGTATATTGTCTTCCTGGTTATTTAACTTATATGCAAAATACATCATGTGAAAGGCTGGACCGGAGGAATCCCAAACCGGAATTAAGATTGCTGGAAGAAATATCAACAACCTCAACAAGGTAGACTATATTTGTTTAAAACATTTTTACCCTGCCTTTCTCCTTAAAATGGAACTAAACCACCTTACATAGTAAAGTACATTATTTAAATGCTAAAAACAAACAAAAGAAAGAAACAAGTACCATAGTAAAACAGTACGCAAAATCAGCATCAAACACATTCAAACAACAAGGCACAACAATCCATTGAAAAAAGCTTTTGGCATCCTGGCTTTCAGTAGGAGGGAGTTCCTGAATCTGGGAGCAGCAACAGAGAAAGCCACCTCCTGTGTCTCCACCAAACGCACTTGTGAAGATGGTGGGACCCAAGATAAAGGCCTCTGATGGGCTTAACATCCAGGCAGGCTCATAAACGGAGATGTGATCCTTGAGATAGCTTGGATCCAATCCATCTGAGGCTTTAGGTTAAGACCAGCACTTTGACTTGTGCCCAAAACAGATCCTCACACTGTAGCATCTGAGTAAGGACGCAGAGACTACACCACTTAATGCAGTCTGTTTCCTCCAGAATCTGGTTAGTAAAACTATTCAACTGAGAGGCCAAAACACTCTGATTAACTTCCAACCTTTCCATACCTTTAAATGCATAATTCTGGCTAATTCAATCATATTATGTTAGTCTCCATTCAGAGATTGCCTGAAAATCATGCTGTAAACAACTGCAGAAGCAGGAAGGACAAACTGCATCTTAACTCTGACATTACAGTTCACATGCTGGCTCTCTATGCAAATATTTCCTTGAGGTTATTTAAGAGTGCATCACAGAGAACCATTTTTGCAGTGTGAATCATCCTAACCCTAAGATTCCACTAGTGTAGGAATCCTTCAGTCTTGAGATATTATGGTAGTGTGCTCTGAATAGAGGTCTTGGAACATCTGGTGTGGCTACGAAGGTCAATTCAAGAGTGACAATCCCTTCCACATTGAGAACAAACACAATCTGTCCTCTATCCGGCTCCTTGATTTTGCCGATTTTGGGACTGCCTCTTTGCCTCGGCCTGCTGGACAAGGGTCTCTTCAAATTGGGAGAGGCCATGCTGCACCGCCTGCCTCCAGGCGGAACGCTCAGATGAAAAGGTTTCCCATATGTTGAGGTCCATTCCTAAGGCCTTCAGATCCCGCTTGCAGATATCCTTGTATCACAGCTATGGTCTCCCTCTGGGGCAATTTCCCTGCACTAATTCTCTATATAGTATATCTTTTAGAATCCGACCGTCAGCTATTCTCACGACATGCCCTTCGTCTTTAGCCGGGGGGGGGGTTGTGTTGTAAAGGCGGGAAAAAGGCGTGGAGGCGAATCCGATTCTTGAGAAACAACAACTTTATTCGCGTGTACACTTAACTCCACTGGATCAAACGGATCCTTCAATACTTCATCTGTTAACAGAGCATACTTCTTAGGTCTAACAACTGGTGGACCTGTCTCTTCGTCTACCAAGGGGCCGGGCCAAACCGCTCGCGGTCCGTCAAAGGTCTTAAAGGCGCACTCCGGACGGCGCATATGGTCCCACAACAGGGGTGGCGGGCCCAATCCCCCTCCGGGGGCTTCTGCTGGAACTCGGGGCCCGGGCGGATAACTCTCCGTCCCCCACCATGGTAGCCCACCGGGAAGACCGAGACCCTCCATTCCAAAGGTTCATATGTCCTACCGCGACCGCTAGTCAAAGGAGGCTCTGGCAGCAATCCTCCTTCTTTCAGTAGATTTGGAAACCCTGGAGTCCCGTCCGCCTGGCTCCTTGCGTCTTTCAGCCAATCTGTCTGCACCCCTCTGTTCATACATCTGCCCAGCTCACCTTCCCCCAGCCAACTGAACTCCCGCGCAATTTCTCCCTCTCCTTTCACCTCCTCCCACATGATCAAGTCCATCTCGGCTCCGCCCTCATCCACCAAGCACACTTCGGTAGGTCTCCTTTGCAGCTCCTCCTCACACTCTATTTCTACCAGAATCCCTTCAGTACAGCCACTCGCGTCTTTCGGGCTCTCTTCTTCTGGGGACGGCACACTGGGTCCTACTCCTTCACAATAGTATATCTTTTAGAATCCGACCGTCAGCTATTCTCACGACATGCCCGAGCCAACATAGACACTGCTGTTTCAGTAATGTAGAGGTGCTAACCATTCCAGTTCATTCTAGGACTACTCTATTTGGAACTTTATCCTGCCAGGTGATACCAAAAATGTGTTGGAGACAAAGCATATGGAAGGTGTTCAGCTTCCTCTCCTGCCATGCACAAAGGGTCCAGGACTCAATTCAATAGTTTATTTACAGTCCTTAGACCAGTCACATAAGTATAAAACCTTATAAAACCTTAAAATTTCTAACTTTCAATATTCCATTAGAACATGTTGGCATACATACAACTGGGAACGGCAATCTAATTGATATTTAACTTCCGCAATCGAAGAATTGCTACACAGAACCTCGCAACCCGACAGGTGATCTGGACATCAACATCTGAGAGAAGGAACTCTAGCCTATTTCCCTCCGAACGTCCTGGCAATCTATCTATTAAGGGGGTTATAGTCTCTTTTCGCACTGCATCATACAATGGGCAGGTGAAGAACATGTGCTGTATGGTCTCGATCTCCCTCAGGTGGCAGGAGCATAACCTTTCAGCAAAAGGGGTATTTTTATACTTCCCTTCTAGTACAGCAGAGGGGAGGGCCAAACACCTTGCCAGAGTAAAGGCTCTTCTAATTCCTTTAATTTCCAAAGATGTTAAGTATTTGGCCGGTACCATACAATTTTTGATGTAAGTCCTTGCTGCCATATTTTGGATGCTAGAAAGGTCTGTTTGGTATTCATTGTCCTCTATTCTTTGTTTAACTATTTGTTTTGCCTGCTCTATTCCAGAGGATATAAGCGCCTGAGGTGAGAGGCCAATTTTCCCCAAGTAGCCCTGGATCGATTTAACCCACTTAGATTGATAGTTATCTTTAAATAATAAGGAAAATAGGCCTTTTGGATTTGACTGTCCCTTTAGCCACATATATATAGATTGAATTCTAATCCAGGCTTCTACTTTAAGGCATCCTGTTTCTAGCCTTATCCTTGCATTTGACACGCATCTTGGGACCTGGAGTATAGTTCTTAAGAATTTGGATTGGACTATTTCTTGTGGTGCGAAGTGAGAACTGGGTGGCCCCATGAATGAGCCGTACAGCAGCTGGGCTAATGCCTTTGCTCTATACAATTTGAGGGCTGCTGGTATGAAGGACCCTCCTTGGGAGAGATGGAATTTTACTATACTATTTGCCGATCTTTCTCCCTGATCAGCCACAAATTTACTATGCTGAAGCCTAGATCCTGAGGCCTGTAATACTACCCCCAGATATTTGAAGCTGTTCACCTGCTCGATACTGTGTCCATTTATTTGCCATGACCTACTCTTGGGTCTCTGTCCAAAGGCGACTATCTTGGTCTTCTGATAGTTAATCGTTAATGATTTATATTCACAGTATGAGGCAAGCTTCTTAAGTGCCCTCCTCAGCCCTATGGGGGTTCTGGATAGAATTACTGTATCATCAGCATAGAGTAAGGCTGGCACTGTTCTATCTGTAAGTTTAGGTGAATGGAGATCGGCGGTGTTAAGCCAGCTTGATAAGTCGTTTATGTAAAATATGAATAATGCTGGTGCCAGTAGGCAGCCTTGCCTAACACCTCTGTGCGTTTGCACAGATTCCGTGAGGTGTCCCTGTCTGCTGCACCTGACTCTCAGGTATGTTTCTTCATGTAGGGCCCTGATTAGATATAGAAGTCTTTTGTCTATAGATGAGTTTGATAGATTGTCCCAGAGGTGTGTTCTCGATATAGAATCGAATGCTGATTTAAAGTCCACAAAGGCGGCATAGAGTGATGTTACTCCTTTGGCTGAGTATTTCTCTATAAGATGCTGTATAATTAGGCATTGTTCTATTGTGGATCTCCCTGGCTGAAAGCCTGCTTGTTCTGCCCCAATGATATTTTCTACTTCAAGCCACTCCAGGAGTTTGTCTAGGAGGTGCCTTGCATATAGTTTGCTTATAATATTCAGCAAACTTATTGGCCTGTAGTTGGCTGGATCTTCCCTTTTCCCTTTCTTATAAAATGGGACCACTGTGGCCGTTTTCCATGATATTGGGATTTGGCCTGTGTCATTAATATGGGTGAAGAGAGGTGCTAGAAAGGAGCCCCACCATGTCTTGTTTTCTTTTAGGAGTTCTGGTGGGATGCCATCAAGGCCTGGGGCTTTTCCATTTTTTAACTGATCTATATGAGCTATTATTTCACCTGGGGTCACCGGGGGCCATTTGGGAGTGCTTCCAAGCATTACTGGAGAAGGGGGTACAATGACATCCTCATACATACTTGTAAAGTGGGATACCCATTTATCTGGTGGAATACAAGAGGATAATGGGTGTTTGGGCTCTGATAGTCTGCCTGAGATTAGTTTCCAGAAAAGGGATGGATTTTTGGCTTTTGCTGCTTCAATCACCTTCCTCCATAGTTCTCTCGTGTGTTCTCTTTTACTGTGATGTATCTGCTGTTTGTATTCTTTCTTATGTACCAGTAGTTTTAGGAGGGCCTCTTTTTTGACATGGTCTTCTGCTCTCAGGTATTCCTGATATGTCTGATTAACTAATTGTTTTGCTGCCTTACAGCTTTGGTTGAACCAAGGTTTGGATCGGTTAAATGAATTCTGAAGGTTTCTGCTATATGAATGGACGAGATGTGGCTGTAATTGTTGTAGGAGAATTTCATATTTATCTATGGGATTCCAGTGGACTGTCTGGCTTTCTACTGGATTAAGGGCATCAATCAGATTTTTCGAAGTTAAAAGTTGTTTTAAATTTTGTGCCAGTTTAGGTGACCATCTTACTCGGCAACCCACTCTTTCTAGTGCTGTAATTTCAGTATAATATCTTGGTTCTGTGTCTAAATTTCTGACGTTTAGGTGGAAACTTAGATGTAGGGGGAAATGATCCCCCTCCATGTAAGGAAGTACTTGGAGAGTTTTGACCATGGAAAGGAGCCCCCTGCACACCAGGATGTAGTCAATTGTACTAGCTTTAGTTGCTGCCATAAATGTATATTTTCCTGGAGTATCACCTGTGATTGTGCCATTTAAAACTGAGAGGCCCAGTCTGTAGGCAAATTTGTACAGACAGGCCCCGGCATAATTTGCATGTTGGTCCTTAGATGCCCTCTCCTGATTCAGGGTCCCCACATTATCATTTCTTATGTTGGCTATCATCTTAAATTTGGTTCCCAGATAGTCATCATCTGGTCCCATACGGGCGTTTAGATCCCCACCAGTCAGGACCAGAGCATCCGGATGTTCCATGATAAGCTCTCTTACATAGTTTTCAAGGTCTGTCCAGTTTCCTTCTGTTTCAGCTTTTCTGGATGTGGGAGGTAAGTATATGTTAATAATCAATAGGGTTTTCATACTTCCTGTAAGTACTACTGCCATGGCCAGCTGTCTCAGGGGGGGTTTCATCGTAGATTTCACTTTCAGAGCCGTTGATACCAGGATGCTCAGTCCCCCCTTCAGTCTCCCCGGTCCGCGCCCTGGGATTGCCTTTACCATGAAAGAGTTGAAACCATCTAGAATTATATCTTTGTCAGACCAAGTTTCTTGCAAAAGAATGATGTCATATTTGCTACGAAAGAAAGGAGTATCATGGGTTTGGGAGATACATCTGGTCCAACCTGCCACATTCCATGATAAAAGTTCAATTTTAGATGCAGATGTTTGGTTGCTTTCTGGAGCACACCGTGATTCTTGAGTGTCTGGTGCCTCATTTCGCTCCTGAATGTTCAGTTGTTCTGCCTTTGGGGTCATTTCCCCTCTTGTGGCAGAGAGCATTTTAATGGGGTTCCCTTCCTTGTATAACGTTAGCTTCTCCAGAGCAGGCAGGGATACATCTGATGACTGACATCCTCTGTAGGTGAGGGGAGCAACTGGTGTGGGAAAAGGATAATCTTTACGGGCCCAGTCTTTGTTGTTTTGATTTCTTTGTGTCTCTCTGCTAAAGGGATATCTTTCAGCTCTACCCAGGTAGGTAGTCGTTGTTGTGTTTGGAACTGTGGTATCTTTGTGGAGTTGGACTTTTTGTTTGTTTTCCCCCCATGCAATATTCCTGGACAAAGGCTTCTTAAGATGTTTATATTTTTTGCCTTCCAATAGTCAGTTCTGGGGATAAGCTACTAAAGGGGCATATCTATTGCCCATATGCCACTCAGAGGTGGAGTCGGAAATAGTTCCCATCGAGCAGGCTGGATGTAACTTCTCTTTGTATGGATGGTATATTCTATTTTTTCTGGAGGATGTAATACCTTTTGAAAGATGCCTTGGCCTTGAGAGCATTTTCACCTGATTACTCTGGTTTTTGATTTTGCTTGTAAGATCACGAGGCTTGTTAATTGGGATATTGTTTGGGAAGGTTGCAACATTGATCTGCATTTCCTTTCCTCTGCCATCTGATTTGGTTTTGGAAGGTGATCTGTTGTAAATGGTGGAAGCTTCAGCCCTATCTCTGTACAGGTCATAGCTAGGGTTTTCGGCTGTTATCCTCCTTATGGAAGCGGCTGTGGGGCCATCTCTTTGTTCTGGAACCTGAATTTCTCTGGATGTATTTGTTAGTTTGTAGGTGTCCAATTTTGTGATCGGTCTTAGGTTGATATTTGAGTAAGTTGTATGTATTCCCCATTTGAAAGATACTGCTATTTTTTCAAACTTGTACAACAGGCTCCAAAAATGATGGGCCTGTTCACTATTGGCGAAGATCAAGTGCACCCTGCCTCTTAGTTGCCCGGGCTTGCTGGGATAGATGCAGTAACATTTTGTGTTCATTTGAGCATCCCAATCCTTGCCCAGAATTTCTGTTATTGTCCACAATACTTCTGAGTTGGAGGCCCAGGTGCCATTTGGTTTTCTTAGTGGCCAGTTGTAGATGGTGATGTGGTTCACAGGCTTGAGTGATGGACTTTCAGCAGGGGTGGACCCTTCACTGTCTGAGGTTGCTGACCATTGAGGTTTTTTAATCTGTATATTTTCCTTGCATGTTGTCACAGCAAGTGGATGCTGGGGATAGGGTTCTTCTGGGGTGTTTCCCCACCATTCGTCTATGGTTATTAGCTCTAGATTAGAGGATGTTAGGTCAGGTCCCTCTGTGTCCTCTGTGTCCTCATTTCGCTCATATGGATCAGCCCAGGCCTTTGGGGTCTTCCCAGAGATGGGCATTCGGTCCTGAGTTGCTTTTTCTGATAACTGTGGGTAACTCTGACCTTTAAAGGCTAGGGAGTTACCTTTGTGTGTTTGATCTTTTGTACCCAGCTCCTTTTTTGCCTGAAGACCTCTCTGTTCAGTATTCTGAGGGTTTGAGGGGGGTGCTGCTTTTAAAATCCCCAACTTTATCATGTCAGCAATGCATTGTAGTATTGCTTTAGTATCAGCGATTTCTTTCTTTAGATCATGCAGATTATTGAAAATTGTCTGGTTGGATTTAGCTGAGAGGAGACACTGATCACGTAGTTGGGTGTAAATAATCCTAGTTTGTTCACTCTCGGGCCCTTGGGGGCCTACTGTTCCTTCCAAATGGTTCTCCTTAGGCCCAGGTGTTGATAGATTTAAGTATTTATAGAATGATTCCATAGAGGCAGAGAGAGCCTTCTCTAGGAGTTCTGGGTCCAGAGACCAATTGCCAATTTCTCCTCCGGAGTGCGGAGTTCCGACTGCAGCCCCCTGGTATGTCTCTCCATTACTTATGCCTACATTGTCCGTAGTAAGTGGGGTACTTGATGTAAATTCCCTCAGCGGCCTTTGATTATAGGAGGGTACATGTTCACGTTGATCTGAGACCACACAGAAGTCTGCTATAGATTTCTGATTTCGCTTTTTGGGAGCCTTTTTTAACTTGCCATAGGTTTTTTTGGTCCTAGTGGTGACCATAGTTATACTCCACAAATTGAGCTTATTTAGTGTCCCCCTCTATTTCTGCAGGTGCAAACTACCACTCAAAGGGAGAAGAATGTGGGTTTCACAGTTACGGTCAGTAGTAGCTGTATAAAAACACTTCTTAGCTCCGGTAAACACTCAAACATAAACCATTTAAGGGCAGGTTGTTCCACCCGTTCCCTGGAGGACTTTTACTCACTGTGAGTCAATTGTAGATTGACGGAGTCAGCGGATCAGCCCCTGCTGTACGCCAAACAACCCCCGAAGGCAGATGGCTTTTCTTAAACAAAGTAAATGTTTTTCTTGCAGACTTGATTCAAGCAGGTGCTTACTGTCCGCAATAGCAGTGTTATTTTCTTCTGTTTTCTTCCCAAGGCTGCAGTTGTGTAATTTTGTCATACAGAGGTATTTCTAATATCTCTCGGCAGCTCTGTGTTTACTTTTACCAAGGTTAAAATCATGCCTTCAGCCAAGAAGTAGAATAGGAACTTCAACTAAACAAAAGCTATAAAAACCGTATAAAATTACATAAAATAAAGATAAAATCACCGCTGTGTAGCCATGAGCGTCTTGCCTGGCTGAGCCGGAACCGGAAGCCGGTCCAGGACTCACTGCAGTACAGGAGTGTACTCAGGACACAGGCTCTATAGACCTGGATCTTCATATATGCCATCAGCTTATTAAGCCATACTCTCTATGAGAGTCTAGAGAACATGGTAGCTGCTTTGCCAATGTGTTTATCCAGCTCGACATCTAGGGAGAGAGCGTCAGAATACGTTGAGCAAACGAGATTCCACCATGTGAGGTTTACTAAAGATTTACTGTAAAATCCAATTATATTTTCCATAGGAAGAGTGCAGGACAAGGCTTTGGCGTACAAACAAGCATCTCCAGGAAATGCCGGTATAACATTCCCCTGTCCAACCGCGGTCTGGAGCCAAAGTCGCGAGAACTGAGGCCAGAGAAACAGTTACTCTTGCACACGGATAACGGGATCGTGTGTACGTGGAGGCCCCCCTCCCCGCATTATCCTTCCCTCCCCCGCCGATCTCACCTGGCCCGGGGGTCTCGGGAGCTGCCTGCGGTAGAAGCAAGCCAGCTGCTCGTAAGGCAGCGGTAGCTGCTGCCTCTGGTACAGGACGTGCTTAAGGAGCTCGCAGGTGAAGCGGAAGCAGCCCTCTTGGGTTACCGAGCCGGGGAAAACGACGGCTACCGAACAAGGGCCGCCGGGACCGGGCGCCGCGGTCACGGCAACGGCAGGAGCCTCCCTCCTTTCCAAGACGGATGCCGGGGTGGACTCGGCTACACGAGGCAGGTCGGCTCCTACGAGAGAAAGGGCGAGAAAGCAAAGCCGCTGCGCCATCGCACTCCGCCCGAACCCAGCCGGGCCGAGGCCTCGGAATCCCTCCCCTTCCCCATCATCATTCCCAAGTCATTCAGAGAGAGAAGAAAGCACAGCGGGAGGGACGGGAAGCTTTGGCTTCAGCCTTACCTTCTCCCTGCCTCTCCGCCAGCGCCGCCATTTTCCGCTCCTCTAACTTTCTCCAGTTTGAATGGCCGCCTTCGCAGAGAATCATGGGAACACAATGCGTCACTGGCAAGGAGGCGGATGTTCGTGGCGCCATGTTTAGTCAGGGAACGAGAGACAGTAAGCGGAGGGTGGGGCCAGATTGGAGGTGGTTGTCCGCAGTAATAATATAGACACATACACAAAGCGCTTTCCCAAGGGAATTGTCATCAAGTTGAAAGCGACCACCACGGACGGTAAATTTTGGGTAATTAAATCGTAAAATATTATTTGACTCTATCTCCATGTTCTGTTTAAAATTACTTTGGAGAGGAAGAGCTTCATGATCTCGTTGTCGTATATATACAGTATATGTATAGAGAGAGACTCCATTTCACTCTTACTTCTCTGGGTTGTGGGAGTTTTGTAAAGCACTTTGCATTCCTTTTTTAAAATCCGCCCTACAGTTTCCATTGAAGCTGAGTGACAGCTGGACTTGACTTTGATCTTAAGATCACAAGAGACATCCAGGCAGCAAAGCTGTTTCTCTTGTTGGCGCCTGGGCGGAGGTTTGTTTGTTTGTTCTTTTAAATAAACATTTGAGCCGCGCCGAGCACGCCCAGCCCTCGGTCACCTTGGCCTGATGCAACAGATCGCTTAAGGCAAGCAATCCTTTCAACTGATGCAACGTGTTGCCATCGACAGTAACCCAACACAAATGGAGTGGCTGAGGAAATTAGAAAGATGGGGGTGTATTGGAATGCAAAGCTGTTTACTCAGGAGAAAGAGCTCAGTGCTTTTGCTGTGACTGCATGATGGGAGATGTAGTTTTGCTTCTTTAATCACCAGCTCAGTTATAAGTTCTTGTACAGTACTGTACATTGTTTCTGCATATGGTGATATACAGAATAGAGTTGGAAGGGACTCCAGGGTCATTTAAGTCCACCCCCCTTCCAGTGTAGGAACATGCAGATTAGAGATGGGAGTATTCATTCTCATATACAAATACTTCTATCTCTAATGCAGATACAGCCAATAAAGGCCCATCCAACTTGTTTGAATATCCTCCTAGGAAAGAGTGTCTGAAGAAATGGACTTGTCCATGAAAGCTCACATTAAAATATAGCAGTTAGTCTTTCAGGTGCCGCAATATTTTTGTCTTCTCTATTTTTCTTCTTTTGTTTTTGCCTGAAAATTTTCTGTTTATTGCTTTAATTTATATACTGTACTGTCCCATCAGTGTCGAAACACTATTCTGGGTGGTTTACAAGCATTTAAAACCAAACTCAACAAACAGTAACACTAAATTACAATACAAACAGCAATAGCATAGCATAAAAACAAGTGGCACCAAAACAGATTTTCATAGTAAAGAGGAACAGGAGAGGAGGCATTCAGCTGTTCAACACCTCCTTGAAAAGTAATGTTTTCAATTGCTTCCTAAACAAGTATAGAGAGGGGGCCAGGCATAGCTCCTCCAGGAGCTGATTCCATAACCTCAGTGCACCGTAGAGAAGACCCTACCTCTAGTAGATGACTTTTGGGCTTTATCGGCAAGGTGATATCTCTGCTTTTTAAAATGCTGTCGAGGTATGTCATCTACAATACAGTAGGTGTATGTTTGACATATACAATAGATGTAAAAAAAAAACACCACACTCGTTTGAGGTCAATTTGATCTATATCGATTTGAACTACTGTATATTGATAATCAGCTTATTTTTGTAAGTTTTTTTGTGAATCAGTCTTGGCAGGAAGACTGATTATAGATATGTTATACAAACAGTAACGTTCCTGCGTCTCCAGAAAAGGGTAGATAAAGCGAGTTGAGCCTTAGGACTGGCGTGCACGCCTGAAAGGGACAGCCATAAGTATCGTTTTATGTTACGCTCTTTAGTTGGGACAGCATTTGGCGCTCCAGCAAAGTCGAATCAACCTCGTCCTAAGTATTGTGCAGCCCTGCTGCGATCCGTCAATAAAAACTCCCCACCATAGCGGCGAGGACACCCCGTCTTATTCCGGCTACGAGCTGTGTGCTCCGCAAAGGACGCTGGGAATTGTAGTTTCCGAAGGGGTGGCCGCTGCCACGGTCCTGTTTCCCGTGGTGCTCCGCGGTTCTCTTTCTGACGCCAGGAGCCGGAGTTGAGGGCAGCCGTCAGAAGCCCCGTCCCGGCTTGGCAGGTGGCATCAGCAACGGGACCAGCGGGGCATCAGCAGCGCGGGCGGGCGGAGGGGGGGAAGGCCCGCAGTGGCTCGGCGGGGGCAGGATGGACTCTCGGGTGTCGGAACTCTTCGGGGGCTGCTGCCGGCCCATCGGGGGTGGGAACGGCGGGGCTCTGCGAGGCCGCGCGGGCAGCGGCTCCGGCGGAGGCAACAGCGGCAGCGGCGGGGGCTGCTCGAAGGGCAGGAAGAAGAACGGGCGACACCGGGGCGGCAAAGCCAACAACCCGCCTTACCTGCCGCCGGAGGTGAGCGAGGCAGCGCGCGGGGAGGTTGGGTTCAGAGACCCCCGCCGGGTCTCCCCGTCGCCGCCTTGGTGGTGGCCGGTGAAGCGAAGGCTGCCTTGCCTCTTTCGGGAGGCTCCCTGGCTTTGGGGAGGATGCTGGCCCCTGCTAGTACCTCCAAGTGCGATGTGTCTGTGTGGACTGAGGACTCTTTGGGAAGGGTTAGGTAGCCTTCCGAGGAAGCGACAGAAAAAAACTAGCGATGCTGTGAACCTTGCCAACTTGAGAGCCGTTGGAGTGGGGAGCCCACTACCTTGACAGAAAGATTTTTAATTTTCCTGATGTCCACCTCCTCACCACCATGAGCTGGTATTCTATTTTACTTAATGTCTATTACTTCTGAACGGAAATGTATTCCAAAGAAATGTAGGCAACCGCCTGGCAGATCTCCTCTGATTTGTATTCCTGCATGGAGCAGGGAGTTCCGCTGGATGGCCTTCTAGGCCACTTCCAACTTCAAGAGTCTGCCCTTTTCCTTTTTTACCCCCATCTCTGCCTAATAGATGTCAAAGCTCACCAACTCTGAAACCATAGGTTTCTTCAGTGGCAAGAGTGAAAACCGATTCCTTTCTTGTTTACTTCTAGCCACATTTTTTTTTCCTTTCCCCATTGCTGTGGTGCTTCTGAGTCACCGAAATTGCACTGAAATTATTGCATACTTTTGTGGATTGAAATGTAGCCAGCCAATCAGATTTGGAAGGAGGAGGAAACTTCTCAGTGGAAACTTCAGTCCCCTAATGTTTCTGATTGAGGTTATTGGCAAGTATATTTAGAATATCTATTCATGGCTCTTTTTAAGATGACAAATAACTAGTACTACTTGCAAACTTGCTATTATGATGGTTTTAATTCACATGTATATTATGCCTTTCCTTCAGTGAATTCAAGTCAATATACACGAATTTCCTCGTTCACAGTTTATCCGCACAACAACCTTTTGTGGTAATTTGATTCCAGATAGTTCACATGAAAAGCAAATCCTGCTTCATTATCCTGATTCTCTACAAAATGATTGGGCAGTAGACTTGTATTTGGAAACCATCAGGATAGTAGACACTGAGCTAGATGGGCCAATAACCAGATTCACTGTAAGGCAACCTCATAGATGCGTCAAGGAAACTGTGCTCAATTTGTTTCTCAACTGTCCTGCTTCAAGAAGAGGCTGGGTTTTTTTTATAATTGCAAGTTCTGTATGAAAATAAATAACCTGCACATCAAAAAGGATACCCAGTGTAGTGTTGTGGATAACAACAGAGCAGGACTCAGGAAACCTGGGCTTGAATCTCTGCTCAGCAGTGGAAACTCATAGCAAAAGTGGGGTTGGAATTGACAAAAAAAAAACTTCTTAAATGTCTCACTTACCTTGAAAACAATGAGAGCTGCTGTAAGTTGGTTCCAACTTGGTGGTGTATATAGCACACAAAGAGAGGAAATTAGATGTCATGGAAAAAGTTTTAACCTGCTGTTCTCTCCAAACCTTATTTTTCTGTGCCTGGTATTGGTACAGAAATATTTAGGTATACAAGCCCACCCATCTGAAATTATGCAACCTGTGCACAAATCTAGCACTTTGGTTAGAACTGAACTGTAAAATATGTTGTGTGTTGATGGAAGGTAGAATTGAGTGTGGCCTGGATTTTGAAGGAGGTGCTATACAATGGAGAATTAATAGGGCAGCTTTTAGAGTTCCAAATCCATCCTGCCATTCTTGGCTCACATATGCATGTATGTAGTTTGGGTTCTCTTCCATAGTGTGATATCTGTGTAGAATGTCAGGGTTACTCTGAGCTTGGACCTTTGTTTTAGAATGGTAAGCTATCACTAAAATAGCAAGGTCATTCTCTTCACTGACTCATAAGATTTGAGTGTTAGTGTTTTCTTGCCCTCAGTTAACCTTTATGGACTATTACTGGGCATGCCTAAACTTGCCTTTTCTGCATCATCTTTGCAGCAACTTTAACGTAAATACTTGTTGCTCCTCAGAAGACATTAATATGGGTGCATAGTTTCAAATTTGGAAGGACGAGGAAACTTCTAAATGGAAAAATCACTATTTTAAACAATGATTTCTTAATACACAATGAACTTAAATGTTGAGGTGAGGATTATGCTATGTAAATAAACTGTGTCCTGTATAAATAAAGTAAAAACTGATCTTTTACTAAGTGAGCATATAAGGAAAATACCAGTTGAAATGGTTTCTTTCCATGATACAGATGGTGAATTTCAGGGGATTATTTGCTAAATGTTTGCCTTGTCATGAATCCTTTTGTGCCTCTGAATTTGCCTATAGCAAGGCAGACTTGCTGGAGTGGACAGCAATGTTTACTTCCAGAGAAGCAAGATTATTTCAGGAAGAAATTAAACTTGAGCAGATCAGATATCAGGCTGCTGTCAGTTTGTTATATGGCACCTTCCCTAAACTCAAGAGCTCTCAGTTCTCGTTCAAGGCCAAGTCCTGGAACAAGATAAGTGGAGTGTAATTCAGTGTTGCATGTTTGCCTTTCAGACATGAACGCCAGTCTTTCTTCCTGTGTGTTTGATAAGTAGTCTTCAGAGCTAGTTATTCATGTTTAGCCAGGTAGGGATATCTTCTGGAAAGTATTATCTACATATACATAATTTAGGGAAGCTCAAATGCCGACTATAGTAACCAACCATTATCTTCTTGTATCCCCACTATGTCATGGGGCCATGTATAAATGGTTGCCATACAGTCTTTTGACTGAGGAATTGAACTTCATCCACGAAAGCTCACATTAAAGCAAAGCAGTTCATCTTTTGTCCCTTTTTTAATGGTTTTGTTTTTGTTTTGTTTTGTTTTTTGCCTGATCTCCTTTTTTTGGATCTGCTATACTAGTGACTTGTTTTGCCACAAGCTGATTACTAGTTCCTTCTTCCTCAGCTGTCAATCACTTTTGTCTTCTCAGACTATGACTGCTTTGGGAGAAACCACTATGAGTAACATGCTAGTGAGTTTTGTCATTTGTCAGAACTGTTTGAAATTCCTTAGTAGCAAAATATCAGAGGTGGAAAGAGAAGAGAGAGCTTTAAGACCCTAGCAGCAAATGACAATGTGAATCTTAGGGATCTAAGAGTGGAGTTGTTACTCTCTCAGTCTCTGTTCCTGCTTCTTGGGTTAGGTTGGAGTTTTGTGGCAGTTAATGGAATTTACCAGAACAGTTGAAACTATTGGTCAGCAAACTCTGTTCCAGCCCATTGTAGAAATAAAGTTCGTGAATTCTTATTTCACTTCTAAAAGTAATGTCAAGTGAATAATTCCAATTATACCAACATCCTGATATCAGAGGGTAACTTGGAGACTGAGACATTTTGAAGGATTTTAAGAGATTCATGTATACAAAGGAAGAGCCTGGACTCTGCCTGAATTATTTGCTTCAGATTTACCTCTTCTGGAGATAATGACTTTTGGAGTGGTCTGTGATAAAACCGATCACAACAACTGAAAAAAAAATTGTCAATCCTTGTGGTTTTCACAATAGACTGCTTGTTGCTTTGTTTGCAAAATAAATAGAGGTGGTTTTATGACTGTTCTAAGGCAACCGTATCTGTTAATTTTGTTGCCGGTCATCCTATTTATAAAGGCGAGGTCCTGTATTCTAGTGTTCAGTAACTCTTGAATCATGTTTAATGATTCTGTTTAAAGTCATTGCTATGTGCTTGCTTGAGTCAATTATCAGATAGGATGCCTAAAGTTATATGTGAAATGCTGAGCACCACATAGGCTACAAACTTATTGCATTTTCTTGTTTTACTTAGGCAGAAGATGGGAACATAGAATATAAGGTGAGTTATTTCTGGCAGAAGCAGCTAAGTTTAACTTTTTAAGAGATGCAAATCAAATTATGCTGTGAATCATACTAATGGTAAATTATGTGTGTCAAATTAATTTCAATTTAAGGTGATCCTCCCAGGATTTTCACACTAAAAAGTATTCATAAGGAGTCGCTGCCCCTTTTTCTGGTAGTTTTATAGAACTGTACAGCTTGCCCAAAGCCACATAGGTGACAGGGTGCAGAGCCCCACACAGTATGGGAGATCTCAGCTGGCCCTTCTCTCCAAAGGGCACAAAGGAGATTGTCCTTGGCTCAGGAACAAGGCACTCCAACCCACTGAGCTATACTAGCTCAGTGAGTCACATGCAGATTCAGCAATTATTGCATGTTGCTATAGACGGATCAGAAAAAAATATTTTGGAAGAAATAGATCAACCGAAAAAGACCTTTCCTAAACATTTCCACCTTTCTCATACTTCTCTAAAGTATCTAAAGCTGGGGTTTTCATTTCATATCTTGATAATAAATGGCAGTAAACAAAGAACCTTGTTAGGTAATTGTTTTTTTAAAAGATCTTATCACTTACGTTTCCCATTGTAATTCCTTTATTCAGCTGTCTGCTTTACCTAAATTCTAAGCCACTCCAAACAATTTATTTTGAACAAAGCTGTAAAGTCCATTGATTTGTTTGGGCAACTTCTAGTGAGAAATTCTGTTGCCCAGAACAAGTTGTTTAACCCTTTCCAGACCTCTTAGATGCTGATGGAAAATCACTCCTTTCTTTGGGCAGCTGAAACTTGTCAATCCTTCTCAGTATCGCTTTGAGCATCTGGTCACGCAGATGAAGTGGCGACTACAAGAAGGCCGTGGTGAGGCAGTGTACCAGATTGGCGTAGAGGACAACGGCCTGCTGGTAGGATTGTCAGAAGAGGAGATGCGCGCCTCTCTCAAAACACTGCGGCGGATGGCTGAGAAGTATGTGCATCTGCCTTGCTTCTGGGCCAGGGGAAGCCAATTCTGTATGTCGTTATTTCAAGATCGGGTCTGGCGTTCTTACTGCCATAATCACTTGCATCCTATAACCTAGGGAAGACTCATAAAGTAGCCAAGGAACGAGCCCCCTTGCACAAATGACTTTTTTTCTCATAATACTATAATCTAGCCTTTCAGTGACCTGCTACCCTCCAGATGCGCTGGACCACAACACTGCCGCCGTACAAACTCAGCCTGGCTGATTGCCGTGACCTTGTACTCCAACACATTTGGAGGGTACCAGGTTGCTGGAGACTGGCATTATCTATGAAGGATGCCTACCATTACCTCCCAGTTGTTACAGGAGTCTGTTTTAAATTGTAGGATATTGCCATACATACATAGCAAGGCCCTGCATGTGCTGGAAAGGAAGTCAAATCGGACTGGTTTCTGGTGAATCATTGCTGACAGTCACTGTTCATTTTAATTTAATGGGCTGAAAGAACTGCTGAGCTACTGAGGCTTACTATATTTGTATGACTTTTTCTAATTTGCAGAACAAAAAAACCAGAGGAAATTTCCCAAAGAAAAACAAACATGAGACTGCTAGAATCAGGAGAGAAGCAACAATAAATAGCCCTACCTGATAAATAAGAAAAGTTTATCCATGTGTAGACACATTTTTTTTGTTTTTACTGCATTTATACACTGGTAATTTTTTTTTCCTTTTAGCACCTAGGTTATTTATTGTGGCTTTTCTGTTTATCACTGGTCCTAGCAGTTTTGGTTTTGTAGTTGTAACTCACACCACTGGTCTCTTAAGGTGAGAGTTTTATCTGACTATTGCTATGCCCAGTTATTTTATACGAGCAGAGCAACCTCTGCATCTGCACAGTACAACATCTAATAGTCCTTCTCTTGTTGCTTAACTCTTAAGGGTCTCTGTAAACATGAAATTACTCAAGTGGGAAAATAGGCTAGTATTTCTCCCTGTTTGTAGACTGCCTTGACCAGAAGCCTTTTTGGGAGTTGCTGTGAAATAGTCTTGTTCTTCTACCTGTTTAGGAATCATTGGAGATGGTGCACCAACACCTGACGGTCTTCTGTTTCCCCACTGCAGAGTAGGAGCTGACATCACTGTGCTCCGTGAAAGAGAAGTGGATTATGACAGTGATATACCCAGGAAGATAACAGAAGTTCTAGTCCGAAAGGTTCCAGATAACCAGCAGGTAGCAACCTATTTTTGTTTGATTGCCCTCTATCTTCTGCGGTTTCCTGATTAGGTTGCCTTTTGAAATAAGATGGAATCCAGTCCAAATAAAGGTATTTAATCATGCTATGCTATGCTGTTGTGTATGTCAGAGGAGCCATTCTCAACGTTTCTGCGGCCATGGCCATTTTAGGACTCTTCTCAGGTTCTAGGGCTACCTGTCAAACACAAATACAACATGAAGAGATGAATAGAATAGTAAGAGTAGAACATTTTTCTGTCTGTGGCCCCTCCAAATGTGCCAGGGCCCCCAGAGGGGCATGTGGTCCCTGTTGAGAATGGCTGCTTTAGAGAAGTATCACAGAGGTTACATGATAGCTAGGACAAAGAATGTCTTAAGAAACATTGTAGTTTATCAGGGCCCATTTCTAACCTTGTTTGGTTCCTGTAAAGCAAGGTTGTTGCTTCCCAGTGCCTTGGAAGGATGCAGTCATTGCAGTAATTTAGAATTACGTTGATTTCTATAATAGTTAGTAACCTTTTGGCATATTATTTTGCAAGACAGTAAACTTGAATAACAAGTGTGAACTTCAAAATCTCTTTTCCTGTTGGTTTGCTTGATTTTTAAAAATGGGCTATAGCTCTCCCCTTTTCCTCCAGTTTCTAGATCTGCGGGTGGCTGTGCTTGGAAATGTGGATTCAGGAAAGTCAACCCTACTTGGTGTCTTGACACAAGGAGAGCTAGATAACGGGCGAGGGAGAGCTCGTCTCAATCTCTTCCGGCACCTGCATGAGATCCAGTCTGGGAGAACATCCAGCATCAGTTTTGAAATTCTTGGCTTCAACAGCAAGGGAGAGGTATGGATGTTGGGCTATATATACTATCAGATTAAACATTTTACTTCTTTATGTTTAAATAATGCCTTAGTTGTTTCAAATGTTCAATGGTTATATCTTGTGCCTTCTAGGTGGTAAACTACAGTGACTCACGGACAGCTGAAGAGATCTGTGAGAGCTCTTCCAAGATGATCACTTTTATTGATCTGGCTGGCCATCATAAGTATCTGAAAACCACCATCTTTGGGCTCACAAGTTATTGCCCAGACTTTGCAATGCTGGTAGTGAGTGCCAATACTGGCATTGGTAAGTGCATGTTGAATGGTCTGTGTTCATCCTTCTGTAGGACTTAAGACTGATAACAACCCATGTAATTCAAAGTTAGTATGTAGTCAGTGCCTTCTAGCACAGAAATACCTGCGTAAGTTTCAAGCGAATGGCAGGTTGATCCTAGTGCCGTACACCTATGCTGCATTGGTATCCTCACCTTATCTGTTTGGCTTTCCTTGCATCTCTTGCAGCAGGCACAACACGAGAACATCTAGGCTTGGCGATGGCCCTCAAGGTCCCTTTCTTCATTGTCATTAGCAAAGTGGACTTGTGCTCGAAAGCTACTGTGGAGAGGACAGTGAAGCAACTGGAGCGGATCCTGAAGCAGCCTGGCTGCAATAAGCTCCCTTTGCTGGTCACATCGGATGATGATGCTGTTACAGCAGCACAGCAGTTTGCGCAGTCTCCCAAGTAAGAATCAGACATAAATCTGGTCTCTTTAATATTATTTATTTGTTCTCTGTTTGAAATAGATGCTTTTTATTGTAATATAACTCTTTCTGTCTTACATATTAGCCACTGAATGTGTGTTAATAAGTACACAGAACAGAACAAGTGGACAGACTGTCACTGCAGTCTAAGAATGAGTCTAAGAATGAGGAACTGTCCCAGCCAGGAGAATAAAAGCAGCTTCTACCCTGTGAGAGTTTGGGGGGACCCCTCTAGAAATCCAGAAATAGATGGAGATTTGTGGCCTTTGCCATTCATCTTGTGCATGTTTGTTTGCACACATGTCTCACTCAGCATTTAAGGGTCAGATTTTGTATCTCATCTTTAAGTGGAGGATTTCTATGATATTTCATATTTTCTTTGCAGCCTACAGTTGAACCCATGAGCAAGGTCAGACATGTTTATGAGTAATCTGGCCAGATTACTCATAAACATGTTCAAAACCACCTAAAAGCTCAAACATAGGTCACAGCAAAAATGCAACATGTCATAGAAATCCTCCCCCTACTCATCTCATTTCTTTCATGTGTTTTGGCAGCATTACTCCCATCTTCATCTTGTCTAGCGTTTCTGGAGAGAACCTGGATCTCCTGAAGGTCTTCCTTAACATCCTTCCTCCACTGACAAACAGCAAAGAACAGGAGGAGCTCATGCAACAGCTCACAGAGTTTCAGGTACACAATGATCTCTTCATTCTCTTGAACAGTAATCGCTCCATAGAGTTTGAGAGCGAGGAACATTTCATTCTTTGTACTGAGGATTGGAAAACCGATGTCCCTTTGAGGTCACAGTTGATTTTTATACGAGGAAAGAGGTGTCATTACTTTCCTTGGTATCATCTAACTGATACTCAGAGTATGTTAACTGTCGCTGTATGTAGCAAATGCCCTCAGAATGATGGCAGTTCACTGAAGAGTAGGGTTCTCAGAGGCACTGATATTGAGAATCAGTATAAGGAGAAAAATATTCAGAGGTGGGTTTTGAGTTTGTGTAGAAATACTTATACTGAAACTTTTAAGGACAGATTGGTTACACGAACTCTGAACTGCTGCAGCCCCAACTGCATAGCATGCCTAAACCTTCTGTTTTCATTCTGCTACAGGTAGATGAAATCTACACTGTACCGGAGGTGGGCACTGTTGTTGGAGGAACCTTGTCCAGGTGTGTGCTGTTCCATGCATGGGGAAATGGTGGGGGAAGGGCTATAAAGGGCTTTTGGCAGAAGGACTAGTGTGAACATTAACATCCCCTTCCTTGTTGTAGGCTAGGGAATACAGGACAGGTGAAAGTTTACGGTTGGATATCTTGCCTAATGAGTCAAGATCATAAAATTTTGCTTCAACAGAAGTAAATGAAACAGAAGCAACAATATGCCTGTAAGGGTTCTTGTGCTCACCTCTGGGCAGAGTGCATAGACATTTAGTCTATTTCCCTTTAATCCTTTCCATATGTCAAGTGTGAAGAAGCTACTTTGGGTTTCTGTGCTTTCAGTAAGCAAAGAAGGAAGCCTTTCCCTGTCTCTTGAGAACTAAATGTGGTCTCCTGATTTTGTGCCCTTGCCAGTGGGATATGTAAAGAGGGAGAGAACCTGGTGGTTGGCCCGACCGATGATGGCAAGTTCCTTCAACTGAAAGTGTGCAGCATCCAGCGCAATCGTTCGGCGTGCCGTGTGCTTCGGGCTGGACAGGCTGCCACACTGGCTCTTGGACACTTTGATCGCTCACTACTGCGCAAAGTGAGTCCACCTCCTATCTCTGGGAGCAGTGGCTTTAAATGCAATTTCCCCTTCATTCTTCTGGGAACAATGTGTGATGCTGAGGATTTGGCAGAAGGCTGCAGACTCTGGCTTCTCTGAAATTCTTGGTGGGGAAGATGTGCTGAAGTCATATAGGCAAATGATCAGGAAGATGTGGCCCCTAAAATGTTGTTGGATCGCAATTCTCTTCATCCATATTGGCCATGCTGGCTAGAGCTGGTGAGAGTTAAGAGTCTGACATCATTTAAGGCACCACATTCCCCAATTTTTATCAGGCAACAAACTCCTTCCAGTTATTGGTAGGCATATTGAGAGATGGGAAGAGTGGATCCCTATACAGTATTTGGGCATGGTTATTTTGAGTTTCAAAATCACTTGACAAATGAATAGAATAGACTGAGAGGGACACCCGCATCCTCTTCAGGTTTATCTTTGTCATATATACCTCATTTCTTATTTACTGCTCCTCTCTGACTTTCTGAGGAGATGAAAGCTTCCTGTAAGTGGGAAAACTGTAGATATTTCAGGAATGGTAGCTGTCTGTTACAAGCATACATGAGAATGTGATGAGTGCTATTTTGGAGAGAATTGATCCAACCATCTTGCTTTAACATAGGGCATGGTGATGGTCAGCCCAGAGATGAATCCCACCATCTGCTCAATATTTGAAGCGGAAATTGTTCTGCTCTTCCACGCCACAACTTTCCGGAAAGGATTCCAAGTAACAGTCCATGTTGGGAATGTGCGGCAAACAGCAGTTGTGGAGAAGATCCATGGGAAGGTAGGATTCTAGCTGAGGCATTTTCCTGCCTTTTCAAGAGTTTCCTTGAGTCCCTTCTATTCATCCTCCCATCTAAGATGTTTTCATCATTTCAGAAGGGATTCTTCATAATTGGGCTTTCTGAGTGGTGGCTGTGTTAGTCTACGCAAGCAAATCAAACAAGAAACAAAACAAAGCAAATTGGCACCTTGAAGACTAACTGCTGTATTTTAATATGAGCTTTTGTGGATCAAGTGTTTTGTGAATCACATTTAATGTGATCGTTTTGTGGTCTGAGGAACTGGACTTGATCCACAAAAGCTGACATTTATATATAGCAGTTAGTCTTGAAGGTGCTTCTTTTCTTTTTTTGTTTGCTTGCTTTTTTTCTTTTGTTTCTTGTCTGATTTTCATAATTAAGCTTGCTTGGAAAGTTTCAGAAATACCGAAGAGTCTGGTGGGACTACAGGTTTCTCTTCCTTGGTTTTTTTTATAATCTTTAAGCTGAGTAATTGGCTTACTGATCTTGTAACTATACTGTTGTCTTTATTGTTAGGATAAACTGCGAACAGGAGAAAAGGCTGTGGTTTGTTTCAGATTCATTAAACATCCTGAATATTTGAAGATAGGAGCCAAACTACTGTTCCGTGAAGGAGTCACCAAAGGCATTGGACATGTCACTTACATCCAAGCAATTAACATTGGAGAGAATGGCTTGGAGCAGGGCTTGGATTCTGAGTTGGTCAGTTTCTGACTCTTGCCACACCTGTGAAATTTCCTCCTGGTAGCAACAGAGGAAGGGAAGGATCTTTTCCTGCTATGCAGAGTTGCTGCTGGCCTCTCCAGAGTATGTGGGCACATGGCCTCTTCTACACAGAAGCCAGAATCACCTCTCAGATTGAGTGCCCTTCCTGGAGCAAGATAAGCATGTTGTTTGTACATCACCTGCTGCTTCCATATCCTTGCCTTTCCTGGAATAGACAAGAAAGTGACTGCATTTTGGCCTGGGCTTGCAACTTCTGGTTTTGTTGACTTCTGTTGGAGACTTGTTTCCAGGTAAACGGCACTGCTCTTAAGTGTGTTGGACTGCAGTTTGGGAATCCTGCCACCTAGGAGGCAGCTGTAGTGGACCCTTATCTCTCCACAGGGCTCAGTCCTTTCGGTGGCCTGCTGCCTATGGCAGATGAAGAGCCATGTCTAGAGACTGCAGCTGAAAGTTTTGCGATTCCTACAGCACAACTCAGGATGTTTCTTTAAATTATTGTTTTCGTTTTAACCTAATGGCTTTCCCCCACCTCCCCTGTGCCCATCTCTTCGTGTGCTGACTGATCTGCTACTGCCACAGTCTTATTTTTAAAAAGGGGGAGTGGTGGGAAAGTGGAAGAAAGATATTTATGCCAATCTTTATCTGACGGCAGCTACAGTCCCCGTCACATGACTATAATGCTCTTCTACTCCAAAGTGTTCTTTGACAGCCATTTCTCCCACCGAAGAGCTGACCAGGCCCTATATGTGAAGTGGTTTTCCTCAGACACTTCTTGTTCTTTTTGCTGGCTGTTTCCCGACCTGAGCTCATTAGCAACTTTGAGATGACTGTCTGTCTTTGCTGATGGATATGTTGGCATCCTAGACCAATCTGTTTCTCAGGAAACATGCCTTCATGGTCATAGAATTAAGGGCTGTTTGACCATCACAGAGAAGATATCAAATGTTAAACTTATTAACTGCAGTAATTTGCCTATATTACTGATGCCCACTACAGAAAACCATCCTGATACCTAAGATTCAGTCTAAGTCTGCTGAGTTAGCAGTGGAATAGGGCACTTCATAAGCAATGAAGAATGTTTTGTTTTCAGGTTCCTTTCAATTTTAGAAATTGGCAACGCTATTCTTTTACTTGACTTAAACTGGGCAACTACAAGGAATTAGGTGGCTTGTTCTTTTCTGACCTTGTAGGGTTGCATCCCATTCCCTTTGAAACCCCAGAAGGGTTCCCTCCCCCGCCCCCAAATAGTAAATTGTATGCTAGAAGCTTTTGGGGAGTTATGACTTGCCAGTCAAACATAAAGGCATGCCTTCTAATTAAAGACCTTTGCAGCTTTGGAGGAAAAAAGAAAAGGGGGGGGGGTGAGAAAAAGCCACTTGACCCAGGGAGGATCCAAATAGCTGAACCAGCATTGCCTGTAAAAAGGCTGAGCTGTTACCTCCTGAAACCCTCCCTTTCCTGCTGTTTCATCACTGTCCTACAGTTGCTGGTTTATTGAAAGTAACTGCTCTTGCAATTTAATGTATTACCATTAGAATCGTTTTACTCCCCAAATTTCTAGCATTATTATGCTTTTTAAGCAAAACCCGTGATCATTCACCTTCTTGGTAATAATCCTTTCAATGCCAAGGGTGATCAGGCACTTATAAAGCAGTTCTAAACTTGATCTCATTATCCTGGTTATTTGCTAGTAAAATGGTTTCCCTCCCGTTTTCCTTTTAAATGTTTGGGTTGGTGGTTCTGTGTTTGGATCACCCCTTTAAAGAAAAGAGAGAAAAGGAGTCTTTTATTGGTTTCTGACAGGGCTTGTTGTAGTACATTGCCATTTAAAGTTTGTCCAATGTAGAGAAAAATGCTTTGTCTGCATTTTAGTGATGGTGAAGTTGACCATTGCAAACACAAACATACAAGGTGCTCTTTCCTCCTGTACTTCCTGACATTTGCCTCCGTCCCTTGTCTTCTGTTGTGAGAGTGTTTTATGTGCCATGCTTATTAACCGTTTGTGAATTCTTTGAGGTGTTTTCCTCTATATATATATAATGTACAAATAAAAATGTTTTATTGAAAGAACAAAGCTGTTTTCTATAGTCTGGAAAACACATTCTGCTGTAGCCTTTCAAAATATTCCATTGCTTTATGAAGAAGGAATGCATGTTCATTATTGTTTACAAGCTGATAATGTATGCTTATCTAGCTTTACCCAGTGTCCTGAAAAGCCTATCAGACTGACTGCAGCACTCTGTGGTACAGAGATAGTTGCTTGAAGAGATCATGTGCCTCTTGTAATAGCATGGTATTAAAATCCTTGTCTCACAAAGCTACTGGAAAAAAAGCAAAATTATATTTTCAGTAAACTTCTTACCTCAACAGATGGCTATAAATGCTGAGACTGTTTGCTAGTTATGTCTCATTTCCTTATTCTAATTAAGACTGACTGTGCAAAAGCATCAGCCTTTAGTTGGCAATCTGTTTGTTGTATTTTGGAGACTGCTGCGCAACATCAGCTAAATCAGTACCTGCTATTGCTGTCACAATACACTGGGACAATACTGCCAAATAGACTGCAGTTTCTAGGAGGGAGGACCAGGACCAGTATTTTCTACATTTACAGGTCATAGATATTTTACTTCAAAATACTGGCACGAATGGATTATGTTCCAGAAAAATTCAGGCCTCAGAGGTAAGGAAAAATGCAAAACTGTCAACCTTTTAAAAAAGAACAGTATTCTTTTTTTGCTCTCTCGAGATGTTTGTTCAATTTATAGGATGGAAAGCTAAAGGTCTTCATTATTTTTAATTACTCAAACTCCAAAATCAATGGAGAAAATAAAGAACTGCTAAAAGGGATGAAACATCCTTGGTTCCAAACAGCTCAGGTGACCCATCCCTGCCAATTATGCAAAGACAGAATAGGAAAAAAAATATTTCCTTGAAGCTTTGATAAAATCAGCATTGAAGCAGAAGGTGAGTCTAGCATCCCAACAATTAAAGACAAAATTAAGCTTTGAAATGTTGAGAATACAAACCAAACCACGGTAGCAGGAAAAACTGTGGCCCTTAAGCTTTCATAGACTCCAACCCAAATCAGCTTCATCATTGCAATTAATGGACAGAGATCATTGAAACTGTAGTTGAAAAATTAGAGGACCAAGCTTCTCTATTCCTGCTCTAGAGCGACAATTCATATGGTATACCAGTTTAGTGACCAGTAGTACTAATATTCTTTTCATTTTGTTTTAAGCTTGATTGTGCAATTTAGTTCTAGGAACCACATAGGTACAACACTTCAGATTTGTCACTGTCCCTCCACTTCAATGGAAGCCAAGATAGCAGATTGAGTGTGAATATTGCTTCATTTTCAAAAAGCAGTTATAGCTATATTGGACACAACACAAAAATCAAAATCCATATTATTTATTTATTTATTGGACTTATATACCGCCCCATAGCGCTACAAGCACTCTCCGGGCAGTTTACAATTTTTAATTATACAAGCTACACATTGCCCCCCCAGCAAGCTGGGTACTCATTTTACCGACCTCGGAAGGATGGAAGGCTGAGTCAACCTTGAGCTGGCTACCTGGGATTTGAACCCCAGGTCGTGAGCACAGTTTTAGCTTGCAGTACAGCGTTTTAACCACTGCGCCACGAGGCTCTTGCAGGTCATAGATATGGTAATAACTTTATTAAGTCAACCCCCAAAGGCAAGATCATAAACCCTCTTTGTCAGACACAATGTCATAATAAAGTGGGAGAGTAATGCTAAAGCTGCACAGTCTTATGTGCCGTTGTATTTTCTGACTTATAGCAACCCTATGAATCAGTGATCTCCAAAAGGTCCTATCATTAACAACCCTGCTCAGATCTTGAATACTCAAAGCCATCACTTCCTTTATTGAGTCAACAAGAGCTTTATGTTGTATTGGTGAGGAAGGGTCTCCAGACTATTAAAGTGGGCTTATCAGGTTTCACTCTCAATGACTTAAGTATCAGGCAAAGCAAAGGACAATAAACTAATTCTACATGGTTACCTTGAGAACCCAAACTCTATTCATTACAAAGCCTGTAGGTCTCTTGCAAGTGGAGAGCAGAGTCTTACAGGCAGCCTTTATGTTGGCAAGGTAAGAGATTTAGATACTGGTGGTAAATACTTTTCTTTTTCAAAGTGCAAAAGCAGCCTAGATCCTGAAACTTGCTGGGTCTGAACAGAGTTCTTATTGCTCAAGCTAGCTGTGTGACAGAAGATATATTTGCAAAATTCCAGCATAAAGGCTAATGATGAGACAGCAACGTAGATTGCCGATGCAACACCAATTCTATCATAAATGTGGCCATTTATTATTGTTGTTGTTTTAACTTATATACCACCTAGCTAGAGCACTCTCTGGATGGTTTACAGTATAATTATGCAAGGAACACTTTGCCCTCTCAGCAAGCTGGGTACTCAACCTTGAGACGGTTTCCTGAACCCGTCAGAACTGAACTCAGCTCACAAGCAGAGAAGTGCTGGTAGTACTGCAGTTTAAGCACTGCACCATGGAAAAATTGTGTTGATCTACTGCAGCAAAAACAATAATGTTCTGTGACACCTTAAGAGCTAGACGGTTTTACACTCATTATCATGCTGCTTACATCTTTTACATTTACATTCCCCTTAATTCTCCCACTTGACCTTAGCACATGTACAAATATCTGCCAACCAAGGAAACACTCCACATATAGGATGAAGTAGGCTGCAGTCCACCAAAGCTTATGCCAGATAAAATGTGTTAGTCTTCAAGACACCAGAAGAATCTGTTGTATCATATCCTTTTAGTATTTTTAAGTGCAGCTATAAGATGCATTATATAAAACAGTGTTCCGTGTCCAGTCGCACTGGCCACGTGACCACGGAAACTATCTTCGGACAAACGCTGACTCTACGGCTTGGAAACGGGGGATGAGCACTGCACCCTAGAGTCGGACATGACTGGACTAAATGTCAAGGGGAACCTTTACTTTTTATTAGATCAGCATTGCATGAGCAGCTGACTGAAGTGCCTTATTCAACAACCCCATCAGTTCTGCTGAGAATCATTTATTAGAAGTATTTTATTAGGCAGTTATTCTTTGTGTAAAAAAATCTCCAGCTGCTTGCAGAAGACTCAGTCTAAGGAGGCAAGCACTTAAAAAAGGAATCCAAAGTCCTGGTGGAGTCTTGCCTTGGCCGTTTAGCACCAGCGGCTGTGTGAGACCTGGATTTGCTTTTGCCCTTAGTTGGAGGGCTACCAACAGGTACAGGTGTCCTGCAGGAACTGGATCCTGAGAAGGAATTCTGCAGCTCAACAGCAAAGTGGTAATCTAAATGTTCTGTGAATTCCCACACCAGCACTTGTTGGTTGCATTTCTCACACAATATCCGGTCATCTACATAGGGAGGAGCCAAACTATCAGCTTCCCCCTGCAGAGGTTCAGAAGCCAATTGCACTCTCTCTTCTTTTGATGCATCAGGGAGCTCTGAAGGAGCTTCAAGTGTTTCTGTTTCCGGAGATGCCATACAACCACAGCCATTGGTGTCAGCGGTTTTCTGCGGTCCTGCTTCAGAGCTCAGTACAGATTGTTCTACAGTGGGCTCCTCCAGCATGGAATCTGGTTTGCTACTAGTGACATAAGGCTCCACAGGGTCTTCTGGAATCTGACTGCTGATGCAGCTGACTCCTTTATCATGACAGATGTGAGGCTCTGTAGCTGACTGTACTATCTTTTCACTGGCAATATTAGGAAGAGAAGACCCAGACAGTGCCTGAGCCTGTTTCCTTTCTGCTGCCCTTTGAAACAGCCCCTGAATAGTATTCACCGTTCTCTTGCTGGTCTCCTTTTTGGGGCTTCCAAGGGACTTGGCATTTGGGCTTCCTGCACTGGTGCTGGTGGATGGGGTATGCTGGCTATCACTAGTCAGGAAGGAAGTAATGTCCATAGAGGAGAGTGTATTAACCTCTAAAAACTTGGCTGCAGACAGCTGGAGAAGTTTGATTGGTGGGGACCTGCAGACAGAGGCAAATTAGGAAAAGTTTTCAAAACAAGCCCTGAAATCTCAAAACCAGCTAAATAGACGTTTTTCAACAATTCATAGGAATGGAAGAAGCTGTCCCATTTACTAGCCTGGCATCTGATCTTCCCCTGAGAGCCTTTCAAAGTAGGGGAGCATGTTCTTAGTTAAACATTTCAGCAGACCACCCCCTCAGTTACAACCTAGTTGGTTCCTTAATGATGGTTATAAAGAGATTTGTTAAAAGTCGAACTCTAATATTTTCATCACGGTCAACACTAAAACGGGGTTGCTTTCTGGAGAAATTTCAGTGCCCTATAAATTAAATGTCTGCTAGCATCACACGTCTCTCCCACACCGCCACTCTTTTGCTTGCTTGCTGGGCACATTCTTCTAATCTCTATCTTCTCACTTCTCCCTTAAATCTCCTCTGCATAGTTTGCTTACCCCTCCAATTCCTGCTGTCTCATCCATTCTCCTTCCCAGCTTTGCATTCTTGCTGTCACACTTGGTCAGGGAAATGTGCCAGTCACAGTGATTGTAAAAGTATGTTTTGGATACTGGCGGAGGGGGGGGGAATTATCAAAAACTGGAATAGCTGCAAAAGCAGCAAACTCTAAAGCAAGCTGTTACAAGTCCAGAGTCTAGTAGTTCAAAATTCAATATGATGTGTCCACAAATACAGTTTACATTTGTTAATACTAGACAGCTGGACCGTAGTCCAAGCTGATAGCCCAGCCTTTCCAAATTTAATGCCTTCAAGATGTGTTGGGCTAAAACACACTCATCTCAGCCAGCACAGCCAATGGCCATTGTCACTGAAGATTGGGGGGGGGGGGGGAGAGAATTATATTTGTATTTTCTTCTCCTTAAGTGCAAGATTTTCTTCTTGCACAATTATACCACCTACTGCTCTGAATGCATCTTGGAGAGTACACTATGGTCTTAATTCTAGTAAGACAAAAATGTTCCTGTGTGAGCACTATCACTGTCTTTAGTAATTTGGCCATTCAGCTCTCCAGCTCTTCATTTTCTGCTTCTGTTTTACTTGGCACAAACTCTACTGACTAACAGCAGAAATGAAAAACAAACTTTCTCCTTGGCAGCACCACACCCTTCCCCTTCTGGAATAAGAAAACATTTTCACCATGCAGCCTGCTGGCCTCCTGCTGTATTGCAGTTCTGGATTACTGCAAAGGCATCTCTACTGATCTTATGAGCATCATAGTGGGATAAGGCACAGCAGCGGGAGAGGCCACTGGAATATTTTGAACCTTGCATGCGGATCCCAACAGTCAGTTGTTTAGCCATCCGGTTGTTCTGTGGGAAGAAAATACATATAAGCACAGGAATCCTTACAGTTTATGCTCAAGGCATCATAAATATGTATTTTATAAGGAACAGTAAATACCAGACAGGATTATCCAAGAATGTTACAATGCAGAACATAGTCCTATAGTTCTTTCACATAATTTAGTCTACAGAAAAACAAATGTAGGGAGGCTTTAAGGAACTCTCTCAACCCTCAGCAAAAGGCAGGCAAGCAAGCAGTGATACACTGCAAGAATATCCCATTGCCACTAAAGGACTCCCTGTGCACATTTTAAACATAAAAAAAAATACTGTCCCAATTACTCCCAGATTACAGTCTCAAGGAGGGATGGTCAATCTGTAGTCCTCTGGCTGTCACCATTGTCTCTGGACATTAGCTATGATAGCTGTCGCTGATATGGATATAGCTAATTTCCAGATATGATGGGTTAAGCATCTGATGGATCACAGGTTTCTTATTTTTAATCTGTACACATGCAGTACAGCCATCTAATTAAACTAACAAGGTAAGGGCCTAGAATGGGAGACACCTTAGGAACCTTATATATACCCCTTTGGGTTCCATGGAAAAATAAGTATCCATTCAAAGAATTCAGGAAAGCTTCCATGGGACCGTTCCGCTGTTGTGCACCTTTTTTAGACATGCTATCAAGAAAGTTTTTATTCATTCTGCAAGATAGGTTTACTTCATAATGGTCTGCCTAGGACTGCCTTGCAAGCACAGTGATGCAGGCAAAGTTGCTTCCCTATGTTCAAACTCAACTTTTTAAACTTTGTACTACATTTATTTACATTATTTATATATCTCAATGAGGTCAAGATGGTCAACAACAAATTGAAATAGACACAATTAAAACCACTTCATAAGGGAGCAGCCATCTAGAGCTTAAAAGACATCCTAGAAAGGAAGTTCTCAGACATACTATTGAAGGTCATTTCAAAGGAAGGCTACTCTCCTGGAGGGTGTTCCAAAGTCTGGGAACAGCCGCTGACAAGGCCCATCCCTTTGTACTAAAATGCTGGAATATAGAGCAGGATCTCTGATGGTCATATCAACAGCTAGACAGGAGGAGATAGCTATTCAGATACTTTTTATGCCAAACAATAAAGGGCTCAAAAGTCACTACCAACACCTAGAAACATATTTGAAACTTAAGCAACTATTTCAGTGAAGGATTCATAGGTTCCCTACATGCATTTGAAAGTAAACAGCATGCTTGCAGCATTTTGGACCAGTTGTAGCTTCTGAGTACTTCTTAAGTACAGCCTTATGTACAGTGCATTACTATATTTAGAACACACCAATCTATCTACCTTCAGGAGATGATGGCTACGATACACAAAACTAACTGAAATTGACAGAAGCAACTGTTACATAACAGCACTGATGTTACCTGTCTGTCATGGGTTTGGAGGGAAAGTTCCATCCTATGGGGAGTGGAAGGCGGGACATCAGGAGGAGGGGCTGTACTGTATAAATATGTGATGCCTGTGTGGTGAAAGGGAGATGCTGAGACAGACTGTGAGACACTGGGTTGGGACGAAGCAGCAGCTGGGGAAGAAGAAGCTGTTGTGGGAGTCTGGGTGTCTGACAGGGTACTACTGTGTGTCAGAGTACCAGCCTGAAAGGTTCAGGGGTCTGTGGGTTAGCCAGAACTGATGGGTTCAGGGTCTGTGCTTTAAGTTAAAGGTTCTAGGTGAACCAAACTGTATGCCTGTGTGTGTGAGAATAAGCCACGTTACTTTATTTTATTCAACTGATTGTTTTATTTACCCTGTTTGTATTTAAAATAAACCTTATTCTTTTGTTGTTTAAAAATCCATCCCTGGTCTGGGTGACTTATTATAGGGAATGGTTGGTGGCAGCTTAGTAACTGTGTGATAGATCCCAGTAGGTCTGGGTTTGTCACATTGATTGGTGTCCAGCGTGTGGGATACGACTGGTCCAGTTGTCCAGCGGTCCAGCAAAGCCTTGGCAAGTGTGCCCAGAGCAAGGGGGGTCTAGTCAGGGACAGTCTGAGGCGCGTAGGTAATCTTCTAGGTGTACCTCACGGGGAGGTGCACTAGTAGAAGAACGTGCCAACTGGGGAGACTTAGATTAAGGTGCTCTGAGGCAGCCTGATTTTGGCGGGAAAACGCTGAGGCAAAACTGCGTAGCAACAGTGAGCTAGCTTGCCAGCTGAGAGGCCCAGCAGAGGGGGGTAGGCTCTGACTCGATACTGTTGCAAATTTAGTGCTGAAGAACAGCAGCAATCTCTAGGAGAGCTGGTTCTGAGGCAAGAAGGAAAAAAGTGGTCGTTTTATTTTGAGGCTTGACTTTTTAAAGCAGCCTGTTCTGAGGGGGGGTATGCCCTTGACTCGAAGCCAAGTAGCAGACATGAGTGAGGTGAAAGACCCCCAGATTGACCAAGGTTCTGAGGATGAATTTGGCTCAGTGCAAGGTGACAGCACAGGAGAGCAGGACCCAGAACTCAGAAAAATACTCCTAGCCCAACAGCATGAACTGAGGGTGAGGGAAATGGAGGAAAGATTAGAGAGAGAAAGAAGAGAGGAAAGGGAGAAACAGAGACAATTTGAATTGGCATTGGAGAGAGAGAAAATGGCGTTTGAATTAAGAAAACTGGAACTGATGAACCAGAACAATAATAATAATAGGGATTCTGAGGGAGGCCAATTGTCTAAGGCTGACCTGAAGAAATTCCCTGTGTACCACAAGGGAGATTGTCCTGAGGTGTTCTTTTCCTTAGTGGAAAGAGCGTTTGTGGACTTCTCAGTAAGGGAAACTGAGAAGATGACCATCATGCGGTCTTTAATCAGTGGTAGCCTGGCTGAGGTTTATGCCGAGATGCCTGAGGAATTGATGAAAGATTTTGCAGAGTTTAAAAAACTGGTGTTTGCCAGACATGGGATAAATGCAGAGCAGCTGAGACAAAGATTCAGGTCCCTCACCAAGAAACCAGAACAGACTTTTACCCAAGTGGGGGCCCAATTGGTGAGGCTGCTTGAGAAATGGCTATCGCAGGAGGGAATAGAGACCTATGAGCAGCTTAAAGACTTGATAGCCCTGGAACAGTTCTATTCAGTCCTGCAGGGGGAATTGAAATTCCAGGTGAGGGAAAGGAAACCGAAATCTGTGGCAGCAGCCGCAGAAATCGCGGATTTTATCTCCCAAATAAGAAAGCCCTTGGGTGAGGGGAAATCTGTAGGTAAACCCAAAGAAACCTACAGCAAGTACTCTCAGGGACCAGGGAAAAGCCAGCAAGGGGGAGGGGCCCATGGTGAAGGGAAGCCCTCAGGCATGAAACCAAGCCCTCAGAATTTGGAGGGAAAACCGAAACAAGAGGAGAGAGAATCCAAATACACTAGAAAATGTTATTTCTGTCAGGGAAAGGGTCATCTAATCTCAGAGTGTGAAAAATTAAAGCAGCTAAAAGGAATGGTGCCTCAGAATTCTAGTGGGACCAAGCCAAAAGCTGTGTTCTGTGTCCAGAAAGAGCAAGGCTCAGTGTCACAGAGGGAGCCTGTTGCCATGGCTACTCAGTCTGGGACAGCTGCCTCTGCTGATCAGGCTGAGGAAAATGGTCCTCTTCTGGAGGTAAAGCGCTGCTTGCTGATAAAAACAGATTCTCAGTTGTTTGAGACAGCCGGGGTGGACGTAGGAATACTTGACCGTCAGTATAGGGGGCTGCGGGACACTTGTTCCCAGGTAACCCTGTGCCATCCCGATATCATTCCCCGGGAGTTTATAATCCCAAATGAGAGCATAAAGGTAGCAGGTATTGAGGGGCAGGTAATCTCTCTGCCAGTAGCAGAGGTACCTGTCAACTTTCAAGGCTGGAGGGGAGATTGGCGGATAGCGATTTCATCTACTCTGCCAGCAGCCGTGCTCGTGGGAAATGACCTGGCTGAACATGTGAAAAGGGTGCTAGTGATTACACGCTCACAAGCCACCACGGGGACAGTTCAGGGGGGTAATGATGAGCCAGAGACGGAAGCAGAGGGGAGTTCAGAAGCTGTGGTGAAAACCTTAACCACAGACAGCAGATTTGGACAGGAGCAGAAGGCAGACGCCACTCTCAAAAAGTGTTTTGAACAGGTGACTGACGCCCAGCTAACACCTGAAACCCCAGTGAGATTTCTGGAGAAAAAGGGGATTTTATATAGAGGAACCCTGAGGAATATCTCAAAAGGGGGAGATGGGATCAGAAGTCAGCTGGTGGTACCTGAAAAGTATCGCCCCATGATCTTACAAAGGGGGCACTCTGACATGTTTGCTGCACACTTAGGGGTGAAAGGGCCCCTTGATTTGATAAAACAAAATTGGGAGCAGATCACCCAGGATGACCCACAAGACGTTGTGACTTACATAGACACCTTGATGAATGACCTAAAGCGAAATCTAGAGCTGGCAGCAGAAAACCTGCAAGCGCAGAAGGTCAAACAGAAAACATGGTATGACCGCAAAGCTAGAGAGAGGCACTTTGACCCAGGGGAGGAAGTGCTTTGGCTTAGGCCCTGCAGAGAGAACAAACTGCAGCTCAAATGGGCAGGACCATATAGGGTCATTTCCAAGATGTCAGACCTGAACTACCTAATAGAGCAGGAGGAGAACCAAGCGAGGAGGGTGGTTCATGTGAATGCCCTAAAACCCTACTACAGAGGGGAACAGAGGGTTTTATTCGCGATAAAAGCAGCTGAGAGTGAGGAAGCTGAATTACCCTTCTGGGAGGGTAGAGGGGAAGTAAAATACAACCCAGAGGAGGTAAAGATCAGTCCTGCACTCACCCAAGACCAGCAGCAAGAACTAAAAATGCTGCTTAGTAAATATCAACAGGTGTTTTCCAACAAGCCGGGGATAGTGAAGGGAGTGATGCATCGGATCCACACAGGGGATGCACCCCCGCAGGCAGTATCCCCATACCGAGTAACGGGACCCTATAGGGACAAGGTGCGGAAGGAGCTGGACGAGATGCTGAGAGAGAACATAATCGTCCCCTCTTCTAGTCCTTGGTCCTCTCCGATAGTCCTTGTGGACAAGCCTGATGGGAGCATTAGGTTTTGTGTTGATTACAGGAAATTAAACCGTGTAACCACTCCTGATGCCTACCCAATGCCCAGGCTAGACAACCTGATTGAAACCATAGGGGGTTGTCGGTTCATCTCATCATTGGACCTGGTAAAGGGATATTGGCAATTAAGAATTGATCCCAGGGATCAAGAAAAGACTGCCTTTTGCAGCCCTTTTGGTCTCTATGAGTTTCGAGTCCTGAGCTTTGGTCTCAGAAATGCACCAGCCACATTCCAAAGGCTGATGGACCAGACCTTGGCAGGGCTCAGTGACTTTACAGTGGCCTACATTGACGACATAGGGATCTTCAGTAATACCTGGGAAGATCACCTGATACACCTGGAGTTAGTGCTGCAGAGGTTAAGTGCAGCAGGGCTAACAGTAAAGGCCAGCAAGTGTCAGCTGGGTAGCCCAGAAATAAAATACTTGGGTCACATGGTAGGGGGAGGAATGATAAAACCCCTGGAGGCCAAAATAGAAGCTGTTCGTGATTGGCCTAGACCCAACACCAAGAAAAAAGTCAAATCATTTCTTGGGTTGGTGGGCTACTACAGAAAGTTCATCCCGAGGTTTAGCGAGATTGCGGCTCCGCTGACCGATCTGACGAGGAAGAAGGCTGATGACCGCATCCCGTGGACCAGCGACTGTGAGGCGGCGTTCCAGAGGTTGAAGGAGGCGCTAATCAACCATCCAGTCCTGCGTGCTCCAGACTTCGACCGGGAGTTCATCATCTACACCGATGCGTCTAACAGCGGGGTAGGAGCAGTTCTGTGCCAAGAGGATGAGAATGGTGACCAGCATCCAGTGTCCTACCTGAGTAGGAAACTTCAAAAAGGTGAGAGACATTTGGCAACCGTGGAGAAGGAGTGTTTGGCCATAGTCTACGCGATCCAGAAGGCCAAGCCTTACATCTGGGGAAGACATTTTGTTCTGTGTACTGACCATTCACCATTGCAATGGTTAAAGACAATGAAAACCCACAATAGCAAACTTATGAGGTGGGCTTTGAACTTACAGGACTATGACTTTGAAGTGAAGGTGGTCAGAGGGTCAGTGAACTGTGTTGCTGACGCCTTATCAAGAAGACCTGAAGAGTGAAGACGGCGAAAGAACATGGACTATGTGTATATAATGATGACAAAAGGTTAAAATGTACCTGGTTTTAAATTGGTTTGTATTAATAAAGGTAAATTGATGTACTGTATATGGTAAAATGTTTAACTTAGAATGTAAGTAAGTATAATATGGTAGGTATAATTGGTGTTGTGTGTTTTATACAGGTTGTTTTTTGGTGAAAAGCACCTTAGCTTTCCCCCTACAAAACAACTTATAAAGAGGGGAGGTGTTACATAACAGCACTGATGTTACCTGTCTGTCATGGGTTTGGAGGGAAAGTTCCATCCTATGGGGAGTGGAAGGCGGGACATCAGGAGGAGGGGCTGTACTGTATAAATATGTGATGCCTGTGTGGTGAAAGGGAGATGCTGAGACAGACTGTGAGACACTGGGTTGGGACGAAGCAGCAGCTGGGGAAGAAGAAGCTGTTGTGGGAGTCTGGGTGTCTGACAGGGTACTACTGTGTGTCAGAGTACCAGCCTGAAAGGTTCAGGGGTCTGTGGGTTAGCCAGAACTGATGGGTTCAGGGTCTGTGCTTTAAGTTAAAGGTTCTAGGTGAACCAAACTGTATGCTTGTGTGTGTGAGAATAAGCCACGTTACTTTATTTTATTCAACTGATTGTTTTATTTACCCTGTTTGTATTTAAAATAAACCTTATTCTTTTGTTGTTTAAAAATCCATCCCTGGTCTGGGTGACTTATTATAGGGAATGGTTGGTGGCAGCTTAGTAACTGTGTGATAGATCCCAGTAGGTCTGGGTTTGTCACAGCAACATGCTCTGTTACAAAGACTACCCAGCTGCTCTGGAACATCTGAGAGAGTAGGAAAGCAATCCTTGACAGTGTCTCAAAGAGAACGCCACCAAAGCGAAGCATAAGTAGTATTTTCCATTGTTTATTAATTTAATTTAAATACCACCCATCTGGCTTCAAAGGCCACTCTGGGCAGTTTACAGCAAAGTAAAACAATAATTGCTAGTTATAATTAAATAATTATATCAATGCAAGCATCAAAGTATAAAGAATAGTATGAACAACACCTACTGGTTTCTTGGATAAGCTAACAACAACAGATACACAAGAAGCACCAACACTTCTTAGTCACATGCACCTCCTCCCGAGCAGGAGGATGTTTCTTTCCCCTGCACTTACTTGGTCTCTGTCCTTCTTCAGTCGCTCCTCCAACTCCAAAGCCAACTGCAGAAGCCAGTGTTGTACCTACAAACAGAAATGTTATAAAGTTTGCTACTTTCATAGCAATTTGTTCAATATTCTGATAATAGGAACCAAAGCATGTCATGAACATTCAGAAGACATTTTTATCAGTGAAGGGCCAATATGAGTAAATCTAAAATAACACTGAAATTCCTAAATCTTCAGAAAAGTTGTTGTGAACCAATTCAAATTGAAAGCCACAAGATATTGGCTAAAATCCTGTTTACAGAGCTATGATACTATCAACGGTCGTGATTTTTTGGAAATAAAAATTTCTCAATCTCTTGCCTTAAGCTCCCATGGCATTCCTTTTGTTGTAGGAAAGCCATAGTGTGGAGATGGTATTTGGAATTGAAAAACAGATCCCCATTCTGTTGCCCCCAAACACCTTTCCTATGACAAGAGAGATCTCATCTTACCCTCACAACCTTTGGGGCGGGGAAAATCAGAAAGGTTTTATTTCCCCCTCCCAAAAAAACCTTACACAGCTGATGCCATCATCCATCTTATAGCAGCATAAGTTGCAGCAACAGGATTTCAACCATTATTACAAAACCCCTATATGTTGTCGGGATCTGCAAGATGAGAGGAAGTAGGGATCTTGCAGATGAAGCCTCAGGGCAGGGATCTTTCTTCTCAACCAGCAAGGAGAAAGGAAAAGACGGGACACTCGAGTGTGGTTTTCAGGATGGGATCCGGATGAATACAGAACAGCCTGCCGTGAGGCATCTGTTCAGTAGGAGTTCCCTCTCTCCTGATCCGGCCTCCCCTCAGTTTATTGTATCCCCTACCTTTGAACAAGTTAATCAATACAGAGGTAACTAATTTCTTGAATACACAACCAGAATAACCAGAGTGCTGGTAAATAGAGACAGCTAATTTCCTTGAATACAAAGGCATCAGTAAACACAGTGGTTGGTAAACAGACAGGCTGGTAAACAGGCACAGATACCATCCAAATACCCAGACAAGTTCCTGAATACACGAACACTTTAACTACATTATCCAGAGACAATAGACAGCAGGTTAATGATCATCCTTACTGGAAACTAGTGACTTGCAGTTTTAGCATGAGGCCTGCCATTGTCATAGATATACATTTGCTACTGCCACAGACATATACATTGTAACAGCATAACAGCATAAATTTTCCCCACATCCCAACCGTTTTTTATTTATTTTGTTGAAGACAATGGCTGTTGTCGACTCTTGAATCTTCTGAATCCAGGGGGCTCCGGTGCAGGTATAATAGCAGACAGTCTGGTTCATCTTCAGCAGAGGGTGGCATAGCATGTTCCAGGCCACTGGGAATTAGGGAAGCATTCCAATAGCCAACCCTGCTTCCTTGTTGCACTGAGAGCCAAAACTCTTTACAACCTTAAAACGTTGTTCTGATGGAATAAACCTGGAATCTTGGCAAGAGAATTAAATTTACACTGTAGATTAAAGAAAACACAATATTGGATAGCTAAAATTACAATTACAATAAGATACGCATAACGAGTACATAACAATTTTCAGAAAAACAAACATATTGATCACTAATTATTCAGATATATAAGCACAATATACTGCTAAGAGGCAAAAGCAAAAAATTTTAAGGTATACAGAACTTTTGCATAGAAATATGTGACACAGACAACTTCCCCACTGAAGACACACACACCATGAATTTCTTGTATGACACTTGACTGGAGAGATACATATAGAGCTTGGCAAAAGAACAGCAACTTATTTTGAGGGATGAGTAGTAAAGAATGGTGCTGGTATGCATCTGCCTGGCTCTGGGGCAAAGTTCTTAAACTGTACAACTGACTGAATTTAAAAGTTGCCTGCTAGTGCCCTTAAATTTCCCCTGGACTAAAAATATGTTTCTACAAGCATGTTAGATGGATTAGCATCACAGTGTACAAAATTGCCTACTGTGGGGCTTACTTGTAGGGAATAATATGCTTCTCTGTCTCAGGGATAAACAGACAAAGTTTTCATATTACATTAGAAAATAATTTTCAAGGAAAACTGTGACATGTAAAAGAATAAACATACAGTGTCTACAACAAAATTAGATTCATATTAGGAAAAACTCAAAGGCTAAAACTGCAGTTAATTCTGAGTATAAAACTAAGAATTGCTTCTCTAAAATTCAATACTTTAAGATCTGGCTAACAGAGGACACACATGTCATGCACTCTTATCCTACAGAAAGAAAAACAAACATTTTTGACAATTTACAGCATTTGGAACAAACATTTTCTCAGGGATGTGACACTGTTACTCCTGGAAGGCAGAGACAGGAATGCAGGCTTGTATGAAGTCCCATATGCTCACAGCAATGCTAGGTGTGATGTGATTTGTAGTTCTAAGAACATGGAACCTAGAGTGTGCAGGACATCATTTGGATCCTTACAAGTGGCTTGAGTGTAAACAATGCTTTCTCCAAATTGGAAGGTGATGGGGGAAAACTTTCTGGTTTGCCTCCTCCCACCCCAATATGCAGCATTAGTCTCTCTACTGTCCAGGTGGGAGGCATTCTTTGGTGATCTATATAATTGCCATGTCCGGCTGAGTAGGACTTTTCATTCAAACAGGATTAGCACATGGAAAAAGCAGTTCAAAACAAGCTTCATGTTGGTGTGTAACAGTTACCCCCCTTAGATTCTCTTCTTCCTCCCCTTCCTTATATGATGCATCTAATGCTTGTAAAACTGCTTTTGTACCCCCAGTCTATGATATCAAAGAAATCTGGGCCTGGGTCCCAATTCGCTGGGACATAATGCAACTTTGGCTGAACCGGCGGAGATACTGAGGTAGCTGCTGATTCTTTCAGACCAGCAAGGAAGGGAGTCAGGCATGCAGTTTGATTTGCTGATTGGAATGCGTTTATAGCTACTCCTGCTGCTTGAGTTAAAGCTGTTGTCGTGAAGCCTTGCTGAACAGCAGTAGAAAATGCAGCTCCTCCCATAAACATTAGAGGACCATCAGGGGATGCACCAGCATTAATTTTTGCTCGCTTAAATGCTAAATCCTGCCATTCTTGAAGGCAAGTAAGTCCTTCTGCTGGTGGAAAGGAATCTTTTGTCAAGGCCTTGCAGTCGTTAGAGACAAGCCATTGGACGGATGAGAAGTCTGGGAGAGCCTCTGTCTCTGTGTCTTTAAGACTGAGTTGCATTTTGCGAATGCCTTGAGATGGGGGCAGTTCAGATCCAACAGGAACTGCTATGGCAGATTCTTGCATGACAGCAGAAATTGCACAGCTAGTTTCTGGACATGTTTCTGTTGTCTCCATTGAAGGATGGATATCAATCTCAGTTGCCTGAGATGGCAATGTTTTCAATTCATCCTGGATTTTCCAGGAATTGTTCTCATGCTGCTCCAGGCAAGCCAAAGAGGCTGAAGGGAGCGGAGGCAGAATTTGAGGGAGTTGTTTGATTAGATTAGCCTCGAATTCTGGATCGAAAAAGATGTTACGTGTGTCTTGGAGGCAAGTACACACAACAAATTGTTCCTGAAGACTTGATAAAGAAGTTCCCATGTTGCTAAACGTGTAGGTGTCTTACTTGACAAATTCCACTCACCCGAGGGATCCTTGCGGATGATTGACGCGTCTTGGGGCCTGTGCCAGGCGAGATGAGTGCGAATTGTCGAAAGTTGACCTCAGTCCTACTCATCGGGATCCAGAGGATGCATGCGCGCGCTGTAGCCCTTCCATACCGGGCGTGATGAGTAGGTGGTCTTCGAGAATGGACCTCAGAGAGGTGAATTACCTCAGAGAGGGCACCACTTTGTCGGGATCTGCAAGATGAGAGGAAGTAGGGATCTTGCAGATGAAGCCTCAGGGCAGGGATCTTTCTTCTCAACCAGCAAGGAGAAAGGAAAAGACGGGACACTCGAGTGTGGTTTTCAGGATGGGATCCGGATGAATACAGAACAGCCTGCCGTGAGGCATCTGTTCAGTAGGAGTTCCCTCTCTCCTGATCCGGCCTCCCCTCAGTTTATTGTATCCCCTACCTTTGAACAAGTTAATCAATACAGAGGTAACTAATTTCTTGAATACACAACCAGAATAACCAGAGTGCTGGTAAATAGAGACAGCTAATTTCCTTGAATACAAAGGCATCAGTAAACACAGTGGTTGGTAAACAGACAGGCTGGTAAACAGGCACAGATACCATCCAAATACCCAGACAAGTTCCTGAATACACGAACACTTTAACTACATTATCCAGAGACAATAGACAGCAGGTTAATGATCATCCTTACTGGAAACTAGTGACTTGCAGTTTTAGCATGAGGCCTGCCATTGTCATAGATATACATTTGCTACTGCCACAGACATATACATTGTAACAGCATAACAGCATAAATTTTCCCCACAATATGGCAGAACATGTTACAGTACTGGATGCGGGAACAGAATGAAGATTTTACCACTACACAGTAAAGAGATAACAGCTCTTATTCGACACCACATCTTTATCGATTACAAGATGGTGTATGTTACTCCCGCAGATGACACTGTCCAAATCAGTTATTCAAAAACATCCTTAGAGAGGATTTCAAACCAAATGAATCTTAGCAGATTTATGGCAGAAAATGGAAATTGCAATATGCTAGCACTTTTCAGTCTTGTCTCTTATTCTTGCCCTCAGAACAGATTTCACTGTATTCTTTGTGAAATTTCCTACCTGTTTCTGAGTAACCAAGGCAGTTTTTCCTGGAAAATTCTTACTGCAGCCAATTGACTTCGGCAATTGCCTAGGTTTCACAGGCTCATGTTCAATCCCTCTGCACAAGTCGTACAACCAGGAGCTAAAAATTGCAAATAGAGACCTGTATTAAGTAAACAGTATGCCTATCCTAGAAACTCCTGGTCTATATATTTTGGAGAAATCTATAGTATTAGACAGTGGTATGTGAATCACTTTAGAACATAGAGAATACAAAGAATTCAGATTTTAAAATGCATACATGCAGGGCAAAGTGAGAACAGTCTTCGATAAACCCAGCTACGGTCCTATCTCGATGTTGGGGTGCTCACTGCCTTGGTGCATGCGCTTGTAATCTCAAGATTAGACCACTGTAATGCGCTCTACGTGGGGCTGCCTTTGAGGCTGTTGCGGAAACTCCAGGTGGTGCAGAATGCAGCAGCCAGACTACTTAGTGGAGTGAAAAAATACCAACAGATCTCACCTACTCTGGCCGCATTGCATTGGCTGCCCATTCAGTTCCGCATCGACTTCAAAGTGTTGATGCTTACGTACAAAGCCCTAAACGGTTTAGGGCCTTGATACTTGGCGCAACGCCTACTCCCACCAAGAACTACCCGTATCACTCAATCGAGTCAGGAGGTGAGGCCGAGGAGCCTGATGCTGAGGGCGGCCCGGAAGGAAAAAACAAGAAACCGGGCCTTCTCAGCAGTGGCTCCTCGCCTCTGGAACAACATACCTCCGGAGATTCGTGCGGCTCCCTCGCTGGGTATCTTTAAAAATCAACTAAAAACATGGATGTTTCCGCAGGCCTTCCCTCCAGTAAATTCCTGATGTTCTACTTCCCTCTCCTTTCCTACTGTTTGTTTTCCGTCTTGTTGGATTTTGTTTATTGTTCACTAAGGAATAATTTTATATTTATCTGCGTATTTTATGAGTATTTTATTCATGTTATAAGCCGCCTAGAGTGGTCATGAGTGACCAGATAGGCGGAATATTAAATAAACAAACAAACAAACAAATATAGATTCTTAATAATGGCACATTTGAATGGGAAGCATTATTATTTGTGTAAAATGACATCAAGTAGCAGTTAGCAAAGAGCCATGAGTTAATCCACAATTTAAAAAGAAAATAAAATGCCTTCAGGAAAAATTAATTCTACAATATCTACTTAACCCATGCAGAGGTTCTGCTTGATTCATGATAGATAGTCCATTATTTACAATTTGTCTGTCATATGAACATACACTATTTAGATATTTATGAAATTAACAAATCATCCAAGGTGACTTTTATGAAGCAATCCTTTTTGCCGGATACAATGCATATTTACTCAGAACTGACATTCACTCTGTTTAATGAAGGTTATTCCCAGGAAAAATATGCAAACATTTTAGGTTGGTACAGATACACCCAGAACTAAAGAGAGAGCTGGCAACTTCATATGCTACTTGAACACATGCATCTTACTTTTGCCATTTGGGAAGTAGAAAAAAAGAAACACCAAAAACAGTAACAAAAAGGGGTATTATTAGACAAAATAGTTTAACACAGCCACACAATTAAGGATTATAAGGTTATCAACACAAGTAAAACTTTACAACAACATTGGAACCCTTCAATAGTGTATGTTATTCTCTTATGCTTAGATTCTCTTACATAAAAACCTTCATAATTCACACTTCAACCAAGTAAAACCTTGTTTTAAAAAGCATTCTACTAATTCCAAAAACACAATATATTTCATAGGCCTCTAGTGCTCCCTTGAATTCCCAATGTTTCTTTTGGAAAAATAATTTTTTTGTCCTGATATTTTCTTTTTCTTCCCAAGCCTTTCCATCTTAATGGGAGACATTGACCTTTAATTGCTATGTCTCATGTTCTCATAAGAAATGGGACTTTCAGAACAGATGCAAACAGGATCGTTAGCAGCACGAGTGAGCACCAAAGGAGCAAAAACATATAAACTGATGAGAATTCTTATATGCCACATACCCAGTCTTATCTCCAAAGTGTGTCTGAAGCTGCAACTCAGTGAACTGGATCAGCTGTCCAACATACTCCACGCCCAAAAGTTCAGTGACAGAGGCACCTAACTTACCTCCTAGGTTGCGACTAAGGGAGATAAAGAAACAATTAATTGAAAAATGCAGAAGCATTCAGGCACTAATCTTATGTGCCTGCCAGCACGATGTACACAGAAGGATGCAGAATTTGGTTTTACAAATGAAGTAGTAAAACACACTGACAGAATGTACAATTTATGGAAAAACCTCATTTTTTCCCTACATTAGTACGTGCAGAAGAATTTCACTGGATTGTTCTACATAAAATGTGGAATCAGTATTGCAACACTGCTTATTAAGTTATTAATTAATTAAGAACTAAGTTGTGTTTGTAATCAGACCTGAAAATTTCAATCCAGTGCCTAAAATTCTGAAGTTAGCAGTGTAAAAATAGTCATTTTGTTCACATAAGCACATAGTAAGAACAGCTAAAAGTTTAATTCTGATTCCCCCAAATCTGAATTTGTTTAGATCTATTCTCAACTTCTACATATCCCACTAGAGACCTTTTAAATCCCCTTTGGTTACTGTTGCTGTATGCTGACAGCAAGCAAAGAATATACTCAAGTACACACATAACACCCAAGAAGTAAGATGCTAAAGAGAAACATAATTCTGAAATTCATAAATGTAGTGCATGGGTTTTATGAAGCAGTTCTGTTTTACATACATGTTTCCAATTGGCATCTTGCTAAAGAGCTGGGGGACAGAATCCTGCGACACCAAAGTCTGTCGATTAGGTTTGTTGAGGCCGCAGGCCAATTTTGCTAATACCTAGAATTAAAACAGTGGTCAATTTGCAAATCTTGGCTTTCCAACACATGTGCAGTATTAGAAAGTTGGGTTTATAAACTATGAAAACCTATAGAAAAGCAAGAATAAAGGGCAAGCAATGAAAAGTATCTGGCCATGATTCCAAACTTTCAAACATTAAAGACATTTATGATACCGAGAATACCTAGAAAGGCACTATTCAAAATGTATATGAAGCCAAACATTTGTCTTGCAATGTCACAAGGATGAAAGAACGCTCTCTTTCAGGTTTTGGTTAGTTCATCAAAGAAGAGTCATGTTCTATTAAGATTCTTAATCAAAAACTATGTTGTCTTATCATTGTCTTATCAGACACAAATTCCTCTTCCTTTTTCATTCTCTCTATACCAAGATATCTTGTTACATAATGCAACTGAAAATATCAAAATAATTGTGCTTATTCTTAATTTCTGGGATATACAATCCCCTTTCCCCAAACTGTGTTTAGATCACAATTGTTAATAACACCCAAACTTGTTTATTCTTTTATATCTCTTGTGACATGTCACAGAATTCATTTTTCCTACATATCTATCAAATATAGAGTGAACAAGAATGATACCCTGAGCAGTGCTGAGTTCAAAATAAACACATCTTACAAATACCTTGTTGTGAGAAATCCCAGCGGAACACCTAAATCCTGTGACAGATTCCACAGCTGCTCTCATTTCTTCCACAATCACAGCTCCCACTGTCAGCTGCACATCTGGATTGCTGGGATCTTCAAACGGCAACAACTCAAGCCACTGGTGCAAACCGTGCTGCCGCCACTCGTCTAAGAAGAACCACAAACCAATTCAAGAGTAAGCATTTAATCATCCCTCTAAGAAGAGTCGTGGCACAGCAGTGAGTCAAAAGAGATGTATATGTTATAGGCACCTGCTAAAAGAGAGGAGAGAAAAGAGAAGGAAAAAAAAGAAGAGAAGGAAAAAGAACCCAGAAGACTGCTTGTTTCTCAGTTCTGAATACAGCATCTCAGGATGTACACACAGAATGTCAGGGAATCTGCAGCACAGGCAACTATCCTACTGAGGTGAGGGGAAATAGTTTGGGATTTTTTAGTGTGAGGCCACAATTTAAGGGAACTAAAGAAGAAAGGAAAGATATCGAAATGAAGGAGAAGAAGAAAAGGGAAGGAAGGTGGAGAGGAGGAATACCTTTTTTTGGATGCACAGGTTAAGGTGGTGAAGGGTGAATGTGTCCATGAAGCTGAGAGCAATGCTGTCTGGAAACATTCAATATACATTCCAACCCTCAAGAAAGGAGATGCCAAGGAGAGCAGTAACTATAGGACCATTCCTTTAAGAGATATATATAAGAGGCACTCAAGATATTGCAAATACTCACTGGCTACTGAGAGCACCAAATAATTTCAGAAGATCATCAGTCTGTGCCTCATAGACTATAGCAAAGCCTTTGATTGTGTGGCTCATGAGAAACCATGGGTTGTTCTGAAAGAAACTAATGTACTTGATTGACCTGATGTGTAACTTGTAAGCTGACATGTTCTGTCAGGACAGAATATGGAGAGACAGAGTGGTTTCCTATAGGCTAAAATGGCAAACAAAGGTGCATTTAATCTCCTTATCTGTTCAATGCGTATGCAGAACATACCACTTGGAAAGCTGGACTAAATTCAGTTGGAGGAGTAGTGAAAATTGGAAGAAACATCAGTAATTTAAGATACGCAAATGACATCATCTTAATGGAAGAAAGCAGTAATTTAGTTAAAGTGAAAGAACATACCAAAGCAGGATTGCAGTTTAATATTAAATCATTACTACAGGAGTACCACACAACTTTAATGTTGACAATGAAAAAATAGAAATAGTGAAGGATTTTGTATATCTTGGTTCAATTATCAATCCAAATGGAGACTACAGCCTAGAAATCAGAAGAAGACTTGAGACTCAGAAGGGCAGCAATGAAGGAATTAGAAAAAATAATCAAGTGTAAAGATTTTGTCATTGGAGACAAAGACCATCCACACTCTTGTATTCCCAATCACTATGTATGGATGTGAAAGCGGAACAGTAAAGAAAACAGGAAAAATTATTTGTTTAAAAATATTGTGCTGGACGATAGCTTTGCAAATACCTTAGACTGCTAGAAAGACAAACAAGTTGATCCTAGAACAAATCAAGTCTGAATTATCTTTGGAGGCAAAAATGCTGAAACTGAGGCTGTCATACTCTGGGCACATTACAAGGAGGCAAAATTCACTGGAATATACAATAATACCGGAAAGGGTTGAGGCAGCAGGAAAATTAGATGACCAAATACAAGTTGGATTGATTTCCCAAAGGAAACCACAGCCTTGAGTTTACAAGAGTTGAGCTGAGCCGCTTGAGAACAATCTCGCCGATTCATAGCATTGCCGTAAGTCAGAGGTGACTTGACAGTATTAAACAACAACAAATTTACCCAAGCTCTCCAAGAAAATAGCAACTTTCTGTACCTTGTAACTATCTTTCTGTTTCTACTCTCTTATCTTCAGGTTGGAAAGCAGCTTTCTCTTTCTTGACAGCTACTGGGTTGAGGTCCAATTCATCTGGTTTCACAAGTTCTACTTGTGAGACCAAATTAATTCAGATGTTAAAAATAGAATTTCTGTTTCAATATTAATCAGTCTATCTGAGATGCCTGTTATAAGCTATGATTCAACTGACAGCAAAGTGCTCCCTTCTAAGGCAACAACTGTGATTTCTTACTATTTCCCCAATGACAGAATGAAAAATATCTCGTACACCTGGGATTTGTGAATTTCTTCCAATCTTGGCAGTGCTGTTCTATAAGCACAGACACTTTATAGACTAAATGCATCCAACACTCTTCAGAGAGTTCAAAGGTAAAGCAAGGACAAGTAGTAGAGCGGCATCTAGAAAGAGGCACAAACTGCCGGTTTGAGGGTTCATGACAGCTCATTTTTCATCTCAACAGATGTTTGGTACTTCCCAGTCTCACCTCTTCCAGACAGGGCAGGGAAGTTGGGGCGCTGCCTCCGAGTGGGTGCCTGCTGGAGGAGGCAGGGCTGGAAGCGCCAAACACCTGTTTGGATGAAAAACAACCCAACACAAACTTCCAAACCAGAAGTTTGTGCCCATCTCTAATAACATGTCTGAAGCTACACAGTACCTCTGTGGTCCGTATTTTCTTTCCCATCAAGGTTATTTGGGAATCCTTGGATAAAGGTCGTTACTAGCTGCTCTGCTGCAATGGACTGTCCCTTCATCTTCTGAAGCCTCTCATGCACAGCATTAGTTAAGTCCATGTAGGCCTCATCAATGCTGGCACGCTCAATTACAGCAAACCGAGACATCACTTCCATCACCTCCACGCTGGCTTCTCGGTACCTATACAGAAAGAGCACAAAATAATGCTGTAACAGTTTAGCTAATTTAACAGCCGGAATGCCCCTTACAACTGGCCCCAGTCAGCAGTCTGGCAGTAGCATTTTGAATCACTTGAAGTTTCTGACCTATTTGCAAAGGCAGTCCCACAGAGAGTGCATTACAGTAATCCAAGTGGGATGTAACTAAAGCACATGTCACTGCAGCCAAATTTGATATCTCAAGGAACAGACGCAGCTGGTACACCAGCTTTAACTGTGTAAATGCACTTCTGGTCAATACCAAAACTTGGTAATCGAGGCTCAGGGATGAGTCCAGCAGTACAACCAAACTCCAAATCTGAGTTTTCAAGGGAAGTATAACCCCATCCAGCAAAGTTTGGGTCTCTATTCTCTTATCAGCCTTCTGATCAACTAGGAGCACCTCTGTCTTGTCAAGACTAAGCTTCAACTGGTTTGGCTTCATCCAGCCCATTACTAACTCCAGTTTAGAACTGAGGCAGCTTTCTTGTAGTCTGATGGAAAGGAGAGCTAATAGTTGGGTATCCTCAGAATACTGACAGCAGTGCATTCCAAAACTCAGAACTAGAGATGAGCACAAAACACTTCATGCCAAATCATTGAAGTTGTTGATGGTGCACCACAGGTGTCACAGGTTCACTTTCCCCCACCCCTCCAGCCAGCTCCCCCACTGGCCTGCTGGTGCACACTGCTGCTTTCCTCCCCATTGCACAATCTTCCATTCTGACAGGAGCAAGGGCTTCCCTTCTCTGCCTCCTTCAGCAGCTGCCCACTCAGATGAGGTGAGGCAGGGATTCCTGCAGTGCTGTGACTCCCCCAGTGCCACCTTTTCAGATCACCCCCCTCCCCGAGAGGACCAAAGCCACTGTAAAACAGTGCCTCTAAGTCCCATCCCAGAAGGCTACATGCTTGATGGAATTGAAGGTCACTGAGATATTCAGCAGAAATAACAGGGATACATTCCCCCTGTACTGTTCCCAGCATAGTCATTCACCAAGGTGAAGTTGTCTTCATCCCATAACCCATCTGGAAGCCAGACAGAAATGGCTTTATGATAGAGCAGCATTGATTTAGCTTCCTTCCTAAATCTTTTTTATTCCAGAGTTTCACCATGAGCTAAGACAAGATACAACAATAAATACTATCTAAGAGAAGCTGCAAGTGATTGTAAATCAAAGGCTTACTTGGTGAGGTCTGCTTTGCCATGGGCCTCTGGCACTCGAGCTAACAGTAGATCAGGACATAGTTTCTTGGCATCAGTAGCCCACATATTCCTGGTAACTCCAAAAGCACGGGCTTCATAGCTCACAGCAATTATCCTGAATTGGATATGTAGGAAAATATCAGATGCTATGTGAAGAGTAAAAATAACAAAGACACACAACCTTCTGGACAGGTTTTTCCCATTTTAAATTAAGAACCAAATTTTATAACGTAGCAGATGGTATCCTGTTTAATATTTATGCATATAGAACACCAACCACAGAAGTTGCTTTAGTAGCCTTACAAGGTGTCATTGGTGTGGATGGTCATACACTACCGGCAGTATATCGGATTGCCATGGCAGCTTCTGCAGTTGGAACTCTGTATGGACATAAATACTAGATACGATGTAGGCTGCCATGTACTAGAACAAATAGCACATAAAAATATTTTCCAAGCAATTCACTTCATTTACGTCACAAAATTTTGGCCTTAATTTTATGAACCGCAACAAGCATTACACAATTCAGTGCTATAGAGGCATATGAAATATAGGTAAAATTAAAACAAATTAAAAAGTTAAAATATTAGACTATTTCTTTTTTACCAGAAGCAAGCTATTTCAATAGTGTTATCTTGGCCATTCGCTAGATCTTTTGTACACATGGTGGGACATAAACTGCATGCACATAAGTGACTGGATTTCTCCACAGTATGTTTACATGACAATAACAAAGCCCTGACAATAACAAATGATTACATGCCACCAAACTAATTCTGACTTATGGTAATCTGTTTCACGGCTTTCTAGGTACAGTGTATACAGAAACGGTTTACGGCTCCCTTCTTTTGGGGGGGGGGGGTCACCGCAGGCTGGCTTTTCTCCCTGGGGCACAATGGGCAAACTCCCCATCGCTGGCTCCCTTTAAGCAGACCCTCACCTCACGGAGCTATCCCGCTAGCTTCACACCACAACGCCACTACCTTGTTATCTCCTTAAAAGGTACAACTAATAAGCATGAGGGAAGGCCTATAATTAGAGAAACGGCCTCAGAAAAAGTGGGCTTGTTGTTTCTATCATAATAGGATCGAGTTCTTGGGCAGAAGGATCTCAGCAAAGGATCAAGACCCACGGTTGTGGGGGGGGGGACGAGACGGGGAGCTTTTCAGTCACTCGTCCCATCCCAGAGGGGGGCAGAACTCTCTACGGGCGTATGCGCCCCCACCTCAGTCTGCTACCTGCAAACACACACACACACACACCCTCTCTCTCTCTGCCCTAGAGACCCAGGAACGCACCCGCCGCCTTTCCACGTCTTGTACTGAACCACGGCGCACGGCTTGCCCCGCAGGCTGGGGTCCAGGCGCTGCTCCACCTGCACGTAGAAACAGTCCATGTCGACCAAGGCCACCACCCGCTCCCGCCCGCGAGACATCGCGGGCCCCGAGAGACTGACTAGTGGCCGAAAACAACCAGAGGGAGGCCGGCGCGGGAGGGAGAGGCCGCAAGCGCCGAAGGAAGCCGCAGAAGCCGGGGGCCTAAAGCCAGCTCGTCCCTAAAATCCCCGCCTTCCGGCCTCTCGGGACGAAAGGGTAGGCCACAACTCCCGGCATGCAACGGGGCACCCTCTGACTTTTAAGAGGCCGCCAGGCAAAAGAAGGCGTGCTTCGTAGCAAAGTCTCTTGGGACATGTAGTCCGGAAAGGGAAACAAACCGCCGGATTGAGCGAGAGAACAGGACTCCCCCATCCCCCCCCGTCGTCGAAGAATTTAAGGCAAACCTCTTTCGCCGCACTGACGGATTCATAGATATAGGGCAATGTAGACTGCCAATCCCTGCCTTCGTTGATATCCGTTTAGCGCTTTAGACTGGAATCCGGCAACCCTTTACTGCACTTACAATGACGCGTCATTGAACGCAGCTTGCAGAAAAGTAACCACGTCAGTGTGTCTAATTAAAAGTAAAAAAAAGAAAAAGAAAAAAGGCAGATTGATGTGACACTTTAAAGATCAGCATATGCATTCAACGTTTTCAATTCGTTGATTTCATTTGTAGAAGTTTGCTCAAACACACGAAAGTTTTTGAAAAACGAAAAAATAGTTTAGTCATATAGTGAGCTTTCCTGAATCAAAACTCACAATATTTTTGTCTTCTACTGCAGCTATTTTTCTCTCTCTTGCAATGCAACCTTATACATGTTTACTTGTTTGTAACTCACACCGAGTTCAATATGATTGTAAAACGGAAAGGAAGCAAAACATTGTGGCACTTTAAAGACTGGTTTCAATGTGAGCTTTCGCGGACCACAATCCACTTCTTCGGACACAACGAATCCTCAGATCTTATGGGTTACACAGCAATGATAAATGTAGCTAAATTGCTGGCCGGGGATTCCTGGAGCCGCTTTTCCCATCTCTGAAATGTTTGCCTCAACAACTCTTCCCAATTCAAAGTCAGACTTCTGCTGAACGGACACAGTCTTTCTTAATTTGCAGCTACAGATTTCTGAACTAGGATTCTTGATCCGATCCACGATGAACCCGAAGGACATGCAGATTTAAAATGAGTCTAGCTAATTCCCTGTTCACTTTTGCTTCTTCGAATAAAATTCCCCCGTCCAAATCCCGCACACAAAACACTCTTCCGGCGGCAATAACAATCATTCTCACTTAAAATTGTCCCTCTGCCGCCGCTCCCAGCCAAATCCACCGCAACAGTATTCAGCACACTTGCATCCCATTGGCATTCAGGTAATGAGTGAGGTTTTGTTTACGCTTTAACATTAGAATCAGTCTCATTTTCCACACGTCATGAGACCTGAATATTAAAAACAAAAAGCTACCACTCATTAGTCTTTCTTACTCCTTTAGTTTCTGGGTGGAGACAACGATGCCCACTTATTTATCCTTAACTTCACCCTCATTCACTACGGCAGCTCTCCCGCCCTCCCTGGAGAAAAACGTGTAGGAAAAAGACCCCAAATGTCTCTTTCAGCTCCTGGGATGGGCTCGTCTTTCTTTTTTAGCTCTATGTGTCTATCATAGACTTCCGGGGCCGCGGTGGGTCTATGGTACCTGTGGCCGGCATTCCGAAAGCCTGACCAAAGAGCACAAGGAGGGGGGGCACCTGGCCGTTGGAGCCTGCGCACTACGTTCTTTCGGCGGCTCTGCCCGGCTCGGGAGTCTTCCCTTCTTGCCCTGTGCCTGGTTGCCCCGGGCAACGGCACCTTTCCTCTTTCTTTTTTCCCCCCCACCCCCTCTCCCTCCCGAGTCCCCGCTTCTGGCGCCCCAACCCCCGCCCGTCTTTCATCATGTCTTGGGACCCCGTGAACACCCTCTGCGAGCAACTGGTGAAGGCGGTCACGGTGATGATGGACCCGGCCTCCACCCAGCGCTACCGTCTGGAGGCCTTAAAGGTGCCGCCGGGATGGGGAATGGCGGGGCTTTCCCAAGCCGATCTTTCCCGTGGGTTATGATCTGGAGGGAGCGGGAGTTGGGTTGGGTTGGCGGGAGCCCCTCCGGCCGGGCTCGAACCCGGAACACGTGGAAGGAGGGAAAGACACGTGGCCCGCAGCCTCCCTGTTGTTATCCCTGCTCTTTGAGAACTTCATCGCCTCTGCCCATAGCGGAGCAACACCGCCTCGGAGCCGTTTGTGAAAGAACAGACTTTCAGAAGCAGGTTCGGGGGTGGAGGGTGGAGGCCTTGGGCTGGCTGGATCCCGACCCCTCACCCCGTTCCACGTGCTTGCTGGTTGGCTCCATAGCAGAGTGATCCGTCCACGTGGCTGGCTTCCTGGCCTCGGTTGGGGAAAGAGGGGGGGATCGGGAGCCCAAAGCCACTAGCTCGGACCGCCCCTTGAGCATGATGCCCCCCCCTCTGCACGCAAAGCCTGGACTTATTTGTATGTTGTCCAGCACCCACCTGGTATGGCCACTAGCTCTGCTGGCTGCTGGGATTCTGGGAGTTATAGGCCAAAAAAGCAACTTTTCCAACCTCTTAGGGGACATTGAAGTTGGGGATAAGACAGATGCAACGGGAAAGCATAAGGCTTGCCGGGGCACCACCTCCTTGCCAGGCTCAGCTGCACAAAACAAAAAGATGTAGAGGTGGAAATAATTGTTACATGTCAGTGGCAGGTAAAGTTGGGCTTGATGAATTTCTGCGTAAATGCCTCTTCTGTTATATATGGAGGAGGGCCTTACCAGAAAGATGGGTGGCGGTGCAAACACAGATAATGTAAGAAATATTTATTTATTAGGTAAGGTATTTAGATTAGCAGATGAAGTGTTCCTGTTTCAGAAAGACATTGTTCTGGAGAGGTTTTGTCTTTTGTAGATGACATTAAACCAGAAAAGGAAACATATAGGAACCAGCCTACAATCAGCTGATGAGAAGGGACAAGGGAAAGGGAGTGAAGAGACCCAGTGGAACATGTATTTGCATACAATAAAGACAACAGTGAGGGAATCTTCGAAGATTAGAAATTTTTGAGGGAGACATTAAAGGAGTCTTTAATATAAGGTGTATAACAGTGTGAGACAATTTTGAATTCTGTTTTTCCTTGCCCTAATAAAATGTTTACACATCATATATTTGATTAAAAGGAATATTTTCTTCTTGTTTTCAGTTCTGTGAAGAGTTTAAAGAAAAGAGTCCAGTATGTGTTCCCTGTGGTTTGAAACTGGCAGAGAAAACCCAGATCGCTATTGTCAGGCACTTTGGTCTTCAGATCCTGGAACATGTGGTGAAGTAAGGAAGATGAACCACTGTAATTTTCAGACTACCTATCGTCTGTCACAATTGCTCCCTCTCATTACTATTAATTTTGTGGTTTATGGCAAAGGAAAGACATCTTGCCATTTCCATGAAAAGGAATCTCAAAGAAGGAACATATATAGCAGTTTTTTGTTAATGGAGTGATTTCTTGGTTGAATTATCTAGCCGTCATATCTCCCCTCTGTTGTCAGTAAACCTGGTGCTTTCTTATTCTTTTTGTGCGTGTAGTATTGACTCTCCCCAAGACTGTTCTTGCTTAGGCTACCAGCTTCTGGTTGATTAGGCCACTCGGTAATTATATGGCACAGACTGTTTTCAGAAGGGACTACATGTCCTCACCCCATGCGGAAGAGCCTTGTTGGATCAGACCAGAAATGATATCTCCTCAAGGGAATCACATGCCTATTAGAAGTCCATAAGTAGGCCACATTGCCCTTTCCCTGCTGACGCCACCCAGCATCTGGTTTATTGTAATAACATATAAACTTAGTACCTCTTTTAAACTATTTTGGTAGATAGCTGTTAATACAACTCTACTTCCTGAACTCATCTATACCCCTTTAAAATCTATCCAGGTTTATGAGTGACACTGTAAATTATGGTGTGAATGTATTCATAATATATTATATTAAAAAGAGTTTTTACTTTTGTGTGGTTTTAATTTATTGCTAATAAGCTGAGTTGAGTGATGCACATTGTAGTATTAGAGGAGCAGAAGAAACCACTCAGTTCATTTTTTGTTATAGCATCAATAATTTTAGAATTCTATATTGCGTTCCTTCATCTACTGCAGTCTTACAGTAGATATGAGAGTAAGGCTCACTGAACTCATTACTTGCAGTAGCAGTATCATCATGGTATATTTACTAGTGTAAAATCAAATTGATGGGTTTGTGTTTTGTTGGGTAGATTCCGATGGAATACTATGGCTCGGCTGGAGAAAGTCTATTTGAAGAACAATGTGATGGGGCTTATATCTAATGTGAGTTGAATTTCAGATTAAATTGCTACACTATTATTTAGTAGTAAAATGTTCTCCAGTGTCACCATTGTAAGGCAGACTTCACTTTAGTTCTGAATTGCAGCCTACCTGCTTTGTACAAAAATGTACAAAAATGCTCTACTGATTTCAATTTTCCTACCTATGTGATGGAGAAAAGCCCTCTATTCACCCAGTGAAAGGACAAGAAAAGACCTCTAATCACCCAGTGAAAGGACAAAAGCTATGCTTGTGATGTACATAAGGAAGGAATGGAGCTTGGGTCTTATCTCTGGGGCAGGTTTCAGTAATATTGCTATTATTTCTGTAGAAAAAAAGTGTATTATACTGTAGAGGGAAACTATGAAATTCAGACTTTTCTTAGGTTTGTTGATCTGTCTGGCTTGACATTTATTTTTAGTACCATAGTAGTTACAGTGGTGCCTCGCATAGCGACGATAATCGGTGCAGCAAAAATCGCTGCAAAGCGATTTCGTCACTATGTGATATTAAAAAGCCCATAGGAATGCATTGAAACCCCTTCAATGCGTTCCTATGGGCTTCAGACTCACCTTTAAGCGAAAATCCTCCATACGGCAGCCATTTTCGCTGCCCGGTAAGCGAGGAATCCGTCCCAGAAAACAGCGGGCGGCCATTTTTTTTAACCCGGCGGCCATTTTGGAACTGCCGATCAGCTGTTAAAAAATCATCGCTTTGCGATGATCGGTAAGCGAAACAGGGTACCGATCATCGCAAAGCGATTTTTCCCCATTTAAAACATTGCAATGCGATTGCAAAAGCGATCGCAAAAAGTTCACTGGTATGCGATTTCCTCGTTAAACGGGGCACCCATTAAGCAAGGCACCATTGTATTTAAGTTCCCTTGTAATGGCAGACCAGGATGGTGCTCTTACATTTAAAACATTGCAATGAGATCGCAAAAGCGATCGCAAAAAGTTCGCTGGTATGCGATTTCATCCTTAAACGGGGCACCCGTTAAGCGAGGCACCATTGTATTTAAGTTCCCTTGTGATGGCAGACCAGGATGGTGCTCTTACACAATTTCATTTGAAGGTGGAATTTGTCCTAATATGTCTCTGTGTTCAGCTTTGTAAGCGATGGAATCTGTACATCTAGTATCTTCCACAATGTAATTCTTCAGTTTTTCATTCACAGGGTACACAGAATATCTTAGAGGAAGAAAGTCACATTAAGGATGTTCTTTCTCGCATAGTAGTGGAGATGATCAAGCGTGAGTGGCCCCAGCACTGGCCTGATATGTTAAAGGAGCTGGATACACTTTCCAAACAAGGGGTATGACTTGCATCTTAAATTCAAGCTACAGCCTCTTTTCAGGACTTGTTTCCTTGGGAGGTATTTGTATCAAAGTATGCATATATCATATGTACAAACATTCTCCAAAGATTTCAGAGCTATTTCTGTGCTCATATTGTTTGTGTCTCTTCTTTGTTTTAATGATAGGAGACTCAGACAGAGTTGGTCATGTTTATACTTCTGCGCTTGGCAGAAGATGTGGTGACCTTCCAGACATTGCCAGCCCAACGAAGACGGGACATCCAGCAAACTCTCACACAGAACATGGATAAGGTCTTTAGCTTCTTGCTCAACACCTTGCAGCAGAATGTTAACAAATACAGACGTATGGTAAGAGTCTCCTTGTTTGTTTAATTAAGACTGTGTATCCCTAGGTTTTCAAGTCTGACAAGGATGTGACATCTCTTGCTACACTTTAGATTTTTGCTGGGAGAAAATGACTAATTTGAGGTTTTGCTCAGAAACACTTGAGGTTATATCATTCATTATCAGTAGTCTTTTGAGTTGTTGGTGAATCATTTAGCTGTAGAAGACACGCTGTTGATTTGCTGATGCCTCTGCATCAGTTTCTGGGGTCGACCAAAGCCTCTGTGAAGTCTCTTTTGTCTATGAAATAGACATGCTGTTACCTTCCTAAGGCATGGATACCCTAAATATTAATTATTCTAAAGGAGCAAAATGCAAAGTGTTCAAATCAAGTTCTCATTTGAAACATAGTTTCTAGGAGACAGAGAAAAAGGGAAACCCATGGACATGATAAATCTATAGGCAGAAAGGTAGACTGAACTGATTTTTTAAAAAATATGTATGAATAGATGCCTACGTTTGGAAGCACAAGTTTATTTCTAATTATAGATTCCTCCTAATTAATGAGATTGGTGTCCCAGAACCAAGGTGCTTTCTCCCACCAGTTTTCATATTGTTTTGAGGTATTTCTGTGGAACAATATTTGAAGATTGATGTTTCTGCAAGTAGCTTTGTGGAGGTTAGGTAACTGAGTTGATCTGTGTGAAAAGGTCCTTATGTCTATAATATATTGTGATCCAACTATGGAAATAATAGCATGTAAAGTTTTCAAGATAAACTCATAGGGAGACTCTTGTGGTTTATCCATAAAGAAGAGAACTGCTTGGTTTTATTATCTGGAGCTTAAGAACAAACCTGCATTTATAAAATAGTTTGATTGTATTGAATGGTGTGTTGTTAGGGATATACAGATAGGACTGCAAATTTGGGATATTATCATTCTAGCTTTATAAGATCTATTAGCAAGTATGTCACATCAGAGCATTGATCTAATTCAATAAAATATCTGCAGCAAACAAATAATTATTTCTGTTTTTAGGCAGTTATTAAAGACAGAGATTTCCATTGTATCTTGAATATTTGGGCACTGTGTTTAACATAGAATTTCAAGGCTTTTCATAACTGACCAAAAGAAAGAATTCTAGTGGATATTTTTTGGGGGGGTGACATATTTGATGTCTATGAAATATTTAATAAATTGAATTGTTGCTGGGACAGTCAAATCAAAAAACATGACTGGAATTGAAACACATCGTGACTTTGTTTTTGGAAACTAGGTGCTTTTAATACAGTATTTAATATTAAGAATGGGAGAACTTATTGTTATAGTCAGATGTATGACATACGTATTCATAAAATATGTTACCTGCATTAATAGAGAATTCCATGGGTTGGCTGTTTGAAATTTTGGATCATTTTATCTCTGAGAGAATCCTTTGGTGTTGTAGAAGAAAGATCTGTGACATTCAAAAGTTGTATATGTAAAATAGAGTCCTGGTCATATGTTGATTTCATCACACTCGTCCTTATTGTGCATCTTTCCAACTACATTTGTATTTTTTATGTGCTATAATTTTATGACACACTTCTGAAATATAGTGTGTCAAGTGCAGACCTAAGTTTTCTGTGTACTGTATACAGTGGTGCCTCGCTTTACGATTGCCCCGCATTACGACAAATTCGCTTTATGATGAACTTTTTGCGATCGCAAAACGATGGTCTAAATGGGGGAATTTCGCTTTGCGATGATCAGTTCCCTGCTTCGGGAACCGATTCTTTGCAAAACGACGTTTTTCTAACAGCTGATTGGCGGTTTCAAAGTGGTCGCCGGGTAATTAAAATGGCTCCCCGCTGTGTTTAGGGACAGATTCCTCGCTATACTGGCAGTGAAAATGGCCGCCGTATAGAGGATCTTCGCTGGACGGTGAGTTTTTACCCCATTGGAACACATTGAACGGGTTTCAGTGCGTTTTAATGGGGTTTTTTATTTCGCTTTACGATGTTTTCGCTTAACGGCGATTTTCCTGGAACGGATTATCGTCATTAAGCGAGGCACCACTGTATATGCAAACTTGTTCTGTCAGAGCTAACAGTTCTACTGTTTATACATTCCAGAATGGAGGAGGGGTGATATATATTTTGGCATGCTCTGTTAGCTCTGTATCTGATCATTCAAATACGCAATTTACCCTTTAAAACAAATACAGTTTATATCTATAAATTATGTATCTATTTAGTATAGTGAACCTGGGTGTATTTCATGGAAGAAACATTTATTGAAATATCCCGTGGCTATGTTGCCTATAATAAGCAGTGGACTGGAAGTAAATTGTGTGTAACCTGAAGTGCTGCTGAAGTGTCCACTCCAGTAGCTCATTCATTCTTTATTCTATGTTCCAGAAAATGGATGCATCTCAAGAACTAAAAGTAAGTAGATGAGAAGGTCAACAATCTATTCCATTACTTTTCTCTGCTGTCTGTTTTAGTCACTCATATATTTGATTTATTAGTTTCTTATAACAAATTGGACTGAAGATGACTTAAGTAAATGCTAACTACAAATCCAGTCCACACCATGTGTGTTATTCAACTAAATTTTTTAGTTGTTCCTTCAAGAGAAAACAGAATCCTGAGGAGCCTGTAAGCTAACAGCTGGGGCATCAAGCAGGGCTCCCTCAGCTCTGCTTTCTAAGCTTGGTCTTCTAAGAGGGACTGGAGCCACAGTAAAACAGTTCCTCCGTCCCATCCCATCTCAGAGAGAGAATCCAGAAGGATATAACGGTTGGTGGTCTTGAGAGCTGGTAGGAAATCCAAACAGGAACATACTCCCTCATCTAGTTCCTGATGTAGATTGTCCATCAAGACAATCAAAGTTGTCTCCAACCAAAAGGCAGGCCTGAAGCTGGTTTGAAGTGAATCTAAATAAGCTGTCTCAACCAGGAATTCCTGGAGCTGTGAAGCCACAACTTGGGTATTTTCAGAAGATTGCTCCAACTTTTTCTTCCATTTAGTGTCTCTTTCTGTAAGTGAAACAAGTTTCTCATAGAGTGGTTGCCTCAGAGCAAAAAAGGATAACATTTTAAGTTTATTTTTTAATCTTTCTATGCTTATATGCGCTACGATCAGTTGGCAGTAGTGCCAGATTATTACTGGTTATTGGTGACTGTGAAGCTAATAACAGGATCATTTGTTGTCTGATCTTTCAATCACTGTTTCTCCACAGGCACAAGCAAATTGTCGAGTAGGGATCGCAGCTCTCAATACTCTGGCTGGCTACATTGACTGGGTGGCTATGAGCCACATTACGGCAGATAACTGCAAGCTCCTAGAAATGCTGTGCTTGCTCTTGAATGAGCCAGAACTTCAAGTGGGAGCAGCAGAGTGCCTCCTGATTGTAGTCAGCAGGAAAGTGAGTGTCTCTTTGTCGCCTTTATGAATAGATTTCATGCATGACATTTCATGCATAAATATAGAACAGGACTGAGCACTGTAAGGCCATAAAGGATTTTCCTCTTCATCTCCATTCCTCTGGACTCTTCCTGTTTGGCAATTTATATAGGGGGTTGCTATTCAGGGAGAAGGATTTCTCTAGAGTGTGATAGTCTTGACTATCCTTTGCCTGCCCTTCAACGGCTGGATGACTCCCATTACTATAACTCTTGTCTGCTGTTCCGCATTGTCCTGTGTGATAGCACAACAGGTGGAGAAAAATGTGGAATGTAGAATTAATCATTAATATGGTTTGCATTTCCTGTATTAGCAACAGCTAATAAACTTGCAACTTCTGGTTGATGTTGCATGTATCATGACAAAGATTTAATTTTCTCTCTGTGTAGGGGAAGCTGGATGACCGCAAGCCCTTGATGGTTTTGTTTGGGGATGTTGCCATGCACTACATTCTTTCAGCTGCTCAGTGAGTATTACGCTCTGCTGCTGTGGGGACATTATGGCTTTTTAATGGAAACTACAGTAGTTCTTATGTTTTTTCACAAGCAACATGTGGGTCTTATGTTTCATAGCCCCTAGATAGACATTGTCATATGTTTGGCTCAAGGAATTTTTTTCACAAGAAATATCTTGGTCTTGTGATATTTAGGTCTTAGTTGACCATTGTTGTACTTTCTGGGTGGGCAGAGCTCAAGGCATACATCATAAAATAAACTTCACATCTAGGCATTCCTTTGCTTTAAAAAGTATGATAAACTCACTTTTTCAACTCTCTGAGACTTTATCTCTCCTTCATATCCTTGTTCTTATTAGGTAAAGCCAAATTTGGAAAATTTAATATTTTAGAAGTATTTATTGTAAACCCTTTTTAATACTTTGATTTATATGGAGCTTGAAGCTTTAGGCTTCTTTCAGTAGACTTGGAAGTATTCTATGATGACCTGTGTGTGAGAACAAGATCCTTTTCTCCTATTGTTCATGAAATCAGGAAGATTTTTCCAGTGGGGAGAGTATACTGTTATACGCCATTAAGTTGCTTTTAATTTATGATGATACTGGGAGTTAGTGAGCTCCAGAAAATCCTATTATTAACAGCCATTTGTCAGCCACTGAAGAAAACAGGGAAGGTTCAGAACTGCAACAGGCAGAACTTGACTAAATAAGGTTTCTTGCGGAATTCTGATGCTACTTTAATTGACAGATATTAAAGTCCTTTGCTTAGCTCCACCTACACAGCAGGACTTATATCCTCAACAGTGGCAGATTGCTGCCGAATAAAGGCTTCTTTACTTGATTCTGAGGCGTGTGTGTGGCTCATACAAAATGCTGCAAGGTCATTCATGCTCCAAAATTGTGAAAGGAAGATTTTAATCAGTGGTAGATTGACATAGAATAACTGAGTTGGAAAGGGCCTGTCCAACCCCCTGCTCAATGCAGGAATCCATATCAAAGCAGATCTGACAGATGGTTTTCAATTTTCTCTTGAATGCCTCCAGCGCTGGAGCCCTCACCACCTCCCAAGGTCATTGGTTCCATTGTCATACTGCTTTAACAGTTAGGAAACTTTTCCTGTTATAGAGCCTAAACCTGACTTCTGTATCTTGAGCCCATTATTACGTGTCCTGCATTCTGGGATGATCGAGAACAGATCCTGTCCCTCCTCGCTATGACTACCTGTATGGCAACATTCCTGTTGCATAGGCAGATTTCATCCTACAAGGTTTTTGAGCAGAGGGACTTAATTCACACTTATATTCATCCCTAACTACACTAAGATATGCATGAAGTTTTTAAAAATTCCTTTTCAGGACAGCAGATGGTGAAGGGCTAGTAGAGAAGCACTATGTTTTCTTGAAGAGACTTTGCCAAGTCTTATGCTCTTTGGGGAGCCAGCTGTGTGCATTGGTGGTGAGTTTTTCCATTACGAGGCATTCTTGCAACACTGTTTTTCAGAAGCTGTTATATAATTTTCATTCCCCAGGAGAGAGTGTTGTCTTTCACCATTAGCTGCATTCTAGTAAACCTGGAATAACATTCAAAAAAATCTTGATAGACTTGAACATTGGGCAGAACACAACAGAATGAAATTTAACTTGGATAGGTGTAAAGTTCTACACCTGGGGGGGGGAAACGTGTGCAGTTACTTGACTCATTAATACTATGAATAAGAAGGATCTTGAAATTGTTGTAGATCAAATGCTGAATATGAGCCCATAGTGTGATGTGGCTGCAAAAAAAGGTAAATGCAGGATGCATTAGCAGAAGTCTCCAAATTCCTTGAGGTACTGGTCCCCTGTTACTCAGCACTGGTTAGGCCTCAACTAGAGTTCTGTGTTCTGGATAATGACAAACGAGCAAATTCAGAGGAGGGCAGCAAGTATGATCAGGGGACTGGAAACCAAGCCCTATGAGGAAAATCTGAAAGAAACTGGCTATGCTTAGCCTTGAGAAAACAAAAGGGAGGAGAGATACGAGCAGCTTGGTGTTGGAACAGTGCTAGGTTCCAAATGTTCTTCACCTGCACTTTGCTTCCAACAGGGCGCTGATTCAGATGTGGAAATACCTGCCAACCTTGGAAAATATCTTGAGGCATTTCTAGCCTTCACAACTCACCCAAGTCAGGTAGGTAGGTAAGCTACCCTGAGTTCATAGATCACCCATATATATTGCAAGCCTGTGTGGTTAATGTAAGCACTCTGAATATTTTTTGAAGTTGTGTCACCTTGAGTTAAAGAGAGGTTTTCTTGGAGGCAGAATGGCAGTTAACTTAAACACTCCATACTGAGAATTGTGCTGGTTTGATTTGTTGGGGTAAGCAATGGTATTGTCTATAAAATGCATGTATGAATCTTTGTCCTTTCCTTCTCTAAAACTCTGGAAAGTGAAGTGGTGTGTACTTCTGTGCCATCCACCATTCATTAAAGTCTTGTTTGCAATGATAGCAAATGATATTGTCTCAATTGAACAGAAGTTTTCCTCACTTCTTGTTTTGACATATGTGCACTTGAAGTGTTCTTTTTTGGTTTCATTTGAGCTTTTGAGTATTTATCTATGCTTGTTGAGTGGTCACTGGGCCATCATTCTCATTTTGACTTCAGAATGTTTTGTTTGTTTTTTCTTATACAGATTCCTGGCTTAATAAATTGTTTCCTTTTTTTCTTCTTCTAGTTTTTACGCTCCTCAACTCAGATCACATGGGGAGCTCTTCTTCGACATGAAGTCCTGTCACGTGATCCTGTGTTGCTGGCTATTATCCCAAATTATTTGAGGGCATCTATGACAAATTTAGTGAAGGTATATTCCTGAGAGTCTTTTTGTTAACAACATGATAATATATCAGTATATAAAATACAACATGGTTTTCAGAGTCTGAGACAGAGAGATTTGAAAGACTGCCAGGAGAGTGATCACCTAAGCATTTATGTTGATTGTGGGTGATTTGGATTAGAGAGCAGGGGCCTGTCCAATCTGTGTAATACATGAGATTATGTGATCGACCTACTGTGTGTTGATTGCCCCTGTCATAGGCCCAAAGAAAAGCCTTCTATTTCTGTCAAAAGAATTGTTTTTCTTTCATAAACTGTAAGGAGACGCTCTTAAACATTTTGATTATTTTAATTTATTCTGCAAGTAAACATGAAGAAATCACTTTAAGACCATATTTTTATTCTAATGCATTTTAAAAGGCTCAAACAGCTTCAGTATTTTGTTGACCATATTTTACTGTGACGCTAGGGAGAAACCTGTGCAGAATTAGCATTTCTGGCTTCATTCTTGAGTGTCAGAATTTCTTCAGAGTAGGAAATAACATAATGTTTGGTGTTTTCCATCGCTTCATGTACTTTCTTTTTCCAGGTGGGTTTTCCTTCTAAAACAGACAGCCCCAGTTGTGAATATTCTCGCTTTGATTTTGACAGCGATGAAGACTTCAATTGCTTCTTCAATTGTAAGTTTAGTCTTCTTCCCATAAACCCCTCACTTTTGAGGTTAGCTTGACACTTTCTTTGAACTCTTTCATTTGAGTGGCATTAACAAAATCTTGGAATGGGCCAAAAGATGAGTTGGAGCTTGAAAAGTCCATCATGTGCCTCCTACCTAGCTAGTTTCATGGAGGGTAGGTCTGTCATCAGATATTAGCCATGGTAACTAAATGAAGCTGGTTCCAGCAACAGATTGTGAGAGTGCTACCAGGTCCACTCCCTTGCCTCTCATCCTGCATAAGACTGGTTGGCTGGGAGCCCGCAATATTTGTGCTACAGTGACCAGAAATGGTATTGGTATTGCATGCTGCCCAAATGGACATTTGCCAGGCATTGGGGTGGGAGCACAGAGAGCACAAAGGGAAGAGTGGGAGTGGGAAATATGAAAACTGGAAGAGCACAGATCCCTCAGGAGGAGCAGGTGGGTGGGGGAGATTGGAGTATACAGAGAAGATGTCGACACAGGAGGAGGGAACAACTGGATATTGAAGAAAGAAGAGATTGGAATGCAAGAAGTTTGTACCAGGAAATTAAAGCAGGAGGGTGGGGAAGGCTGTAACACTGAAGAAAAGAAGAGAGAGGCAGCATGAGGTGGGAGTATGGAAAGCTCTCACTTGACAAGAAGTGTCAAGAGGGGCGAGAGAAATACGAGTGCAGAACACCTGGAGAGGGAGGGATTGGACTCCAGTCCTGTCTGTGGAAGAGTCACCAGCCCTGGCCAAGAGACCCCTATATACAAGACCCCTGCATGTGCCAGTGGCCCCGAGGCAGGGGGAAGAGGCTTTATGAGTGAGATGCCCAACCCAGCATCAACAGGAGGGAAATAGTGGAGTGGAGAGGTTGTCACATGGGCAGAGGGCTGGCGGGGGGAGCAAAAGCTGGCTGGGGGGGCATTCAGATTCCCAGCAGGGAGAGACTACCAACTGATATCAGACAGGCCTCCAGTGGGCCCCAGGAAACATTCTGTAACATACTACCCACAGCGCTGTGGGATCATAAACTTAATTGGATACCTAGGTGAAGTGCCAACTTTGAACAGTGCTTAGGTGAAGGGAGGCCAGCATCCTACAGTGCTTATCCAGAAGAACAGCTGCCTCCCAGCAACACTTGCCTTGAAGGAATGCCATGTTTTAGTGCTACTTACTTGAGGGGAAGGCCAAGTGTGTGTGACATTTACAAGAGACAGGAGCACTCCCATATGTGAACAGAGGATCTGATCCTGCCAGGACATACAAGCGAGGTAGCTACAGTCCTATATAGAGCAACCATTCTCAATGGGGGCCAAATGACCCTCTGAAGGGCACTGGTATATTTGAAGGGGGCCACAGACTGGAAACAATTCTTCACATCCCACCTTGTAAGGTTAGTTATGCAATATATACAACCCTGATTCAGCCTATATTTCTTTCATATTATTTTTATGGCTGTAGCCAAAAAAGGCTGAGAATGGTTGCTATAGAGGCTTATCCTCTTGGCAGTAGGAAAATATCACCACCTTTCTGCCTGTCTCTTTGGTGTCTGAGGGGAGAGGATGCTAGGGAATGGGGTGGAGATAGTTCACAAATTAGCTTGGAGCAGCAAAACTATCCATTAGTTGTCAGTTGACCTGGCAAATCCAGTGTTCCAGAGCCTCTGTGCATGTTGGAGGGAACTTATGACATCCCTTTTCCTATAGAAGGGATAAAATGAATATCACATGATTGAAGGCAGGAGGGGGGAAAGGCTGTTACTTTCATGTCTTTCTTGTGGGTCTGTCTGGCCACATATGTTTGACTTGGTAGACTTCTAGTATAGTCCAGCAGTGAGTTTTTCTTTCTCCTCTATTAGTGATGTATTTCAGAAGCACAAATCCAATTTAATCCTTACCACAACTATATATCGTATTTAGTTGTGCTAACACATGCGTTAGAAAAAATACAAGAATTTTCAAAATGGTTCTTGGAGCTCATCTTTCACAACATTTGTATGGTAGCAGTAGGTTTTAGAAAAAAAATTCTATTGATCCAAAACAACAGTTTTTACAAAAGGCAGGCGGATGAATAAGCTGTAGGCATATGCAGTAGACAAAATACAAGAATTTAAGTATAATTTTTTTTCTGAACCTAGACTGTGCATGTGGGGTACCCTAATATGGGGGCTGTTTACTGACATTTGCAACAAGAGATTCCAGTTCACAATACAGCTGTTTCATTTCACTTTTCCTTTAATGGCTACCCCTATGCATGCACGTTTTCAGCTGGTGCTACTGTCCACAGCTGTTCTATCCATCTGCAAAGCAATACAGTAATTTTGTTCAAAATCTCCTAATAGCTTAATGGACAATCTTTGTGCAGGAGTCTTTCAGTTTTGTCTATAAATATATAGTCAAGTGTGAGAGAGGTGCTGTCTGTAGGTTAATTTTAGTATAATTTCTCCTATTTGTTGTGAAGTTGTTTTTAACGAGAGGAAACAGATGCATATCACTGAAGGTGTGTGAAGGTTGTACACAGATAAGACTTCCATTTGATTACTTGGTCATACCTGTGAGTCATTTGGGTATAAAATTACTCTATGGTGTAATTTGCCTGATTTTAAACACAGGATTCCAGACACGGGCTATCACACCTTGCCAGAGCTTTAACAAAAGTAATTATCTCATATTTTTCTAGCCATATGGGGTCTGCATCACTTATGACTTGGGTAAGAGTGTCTAAGACGTTTGGTGGTGCTGTCCGGCTAAAGGTTCCTTAAATGATAGGTGCTGTAGTCTTTCCAACCTTGATACTAGGTATGCTTGTCCCACCTTCATATCAGTGGTGGTCTTAGTGAAGTGATGGTAGGATTTTAAACCATGGTTTCTAAGAGTAGCAATGCATTTCAATGCACCTGTGATGTATTCTCTCAAATAATGCTTTGCTTAGTGCATTAAAAGAGTCACTTGATATGTAGAACAGTCTCCATAGAAGCCCAAGAGAACACATTTTCATTGTGGATTATCAACCTGGTTCACAATGTAATACATTATAATCTAAGACTAAGTAAAAAAAATTCCGTCTTTTTGCCAGCTATGTGATGTAAGACTCAGCAAGCCTGGAGATTTCCTTTTTATTTATAAACAAATATGCTTTATATTTGGGGTGTGTGTGTGTGTTATTTTGTTATTTTATTTTCCACAAGTGTGACTGGGATCATGTGAGACAGATATATTAATTTCATGTGATCTTTTTTACTGATGCTGTTCTGCCTATACTGGTTATTTCAGACTATGCTTTTAATCTGTGATTCATTCATTTGATTACTGGCCTATAGTTTTTCTTCCTGCACTGTTGTAAATATCTAAATATCTTAGTTACAAATGTCTGAGGGTGGTATTAGTGATTTCTTTTCTTGTGTTATGGGACCAGCAGGGAACTTGCAACAGGCCAGAAATCCACTTTTTAAAAGTTCAGAATGGCAAGATTTTTTCCTAAATGTCTCAAATACCTGATAAGTTGCTGAAACTGGAACACTAAACAGTTGCCACCTAGATATCTCTTGCGCCACCCTTTGTGTGGACTGATTGAGCAGGAGCAATACATATTTCCAGATTTGGGATAATATTCTGGGATGAATCCTTTGTTTTTTTCCGAGCCAGCCCATTTGTGTCTAATTTTCTTGGCAGCTTTCCGAGCACAACAGGGAGAAGTCATAAGGATGGCATGCCGACTGGATCCTCGAACAGGCTTCCAGATGGCTGGGGAATGGCTGAAATACCAGCTGTCCACCCCTGTCGAGACTGGACCCATGAACTGTAAGTTACCTTAAAAACTTAATGATGATCAATCAAGATTATTAGCTGAACATTCCCATAAAATAAAACCATTCACTTTACAAATGTAAAATATCTGTAAAATACGTAACGTTGTTCATGCTATAAAATTTTTAAAGAATTTTACTGGGAAAGTCTTCGATGTGGGAAAATAAATTCTGTGCAAGGGAGGCCTTACAGTAGTAATATCTCAGTATTTTCTTTTAATTCCTCTTTACAGCTAAAACCAATGAAGGCCACTGCTCCATCTTTTCCCCTTCCTTTGTACAATGGGACGCTATGACTTTTTTCTTGGAGAGCATCATTAGCCCAATGTTCCGGACCCTGGATAAAGAAGTATGCAGTCCAAACCTGTTGTTTTTTTCTGCCTTTGTTGGTTTGTTGTGACAGCATTACCTCATGAAAACCTAACACCCAGTCTCCACACTAACAGTGTGTGTGTGTGTGTGTGTATATACACACACAGTGGTGCCTCGCTTAACGAGCGCACCGTACAATGACGAAATCACATAGCGATCCCTTTTTTGGGATCGCTAATACGATTGCTCAATGTTTTTTTGATAGGGCAAAATTCGCTTTGCGAAGATCGGTAAGCGTTTCGCTTACCGATCTTCGCAAAACGAAGCCCGACGATCAGCTGTTCGGTGGCCAAAATGGCCGCCGGAAGCCAGGAAATGGCCCAAAATGGCCGCGCGCAGCGTTTTCGCGCCCTCATTAAGCGAGGGAAGGGCACGAAAATGGCTGCCGGCCATTAAGAAGCATCGCTGAACAGTGAGTATTCGGCCTATTTGGAATTCCCTGCCCCTTTCAACGATGCTTCAGCATAGCGAAGGTTAATCCGGAACGGATTAACCTCGCTATGCGAGGCACCACTCTGTGTGTGTGTGTGTGTGTGTGTGTGAGAGAGAGAGAGAGAGAGAGAGAGAGAGAGAGAGAGAAATTTATTTATTTATTTATTTATTTATTGGACTTATATGCCGCCCCATAGCGCTACAAGCACTCTCCGGGCGGTTTACAATTTAATTATACAGGCTACACATTGCCCCCCCAGCAAGCTGGGTACTCATTTTACCGACCTCGGAAGGATGGAAGGCTGAGTCAACCTTGAGCCAGCTACCTGGGATTTGAACCCCAGGTCGTGAGCACAGTTTTAGCTGCAGTACAGCTAAATGTTTCCCAATGTTATAATGTTTCCCAATTAGAAATACTAGTTTGAAGAAAGATTCTGAGTCTTGTAAAGAAATTCAAGAAAAATACAGCCATATAGTGTTTGTTGTTCCATTACTACTCTTAGAAAACCTCAAGTATTTCAGATAATAAACATCCAATTCTTAAATTACTTTTGCTACAGGGATGAAATTACAAAGTCTCTCCCCCCCATGTCTTGGGGTCCTTCATATGTTGGAGGGCAATTAAACTTAAGGATGGGTAGTTCTGCAAGAGCAACTACGCAACTAGGATTACACATGAATTGGGCTTTATCTACAATCAAGTTTGTAGGATTTTTTTTCCAGGAATGGTTTTCCCTGAATACAGTGGAAAATTGAATCTGTTGCAATCATTAGGTTTAGCACTTAATAGCTCAGGAAGAAAAGTGGGACAAAATGCACAAGCAGGAATATATGTTGACATTTTCATATTCAGCCATCATAGTATTGCTGTTTTGTGCTTGTAATTTTGTTATGTTTTAGTGAAGTCATTCTTCTCATAATCACCCACTCGCCTGCCCACTGTCCAGAAGGTATTGAGATGCCATGGAATTAGATAATGTATTGGAATTTGCATATATCAGTCTTTCATTAGGAATGCTGAATTCATGGTATTCAGTAGTTGTTGTGACAGTGAATGCTGAATAATAGGCTAAATTAGTTGGAAAGTCCCAGTAGTTGTGTTGACACTGCTAAATGCTTTGCACAGTCAGGAGATTAAACGCTGTCCAGAAAGACAAACAACAAAGTCTCTTTTACCATGAGCTAAGCATCCAGTACTGCAAACTTTCCTATTGGATTACTTAAGTCATTTCAGCTCTCACCTGTTTATTGAAATACCCCATCTTAAACTGTCTGTATTGTTTTCTGACAAATAATATCTCTTGTGTAAACATGTTAAGAGGCGAAAATGACATTTCTGCAAGTTTGCTAGTTACCAGCCAAGGGTACAGGCAAATAGTCTTATTTGTCTCCCTGAGGAAGCAGGATTGGTATTTTACAAAGCAGAACTGCACTTACAGTTGTTTTCTTATTCTAGGACATCCCTGTGTCTGAGGGGATCGAATTGCTGCAGCTTGTCCTCAGCTATGAAACCAAGGATCCCCTCATCCTATCCTGTGTCCTTTCAAATGTCTCTGCACTATTTCCATTTGTTACATATCGGCCTGAATACTTGCCAGAAGTTCTTTCCAAGGTAAGCAGTTCTGTACTGTTCTCCTTGATAGATTCAGGCTCTCAGGAATGATGTCACACAGATTCTTGACCATGGGCTTTTCATAGAGTAGAAAGTTGTGTGAAAGAGAAGCTCTGGGATGACCAGAGACATCCTAATTATGCTGCCAGGACCACATGCTCTGGGCAGAGCCATCTCACCTGGGACTTGATGTTGGTCTTTTGAAACCAGTTCTCACTCTAGAGATGATTCTGAATCCAGCATTACATCCTGAAGGACAAGTAATGGTTGTGATCAGTTGGACCTGTACATATTTTGTGCATGTTACAACCCTTCTTAAAACAGAAAGATATTACTAACCCTCAACCCCATTTTGGAACTTGTCAGATTGACTACTGTGCTGTAGACTGTACTTGAAGACCACTTAAAAGTATACGCTTCTGACACTGAAGGTTGTAGGGAGGGAAGCTGTTACAGCGTAATCAATTTCGCAGTGGTTTCAGTCCTCATGTGTCTCTCCCTATATGCTTCTCTGTTCTGCCAGGGTAAATGGATTACAAAAGCTCACACTGAAATGAATTTGTTAGTCTTAAAGGTACCATGGGGTAAATTGCTACTCCTGGAAAGCTCCAGGGATAGCGGTTCTCTTACAAAATAAACAAGTGCCCAGTGCTTTTTCATCCCCTTCCCTCCAAAACCATAATTGGGAAGCCCAAAGTAGTCTTCTGCCTACTCTGATTTCAAGTTGGTTTTTTTTAAGGGCCTATAGCATGTCTAAGGAATTGATAAATGGCCTGTACTCACTCCATAAAATTATTTACCTTTGTTTTATAATAATAATCATGTTCTGTCAAGTCAATTCTGACTTATGGTGACCCTTTGCAGAGATAGCTAGGTAGAAACTACTCAAGAGGTTTAGCATTGCCTTATTCTGGGGCAGTGCTAACACTGCAGCTTGCCCATGGCTACACAGACTGGTTCTTCTTGCAAATGGCACAGTGGGGAATTGAACTCCCAAGCTCTGGTTCCACAGCCAGATATCTAAACCACTGAACTATCTGTCCAATCTTAATCTTAGAACTGCAGAGGTGGAAGTTACGCTATGAATCTTTGAATCACACTCTTTTCAGGGAGGCATAGTGGGGAATCAAACTTCCAGTCTCCGGCTGTGCAGCCAGATACCTAAATCACTGAGCTATTAAGCAGTTTATTACCTTTGCTCTACAGATGCAGAATTATGTAGAGGATATACCATGTCCTGAGATCTTACAGTTGCAGTGACAAATATGAACATGTGTGGACAATTTGAATTAAATACTTAGTACTAGAAGATACCTGAATGAGGGTTTTGGTATTAAGAGCCTGAAATATGATCCATACGGAATTCTGTACTGCAGCTTGTCCATTTTCATGCTCAACGATCTATAAATTCTAAAAGCAGAGGAAATGGTAGAATTCCGTTGAACATGTTTACATAGAGAAGCAATGTAAGGTCTGAACCCTTGTCAGAACCCTTGTTTGCTGAAGTCTTGTGTTAAAAACAGAAATACATTGCCTGATAGAATTTCTAGTGGTTCAGCTATTAATTTTTGGGTGATTTTTATAGAGTGCATAACAAAGAACGACACACTGAAGAGTGACTTCTGCTCTTGTTCCCTAGCTTTTTGCCTCTGTTACCTTTGAAGTTGTAGAAGAAAGTAAGGTAAGTTCATTTCAGCTATACAATACTAAAATGTATAGGGGACGGTTCCCAATGTAACTACATAAGAAAGTAGTATCTCACATGATTAAACTAACATTGCTTTGATTCTGAAATGAGGCCAAGCAACTTGGTAGCCAGGTCTGGCTATATTACTGTAGCTGTGGAGTTAGTTTAGACTAGAAGTGAGCATAGTAAAACACTTCATGAATTGCAGTTCCTGCATTAGGCCTCTGTCAAAACAGATTTCAGTACTTCTAATGCATGTTTTTCTGTATTTGCCTCTAGATGCACAGTGTAGCTATTTACATCTGGTTATGTGTTCATAATACAGTCTATTAGAGCATGTAAACTGCACTAGAAGAGTTTATAATAATAAAAAGACTTATCATTTCATGAAGCAGGTGCTAGTAGAAACACTGTACAGTGGTGCCTCACACAACGATGTTAATTGGTTCCAAAAAAATTAACGTTGTGTGAAACATCATTCTGTGAAACACCATTTCCCATAGGAATGCATTGAAAACCGGTTAATCCGTTCCAATTGGAACAGATTGCCGTCTTTAAGTGAAAAAAACCCATAGGAAACATTGTTGAGTGAAACAATGTTTCCTCCATTGGAATGTATTGAAGCCGACTCAATACATTTCAATGGCTTTGCGAAGTCCTTTTTCGCTCCTGTAAAAGTGCCTTACAGTGTTTGGAACAGGTTTTAAATGCTTGCAATCATTAGCCCACCTCCTGAACCCTATGCAAACTTAATTTGATGTTGTTCTGAGTCGTCCTTAATTTTTAGTGATTTTTTGAATTTTCTCTCATTGGAATGTATTGAACTTTCCGTCCAATGCATTCCAATGAGAGAAAATTCAAAAATTCACAAAAAATTAAGGACGACTCAGAACAACACCAAATTAAGTTTGCATAGGGTTCAGGAGGTGGGCTAACGATTGCAAGCATTTAAAACCTGTTCCAAACATTGTAAGGCACTTTTAAATGAGCGAAAAGGGACATCGGAAAAGACTTCAAGAGCACTGAAGCCGGCTTCAGTGCTTTTGAAGCTCTTCCGTTTTTGCTCATTTTTAAGGGTCTTACAATGTTTGGAACAGGTTTTAAATGCTTGCAATCGTTAGCCCACCTCCTGAACCCTATGCAAACTTAATTTGATGTTGTTCTGAGTCGTCCTTAATTTTTAGTGATTTTTTGAATTTTCTCTCATTGGAATGTATTGAACTTTCCGTCCAATGCATTCCAATGAGAGAAAATTCAAAAATTCACAAAAAATTAAGGACGACTCAGAACAACACCAAATTAAGTTTGCATAGGGTTCAGGAGGTGGGCTAACGATTGCAAGCATTTAAAACCTGTTCCAAACATTGTAAGACCCTTAAAAATGAGCAAAAACGGAAGAGCTTCAAAAGCACTGAAGCCGGCTTCAGTGCTCTTGAAGTCTTTTCCGATGTCCCTTTTCGCTCATTTAAAAGTGCCTTACAATGTTTGGAACAGGTTTTAAATGCTTGCAATCGTTAGCCCACCTCCTGAACCCTATGCAAACTTAATTTGGTGTTGTTCTGAGTCGTCCTTAATTTTTGGTGATTTTTTGTTTTCCCTATTTAAATGCATTGAACTGTCCATTCAATTGATTTAAATGGGGAAAATAAAAAAATCACCAAAAATTAATGAAGACTCAGAACAAAACCAAATTAAGTTTGCACATGTTTCACAAGGTGCACTATGGAATCCAAGCATTTAAAACAGGTTTCAAACATTTTAAGACACTTTTAAATGAGCAAAAAGGGACATCGTTAAGTGAAATTCCCCCATAGAGAACATCGTTAAACGATGGGGGAAATTCCTCAAAAAAACCCATCGCTGTGTGAATTCATCGTTGTATGAAGCAATCGTTGTGCGAGGCACCACTGTATTTGGAATCCTGTTGGTGTTCCTGTAAAGTATGGGTGACCATCAATTAGCCATGGCAGCGTACATGTACTTGGAACATCGATAGGATTCTGGCCTGCATTTGTTATTGAATGCAGGATTCAATTTCCTATGAATATCAGTGTCCTTTTTTAAAGCATGTCTTCAGCACAATCCAGAGTAAGTTGTTACACAATGTGGCTATGTAGATATGTTTTATAATCTCAGACATTTGGTGAGGCAGGATTAACAAATTGCTAGAGATCATAGGAAAGGGTTAAATACTCTGTCAATATTCCCTCTAATTCTCAGGAGTGCTGTATGGCAGCTCTGCCCCCTGCAGGTGGGATTCCTGTCACAACCGGAAGCCAGTTGGCCAAGACACTAAATTGGCTGCATGTGCCTGATGAAGCGCTGTGTGCTTGCTTGTCCACATGCCTTGGAGGGAATATTATACCCTGACGTTCTTTGTTCCTTCCTGTTACTAGCAAAAGCAGAATACAGATGTATTTCTGTTCCATCTTGACCTAAAGTCATCAGATGTCTGCTGTTATTAAAGGTTTGGGTAGCAGGTTTCATAGAAATAAATCTATCTCATTGGGACTCTCTAGGGTTCCTTGCCATGGACATTTGAAGGATTACCATTTTTAAGTGGGCTTTTGAGCTTTCCGGCTGTGACAGTAATGGGGGCAGGGGGCCTTCAGTGTTTATGAGGGTAGACAGCATGCTGAGACATTCTGAGGGAGAATAGACACTCCTGGAAACCTCCAAGAGCACCAGTTCTCTTTTGAAACAAAAGAAGGGACATTCTGAGTATGTTGTTGTTTTCAAAAACAGAAGTGTATTTCTGTTCACTTTCAGTTTTGAAAAAACGTGGGGAGAACGTTTGAAAAAACGTTTTGGAGGCATAAGGCAGATCCCCACAGGGTTGGAGTTGGCCCCTGGACCTTTGGAAGTTACACACGTCTGAATCCAGTTATTACAGAGGCCCTAAGTTTGGGATCTGTTAAAGCTTTTATGATAAAATGGTGTCCTGATGTTTTATCTGTTCTCTCTCCCAGGCCCCAAGAACTCGTGCAGTGAAGAATGTGAGGCGACACGCCTGCTCCTCCATTATCAAAATGTGTCGGGATTACCCTCAACTTGTGCTGGTAACTTACTTGAATTTATATACTTGAAGGTTTGTGGGGTGTCTCTGCCCAGTCAGACCCAAACCCAGCCTGAACCAGAGCAGACTCCAAAGTTCCTGCCTCCCCAAGAGTGATCACCACATGGGTCAAATCAATACCCAGAACTGGCACCAGCAGCAAGAATGGCAAAAGCAAATAACTTCCACCAAGGCTAAACTAATTGTGTAAGATATACTAGCACTGCCTGTAGCTTTGTCCCCCAGCTCAAGATAGAGGGAACCTGAGGCTTGAGTAGACTCTCTAGAGTAGTGGTGTCGAACTGTGGCCCTCCAGATGTTCTTGGACTTCAACTCCCAGAAGCCTTCACCACCACCTCTGCTGGCCAGGATTTCTGGGAGTTGAAGGCCAAGAACATCTGGAGGGCCACAGTTCGACACCACTGCTCTAGAGATTCTTAAGGATACTAAAGCCTGAAATCAGAAAAGCCCTTTTCCTCAGAATTCCACACAGACTTTAAATAGTTAGTATCAGATTCTTCCAGCCCTCCAGACATGGCTATCCACATTGCCCATTTAAAAATAATTCATCTTTTTATTAGAGGAACAGAGAAAAAACTGTAAGAGACCTCAATTACTCTAAATTACAAAAAGCCAATTAAAAAGTATAGTTAGGGAATTCAACACAGAAAGTAATAAATTTAGTTATATATTTACTGAATAAACAGTAGTTAGGTTTCCAGAGTACACACCAAGTACAAACTCCCTAGACTGCCCAAAAGAGTAATGGATTACATTCTGAAGGATCCAAGGCCCATGGAGCTCTGGTTTCTACCAGTTATATGGGTTAAAGCTTACAATAGCAATAGAACCTTGACATGGAATGTCAGTTTCTTTTGGATGGCAATTCTTAAAATTTGCTTGAAATTCCTTCAGACATAATTCTGGGAGCTGCAGTGAAAAACAGAGGAAGTCTTGCTGCCTACATGTGTCCTTCCTGTCCATTAGGCTTTCAAGAAAAAGGAGGAAATTACTCTAGTAGAGGCTGGAAGGAGCAAAGCTACAGGAAGTCCTAGTTAATTAAACAAATATAATACTAAAAACTAGTAGTACTAAAAACACATTTTAAAAAACAGAAACACAACAGTCCCATTTTTAAGAATTCCCTCTTAGACAGCTAGTCACTGAAAGCCTGGCTGAAGGGAAAGGTTTTTGCCTGCTTGTAGAGGGACAATAAAGATGGGCCAAACCTGACCTCCTATAAGAGGGATTTCAGGTCTGGGAGCAGTAAGAGATAAGTCCCTCCCCCACGTTCCCACCAAATGCACCTGTGCAGGTGGTTATCTTAAAAGCCAGGAAGGCTCATGAAGAGAGTTGTGTTTGAGATAGCTTGAGCCCAAGTTGTTTAGAGCTTTATAGGTCAAAACCAACACTTTGAACTGTGCGAAATGGACCAGCAGCCAGTGGAACTGCTGTAGCAGGGTTAACTAGCACCTGTTAGCATTGTGGCTGCAGCATTTTGGACTCGCTGAAGTTTCCAAACACTTTCCAATGGCAATCACATGTAGAACATGTTACAGTAATCCAACCAAATGTCAATGGGATCTGAGTTAGTCCCCACCCCCTCTCCCTTTGCCTTTATCACCACAGATGACATAGTCACCCCAGTCAGTTTCAAGGGAACAGCTTTAATTTTTGGCAGTTCAGTAGAGTCAGCTCCAGCATGCGATCCTGCTTCTTGCTTCAGAGGAGGATTGACATAACTGTAGTTTTCAACCATCAGCAGGCCCTCACTGTGGCAAGGGTGCAAGCTCCAACTCTTTATACCTCCATATTGGCAACCGACTCACGGTGCAACCTCATTCCTGGGATGGATGAAAGACCCAGCCTATCTGGGCTTCCCATATCTTCTGGCCCAGTGGTGGTTTTAATATTGGATGGAAGGGATTTGTCCCACAAGAGGTCTCATGGACTTCAGAACATCTCTTATTCTCCCGGTTTTGTGCCTCTCTTTCCCTCGGATCTCTTTCGCCTCTCTCATTCCTCACTCTGGCCCCAATAGAGAGGTTTGTGGTGCATCTCCCTCCTCCACTCTTGCTTAGCAAACTCCCAAGGCACCCAAAACTTTGTCCACTCCCCTGTCGTCTTGAACTATCTCCACCCAACCTTCCCCTGATCTCTCTCTCTCTGGTCTCTACCTCTGTGCCCTAAAAGCAGGTCTCTTCTCTCTCTGTCTCTGACTGCCTTCTCTTGCCTGTTGCCTCGTCCTTTTTATCCTCCTCCTTTTCTGAACGTTTGCCCCTCCGGGGTTTTCTCCAGAGTAACCGTCTGTGCCTCGGTTGCTTCTTCCATGGTGCAGGATGGCCCACTCTCAGCTCCCTGCAGCAGGGTGCCTTCTGTCTCACAGTCACTATGGCCCATGACCCACTCCAGTATCATGCTTCCAGACAGGCAATATAAGTATGGCGGGGGGGGGGGGATACATTCAGGGGCTACCTCCTATCTTGGAGGCTTAGTGGAAAATTCCAGCCAAATGGCACCAAATGTAAGGCATTCAAAAACACCCTGCCCCCCCCCGAACTGGTTGAAACCAGCTCTCGACTCACCTTAAGAAATGTGCCTGGCAGATCGTCTCTGCTATGGCTGTCTTGGGACTTTCATTCATAATATCTCTACTCTAAGCCTGAGGAAGTGAATTTTATTCATGAAAAACGTTTTAATGTTTAATTTTTAGTGTTCTAAATAAAGGTAGACTTCTTCTGCTTTTGGATTGCGGACCACACGGCTGTCTCAGTTGGGGTTTTTTCAGAGTTTGTGCTGTTGCCATTTGTCTTGTGGCCTGTTTTAAATTTCCTGATGCTTATGTGAGTATTTTTCTTTAGCCAAACTTTGACATGCTGTATAACCACGTGAAGCAACTGCTATCCAATGAACTGCTCCTGACCCAGATGGAGAAGTGTGCTCTTATGGAAGCCCTGGTCCTTATTAGCAACCAGTTTAAGGATTATGAGCGACAGAAAGTGTTCTTGGAAGAACTCATGTCTCCTGTTGCTACCCTGTGGCTATCTGAGGAGATGAAAAGGTACATAAATGTTGACCATTCTTCCCCTAATATAGTGCAGTGCAGATTAATTACTACACAGAGCATTGGAGTAGGTGAGTCTTACAAGCAGTTGGATTTTTTAATGGTTTTGTACAGCACTACCTACACAGAAATCATAATAAAGCCCATTATGTTCTGGCCTGCTTTATATTTATTTAAGTTCATAGATGTGAAGAAAAATAGTACATTGGTGCCTCGCGTTATGAGTGCTCCGTTTTACGATGAAATAGCTTTACATTGAAGGTTTTGCGATCGCTTTTGCAATCGCAAAATGATGTTTCCTATGGGGGAGTTTCGCTTTGCGGTGATCGGTTCCCTGCTTCGGGAACCGATTCTCGCAAAGCGATGATTTTCGGCCAGCTGATCGGCAGTTTCAAAATGGCTGCTGGGTAAAAAACATGGCTTCCCGCTCTTTTCTGGGACGGATTCCTCGCTGCACAGGCAGCGAAAATGGCCACGCTATGGAGGATCTTCACTGGACAGTGAGTTTCAAGCCCCTAGGAACGCATTAATTGGGTTTTAATGCGTTTCTATGGGCTTTTTAATTTCGCATTACGATGTTTTCGTTCTACAGCAATTTGGCTGGAACGAATTAACGTCATAATGTGAGGCACCACTGTATAAGGCTCAAACCTGGTACTGACATCAATAACTAATCTTTCCTCCTCCACAAAAAAATAATAATTCCCATTCCACATGCTGAGGTTATGAAGAGTGTGGAATGTGTGATGCTGGACATAACCATCAGAGCTTGGAGATGCATACTTTCAATTTTGGCTTCTCTGTATTCAGACACCACCTCTTAGCTCTTAATTGTCAATTCAATATTCAGCTCCTTCCCATTGCAGGTTCATAGTACAAAAGCTTCCTCTCTGAGTTTTTTCTCTCTAGTGATTTGGGTCAGCTCACTTAATTGGCACAGGTAAAGATGAAACCAGTGGATATAGGTATTTGGACTATTGATTCATGTTAAAATGAATGGAAAGAAGCTCTTACTTTCATTTTTGTGTTCTTTTGTTGATTTCTTAAAGAGGGCCTCAGCAATATGAATAATTCATTAAAATGAAAGGGGAACATGAAAATATTGTGTTCTTTCATGTTTCCCTGATTTGTTTACCCTTTCTTTCACATTTGTCAAATCCCCTGGGAAACATCTAATCCAGCAGTATCACAAGGGCTGCTGTCTGCAGTCAATCAGAACAGGGTGTGTGTGTGTGCTGATTTTGAACCTGTAAATGGGTCTGGATTGGTTGGAACCTTGTAAGTGGAGTGCTTAGTTTTAGTTGTTCAGCAAAGTCCTAAGCAAGATACTAGACTTATCATGGGTCAACATTCTACGTATTAGGAAAACCATGTGTGTGAGAACAGTTACACAAGCAGCTTCTCCCCTGGCTTGCTGTCAGTTCTGTTGCCAGCTCACAACTGAATACAGTATGTGATGGTTGATGCAAGCAGTGACTGTAGGGGGTGCAACAACAGCAGAGTCAAATTACTTACCACGTTTGCTTTACACAGTCATGGAAAACAATAGAATTTTGCCCATGGAGTATCTTTGTGAAAAATAAGGATAAAGACCTGCAGTGTAATGTGCACCGTTTTAATTTGTATGAGTTGTATCTAGGACTGATCACTTAAAGATCCTTCACACTTAAAAGAAAGAAGTGAGTATTTGTTCAAGTCAATGAATAACATTGGTTGATTAGTGTGATATTTGTTCGAGGGGATGAATATGCTGGGAGTGAGGTGGATTCTCATTTCATAAGATTGACCCCAATAACAAAATTGATTTCCAGTGACTGTCAGACCCCAGAGAAAAAAACGGATGCTTTTGCCTTGCAGCTGTGAAATGTTGAGGTTAAAGGCAAATGATGAAAGATGCCCTGAAGTCTATAGGTGTCTACCAGCTTGGTAGTAAACTGTAGGAAAGGCAAGTGGACTGATACTCTATAACTTCCTGGTAAATTTATGTAGGATTGTAATCTGGGTATATTTTAATCCTACCAGCTTCTTCTAAATCCATATTAATATGCATGTTTTGTAAATATTTCTTGATGTAAGCTAATAATTTTGGTTCATAGTTTCTACATTCCACTAGAATTCTTCCAATTAAAATATCTGCTTCTACATAAGCACCTTTATGACTCTCAGTTTCTCCATATCCGACAGGGTCCTGATGAATCCTGAAGAATTTATCCACTACGTTGGTGCTGATAATAGAATTGGAGATTCTGCCACAGAAGATCCCTGTGGTCTGAACCGTTCTAGAGTAAGTGGTAATGAGCTGCTGATAGAACATGGAACTTTTGAAAGATGAGGTGGGAGGATTTGGCCATCAAGCTAAATAACTTTCCTTCTTCACTATGTGCGCAGTCCTTGTGCCAGTTTCTGCAAAGTATACCTCATGACACAGTACATATCTTCTGTTCTTTCTTGAACACATAAAAGTGGGAATTACCTAGGACCTCATCAGCTGTGTCAAAAGAGCTCGGGTTAGGCACTGGGCCATCTCCGTGCTCTTGAGAATCTCTTTGCTTCCTCCCCTTGACACAAAACAACCTTGAGTGATATACGTAAATCTGTTGAGCATACGTATTCCTTTTTTTCTGTTCCATTGTCCTGGACAGCTGGAAAGGTTGAATACCCTTTTTCACATGGTTCACAGAGTAAGCCTTACCTGCATCAAATATAACTTTTGCATTGATGTGTTAGTGACAGATTCTTACACTGTTGCCTTTTGAGGATAGCAGGAAACCTCCTAATACTGGGTTTTTTAAAAAAAACTGAAGGTGCCTAAAGAAAAAACAGAGCATGTCAGGAGTATATTATGTATGCTTTAAGCATGTAGTGTTCTCATATGGATTTCAGTACAAGATGGAAAAATGTATGTTTGTTTCTATTCATAGTCAAAAGACATGTTGCCAATATATTCCTGATCAAGAGGAGTGCAATTGATTGGCAGCAAAAGATAAGGCGACACTGGTGTATAGACTTGGCCAGGCAGAGATGGAGGAGAGCATTTGTTGGCAGCAATGGGTTTTCCTGTAAATGTTGCAGTATTTGCCCAATGGACCATCACACAAGTGGAACAAATGAACAGGATCTTGCCCATGCTTAAAATATACATACATATTCATCGCATATGGCCATGAGTTTGTAGGTGAACATGTGTTTTCCAAGTTAGTTGTGATAACTGTAAAACAAAATAGTCCTGTGTGAAGCAGCCTTAGAGAATTATTTGTGAGACGTTTCAAGGAAAGTAGCTCTGTCAGCTGTGTGTACCGTTTTCATTTAAGAGTCCTCCTGTGTCTGTCTGTTTCTCTCCAGATAAGCTTTTGTGTTTATACCATTCTGGGAGTTGTAAAACGAGCTCGTTGGCCCACTTCTTTGGAAGAGGCAAAGGCTGGAGGATTTGTGGTTGGGTACATGGCTAACGGCAACCCAATTTACCGTAACCCCTGCTCTGTGCAGGTCCTGAAACTTTTTGACAACTTGCTTGCTCTCATAAGGTGGGTCAACTTACTGTGAAATCAGTCTCATAGTAAAAATCCTACATACAAGGGTACTCTGACATGCTTATTTCCCTATTAGAGCTGGTACAAGCACAAGCTGAAGCACTTTTACATTGAAACTTTGTAAGGATATAGATAAGGAAAAACTTCTAGTCTGCCCTCTAGAGTATTCTGACAGGGTTCTTGTCCAGTTTTCCTGAACATAAAATTAAACCAAGCCTTTCCTATTATTTTTGACTTACTTTCATCCCCATCGAGCCATCTCTGTTCTTTACACTCCATGCGTCATGTTGAGATTAATGTTTCCTTTCAAATCCTAAATTTATAAAATCTTTGAAAATAAGTGCACCAATGATTGACAAACTTGCATTCTTTCTGTACCCAGCAGTTTCCCTGTTTCAGTTGTTTATTGTGTATTTAATGGGGGTGTGTGTGGTATACTCAACCAAGAACATAGCTCACTGATGTGATAGTCTATGGCATTATCCTCAAGAGCAGAGGTAGGAAACATGCATCTGCCCAGATGTTATTCATCTGCAACTTTCATCAGCTCTAGCAAAAATATATAGCCACTGTTAAGAGATTATAGGACTTAGAATCAAATGACATCTGGAGGACCATGCATTCCTCATGCCTGCTGAAGACAATGTGGGGGCACTGGATCTAGGGAACCCAATTTAGCTAAATTGTAATATTTGGGATGAATGCTATGTTGACTTTTCTGGGAAGTCGGGCTAAGTAGGATGCCCAGGTGTGAAAGTACAGTCCTCCTGAACCATTAATAGAAGTATGAAAGAAGGCAAATTGTGGCCGCTAAAATTCCCTGTTCTAGGCTACTGTTAAAGTTGGAAGACTCCTGTCCTCTTTTTGCATCTGGCTACCCCAGTCCTGACAGAAGGACTATATTAAGGAGGCACACTGACTGCTGTGAGGTATTGTGTTTACCAACAGCATTGACAGCTAGCAGAGTATAAGTATTCTTTATGATTTACAGAAAATTGGTTAATGTCCACATGCTCATTCTCAAAACAGTTCTTTTTTATTCTTGCAAAGGCTGGATGTTTGTGGCAAGCACATTGCTTGTATGGTTTCTCTTGAATGACTTGTGATACTTGGGTTCAATGGGACATTTCTGACTAGAAAGCAAGTTCTAAGATCAATAGAGTATTGTGGCAATAAGTACAATCTTCAGACTAAAAGTGCAGGTGGGTTAAAGTTCTTTCAGATGGGTAAGGGAAGCTCAGATGTAAAGTTATAAATAAATTCCCTGGGAGATACTACTGAACTCATCTCTTGCACAGTGTGTTGAAAAAGCAATGTTAAAATGAGGGATGAAGTGAATTCACTTTCACTGATGAGTTCTAGACAAATGGCAAAACATTTGTTTCATTCAGTTTGAGGCTGCAATACTCTGCATACTTACTGTACGTGCCTGGAAGTAAGTCCCATTTAACTCATGCACAGGATGGCACCATTAAGTTTTTTGTACTGTTTGAAACCACTGATCTTGGGCCCTTTGGGGTGGGGGAGTAAGAGAAGATAAAATGTCCCAAAGGGCAAGATGTTCTGTTGTCATGAATGTAGACCAAAATGCCTAGCAAATGGAAATTGAGGAGGAACACATAGATGGCAGAAGGCCAACACAATCAAGAGCAGAGTTGATGAGCACAATGTTAAGAAAATAAAGGAATTTGGCAGAAGGTGCTGTAGAAGCTGTGAAGTCACATCATTAAGGCAGTGTCTTTGCTGAAACATTTGCAAATATTAAATGCAAAGTCTTTGCTGATGAATTTAAAAAATTCATCCAGTAAGGATACTATGTTAGATCAGGGTAAATTTATATTTTGAATTTTTATTCTATTTAGTTCCATTTTTAGAATATTCTGGAATATTTATATTGAAGGGTGGTATATAAATTACATAAATTGATGTTGACTTTCAACTGCTAAAGCTTACAAATTTCGGATGACTTCTTTGTAAAGCATTTTTGTTACAAAACACTTAGATCATCTTATGTTGACACACCCCTTGATGCAACTTTTTATTTAATGGTTATTATGACAGCTTTTGCTGCCAGCTACAGCACCTATAAAGCCTTTGACATAGCACTGTGATAAAAGTCCAAGAGCTTTCACTTTTGTTTGTGGGTGAGTAATTTTTTATTTAGTACAAGGGGATTGACACCATTTTTTAAAAATAAAATAAGAAAACCAAGTATTTGCAAGAGTCTTAATCTGCAGAAGCAGGGGTGGGCAGGTATCTCAGTTTATAGGCATTTGTACATTTGTTAACACATATCATTTTGTAGGATTTTGTAGCTTTGTCTACATAAATAAGGGGTGAGAGTCCCGAGGCAGTACAAAAGGCCATATGACATGATGCTTCAGGGGGTAGATCACATATTTCTCCATACTGTCCTATGTGGAAAAAACTTCCTGCAAGTACAAAACTAGCAAGAGTGAATGGGTGAAGGGAAATTTTCTGTTGTTAGACGCTGGCAGTTGTTTTTACATGGAAAAGCACCCACAATTTTTTTATCCCATCCTGCAAACTGAGTTGTGCAGTCTCACTCTAGCCATTCTTTATTTTGCATGTGCAGTCCAGACTTGAGTGTATATCTTACAGAGAAGCTACTAAGTCCTATTTGCCAGAATCATGGATGGGCTTTCCTTTTACTTGCACAATTCCAGTCTATAAAATTAAAAAAAATGGATTGTGACTGCTTTTCCCTGGATAGATGCAAATAGGTAGTATTTGGACACATTGCATTGCCACCATGAATTTTTGCAGCTGGAAGGATGATGAGAATGCTAAGTAAATGGTTGAACCTGTTCTTCTTTGGGCTTCTTGCATGGTGCCTTGAGCTCTGTGTGGCAGGTGAAGCTGTGGATACAGCTAACAGTCTGCACAAAGGTAAGTTATGTGTGTAAAGTATTTTTTGATATTCCTGTGGAAAAATGGCCTATTAATTGCATTCAGTCATCATATAAATAGTATAAATCGGTAGATGCTTTTTCATCTCAGAAATCCATTGCTATGCAATAGAATTTGCATCAGAGTTACAGTAGTTGGATGCTGCCCTGGGTCCATCCTATGGAATCATGGGATAGTTTGGTAAAATTCCTATGCTCTGAGCATCAAAGCCTAAGTATTTCAACAAACTACAAATCCAAAGATTTGATAGAGGGGAGCCTGGGCAATTAGAGTGGTATCACACTATAATTATGTGGTGTGGATGCTCTCTGTGTCTCACAATCCTGTTGGGTGATTATTTGCATCTTGTTGGATATATCTGTTATGTCCTGTTGTGTGTTCTACACATGATACCTACGCTTATCCTTTATTAAGTTCTCTAAGCACAGCTAAGCTTTTTCTTGTTCTGTTTTCTTAAAAGATTCTATTGTGATGGTTCCTTTTATACAAAGTTCACGAGACCCTCTGGGCTCAACCTCTGTCTCCTCTTGGGTCCTACATAGTTATTTTTCTATCTTGCATTACAACCATTTACCCTGTATGGCGATACAGGACTGTTCTGCGATTCCGCTGAAAGAGAATAAGTAAATGATGGGAAGAGTAACTTAGAAGATGTTAATGAGCAACATTGGAAAATTGCTGAAAACATGTGGAACAAGGCCCCGCAGAGGGAATAAGGTCTTAATTTCCATGTGTTTCTATTTGAGTGCCTGCAAAATGTTAAGATTGTTCTGCTTTATACCAGTGCTCTCAACTTTAAGCAAAACAATGTATGGCAGCTGGCATTAATCGTGCACCCAATGTTGCCCATTTGAACATCAATGAAGTTACTCCATTTGAGAAATGCTTTCCTATCTTGATCTTCAGGCACTAGAATTTTTAAAAAGCTTGTACTGTGAGGGTTGCAGGGTATTCTCTAACCCCAGTGAGAATTCCTGTGTATTGTGTGCTATAAAAATGTAAATATACAAATGAAAAGGTCATTATAATTATTACTCTCCTGAACCATAGGATGCTATAAATCATGCAACAAAATGTGACTTTGAGAGGCACAAACTCCTGTCCTACATGAGATTTAATCTAGCAGTTCTGACCAAACTCTCCCAAAGTACACTTTCAAAATGGTGACAAAACTACAAGGAGAAGCTGTTTTAAAATTTTAAAAAAAATATTGGCAATTTAGTTGTTTGCCATTATGTAAAGCATTTGAGTTATTGTGCAAAGCATTGGCATACAGGGATGTAATGTTAAAGTTCTCTTCGGGGTAACAAATGATTGAACCCTAAAGCCCCTGAATGTGGTGCTTAAAAGGCTTAGCCAGAGCAATCAGTTACTCTCTGTCTTCATAATACAATGCTTCTCCTTTCTTGCAGCCTCTATTAGCACCCTTTGAAATGAATGGGCAATTCACACCTCAGACCTCTTGTTCCAGGCTATCTGCAAACTCAGGCAGACATCGCTGCATTGGTTGCACTTTGGTCACCTTCTTCACAAGTAGAGTGAGAGACTTCTTTTAGAGACTTCTAAAAATGACAGCTGAGACCCTGGAGAGCAATTGAGAGGCCTGCCCCTCTGGCATCCACCGTCCTAATCCTTTTGTAGCCCTGCACCCTCATACTTTGGGGAGACTCGGCTCTAGGGGGAGACACTGAGTTGCTCTTGATCCCCTCTAGCAGCAGGTACAGTGGCAGTTTTGACGAAGGTTCTTGGGCCGTTTGGCTGCAGAATTTGTGCTGTGTGCGTTGCCGAAGCCCTGGGTGGAGGCCTGAGGTCTCAAAGGAGAGAGAGGTAGGTGAGACAGAGACCTTTCCCCACCATTCAGAAAATCCATTTAGCAGGTGAGGGGCTCTGTTTAGCCTGGATGGCAAGAAAGAAGTCACTCTTGGCTGAATGGAAGTCCCTCCCTGGCGGCACGATGTGGTCTACGCGGAGCTGTTCTCCTGTTCAGGGGGGGCCTCTCTGTGCCACACAGCTGCTTAGAGCATGTGAGTGTACAAATAAGCTGCTGCATTCATCCAGTGCCACCTGCCATTGTAGGGACTGTGACCTATCCTCTGGTGGGCAGTGTGTGTCTCAAGCTATTGCAGCCAGCGTTTCAGAGGCCTGAAAGGAGGTCAACTGGGTAGCTGTTGTGTGGAACAGCTAGTGCCCTCTCTACAGAGTGGAGCCCTCTCCATATCCCTAGAAAATCATGCTTTTCTTGGTAAGGAAGGGGGATCCCATGCACAAGTGCTTGGTCTCACCTTCCTCCTCATCAGACACAGGAACTGTTCACACTCTGAAGATGGTTTCCCATTGCCAGGTGGCTTCTGGGTGCAAATGGTAACTGTGAAATACCATGTTCTCTTCCAGAACCCACAACAACCTATATTTACCAGAACTGGTGACAAGAATGGGGGAAAACTTTGCCAAAGCCTTAGACATGCTGGAAGTAGAGAAGAATGCCATCCTAGGTAAGTGGCTGGTTTTTTTAAAGTTTTTTTTATTTTCTATAACTATAACATAAACAAAAACATATGCATGTAACATATAAACTTAAATACAATGACTGTGTTCCCCATGTATGGGACCTCTTGCCATATTCTTCTTCTTCTTCTTCTTCTTCTTCTTCTTCTTCTTCTTCTTTATTTATTTATTATTTATTTATTTATTTAATTAATTTATATCCCGCCTATCTGAATCACATAGGACCACTCTAGGCGGCTTACAACAGTGACAATTTACAATAAAAATTAATACAATTTTAAAGTAGGGGAAAGGCAAGAACGAAGTGAAACGAAGACTAGGGCAAAGGAAAAATAGGGAAGGTCAGGAATTGGCGGTGGGGAAGGCTTGCCGGAACATCAGCGTTTTTAATTGTTTTTTAAAGATACCCAGCGAGGGGGCGGCGCGAATGTCAGGGGGAAGGTTATTCCAGAGGCGAGGAGCCACCGCCGAGAAGGCCCGATTTCTTGTCTTTTCTTTCCGGGCCTCCCTCGGCATTAGGCTCCTCAGCCACACCTCCTGACTCGCGCGAGTGACATGGGTAGAACTTGGTGGAAGAAGGCGTTCCTCCAAGTATCGAGGCCCTAAGCCGTTTAGGGCTTTATACGAAAGCATCAGCACTTTGAAGTCGATGCGGAAACGGATGGGCAGCCAATGCAGTGCGGCCAGAGTGGGAGAAATATGTTAGTATTTTTTCACGCCACTGATAAGTCTGGCCGCAGCATTCTGCACCACCTGTAGTTTCCGCAGCAGCCTCAAAGGCAGCCCCACGTAGAGCGCATTACAGTGGTCTAATCTTGAGATTACAAGCGCATGTACTAAGGTAGTGAGGGCCCCCACATCAAGATAGGACCGCAGCTGGGCTATCCGCCTAAGGTGGTAAAAGGCGGTTCGGACCACGGACACCACCTGGGATTCCATGGTGAGCGCCGGGTCCAGATGGATCCCCAAGCTGCGGACCCCATCCTTGGCAGGGAGGGTCACCCCCCCAAAGGAGAGGGAGTTTCCCAAACCCTCCACTGTGGGGGCACCCACCCTCAGCACCTCCGTCTTGTCCGGGTTCAGCCTCAGCCCGTTCTCCTGCATCCATTTCAGTACGGCCTCCAGGCAGCGCTGGAGGCACAAAACGGCATCTCCTGCGGTAGGCGGAAAGGAGATGTAGAGCTGAGTATCATCAGCATACTGATGACACCGAGCTCCACACCCCCGAATGACCCCTCCCAGCGGCCTCTTCTTCTTCTTCTTCTTCTTCTTCTTCTTCTTCTTCTTCTTCTTCTTCTTCTTCTTCTTCTTCTTCTTCTTCTTCTTCTTCTTCTATTGTCCTCTTCTCCAAAACTGCATAGATTCTTGATTTGGAGCTTTCCCTTTCCCCCTTATTAGCACATATTCCCAAAATTTGCCCCATATTTCATAAAAATTATTCTTTTTCAACTCTCCTTTCTTAATCTTTAAATTACAAGTTAATTTATCATTTATTGCTATATTCCATATTTCTTTGTACCATTCTTCAATTTGCAATTCAGTTTTTAATTTCCATTGCCTAGCAATAATCAATCTAGCTGCTGTTAATAAATTAGTTATTAATTCTTTAGTCATTTTGTCGTATTCCACATTCTCATATATTGATAACAAAGCACTTTCGTCATTACATTCTATATCTTTTCCACACATATAGCTTAATTATTTGAAAATTTGTTTCCAAAATCTTTGCACTTTTTCACATTCCCACCACATATGAAAGTATGTACCAACTTCTTTCTCGCATTTCCAACAGACATTCAGATGATTGGCATTAATCTTGTTTAATTTTAACAGTGTTAAATACCATCTTAAACTGAGTTTAAATTTTTTTCCCTTATTTTTACCAACATAAATCTTAAAAGCCTCATTTTCCGTGTCTTCCTCCATTCTTCTTCATTTATGAAGAAGCTGTTTTAATTAATAGTAGTACACCAGATGTCATGAGAATGGCTGATGGTCAGATTCCAAAAGATCTCTTATATGGAGAATTAGTGCAGGGAAATCACCCTAGAGGAAGACCACAGCTGCGATCCAAGGATGTCTGCAAGCAGGACCTGAAGGCCTTATGAATGGACCTCAACAGATGGGAAACCTTGACGTCCGAGCGTTCAGCCTGGAGGCAGGAGGTGCATTATGGCCTCTCCCAATTTGAAGAAACACTTGTTCAGCAGGTCGAGGCAAAGAGGCAGTCCCAAAACCAGCAAAATCAAGGAGCTGGACAGGGGACAGATTGTGTTTGTCCTCAGTGTGGAAGGGATTGTCATTCTCGAACTGACCTCGGCCACACCAGACGTTGTTCCAAGACCTCTATTCAGAGCACATTGCCATAGTCCCTCCAGACTGAAGGATGCCTAATCTAATCTAAGTACATCAGAGGTTAGCTTTAACCTTTGCAACTGCTACAACCTCCCCAGAACGCAGAAACCATTTTCATTAACACAGGTCATTGTGGCTCTGCTTAGAACAGGCAGCTTTGTCAAATCTGAGTATCAGTTTTCTGCCCCCTGTGCGAGCAATCCAAACAGCAGAAAAATGAAACAGAACTGTAAATGGTTAGAACTCTGCTTCTGGTTTTGAAAAATGGATATTTTTCATGTTAAATACTTCAGAGGGTCCTGTTATCTATTTAAAATGTGCATTGCTACTCCTGGGGGCTTTGTGAGTATTTATATATAACGATACTGCATATGCACACATACACACAGAGATCACTCTTAGCTTCTTGTCAAGACAGGATCCTTCCTAATGCAGCATATAATGTAAAACAATAGAGGTCAATTTCAATAAATTATAAAACTACCTTAAATTTAATTTTCAAATAACCTACTTAAGATAAAATAAAATAAATAGTAAAATGTAAATCAGTTGCAAGTTCTTGGAGAGGAGTAATGTTAGGTGGATGGGATCAGTAAGAAGGTCCATGTTGATCTTAGTGGCAGGTTAATGGCTAGAAACTCAGAAAATGATATTAGGATGTGGATCTAAACTGCAGTGATCTGGTACTGAATCAGAGTAAAGTGATGTTGATATCTAGAATCACTCAATCAGGGCTGGGCAATTTGTGACCCTTTGTATGTTGATTAACCACTACTATCATTATACCTCTCTCTTGGCCATGTTTTTGGGCACTATAAGGAACTACAGATTTCCCAGCTCTTCTCTAAGCATTACATTTTCCCATCTCCCCAGCCTTCCAGCATCTGTATTTCTGGCAGAATCTGTGCTCTGATCCAGCCTTCCCCAACTTCGTATCCTCCGTATGTTTTAGACTTCAGTTCCCAGAAGCTTCAGCCACCATGGCCAATAATCAAGGATTACTGAAAATTACAGTCCAAATGTCTGGAGTGTATCGGGTTGAGGAAGGGCCAAGCATGTATAATCTCTAGAACTGGATATTTCCTTGTGGTGGGGACATGGGAGACGGCCTTCTATGTCGCTGCTCCCAGACTTTGGAACTCCTTCCCACAGGAGGCCAGACTGGCTCTATGTCTGCTGTCCTTCTGCAAGCAAAGACCTTTCTGTTCAGGCAAGCTTTCCCTTAGTGACTGCCTGCCTGAGTGGAGTCTTTAAATAGACTGTTGAGCCTTATTGCTCTGAATGTATTTTTGGTGTTGCTTTTGATACCATGTGATATTGGATCCTTTTAAATTTTTGTATACTGATTGTTCTTAGCTTTCAGTTTTTTAGATTAGGCATCCTTCAGTCTGGAGGGACTATGGCAATGTGCTCTGAATAGAGGTCTTGGAACAGCGTCTAGTGTGGCTGAGGAGGCCAATTTGAGAGTGACAATCCCTTCCACACTGAAGACAAACACAACCTGTCCCCTGTCCAGCTCCCTGATTTTGCCGATTTTGGGACTGCCTCTTTGCCTCAGCCTGCTGAACAAGGGTCTCTTAAAATTGGGAGAGGCCATGCTGCACCACCTGTCTTTAATATTGTCTTGAATACAGTGGGGTCTTGACTTAAGAACGGCTTGAGTTAAGAACATTTTGACTTAAGAACCACTCTCATAGGAAAATATTGACTTGACTTACATACTTAGATTTGAGTTAAGAACTAAAAAAACCCACGTGGGAGGCAGAGAAAGTGCAAAATGTGAACTTTCAGTTAACTGTTGGCCAGTGAAAAGGGTGCCTGTCTGCTTCCTCACTCCTCCCAGCGTTTAGAGAGTGGATTGGGAGACAGTCTTCAGACTGCCTGGTACTGTACTGCCTGGACTGTATTTTCCCTGCCTTCCCTGAACCTTTCTTGACCTAAGAAAAAAAGAAACAAAATATCCCCCTCTAGTGGTCGGAGGCGGAATAGCAGCTTCCCATTAGTTTCTATGGACGGAAAAGAGCAGATACGGATCAAATGGTTTTCAGTGCATTCCTATGGGAAATGCAGATTTGACCTGAGAACTTTTTGACTTGAGAACCGCCTTCCAATACGGATTAAGTTCTCAAGTCAAGACCCCACTGTAATGTAAGCTACCTTGGGTCCTTTTTAAGGAAAATTATGGAGTAAAAATATTTTAAATAAATAAAAATAAATTAATACATGCCCCCAAATTTAGAGTTTGCTTTATTGTTTCCCTCTTGTTAGGCCTTCCTCAGCCTCTGCTGGAACTTTATGACTCTCCAGTTTACAAAACAGTATTGGAAAGGATGCAGGGCTTCTTCTGCACACTCTATGACAATTGGTAAGAACTTTAGTGCTTTGCCATATTTTTCATTGTACTGTACACTCTGCTATGCTAACATTCTGGAGATAATTTTTTTAAAGCCTTTTGAAAAATCAGAGGTGAGCTAACTTACATTGAGCTTTCATACCTTTCTGTGCAATATTCTTCACTAGTGTTCCTGTCTCATGAAATATTGCTGTGTCAGTTAATTCAACTGGCCATTGTAGCCTTCCAGTGCTCTTCAGTCTAGTCAAATTGCAACCAACAGAGCTTGTATCTATCAATGTGTATCGAGTATTGAACAGTGCTGCTACTGTTTGTATTTCTGAACTGTAAATAAACGAAAATACCTGTTTGAAGTTGAGAGTTCAAAATGGGAAACCCAACTTTCTGGCAGAATTTAAGTTGACAAATGGATTTTTTCCCCAAAGGATGCATAGTTCAGACAGTGTAATTTGCTTTTACAAAATGTGGTGATGGCCACCAACTTGGAATGGGTTTAAACAGGAATTAGATGCATTCAGATATGACGTCATTAGCTCGTAGTCATAATGGCTATATTTTATTTTATGGTATGATAAATCACTTCTGAATATGCTCTGGAAACTCCTGGAAAGGATTGCTATAAGTCAAAATTGACTTGACAGGACATCATCATCATCATCATCATTATTAATAATAATAATAATCCAACTGGATTCTTCTGATGTACAATTAATGTAACCAACAGATTGCTCTACATGTTATAGCAATTTACATTTATTTCAATAAAAGATTCAACAGATTACTGGATAATGGTTAGCTGTGAGAATAAGCAGATTATCCATGTACAGTAGTGGTGAATATGTGATTACCTGACAGTGGGGACAAGGAGGGACATGGCTGTCAGCTTCATGTCTGCTTGTGAACTTTCTAGGGGCATTAAACTGCTGTTGGAGTTAAAATCCTGGGCTATATAATCTGATCCAACATGGCACTTCTCCTTTGCATAAATGAAAAAAATAAATGCAGACCTTTTTTCAAAGTAGAGTGTCTTCCAGTCTTTGTATTTGTTTTCAGATTTTGTCAATTTGGATCGTGTATTTTGAATTTCAGCTTCCATATTCTGGGGAGTGCTGGCTCATCAATGCAGCAAGATTTTTACACTGTTGAGGGTCTAGCGACAGAGCTACTCAACTCTGCCTTTTTGAACCTTGACAATATCCCTGATTACAGACTCCGCCCTATGCTTCGTATCCTTTGTCCATGGCTGTTCGATAGGTTCTCCTTTTGTAATTGCTTTGGCTCTTCACAGTGTCCATGACACAGAAAGCCTTATTTATAAATTGCACTGATGAAAGAAACAGAAAAGACTGTATTATACTGTGCACATTTGTACTGGCCCGACTTCTCCAGCTGCTGACCTCTATTTTATATTGTGTACTACTTAAAAAAATCCTGAAAAAGAGCATGTTCAGAGTTGCAGAGACATTATGGCTGCTGTGGCTTCAAAAAGAACACCAGAATTTATTATTGTGACTGAAGCTATAGACTGCTGATGGTGTGAGTAGAGATAATCATGGCCTGAAATCTGCCACAATAGTGATTCTAGTTGTTCCTTGTTATTTCTATCTGAAAAGCTTAAAAAGCCTACTCTCTTAAATCAGGCCTGGAGAACTTATACCCCAGCCTGCATTGGTGCACCATTAACCTTATAGTGCGGTTTCCCATTATACATTAATTTTCCAAGCAGCAGAATAGACCAGCCAAGCCCCTGGCAAACCACCACCGCATATGACTGGTGTTCTGAATTTGTATTAGCACTCACCATATTGTGCAGGTCTGAATCAGATTTAGATGTCTGCCAGCACTTCTGTGTACAAGAGTTTTATCTATAAAGTAAAGATCTTGGGAGAACAAATGTATGTGTAATGAATTGATTGATAAGCAGGAGGCTGAAGAAGGGCTGTGGGCAGATGCCTGAACAGACCTTGCTCTGAGATACAGTGGTGCCTTGCTTAGCGATCGCTCCGTTGAGCAATGAAATCGCTTAGTGATGGGGTTTTGGCCATCGCCAGAGCGATCGCTTAGTGATGGCCCCTATGGGGAAAAATCGCTTTGCGATGATCGCGAGGAAGCGATCATCGCAAAACCCCCATTTTCAGCCAGCTGATCGGCAGTTCCAAAATGGCCGCCCGCTGTTTTACCTCGCTTTAGAGGCACCGAAAATGGCCGCCCCTATGGAGGATCTTCGCATAAGGTCAGTTTCTAAGCCCATAGGGCTTTTTTATTCCGTTTAGCAATGAAATCGCTTAGCAACGTTTTTCCTGGAGCGGATTAATGTCGCTAAGCGAGGCACCACTGTACCTGATAATGGAAATCCCTTGGTCTTCTCTTTATCAGTAAAGAAAACAGTATGCCTTCTGGCTGAAGTGGCCCAATGGTTTATAATGAGGACTGATGTGTGCTGCTTAACCTCTTTAACTAGCTCTATACAGGTGTGTTCGTGAAGCCCTTGGTCTTGTCTTGCCCATCGGAACACTATGAATCTCTGATCTGTCCAATACTTGGACCACTCTTCACCTACTTGCATATGGTAACAAAATGCTGTGTGTGTGTGTGTGTGTGTGCGTGTGCGTGCGTGCGTGCGCATGCTGAAACTGAGCAAAAGATCTGAAACAGATTTTTAAAGAAAATAGCTGAACATGAATGTATCAAAACATTCAGTTCTGTCTTCATTGCCTAGATATGTGTTTGTTTTATGGCTTAAGTTCAACCCAAGAAATATATCATCTCACTACTTTTTATCAAGTTATTTGCAAATAACAGTGCAGTCAAGGATGATATTACAGCATTTGTGTAGGCTTGTGCATGCTTCTTTACAGTTTCAGTATATACCTTCATAGTGTTGTGTGTTTGTTTTGTTTTGTTTGTTTTTTGTGGCCAGGATTTAAGTACTAGAAGTACTACAGACCTTTCAAATAGTTCTTCCTAGTATTGTCAAGGGTGTGTGGAGGACAGGGTGGGCATTGGTGCCCCTCCAGATGTTGAACTGCCACTCCCATGATCCCTTCATGTTGATTATGCTGGTTGAGGCTGGAAATTGCAGTCCAGTACCATCTAGAAGTCCACACATTGCTCACCCTTCGTGTAGTGGCTTCTACCTTTGTTACACAAATAGCATCCCATGGGACTCGATCTAACTTGATAGTCCTGTGTTGAAATGTTGGACTAAATAAGATAGTGCACTTTTCATAGTGGACACTATATGGTTTGAAATGGCCGAAAAGCTTATTACAGGGTACATACTGTACCTCTACTGCCATATTAATGTCTGTCTACACTTGCATAGGGGCACCATGTTTGAAAGTATCTTGTGCTACAGCAAAGTGTTAGGTCAGATAAAGTGTCATGGAATCTGGTACAGACCACTCTCCTGTAGGTTTTTTTTTAACAACCCTGAGCTTTTAATAGAGACAGAACAGAAAGTAAACTGTCCATCAGCACTTACAGGCTAACCATTTCTGGTATGTAATGCTGGAAAAAGGAAGTGTGTGACTCTTCCAATTAACTGCGATTCAGCTGAGAAGGTAATGAGCGTGAAGGAGGTTCATCAATGTTATGGGTTCAGAAACATTTCCTGTAAATGTAAAAAGGACCCCGTTCTTCATATTCTCTCCTATGAACCCAAAGCTGCTGGAAAGCCTTAAGGGATGCAAGGATAGACCCTCCAGTCCACACAGAGGTCTTCCTTTCAGGGGAGGCTGATGAAATGGGATTATCATTTGGACACATTCTTATCAGTTCTCTTTGGAAGCGGTCAGCAAAACCCTCAATCATGGTACAGCCTCCACATAACAATATGTTGCCCATCAGGTTCTTTTTGAGGGTGACATCACACTTATTGAGAGCAGTCATAGTCAGGAGAGGAAGCCCCAGCTGCTGTGAATCGATCATGGATGGCTTAAAGAGCATTTCTGTACACATGAATCTCTCTTTGCCAAGGATGATTGTTTGCCCATCAGGAAGCTCATATTCAGTCTCATGTTTCCTGGGTGGTGCAGCTGAATCTTGCTGATAATCCAGTGAAACAAAGCAATAATTCTCTTTGATATCATTCAAGATGCTCCAGTGTTTCTCTGTGAGAATGTTCTTAGACTCATTTAATAACTTCATTAGGTACTGAGTGACGTCTGATCCAGCATAATCTACCCTTTCTGTAATGCTTGGCATAGTATAACCTTCATAAATGGGAACCACATAGGAGACACCATGGCCGCTCTCCACAACAAGTCCTGAAGTCTTTCCATAGGAATACATTGACAGTCTAGATTGGTAAGCAATGTGCATGGCAGGGGTGTAGAACTTTTCAAAGAGCATTTCTGCATATTTTTCTCTGTTGGTGGTAGGACTCAGAGGAGGATCAGATACAAGTACTGCATGTTCTTCTGGCCGAATCTTCATCTCCTTATGGAAAAGATATTCCCATATGTCTTCAACTGTATCCCAGTCAATTATTATTCCATGTCTCAAAGGATTGACAAGCTTCAGGGGTATTGTTGCTTCCCGAAGTTCTCTGCCAACAAAGGTCTCTTTTCTGTTATCTCCAGTTTTTGCAGTCTCTTGGAAGTGCTTGCCTACCGTAGATGAGACTACATGTGTTGGCTTATGTTCTCCTGCAAAACCACACTTGCAGGAGCCAGTACCAATATCTATGACAACAGCTCTGGTCTCTTTCACTATTCTGGGGGGAGCCGATTCCCCCTCCTCTCTAGGTTTGTTGCCTGGCTTAACTGTGGCTCTTTTCTTTGATGGCAGAGAGCCAGAACTTACACTTCCTTGGCTTGACATGTTTCTTCCTTGGTCCTATGTCCATCCTCTGCTAGCCAACATTTCAAATGGCAGGAATGCATAGAATTTTACAATACTGATGACACTGCACATTATGACACAACTCATTATGACATAACAGGAAGAAATGGGATGTAACTACTGCATTCTCTTATATTTACCAGCTCAGGGTTTGGCATTCTCAGAGAGTTCCTGCTACATTTCCACTGTGCCAAGAGATGGGTGGATACATAAGAAAGGGGTTTCTTTATACCACTGCCCTAAGTGTGGAATTCCGTCCCAAAGGAAGTCCATCTAGCTCTGTCTTTGTAGAATTTTCGATCCAGATAATAGAGGATTAGACAGATTTCATGTTAGATAACAGATAACGTATAGCAGTTTTTCTTTCTTGTTCTCTTTTTGCATTACTAATAATGTCATGTGACATAAAATAAAAAATACAAAAACTACAACTTGAACAATAAGAACTATGACACTTGTGCTTTAGACATGGATCTCTTATTTTTACTCAAAATTATCACTAGTTGCCCAAGCCAACGTAGATGTCGGTGTTTCAGTAATACATACATGCTAAAAATTCCAGCTTGTTCTAGGGCTGCTCTGTTCGGAACTTTGTCCTGCCAGGTGATACCAAAAATGCGTCGGCGGCAGCACATATGGAAGGTGTTCAGCTTCCTCTTCTGTCATGCACAAAGGTCCAGGACTCACTGCAATATAGCTCAGGACACAGGCTCTATAGACCTGGATCTTTGTATATGTCGTCAGCTTCTTATTGAGCCATACTCTCTTTGTGAGTCTAGAGGACATGATAGCTGCTTTGCTAATGCGTTTATCCAACTCGACATCTAGGGAAAGATTGTCAGAGATTGTTGAGCCAAGGTACACAAAGTCATGAACAACCTCCAATTCTTGTGTGGAGATGGTAATAGAGGGAGGTGAGTCCACACCCTGGCCCATAACTTGTGTTTTCTTCCGGCTTATTGTTGGTCCAAAGTCTCGGCAGGCCTTGCTAAAACGATTCATGAGTTGTTGGAGGTCTTCAGCAGAGTGGGCAACAATGGCTGCATCTTCGGTGAAGAGGAAGTCCTGCATGCATTTCAGTTAGACTTTGGTCCTCACTCTCAATCTAGAGAGATTAAAGAGTTTTCCATCTGATCTAGTCTGGAGATAGACACATTCTATTGCAGTTCCAAAGCTGTGCTTCAGCATGACATCAAAAAAAATCTGCATGAGGACACAGCCCTGTTTCATTCCACTTTGGACGTCAAAGGGATCTGATGTCAAGCCATCAAAAACTACAGTGTCCTTCATTTCCTCATGAAAGGACCTGATGATGTTCAGGAGTCGAGGTGGACATCCAATCTTGGGAAGTATTTTAAAAAGGCTGTCCCTGCTAACCAAATCAAAGGCCTTTTGTGAGATCTATGAAGGCCACAAAGAGTGGCTGTTGTTCCCTACATTTCTTCTGTAACTGTCTGAGGGAGAATACCATGTCAGTGGTGGATCTATTAGCTCGAAATCCACACTGTGATTCTGGATAGACTCTGTCTGCAAGCACCTGGAGTCTCCAGCACAACACGGGCAAGCAGCTTCCCTACAACGCTGAGAAGAGAGATGCCACAGTAGTTATTACAGTTGCCCCTTTCTCCTTTGTACAGTGTGACAATGTACTCCGCCTTCCCTCCAGCAAAGACGAAATAGTTCATACAGCTTGGTGGTGGTGATCTCTTTACAGCACTTCAATAGGGATGTTATCCTTTCCAGGTGCCTTGCCAGAGGTGAGGGAATCCAAGGCCGCTTTTATTTCTGCTAAGGTTGGTTCGCTGTCCAACTCTTCCAAAACAGGCAGGCACTCAATGTTATTTAATGCTTCTTCGGTTACTACATTCTCTCTGGAATATAGCTCAGGGTAGTGCTGCACCCAGTGGTCCATCTGCTGTGCTCTGTCCTGGCTGATCACGCCTGTAGCAGACTTCAAGGGAGCAGATTTCTTCTGTATTGGACCTAAAGCTTGCTTGATATCATCATACATTCCCTTGATGTTACCTTTGTCCGCTGCTATCTGTATCTGAGAGCAGAGCTGAAGCCAATAATTGTTGAAACATCTCCTGGCAGCCTGTTGGATTTGGCTACGAGCAGCTCAAAGAGCTTGCAAGTTGTATATACTAGGACAGGCTTTGTATGCTCAAAGAGCTCTCCTCTTATCCTCGATGGCTGGCATCAACTCCTCCAAATGGGCTTTGAAGCAGTTGGCCGTCTTTTTGGTCTTCTTGCCAAGTGTGGACAAAGCGGTGTTATACACAGCGTTCTTGAAATGTTCCCATCGTTCAGGTGCATTTGCATCAGCCGGGCCTGGAAAGGTTTCCTCAAGTGCTTGGGCAAATTCCTCCACTTTTCTTTGATCATGAATCTTGCTGATGTCAGTATGTGGTCTTCCTTCTTTTTTCGTGCGATACAATCTCTTTGTTCGCAATTTTACTCTACTACACACTAGGGAGTGATCAGTATTGCAATCAGCACTCTGGTAACTGTGTGATCGTAATGGCAGGAAGGCTCGAACGTATAGTGAGGATCAAATCAAGCTGATGCCAATGCTTGGATCTTGGACCATTTTCGTTCATCTTTCCAATGCCAAAACGGCCTAGACAAGTGGGCCAAGAAAACTGTGATCAGCACCAACTCTAGTGTTAAACTCTCTGAGAATGGACAGTAGCTCTCTTTCAGGGACATTTTTGATAGTAGCTGCCAGATCATCGTAGAATTTCTCTTTCACTTCTGTAATGGATGACAGTGTTGGTGCATATGCACTAATGCGGGTGTCTGGTCCTGCTGATGAGTGGAGCTGCAGAGACAGGATTCTTTCACTCCCCACAGTAGGTGAAACAATGGATCTCAGAAGAGTATTCATGACTGCGGAGCCAACACCATAGTCCCTGGTCTCATTCAATGGTTTTCCCTGCCAGAAGAATGAGAAGTTTTTTTCTCTGACAGATCCGGAGTCTGGCAATCTCGTCTCTTGCAGGGCAACAGTGTCCATCTGCAGTCTACTCAGTTCCATGTCGATGGCAGCTGTCTTACGCACATCATCTATTTCCTGCAAGTTGTCAGAAAAGCCGTAGTCAGAAAAGCCAGGGGTCATTGTCCGTACATTCCAGGTGCCCAGCTTTAGGGCAAATGTTTTCTTAGGATTGTTGCATGGTGCAGGGTTATCGAGCTGCTTGTCGGCTTTCACCCTAAACCCCACACACCCCGTGAGGTTAACAGACCTTGGCAAGGTAGCACCTTACTGGCTGGGGGCTGCCCAGCTTAAGGCGGGCGGTTTCTACCTAGTGAGGTGCAGTGACCTCTCCCACCGTCAGAAGTAGCCCCTGGCGTCATGCTGTGCGCCAATCAAGCAAAGACTTATAACCGGTAACTGCTACTTCCCGTGTTGTTTCGACGCTGTATGCGAAGCTGGAGTGTCCTCTCCAGAGCATGAAGCCTGGGTAAAATAATATGGAGGATAGGCTGTTACCCAAGCAGCAGATCCCCCCTCTCCACGTCGCTGAAATAGTCCAGTGGAAAGGCAAGAGCCAATACAACTGTTTCCAGCGACGTTGCAGGAGTTGCCAGAACAACACGAACTGCCTCCAGGACTCCGGCTCTGGATTTTGCCTCAAGGTTAACTCCTGAAGCCTTTTCCACAGTGGATATAGTCACAAGGCAGTGGAGGCTTGAGTTCGGAGTTTTCCTTCTCCTAGATAGGCTGCCTTCCAAGGCTGATGAGCCCCATCCACCCGGCCTGCTCTCTAATAGTGCGGAAGTATGATCTGACCCTTAAAGGTTTCCTACCACCAGGTGTATACAATGCTAATTGGCTTTCCTATTTACCAAATTAGGGTCAAAAATAGAATTAGAGAATTTTGCGTGCCACTAGGCACGCGCTTCTGCTCACCCTCATTTAAATCTGAAAACCCCGCCCCCTTCAGACCATGCAGTCAGGGAAAACAAAGGTCAGACTAGAAGAAACACCTCATCAAAATGTCTACCCAAGCATACCTGCCTTCCTGCCTCAGCTTCTTCTTCAAGAAAAAAAAACTGTAAAGAAGAGTGATCTGTACAGTCTCGTACAGATCACTCTTCTGTAGGTTTGGATATATAATTCGCTTTGGTCCAAAGCTTTGCTCAGAGACACATCTGCAGTTTACTACAATAGGACCTCCATATCCACAGGACCAGTATCCAGTTTCACTTATCCACAGTTTGAATATATTAAAAGTATTAAAAGAAAAAGATCCAGAAAAATCTATTTTGCACGTATTACCATGACAGACCACTAGATGGAGTCGGAGACCATGCTAGGAATTCTTGTTTGTGAAGACTACATAGGGACGTGGTGGCGCTGTGGGCTAAACCGCAGAAGCCTGTGCTGCAGGGTCAGAAGATCCGGCAGTTGTAAGATCGAATCCACACAACGGAATGAGCACCTGTCGCTTGTCCCAGCTCCCGCCAACCTAGCAGTTCGAAAGCATGCAAATGCGAGTAGATAAATAGGGACCACCTCGGTGGGAAGGTAAACAGCGTTCCGTGTCTAAATCACACTGGCCATGTGACCACGGAAAGATTGTCTTTGGACAAAACGCTGGCTCTATGGCTTGAAGAGCGGGATGAGCGCCGCCCCCTAGAGTCGGACACGACTGGACAAAAATTGTCAAGGGGAACCTTTACCTTTACCTTTACATAGTATGGTCCTTGGCTCCCTCTAGTGGCCAGTTCTGGTAATTAATGTGAAAATAATTTGTGATTTTTTTCCCCCCTTATATACTCTGTTTCCCTAAAAATAAGACAGGGTCCTATATTAATTTTTTCTCCAACAATGCATTAGGGCTTATTTTCAGAGGATGTCTTATTTCTTTCATATATAGCAATCTACATTGATTCATATACAGTCCTGTCAGCATCTTCTGGTTGCTGCACAATGGTGGAGGCCGGGATTTCACTCAGCTGGGGCTTATTTTTGGGTTAGGGCTTATATCACGAGCATCCTGAAAAATCATTCTAGGGCTTATTTTCAAGTTAGGTCTTATTTTGGGGGAAATGGTATATATATAGTGTTATTATCCACGGTTTTTAATATCCACAGGGGGCCATGGAACCAATCCCCGTTGGATATGGGGATCCTGCTGTATTCAGATGTGTATATCTTGGCTCCTGGGTCTTGGTCTGAAATGAAACATCACAACAAATACAGAGAATAGCTCTGATCAGAGAACACTCCACTGAGGATTTGGATGTTGAATTTGGGCTGACCCAGTCCTTTTTATGGAGTGCACAAATGTTGGGCAATATTGTTCTGACAGTGTGTTATAATTACTGGGCTAGATACAATGCTGTGCTTTGTTGTACAGTTCTCCATGATTTTGGGGTATATCTTTCAGAGTGTCCCAGACTCAAGTTTTACATAAACCAATTCCTTATCCTTGTTTCATACTTTGGATCTGATATGGGAAAATGATGGTTGAAAGTATCTTGGACCTGAGTCAAGGGCTGAGCTAGATGTAATGCTGAGGCATTTCAAGAAGCCACTTATCTGGAGAATTAGGTATATTATTTCAGAAGGGTTCAATATTCTTAGATACCCACCCACTATTTGTTTTGTAAGATATTGAATATCCGTGCAATGGGTTTGACAGGCTTGTCCCCATAGGAGATAAGAGCTGGCCACATGGCTGTAGCAACTTTCAGAAATTGTTTTTCCTGAGCACTGGGAATATGATTTGAGATGACTCAATTATGAGGTCAGTATATGTGTCAAACTCAAAACAATGTTGTGGTAACTCAGAAGTGACACTATATTAGAACACGCTGGATCTTTATTTCCTTCGATTGTCCTGCTGTCCCTTTGCAAGTGCTACCTGAAGCAGGTTGCTTCACAGTATAGTAAGATATGGGGAACCCTGCATTCAACATAAATACACTGTACAGTAGTTGCAAACCAAACCATGTCTCTTTGCTTGTGGTAGGAGATGAGATGTAGAGGTGAGCAAAATGACACATAGGGGAAGGGGGGTGTCAGTGCCCTCCTCATCCAAATTAATGGGAGAAGGAGGATGGAATGTGCCAGTTTATTGATTTGCATAAATTAAGGAGATTACAGAATGCAGTTTTTACTGACACACACTATGAATACTGAATAGATCTCCTCATGTTCACTCATGTCCTGCTTCTCTTTTTCTTTCTTTCTATCAGAGGCTGTCTCAAAAATGGCAGGTGATCAATCAGCGGAGTTTGCTTTGGTAAGTGGAATGACTTAAGAGACTGCCACTTGAAAAAAAAATATTGCTGTTTCCTCTTCGCAGAAATGGCCTTTCCTGAATGGGGAAGGCCACAGCAGCAATACAGCGATCTTTTAAAAGAAAAGATATTCACCAAGCGCAGCAGAAGTCAAAGGGTGTGGTGTTCGGCAACTGAGTAATGTAACCCTTTTCTGAGAAGAAAACTTACAATAAAAAAATCCCCTCATCCTACATTCCATTGACAGAGGTGGGCTTCAAGAAGCCACTTCAACTGACAGGCAGGTTGATCTGGGATTAAGCAGTCCTTTAAATATTTGAATCTAAGAGTTTAAACTTTAGGACTAGAGTTCTTGATTCTGAAACTACTACACAGAAGCTGGCAGAGTAGTTTCAGAATTGTGGGGAATCTGTTTCATCTGACTGATCAGAGTCCAGCAGTCTGGCAGCTGAAATTCATGTATAACAGACACATTGAAATAATTTAACCTGTATGCTAGAGGAACAATAACAACTAATTTCTTAAGTTTTTTTCCTGTTCTTACTTTAGATTTCTGTCCAAGAGGGACTGCAGCTGTCACCCAAATATAAGTTGGTGAAAATACTTTCTGTCATAGGTGTCACCTGGGAATCTAAAGTAAGAGCAGGATTCAGAAACTGAAGTTTCCCTGTTTAGATTGGGCTGAACCTGCTGACCCAGGTCAGATAAATTACCTGTAGCCAGCACTTCTGTCTTAGTGACGCGATGGTTCTTAGCATCGACTGTGTTCCTCTATGTTGCTTTTATAAGACCTACCACCTTATTGTTCAGCAGTGATGATGACACAGCAGATGACAACCCAGAGTCCCAAGAGATGTTGGAAGAACAGCTGGTGAGGCTGCTAACCCGAGAAGTTATGGACCTAATTGGTGAGTGGAAACCAGTACGCTGCATGAAAAACTTAAAAAGGCCTGTAGTACCCATGAGCAGAAGTGCCACTAGGATTAAGCTTATGCTATGATTCATAGGCCCAAGTAATTGCTTGACATTTGCCTTGGTTTTTGCATGTGAGCTACATAAACAACCCATCACCTTGCTCTGGTGATCTGAACCTTGCTTGGAACAATGATATTCTTCAAAACACATTTCTGCCCCTTAGCAAAAAAAAAAGGGGGGAGGGAAGGAAAAAAATGTCTGAATTAGTTTCTGTTCTCTCCTACACACAATACCCTATAGGCATTGTAAGGAGTAGTAAGCAGTATAGTCCTGTGGGCATGTGTGATGTCTCATAAAGTTTTTTCAGTGACTGTCTCATATCTTTCTTTTCCTGATGTAATTGCAGCTGTTTGCTGTGTTTCCAAGAAAGGTGCTGAGCAGAACAGTTCTGTCACTGGAGATGGCGATGGTGGGTATTGATAAATGATTTGCTATTTTTCTTCCATTCTTGAGACCCTCAACAGGAATTAATGAACCCTACACATGTGCATAGATCATGGCTATCCCTAAACCAGGCACTAGAAAGCATCAAATTGATGTTGCTTTCCATATAAGGTGTGGAATACCTTTGGGATTTCAGAGCTTCCCACTTCAGTCATTTAGAATGTCCCAAGCAAAGGTATACACATTCTAAACTCACACATATTTAGTAGTAAACCACACATACTTAATGGCAGGACAATTCTGACTTATAATGACCTTTTCCAGGGTTTTCTAGATAGAAAATACACAAAATTGGTTTATCATTCCCTTGTTCTGGGGGAGTGTCCTGGAGCTATGCATCTTGCCCATTACTACAGAGGATGGCTCTTCTCCCAGGAGGTACAGTGGAGGATCAAACTTCCAACCTATGGCTCCACAGCCAGATACTTAAACCACTGAATATCCAGTCAGCTCACACATACTTGGAGGAGGGGGGGATTTAATGGTAAAATAATCAACTTGACACAGTAATGCAAGAATCCAGATCAACTGCTGTCTCTCTGAGATGCTTGCTTTGTTGCTGCTCTTCTTGAATTAATATCCCAAAATACATACACAGTGGTTCCTTCCTCCATAAATTAGTTGCCCACTTTTTGAACCTTTGTGTAGTTTCCAAATATATGGGAACCGATTTTACTAAGAAAGACAGGCATTCATGCCTCCAGTTCTCTGTCCTGCTGTTATGACATGTGTGCTAATTGGAACATATGCCCTCTGGCCAGTACTCGTCAACTAACTGACCATTTTGCCTTAAAAATGTGTTTACATTGCCATTTTGCCTGGTAGATGAGGAGATGATGTCTACAGAGGTGACTCCACCATCCAGCTCTGAGCTCACTGAATTGGGCAAGTGTTTGATGAAGCAAGAGGTAAGTAAGCTGAATCAACGCCTTTATTTTAAAAGATGGATAACTTTAGCACAAGAAAGTTAACCTCCAAAGAATCAGAATTGGAAGGTTGAGTATATATTCTTAAAAGAGTGGAAATAAGTTCTTATGTTGCTACTGTGTAATGTAATCCTTTTAGAAAAGAACTACATCTGAGGAGAAATTCAGCAGCCCACTCATACCGAGTTACTGTTCAGCATATAAGGCATGCATTTTCCCCATCTCATCCCCCCACATTACCAAAGGAAGGAATAGGGAAAGTTCACAGTAGGTTTAGGAGTGACCTGTGGAAGGGTCTTAAGAGGCACCTGCTTCATAAAGTGCCAGACTCTAGAAATTTGTATAATCCCACTCTACTATTTCTGAAAGGCATATACAGTATATTGACCCAAAGTTATAAGAAAACTTTCTCTTTGTTGACTACCTTTTCAGCATAGGGAATTGTTGTGCTCAAACGCCAGTTCCATGGCCAAATTGGGAGATCAGGGCTTTCTGATTCACTTCATATGTCATTCACAACAAGTTGCTGCACCGCCAGCAGCAAGTTAGTCTCATATGTCATATTTGTCCTCAGAATCAAGGAAAGTGCATTGTTTTCATCTCATTTCTCCATACAAATTCAGTTAATTCCAAATCATAAATCAACCCAATTGAAGAGTTTTATTTATTCTGTGCAATATCAGTTTTAACTCTGAGCAAGGAATTCTTCTTACAGCAAATTCTGTCTGAAAGTGCTGTGCAGTTTTACTGGATCCATTTAAGAGGGCTAGGGGACATTTTTAATCTGTGCTTACGGTTTCCTAAGCACCATGGTATAAGTGCTTCTGAACGCCTTTTCCTTCAAGAAAAATCTTGGAAAGACCCTGTGACAGGTCTTTCCTTTTTTTTCTCCAGAATATCTGCTCTGCTCTCCTGATTACAGCCTTCACATCCCTCTCCTGGAAGGATACCTTGTCTTGCCAAAGAACAACCACACATCTCTGCTGGCCACTCCTCAAACAGGTATGTCCACTACAGAGACTAGCAGGGATCGAAAAGAGCAAACTGCAGCCCTTTAAAGGCTGGGCTACCATTCATCCTACCCAGTGCAAGAAATGCTGTGAGTTGTAGCTCAACTACATCTGGAGGGCCACACTTTGCCCACTTATGTATTAAGGACCATGGTTCAGCAAATAAAAGGAAGGTTCCTGATGCAGATGAGGAAGAGGTAGGATGACCTTCATTCTCTGAATCTGCAACTTCTAGGATCTGAAATGTGAAGTCAGAATCACCTCTCTCCATACACAAGGGCTAGTTCACTTATGAGTGTAAATTATCATCTCAATGTCTAAGCACCTGTAATTCCCACCCCAAAAGTAAATGTTTCATAACATGATCATCATCCATATATCCCGATCAACAGATACCCAGAGAACTTGTTTACAAATAGCTGTCACAATTGCTTTGTGTTGGGGTGGGAAATGGTTAACTGATGAAAAACGAGTCAAGTTCTGGGATTTTCCCTTGTTTGGTGCTTCTCTGTGAATGGTATTGAGCACAAGAGGTTATCCTGTAAACCAGTGGTCCCCAACCTTTTTAACTCCGACGACCAGTTGGGGAAGGCAGGGCGCCCCCCACACGAAGGAGTGGGAGGGTGCTCATGGGGGGCGTGTTAATGTGCATGTGCAAAGGGCAGTGTGGCACATGTGCAAGGGGTGGGGGAGTGCTCATCTGGGAGCAGGTGTGTGCGCTTGCGCAAAGGGGCCATGGAGGGGGCGAGTGGGGGTGAGGTCTGTCTCCACGGCCCGGTCGAGCTCAGGCCACGGACCAGCACTAGGCCGCACACCGGGGGTTGGGGACCTCTGCTGTAGACCATCTTGAGTGCTGCCATTGGTGTTGTCAACATTCTGGCTCCCCTTTCCTATATAAAGCTTGGTATCCTTTTTCCTGCTGGCAATGAGGACACAATGTTAATATTGGTCTGTTTCCCAGCATTCTGAATTGTGGATACAGAAGGACAATATCCCACATTCATACATTGGAGCTTTTTTTGAAGAATTGAATTTCCTGTCTTTTCAAAACAGAAGTTTTAAGTATACATACACTATATACAAATTCCAACAGAATTACTCAGTGCTACAAGATTGCAGAAGATGGTCACGTGATCTGTAATATGGTTGCTGAGAGGGGACAGCAACAAACGCTGCAGCCCCTCTGTGTCAAAACATTTTGAAGGGCTCTTTTGGACTTTATGAAATGGTGAAGCAAAAGTGTGAGAGGGTGCAACACATACAACAGAGGAGAATGTAGACTAGAAAGCTATACAGTAGGACCCCCGTATCTGTAGGATCAGTGATTGTTGATTCACTTATCCATGATCTAAAAATATAGGTATTAAAATATTACATGGAAAATAATAGAAATATAATACAGATGTTTGCAGTATTATCAGAACTGGCCACTCACGACAGAGAACCAGATACTATGCTATATAGGTTGGTTGCTGCCATTTCACCTAGTCTCCTGGCAGCTTCCTCTATGTTCCAGAGCAGCATTATTGTAAAACTCAGAGATGGATTGGCTGGCAGGGCAGGAGGAGGAGTGCTAAACTAAGCCAAACTGCCTCCTTGGAGAGGTTTCCTATTGCCGGCCGCTTCCTCAATACTTCTGGGCAAACAAGGAAATGCATTCTTAATTGTCTTCAAAGAAGAAAACACACAGAAACATTGAGATTATATATGTGTAAGCAAGAGAGATTGTTGTCTTCAGCATGACTTCAACTTTGTTTTTACTCAGAGGCCCCATCAAGATAAAAATTATAGGTGCAGGGAGTCCTGGATCCAACAGGCTATGACATATAGCATTTGCTATAATCCGTGTTTTCCAGTATTTTGAGGGAGGGCTTGGAGCCGATCCCCCACAGGCATAAGGGGTCCTACTGTATTCATATTTCCAAAAGCTTGCTCAACAAACATGTTGCCTGCGTTTTTCCTGAAATAAAAGGGCTGGGAGTTAGCAGATTGTCACGTGAAACCAAGATCAAAATTCTATATTTTTCTACCCATTCTATATAAAAGACATTGAAGGAAGATTTGGGGGGGGGGGGGGGTTCAACTCATGTGAAATATGTTGGAAGTAAGCCTTAAAAATACCACAGATGACCAGAAAGGCAAATAAGTGCCTTGGCCTCGTGGCGCAGTGGTTAAACCGCTGTACTGCAGCCAAAACTGTGGTCACGACCTGGGGTTCAATCCCAGGTAGCGGCTCAAGGTTGACTCAGCCTTCTATCCTTCTGAGGTCAGTAAAATGAGTACCCAGCTCGCTGGGGGGTGGCAATGTGTAGCCTGCATAATTAACTTGTAAACTGCCCAGAGTGCTTGAAGCGCTATGGGGCAGTATATAAGCAGCACGCTTTGCTTTTTGCTTTAAATGAAATCACATCTGAATAAGCAAAAATATATGTAAATTGAGTTTCCTACCTTGCACATGTGATGAGAATACAGAAAAGACAATGTTGCTGGTAAAAGTGGTGGAGAGTAGGAAAAGAACAAGTTGAAATGCTGTTGGTTTGCAACATCTGAGCAGAACTGTCAAATGACAGGACATTTGGAAGGTCATTGACTCATATAGGTAACACATCAGAAGTGATTTGATGGCACATCTTTGGAGGGGTTTTTTTTTTAAAAATTACCAAGTAAATGTATAGTGACAAGATGGATAGCATGGAGACTATGATCGGAGGTTGTAACAGGAAAAAAAAAAGACGCCTTCTTCTTGGGAGGAAAGCGATGACAAATCTTGACAGCATCTTGAAAAGCAGAGACATCACCTTGCCAACAAAAGTCCGAATAGTCAAAGCTATGGTTTTTCCTGTCGTGATGTATGGAAGTGAGAGCTGGACCATAAAGAAAGCAGACCGCCGAAGAATTGATCCCTTTGAATTGTGGTGCTGGAGGAGGCTCTTGAGAATCCCCTGGACTGCAAGGAGAACAAACCTATCAGTTCTAAAGGAAATCAACCCTGAATGCTCACTTGAAGGACAGATCCTGAAGCTGAGGCTCCAGTACTTTGGCCATCTCATGAGAAGAAAAGAGTCCTTGGAAAAAACCTTGATGTTAGGAAGGTGTGATGGCAAGAGGAGAAGGGGACGACCGAGGATGAGATGGCTGGACAGTGTCTGCGAAGCAACCAACATGAACCTGACACAACTCCGGGAGGCAGTAGAAGACAGGAGGGCCTGGCGTGCTCTGGTCCATGGGGTCACGAAGAGTCGGACACGACTAAACGACTAAACACAAAAACACAACAGGAAACCTATGCCAGAGCTTTGCTGACATCAACACAGACTTTCCCCAGCCACAAAGCAAAAACAGTAATTTCACAGCTTAAGCAAGTTTCTGAATATTGATTCTGTATTCTTTAAAAAATATTTTAATATCTGTATTTTTAAAAAACCATTTAGTCTTTGTTTTGTGTCTGCATTTTTACAACTCGACACCGAATCCCCTTGCAAGCATGAATCCTATAAACCTGTTTGGCCAGGAAGATGTTAAAAAGCTAAAAACCTAGCTAAGAGTCAGTTAATTGGTTTCTGATTGAGAGAATCATAGAATAATGGAGTTCAAAGAGGCCTATAAAGCCATCAGGGATCAAAAGTACAGATTACCCTAGACATGGAGTTGATTTTTCCTTTGAAAACATATGTGAGTAGACTGTTCTCAGAAATCCAGGTGTAATGCTTACTGAAGATGCTAGAACAAAACACAACTGATGCCTTTTTTCCTAGGTTAGGAGAAATATTTTGGATATGCGTTAGTTGTGGATGACTGTCACAGTTTCTTTCCTTAAATCATACTTGAGTCTTTTGACTCTGTTTCTGTGACCTTTAGTTGCCCTGCAGCTTTCCAGGGCAACTAAAGGTCTCAATCTCCATCTCCTGCCCAGAAATGTACACAGTGTATTATTTCGTAAAACTCTTGTTGTCAAGCCTGCACCATATATGATCAGTGTTTTAACAAAGCCTCTGTTTTATCTATTTGAAAGGCCTTTTTTGAGGATAAGTATTTTAGCGCCTGCAACCTGGATTTATTTCTAAATTTAGGAAAAGCAGGTGGAGCCAAAAATGTTTTTTTACAATAAAAAAGACTGGTATTTTGAATTTATATGATCTATTTTAAAGCTGGGGTTGGTTGGGAGCATGTCATAAGACACCCCCCACTTTTCTAACCCAAAATTAAGAAATAAATATTTTAAACAGCAGACAGAACACATGGTTATTGAGTAATTAGGTAATAATTACATACCAGTACTGTCATATTATGCATCACACTTTAACTTTATTCAGCCTCTGGGCTCAGAATGCTCAAACATTAGGAGTCCCTGTTGCATCTGAGCACTGTTGCAATTGGTTTGTTCAGCATCAGCTGACATCAGTTACATAGCCTCCTAATTGGAGGCAGCCTGTTTGCAGAGGCAAAGTATGAGCCATTTTGTTTTCTCCTCAGCTTGCTTCCATGTGTAAGACGACCCTCAATATTTAGTCCAACAATAAAAAATAGTGCCTTATACATGGAAAAATACAGTATTTCTGGCCAAGGGGTAAAATAGTTTTATATTTTAAAAAGTGTTACTCAAAACCCCTTTATCCAAATTTCCTCATATTTACCATAGAGCAAGAACAAACTGTCTTCTACACCTGTGCCAAATTTGGTGCTGACATGAAGCTTAGTTTCAAAGCTACAATTTTTTGTTTGGGCTGCTCCCATTTTTAGAATTGCCTTGTAGAATATTTGCTCTGCTGCACAATATCATAGCTGCACTCTTGTGCATCTATAATAATGGACTTGGAATGGGACATGAAGTCCACCCCTCCTTGCTCAATGCAGGGATCCAAGTTAAAAGTATATCTGACAGATGGCTTTCTAGATTTCTTTTCAATATATCTGGTGGTATGACTGAATTATGGATAGCATATTTCCTGGGAAGGTAGACAGAAATGTCTTTTTTTTTTTCCCCCTTGCAGGTGCTCACAAGGAATTTGATGATCGCTGAGGCGGTGACCTGGTTTTTTACAAGTGTATTGAAAGGACTCCAGGTGCATGGGCAACATGATGGCTGTATGGCAGCCCTTGTTCACTTGGCTTTCCAGATCTATGAAGCTTTGGTAAGGAGATATAGGGGAAGGTTTTTCGTTAACCTGGCTGTTTCTGAGGTTTAGCGGCACTTGAAGTGCACTGAGCTGATGCCTGTGCTCTTTTGGGGATGTTATGGGGACATTAATTTCCCCTTGGGAGGTAGCAGGGTTTATTTCTGGTATAACTCCCTGTGAATAATCTGTTTCTCTGCTTGCAGCGCCCACGCTATGCTGAGCTGAAGACAGTGATGGAACAAATTCCAGAAATCCAGAAAGAGTCCCTGGAGCAATTTGATTCCAAGCTGCTCAATGTAACACTGCAGAAAGTGACTGACAAGCGCCGGAAGGACCATTTTAAACGCCTAATTGCAGGCTGCATAGGGGTAGGTCATGGTATCAAGGGGGAGGGAAATAATCATGTCTTCAGGAAAGATCAGGCAGTCTGGATAGCGGATCACTACTGGCTCAGGATCACAACTTATTCTTTCAGCTTGTTAGACCTGGCAACTGGTCACAGCCAGTCTTTGGCTTCTACAGACAGCAGCAACATTGAATTCCTGAAGAGAAGAGTTCTTGGGCTAAATCTCTGGTTATGTAACAAACAAGGACCTAGACATGGAGTAGTCATAGTTATGAGTAATCTGTCAAAAAAGGCCAGATTACTCAGAGACATGTTTGAACTTGCTTATGGGTTCAAATGTATTTTTGCAGAGAAAATGTGAAATGTGATAAAAATCCTCCTTCAGCTCATTCTCCAACTGGGAGGAGGTAACAAGTGGGGTACCCCAGGGCTCAGTCCTGGGCCCAGGGCTCTTCATTTTTATTAATGACCTGGATCAGAGGATGCAGGCAATGCTAATCTAATTTACAGATGACAAAGTTGGGTGGAATAGCTAAATACCCTGGAAACAAAATTCAGAATGATTGAGCACTGGGCTGAAAACAACAGAATGAAATCCATAGAGATAAGCGCAAAGTACTGTACCTGGGCGAGGGGGGAACCAAACACACAGTTACAAAATGGGAGATACCTGGCTCGGCAATTCTACAAGAGAGAAGGATTTTGGAATCATTATAGATCACAAGCTGAATACAGTGGCACCTCGACTTATCAAAGTCTCCAATTGCAAATGTTTTGAGTTACGAACGGCTCCATTCGCAAAATGTTGTTTTGACTTGCGAACAGAGCCTTGACTTGCAAACAAAACAAAAAAACACCTTTCTGCCCTTTTGAAAAAACTTAAGTTCATCTTAGGTCAAAAGAAGAAAATAAATAAATTCTCTCCCTAGTGGTAGAGTATGGATTAACCAGCTGCATTAGTTCCTATGGGAACGATGCCTCAACATAAGAAAAAACAGCAGGTACGGATTAAATGGTTTTCAATGCATTGCTATGGAAAAGTTTGCCTAGACTTACAAACTTTTTGATGAACGAACGCCGTTCCAATACAGATTAAGTTCACAAGTCGAGGTATCACTATAGGCCGAAGGTGTGATGTGGCTATTAAAAAGGCAAATGCTATTTTAGGCCGCATTAACAAAAGTATTCATCTAGTACTGCATTCTGGATACTGACAAACTGGAGCAAATTCAGAGGAGGGCAACAAATATGATCAGGGGACTGGAAACCAAGTCCTAACAGGAAGATGTAAAGAAGTGGGTATGTTTAGCCTTGAGAAAAGAAGACTGAGGGGAGATATGATAGCATTTTTCAAATACTTGAAAGGCTGCCATACAGACGAGGGGCAGGGTCTCTTTTTAATCACCCCAGAGTGCAGGATACACAACAATGGGCTAAAGTTACAGGAAGACAGATTTCAGTTGAATATCAGGAAATACTTCCTAACTGTTAGAGCAGTACAGCAATGGAACCTTGGGAGGTGGTGAATGCTCCAACACTGGAGACTTTCAAGAGAAACTTGGAGATATCCTTTGATTTTTATTCTTGCATTGAACAGGGGGTTGAACTCTGACCTTATAGGCCCCTTCCAGCTTCTTTATTCTATGATCTTTAGACCAAGGTTCAAATATGCACATTATTAATAGCATATGACAAAACCAAATCAGCTCTCTGGGTTACACCCATTGCCTAATTGCTTGTTCTTTGCTGTTCCATTTATTTGTTAAAAATACTTGCTTTTCTGCCCAGCAGTGCTTCCAAAGTGATGGATAGTAAAGTTGTTAGGAAAGATAGCATAGCTGTGGAAAGGCTTAGAGTATCTGGAACAGTCACTTAATTAGGCTTTATTCCATTATGTCTATGTTGCTTGTGTTAACTCTTATATATACAAACCAAGGCAGTAAGGAACACCTCAAGGGGTTCCAACAGTTCCCGACTATCCCACAAGCAAGCAGCTGGGCTATGATCATAGCCTCTCTTGATACAGAAGGGATTCTTCAGTTTTATCTTCTGTTGGATTACCTGTCTCTGTGTTTTACCTTGTTCACATTTCTTGTTCTGCTCCTTTCCAGAAGCCCCTTGGAGAGCAATTCAGGAAGGAAGTCCATATCAGGAACCTCCCATCTCTCTTCAAGAAAGTGAAACCTTCCATAGAAACAGACATATTGGACAACAATGAAGATGGAGCCCTTATTGCACTGTTTGAGCCATAAGCCTAGGACACTTCTACACTCTTCTCCTTTTGTATTCTGTGTTCTTTCATTTGCTTACTCTCTACTTTCCCCTGAGCCTGGATACAGCTCCCATTGTCCTCTTTCTGCTTGGGGGATGGGGGCAGGAACTGGAAACAATCCAGCCACTAAACACAATCTGCCTGATTTTCCCAGCTCTACTTGCAATTTGATTGCACAATTGGTTTTCCATTGTGTCAAGCCTGGACATTCCACCTGAACCATCATTTGGCCAGTTATTCAGGAATTAGCCCTTCCATCTGCATTATGGTGTTTTCCCAGTGAAGGGAGCATGCTCATGGATCCCTGCTATGTCTGTCACAATCTGCACTGTGGCTGCCTCAATATGACACTAACAGAACACCCCTTCTGGAAAGGTTTAGCATTCCTGTAGTAACACAGGTCTGCACACAGAACACTGCACTATCATTTTAGACCCCACTGTTTTTGCAAATTCACCTCCTATTCCACCAAACCAAGCAGTGGTCAGGAACAAGGAAAATGCTTTTGTTGTTTGTTTGGTTCACCATGTCTCAGGAAGCCTAAAGAGAAATAACATGCCCTCATTTGCCTAAGAAATGTAATCAGAACAGGTATCCCAGCTCCAAATCTGGCTTCAGCTGCTGAAGCCTGAAAATTCTAGGTAACTGCATATAGGATTACGTTTCTGCTGGTCTGAGCTCTTGAAGACTAGGGAGAAATACAGCTGCAGAGTTCAGGATCATTTGCTGCAATATATAATGGCTCAATATGCATCCAAAGCTCGGTTTGAGAGTATCACAGGATATAAAACTGCAACACCTTGAAGGCTTAAACTGAAGGGGGACCCAGTCTGTCATGACTAGGAAGGTCTCCGCCTAACACCTATAGTAGTATGACTGGAGATGCGAAAGAATGTTTGGGCTTCAAGAATTAGAAGAGCTTAGTTTTAATAGCTTTGCAGTGCACAGAGTGGATGGCATGGCCAGGCAAGTTTGGAGAAAGCAGGCCACGATGTGATGTTCAAGTTTGTACAACTAGTCTGTTTCCCTTCTAGTCTTAATCTCAGTGTAACATTTATTAAAACATCATTGTCCAGTAGCTTTGGAGTTAGGCTAACTGTATTTATTGTATCTTGGTTATATTTTTAGTTTTCTGTGCACATAGAAACATTTCAATTAATTTTGAGGGTTTTGTAGGGATGTTGTATGTCTCCAAATCAGTTGTGATACACCACTGGATATCAGTAAAGACCTTTCAGTTTTATACATAAATGTTGTTGCTGTCTTGTTTTCGTTTGGTGTCAGTTAGGTTGAGACCCAGGTCATACCATGCTAACATTCAGCAACTACTATTTTCTCAGTCAAACAAAATTAGAACAGTTATTGGATAGCTCCATGCAGCTACTTAATTGGATGAAGACTTCTTTAGTAGCTGAAGTTGCAAAATAGGGTTTTGAATGTCACTCGGAAGAAAATGAGTTTATGCTTTATACACTACAACAAACCCTTTGTGTGAGTCACGAGTAGGGTTGCCAGATACATGGGTACCAAAAGGAGGACATAGAAAGACAAAAAAAGAGAACAGTGGAGGACGTATTGAATGTTTCATTTGAATCGTTCTGGATTAAACCCACAATCAATACAATTTTATTACAAGAGCTGCCAATAAATATCTCTTAGTGAACTGACCAAGAAACATTCATGTTAAAAAATAAAAATAAATTCAATGGAGACTTTTTTTCAAAATACCAAAAAACATTTAAACAGACAATTGTACAATTACTACCTTATAATCTTTATTAATTACAGTGGTGCCTTGACTTACGAATGCCCTGACCTACGAACGTTTTGAATTACGAACAGCTCCGGATGCAGAATGTTGCTTTGAGTTACGAACCGTGCTTTGACTTACAAACGGAAAAAAAAACCTTTCTTGCCCTTTTTTTGACCCAAGTTCATGTTAGGTCAAAAGAAAAAAAAGAAAAAAAATTCTCCCCCTAGTGGTAGAATACAGCTTTGCATTAGTTCCTATGGGAACTAATGCTTTGACTTACAAACCGTGCCTTGACATAAGGACAAAAAACAGCCGGAACGGATTAATCGGTATTCAGTGCATTCCTATGGGAAATGCTGCTTTGACTTACAGCCACCGTTCCAATACAGATTAAGTTCTTAAGTCAAGGCACCACTGTACACGACATATCCCGGCGCCTGCTGTTGTTGCTCCTTCACTTGTGCCAAGGCGAGCTCTGCAAGAAGGCTCCCCTTTCATTCCCGCCTCCTTTTGCTGCTGCTGCGGCGGCTGCCACCTCTTCCCCTCTCCCTCTTTCTCTGCAGGTGCCTGGCACGGAGTCCCGCTCTTGCTCTAGCTCCCCTTTCCTACCGTTTCACTTCTCCACCAGCCTTCCCCAATCTTTTCTAGCTGCCGCCACCGTCTCTCCTTTCTGGACTCCTGCTGCTCGCTCGAATACCTCCGGAAGCCCACAAACTTTTTTCCCCTTAAAAAAAAATCCTGCCCTTCTCCAGCCACCGCTCTCTCTCTCTCTCTCTCTCTCTCTCTCTCTCGTTTTTTTGGTCCGTTCCCTCTCACGCGCGCGCGCGCGTGTGTGTGTGTGTGTGTGTGTGTGTCACTCTCCTTTCCTTGCTAATCTTTACACGCAGCTTGCTCAGCAGAAGCAGGAAGTCACCTCCAGAAGCAATGACTCCATGTGGGCATGGCTGATTTACAGCCCGAAGTGGTGTCTTAGATTGTGACTCCATCAGACAGACTGCTTTCCACCTTCCACCTCTCCCCCTCCTATCCAAAATTATAACGTAAAATATTACAAAAGCCAGATGTTTTAAAGGTTTTTAGCTTTGCCTGCCAGACAAAGGACATTAGGCTAAAAAGGAGGACATGTCCTCCTTTTGCTGGATGTCTGGCAATGCGTCATGAGACGGGTTTCTTCAGTCCTTTGGTGCTATAACGTTTGAGTTCTGAAAGAAATGGGTGTGCTTCAGCACTTGATTGTCCTAATGTCTAACCTGTACTGAGGACAAGAAGCTACGATGAGAACAGAATAGTTTCCTATAGGCAAAGGTGTCAGACAAGGGTACATTTTGTCCCCTTATCTGTACATAAAACATACCACACAGAAAGCCAGACTAGATCCAAATGGAAGAGGTGTGAAAATTGGTGGAAGAAACATCAATAGTTACATTTTCATTTATATTTAATTAAATTACAATTTAGGATATGCAGATAACACTTTACTGGCAGAATGCAACAAGGACTAAGGAAAGTGAAGGAAAAAGGTGCCAAAGCAGGAAAGCAGCTGAATGTTAAGATGGCAAAATCATGACTATGGAAGACCTACACAACTTTAACATTGAAGAAGAAACTGAAATAATTAAGAGATTTTGTATATCTTGATTCAATCATCAATCCAAACACAGACTTCAACCAAAAATCAAAAGAAAACTCCTTGGGAGGGCAGCAATGAAGAAATTAGAAAAGATCATCAAGGATGTGTAATTGGAGACCAAGACCAAGATCATCCACACTTTTGTATTTCCATTCACCATAGATGGTTGTGAAAGCTGCACAGTTAAGAAAGCTGACCGGGGGGGGGGGGGGGGGGGAAGAGAGAGAAGTGGTTTGTTTAAAATGAGGAAAGCTTTGCAGATACCCTGGATGGCCAGAAAGATGAAGAAATGCGTCTTAGATCAAATCAAGCCTGGAGTATATCTGGAGGCAAAAATGGTGAAAGCAAGGCTATACTACTTTGGGCACATCATGATAAAGCAGGATTTTCTGAAAAAGACAAAAATGCAGGGAAAGACTGGAGGCAGCATGAAAAGAGGAAGATCAAATATGAAATGAAATGACTTCCTGAAGGAAGCCACAGGCTAAGCAGGGCTGCTGAAGCCAGGACATATTGGAGATCACTTATTCATATAAGTCAGAGGAGACTTGACAGCCCATTACTTTAAAAAAACACAGTTCCATTTTACAATTTCAAACACCTGTCAACATGCCCTGTTGATATCCCCTCTACTTCTCCACAGTCAACAGAAGCCTTAGAAGGCTACCTGGCTCAGTCAAGCATATCAACAATCTTTTCCTTTCAGATTGTCTTCGCAACACAGAAAAGAGTCATGTCCATGTTTCTTAAAGCACAGTTATTTTGTATGCCTGAACAATTTTATTAAGTTCCTACCTAGCATTTATCTGAAAAGTTTCCACTGCAGAAATGAGGGATTAAATTTAGAAAGAATTAATCCTGATTTGGCAATTTACTGAAGTATTTGCAAAAGTAGAGTATTTGGGGTAGAAGAGAGAGAAGCAAAGCAACTTCAAATCTCTTTGAGAAACGTTCACAGAGAATGGTAAAGAATGGATTATTTAAAAGAGCCCCATCCCTTGAAGCCTTGGGATATCTAATCCCCAGCATGCCCAATGGTCGGTGATTAAGAGAGCTCTAGTCTGTAAGGGGTGGAGGGTGGAACAGTTCAGCTGCCAAGACCAGTTGAACCTAACAAGGATGAAAAATAACTGTTGCTTATCACAGAAGAGCATGTGGAGCACTTCTTTTAGTTTGCTTTTTGTGAGATGACTGTTTTCCATTACTTAAAGACCAGCCTTTTCAAAAGGAATGAAATTGATGCATACACTGGAATTAGCCACTACAGAACTCACCTCAGGCTAAAGTGAAGCAGAATTTCCTATCTACAAGGAAGGACCCATCTAGGAATGGGTTAACTTTCATTGCTGCCTTCCAAAACAAAAGTACCATATTTTTCTGTGTATAAGACACTACTTTTTCCTAAAATCATTACACTAAAAACTGAGGGGCATCTTATTCACAAAAGTAATCTGAGAACATGGAGAGAACAAGATGACCTGTACTGTACCTTGCCTCTGTAAACAGGCTTCCTTCAATCACGAGGCTTAGCCTCCTACTGTCAGGAGACTTGGCTTCCTCCAATCACGATCCTTATGGAATTGACGTCAGCTGATGCTAAACAAACTAATTGGAATACAGCTCATTGGAGGTGCAGCCTGTAGACTCAAATGCAACAGAAACTTGTAATGTCCAAGCGTTCTGGGCCCAGAAGCTGAATACTCAAAACTAGGTTTTCTTAATTTTGGGGTTAGAAAAAGGGGTGTGTCTTATAAATGGAAAAATACAGTATTTTCATGACCAGCAAATGTACAGTAGGAGTACTGTATAGGGATAACATATCACATTAGTAGGCAAATAGGAATATTAGTAACCTGCCCAGAAAAACAAAGGACTAAAAATAATTGAAATGTTATAAGAATCTGCACAGGCAGCCTGGTTGTTCTCAAATCGGAAGACAAAAACAATATTATCAAAAACACTGGTGAAACTGTGCAAACAAGATAATGGAGAGCAAATTCTTAAAGAAACGTACGCAGCTTAGGCAGATAATACACAGATATTTCACAATATTTATGGCTATCAAAGCAGACATAATTACCATTTCTCTTATTCTCATCTTCTTGAAGGGAAATATCTATATACAGTACTTGGAAGAACATAAAATAAATTTCTTCTCCTTAGTAAGCAGGAATGCAAACCTATACACTGCATTTTTGGTGAAAAAATCCCACTGTTGAACTGGACGGAAGATCATATTTATTAGCATTAGATATTATTGTGTGGCACCTTGAGATTATCCAGGCAGTACATAGTGTCAATTATCTTAATTTTGAGTTATTGCATGACAGATCATTAAAGAGCTTGGTTTTTAGTATAGCTTTTTGATATAGTCCTCAAGACAAAATTAGGAAGGTAACATAAAAGGTCCTGAAAGGTCTTGCCAGTCTACACTCTCATATACAAACATCTTAAACCCTTTCTGGAGCATTTGTCCAGGGATGATGTTGACTCGCCCACTTGTACATTTTGGTCTTTGCAAAATGCAGTGCATTGGCACTGTATCGTATCTCTGCCTTTCAGTCATTATCTTAGAAGTAAAAAAGTGGCAAGTACACAAGAATCCGTTCCATTCTCCCACATCTGTTGGAGAGCTAGTTTACTCACTGCCAACTGACAGGCATCTCATTAGAGGCTTCCTGCTCAGTACAGAGCTTGCAGACATTTCAGCGAAATAGATCCTTGTGCTCTTAGCTTTATTTTTTCTGGATGGATTTCAGTTCGTCTAAGAAGCGCTGACATTTTCCCATCAGTACCTTGATTGCTTCACTCACCAACACATCTGGAGGCAAGACACCTGTTGACTCCACAGAAACTGGGGACGACAAAACAGTATCAGTTCCCAAGTAGCCCCCATGAACATTAACCAAAAAGCACAAACCCTACTGCCAGGATGTGTATGGTTGCTAGTAGCTAATTCCTCACTAGGTGCCAACAAAACCATAGCCAAAATCCTACTGTGGGAAGCCACATGCGTAAAGGCAATCCCAAAGCAGTTTTTTTGGCTTACTGGTCATCAGTTATACAACCAACTTTGCAAACAGGAGATGAGCAGCCATGCAAAGGACAGACAGCTAAATACCTTCCCACAGCAACAAGACAGAACAAGGCAGCAGCGGAAGTGGCTGAAGGGTTACTTACAGATGTAATGGTTGCGGACTCGGGCTAAGCGGACAAGGCTTTTCAAGTCATCATGACGAAAAATTTCTCTACTGAATGTGTCCAATCGAGCATTAGCCACTCTTGCCACTTTTTTACCTAGACAAAGAGACCAACACTTGAAGCAGGCAAACATGCACTGGACCTTTCTTACCTATCGCTGATTTATTATCCTTTTCTTGTCAGCGGTGCACTCCCAAATTCAAGACATTTCATGAGAACAAGATCCCAGAGAAATCACTTGAACGTCTGCACAGTAGTGCCAGAACAATCTTCACTCACTGACCAAGGACCTCATGAAAGCTTGATCAGCCTGCCTTTTTGTACATATATATGTTTGTTCAAGTTCTTTTTTCAGAATCTAATTCCTTGTACCATGTTAGGAACAAAACAACATCTCAATAGTTTTCACAAGCTGAGATCAGGCATTCTAGCAACCTTTTGATGGCCAGATAAAGAAAGTATTCTGAAATGCTATGAAGCCAGCAATGTCGGGTTGTCTGGAGTAATCAAAAAGCTAGGTCAGTGGTGGTGAACCTTTCTGGGCTCACATGCCCAAACTGGAAAAAACAAAAACAGTGGGTGGGCGGCGGAACCGGAAGTGGCAGCGGAAGGGGTTATCCCAGCACAGAGGTGCCTCAAGACCCCACTCCGGATCCATTGCCAGCGCCAGCTGCTCCGGATCCACCTGCCGAAGTGCCAGCATCGCGGCTGCAGCCGACGTCTCAATTTGGCTGCCGGGGGGGGGGGGGAGAGCAATCTGGCGAATTATGGCTCGTGTGCTGGCAGAAAGGGCTCCGTGTGCCAGCTGTGGTACACGTGCCATAGGTTCGCCACCTATGAGCTAGGTTTTTAGTCTAAAGAAAGGAAATATAAAATACCTTTGACTTCCTGGACTTCAATAACTCCAGAAGAAAAGCATTTTTTTAGCCTTTCAGCTGCTTCGCCTTCAATTGGCTGCAACAGAGTAATATCTGGCAATAGTCGGTAGCTGGCTGTGGCTACTGGAGAAAACTTGGCATGATCTTTACCTAAAGGAAGAAAGAATTGTTTTATTTTTTAAAAAAATTAGAAAAATGAAATGAAAACAAAGAAGAGAAGACAGTGAGAGAAAGCTAGAATCATGCAAGGTTTTTGTTTTTTGGGGGGGCATACTCTAAGAATAATGAAGATCAGTTGCATTACCCCAAACAGATCATTAATATATATGTACTGTATTTTAATGGCCTATATAACACAAGGTTTAATTATGTAGGTACTTTAATACCTACACATCAGAATTTACAACACAAAGGAAACATATTTCTTACTCTGCCTAAAACTGCAAATTTTCTTTGCTTCACATTAGACATGATAGGAATACATAGTAAAATGTTCAAAATGACTCTGAACACATGAACCACAGTGCAGGCATCTAAAGACTCCTTCATCTGTCTTCTGGAAGATCTCAACAAATCCATTAATTTAAGCTACAATTTTTTTGCTAACTATTATGAGGTTTCTAATCCATACGGCAATTATGGGTGAGGTAAGTTATCAGGACAATGTAATTTCTGACACACACATATGTCTGGCAACAAAGTTTGATTACTACTTCCATGCCATTTAGAACCCAAAACAAACCATGTTCACAACGGATGTAAAGGTGAAACTATGCTCTGCTTATCACAGGAAATACACCCCAAGCCTCACAATGGTTTTGTTTTGTTTTTTTCTTGGCTGACAAAAGGACTTCTACTATTTTAAAACTGCAACTATTAACACCAAGCAGACCAATATATCAACTTGATTATACACAAATAAGTTGTTTTCATGACCATCAAACGCTGACACTGGCCAGACTTTACCAAAAAGAAATGAGCACAGACAGACCTTTAAATAGGACAATGTGAGAATTACCAGCCATCCCAGACCAGTGGTAACCCTGTTTGATAAAGCAAAGAGAAACTACAATAGAACAACCCAGAATGCCTGTTCCACTGACACGATATCATCCTTAAATAAAGGATCCTAGTTAAAATCCGTATTGATTTGGCTTGCCAATGTTGGGGCAAATACTAGCCAAATATAAAATCCTGATGTTCTTTGGCCCCACATTCCCAAAATGTTAAATTGCCAGCTGCCTCACCTATGCCCTTTACACAGTGCATAAGTACATCAATCTCTTGGCCTGGTCGCAACTGAGCAATAAGGATGTCATCATGGACAGGACGGAAGCTAGCACTCATGTTGTCAGCCTGAGACCCCAGTGGCACCCATTCCATGTGCTTGCTATAAACTGTGAAAAGAGAAGAAGGACAAAGAAGCGGCAGCGTTTTCAACAGGCAGCTATCAGAATCAATTCTGGCACCAAGGCAAGGAAAGAAAGGTTTTACAGAATGGAGGCAGGGGTACAGGCACGAAGTAATTAACGGGGAAGAGGGATTAAAATGTTTGGAACATGAGTGCCTATCAAGGTAAAAAAGATCAGGGTTTGAAATACAGCAGATTAGGAAGCATTCGCTCTAAAGCAGGTATTTTACCTTTATGGTTGATATAGAGTTCATTAGGGTCAGATGACTCCTTAGCAGCATGTGGGTTCCTGCTACACTTTATTTTCAACTGGAATTGCAGTGTGTTAATTTCATCACATTCATCTTCTGTAAAAAAGAAAATAGGACTGAAGCCTCCCCAAGCAACCTTTGCTTTCCCTGGATACATATACTTTCAAGTGCTTAGTTTGTTGGAGTCAGCTTCTGTGCCCCACAAACATCTCACCTTCACTTTTGTATTCAAAAAGACGAGGATCTGCACGGATGGGAATCAGTCCCAAGCGATGAGCCAAGATTTCATCCTGCACAATGGAGGTGTTATTGTACACAAAGACCTTCTCAACAGCCATGGTCGGTACCTAGGCAAGAATAAACCCCATTGTTTAAAAGAGAATCAAAAACCCCAAGTTCCACAAGCAGTCACATCTGATTGTCCACTGCCATTTGTTTATTATTTATTTAATTTATATCCCGCCCATCTAGACTGAAGTCTACTCTGGGCAGCTAACAACATTTGTTCATACCATGCCTTAAAAAAGAGCTAAAACAGAAAGTTGCCACACGTTTTGTTGTTGTGTGCCATGAAGTTCAACCTCTGGCAACCTCATGAGTTGGTGGCCTCCAAAATGTCTTAATCACTCATGTCTTTCAAACTCAAGGCTATGACTTCCTTTATTGAGTCGATCCACCTCATATTTGTTTTTCCTCTCTTCTTGCTATCTTCAGTGTTTGCATTTTCCACTCAGTGTTGTCTTTGCTCAATATGCCCAAAATATAGCCTCAGTTTAGTCATTCTCCTTCTAGAAACAGTTCAGGCAGTTTGATATAGTACCTACTTATCTGTTCTAATGGCAATCCATGATATCCATAAAGTTCTCCTGCAAGACTACATTTCAAATGAATTGACTTTCCCCACGCGAGCTTTCTTCGTTGTCCAGCTGCCAAACCTACAAATACTCAACCATGGTATGGATGATCTTGGCCTTGGATCTCTAGCAACACAGTCTTACCTTTGAGGATCTTTTCTAGTTCTTTCATGGCTGCCCCTACATACTGATTTTACTGGTATTCTTACTGAGCAGCAAACAAGAGACTGCAGTTGTAACTAGAATTCATTTGTAGCTTATAAAATAGAACAAAGATTTCTTGTTTCTGCAGCTCTGTACTTTTACAAACATAATTCTGGAAACAAATTCTCTGACTCATTAATTTATCAGCATTTGACAATGCCTGGTAATCTTTGGTCCTGACCCAGAGGTGCCCAACTCACAGACATGCAAAGAAGGCCACGTACTGTAGCTCCATGTAAGCCGTTAACAAGTGCCCTCAAACATTCTATTACGTAAGGTGATCTGCCAATATGCAAAGCAAAAATAGCTATTCCCAACACTTTTGTACACAGAGATAGCAAAATGGACCATTCACTGTAAAAGATTATGATCCATAAATCCATAGCACAAAATAACCAAAAAATACATTCTTCCTTTATGTGCCAAAATACTATATGCACAATGGAAAGGCAGCCTGTTGTACCATCGCCTCCAATGCAGCCAAGCCTTGGCACTCAAGTGAAGGCTTTAGACCACCAGCTTCTCTGTATTTCATGATTAGCAAATTTACCATATCCCATTTGAAATGTAACTAGCAGTCATAGGATCCAGCAAGGCCCAAATTGTCTAGTAGCTCATTTGTAACTGTAAATACCTTGATACCTGTGAAGGTCTTGCAATTAGGTTGTGAATGGATCAGATCTCATCCACTGTTAGTATCAGATGCTGAGAGCAAAGATTTATGCTACTTCTAAATATACAGGCTCTGTTTAACTACTGTTTAACTATATCAATCTGGCTTCCAGGAATGTGTCTAACCCAGTTTTTAACCATCTAAACAAACCACCACCATATCATCTTCTGTTGGATCAAGGAATATAACCTACATACACTATCATTCAAAAATGGCCCTTTTTACTCACTTCAGCAAGCAAGATGCGTCGGAAAGCATTAGCAATAGCTGCATCGATCCCCACCATGTCAAATTCCAGCATGCTTTCATCCATGTGGATCACATCTACTCGGAAATTCTATAGAAAACCAGAAAAACTATAATTTCAAAGGAGACATGGTTACAGGTGTAGCACCCGAATTAGATAAAACAGTATCTTATTTGGCAAGGAATTAAATATCAGGAAAAAAACCCTTCACAACCAAGAGCCTCTTTACTCAGTCTATACAAAGGCTGGAATAGCTACATTTCTTGACTCCAACTCCCCAGGTCCACATTAATACAGGGTGAAGGATCCCAGGAGTCAGGGTAAAAAAATATACTGTAAGTTTTCCATACCAGTAAAAAATACTATATGTTTTAATATAATTACACTACCAAATATAATAGTTACCAAATCCAATTGTACAACAGTGTCTTCTAGTCTTCTTTTGGGTGTGAAGACTGAAAAATGGGACTTTGTGCAATTACCTAAACGGCACATCTTATGTTGGACTAGGCCATTGCCCCACCATAGCAGTGGCATTTCTAAGCTTATTTCTATACAATCATAACTGCTTGAACAAAGATATGGATAAAACAAAAAGACTTGGAAATATAGTTTTACGACCTTGCCAAGAGCAGAAGCAAGTTAGGCACCTCAAGTTCCTGACAGGAAGCAGTCCTCTAAACGCTCACCTTTTCAAACTTCTTTTTATCCCATGCATCTTCATATCCAGAATAATTGCCAGGAAAATCTGTTGTGTGGACCTAGAAATGAGAGAGGAAGAAATTATAACTCAGTTATAGTGCATATGTACCAAAAACAAACAAAAAGTCCAATAAATAAATAAAAAACCAAATCCCAGGTAGATGCCAGCCCTCTTTGAAACCCTGGCCTGAGGTGGCAGAGTTTCCAGAAAATTCTGAGCTAGATGAACCAACAGTCCTTCTGAGTAATTCAGTCAGTATAAGGCAGCTTTCTACGTTGAAAACCATTGCACCCAATTATCTCATGTGTGCCTATGAAGTATACTCAAAGTTGCAATCTGGTTTCACTCTAATATGATTTTAAGGAGTAAATACATCGTTTTAAAGTGGCTTATGATGCCCTCTTACATTGCTTTTAACTACATCTCTCATTGATTTTAATTGTTTTAATATATTTACTTGCCTTTAATGGTTTTTTGTTGGTTTACTTTTACATTGCAGCTAAAGTTGGCTTTACTTTTTTTCTTTTAAGTTCTTAAGCCATCCTGGTCATTATTTTTTAGTGAAATAATAGATACTAAACTAACCACAGAATATATCATTCGAAAGGCCAGACTGGATGAATCCCAAGCCAGAATCAAGATTGCCAGAAGAAATACCAACAACCTCAGATATGTAGACAATACCACTCTGACGGCAGAAAGTGAGGAGGAATTAAACAACCTCATAATGAGGGTGAAAGAGGAGAGCATAAAAAATGGTCTGAAGCTCAACATAAAAAAAAAAACTAAGATCATGGCCACTAGTCCAATCACCTCTTGGCAAACAGAAGGGGAAGATATGGAGGCAGGGACAAATTTTACTTTCTTGGGCTCCATGATCGCTGCAGATGGTGACAGCAGCCCCGAAATCAAAAGACGCCTGCTTCTTGGGAGGAAAGTGATGACAAACCTAGACAGCATCTTAAAAACCACAGACATCACATTGCCGACAAAGGTCCACATAGTCAAAGCTATGGTTTTCTAGTAGCAATGTCTGGAAGTGAGAGCTGGATCATAAAGAAGGCTGACCACCGAAGAATTGATACTTTTGAATTGTGGTGCTGAAGGAGACTGTTGAAGAGTCCCCTGGACTGCAAGGAGAACAAACCTATCAATTCTAAAGGAAATCAACCCTGAGTGCTCAATGGAAGGACAGATCCTGAAGCTGAGGCTCCAATACTTTGGCCTTCTCATGAGAAGACTCCCTGGAAAAGACCCTGAAGTTGGGAAAATGTGAGAGCAAGAGGAGAAGGGGACAACAGAGGACGAGATGATTGGACAGAAACATCAAAGCTACCAACATGAAATTGACCCAACTCCGGGAGGCAGTGGAAGACAGGAGGGCCTGGCGTGCTCTGATCCATGGGGTCATGAACAGTCGGACATGACTTGACGACTAAACGACAACAAAACTAATCACTGAAATGATTAATGGCCTGATTGTAGAAACAGGGTACAAACATCTCAAACAAAACTTTCTAATCACTCCATCACTAAAACAATAATCTCTTAATTATTTTTTAATTTTTTTTATTTATATCCTGCCTATCTAGACAATTAAGACCATTCTAGGCGGCTGAATATGAATAGCCCAAATTATAATCCTTGATTCGTGTCAGAGGTTGCTATATCTTTGTTGTTGTTGTTTTTCCCAGCCACACAGCCAAAAAGAAACTTTGTGCTTTGAAGCAGGCAAGGGGGTGGGTGGGAGACAATCAGAGTTCTGTAATTGGCAAATCTTTGGTCAAGAGTCTGGCGTAAAAAATCCAACTATGCTCAAGGAATGGGACCTGAAACTGAACACCATCCCAACAGAATTCTTTTGAAACCTGAGTCTGATATCTTCTTTCCAGGCAGACTTGATAAAGAATATTTACCAACTATTTTTGTAGTCCTGAAAGAGGTAGCCATGTTAATTTGTGCAAGCATATCAGGCAAAATCCAAAGAAACAGGACAAGACAAAAACACACACAATCCCAAAGGCAGCTTCACTTGCTCCTCAGCTAATGCAATCTATTCCATCTTTTGCCAACAATGCCCCTCTGCCTTCTACGTAGGACAAACAGGACAGTCCTCTGTGAAAGTGGGCCAACAGTCACAAATCTGACATCAGAGACCACAATACACAGAAACCTGTCTCCTACCATTTCAGTCTACCAGGACACTCCATGGAGGATCTGAAAGTCACCATTTTAGAACAGAATGATTACAAAAGAATACAGAGGGAACCAGCTGAGATTTAAAAAAATTATACATGATAGACATCCATATAAATGGATTGAATATAAACCTAGGTTTCTTCAGTCATTACCAAATTTAATACATACTTCTGCTATTATCTACTGCCACTGTTATTTTCTTCACAACTACCAAGCCCATCTTCTCATCACAGGCTCAAAGATAAAAACTACCAATATTCCCTACATTAAGATACATGATTCCTCTGTCATCTTCTCTCACCTTTCTATTTAATATTCTCTTTTTCTCTCCCTCTTGAGTTTTAAGTGAGTCCCCAACCTTCAATCCCCAGCCCCCACACCTCCTTTCTCTCTCCTCATCTTTGCCCAGGCCAGGTTTGTTTTGTGTTTGGTGAAGAACTTTACAACACAGTCGTAAAACAACATAGATCATTAATTAGCACATGTAAACGTAACATACATCCAGGAGCCAATGAGTATTTAGTATGAAACTGATGTTTCATTCAACATTCTGCTTCCATTTGTCTGACAAAAGAGATGTGTGGCATTAAAACATAAGAGTTAGTTTTTAAGGTGGTGGTTTTGTCTGGTTTTATTTCTTTGGATTTTGTCATTTACTTTTGGACTCTAGTCTAGTTTTTCTGCCCTGTCCATGAAGCGCTGACGCTTAGGCTGATGAAGTGGAATTCTTCCAGGAAAGCTTGCAATTTGTTCGATCTTTTTCGTGGTCGAATAAAAAGGAATCAATCACCCTATTCTTGCATTTGGATAACCCGTAAGGACCACACAGCTTGTTCCTTGTTCTTTCCGGACCAATTCAGGCGTCGACTGCATTAACACACCAGCCTGGTCTGGAATTTGCGCCTGGGACACCAATGCGGTACATTCGCACGTGTGCGGAACTTAAGGCATGCTCATCCGAGACTCGGTTTTGTACAGCCCGCTGGCCCGCCCCCGCCTCGGGCGTTCCTCCCAAAGTCTCCCGCTCACACCGCCCGCAGGCCCACCACACATTCCTATCCCTTCGCGTTTTCTCATTTACGTTGCGGACGCCAAACTCGCCCAGAACCACCCGGCTCCGCATCTCTTCCACGCTACCGGGCGCCGCCATCTTTCAATCGACGTGCTTTGAAACAAGCCGCAAAACACCACCTCTTCCGCGGCGCACGCGCAATGCGTACTTTATTTGTTTGTGACCGTGTTTTCAGTGGAGGGGGGGGGGCCTTCTCTGGACCACGTGACATGAGGTTTTCTACGGCCCAACCACCCATAGGGCGGGGCATGGGTTTTTGGGTTTTTTTTCCCACCTGCCATGTTGTGTGTGGCGCTCACGCAGGAGCACTTTGGGCGGCGGTTTTCTTTCGTGCTCCATCCTAAGGAGACAATTCTGGTTAATCAAATGGGTGACGAACTTTCTGTGGTTTCCCTGGCTGGCTTTCCTTCCTCTTTCATACATCTTTACCCATCTTGTCAGGATTTTCTCGTCCGGAGCAACCAAGATGGCGCTTCCCTCCGACCTACAGTTGTGAGACGTCGCGAGAACTCCGGAGCCTCCACGTCCTCAAGTCGACGCGGGGTGGGCTGCCCGTATTGGGTACATCCGGGCCCCTCTCGCCTTCTCTGTCGTTGGGCCCCGGTTTCCTATAGCCTTCCTTGGGGCTGGAGGAGGGGAGACTTTCGCTCCCCCACAGCCGGTGGCGGGGACGATGTCTGGCCCCGGCGTGGCCCCGGCGGGAGGAGCCGGCGGTGCGAGGGGTGGCACCGCGGCAGCGGCAGAATGGGGAGCCTTCGACGACAACCTGCAGGTATGAGGCTGAGGCGTCGAAAGCATTTCCCAGAGTGTGTGTCCCCCCCACACACCAGACCGCCCCCCCGGTCTCGACTCGGCGGTGACGGTGGACCCTCCGAGCCATGTCGCCCTTTTTCGAGGCAAAGACTCCGGAGCAGACGCCGCCGTGCTCCAAACCACAGATTCGGATTCAGGCGGTCAGCAGCCTCCGAAGCCCGCGTTGAAACCAGTCGAGGGGCAAATTTGCCTTCTTTCTAAATCGCAACGAAGAACCAGCTAAAGATGTAACGCGCAGGGGACTCGTTGGGAGTCCCTTTTATGGGAACCCGGGGCCCTGTTAGTGCCTTGAATGGTGTCCCTTGCGTGCCTTTCAACCTCTAGCGCTCGTAGGTCCCAAACCATCCCACTGGAGGCCTTCTGTTGGTGTAGTTGCTGTAAAGGAAATGCGTTGGGAAAAAACATCTTGGAGTAACATCAGATAGAGAGGCTGATTGCAGTTACATGGTGGCTGCAGAACAGGGTTATTTGTTTGGCCCACCACTCTCATAAGCTTCCCTCACCAAGAGGAGGAAGGGAGGGTGCCAGTAGTCCAAAGCATCTGAAGGCTGGAGGTTTTCCATCCCTGCTATGTTGCATTTGAACTGTACTCCTACCTTCATGCTCAGTTTTTAATTATACGGCCAACATGAGGAAGAATTTTTGTATAGTGGGCCAATAAAGAATGTTGTCAAGGTAATGAGATTTGCAACATAAACATAGCATTTTTGTAAGCCTGTGGTCATGTACACTATATGTCTGTATATATGATTTACGGTTACATTGGGTATGTAGTTTCTATATATATCCTGCATATTATATGACTGCAGGGCTGTTATGATTCACAAATTTATTAATCCTGGAATATGGAGTTCAAATCTCCTGCATACTTAATTGTGAAGGCGACTGTATGACTTTTAGGGCCAGTCACTTGCAAGCATACCTCCCTCGCAGAGTTGATGTAAATGTAAAAGGAGGTAATTTTCATCTCTGGTGCCATGAACAGCTAAAGTAAATTAAGTTGGAGAAACACATGTAAAAAGTAAACATGCAGCATTATTAGTTCCTGGCCTCTTGATATCTAACCATGTATGTTGTATATATTGCAAAAAAAAGAAAATGCTATTTTAGGCTGCATTCATAGAAGTATAGTTTCCAAATCTTGCGAGCTGCAAGCCCCCTCTCTTCAGCACTGGTTAGGCCTCAACTTGAGTATTGCGTCCAGTTCTGGACCTCTGGGTAGTGTGGGCGGCATATAAATTGAATGAATAAATAAATAAAGATGCTAACAAATTGGAACAAGTTCAGAGGAGGGTGACAAGGATGATCTGGAAGCTGGAAACCAAGCCTTATGACTAAAGGCTGAAAGAATTAGCCTTCAGAAAAGAAGACTGAGAGGTGACATGATAGCACTTTTCAAATATTTGAAAGGCTGTCATACAGAGGAGGGGCATGATCTGTTCTTGATCATCCCAGAGCAACAGCGGGCTCAAGTTAAAGGAAGCCAGTTATCAGTTGAATATCAGGAAAAACTTCCTAATGGTTAGAGCAGTATGACAGTGGAACCAGTTATCTTGAGATTTGGTGAGTGCTCCAGCACTGGAGGCATTCAAGAAAAATGTAGATAATTACCTGGCAGTTATGCTTTGATTGTATTTCTGCATTGAGCAGGAGGTTGGACTTGATGGCCTTCCAACTTCACTTTTCTATGATTTTATGATTACAGAACATATATAATGGCTGAATATTGTAACATAAGGCCTGTTATATAACATTATAAGGCCCATTGAATCAATGGAACTTAACAAAGATTTGACTCACCAGATCCCAAATGATTTAGTTGAACTACTCTAATTGTGATTTACTACTGGATTTCAACAGCTGGAAGTTTAAAAGTCTAGGGAAATAAAAATATAGGTACTTGTTTGGTGTTGGAAAATGCCAAAGTGAGGGCAGAGTTAGCTTGAGATGTGGCATCATCACATTTGAGAAGTTTATCATCCCTTGGTCACCAACCATCTCATCCCAAACTCTATGGGGACCTGGAGAAGTGTTTCCATAGATTAAGAGTATAGACAAGTGATGTGAGAGCATTCCTTTCCATGCCCAGACACTTAGCAATGTGGGGCTTTAAAAGTAAGCATTAGTCCTTTGAACTGGAATGCAATGGAGCTGTTACAGCACTAACGAGACATGTTCTTCAATACCCCATCGTATTAGTAAACTTGCAGCTGTATTAACTGCACTTTCCAAGTTGTCTTCAAAAGCAGATTAATATACACTTTGCAGTAGTTGAATATGAAGGTTACCAGGGCATAGATAACTGCAACAAGATAATCTTTTCTTTGAGCCTTATCTTCTGTTGGCTACAGTGCTCTCAAATTGTTAAGGGGGAGGGTTGTGCATGGTTTTTTTTTACTTGTTTTGATTGCCAGTATATATTGTCAGCTGCTTGAGGCTCCTAAGAAAAGGTTCCTGTGATCATTATGTTTAATTTTGCATGTATAGGTAGATTCCTTAGTTACAGATCATTCCTGGTTATCTGTAGATGTTTCACTTTTCAATGAGATTGGCAGAAAGCAAATAACAAGAGGTCTCTTTCCTCTTACTTTTTCATGAGTGGTGATTCTTAGTAAATTAGGTGAATATCAGAAGAAGAAAATCAGGCACAGTGCTTTTTCTTAATTCTTCAAAACATCAGCCCATTTCTCCACAAGATTAAAAAAAATATTTTCAGCCTTCTTTCTGGTGTTTAGGCAGCCCCTGTGAGTAACATGAAATGATTCTGCAGTATATTTAACTGTTTGCATATTTCCAAATTGTTCAGGGTGCAAATTCTGCTGTGATAGACATGGAAAACATGGATGACACATCTGGCTCCAGCTTTGAAGATATGGGTGAGATGCACCAACGTATCAAGGAAGAAGAAGAAGTGGATGCAGAAGCAGCTGCTGCAGATGAAGAAGATGGAGAGTTCTTGGGAATGAAGGGCTTTAAGGGACAATTGGGTCGTCAAGTAGCTGATGAGGTGAGCCAAGCTCCCTTTCTCAAAGCAGAGGAACACCAAGAAACAGCCTGGAAGACTGTTGCTTTTGTCTGCTTGTAATCCTTCGAAGACTATATTTCCATGCTTCCTCTTTGCCTGTCTTCCTTAGATTAATAGTTTATGATCTGTAGAATATACATGGACCATTGGCCTTCTTAGAAGCAGAGTCTATGCAGAGAGCTTGAGGCTGTGTAGATAGTTTGAACCCATTGGCTTGGAACTGGATGTGTCTCTTTCTAGGCTCCACCAGCAAAGTTACGCTAAACAGGGTGGTCATCTTTCTCCCACAGGTCAGACAAGCTAAAACAGTGCTGTCCCATTGCACCTGCATGGTCTTAAATTAGTCTCTTTAAACATTTCTGGCTTGATAGAGCAAGAAATTCACACTGGAAGCGACCCTCTGTCCTGACAGGATGTATGTACTTTCAGAAAATGATCTATCCCAAATTAGAGCCTGGACTGTCTAATGTAGTACAAACCTTTCCGTGCACAATTGAGACAGTTCATTCCATCCAGAAATATGGATTGAACATTGATGTCTCTGGAGAAGTTCTAGAGCCACTATAATAAACCAGTCATCAAATACTGCAGCACCCTGAAGTGAAAGCTTAGGTTTGAGGCATTCTCTGTTTCATTCTATCTCCCCTCTAGATGTGGCAGGCAGGAAAAAGACAAGCCTCCAAGGCCTTCAATCTTTACGCCAACATTGATATCCTTAGGCCCTACTTTGATGTTGAGCCAAGCCAAGTTCGGAACAGGTAAGCAAAATTGACAGATTATTTCTGTCCCTTCTCCAACTTTTCCTTGTCTAAATAATAATAGTCATGTTCCTTAATCATGTTCAATTTGGACTTTTAGTGACCCTTTTCAGGGTTTTCTAGGTAAAAAGTACTCAGACGTAGTTTGCCATTCTGATCTTCTGTGAGCATTTGGAGAGTGTACAGTTTGGCCAGGGCCACACAGGCTCGCTCTTCTGGAATGCTCAGTGGGGTTTTGAGCTCTTAACCACCACAGCCAAAAGGAAGATTAAAAAAATAAAGACAAGGAAGTGGACTTGTCCACAAAAGTTCACATTAAAATATAGCATTTAGTGTAAGGTGCCACAATGTTTTTGTCTTCTTCATTTTTAAATTTTTCTTTTGTTTTTGCCTGATACACTGGCACAACTACAGCCAAGTAACTAACTCACTGAACTATCTAGTCAGCATTTTCCTTGTCTACCAGCAGCTTAATTACTTAATTTAAGCTGCATTAATAGCTGTGCTCATAGTTAATAGTCAAGTTACAGTTTACTATGGGAAGCAGTCATCTGCCACCTTTATGTTTAAGAAGGAGTAACTCGTTATATCCATAAAGAGTATTCAGGTTATAAAAACTATAATCACAGTATTCTTCCTTTTTATTTGTAAACCTTTAATCAGGTAGCTCTGTAAGAGTTCATTAAGTATTTCTTCTAGTGTGTTTTCATTTCTAGAACATGCCAGGCCATTTCATTTCTGATTTTCTGATGCAGTTTCAGAAGTAAAACAGGACTATGGACTGTTAGTTCAGCAGATTCCTTTGGAGTTTAATTGGAATTCCATTTATATGTCCTCGCTGTAATGATGACTGTGTAGCAGAAATTCATGTTAGGCTGCTTCTCTGGCGCCTGTAAGTTCCACGGCTAGTGCCCTGACCACAGCAAAATACAAGAAATTATGTTTGTATAATTTACCAGGCTAGACAGTATTAGGACTGAGTTAAAAATGTCCTTTCCCAGTATGGCTTTGTGCCCAGTTTAGTAGAGCTATGTGTGGATTATGTAACAGGCTATGGAACCTTTGGCATCCAGGTTTTGATTCTGTAGCAGATTGTATTTCATTCATTCATTCTTCATTCATTTGTTCAGCAGTGTCCTAGCTTTTTGGCACATCGATGATTCTTTCAATAAAGGAGTGTCTAAAAGATTTGGTTCCTTATTGACTTCTATGAACAGTCTCTTGTTCTCTTTCAGACTACTTGAATCCATGATACCTGTGAAAATGATAAATTTTCCCCAGGTAAGCTTCTGTACGAGATAATGGATAGAAGATTTTGTTTGATATTTTGGAGATGGGTGCATCCAAAGAAAAGGGACCTTTCCACTTCATTTCCTAGCTGTGGTGTGGTACAGCTGTAGCCACCTTCAGTTTTGTCATAGATGCAGGTCAGGTATTTCATGTGCGGCTATTTTGTGTCACTGCCCTAAATGTTCACATTCTTTCAATAGTTACGGGTTCATATTTTATACCAAAGAATCCCAAAGTACAATGGGCTTCATACTGGCAGATCTGCTGACAGTCCTGCACTCCCCCATCACTATCATCCAGTATCCTGAATGATACTGATCATCTGGACCAACTTCTGTCAGGCTTTCAGCTGGGATATGAGACTGAGATTGCTTTGGTCACCTTGGTAGATGACCTACACAAGGGGCTGGATAAAGAGAGTGGAACCTTTTTAGTTCTCCTAGAACTTTCTGTGATATTCTGTGTCGTAAACAACAATGTCCTGTAGGATCACTTGGCTATATTGGGTACTAGGGTCAACTGGATTCCGGTGATTCCAGTCGTTCCAGTCAGGCTGTACCCAAAAAGTGGAGTTGGTGGAATACGTCTTGGGACCTGGCTATCTTAAGAGATCACCTATCTCATTATGAGCCTGTCTGGATATTATGCTTTTCAGGAGAGGTTCTTTTAAATATACCAACAGAGACCCAATGAACAAGCACATAGGATGGCCTTCTCCTGTGTGGCTCCCAGCTACGGAATGCACTCCCTTCAGAGATACAGTCTGTTTCCTTGTTGACTAATTTTAAAAAGGGAGTAAAAGCACATCTTTTTAAACTGTTGTATGATGTCTAACAAGCCCTGTTGTGTTGTTTTTAACTGCATCCTTGATTTTAATGGTTTTAATGTATTTACTTGATTTTAAAGGTTTCACAGTGAGACTTCTTTACATGATTTTATTATTTTTTAGTTCAACGTGATTTTATTTGTTTTCGTTCTTTTAAAAATTTTCTAAGCCATCTTGAGCACTATCTTTTAATGGAAACGTAAAGTGGAAGTGTAATAAATAATATTTTTATCTCTTGCCAAGTCTTCCTGGGTTTGGTCAGCTCCTTTCTTATGCTGTTGGCTAACTGCTTTATACCACAGTGGCCTTGGGCTCTCCAGGAAGGGATGGCCACTCTCATTGACTCTGATATAGCTACTGTATTTTTCCGTGTATAAAATGACACTTTTTACTTAAATAATTAGCCAAAAAATTGAGGGTCATTTTATACGTGGAAGGCAGCCACTTTCCCTGACTTTTGAGAAGCCACAGGATAAAGCAGCCATGAAGGGTGGCAGGATTGCACCCCTTTGATCCTGAAGCAGCCATGAAAGGGCTTCAGGACCAAAGGGGTGTGATCTTGCAAATTTTCTAATTTGGGGGTTAGAAAAGGGGGGTCGTCTTATACATTGGGTTGTCTTATAAACACAAAAATACAGTATTTTGATGTCAGAAAGTTAGCTGCTCTGATTTAGTCTGGCAGGAGAATGGTTAAAGCACTGTTAGAGATTGTAGAATTGTTTATTTATAACTGTAAATCAAGACTAATCAACTTCCAGAGGCCAAGGGACTCCCCAATTTAGATCTTCTGCCCCAGTAGTTGCAAAAGCTGTGCTTTCTGCTCTGTAAAAAAAGGTGTGCGAAGCAAAGTGCACCCTTGCACTATGGAATTTCATATCACACTTCCCATTACTTGAGAGCTCTCAAAGCCAGTGTCTTCAAAGGAATAGATAATAATTGCTCCTTATAAAGTTGAAAAAGTTGTTTCTTTTGCACTGACTACATTGGAATTAATTCTTTGTGACAAACATAAGAATATGAACGAGCATTTGGACATCTTTTTTAAACCAGCTGAGTGATTCATTTGGCACCCCAGATCATTGACCAGTAACTATTATTGTTTTCTGCTCTTGCAGAAGATAGCTGGTGAACTTTATGGTCCCCTTATGCTTGTCTTCACACTGGTGGCCATCTTGCTGCATGGAATGAAGACATCCGATACTATCATTGTAAGTAGGGCATCTCATTTTCCTAATGGATTGCTAGCCACAGTTCTCTCTAGCTTCTTAAGTTTCTGTACCTGGATGTTGCAATGCTATGAACAACTCTGTTGTGGGACAGTTTTACTTTAAAGTGTTAGTGATGCTTTCTGGAGACTTGACTAAAGTGACTGTAGCTTGGAATGTTACTCAGAGAAAGTAATTTGTTCTGTTATTTGTGAAAAATACTTCTCATTAGCTCTAACATGTTGCATGATGCCCTATTAATGTGTTCCATTAGCACTTCAGGTCCATTTGAGTGTTTGCAACAAGCAATATAGAAAATCCTGTTCTTGTTCTTAAGAGAGGATGCAACTATTATTTATTATTTATTTACTATACCCTTGTTTTATATACAGTAGGAAGCCCATCCTCTGAAAATACTAAATTGAAAGGGGGAAAAAAAGAAATACCTATTTATATGTATTTCCATGGTGTATTTACCAGAACTGGAACTAGAGGGAACCAGAGACCATGCAATGTATAGCATTCAATACCATTTTTCAGCAGCTGCAGGCTGCAGGAGGGAGCTTGAAACCAGTCCCCCACAGATACAGCAGTCCTACTGTAAATACACATTTCTGGAGGTTTTTAAAAATATTTTCATGAAGCGGGTAAGTGAATCTGCAGGTATGGGTCCCATGGATAGGGAATCCTATTGTTTTAATTTTGTTTAAATTGTGCTTCTCCACCCCACTCCCCTTTGTTTTGTTTTAGATCTACATAATTGATCTGCCAATTGATGTTTCACTATTGGCTTGTGTGGAGTTCTGAGTTTTTAATTTGTAAACCACCCAGAGTATGGTGTCCACTAGAAGGGTGATATATGAATAAAATAAATAACCTCCAAGCTCAGGAGTAAGTGGTTTTTTGCTTTTTCCACAGAGGGAAGGCACACTGATGGGAACAGCTATTGGGACCTGCTTTGGTTACTGGATAGGAGTCTCCTCCTTCATCTACTTTTTAGCGTATTTGTGCAACGCTCAGATCACTATGGTTCAAATGTTGTCACTGCTGGTGAGTAAGGTCTCCAACTAACTAGTCTCTCTGGCAAAATCTAAAACATACCAACCAGATGCCCATCCTCTAATATTCTCAATCTTGGGCAACCTGGATGTTCTTGGAATATAGTTCCTAGAATCCTTTGCCAGCAGATGAGCTGGCCAGGGTTTCTGGGAGGTTTAGTCTAAGAACACCTGAGATACCCAAGGTTGGGAACCACTGCACTACAAGTCACATCTGCTCCTGCTAGTAAGTAGGTCGATTGCATTGGTGCTTTACTCACAAATAACTGATGGCTTTGTATCTGCAACAAGTGTAGATCATAGAATCATAGAGTTGGAAGGGTTCTCTAAGGCCATAAAGTCCAACCTCCTGCTCAATGCAGGAATCCAAATCAAAGCAGATGTGATAGATGGTTGTCTAATTTTCTCTTGAATGCAGTGGAGCACTCACCACTTCCTGAGGAAACGTTCCATTGTCATTCTTCTCTCGTAATTCTCAGTTAAGAATTTTATTTTATTTTTTGCTCTTTTTCATTTGGGTCTACAACTTAGAACAGTTGTAGTTTAGTTTTTTTTAAAAAAAATCATAGGCATAAGGTGATTATAAAATCAGGCAATTCTAGTTAGCTTTGAAGCAGAAAATAATTTACCTATACAAATCTAGGTGGCAAATACATAAAATAACCATAAATAACTCTGATATTCAGCACCAGCATATTGATGTACAGTCCCAGGAGCTTTAGACTATGTTATTAAAAACATGCAGTATCAGCATACTGCTGCTGTTTCTCTCTGGAATTTTTCACATATGTTCATGCATGTCTCAGGTGTGTTCTGTTTCTTTCAGGGGTATGGACTGTTTGGGCATTGCATCACCCTCTTTGTCACCTACAACATTCACTTTCACTCCCTTTTTTATATCTTCTGGCTGGTGATTGGCGGTCTCTCTACATTGCGAATGGTAATTAATAATAGCCCTTTGAAGGTTCTAGGCATAACATATTTAAGGAATGGTTCAGAAGGTATCTGTAAGAATGAGTACATTAATGTTCTTATTTTCAGTTTCTTTTACTTTTTTGTTGCTGTCATGTTTCCACTTCAGATAATGAAATCATGCATTAACTTTTTTCAGTCGTATATTACATTGTATCTACTAAAAACACTTTATGCCTCCTTCAGGCATCACATATCTGACATGCAAAGTACATTATTTTATTTGCATGTTATTAAACTTTATTTTGTGGTTACAGTCAATCCTTGACTTACGAACTTAATCCGTTCTGGAACAGCATTCGTAAGTTGAAAAGGCCGTAAGTCGATTTCCCATTCCCCATAGGAATGCATTGAAACCCCGTTAATCTGTTCCAGCCACCATGGGAGACCTCCCTGGGGGTCCCTGCTGCCGCGATCAGCAGCTTCGGAGCTCTCAAAGGGCTTTCCCCCGACATTGGAGGAAGCCTCTTGAAAGCTCCAAAACCGAAAAGGCAGGGAGAAAGGGCAGGAAATTTGAATGTCCTGTCCTTTCTCCCTGCCTTTTTGCCTTCAGAGCTTTCAAAGGGCTTCCTCCGATGTTGGGGGAAAGCCTTTGAGAGCTCCGAAGGCGACCAACGGTTCCATTCGCAAAAAATGGCATTGACTTGCGAATGGAACCTCGATCTCGTTCATAGGTCGAGACTCCATTCGCAAGTCGATGCCAATTTTTTCGAACGGAGCCATTCGTAAATCAAAAAGTTCGTATGTGGGGCCGTTTGTAAGTTGAGGGTTGACTGTATTTTAATTACTTACCAGAAGCCATACCTCTTTATTACCTCTACTGTATAGAACATTAATCATATGAAAGCTAGCTCTGGAAGAGACAATATTATTTAAATTTAAAACCAAAGTCTGGCTCTGCTGAAGTTGGTGGTAACCAGGGGTAGAAAGATGTTCTGTTTTTAAACTGAGTACCTACAGCCTTTATCACAGCATTTTAAAAACCTGATTTGAAATATCCTGACTCTTATTTAGTGTTTAAGGATCAGTGTGGATTCACAAATGTCTTTACTAATTTCACATAGTGCTTCTTTGTTACCTGTTGTCACTAGCAGGCAATAACCAGGTTACCCACTGTGCGCATTATCTGTGAAATCCAATGCCATATCCCTGCTCTGATGGTAACTTATGTTTCCAAGGTTGCTGTGTTGGTGTCGCGCACAGTGGGACATACCCAGCGACTCATCTTATGTGGTGTGCTTGCTGCCCTACACATGCTTTTCCTCCTTTATCTGCACTTTGCTTATCACAAAGTTGTAGAAGGTAAGAGGTTTTCGTTTTGGAGGAATGTAGTGGCAGTTGCATGTTTTATTCTATTTTTTTTACCATGTTGGAGTAAAGGCTTGGTGCCTAAATTTGATTTTTAGAACAGTGTGGGTAATTTTTGTGGGCTCAGAGGCCACTTTTCCAACTACCTTCTCAGGATATCCAAAGAATGTGTGGCTCAGGTGGCAGGGTGTATGTGCATGTTGTAAACTACCCAGAGTGGCCTTTGGCCAGATGGGTGGTATAAACGTTTTTTAAGTGTGTATTTTAAAATCTTGTAGTTCATTAGAGTTCATTTCATCATTTTCCTCAGCCACTGAGATTTTATACTTAATTATAGAATCAGTTGATTAATTGCATAACAAGCAGCATCCTGTTTGTTTCTCACATTCACAAAGAGTCTAGTAAGCAAGTGATTGGACCGTTTTTTTAGCCTCTGCTAGAAGGTATTCAGTAATACCTTCCTGCATTACTGTACCTGCAAACTATTCAGCAGTTCCCAAAGTAGACTTCTGTGTGAGCAGGAAGAATGAACAAGTTCTGCCCAATAACTTTAAATGAGTTTTGAGAATGATGCACTTTAAGTTTATTGTGTAGAAAGCAGCAAATGGCTTTTCAAATAATGAAGAGAAACCCTGAGGAAGAGGCTTAGATTTCAAAATCAAAATAGAACACAGGCAGTACTTTCAGTACTGATAGCCTTATGGAAGTAAGCTGGTGTTTTACCAGTGAGCTAAAATTCTTTTAAAAAAAAAAAATTAGAATACCGAGGCGCCTACAAATAAGGGCTTCAGGCCATATGCAGACCAGGGATCCCACTTTGCTCACACTTCTTTTAAAACATCACCCAAGGGGGGCAATATTAAGGTACCTCTTCTGTTTCTTATGAGATGTCATGGTGTTTTGAACCTTGCTGTTTCTTTAGACCACTTTAGACACAATTGTCTTTCTATACAACTGTAATTCCTGCAGGAGGAAAATACAGTATGTATATATATTTTCATCAGCTTGTACAGGTATATGACACTGCTCATTCTAAGTTCAGTTATGATTGAAGCAGCCATTTTCCTACCCTGTAAGTCATTCACACACATATATAAGAAGTATATCTAGAAACTACAGTATTGGCATGTGGAATTCTATAGTGATTAAGCAGGGACCTCCTTTGCCAGTGCAGCTAGACTGACAACATTTTGGGCAGTCTACAGATGATACTGACCAAAGAAGGAGATAACAGTCCCTTTGTCACAATTCTGATTACTTCTCACATCCAATTATGTACCACTTAGTTTGAACCAGTTGAAGTCTTATATTGTCCAGCCTCTAGGCTTCATTTATATATAAAGCAAAAAGCGAAGTGTGCTGTTTATATACCACCCCATAGCACTTAAAGCACTTACTACTTAATTATGCAGGCTACACATTGCCCCCCCCCCCCGGTGAGCTGGGTACTCATTTTACTGACCTTGGAAGGATAGAAGGCTGAGTCAACCTTGAGCCGGCTACCTGGGATTGAGCCCCGGGTCCTGAGCACAGTTTTGGCTGAAGTACAGCAGTCTAACCACTGCACCATGAGCCACAGCCAAAGTCTTTACTGGCTAAGGTGAATGTACACCCTTGCACCTATTTATCTAAATATCTTTCTGTATGTATCTGCCATAAGTGAAATGCTCAGTGACATTATGATTCCAGAACCAAAATACTCCATGGTTCCATTGGGCAAATTTGACATTTATTGAAAAACATGAATAAAGACTGAAGGGACAAGTGCAGAGTAGTGCTGAGATAGCAGGAGACTTATGAAAACGTTAAATTAAACTATACTAGGCTACGTTACACTATATTAAGTTTTATGTTACATTACATGTATGTTGATGTAGATATACCCTGGGCTTAGCATTAAACCATGCCCTTACTTTTCTCATTCACAGGTATCCTGGACACGTTGGAAAGACCCAACATGCATCCTTTTCAAAGAGTTGCCAGAGACATTCCAGCTGTTTCCTCTGCTGTGCTTAACATAAACAACAAAACAGTTTCTGCGCTGACCTCATAGCCTTACAGACTGTGGCATGCTCTCCCTGCCTGTACATGGGTCATATACTCTGCTGCTGTTATCAGGGAACAGAGGCAGAGTAGCAGAATGAGGGCTTGGTTTTACCTGCAGATCTTTTTCACAAAGTAAGGGCAGCAAGTTCCCAGCATGTTTCGGAGGAACTGCATTTGTACAGCTTTGGCTGGATTGTGCTGGGCAGAGTCTTTCTCCTAGTCTTTGCACATTTAGCTGGGATTGTATAGCTCAGACTTTTCTTTTGTATACCCTTTGCGCTCACTCTCTTCTTTTTAATCTATGTACCTGTAATCATCTCCATTGCCAAGGGAAGAATTAAATTAAATAGATGTTGGTTCTGAGCAGTCTCTTCTGTTGGACCTTCATCATAAATTAAGCACAGCAGCTGGTTCTTGCTGTTTTCCTTCTATTCTGAAATCTAATCAAAACTTTTCAGATAAATTCCTTTGCCTAAAATGCTTCCATTCGTGCAAGCAATGTATGGATTCTTTTGATGCAGAATGTGGCTGACTGCCACCTTTCTTTCTTAGCACTGTAAGAAAATATTTATTCTGCAGAATACAGGTTCAAATGTCCATAACACTTGGTTTCAGAATTGTGTATACATACAATGTTTCAGATGTCAAGACTAGCATTTTTATTAGTCTAGTTCCTCCTTTCATTTTATGGCAATCTAGTGTTCAACCAGGAGTTTGTTTTACCTTTCCAGCTTTAAACTGCAGTTCATGTGTGTAGATGAGAGTATATCTCGTGCTCAAGTTGTAGCTGTAAATGTACTGAGTCATAGTTCTGTGCTTATAGCAGGCTCAGTTCACCATCTTGAAGCATCTGTCACAACACAACTAACAAGCTCTACTAATTGTTTCTAATTAGCTGTTCTTACTGTGGCCATTGGATCATTTCCTTTTTATGCATCAGAAAACCAGCCTCTTGCTGGTTGGACTTCCAGTGTATACAGCAGTACATTCCTCACTTTTTGTGAGGAACATGAAGCAACTTTAATTTATTTTTCTACTTTGTAGTTTTCTTCTTTGTTCTTGTGTCTAGTACCTTGCAGAGAATATAGGAAAACAAAATTGCTGTTTATTTAACAAGAGAAAGGACACACAGTTCCATGTTCAAAAGTATAAATAATGTACAGTACTTATCACTAGCCTATGTATCATGCACAGTCATTCTTACCAGTCTATCCTATTTAGGTTTTTACATTTCTAGTGCCATTTCAGAATTATTTCTGGATTTGAATGTAATATGTGTGCTGTATATTGTAGAATACCTAGTATGGGAGTAATACTGGTTGAAATGTTGTAGATATGTAGATAAATAGTACTTGTCACCTATGCAAAACTAAAGTTAACAAGGGATGTAAGAAGTGGTTCTGCTGCTTGAAATGACACGTCTTAGTTTCACCATGTTTCTTGTTACATCAGAAACTGCATACATGTTTTGGAATTTTCCTCGTATTTTCTATTTGAAGTTTACAGTTAATAATTAAGCCAGAGGTGTGTGGAACCAGACTAGGGTAAAAGAATCCAATATAATTTGAGGTGTTTGGTAGGAAAATAAATATCTTGTGCATCAACGTGTAGTTTTCAAATACATTAGCCTGCACAAGCATATCCAGAGAAAAAAAGAGAACAAAACCACCTTAACTAGCTGTTATATTTCAATGCAGACTTTCATGGATGCAGTTCTTCAGACTGTGAATATAGCCACAAAAGCTCCCATTGAAATATAACAATTAGTTTTTAAGGTGCCACAACATTTTTGTTTGTTTTTGTCTGGAAGCATCAGCATAGCTCCCCATGGCCTAAAATATCCACTCTGAAAAGTCTGCCCTTCTCCCATATGGAAGCCTATCAGTCTAAGCTGTAAACAAGTGCCACAAGGAGTGTAGAACTGGATGAGTTTATGTAGTCCAAACCCATCTTTTCTTTTTTCAAACCCCATAAAATGGTAATTATATGAAAGGAAAAATAACGCAATGGGGGGGGGGGTTTGTCTCAGTGTATTGTCAGCATGCAGGATACAACAAAAATGAATTTATAAATGGCAAGAGCCTGGTAGTGGTGGTATTAAATGTTTCCTCCAGTAAGAGCAAAAGGGGCAAGAAGGAACAGGACCAGCCTATCATTAAGTAGGGTACAGCTGCTGTTTCAGGTGGCATATGCTGAAGGTTGAGGAAAAGACAGATGTCTGTTGTATGTAGTTTTCTTTGTGCCTCTTGAAGTTAACCACCACCTCTCAGGTATAATGGAGGATATTGTATCCTCACCATGTTGAATCCTATATTAGAAGGGCAGATGAAAATGAATGAGAGTGCCTTTTCCTTGTTTGTTTGCTTTCATTCATCCTAAGCTAGAGCATACCTAAATGCTTTCAGCGACTTTGCCAGCTGCGTCTGACCTGTTGTTTTTATGTGCCATTAAGTTGCCTCCAACTTACAATGACCCTATGAAAGAGTGACCTCCGAAACTTATTATTGCAAACTGAAGACTATGATTTCCTTTATTGAGTCATTCCATCTCATGTATAGCCCTCCATTCTCACATTGTGTCTTCTAATAGTATGAGTCATACAGTATCAAATTTCTCTCTTGCTTTCATGCACATTGGCCACTAGACATTAGGGATAGGATGTTTGGATTTTTTGGAAGACAAATCCCATAATTCCCCATTCTGGGAGTTCTACCTGATTTACATCTTACAAACACATGTGACTCACCTGTGAGAAAAGACGTAACTCCATCTAAATGTCCTGTTTCTGCCCTAGTGCTAGCTGGCAGCTTTTTTCCTGAACAAAAAGCTAGGCAGAGTTTGTACTTTGCTCTTCCCCTGTAGCTAATTGAGTGCCTTCTGAACTGGGATTTTTCCTCTTCTGGTACTATATCTTGTTTCATTTTGGATTTTCCTTTCCTAGAGTTTTCAAGGTACAAAAATATTCAAAAGTGGTTTGCCTTTGCAGTCTTCTGCAAAGTACAGCTTCAGTGTCACTGCCTTTGTCTGCGAAAGATCTGTCAGTGTCACCTTCTACCGCTGCTGCTCTCTAGGAGTTTCTGCTTTAAGAGACATTCTGCTCTGTTATTCTTGGTTCTGTGACATTATCTGTGTGTTTCTAAATCTCAGTTTTAAAAGATCCCCATGAATGAAAAGAAACGTAAACAGCTGTGATATAGGTGCATATGCATCCATGCATGTGTGTGTGCTAGCTACATACTGTAGTGTCTTAACTGTGTAATCCATGCATTCAAACCAATTCAATCATCACCAATTTGCAGCATTTTTTAAATCTAAAGTGGAGACCATCCGCCGGGAGCTCTCTCCTTTTTTGAGCACAGTAGATCGAGCAGAGACGTTCAGCGCGCCACCTTGCCCAATGAGACTCAATCTCTTTCAGCCTGTGACACCAGATATGGTGGACAAGGTGCTTGATCACTGTTGGGCCATCATCTCCTTCCTTGACCCTTGCCCAGCCTGGCTAATCAAAGCAGCCAGGCCTACAACAACCGAATGGGCCACTGCAATAATTAATGGGTCTCTCCTCAAGGAGACACTCGTTAGGCTCATTAGGAAGAAACCAAATTTAGTGGTGGACGATATTGGCAATTATAGGCCCGTCGCCAATGTTTGTTTCCTTAATAAAGTGGTAGAGAGGTTGGTGGCTGACAAGCTTCAGGCACTTCTGGATGAAGCCAATGCCCTGGATCCGTTTCAGTCTGGCTTCAGGCCATGCCACAGTACAGAAACAGCATTGGTCATGCTGTTTGATTACCTCCTGATCGAGGCCGATGGGCAAAATGTCTCTGTTGGTCCTTCTCAATATCTCAGCCGCCTTTGATACTGTCGACCACGGTATCCTCCTGGGGAGGCTCTCTGAGCTGGGAATTGGTGGTCTGGCATTAGCCTGGCTCTGATCCTTCTTGGAGGACCATCCCCAGAGAGTACAGCTTGGTGACGGTGTATCGGCTCTGTGGAATGTCACTTGTGCAGTTCCGCAGGGCTTGATTATCTCCCCAGTGCTGTTTAATATCTACATGAGGCCACTGGGTCAGGTCATCATGGGTGTGGGGCTTTGTGTCATCACTACGCTGATGACACCCAGCTCTACATCTCCTTTTTTCCTACAACAGTGGATGCCATTCCGTCCCTTCAGCGCTGTCTGGATGCCATATTGGAATGGATGCAGGAGAATGGACTGAAGCTGAATCCAGGCAAGACAGATGTCCTGAGGGTGGGTGGCCCAGACATTGGTGGTTTGGGAAAGTCCCTCACTTTCGGGGGGGGGGTGACTCTCACCACAAAGACTGAGGTTCACAGCTTGGAGCTACATCTTGATCCAGCGCTTATCATGGAAACTCGGATAGCGTCCGCCTACTTCCATCTTTGGCGGATCACCCAGCTGCGTCCCTATCTTGATGTCAGGGCCCTCACCACTCTGGTCCATGCACTTATAGTCTCGAGATTAGACCACTGTAATGCGCTCTACGTGGGGCTACCTTTGAGATTGATGCAGAAGCTTCAAATGGTGCAGAATGCGGCAGCCAAACTTCCTACTGGGGTGAGAAAACATCAATATATCTCCCCCACTCTGGCAGCCTTGCATTGACTACTTGTTTGTTTCTGCATTGATTTTAAAGTATTAATGATGACATATTAAGCCCTAAACAGTTTAGGACCTCAATATCTGGCGGAACGCCTTCTCCCATCTAGATCTACGCATATCACTCGTTCTAACCAGGAAGGGCACCTGAGGGGGTCTAACGCCGAGGGAGGCCTGAAGAGAAAGAACAAGAAAGTGGGCCTTCTCAGCAGTGGCCCCTCAGCTCTGGAACAATCTTCCCCCAGAAATTTGTCTGGCTCCCTTGCTGGGCATTTTTAAGAGCCAACTTAAGACCTGACTCTTCAGACAGGCCTTCCCTCCTGTCGATTATCTAACTTATTTCACCATCTTCTAGTGTATTAATATTGTTGTTTTTTATTTTAATGTTGTTAGCCGCTCAGAGTAGACTTCGGTCTAAATGAGAGGGATATAAATTAAATAAATACATAAAAATACAATGGGAACGTGAGCATCAGAACTGGACCATGGACCAATGGAAGAAGGTTGCCTTTTTTATTAGGTGGATGGCTGGGTGTGTGTACATTACTTACCTAGAGACGAGATGGCATCAGGATGTGCTATGGTGAAGAAGACTGGCAGGCAGAGACAATGTTATGCTCTGGGCAATGTTTTGCTGGGGAACATTGGGTCCTGGCATTCATGAAGATGTAACTCTGACATGTACCACCTACCTAGAGATCGTTGCAGCCCATGTACACTTCTGGGGGCCAAAACAGTATTAGGCAGGTGGTTTTCATGTTGTGATCGATGAGTGTAACTACAGTAGGACCACAGTATCCAAAGGGGATTGGTTCTAAGTCCCATCCCCACCCCGTGCTGGAAATTGTTGATATAGCAAAGTTTATATATTGCATAGTATTTGGTTCTTAGTAATAGCCAATTCTGGTAATACAGTGGTGCCTCACATTGCGACATTAATTCGCTCCTCAAAAATCGCTGCAGAACAAAAATGTCGCAATGCGATATTAAAAAGCCCATAGAAACGAATTAAAACGTGATTAATGCGTTCCTATGGGCTTAAAACTCACCGTTCAGCGAAGATCTTCCATAGCACGGCCATTTTCGGTGCCTCTTAAATGAGGAATCTGCCCCAGAAAACAGCGGGTGGCCATTTTGAAACCGCCGATCAGCTGTTAAAAAACCATTGCTTTGTGATGCTCAGTTCCCAAAGCAGGGAACCAATCATCGCAAAGGGAAATTCCCCATAGGGAACATCACAAAGCGATCGCTTTTGCGAGCGCAAAAAGTTCATCACAAAGCGATTTCATCATAAAACGGAGTGATCGCTATGCGAGGCACCACTGTACATCTTGAAACGTGTATTTCTAGGGTTTTTTAATTTAATATTTTCAGGCAGCAGATAAGTGAAATCACAGGTACTGATCCCATGGATAAAGTGGCCCTATTGTGTAGTGTTTAGTGACCTGGTTTAGTCTGATTGTGCACATTTACCAAAAAGATTGCAAATGTCAATTCCAAAACCCATGTACAGCAAATTCCTGAGCCAAAGCACATGACATTTCTATCTAGGCAAATATGTTTGCAAGTTATATTTATGGAAAGATGATCTCAGATGATTTAGGACCTGTGTACATGACTAGACTATTTCAACCACATCTGTACCTTCCTCTGTGTCACTTTTAAATTGCACAAAGTCATGAAGTAAAAGCCAGTCAACTGGCATTCTTTACCTTTCCTGTCACAGGATATTACATTATATTGTCAAAGCCTCACAGTTTGTCATCTGAGTCTGAATTCTTATCTTGTTCCTACTACTTACTGTGCCTTCACAGCATGCTGCCTTTGCAAATCTTGCCACAGCTCAGCTCTTGTAGATACTAAAAAGGGAACAGCTATTAAATCCCCAATATTGTGTTTTTTATTTCTCCATTTCCTCTCATCCAGTGAGTAACGTTCAATGAGTCATTTTATTCTTCCTCCTAATTACACGATAAAATGGAGGTTCAACCCTTTGCTTTAACTACTGTACTTAGTTATATATTAAAAGCTGAATATTTCTGTGCTTTGTATTTTTCCCAAGGCTATACAGCCCTATTGGCATTTATTCATGTTTTATTGAGGACTGAGTTCTAGTTTGTGCCTTCTTGATGCAAAACTCCTAGCACCCCTACCCCAAGTGCATCTTTAATCCATTGCCCAAGAAGTAGAGAGTTTATGTTCCTTTTCCTTGCATTCTATGTATTTAGTTAATTGCACAAAACTCTAGCCAGTAAAGGTTTGCATAGTATATTTGCTGAAGTAAGCAAAGCTCTTTTGCCAGGCTATTTTTAAATACCAACTGCTACCCTCTAGCTGAAGGAAAGGCAAAATTATAGTTGGTTAGACCATAAACTCTTCTGGGTGGGGATCACACCATTGAATAGGCTGCAAATGGACGCCTTCCTAGCTTTTGTTGTCCTTCAAACTTTCTGCTGGAGGGGAGAAAAAAAGAAGACGTAGTCATATCAGCCTTTGATCACACCTCTTCATACCGTTCACTGGGCTGCTGTTCCTGTGGTCTACTGGTATCCCACTTGCAGTTACATTATCTTCATAACAGCAACTAAGTTGGCCATGCAATAAAATTGGCAAATCTGATGGATTACATCAATCTTACCTGTTGTTATGTGCCGTCAAGCCACCTCCGACTTACGGCAACCCCATGAATGGGTGATCTCCAAAATGCCTTGTCCTCAACTGCTCTGCTCAGCTCTTGTAAACTCAAGCCTGTGGCTTCCTTTAGGGGAATCAATCCATCTCGTATTTGGTCTAACTCCTGCTGCCTTCCACCTTTCCCAGCGTTATTGTCATTTCCAGAAAATCCTTCCTTTTCATGATATGCCCAAAACAGGACAACCTCAGTTTCAACATTTTTGTCTCCAGAGATAGTTCAGGTTTGATTTGATTTAGGACGTGCTTGTTTGTACTTTCTGTCTGTCTACAAGTAGGGTATCTACAAATCTTTCCTCCAGCACCACATTTCAAACAAACCATTTTTTCCTGACAGCTTTCTTAACTGTCCAACTTTCACACCCATACATGGTGACTGGAAAAACAAGAGTGTGGATGATTTCGGTCTCCAGTTCCATATCCTTGCACCTGATTATCTCTCATTCCTTCCTTCCTAGTTTCAGTCTTCTAATTTACTGGCTGCAGAATCCATTGGGACTGATGACTGAACCAAGGAATACAACATCTCTTAATTATTTCAATTTCTTAATTGTCAGCACTAAAGTTTTGTAGTTCTTCTGTAGTCATTATTTTTGTCTTGATATTGAACTGCAGAACTGCTTTGGCTCTTTCTTATTTCACTTTCACTAAAAGTGGTTTCAGTTTGTTGCTGCTTTCTGCCAGTAAGATGGTGTCATCTGCATTTCTTAAATTACTGATACTTCTACCAGTTTCCACTCCTCCTTCATCTGAATCTAGTCTGGCTTGCTGTTCTGTGTACAAATTGAATAGATAAGGGAACAGAATGCACCCTTGTCTAACACTTTTTTCTTATAAGAAACCATTCTGCCTCTCCATGTTCTGTCCTAATGGTAGTTTGTTGTCCACAATAAACGTCACAAATCAGGACAATCAAGTTCTGAGGCACACCCTTTTTAAAGGAACAAGCCAGATTCTCATGATCTACACAACGGACGGCTTTGCTGTAGTCTATAAAACATAGACTGATCTGAAATTCTTTGCTGGTCTTAAGTAGCCAATGGATATTTACAACATGATCTCAAGTGCCTCTTTCTTTTTGGAATCTACCTTGAACATCAGGCATTTCTTGCTCCATATAAGGTAAAAGCCTTTGTTACAATACCTGGGGCATCACTTAGCTTGCATAGGAAATTAAAACAATGGTCCTATATTTACTGTACTCCTTGACATCTTCTTTCTTAGGGACTGGAATGAATATTGAGCATTTCCAGTCTGAGCCATTGTTTTGTTTTCCATATTTTTGATGCATTCTTTTTAGGACTTTGACAGATTCAGTCTCTGTGGTTTGAAACAGTTCTATTGGCATTTCATCTATTCCTGACTTGTTTATTCCTATTGCTTTCAGAGAAGCTTTCACTTCACTTTCTAGAATATGTTTCCTTTTCAAGAGTCTTTCTTTCTTTCTTTCTTTCTTTCTTTCCTTCCTTCCTTCCATCCATCCATCCATCCATCCATCCATCCATCCATCCATCCATCCATCCATCCATCCATCCATCCATCCATCCATCCATCCATCCATCCATCGGGTTTCTTGTCTTGTCTTCACTATACTGTTTTCACATTCTCTTGATTTTCTCCTGGTCAGTCTGCTTTCCTGCTGGTCATTCAGCTTTCCTAATCTAGGCTTGAATTTCCCTTTGATTTCTTGGATTTTCTTGAAGAGATGTCTTGTTCCCCCTCCTTTTTTCCTAGTGTCTGCCAGATACGTTGGATCACAGCTGCTTTCATCCACAGTCAATTTTGTAATCCTAACACAGCATGACAATACCAGGCCAGAGAAAGCTGTTTTACACTATTGTGGATTCCAACCATTTAGCTGAGCCTCATTTTATTATTCCACCAAAGAACATTCTCCTATTATGTTTCACATCCCTTGCCAGTTTTAGGTCACTAAAAGATTATCTGCTTTGCATGCAAAAACACATAAGTAAATCCCTGGCATCTCTAGGTAGGACTCAAAGTCTTGGGAGAATCGCAGCCAGTCAATGCAGACAATCTTGGGATAGACCTGACTCACTGCAGACAGCTTCCATTGCTGTATGTCTCAGATATGAACATGTGATTTATTCCCATTCATGTACTTCTCAGCACAAAAAGACACATTTAAAGTCCTCTTCCTGCACAATCAGTCGAAATTAGCAGCCCCAAGCTCAGCTTTGCTTGTACCGTGTTTCCCTAAAATAAGACAGGGTCTTATATTAATTTTTGCTCCAAAAATGCATTAGGGGTTATTTTCAGGGGATGTTTTAATTTTTTGATGCACAACAACAGACATTTATTCAAATACAGTCATGTCATCTTCTTGCACAATGGTGGAGGGTGGGGTTTCACTTAACTAAGGCTTATTTTTGGGGTAAGGCTTATACATATTATGAGCATCCTGAAAAATCATACTAGGGCTTATTTTCAGGTTAGGTCTTATTTTTGGGAAAACAGGTTATGTAGTGCCAGCATACATAAATCTCTGACACCATATTTATAAGATTTTCCTCCTCAAAGGGCTCTGGAAGAGGGATATGCTCATGCCATTAATTATCCTTTAAGTGTATCTGTTACAACATACTTATGTATGGACATAAGCAAATCCTTACTGTCGTGTGTGTGTCAAAGGCACTCTGTTCGTATCTGCTTTCCCATAAGATGCTACTTTTGTTCATTTTCCTTCTGCCCACAATGAGCTAATGGAGATGGCATAAATGCAACTTTGACAGTGGCAGGGCAAATCTGCTGGCAGGATTACACACTAATACAGGCACCTCATAAATCCCCAGAAAGTTATTAAGGTTAGATATTCCACTGGTGGGGAGGATGACATTTAGGGAGGCATGTAGAAATGTCCCAGGATCCACAGAATAGGAAGCCTGCTGCTTCTTTTTTAATGCCCCCTCCAGAAGTCCTCCTCAGCTATGCCAAAACATGCCTCCTCTTTCAGTTTCTTAACCTGGATGCATTTTGCTTACAGGGCTTAGGAAGTGGTAGTACCTCTGTCAGAATATTTATCACCACCAGAGGCCTGCTCCAAGAGTTAGTATTATCAATAGCTAAAGCATTTCACAGAGTAAAAGAGGACAGTTTCTTGCCCAGAAGCACTTACAATCTACCTTTCAACATAAGGAAAACAACAGAGATCAGAGGATGCAAAGGTAGAAATACAGAATACAAAGTTCTTTCAGTCACACATGCTTAGTTTGGTTATAATTACTGTAGAGCTACTTTTGCCCCTAATTTGGTACCATGTGCTTGTGTTGGACTACAACCACCACCATCCTCAGCCAGCTATACCATTCATCTAGGTTTCTACTTATACAGCAAGTCAAGGTAAAATGAGGAATGGATTAAAAGATGTAATCCTTTGAGATACATAGTATAAACCCTTATTGCCCTTTGACTGCTGTTGCCTAATCCAGGAGCATTAATAAATGTAGGCAACGCTCCTGGAAGTGAAGGACTGGCCAGCTGCACAGCATTGCCCAGGGAATTCCTGAGTGTATTTGCAATACTACACTTTTATACTCTTTGGGGAGGCTTGTTCAGTGTCCCTCTACTATATGTGTAGGCCACTTCTGGTAAAAAAAAAACATAGTCTAATTATCGTAATATTGTAATTTGTTTTTAATTTGACCTATATTTCATACACATCCATATTTTACATTGTGCAACACTCTGGTACAAAGAAAGAAAGGGTAAACAGAGGCCAGAGCCACCAAAACAGGAGCTTGATCTGACTCATGAGGGAGGAAAACATCTTCCACTCATGCTGAGGCCACAGGCTCGTTTAGAGGGCCCACAACAGGTCCCGAGGCATTCATAGCTCTGTTTTTCAACAGAAAGCAACAACCATGCTGTGGGGAGGCACCACTATCCCCTAAACATCTGCCCTCTCAGAGAAGGCATACCTTGCTTTGCCTGATCCAGAGTTAGTAGCACTTGGGTTTGAGATACTTTTGATGTCTTTTAAAAAAAATTAATGTATACTAGGACTGAGTCTTGGCCTGCTCACTGCCCTAAATGTTTGCTACCTATTCATGTACTGAGGTAGTATTTTCCACTGTTTCACCATTCCAGGTGCATTTCTCAACTCTTTTTAAAAAGGCAGCATCTCCCTTACAACTAGTGCTCTGAAGGGGCTCTGTTGGGGATAGCAAACCAGGCTTTTCCCCTCTTGGGCCCAGCCTGCCTTGTCTCATTCTTGGCCAATTGAACAGACAAGATTGTGGTCAGTTTTTCTATTTAGGGCTCAGCTTTAGAAAATGCTTTCTAGGTCAGACTTCTGCTCACAGAGGGGCAAAAGAATGTGACAGAGTGCCTCTGGGCATCTGCAGAGTTCATTTTCTCATCGTTCTCCACCACAACCCTCGTCTGCTCAGGACTTTAATGTCAGACTTGCGGGGCCTTCTCCTTATTTATGGAGGGGCCCCCAACCCGGCCTCGGCGAGGAATCTAGCAGTCTCCACCAGTGGGGCTCGGCCTTTCCATAAAACCACCGAGGCAGCGCCTGCCGGTGATCCCCTCAAGCAGGCAGCCCCCCACCCCCGCCCTTCTGCTCCACCAGGAGGAACTGAAGGCGGCTTTTCGACGGCTCCCGCCAGGGGGCAGAGCAACCTGCACGGGACTACGGGGAGCAAAGGAGGTGGCGATGGCGGTCGCCGCCGCCGCCGCCGCGTGGTCTGGCTTGGCAAGAGGCGGAGGCTGCAGTGCCGGAGTCTGTGGCCATAGGAACCGGCGCAGCGCCAAGCCACACTGGCTCCTTCCCCCCCTCCTCCCGCTCCCTCGGGTATAAGAAGGGAGGAGGTATCGCCGTCCGGATCTCTGCGACGCCCGCTGGAGACTTCTGCCCCTCCGGCGGCGGCGGCGGCAAGATGAATTGGGCGCTGCCGCGGGAGCCGCCGGCGCGGTAAACGGAGCCCGAGGAGGCAGAGCCGGAGTCGTCGGATCTGGCCGGGCTTGGGCAGGTCCTTGCCTCTCGTACTACAGGGAGAACCCGCACAGCAGGTGCGGCGGCGGAAGCAGAAGCGGCGGCGGCAGGTAGCCAGTGGTCTGGGCTCCAAGCGCGCCGTAGATGGGAAGGAAGACGCCGGGGAAGGGGAAAGGTTCCGGGTAGAGGACTAGAGCCACAGGACGCGGCAGCCAGTGCCCCCCACGACCACCCTTCCCCGGCGGATCCATCTACAGCTTCTCCTGGTTGTGCGGAAACCAAAATACGTACTCGCCCGGGTTCTCCTCTATAGACTCCGAATCCCATTTGGATGTACGTGTCGTGTGCCTGGAATGTCCAGTTGCCTGGTATGTGGCAGGGCTGGTTATCGGTCTCCTCACCTTCTCCAGTCATCCTTGTGGGCTGCGCACCGCTCGGCTTTAGACCGATCTGGACCGAACGCATCATTCTTCTCCGTCTGCCTTCCTTAATTTAGATTTGCGCAGCATTTACCTTTATGCATCTAAATTGCATAGACGTTTCCACTTGGATCAGGGTTTTAAAGCTGCAGTTCTGAATTGCACACTGCCTTTTGGCCTGATCCGATTAGCACATCCAGCTCTATTTTTTTTCCTTCACGTTGCACCGTGGCCTCCAACTTTGTTTGCACAGCCCCTAAGAAGCTGCTTACCGCTTTTCTTTCCCCCTCCAGATTCCAAAGTATTTCTTGCACTGATCTGGATTGCATATTGTTTGTCTGCACAAATACGGATTAGCACAGTGGCTCCTGTAGCAAGCTGCTGGAAGGTGTTTGCTTACATACAAAGCTATAAAGATGTTACCAGGATCGATCCAGATCTCTGGGGAGACTTTATCAAGTGCCGAGATTCGGGATATCTGTGAGAGCCTGCGGGAGAACTCCATCAAACTGCTTTCACTCCGGGGTTGTCAGCTTTCTGACCGGGATTTCGGCAGGATCTGCAGAGGAGTAGCAGAGTCTCATTCCTTGGCTCAGCTGAACCTCAACTTGGGGATTGTCTCCAGTATCAATCGGGTCAAACAACTGGCTGAAGCCCTGAAGACTAACCGTTCTGTCCAGTCTTTGTTGTAAGTACCTGCTTGACTTAAGTAGGTTTCAGGGAGAGGTCCCCTGCTTTGTTTGGGTAGGTCCTGCACTGAAAATCCTATGTTTTGCTTATTCAGAGGTACTAACCTATCAAGAAGGAAAGGAAAGGAAAGAGGATGGAATATGATAAAGTGACAGTGCAGAACTTGTGGCTATCCAGATGTTGCTGGACTGTCTGTCACTAATTGCTATGCTGGTTAGGGCTGATGGGGACTGGGGTGCCAAAGTATATGGGCTGCCACAGATTCCCTGTTCCTGCTGTAAAGTATGGAAATGCTTCCAGTAATTGTCATTGATAAGGGAGAAAACAGTCCAGTTTCTATATCTGTAGCCTCATTTGTTATGTGGAGCAGCGTGATGATAATCTGCATTGGAGTTTTGAGTGATATGTGTATGTTCTATTTTAGTTCCTAAAGTGGACCCATGCAGTATTTTTTTATATTTGCTCTTGTGGGTTTTTGAAGCTAACAACAGGGTTGTATGAGAGTTCTCTAATAACCAAAGTTGTTGTTGATAGTGTAGGGTAGTGGATAGAGTGATGGACTAAGACCCCAGAGACCTGGGTTCAAATTCTTGCTTGGTCATGGAAACCTATTGTGAGGGTGAAACTCCTTAAAAATCTAACTTATCTTGAAGACCTTATTAGGGTTGCTATAAGTCAGTTCTAGTTTGGTGGCACATGATACACACAAGGTATTTTTGCTTTTAATTTATCTGCTCTGGACATTTTGGCTGAGATTAAATTTAAATTAAATAATTTGTATGGTACATAGGAGTTAACTAATCTACACTAAGTATGTTTACGCTGTTCTGTTTCTGGATCCTGCCCCAATCTTTCTTCACTCTTGATTTTCAAACAGGAGGGTCCCATTTAACTAGACAGTATTATTTGTCATTCATGTAATTTTTTCCCCAGAGAAAGATAAATTAATGTCTAATATTGGCTGTCCCAGGAGGGAGATGAGGGGATATTTCTTATATCTCTTATGTTTCCAAACATAAAAAGTCTGCTATACCTAAATCAAAAGAATCATACAACACTTTAGGGAATATATTGTGTTTTCCTGTGAATAAATTTAGTGAACTCAGTGTGGCTTCCTTATGAATAAATACATGTAGGATGGCAAGCTGGTCATTTGCAGTTCAATGGAAGTGGAGTTTGTTTTATGATTAACCTTTTCAATCAATACAGCCTCCATGGGAGTCCCCTAACAGATGCTGGCCTGGCTGTCCTCAACCCAGCACTTTCCATCCATCCCTCTCTAGTGGCTTTGGATTTGGGGGACTGTATGCTAGGAGATGAAGGTATCAACTTGATATGTGGACTTTTGCCTCCTGATGGAGCCAAGTCAGGTAGGCACCCAGTTTCATTACTGTATTAAATCCACATCCACTAGGCTTAAGAGCAAACCCTGAACTGTAATTTTATAATTTTATATATTTTATATTGTTCTGTTTCATCTATGTAAGCCGCCCCGAGTAGACATGGTCTAGAGTGGCGGGGTAAAAATCCAATGAATGAATGAATGAACAGTTAAGGGCTTTGCATATCTGTTGGATGAATATAACTGTCGTAGTGCTTAGAAATAAGATGGCCCTTTACAAACTAATGTTATAAACCTGTGCCTGTCTAATCTTTCAGACCTGATTAACCTGACACGTTAAAGAATTTGCTTTTTGTCTGCTATTCTTTGCTCCTCTTTGCACTTACTCCTTTTTTAGAACCTGCTATTTCTGTGTTTGGGGTAGTGTTCAGCCAGTTACGAAAGGGAAGACAATAATGTCTTCAAGTTCAGTGCTAGCCAGAATTCAAATGTAATATATGAACAAGTTGATTAACAGTGTAGTTGCCAGCAGTTCCCCTGGCTATAAGAAAATGCCCCCTGAACTACAAGGCAATGCATATTATACCACATTGATTGGTTTTTCCTTTTATATGCCCTAACCATCCTGTTGGTTGGTTCGCACAGTCAGATGCCTGAAGACTACCAATAAGATGTTTGCTTCTTTAAAAGAGACTAATACTGTTACCACTGAAGCAGAACACCTCAGGTGGCAGACATCAGAGTACCATTAAAACAAAGTGTGGAAAGTGGAATTATTATTAGACAGGAGGGGACCACAGCTTTCAGTGTTCCTCATAACTGGTTATTGTGGCTAATTGGGCTGATGGAAGTTTCAGTCCAACAGCTACACTTGCCCACGCAAACATTGGAGGAACCCACTACTTAGTTTATTATCACATTTTAACCACGAAAGTAGGTGCCACCTTAATTATGGTAACTCTTTTTAAAGTCCTTTCTTTCAGCAGTAATGCTCATGAGGTTGAGCCTAAAATGTAGAGTGAAGGTCATAGTTTGTGCCCATCATTTTGCAGATGGAGCAAATAGCAGCCTATATTCTATTAGTAAAGTACTGTATTCAGCAATTTGCAAATAGTGGTTGAAGCTTACTTTTATTACTTACACCTAGGTTTGAAGGAACTGACACTCAGTGCTAACCCTGGTATTACAGCTAAAGGATGGGGGCGCCTGGCTATTGCAGTGGCTCACAGTTCCCAGGTGCGAGTGTTGAACCTGGACTACAATCCCCTGGGTGAGAGGAGCACAGATACATGGGTGTTTGTCTTTCTTCTTTATTTCCTTGATAGGGATTTTGTTGGGTTGATAAGAGCTATATAATCTGAATCTTGAACAAATTCAACTGATGTGTAGCTAGTCTGCTAGTGTAGCTCCCCTCTGTGGATTGTCACCGTTAGGGAACATAGGAAATTGCCTTATCCTGAATCAGTCCATTGTTTGGTCCATATTCTTCAAGATGTCAATCAGATGGTGGTGGTGGTAGTAGCTATGCACTGTTCTGCTGGGTGGCCACCCTTCCTGCTAGGGTTGGTATGATTCTGCTTAGTGGCAAAGGTACACACTTTTTAACTTTGAAAAAAAATGATCTGGTCAGGAGCAATAACCTGATGGCCTAACACTGTGTTCTGAGAGGGATGAGACTTGCTCGCACCTTGTCCTGTGAGGAAATGCTGAAGAATATTCTGCATTTCTAATCTAAGTTTATGAGAGGCGGATTCTGTTTATGTGGAAACCTGTTTGTACTGGACATTATGTGTCCACTCCTCTGCACTAACCTGTATGGCCTTTTCAATGGGCTTGGTAGTCCTAACATGCTCCTCCCCACCCCCAGCTGCTTCCTCAAAAATTAGAAAGGAGAAGAGGAGCTCCAGCAGTAGTTGCCATGGAAACTTACTCTCTACCGCTGCGCTGCCTAAGCAGACTTGGCAGCTGGTGAGACAGAGACTAGACCAGGCAAGCTCTTCTCTTCCCATCTTGCTTCAAGGAAAGGAAACCAGGAGCAGCTCCTCAGCCCCCCCCCCTTCCCAGTCCTGCCCCCTCAAAACTGGGTGAGGCTTTTTCCTGTTCTCCCTCTTTTCTGTCACAGATTAGCTTTTAAAAAGAGAGGGATCAGCAGTTAATTTGGCAGAAGCCATGTCTTCTGACCATAAAGCAATGCCTTATGACAAAGAACCAGTTATCTATGCATTTGGGTGTGTGTGTGTCAATTCTGAGGGAATGGCATTCGTCCCCTGTTCAGTAGGACAATTTTTCCTATTCCACCCTGCAGGAAAAGGAAATTGTAAGCTGTAACTGCAAACACATGCCTCCTCCAGCAACTCATGCTGTAGTAAACAGGAATTCAACAGGTGTAGCATGTTAATCAAGAGATGGGAAAAGCTGTGCCTGTTGAATCTGTCCATGGCACTTATTTAAAAGGGAGGATGTGAGTCCTGCGGGTGTGTGTGTGTGTGTGTGTGTGTGTGTGTGTGTGTGTGTGTGTGTGTGTGTGTGTGTGTGTGTGTGTGTGTGAGAGAGAGAGAGAGAGAGAGAGAGAGAGGAGAGAGAGAGAGAGAGAGAGAGATACCAGCAGACGGGCTGTAGTGGCCCTGACCATTTGGTTGCTATGGATGCATGGAACCTAGCCTGCGCGGTGTCTACTGACATCTCCTGGCTTTCTGCTCCCTAGGTGACCAGATAGCAGGAATGCTGGCAGTCTCTGTGGCATCCAGTCGTACCCTAGAAGTTTTGGACTTGGAAGGAACAGGACTTACCAACCAATCAGCTTTGGTAAGGAAAGCGGGGCCCTTTGTTGCCTTCATTTCCTTTTCCAGGTTAGGAAGATTAGTGCAGTACCTTATACACAATTTACCCCAAATGAACTCTTTCTTCCTTTCTTAAGAATCCTGAGGATCTACTGACCAAAACAACTGCCCCCCCATGCACACTTTAAAGATTTTCTACGTTACAGTCAGAGATAACTAGGGATAAAACATTATATATGCTGAATGGATGCTAAATGTGCTACCTGCATTTTCATGATAGTTGCCAAACATTCAGCTTTTGCTTTATTACTAAGGATCTAATTCTAATTACTACGCTTGGCGTTGAAAGAAAATTCATTTTATTCAGTCCTAGTTGGTTCTCTTTTCTCACACATATCCATGCAAACTGTGTGGCAATGCTGTTTGCAGCCTTCCTAGGTAGAACATTTAGATAAAATATCATTTGTACCACAGGCATCTCTGGCATGGTGCACTTAAAAGTAAACTCTGTTGTATACAATATATTTGTCTTTAAAAGCTTTGACTATTCTAAAATGGCATGTTGTCTTAAATCAAAATAAACAATGCACTCTCAGTCATTTAATTAGGTACTCAGTTCCTCTGCAAAAGCATACCTTACAGTTACTGGTGATCTGCAGGACTGTATTTTCTGTCAGGCAGAGGGAAACCATTGCTATAGGCAGTGAATAATACCTAAAATGGAGGGGCAGCAGCAGATGCCTAGCCATTCTCCTCTGCTGGAAGATAGAATTGGGTTTTTAAGTGGTCTCCCTAACTCACTTCTGCTGCCAGCCTTCCATCCTCATGAGTGACAAAATATGTTGTCCCAACACCAGTGTATCACTAAGATTCAGCAGTTTGGTTCCAAATTCCAGCTGAACCTTGCATTCCTTCGTGTTTGCTTCCTTTCTAGAAATTTAACATTGATCTAATTACGATGTAACAATTGGCATGTATAGGAAGTCTCTTTGAAATGGAAAATGGGTGTTAGTATTGGTTACCCACTGGAACCTTTCAAGGGCATGATACTAATATGTGGCAACAGTTATGGTAAATAACGTACGTATTGTTAGTGGACAGGTATAGAGACTTATTTGCTATAGAGCCAAGCAAACCTTTTTAAAAGTCTGCCTATAGAGAAACAAGGAGAAACACTCGTGACAATGAAAGAACTTTGTTTTTAGTGCTGCATTTTTTTTGTAATTAAGAGCTTTATGAAAGTTCATACGGATTTGAGTAGTGAGAGCTATGCAGTGATTTATAAGTAAAATAAAGAGCTTTGAAAGAAGCTGAATTCTCAGCCAGAGTATTTGATTTAGATCCGAATTGCCCTGTTTTCTCTTTATCTCGGCTATCTGGCCTCTAAGCACTTTTACCGTTGCTTGTGACTCTTACTCAATTCAGATCCTTCTTGATATGGTGGAAAACTATCCGACAGCTTTGCGGACACTGATCCTGGCCGAAAACAACATCAGTCCTGAACTGCAGCAGCAGATCTCTGACCTTCTTTCTGAGGGCGAAGAAGAAGAGGAAAATGAGACTCGAGAAGTCATGGCCAGAGAGAAAAACGCCTGGATCTGCCAGAGCAGTAAGGCTACTGGGCCTCGGTTGCAAGGAGGTGGTGAAATTAGGGCAGGGGAGATTGGGGAACCATTTCGCTAAACCCATTTTTAAAAAGGCCACAAAGTTACCAATCTTTATAGTTAATTTTTGTGTCTCCTGTTTCCATACCAGTGTTCATTCACATTAAACCTGAATGTAACCCAGCAACTGATTTGTTTTCCAGAACACAGCTACCAATAATGATGGATAGATGTTGCATTCAGTATCAGAGGCAGTGAACCTTTGTAAACCAGTCACTGGGAGATTTAATTTGCTACACTTGTGCCCTGCTTGTGGGCTTCCCATAGCCAGATAGTTTTTTTGTGTTATTTGTTTTTAATCAACCTCAGAAATAGATATGTTACGACACAGAACTGTAGGGCTGCTACAGTCTGATTAAACAGCCAGAAAACCCTTTTTTGATGCAGAAATAGGGAAAAGCATTAACCCAGAAAGGCAGTTGTCTTCAGGGCTTCAAAACGTATCTCGTGCTATGTGCTTCATGTGAAGTATCTTCTGTTCTGTCAAGTATTTGTTGTGTGCCTACCAAGTAGAGAAGTACTGTTGTCTCCATATTGCAGAGAAACTAACTGGTGGATTAATTTAATATTTTTAAAATCTATGCACAGAACACAATCCAGTTTCCATTAACTTTTGGGAAGGAGAATAGGTGACGTGCAAACGTTAAATCAGGAAGCAGCACATCTGTATGGGAGATCTGATACTGAGGCTGAAGTAGTGGTTTCCTTGGTTACAGCAGAAGACAAGCTCTTACACATCAGTGCCTGCAGGCACCAGAAGCAACACACCCCGGCAAGGTGTATGCTGAATAGTCAAAGTCTAAGACAGCCCTTTCTTCAGTATAGTTCCTTCCACATATTTTGGCCTTTTAATACTCAACAGCTTCAGGGCACAAGATGAACAGTCAGGAATGCTGGGAGTTGTAGTAAAGGCTGAAGAAAATTGACCTAAGGAAAAAAATGTGGACCATGTGGCCCTCTAGATATTGTTGAGCTTCAGTTCCCATCAGACTCAGCCAGCCTACTAATTGACAGAAGTTATTTATTACTGTATTAAAATACTTATATGCTGCCATATAGCAAAAGACCTCATGGTGTGCTGCAGACCCCCCCCACACACACACACCACTGATCTGAAAGTATAACTTTTATGTATTCTGGGAATGGAGTTCAATTGTTCATTTAAGCACCACTTTACTTCAGGAGTACTCTAGGGCTGTGGATTCTTACCTATATTCTTTGTGTTACATTTTAGTCCTTCTAGGCCTCTGCTTATGATTTATGTAGTTTACCTTCCCATGCACTCCATACCAGTTTATGAGCTAAAATTACACTTTTCCATTTCAGATTCCAGTTCCCAGATGGTCTTGGTAACATCAGGCCTTGGAGAAAGTCTATTAGCAGAAACAGAAATGTGAACAGAAAACTCCAGTAGCCTTTGATGAGAAAAAAAATCCATGTACATTGGAAGACGTTTCTAGAAATGCATTTACACACACCATGTGAGAATGCATACTGTTCTTGTGTGTTTCAGTGTATGCACTAGGTAAAAGTATGAAAGTCATAAGCTCATGTGCAATTGCTAGGCCTGCCCTGACTGCAGAGCCACACACCGTGTCTTACTGAAGTCACCTTTTTTGCTCCACAATAGGACCTGACCAACTTTCCCTCTAATTTTCAGCCTTGATGGATAGGGCTCTGCCCCTTGTACATGCAATTTCCCCCCCCCCCCCACAGTGTACCGTTGCAACTGGAACCAAAGGGGCTGAAAATGATCACTGTGGGTGCGTGGAGGAGGAGCCCCGTACAGAGAGGGGTGGATGTGTGCACAGGCGCGCAGGCATGCACCTTAGAGAGAACCTTGGACCTGACCCAAAGTAATGTGTGTTATACAACTTGTCAGTTACTTGTGATTGTCCAGTTGCTGTATTTTTCAGGTCCTCCATTCATTCTCAACAGATTTGGAGGGGAGACTGTTTATTCAGATGTGTCTATTTATGTATAACAGATACCCTTTTTACTGCTTGTATTTATGTCTTAAACGTAGGATTTTATAAAGTTCACAGAAATGACAGTTACTGCTTCACAGGGTCCTTTCACTTTTGATGAGAAATAGGAAGAACTTTGAAGACATGAGCTTTATTTAGGGACATAAGACTTGTTCACCTTTTCGTGGCAGTGCAGTGAAGCTACAATAATGAATTCCCACCCACCCCCAGCATCATGACAATGCAGTTTGTCAAATAACTGTGACAACTACAAACTGCATTGAATACAGTTGCATATATTACAATTTTCATGAGAGGAAAGAGAATTTACTCTTAAGGGCTATTACACAAAAAGACCACTACCACCCCAGGTTGCGGGTGACATCCATGAACTTTATAAGGTGTCAGTAAAGCAAAAGCTGCAGTCATCACAAGTCATCTCAGAAATTCCCCATAGGAAAAAAATTCTGTGGTAATTGTCCAGATATTACAGCTTTTGGAGGAAAAATGGGACAATTACTGGAAATAGAAATTATTATTCTAATTATATTGCCTATACCTATCTTTACTCATTTTCAACCTAGTCAAAAAGAAAATTTGAGATACAGTAATGCCATTGACTAAGCTTGTGATGCATTTTTGTAGCTATGTGCACTTCAATACTAATGCAGTTTCATGAAACCTACAAAAGTTGTATAAATGCAAGTCTCTGTCCATCACTTTGACTTAAGTTTAAGGATACTTCTATGGAATTTTACAAATGAGAGCTAATCTTGTAAATAATAGCAGAAATAGCTAATTTCGCAAGACAGTATCTATGGCAGTACAACTTCAACAAGCAGCTTTACCAAAGGCACTGCTTTATATTCAGCAGGGCCTAAAATCCAGGTTCAAAAAAGCTGGAGTTTTAGCTTACCTACTAATGAACAGGAACTTGGAAAAGAGGAAAATATCTGGTTGCTACCCAGGTCAAGCCTTCCAGGATATTAATGCAGTTCAGCAGTGGTGTAAAAGGCATAGGACATAAATGTGTTTGCCACAGTAGTGTCCTACTCATCTAACAGTGGCAAAGAAGTTATTCACAGTTACATTTCCACATAGGATAGGCAGGGATCACATGAACAGTGATGGCTCTGTTAAACAAGGACTTCTTGGTCTTGCTCTTAATCATCTTCCCCATGAGAAGGCTAAGATAGGCCGATTTTTCAGATACTTAATCCTGTTACATACTCTAGCTGGTAAGTCAAGGAAGTCACAAACTATTTCCATGAAAGGATCAAGAGCTAGACCTACTCAGTTGCACCAGCAAAACTACATGTCCTGCTTCAAAACATTATTTGGCTTATAAGCTCTTAGTTATTTGTGTCTCTTGTAACACTATGCCTTTTCACCGGTGTATAAAATATTTCTGTAGCAAACAAAAGTTGTATATTGATCCTACTAATCAACAAGAATCATTCACAATCATGCAACTATATTTATGTTACAAAACTACCTGCAACAGCTTCCTTTCAGTAATAGAGTACATGTTTTTGAAAAGTCTAATTTAATTAAAATATACCTGAATGGTTCAAGGAAGAAATGTAAAGAACTTCCTCCCCCTCAAGGGCACCAATCTGGATTCAGAATAAATAGCAGTGATGATGACATCTCCCAAGATTCTCACCCTATTTTTTTTAATCCTGATTAATGCAAGACCTTTTGACATACCATGAGTAAACAGTAAAACTCTGAACTCATCAGCTGCAGAAATTAGTGCAGGGCATGCCATAAATGAGGCAACCTGATAAGATGTGGCTTTACTGTTCCCTTAATAATGAAACAGTGTAACCTCGCCAGTTAATTTCTTCACTGCAAAAGTTCAACTAGCAGTCAGGTACAAAGAAAGTGCAAATGCATGTGAGAACCATTAGGAGGCAGCCGTGTTCCAGCATTTCTAATGAAGACTGACAATCCCTTCCCAATGATTTGGAGGACATGTACAGGAACCTTTCTTAAAGCTTTGGTTAGCAAACCTCCAGATGTTTTGGACTATACCTCCATCTTTCCTGACCATTGGTTATACTAGCAGTAGCTGATGGAAGCTCTAGGCCAAACACATATGGAGAAGCCCTACTGCAAGCTTTAAATGATAAATCATCTTTTGCAAAGCGGTGCATCAAGTTATTTTGGGTAGTTCCAAACTTACAGTATATGCTATTATTAATATCCCAAATTCACATGGCCAATGATGTTGAGGCCAGGTTCGCTTCTTAGATGGTGATAGCTGCAATACGCAAGCTGGTTTCAGCCGTTCTATGGTATCTTACAGTTCAGGAAAAATCAGGAAAAGGCTGCCTGGTCATGGCCGATCAGGGCATCAACTGAAGACCAACATGACACCATGGACTCTGCACATCAAACAAGCAGTACTGCATGATAAAGAAAGCATCCACCAGGTAAAACTATTTATTTGGCTTTAATCTGGCCTAAATTGACTGTTCTTGATGGTGTAACTAAATTCCTAATCCCAACTCTGTGAGAAGCAGACTATGCCCCTGGGTATTGTCTCCTCCCCTGCAAAAAGAAAATGTTGAGTTTCAAAGAGGCAGAACAAAAGGGGGACGGGTGGTGGTGGTGGTGGTGGTGGTGGTAGATTGCCTGACTGTCCTTTTAAGAGAAGGGCCATAAATTCCAAATGGCTAGCTGAGGAGGAGCTTGAAATCAACTTACATATTTCAACTATCTCCATCCAAGAAGTGAAAAAGTAGAATTGTTTCTATTTCATTCTAAACCAAGAGGTTGCTTCCTAATGCCACTTTTCCCTAAAAGAGTTAGTTAAAATACGTTTCAGTAACAGTTCCAGAAGCAACATGGCAATGCAAAAATCAACCTAATAGAAAGAAGCCAGATTAAGATTTGGTGTATCTCTAGAGGGAGGGAGATGTAGATCAGTGATAGAGCACACATTTTCCATGCAAAAGGTCCCAAATTCAATATCTGGTTAAAAAGTTCAGGTAGTAGATGATGGAAAAGGCCTCTGCATGCAGCCTTGAAAAGGAAGGTCAGTGGGTTGAAAACCCTTACAACCTTTCAGCCTCTATGGTTTCCTGCGCCCAGCTTGTTTCCTATCCACGAAACAGACCAACACAAAGACATACTTTTAAAATAGTTTATTTCTGGCTTTAAAATATACATCATCAGTTTGAAAATCTCAGAAAAACACATTAGTTGCAGGTTAACAGTCTTGAGTAGTTGGGACATTGTAAAATGAGGGGCAGCTGAAGAAGGCAAGTCACACTGCCCAAGATAATTAATACTGCCAAAGATGAGCAAGATACAAAGGGCTAGGATGCCGGCCTGTGCAAAAGGAGCTCTGGGAGGAAGGTTACTTCTGGACACACATCTTTGTCTCCATAATCCTCTTGTCGTATGTGCCCGCACCCAATCTCATATGAACTGGCACTACTCAGATGCACACAGCAATGATCTTGCCCTTTCTCCCTCTGCGCCAACACAATTCAAGGCAAAAGGGAAATCATAGTGTCAACCCTGTATTAAATTGGTTCTCTTTTGTCTGGTGGTTATGAACTGGTTCAGTTATCAAATGCCTTAAGTGTGGTGGTACACAGCAAGAAGGGAGAACTGGGGTCAGGACTCGGGTTCCCACCTTGCAGAGATATGCTAAAATCAACTTTGTTTTAGCCTAGCAGCCAAAAGCCCAGGTTCCAACCTGCACTATGTCTGTCCAATACTACTGCATATGAATTTCTGAAGCAGCCCTGAAGTCTTCCTATTTCTGGCACTCCTAAAGGGAAAGAGAGGACACTGCAGGGCCTAACAAGGACAAAATGGCAACCTGAATTCTGCCCTTCATAGAGGAAAAGTCCCAAGTAATCAAATACTGCTGTAGGAGAGGGGAGGAGCAAAGCAACCAATTGCCAGCCATATAAGGTAGATTACCGAGGGATAAAGCGTCATGTCGACAAAAGGAAAGGTCTCCGTCTGTAGCACCAATTTGTTAACACAGTCGAATCAAATAATGAATCAAGCCACAATACTAAAATGCAGTAGCTAGCAGCCAAATAAAAGGGGGCTAATTAATAAGACCAAAGTCAGTTATGGCTGAATTGTCCAAGCCTCTAACACATAGGAGACCATGGTGGATTTGAAGGGAGGCAGCACAGGACAGCGCAAATCCTGTAGATGGCAGATTGGCAAGTCAACACAACATAATGGTTAACCAGTGGCTATTGGTAGGTTTAGGGTAAGTTGTTGGTCCTGCAGAGCTTATGACTAGGATTTTATTTTATTTTGGCAGCTTTTGGCTGCTTTGCTGGTGTTCAGAAGGGAAGAGATTCCCTGTGCTGAGAAGAAAGGCTTTAGGGTAACTCTCTGGCAGAAGATCACACAGACTCATTCAAGCAAAAACAACCAACAGACTTTTCACTGAATGCACCAAGAGAGTACAGCACACAAAGAAATTAAGATGTAGGAGCATGATCTTTCTGTGAACAATTCCTAACACTGTGAACCTTTTCCCACCCTCAAACTCTGTCCCAGAAGCGTGCATACATACATGAAACACAGAAACATATTGCAACAACAAAAACAAAAAACACTGAACACTCATAAAAGACAAAAGGAGGGAAGGGGGAATCTCAGACCCTGGATAAGGCCTCTGAAAGGCACTAGTATCAATGTGGACCCCGACCAAAATAGGAACACTCTTCCTCATCTGCCGTCTCTCGGGGGCAACAAACAGAGAACAGGCATATTTTTTTGCCAAGGGCAGCCATCAAGGGCAAGATGGCTGCATCATTCATGTTTAACCAATAAGAATCTCTTCCCCAGCTGGTGAAGGAAATCTGTGGACTGGATATTGTGCAACACTAACAATGAGGAAGAAGATGAGTCTTGGAAGAATTGGGTACTCTCATGTGTGTCTGTGTGGGGTTTTTTTCGCTCATTTACAAAAGGAGACATCAGCACATTTTAGAAGCCAAAGACCTAACAGAAAGTAAGAGCATACATAGTCTGACAACACTGATAATGAGATACAAACCATCCAAGTGAGAACTGACGTGACACTTACAGAGACAGGCACACTAACCCAGTCCATTATCACAAACAGTTCAGCTCCATATTGCTGGGTGACAGGAACCTCTCAGGCCCAGCTTGTCAGAAGGAATCCTAGATTCAGAGTCCAGAATCCTTCCAAACAAACACTATGACTGGACTGTGACTTGGAAGCCAAGAAAACTGTAAGAGTGACCTCTGACCATTGTCCAACCTGTTCACACTTAAGCATATCGACATAATAGGTGTGTGAGGGAAAAAAACTAATTCAGCAAAATAAAAACAAAGCTTGCATACCAGGGATGCGCACCAATGGAAGCCTTCATGCCTCTCTCACGGACTTCACATGGTAGGTTGCTAAAAGGTTTAGACAAGAAAAATAGGAACAGCAGGTACCTATTTCTTGGCACAAATTGAAAATGTAGGGATACAAACTTGAAGTGTTCTGGATCAAAAGTCAAAAATCAACAATGGGATGTAGTATTAGCAGCAAGGAACAGCAATGTGAAGGCAGAACTAAACTTTGAAAGAATGGGAATGAGTGCAAACTGAGCTGTGAACACTAGCACAAATGCAGTGTGCTGGTGTACATCCGAGTGTTTTATCAGGCGCTATAGAAGAGCTGTTTCTACTCTTCGTGTGTAGTAAAAAATACAATAAATATTTTTAAATGGCCTGGAATTCCTGGCAAGGAGTACCACAATGGTCCTCCTTTGGACCTCAGAATTAGAAGTGCAGCCCTTGGGAACAAAACTGAACATGACAATGTATCTAGGCAGCCAAGATGCTCTCTTCCTCCCTACCCTCAATTCAGCAAGTTGCCTTGCTCCTGAGCCTGTGTCAGGCTGTCCTTCCGATGGAGGTGATGAACACCCATTCTCTTGGGGCTGCGATGTGGGCGGCCAGAAGGCTTGTTCTTGCCTTCTGTGCTCTGTTCCGAAATCCCCCCTTGGCTGCTCTCCTTACTTCCCTGCAACAGCATTTCCTGTTCTTCAGCAGGGCTGCCCAATGAATCTAAGTCTACATAGTCTTTGTGCTTCTCTGGGGAAGAACTAGTAGGATCCACACACCCCTCCTGGCCACCTCCTTGCAGTAATTTGCGAGCTTCATCCTGGGAGAAATCTGTACCATAATCAGAAGAGAAGTGACTTCGGCGGGCCCGGGATTCTGTGCTGTCTGTGTCCATGCTTGATTCTCTGCTCACAGTCCAACTGCAGCTCTGCACTGACTCCTCACCATCTGAGTAGGCAGAAGCTGCCCGGCCCAGCTCTTGCATGGAGCGGCTGAAACGTTTCTGGAGCTCCTGGGCTGTGTCACGGCTAAAGGATGTGCGATTCACCAATACCCGCTCTGTAGTGGGGGGAGCCTTGTCCACAAACATCCGCTGCCAGTTAGCTAGCAAATCCTCCTCAGAGCTGGCAGAGCTGGCAAATGTGCTGGGAACCTGGGGCGGGCTGCTGAAGGGGCTGCTGTGTGTGGAGCCATGAGCTCGGCTCACCTTGGGAGAGGGCTGGTAAGAACAACTGGAGGCTGAGCGTTGGCCTTCTGAAGCTGGACTGCTCGGAAGGGTGCACTGCCTGTCACTGCTCTCATCTTCCCCTTGGACCAGACTTAAGGAGATTGCCTGCCGTGTGGCATAAGTACAGTTAGGCAGGGGGCTGTTCTTTGGGATCCTTACCTTATCCTCCGAAAACTCAATCACCTTGCGTCCTGGGTACATGGGATGGGGAGGGGGTGGAGCAGGATAGGGACTTAATTTCTCAAAGGTGGGCACATCACCAGGCAGGCTCTCTAAGCAGCTCTGGGGCTTGCAGGTCCCATTCTGTTGCTTCGCTCCTTCTGACACCTCACTTCCAGGCTGTCCTGTACTTGAACAAGCGTCAGGCAGTGCCCCACTCATATCAACATGAACAAACACATCTTCCGCCATGGGGCAACTGCCGCTGCTAGACTTGGCTGAGTTTAGCACCAATGACTCTGGCTTCTCCAAAACTCTAGCAATCACTGAGGTGGGCACAACATCAGATGGAGCCAAGGTATGAGGGAGCTCCTGCCCAGGACTTGGAGACTCCTGAGTGCTGTGTAGGTGCTTGTTAACCATGTCTTGCAGTTCATAGGGAAGCTATAGAGAAAACAGGAAGCATGGCAGTTACACTAAGACTAAGATATTGAAGTGGAAAACAGCAGTGCTCATAGGGTACAGCAGATGCATGAAACAGTATGTGGAAAACACTGCTGCCTCAAGCAAATTCCATAAGCTGACAAACTATGCATTTAAAGAGCCTTTAAAATCAGCAGGCACCTACAGTATTCACGCACAGTGGTGCCTCGCAAGACAAATGCCTCGCAGGACAAAGAACTCGCAAGACAAATGGTTTTGGCAATTGGGGGGGGGTGTTTGATGACTCGCAAGACAAATGTTCCTATGGCCATGCTTCGCAAGATGAATATTTTCCATTTTTTGTTCCTGCCTCATGTTTGCTGATTTTTAAATGTTTTTCTATGATGTTTAAAAACATCACAATATGTATGGCTTCAAAGAGCACTTAATAAACCCTTTGTAAACCAAATTTGACTTTGTTCTGACTTTTTTTGCCCATAGGAACACATTAATTAGATTTCAGTGCATTCCTATGGGAAAACACGTTTTGCAAGACATTTTTTTTTGCAAGACAACATTAACCACGGAACGAATTAAATTCGTCTTGCGAGGCACCACTGTATTTTCTATTTTGGGGCTTAATAACTGAAAAAAATCATTCCTCCTTGGATCCTGGCCTGTCAAACAAGACAGATTCTGAAGAGATGGAGAGATGCACACACACTAACTTAAGCATCTTTGCTACCACATGTTGGACCAATACAATGCTATTGATTGCTGGAAAAATTAGCTTGTGGCTGCATTGGATTGAGTGACTAACCCCCACTACTAGGCTCAGCAGCATCCAGGAACCATGTAGTGTTTATAGGCCAGTGCCTTGGCAGCCTGCCCTGGAAGAAGGATCAATTGCTACTCTAGTACTTGCTAAGTGCACAGAGAGAAGCAGCCTGATAATGCCACCTAACCTCAACCACTCCAAACCAGGTGCACCAAGGAAGGCACAGTTGTAGGTGGCACAACTGCATCTGCATCAAGACAGTTCAGTCCAAGAGGAGTAATACTCCCCATAGTTAAAGGCTGAATAGCTGCAGGATGTACATATGCGTCTCAGGACCTAAAATACCATTCTGCCCCCACTAATAGTCAATATAAAGTGATCCATGAATTTGAAAGAATGGTAGATGCCTGGACTCCCATTTTTAGATGTGAAACTTGATCCAAAGTCTTCTGTGCTTTGTTGCGTGGTACAGACTGCTACAAGAAACTCTCAGGATAACAACCTCATGAAACACTCCTCCTTCTAGTGACATACGTATGCAGTCATTAGACCGCCTTACCTGAAAGCCTAATAGGCTTTGGCAAATCCCAAAGAGGCCTGGGCCCCTCACAGCTTAGAATTCCCCTTGCTTTCTATGTCCCATCACAACATTTAATATAAGGACCAAACATATCACTACATAATGCCACCATTAATGCATTTTAGATTTCAATGGTGAGAATATTCCCTCTCCCCTGACCCCAGCTTTTTTATGCAGTCTTGAAGCCACCAGAGTGTTGCAAACCTTCCTGGTCCATGCAGCCTCTTTATTTTTTCTGTAGCTGCAGGAGAAACTCTTTCAAAATTAGCAAGTTAGAAGCACCCTGAAGTAAAATACAACTTTCTATTGAATTTCTCTGCCAGAACTCAGTAAGCTGAGGAGCTATAGAGTGTTTGCTCAGGAGGAAAAAGAGGATTCAGCAGGAGGCTGCAATTCTGTAAACTCTTCTCAGGCACCTAACAGACTGTCATGCCCAAAGATGAGATCTGTAAAGGAATTTACCAGCTCCCAGTTCCCTTATGCTTTCCACTCACATCAGCAAATTTGTGGTTCCGAAAATGTGATTTGTTGCACTTCAAGAGCTGCACTGCCAGGTTACAGTCCTGCCGATATCGCTCCTGTCAATACAAGGCACAGCAGAGTCACATCCAGAGGTGGGCTGCAAAGTTCTGGGGCCTGAGATAGGAAAACTAGAAAAGGTACTCCACGGTGATAAAAAGATGACCAATAACTTACTGCCCCTTTACAGTGCTGTAATACTCCAGAAACTATAACTAAAGACAGCTACTTTTCATAGGTTAATGGCAGGACCACTGTCGGCCATATCATTGCCAATCTTTTATACCAGCCTTGTAAAATGAGCTCACTCCTAACCAACAAGTAGACAGAGAAAGGGATTTATGGTAAAGCACCACAGGGGTGGTGCCCTATAAGCTTTTACAGATTTTCTGAATTTCAAGAATCCCCCCCTCCTGATTTGACTTTTACTGTATTTCTCCTCCATCTTGTCTGCTGCAAGCCAGATCTACAAGCCAGAACACTTGGGCGTGAACATGATTTGGATGTTAGTTACATCCAAATTTTATCAGTTAGAACTATTTATGAATTGGGTAGTAACAGCAGGAATAGATATACATCCTGCTTGGTCTTTACCACTTGTTTGTTTGTTTATTAGATTTCTATCCCGCCCTTTTAGACAAAGTCTACTCCGGGCGGGTTCCATCAAACATTGTAAACCAAAACAGTTAAAAACAATTAACTGTTGTTGATTAGTTTGAAAAATATCAGGGATATGTTAACTGTAGATTTCCTGCTTTGGCAGAAGGATCAGACATGGTTACCCTATGATTCCATAACATGTCCAATATTTTTTTCTTTCACTTCGTTTCTTTGCACTGGCTACATGGTCAGAAGAAAGAATTACTCACATTAAGCTCTTCCAGTTTATTGATGGTTGTTTTGGCATCCAGAAGTTTGTTAGTGAGCTCCACAATCTCCCAATCAAGAGTCTTCCGATCCATTTCTGCTTTTTTAATCTGGAGTACAGGAATATAGAGGTGACAAGTCCCACCAGCAAACGGCAATCAGACTGTCCTCTTGTCTGATCCTCCTCCACCAAACCAAACCAAACAAAACAAAAACACCATACTCCACCCAATGTCCAATAAGCTGACAGCCCCTTTCCCCCTTCCTCTTCCGCAGGGGAGAGAGAAGAGGCTCAAAAACTGCACCAAGTCACTCTGCATCCATTTGCTTGGAAGACACAAGACACATCTACTAGATATGAAAGCAATATGCATTTGAGACTTTTCTGGTGCAACTGCTCTTCATACTTATTAGGCAAGCAAACCATGCAGAGGATGAACACTGTCGCTTAAGTAATCAAAGGTTGGATATGACAATGAGAGCAGGGAAAATATAACAAAATGTTTGGGAAGTGCACCCTGGTTGTGTTGAGAAAACTTTTAACACACATTTCACTTGAACCTGTAGAAATCTCAATTCTAGCTATAGAACCCATTCAGCCAAGGAATGTCAACAGTAACCACTGGAACAATATTTAGCCCAGTTCCCATAGAGTAATATCTTTTTCTGTCCAAAGCTTCTCTTGGTAAGCACAGCAACTGCTAACACCTAACCTAACAAGTAAAAATAGCAATAATCATTCCTTTGACACTGTAAGTACAAGGTGTCCTGCATGCAACCTACATAGCTCTACTTACACCTCATATAAAATACACTATTTAAGCATGTAATCTAACACCTACTTTCCAAAAACCTCAGCTTTCACTTAAAAAAAGAGCAAGTTTCTAGTTCAGTGAATAAATGTAGCTGGGGGTGGGAAGATTTTGGAACAGTGCATTCATAATTTCTAAAACGAATAAAAGATTCAAGCCAAATGTTCCAATATGGTAGACTACACATTCACATAGCTTTAGTTTCTTACACCATGAACTTCAGTCCCTGTTCTTCTACCCCCAAAGAAGGCAACTCACGGCCTTCAGGTGACACGTAGACCCAACCTGGTCTTTCTGGGCCCCGTATCTTCAGAGAAAGCATTTCACCAAATTTCAATAGCAAACTACTAAATGCCATCCTTACAAGCACGTAATGCTTAAAGATTCTTTTTGAGTTGTTTCTGAAATTTGCTGGCAAACCAGAGAAACATATTCATCAATTTGTTGTTGCAATCTAATGTGCCACTGGAATCTGACAACATAGCAACAATGGTTGAAAATTCTTCATGGCAGAGCAGCCCCAGACCCAATCACATCCACTCTATCCTTACCTCTTTATGCATATCCCTTGATACTGATTTTTTTAAAGATTCTACAATGTCAAATTTAGGAGCTTGGTGTTAAGAAAATCAGAATTTTAAGTCATGTATAAAGTTTTACAGTATCATCATTTTTTAAAATATATATTTAAAAAGTATTGCAACAGTTACCAAAATTAAATGTAATTATTTGGCTGAATTTATTCTGCAGAGGGGCAAGACAACTCTGCCCACAACAAATTCTGCTTTGAAACCTCATATGGCTTGTCTCACTCATTCAAATATCTGTCTTCTTTGCAAACGTTTAAATACTAAACTCATGAAAGCTGAATTTTTCAGGGTGTTGATTTTGCATTCAGTGTGCATTCCTGTTCTTGTGTGGTGCAATCAGAGTTGTAGAATTCACATGGATCAGCAAAGGTATGCATTGTGATCCTCCCTTATTAAATTTAGCATTTAAAATAAATAGGCTGAAAACCTATTGCTTTGCTATGCAGACAGAAGACAAACAATGTAACATTCACTTATTTCCAGCCAGCAGTTAAAAAGCTTGTGTAGAATCCTCAGAGGTGTATGCATTTACTGGGTTGGTGAGTGCTCAAGAATTCCAGCAGGGACTCTGTAATTGCTGCTGGAAGTGAGTGAATGTTACACTGTCTTCCACTGCTGTAACAAAGCAATGGGATTTCTCTCATAAAGTTGGAGACTTCTTGCTCCAGGAGTCATGGCTCTAGTAGACTTCCTTCTTTCATATCCATCCTACACAAATGGTTCTAGCACAGATATAAAGAGCATCAAGATCATCATTCCACACCTATTTCATGAATTAATTTCAGTAAGCGTGCTACAGCTGAACCTGTGTCTCTCCCCTCCACTTCACCATTCCCACCAATGCCTTTCAGTGGGAGGAATGGAGATCTGTATTAGACAGAATGTGAATGGGTTGATGAGAGTGAAATTGCCCTACTCAAATTATCAAGAATTTATTTATGCTGGAATGGAATGTTATCAGATTCCTTCGGCTTATCCTGTGAAGTTCAGTTAAGGAGACATTTTTGAGAACCCAGCTTACAATTCTCCTGCTTATCTGAAATTTTCAGAATTCCACAAAGTACGGGTACAGCTCTCCAAGGTCTGATAGGGGGAAAGGACAGCACAGGGACCTCAGGCAGTTGCCCACCTTGGTCTACAAAGAGAGCAACAGAGTGATAAAGGGCTATATTCCCCTTCAGACCTTAATTTCAGTTTTCCACTAATAGGTGCACTTTGTTTCTCATCTATGTGGCTACTTAAAATTAGATGGAGCAACACATGTTACGTAGGACTTGTGGATATTATTCACACTCAAGTTGCTGGCTCATTTAGGCTTTTGGGGCCCTGTCTAGAACAGTGAAGGTGTGGCTAAGGAATGCATGACAAACAGTGAAACTGAACAGACTGAGATATGTGAAGAGGAAAAAGAAAAGACACACAAACGAAAAGACGCAACTGCAAAAATCCAGCTTTGACTGAGAGAGGCCTGAGAGGTGAGCGCACCCAGCGTATGCCAGCGTCAGCGTAGGAAGGAAACAGAGAGAGAGAGAGAGAGAGAGAGAGAGAAGGAGGAAGGGGAGAGAGAAAAGAACAGCCATGAGTGTTATGAATGCACACAATACACAGATGTTGGCTCCAGTTTGGCAGCCTTCAACCCATGATGAACCTCTTTCCCAGATCCTGCAGATGAAGCAGCTCGTCACATTTCCAGCATTTTTTAAAAAGCTGATGGAAGGCAAAGCTACACATAGCTGCAATGCAGGAAAATTCAAACTCTGTGGCAGACAACACATAACATCTGGATTCTCCCCATCCCACCTTCCTGGCAGTTCCCTGATAGGACTGCTTCTATCCCAGATTCTGACTTATTTGTATTCCGTAATTAACCAGACAGCAACTCTGGACCCTTCAAGTCCACCTACATACAGAGTCTGGTTTACCCACTCTTCCCGTTAGAGGCTCAACGAGTCAGTTACCAAGGTGTGCAGCTTCTCTTCCAAATCCTGATTGGTTCTCTGTGAGGCTGTATAACTATTCTGCAACCTACAGACAAAACAAAGAGTGACCAGATTATTGAAAAACCACAAGGGACCCATGACAGAGAAGTTAGGAAAAACAGGCATGTTACAGAAGGTGCTGTTCTGCACTGCCTAATTTTCTTTTGCTGTGCACCTTTTGCAGCGGATATTTAAACTTCCTGTGTAGGAAGCCTAAGACATTTAAGGTGCATAGGGAGAAGAGGTGAGATGTGGGAGTGATTATGAGTCTGACAAACTAGAGCAGGATAAACTGGTCTCAGCCTCAATCTAGGAGCAACAGAGCTTAAGGAATGTGATAGACAATTCAGAAAAGACTTCCAAACCTGCATCTAGTAAAAAAGCAAAAATTGGCTTTTGCTAGCAAAAGCCAATTCCACCCCTCCTCCAGACCCCATTTTCTTCACCTTCTTTCCTCACCCATGAAATGCTTAACCACAATTGTCACAATCCACCTATCACCATTATCTCTTTACTAAAATAAGGATTCCTAGAAGTTAGGGTCTAAATTTGGTTTGAATCCTAAACCTGGATTATCTAGGAAACCACACTAACAACAAAGAATGAAGTGAAAAAACTCCATCAATAAAACAACACATCTACACTTACTCCACCTCTAAGATTACACATTCCAGATAATAGGAGCAAAACATGATTCCAGCCAGTAGGCCTCTGCAATGTTAGGTTAATGTTCAAGACCAAGCAAATATGACCTGAAAGATATATACATGACTGGACCTACTCACACTGCAAACATCTATATTTTACCTGTTCCTTGTCCCTACTTACCCAGACACTGCTGTTAAGTGGACAAGGGCATCACAAAAGCCTTCTCTTTGGCTAGAGGGCAATCTGACTTCACACAAGTAAGCATGTTCGGTTGAATGCATAAAGATTCTATGATCTGGAGCCCAGATAAGGCATGTAATCTGAGTAGGGAATACTACCTAGATGTTCAGGTTACAAGTGTTTCTTCAGAAACTTTGTGAGAATTGTGTGGAAGTCCTAATGGCTTCCACATTGAGGGGCTTACACCCATTAAGCTCTCGCAATACATTCATGCATGACCCTTCAATAGAGCTATCGTATCTTGCAATGTTTTTGCAATGTTAGTAGTATCAGTCATGAATAAAGAAAAGAAAAAACTTTTGACCTTGCAAATGTTATTTTTTGTTTCTGCCTTCCACCACCTAAAGACTCAAGTCACATAGAACTATTCTCTACACACAGAATCTGCATGATTAAAGAGCAGTGACAAGTACCTGCTTATAAAGCGATCACGTCATAATTCTTCTTGCAACACTAGAAATAACAATCCCAGTACAACAGCTACATCTGGGATTCTCTGGAGGAAATGGGCATACCTCCCCAGATGGCCTGCCTTATGGCCCCCCTCTCCCTTAATTACCAACATGAATTTGACCAAACTCCGGGAGGCAGTGGAAGATAGGGGGGCCTGGCATGCTTTGGTCCGTGGGGTCATGAAGAATCGGACATGACTTAACGACTAAACAACAACTCCCTTAATTTATCTTGACAATTCTTAAAATTGACATACCTACGGAATTTATCTTTGAATTTCTCTAGTTCCTCCCGATTCTGGCCCAACTCCATCTCCAGATAGTCATGGCCAGATTCCAACTCCTTCTCCATTGCTTCCATTTTGTTGGTGACATAGGCCAGGCGTCGACGCAACTCCTCATTTTCATGCTGCAACAGTCTAAGGCAAACACAGAAAGATTCCAAATTGAACTAGAAGAGCTCTAGCAATCAGTGATTACACACACCTCTAAAATCCACTTTTAGACTCAAGAGGGCTATATCGAGATATACCCAGATAATAGTTCTGCTTGATGAGATTGCCTCCTGAGACGGCCCATGTCAAGTGAAGGGACTTCTAGAGAAAGTGGCTACATAAATCTCAGGATCTGTTAATACATTCCTCACCTACACCCTAAAGTAAAATAGCACAACATATGAAACAGCTGTACTTTGTCTATTATCTATACTCTTATAAATGTATTTCCACACATCTGACCAGATGAGCGGGATATAAATCAAATAAATAAATAAATAAATAAATAAATAAATAAGTAAGTAAGTAAGTAAGTAAGTAAGTAAGTAAGTAAGTAAATACATACATACATACATACATACATACATACATACATACATACATACATACATACATACATACATACATACATACATACATACATACATACAAACAAAGAAATTAAGGTCCAAATTTACATTTACATTAAAAAACAATTCTCTTCTGAAACCTCCCTTACACATTCTAGAATCACATTTATAAAGCTGGGGGGGGGGGGATTTCAAATCCACTGGTGACCAAAAATCAATCTAGTTGCTCTAGGTATTCCTGTTAGACAAGGAAATACAGTACTGTGTATTCTACTGCAGAAAAGTTACACTATCTTCACGTCTGCCTTGTTGAGAGACAGAGACCGAGAGAGTAGATTTAGTTTTTCCCCAGCCAGCTGGTATTATTCTACACTGAAATTCTAAACTTCAGCCACTTTTTTCACTTCCCTGCAATGCCCTCTGGGCTCCAAGTGGACTTGGAGGTGGATGATGGATGCTTGCAAGAATAAGCTTTGTACTGTACAGAGCACTCAGACACAAGAAAAATGGTTTTCATTGCCTAATAAACTGGAGAGGGAGCAGAAGATAAGGAGATAAGGAAAGCTAGAAAGGAGATATCTTGGTAGTTAGTGAAGGCAGTGTATTTGTTATGTCTGTCTGTTATGTCTGTGACAGGATGATGGCCAGAGCGCATGCAGATGTGTCACCCAAAGAAAAGGGGCCATTTGGGGAACAAAGGATTTTGAAAATCTGATTTGTTATGTGCTTGCAATGTGGTTTCCTATATTTGCAATACACAACAAATTGGCTTGCTCTTTTGTGAAATGGGTGTTTTGCAACTGGTCCCAGCAAACACTTTGTGAATGAGTATCTCCCCTCCACCAGTAGCAACTTCTTTAAAGGCAACCATGATGCTGTTTGAAAATTTCATATGGGTTTAACCAGCTCAAAATAGTTTCAGATGCTTGTAACTAAGCTCTACTTCTATTAGACTTTGCCAGTACATTCATATTTTCAGAGGCCCCATAGGTTGCAAGCCAAAAAGAAAGGGAAGTCATAGAATCTCAGCAAGACAAGAAACAGTTGCATTCTCTCACAATCAATATGAAAGTATACACAGAAAACAGGGAGAAAAGGGGTTTCATCATGCCTGAATACATCTATGAGCTTCAAAACCCTTTCTATGCTGGAAGGAGTGTGTTAAGGAATTGAAAAAGGAAATTCCACATATTGATCATACTGCTACCAGAGCAGAAGCGGGGAAGCCTGTTCTCAGTGACAGGCCACCAGTTCATGCCAGCATGTTCATCTCCCATCTCACTGTATATTATGTGGATGAAACATAGCAGCCAGATGGAGCTACCCAGCTCAGGTGTCATCCACTGGAAATCGAAACTCACTCAATCATTTATGCACTGCTATGAAATTCAAGCAAGGCTACATGGAAGAGAATCAGTCCAATGTTGGCAAATTTCCATACCACCTTTAGTACTCACATAGGAGAACTGATCCAGTTGCCAAGCCAATGAGTGGAAATGTTCTATGGAGGAACACTCACGTTTTGGCTGAAGTCCTTTCACACAGCTCCACATGCACAACATGAGGCTGTGGCAACGTTAGCAGAAAGGGTGGAAAGGTTAATCAGAAAGCACTTCTACATGTGTGCTGCAAAATGTGAAAAACAGGAGCTGCATGATTGATTGTGCAATCTGGATGGCCTGGGTGCAACGCCCATTGTGCTTACACTGGCATGATTTTATGTAATGTGAAGATGCAGAAGATTTCAGCCAATACACCAGAAGTTTCTTTATCCATGCATTTCCAAATTTGTACAAATTCTGCCAGATAGTCAAAAACTTAACTCTGACTCATTTTTTCACTAAATTAAGAACAATACTTCCTGAAAATATTTCACCCACTCACCTCTCACAGAATGTGTAAAACCAACTATAGCAGGCTATACACAAATAATGGCATTTCAAAACAAGAACACCTGAAAGTAGATTACTGGTGTTGGTTGCTTTCATTTCTCCCATTCTTGCTAGAATAGCCATAAGGAATGGGTAACATTTAGCGCTTCATTTCAGGCTTCTATAGTTGGGACTCCGCCTCGCTAGCCCTGGTATCTGTCTGGGAACAGAATTCTGTGGTGGCCATTTCTGTCAATACATCATCTTATATATGACAACAAACTTAGGCACATTTATCAGTAGGACTATTTTGAACCTTAACAGTATGGAAAGCCACCGAACGAGATTGGAGAATGAGCATAAATGAAATAACCTAAAAAGCAAAAGGTCTGCAAAACAAGAGGAGAACAAGGAGGAACCAGGATACTTACTTCATCCTTTCTGCATCTGTCAAGGGCTCCTATAGGAAAGAAAGGAATAAATAAAAATAAAAGACAGAAGCAGCAGAAATAAGAACCTCTTAACCGACATGAACCAGTTTTCCAAAGTGTCAAAATTAAATATACATGTGCCAAAAATATAACCACTGCCTTCCATCATTTTTATACAAAAAAACCTCTACACCACATAATTCTCAGAGATTTCTACATCAGGGCAAAAATGAAACACTTGGAATCAAGGATCAAGACAGACGGGCAGCTTGGATCAAGTTTAAATTCTGCAGAGTATCTTTCAAGCACAAAATTGATTCTGCTTGCCTGCATTACAGGGTTGATTATATAAACAGTGCCTAAGACTTTCTTTATAGCAAATATGAATTTTATTGAAGAAGACATGGACAAAGCCTCTGCCAGCCATCTGGTTTGTTCACTTCTGTAGCCCGTGATTATCAGCTTCACATTCCACTTATCACTATCCTATCTGACAGACCAACAAATTTCACATTGCTTTGGCAGAGAGCTATAACAAAGCATCAGAAGTGCAACACTTTACATTAATAACTTGAAGCTTTCCTTGTCCATTCCCAGTATCCAAAAAGCCATTCCCATGCATGTTTTAACAATCTGTATACTTATCATCCTGATTATATTTCTTGTCTATAACACTTCCAAAAAGCTCAAGAAAACATATACGGTCTCTCCCAAGGAGGACTGGAATCCAAGACTTTCAATCCTAGCTGAACATTATGCCACAGTGGCTTATTATCACTATCATTATTCTAGCTCATGGTGCTGGGTCCAAGTGGCCACTAAATGAAAAGAGTATGGTTGTCTATTGCTAATCCTGCAGCTCATTTCTACTTTATTTACCAGACAGACAGCTGCCAATCAAGCAGCTCCTCCTCCAGCCATTATCAACTTATTCACCCCCTTGGAAGTCACAAAGAGGGCAGGTCAAGGGGAGAAAAGGCAAAAGCAAAGAGGAATAGGCAGGTCCAGGGGACTTCTACTAGTGCGCCCAGCTATTCTGATATCTGACTGCCACTGCTGCATCACCTAGAACTAAATGCAGCAAGCTTTACCTCAGATTCCGTGGAGTTTTTAAGAGCCCACTGTATGAAACTAACAGCACCTTCTCACATCTGACACTAGAAATAAAACAAATAGCAGAAAAAATGACCACTGTGCTACTGTGCATTTGAAAGGAAAATAGTTTGCAGCTTTTCTCAAGAACTGCAATCTAGGAAAGGGCATCTCTTGCATTTACTGAGCTCCTTAGGCAAATGAATAAGCTACAATAGATACTTAAGACTCCCTTTTTGATTCAACATACTGGTGCTCTGGAGTCTTGCAGGCAAATAGCAAGCAAAAAAAGCAGGATATCTCTTAGGAATATAGGTTGCGACTATAAAGACTGGTATAGAAGAGAAATTGAGAAAGTCATATGAAAAGAGTGGTTCTAACTGAGGCACACTTATACAGCAAAGGGACCAATGGCTTGAAAGAAGCAAAACCAGAGAAAACTGGACTCTAGTTCTGAAACAAAACAAATTAGCCAGGCTCCTTGGCAAATGTGAAAATGTGTATTTGATTTCATATTAATGAAGTATATCATACAGATGACAGGTGGGGATTGAGCTAGAAGGCTGCAAATCAGTTCCTTTACAAATGGCTAACACAAAGAAGGTAAAAGCCCTTCGGTACTATCCACAAGAGATTAGGAAGGTCTGTTAGCTAAGTGCTCACAAGAGATAAGAGAGGAGCTCTGACAGAAACATCTATTCCTAGTGGCCTCTTCACTAAGCACCTACCTTGTTCAGCGCTAAGGTGAAGGAAGGGGAGGTTAAAGATCAGACACTGCTCTCCTCCTGGTTCCAACATGAGGAAGAGGAGAAGGGCCCTTTCTCCAAGCAGCTTGACTCCAACACTGGCTTTTGGCCACGTGTGAAACCCAGGGACTGCAGCCATGCGTGCCACAACGGGTGCTCACTTTGGCCTCACCCTTTGTCCCTCCCTCCCACCTGACCAGGTGTCTTCCATGTCTACTGGTGCTCAGAAGACACCCTTGCCAAACCCAGCTCTGCCAAGTGCTGCAGCTGATATTGACACAAATCCACCACCCACTTCTCCATAGAGAGGAACTTCTCCTTGCTGTCCTTCCTCACCAAGAGCGGTTTTCTCCTTAGCCTTGTAGCCTTCTCCATCTCCTCTGGTGGTTTCCTGCGGCACGATATCATTTCAAGGCTCTCATACTTCCGTTCTCCTTTTCTTCTTATAGGACGAGGGCATTTCTCGGCCATCCTCTTAGTGCCTCCTGGCTGGCTTTCCGTCTGCCTTTCTGGTGTAGAACACCTAGGAGAAGTGGGAGAGTCTTGGCTTCCTTCTCCTGCTCTGCCCTCACCCAAGGAATGCAAGTGCACAGGGCTCAGGACCCTGTGGGTGATCTCATCCAGGAATTTGGAGAACTGAAGCTTCTCTTCAGCAACCTTCTCTTTTCTTCTAAGAGCTTCAGAAGAACTAATGTTGCCGTGTTCCAAAGTGCGCTTGTAGTGTCGGCTGAAGCACAGTTGAGGATCGCTATACTTGCGTGAGCAGCAGCCCCGGGCCAGGGTCTCCACAGAACGGGATTTGCGCAGGCTTTCAGGCTGCACTGCCAACACCTCTGTCTGCTTCAAGATGCCTTTGAGTGGCAAGTGGGTAGGTGGGACCCGAAACTTCCTAGGTGCTAAAATTTCAGCAGGTTCTTTGAACATAAGGGAACGTTCCAAGCTTCTGCTTTTGAAAGAGCAGGTGGGCCTCTGGCCTTCGTCTCCAGATACCACAACTGTCTCTACACTTCGGCTCATGAACTTGCTGAGCCGCCCGCGGCTAGCATGCCGACAGTGTTTTACATTCCGCCTCCCTGTTTTCCCACTGTGTAGTAGTACAGGTGACAGAGTCCGGCTTTTGAGCTTTAGTTTTGTTCGGCAGCCTGTTATCTCTTTGTCACTGCTTGACTCCAAAGACCAGGAAGAAAAATTGACGTTGCAAACCTCATACCCATCCACCTGCTGATTGAGCTGCCCTGCCTTCGTATAACTAAACCCCTTCTGCTGGCGAAGTGGGACAAGGCCCTTAGCTGACCTGGTTTCAGTTACCTGACTCTGCTCTGCCAAAATCACACCATCTTGATCATCACGCAGGATGGGCAGCTCATGGTGAATCTCACGGTGCTGTGGAGGAGCTTTGCGGTAGGGCTTCTTAGAAGGTACTGTGCTCGTCATTGTTCTTCTCACTTGACTTTCACAACAGGTCACCTGCCAAGAGCAGAAATCACAGAGAAGAGAGAGTCACTGCTACCCTATCCAGCCCAGAGATGTTCCCACAAGATGTTCAGGGAGCCTGTGTCCCACGGCAGCCATTCGTTCAGAAAGCAGAGGCAGGAGGAAGGCCTGAGCCTTGGAAAAGCAGCTGCAGTAAAAAAGGAGGAACAGAAGCAAAAGCACAGCTGTGTCATCCCAGCCAGCAAGAGCGGAGGACTGGCTCATCCTCTCTCACTGTTGTGTGTATTCTCTCACACACACACTCACATACAGCATGTGTCTAGATTATATATAGCTATAAGAACAGGCCTCAGAGCGGCATATTGATTAGGCTCTTTAGGAAAGGCTGTTTCCAATATGGAAACTGAAAACGTTACAGGCAATAGTGACAGGCTAGGCAGAAGCTATTGATCTTATGCTGTCACTACCAAGAAGAACTACATGGGAGAGAGCAGTAGACATTAACCATGCACACAGGCTGCAGGAGCTGTGCATTTGTGCTACTTAAAACCAAACTGCTCCCAAGTGTGACAGGGTACAAAAACAGCCTAAGAAAGCACTTCTGCTGCCACTCTCTAGCTTGAAGGCTAAGCAAACGTTAAAGGCACTTCTAGAATAACAGAAATAGACTCTGCTAAAAGCTGCTGTTTAACACTATTGCATCAGGCTGAGTTAGCTGAAAATTTATAAACTGCCTTTCATCCAATAGACAGTAGAGCAGTGAAGAATAACTATAATAAAAATGATATAAATACAAAAATATAATAGAAACAATATACAATATAACTCTTCTTTAAGACAGCAAGAACATGTTAGGATAAACTTGAACTAAAGGTAAAGGTTCCCCTTTGCATTTAGTCCAGTCGTGTCTGACTCTAGAGGGCAGTGCTCATCTTCATTTCCAAGCCGTAGAGCCAGCGTTTTGTCCTTAAACAGTTTCTGTGGTCACATGGCCAGCGCAACTAGACACAGAATGCTGTTATCTTTTCCCATCATGGTGGTATCTATTTATCTACTCACATTTTTACATGCTTTCGAACTGCTAGGTTGGCAGGAGCTGGGACAAGCGACGGGAGCTCACTCCATTGTGTAGATTTGATCTTACGACTGCTGGACTTCCGACCTTGCAGCACAGAGGCTTCTGTGGTTTAACTCGCAGCACCACCATGTCCCTGAACTTGAACTACATAGGTTTATTTTTTTTCAAGGTAAGACCTACATCTCCACTAGCCTGCTCCAGATTCCAGGATTATAAACATCAGAGTCAGCATAGTTTATAACAGGAAATTAGCCAAAATTGATGAGATGTTTATGAAGCTACAACAAGGCTTCCACTTTTTGCTCTGTACAGAGGAAAGCAGCCCAGGGCAGTGCAAAAGCTGATGCCAGCCTATACTGTAAACATTTTGGTGATCAGAAGAGTGTCCAGATACCTCTGGAAATCAGACAGGCTTCGCACAAGCTTGGCCATGAAGGCCTCTGTACAACATGCAAGGAAGCAGATATCAAGGTGTAATTGAGCATTTTGGTCTTCATTGGCCCTTGCAAAGTGCATAACTGATGTCACCTATTAAAAGCATGTCTAACTGTAACCATAAGAATAATGATGTAATTCTGTAATGTTATTCTGTGCAGTCTTACCAGTGAGACATCACCTGTCTTCTTTATAGATAACAAATTAAAGTTGATCTTCCTGGTGCTGTAAACTATACAGTGGTGCCTCGCTTTATGATTGCCCCGCATTATGACAAAACTGCATTACAACAATCTTTTTGTGATCGCAATTGTGATCGCAAAACGATGGTCTAAATGGGGTTTTTTCGCTTTGCGATGTTCGGTTCCCTGCTTCGGGAACCGCTTCTTCGCAAAACAACGATTTTAAAACAGCTGATTGGCGGTTTCAAAATGGCTGCCCACTGTTTTCTGGGATGGATTCCTCACAAGACAGGCAGCGAAAACGGCTGCCCTATGGAGGATCTTCGCTGGACGGTGAGTTTTGACCCCATTGGAACCCATTGAAGGGGTTTCAATGCGTTTCTATGGGTTTTTTTTTCGCTTTACGATGTTTTTGCTTAATGGCGATTTTCCTGGAATGGATTATCGCCGTTAAGCGAGGCAGCACTGTACAATCTTTGGCTTCCGTTCCTAAATGCAACAGCGGAAATACTGTGGATCATATGTAGTAGGATCAAGTACTGCTACCACTACTACTGGTATCTAGAGCAAACAGCATGTCAGGTGCTGCAAAACAGTGGCTGTCAATGTTCAGAACAAAAGTCAATCAGGACAGAAGGAGCAAAAAAGGAGAAATTATGCTAAATGAACAGTAAGAAATAGCAGAAAGTACAAACAAGGTCAGAGCATAAAAATCCAGGAAACATCTTGCTGGATGGAGCTGTACCTGTATTTTAAGCAAGCAGATTCTTGTCTATTTCCTCCTGTACAAGGAATGAATTTCCTTGAGTCAACACGTAATAAAAACCACTACTGGCTATGGGCTTTGCAGCCTCACTCATTAGAACAGGCTGGGTCTTGAGGGCTGCAAACCTGAACACAGTTCTCTGAGAACTTATATTCTGTGAAATGCATGAACTCTCATAAAACAAATAGCAATTTGAGTCAGGCAACTATGATCCTTTTGTACTTAAACTGCCTGGAATTGTCCCATCACTTCCACTGTTCTATATAAAATATTACTGTACTAACCAAGATATAGCTATAGCATTGGAACTCAAAAGTAAGGCACTTAAAATACCAAGGATCTTGCTGCCACAATAACATTTAGAGAATGTTGGTGTGTACAGCAAACAAAGTTGCACTTACCAACAGGCTTTGAGAGACACCTAACAGCAGATAAGAGTACAGTGGGGTCTCTACTTAAGAACGTCTCTACTTAAGAACAATCCAACTTAAGAACAGCTCCATTTGCTAAATTTTGCTTCTACTTGAGAACAGAAATCCAAGATAAGAACAGGAAAAAAAACCTTTCCTGCTCTTTTTTTAACCTTAGGTCATCTTAGGTTAAAAAAAAATTCTCCCCCTAGTGGCAGAGTACATATTAACCAGCTTTGCATTAGTTCCTATGGGAACTAATGCTTCAATGTACGAACGCACCTCTACATAACAAAAAAACAGCCAGAACGGATTAATTGGTTTTCAGTCCATTCCTATGGGAAATTTTGCTTCAACTTAAGAACGTTTCAACTTAAGAACACCATTCCAAAATGGATTAAGTTCTTAAGTAGAGGTTCCACTGTAGTTTCTATGGACGGAAAAGAGCAGATACGGATTAAATGGTTTTCAATGCATTCCTATGGGAAATGCAGATTCAACATAAGAACTTTTCAACTTGAGAACCACCTTCCAATACGGATTAAGTTCTTAAGTAGAGACCCCACTGTAGTAGAAGAAGGTACCTGCTTTTCTTCTGTCTCACAACTAGCATTCAATAGATTTCTTCTTTATTTAAAGGACAAAAAGAAAATCAAGTGCACCATCAAGCATTCCATGTTCATCTTGCACTTAAAACAAAGGTGGGGTGAATGTGGCAGGGACAAGGGTTATTTTTTAGAACAGCTGGCTGCTTCAGGGCTGCACTCCCAGGTGCATATGGCCAAAGCAGAACAGGGCAAGACCAAAATACCTAATTAGCTAATGTTCTCCTTTTGAAATAGATTATTGTATCTCAGCAGTAATGGAAACTAAATGTAAGTGATGGTTGCTAAAATATATAAAATATGTAGTTCATAAAAACAAGTAAATACATGGAAATATGTATGTAGTATATGCATTTTATAGAGGTACATAATATACGTAGAAATGATAAATAAAAGCAATAATCATATGCAATTTTAAAGACTTATTTTCACATTGCTAAACATTATTGCTTACATAAAATTAATTTTACAGTGGATTTACATTCCCAGTCTCAAACCTAGGTGTACATGCTAATCCATGATAAGGGATTTTTACTATTATTTTCAATCTGTGAAAATAAAAATTATTTCTACAACTAATTCATTAAACAATAATTTGTAAAACAGAATACATTTATTAATTTCTACCTTTATTTAAGTATTTATTCAAAATGACTTTAAAAAGGCAACATCAGACAAGGAAAACGCTTGGTCCTCTAATAGTTTTTCAGACTTAAGCCTCTTATAGAACAATGAACTCTTAAGCTCTTAAACAATAAAATACTTAATCCTCTACAATAACCAATCAAGGTTTAAGGAAACATTGGAGAAATGCCAGGAAGAAGGTAGTAGGAACTAAAATCTTTCTCTTCAATTGATGCTGATAAAAAGCCTTGTAGTTAACCATAATGTTCCTCTTCAGATTTAGCAGTCTGGCACTAATTTGCAGAAGAAAACCACATTTCAAAAACAATTTTTCTGGTGAGAATTTGAGACAGCAAAAATAAAGGGTTTGAGGGCCAGAAGTAGCCATAAACAGAACTTTGTCTGCATTAAATCGGATCAGAAAGCAAGTGAGGTGAAAGACTGTCAAGACTGCACTAGGCTAGATAAAGAAAGAATCTGAGCTTGCATAAGCAAGTTTCATCTATTCACCTTCTTGTCATAGAAGACTAGAGAAGGCCTTAGCTTCTCTTATTGATGGGCTATATGTGGAGAAGTGCAGCAATCAGGACGTAAAGAACTACTAGACAAGCTGTATCTGTAACAGGCAGGTTGGCATACTTACCAGACTGGGTTACCATTTGAAGCCTCATGAAGATGGCACTCAGTCTGATGACCTGAAAAGCGAAGAAAACAGTTCACAATGGAGACCAGCCCCCCCCCTCTTCCTTTTGTTTTCATCCACCTCCAAGCATTCATGACAATACAGGCGCTAAAACACAGCTGGCTTACATCACTTCATCCAGTGCTAGGAATACTCAAAGCAACAAAGTCTAAAGTTCCCTTCTCTTCAGTTCAAATACAAATTTTCATCAGAGTACACAGCACCTGTTAGAAGCTGAAAGAAAACTTGCTTTGTTTTTTTTTAGATACAAAAAGGATCCTTTTTGTATCTAAATACTGTACAGACTATATTTTTATGACAAACTGAATGTGATATAACTGAAGAGTGAGGCCTCAATATCTTGCATTCTATGACAAGGAGACAAGAAAAATTTCTAGCTGACTTTTGAGGGGTCCATCATAATAAGTTAATCAGTATTCCACACTAGCCATGCATGCACTGTTTTATAGAGAAACTGAGTTTTCAAGTCTGATGTCTCCCCAGCCTAGCACAATTCAATCCTTAAAAGAAAACGGGTATTTCTGAAGCCAGAATCTTCCCCTCTCCCCAGGCAATCCCCGCAAGTTTCTGGTTGCCTTTTGAAGATATGGAGTGCTTAGAACTGCCATGCTTTATCAGCTCAGTGTAAAACTTTACTCATAAAATTCACCTCTAGTTCATATTCCTGATACATATATATCCTGAACGATCATAGATTGGATTGAAAAAATAATAATGACAAAAACCCAGGATTCAAAGATACTTATGGTTTTCCAGATGTTGATGGGCTATGTGAGGGTTCGTTTGTAAGGGCTGTTTTCTCCCCCATAAACGGACGAGGCATTGACGGTAAATCAAAAGGTTCTGTATTTAGTTCCACATTAACATCAACTGGGTTTCCCCCTACAAAGGGGTTCAGGGATTCTTGTAACACATGACTGGGCTTCAATGGTGTCCACAAACTATTTACAAAGGGGTTCGTAGTCTCTGGATTCCAGGGGCCTGTTGTAGGCGGCACAGGTCCCAGTCCAGGGTCCAAAGCTTCTTCCAAGGAAATTAAGGGTAGTGTCTCTTCGTCACCGCTCCAGCCATCCCAGGAGGATCCCTCTCCTCCATCTGTACCCCAAGGACCGGGTAACCCCCCAGCTTCCTCAGCTCGGAGATATGCCATTGTTTCTTTCTTTCAAGTTCTCTGGCGATGGCTTCTCTTTCTTCCCGGAGTTTCCTCCTCCACTCCTTAGCTTCCGTTTCCCCCCAATAAGAAGGTCGGGGTTTCAATCCTAGCTGCCGGCGTTTCTCCGCTTCCTCATGAGGAACCCGGACCTATTCCCACTTATGGGTCCAGGGGTCCTCCATCCACACCCATTCCCAACCGCCCGGAATGTCCCTCGGTCTTCCCCTTATATCCCCTACCCCTGCTTCAATCTCCTCCCCTCTATTTCCCGCCCGAACTCGCCCCGGTTCCCGGGTGATTCTTAACTCTTTCATGACCTCCTCCAAGTCATGGGTGTCTACCCCCTTATTTAGGGTAAGGGATCCGATGCTTTCCTTTCCCCAATCAGGGGTCTCCACACCTTTCTCTTCCCGTCGTGGTGGGGATGGCGGGGGGGATGTCTGTGTGTGATGGGTGCTCTTCGGGAGCGACGGCATTCCTATCATGGCCTCCATCTTGGGGGCCTCACAGGCTACAACTCCCATCAGGCCTAACTAACACAGCCAGCACTGAGAAATCATGGAAGCTGTATTCTGACATTTGGGATACCACAAGTTGCCCACATTTGTCTAAACATAACTTTCCAACATGACTATGTATACTCCCATTTACATTAAAGTGCAATACTGGCTACTTTTAACTTCACAGCTGTAGCGTACTATATTGTGTAAGGTTTGCTTCTAAATTTGATGGAGAAGAGGGGAACCTTTCATACCGGTGATAGCCCTTTGTCGTCATAACAGAAAGCCTACATGACTTTTGTACCATGGAACTTTGGCATGAGCTGTCAAAAAAGCAATCTTACTCTGTAGAGACATCGGGACAATTACAACGAAGACTCCAAGTAAGGTTGGAGCATAGTGAAGAGAAAGGCACAACAATGGATCTCAGGAAAGAATTCTGGTTATTTAATTCCAATCTTCTGAAATGCTTTGCTGGCCTTCCTCTATTTTTCCCACTATCATTTATGCATCCTTCAAAATAGATCTTATATTTTCTGTGTGCATGTCTTTAAAAAGCGCCAAAAACAAAGTTAATGGAACAGGAAATAAGCATGGTTTGTGCTGGGCTGGAGAGCTGCTTAAACAAGTCTGAGATGCCCTGGTATTGGCGTTGCCCCAACAAGCTTGTTGGCCCCTTTCCTTTCTTCGGGCCTCAACTAGCACAGAATAAACAAGCACACAATAGTATAGCTATTCTGCTCCTAGTCTGCAAAGAGGTTACTAAATTTATATTTTTCTAAAAGAATGGGAAATGTCCCAGAATTCAGACAGATTCAGAACAGTTCCTACTAACGCAATGGAAAAAGTAACTCATAGGCAGGGCTGTACAACTCCATGCAAGTACAACTCCATGCAAGTACCAAAAAATTGTAACAGTCATAATCAGATGTAGAATTCAACATACTGGGAACCTTCTTCTGTATTTAAAAGGAGCAAGTTCTTAGCTCTTACATATGGCAAGATAAGAATTAAAACAACTGTCACACTCAAAACATTTCCTGATTTGCAGGGCCCTTGTTCCTTCATAGAGCTACTGGTCTTAACTGTAATGGTTAATCCCTGGAAACTACTGTATGGGAATCCAATATACAGTACTCTTGACAGCCCCTTCCTGTTACCACAGTTCAAAGCTCTGCAGGATCCAAAAATGACTTGAACAGTTTACATCTTCACTTCTAAAAGTTTTCACTCTCTAGTGACCAGAATTCTGTTGCAGTGTTGCATGTGTGGTCTATCCAATGGCACACAGCACTCTTGGACTTGCAAACCTCATGGACAGAAACAATGTGACCACTTTACATACCCTAGTTACCTTTAGCTCATAACATGCGCTGGATCACGGAGAAAGCCAGAGAGTTCCAGAAAAAAATCTACTACTGCTTCATTGACTACACAAAAGCCTTTGACTGTGTGGACTACAGCAAACTATGGCAAGTTGTTAAAGACCACCTTATCCAATTTCCTGAGAAAACTATATGTGGGACAGGAAGGAACAGTTAGAACTGGATATGAAACAACTGACTGATTCAAAATTGGGAAAGGAGTATGACAAGGCTGTATACAGTGGTGCCTCGCTTAACGGGTGCCCCGTTTAATGACGAATCCGCATAGCGTTGTGGATTTTGCCATCGCTGCCGCTGAGGAAGCCTTTGGGAGCCTCAGGATGGAGAGGGGGAGCATTTAATATCTGAAATTCACCACCAGACCGGCACCAGTGGTCCTGACCCTACTTATGTGGTATAAAGATATGCCAGGAGGATTTCAGCCAGAGGGTGTGGTGTTGGTTTTTTGTTTTTTGCCTCTCATGTACATCTTCATCTTTTTCGTCAGAGGCCCCTTCAACAGACACTCCCACCTTCTGAAATTAGATGGAAGAGGGGTCTTTCTGGCAGCGGCACCCCAAAAATCTCCCCAAGGAGTTTCACCTGGCTTCTTATGTCATCTCCGCTCTTGGCAAATGCCTTTTTATTTTTCCAGATACTTCAAAATGCTGAGTTGTTTCAGCTGACTTTCCAATCAATGCTTATATCTGCCTTGCAATGTTGTATCCCTTCCTTTGCTGAAACCTCTTATAAACTAAGCAAGCTACACCTCAAGTACAGTATAGAAGTCCACATCTCTGTGCAAATAATCCTCAGATGTTTCCTATAATCTCTAGGATTCTCAGTTGCATTAACTATGCACCCCCAAACATCCCCCAAGTCCATGACAAACATTTGTTCCTGTTTTACACCTATTTTTTACTGCTTCTATTTCTCTCCAGATACATTTTTCCTGATCTGCTCCTTCCCTTACCCTCACCAAATTTTCAGAGTATCACTGAAAGACCCTGCAAACATTAATGACATCCCTGAGGAGGACTAACATAAAACAAGAGATTTACAGACCTCAAGTGGTGTCCTGTCCAAACATGGTTTTCCTCCTGACTCTGAGTTTGCATTCTCCGGACCACATCCAATAGCATCCGGCCAGCGACTCCTGAAACTTGAGAAAGGAAACTTTGTGTGAGTTACCTATCAGTTTCACTCACAGAAACACACAATGAAAACAACAGTCATATGCAAGAGCACAATTAGCTCTGAACCCTAACTAGAAAACTGGTTTCTATGCTCACATGAATGGAATAATCAAGCCGCTATTCTAAAAGGTCTCTGAAACTATCTTCCTAAAGATCAAGGGATTAGGGACAGACCCAGAGATCTGGTAGCACAAATCAGGGGCAGGAAAATTAGACTATCTTGTGCAGACAGTTTTTCTTGGATCAGCTGAACTTCACAGATTTTGAAGATATGTCATTTAATCTGTTACCTCAGTTAGTTATGGACAAAGCTCAAATGTTACCAGTTACAAATAGCTACCTACCTATAAACAACTCCTTTCCCCAATTACATATGTTTAATTACAATATGGTATGGCTGTAATGTAAAGGAGGATAACTATTCTCACCATGATGTAACTGCAACTTTTCAGTTATAGTAAAGGGATGTTTTCTCACTAAACTGTACAGAAGTATCACATGATTCAACTGCTGACAAGTCCTTGTGCTCTGTTATTGATCTTCCAGTAAAAACAAGGCAGACGGGAAGAGAGTACATTCTATACCACACGCCTCCAATTTGCAACATTCATTTTAAAAGGTAACCGTAAGTAACTATTTGCTAACAATTATTTTTGAACATGGAAAAGTAAAATGTCTAGGCATATACAGGTACTGTAGTACTCTGAAGTAGGCTAGTTTTCCTCAGAAGTCAGCAGTGTCTCTTATGTAACTAGGAGCACTGGTGACATATGATCTGACAATAAAGTCCATACACCTAAACACCCTGATAGTTGGTATCAATAATTGATACACTGGCCAAAACCTATCATCAGTATAGGCTAAACAGTACTGTATAACTTTTAGCAGAACTTTTGCTGCAAGTTACGAAACTAATGCAGATTTTACCTACTGCACACTAAATCCTGAGCCCACAATAAAATGTATATGCCGATTTGTAACTTGTAGAATATTCACTGGCAAAAGTTACTGCTGCTATTTATGCTACATCAGCAATAGAATTTTGACCAATGGGCCTTCCATGACAGTCTGATTTGTGCATTTCAGATAGGAGGTAGAAGGTGCTTAGTTGAAGCCCTTATAGCATATCAGTTTGGGTCTGATCATGTACATCTCTGAATAATTGTTTCATTTGTTCTTCTAGCTCCTTTGGTATTTGCCAGTTGAGTCTGTGCCTGAGGGCATGTAAAGTATTATGCTGGATAACTGTCCCAGTCTCTCATACATAGTCCAATTTGCCCATAACACCAACTTTTCCTCCTCCTTTATCTGCCTCTTTGACTACAATATAATTGTTTTTGAGACTGTGTCCAGGACATCCAAATCTTTCTGGTATAATTCCTCTGTATATTCTTGCCATCTCCTCTTGATGTCTTCTGCTTCTGTTAGGTCCCTACCATTTTTGTCCTTTATCATGTCCATCTTTGCACAAAAGGTTCCTCTAATATCTCCAATTTTCCTGAACAGATCTCTGGTTTTCCCCTCTCTATTATTTTCCTCTATTTCTTTGTTCATTTAAGAAGGCCCTCTTGTCTCTCCTTGCTATTCTTTGGAAGTCTGCATTCAATTTTCTGTAACTTTCCCTATCTCCCTTGCATTTTGTTTCCCTTCTCCTCTCTGCTATTTCTAAGGCCTTGTTGGACAGCCACTTTGCTTTCTTGCATTTCCTTTTCTTTGGGATGGTTTTTGTTGCTGCCTCCTGTACAATGTTACGAGCCTCTATCCAAAGTTCTTCAGTCACTCTCTCCACCAAATCGAGTTCCTTAAATCTGTTTGCTGTATCTGCTTTCTTTTTCCTTCAGAGAAGCACATTTTGTATCATTGAAGATTTTTCTTGTTGTGAAAAATTCTTGCCTATGTTCAGTGCAGTTGGCTGGCTCTATATATCTGGTTCAAAGTCAGATATATTTCTTGAGCTTTTCCTGCTTGTTCTTCAGAATCCTGTTGCAGTGCTTCAGTAATTTTTGCAGCTATTTTTAGTGTTTCATAATCTTATTATAGTATTGTGTTCTGGTTCGTGCACCATCAGTGCACAGTCATCACTTATTTGCAATGTTACTTTGTCCAAGTTTTTATGCCCAAACATAAATAAAATATTAACTACAAATTTGACTTTGTTATTTATCTCAGTGATTATTAGAAGAAAACAGTGAACTACTCAGAAAGGCTGCTTGATCTTACTGAAATATTAAATTTCTCCATTCTGATTGAGAGTCAAGGATTAGACTGGTTCTGTTTTGAAACAACTTGATTTATTTCATAAAATCCATATATCAATCATGTTAATTTCAACATATTACCTTCTTCCCTAAGTTCAGGCAGCACTATTTTGAAGACAGAATCTCTTTCTAATCGCTAAACTAAAGCCATGTGTTTCATGCAAATTACCAGCTACAAGGGAGGACTTCTTTAAAGGGATCAGACTGGCCATTAAGAACTGAGCCCAAAAGGACAGGTCTTTAATCTCATTTACTCTGGCAGAGCTATCTCTTAGTGGAACCCTTAGGGAATTTGGCAACTAAGCTTGACATCTAGAATGGTGTGGTGTAGAAAACATTCAAATAAATTCACTACCCTGCAGGTAGACAAATATTTTCAGAATTGTCCACACTTTTCTGCTCAAAAGACCTCTCATTTCCAATTTGTATAGGCTTCTGTTCTACAGCCACAACGCCCGTTACTCCCAAAGGCATGTTATTTTCATGAGAGGATTGCTGTCTTACATTTGCTCAGTCCCTTTCATACTAAAGTCTTCTGTAAACATTATCAGCCACAGACTACCACTGCTCCAAAAGCCACTCAGCTATTTCCAGAGCACAAACAGATTCATGAAACTGCTGCAGAGCTGTGGAAAGAAAGCTGGTTGCAACAGAAGGCTAAATATTTGGGCAATCAAGTTTAAAAGAAGCAAAGGTATCACTGTTGTTCTTAAAAAGAGCTTACCCAATTGAATTATGATCATTTCAGAGAGCAGCATCTCAATTTCCTCCCATTTACAATACCCAAAGCTTGCCTACCAAACAAAATGTTCGTCAATTTTTTGTCTGCTTAGGCCCCTAAATTTCAATGGATCTTGGTTAAGAAGCATTGCATTTTGGCCACTACTTACTAAGAGCAGTCTACCAACAGACAACTCACAAGCAAGGAAGAAAGAAAAGAGGAATGCAGGTAACGTGTTAAGCAGGTACTTCACAGACTCAAAACTAGGTCAGAAAATGCAAATGCCAAGATGCAAGAAATATATTCATACTATGTTCTGTTTCTCATATTTAATAGGTGTAAGCGTATTCCTCTGTAACATTTTGTTGAAGTATCAAAACTAGAAACCATACTTCCTAACTTTTTCTGGGGCCGGTTAAAAGGATAGTTGTGAAAGACCCAGACATTTTGAGTAAAATACAAGCAAATAACATTGCAGGTTGTTGTATCTTTCTTTCCTGATTTTTTAAAATAAAAAGTAGTCCTTAAGGCTGTATTTGGGAGTGGAAAATAGGCAAAGGCTCAACTCTTTCCCTGAGCAGCAATATGGCAGGAGAAGCAGTTGCCTTCTTGCCTGTGAGGTTACAGGATAGATGGGGGAGGCTCATGGTCCTTATAGCATTTTCCATGATTGCTCTTCAGTCTTAAAGACAGTTCAAAGCATACACGACTACATGTAACATAATAGCTTAGTCCTTCATTACCAGACTGCAACCTATGTCGCCCATGCAGTGAAATTTATCGTCCATATTCCTATTCCTCCAGAAGAGGGAGCTTTAACTCTAGACAGGAAATAATACTCATTACAGAGAACCTCACTTAAGGGAGGCGGGAAAAACCACCAACTTTTCATTACTGATAATTCCGTTTAAAACAAGATGCTGTCCTGCAATTTCGCTACACAGTCAAACGCCACAAGCAAGTTAGAGGTGGGAAGGTACAGAACATGCAGGTGTCACATTCTACTTATTGGCACAACAGGTCAGAACGAGTTAGAAGATGCATTACAATGGGAAAAAAACCCTGGCTATTCAGCCTGGCAAGTCTTGTCCAAAAGCCTTACCACCACACAATCAGACCACTCCTTCAAGCATTATCTGAGGGACATCCCACATACACCTCTGGAAAGTATATGACACAGTTCTGAAAAACATCTAAGTACTCCTTGCATCATATGTCATTATAATTCTTCATCAAATTTTGTGTCCTCCATTAACCCTTACCACTGAAAACATAAGAATATAAGAAGCCCCCTGCTGGATCAGGCCAAGGACCCATCTAGTCCAGCATTCTCTATCTCACAGTAGCCCCACCAGATGCCTCTGGGAGCACACAAGACAACTAGATACCTGTCTCCTGATACCCCTCCCCTGCATCTGGCATTTTGAAGAACCTTCCTTTTAAGCCTTGAGATTATACATCCCCATCATGGCTTGTAACCTGCGATGGACTTTTCCTCCAGAAATCTGTCCAATCCCTTTTTAAAGGCATATAGGCCAGATACCATCACCACATGCTGCGGCAAGGAGTTCCACAGACTAACAGCATGATGTGTAAATAAGTATTTTCTTTTGTCTGTTCTCACTCTCCCAACACTCAATTGGATGATTGCTTGAGAGGGGGAAAAGCTTTATTCTATCCACTTTACCCATCCCCTTCATAATTTTATACTTTTCAATCATGTCCCACCCCCTCAGGCGCCTTTTCACTAGACCAGTGGAGGCAAACCTTTTTCAGCTGGAGTGACCAAAATGTGGGGGTGGGGAAGAAACCAGTGGCTGCCGTGCCACCTGGAAGACCAGAACCGGAACAGGAAGTGGCAGTTTCAGGGTGAATCATGGGGATGTACAGGAAATTAAAGGGGGAATCATGGGGACAGATAGGAAGTTAAAGGGGGAATCATGGGGACGGACAGGAAGTTAAAAGACCAAGAATAGGAATAGAAAGGGGGAACCCCAGCTGCAGCCACTTCAAAAGGTTTGTTTCCGCAAGGGTGGGTGGGTGGCCCGCTCACTCGCATCCCAGAAGAAAGGGCTTCGTGTGCCAGATGTGGCACGCATGCCATAGGTTCACCATCACTGCTCTAGACTAAAGAGCCCCAAACGCTGCAGCCTTTCCTCATAAGGGAGGTGTCCCAGCCCAGTAATCAAAAACCCATACATTGCACCATGAGAACTGGTTGGTCCCAGGAGTACTATGTGAATTTTATTATACCAGTACTGCATATTACCATATGCACAGGGATTTGGTAATAGGATGATATAGCACTTTGGACTTCTTTTGGGAAAGCCACATATGTTTAAAATATACAGGCAAAGCATAGCCCTAAATATGATGTTGCGCTGTAACTCTCAGCATTTCTCACCTTTGATTATGCTGGCTACAACAACTGGGAAACACAGTTTGATGATATCTGAAGGACAAGCTTTGGGTTTCCCTGATGTACTTCCCTGATGTTTCCCTATGGGATGGGTTCTAGGCATCGCTGGGAAAAGCACCAACTTTGGTGCAAAAAAATGTCCCCAACAAAGACAACACCTTCCATTCCTTAATGTATTAATCATCTGCACTTAGATATAGTATTAACTACAGTCCTTAAGTGCAAGAATACATGTGAAAATACTCCAGTATAAATCAACTATTTCAAAGAAAGGCAATTAATCCTCCAAATAGCCCAGGGTACAGGGGCTGATTCAAGACATTTCTACTCTACAGAATGTCAAGAATCAGAACAAACTAAACAATTTCTGTGAGGAACAGAATCAGAAGTACCTCCTCAGATAACACATAACTAAAAGTGCTCTCTAGATGTATACTGATTTCATACAGTTTCCACAGATTACAGTTTGATAACATAGCATCTAGTCTGTCATCAGGCACCCAGCCAACTGCATGCAGAGTGCATAGGAATAAACCAACTTCACCTGACCTCTATGGAATAAAATAAAGTACAAGTTAGTCTTTGAAGGAAAGGAGCAATTTTATTGTATTGTACATATTTGGGCACTGTTCCTGTTGCTGAAATATGTCCGTAGAATGACTGTCTCTTCCTGTTGAGCTACTCAGTCAACATAGATGCAGCTTCTTGGTTCCTTAACATGAATCTCAACTCCTCTGTATTCTGAACCTTAAACAGCAGCATGTCTGCAAACACAGCCCAGACTCCACCTACTTGCATGCCTGCAGGCCACTAGGTGTGGCCAGGAATGGCACAAGCTACTCACTAAACACACCTTTGATGTGGAGCTGAAAGCACGTATCCTCAGGGCATGAACAGCACGCCGCCTGCCGCCATGCTGACTCTACACACAGGAATGCAGGCTGAAACCACAGGCCAAGAAAGGCAAACACACTACATTCCACGCAAGGCAGAGAACAAAAACAAGCAGCCAAGCCCACGTGTCCTCCACATTGCCTTCAAACATGCCCGCTACAGACCCTTCACCAGTGCCTCATCCATGAACTCAGAAAAGAGAACACTAGAGCCACCAACATGTTCAATGAAGCAAAAGAAATACTGTAGAACATGGAGGGGAACTGACAGGAAGTAATGCAATCCTCCCTCAGAGACTCAAAAATACAAAAGTTAACTAGGTAGCAACTTAATATTTTGAGCCAACAGTTGTATGAAATATGAAGGATACTGCCCTCTTTTGCCAAAACGTTGGCCTGCATCTTGTAAAAATTAACTTCAACAGAAGCAAAATGAGGTTTCAATATTTAAATTATGAAGATACGTAAAGCCATTGAACTGGCTTCTTTAATCAAAGCATTCAACATTTCCTCCTTCTTCTTCCATTGTAGGTGCTAAGCCCCCTTGGATATATAGAGATGAACCACAAAAACTGTGGTTCATGGCTAACTGCTAATCATGAAATGCCATGAATTTCTGGAAAAATGAACAGGGCCATGGTTCATTTTTCCAGTTCATGCCGGGGGGGGGGCTACCTGCTCCTACTTCCTCCACCACCGCTATGCTCACCCGCCCCTTCCCACTGCCCCATCACCTCCCTACCTGCTCCTGTTGCCTCCTTCTTTTCCTCTGCTGCCACCACCACCATCCTCAGAGGCAGCAGGCCCAGCTCCTTGCAGGGAGACCAGGCCTACTGCATCTGCACATGCACTCACCTATCACCCAGGGAGTAGGCACATGTGCAGAGGCAGCAGGTCCAGCTTCCCTGCAAGGAGCCAGGCTTGCTGTCTCTGAGGATGGTGGCAGCAGTAGAACCAGGCAAGGAGGCAACGGGGGGGGGGGGGGAGTGGGAAGGGGGTGGGCAGACATCCATTTTGCTGAAGCAAACAAAGCGCCAAGAGGGAAAAAGTTCAACACTTTGTTTCGCTTTGGCAAAATGGGATCACCAAACTGGATTGCGAACCAAATCATGAGCCAACATATTCAGCAGATTTTCTGGTTCATGGTTCAGTTTGTGCTTATCTCTAACACACGTCATTTTTTTGCAACTCTGCCTGTCATCTCTTAGGACAAATACACTACACCAAAGGCAGTAAAGATTGGATTTCTCCTCTGCTAAACCCTGTGCCATACCACTCTGACAAAGGCCCCAAATCAAGGTAAATGTCTCAAATACCTGGCAAATTCCATGTAAGGGACCGTTCCTCAAAATCAGCCCATATTAGACGGACAAAAAAAAGTACAGTCAAGTGGTCCATGTGCAAAATTCAAAAACAGGGTAGGACCACTGAAATCTCTCAAAAAGGCAGGTTTTCAACTCTTTCAAGACTCTTCATCAACTTAATCACTCTGGAGCTTAAGGTATAGGAGGGGAGGAAACAGAAGAGTCCAAAACTATCCTGGTTCTACATCACTGGGAATCACAGACATCAAGTGTATTGTATCTTGAAGTTGTCTAGATGAAGTGTCATCCTATTTTAATACTCCTTATTAGCAAACACAACCATAGGTTCTGGGAGTCTGAGACCTCTGCTCCAGTGTATACAGCTATTCTGAACAGAGCAGTTTGAATTTTAGTTCTAGGTTATCATGGACATGTTATGGTTTAGCCTCAATTGCCCACTTCAGAAGTGATATATATCCACTGCTTCGCTGTAACCATTGATGCAGAGATGTGAGGACAACCAGTATGAGGGCAAAGCTATTTACACTGCTATGAATGATCTCATACAGCAGCAAAAGGAGTGGACAGTATAACTTTATAGGTAAAGGTTCCCCTTGACATTTAGTCCAGTCGTGTCCGACTCTAGGGGGCGGTGCTCATCCCCGTCTTCAAGCTGTAGAGCCAGCGTTTGTCCGAAGACAGTTACCGTGGTCACGTGGCCAGCGTGACTAGACACAGAATGCTGTTACCTTCCCACCGTGGTGGTACCTATTTATCTACTCACGTTTACATGCTTTTGAGCTGCAAGGTTGGCAGGAGCTGGGACAAGCGAGGGGAGCTCTTATGTCTGCTGGTCTTCTGACCTTGCAGCACAGAGGCTTCTGCGGTTGAACCTGCAGCGCCACCACATCCCATGGAACTGGCAACTTTATAGTTCCATTTTAAAAAGTTCAGCAACTTTTGCTTCGAATAAGCACAACATATTGCACTAATAATATACAATGAAAAGGACTTCACTAAAACACAAGAGTCCTTACTTCATAAAGAGTTTAACTGTTCCATATATTTAAGTATGCCTTCCCCTTGTCTCATCTTTTGCTTTTAGGCTTGCTGATCTGGAGTTGAAAATAAATCCCATTCTCACTCTTATTCTCCGAAATCCCTGTAGGCACATCCAGGACTGACACAGAGTGGTTATACCTAGGAAACTCCTGTCCCATGTAATGAGCTTTATATGCAAAAAACTAAACAACAATGCCAATACCTCAGTGAAAGCAAGCTGGACTTTGGCTTACTGCACACAAACTGCTCACATTTGTTGCATTTTATACCGTGAAAACATCTTAATATTTGGCTTCACATGAAAGTTCAAGGGGCAGAGAGAGAGAGAGAGCACAAATACACTTGAAAAGTTGCTTGTGGTTTTTTATTCCAATTTTAATTAACAATGAAAGAAAAGCAATTGTCACAAAGCTGGAACTGGGCAAAAAAAGAAGAGACACAATCTTACTTGTATTAAGGCTGAAAACATAAGCTTGAAGACAGACTACAAGGTAGTCACAATCACACAATCCAAACAAGGAAGATGCAACATAAGTCCAATTTTCCAGCATTACACTGAAGTTTTTTTCTTAGTCTCCAGGAATAAGCCCTTGAAGAAAAATTATCTTTGGCTCCATAGAAAGAAGAAGCCCTTCTACTAGCAACCCACCTATCTCCAACTGCTCCCAAATTCTCTGAATCCCAGCACCGCTGTCTGGGGAGCCTGCAATTCTCAAAGCACTGAGATTTTCAAGAACACAGCACATGGGCAAAAGAGGTGTCTCTCCCACTTATCCGCTCCCGCCCACATTACTCCTTGTATGTATCTGAGGGCATAGCCTTCATTCTGCCAGTGGTGGGCGGGCAGAACAGGGGAATGGGGCCCTTTTTAATTGTAATGTTGCAATCTGCTAGTCTGGCCAGGCAGCCTGTTCCTGCCTGCTTGTATTAAATACCTTACAACTGATTACACCCCCATGGGGCATGATTAGCAGTCTCCAGAGAACAAAGTCTACTTTCATAAGAATAAGAAGAAACACGTACTGCTAACTTACTATATGCAGCTGGGCATCATCCCTCTCTTTTCCCTCCCTTGCTACCATCACCCTCAAACTTTAGAAACCTCTAAAATGTTTATATATAATAACTAGAAACAGAAAACTATTATGACTATGAATTATCTACAATTTTAAAAGACAGTCATTGTAATTGCATAAATTCAGAAGCTGCTGGATAAAATGTTTTTTATTATTTCTTTCACTTTTATGTTGTCTTTCTCCTGGGGAAAGACCCAAAATAGCTCACAAATTATTTAAAAAAACAAGGCAGGTAACAAAATAATAAGATTATTAGATTAAAAAAACAGAGAGAGCATACTACAGCTTGGGTGAAGTCACTGAGAAGTCTGTGTCTGTGAGGGTGGCAGAACCAGAAAAGGGCCTCCTCTGAAGATCCTAAGAGCTAGGGATCCTTATACTGTATGGGAAAATACAATCCTTTAGACAGCCAGGACCAAACCTTTATAGGGCTTTACAGTTAATAACCAGCACACTGAACTGGACCCAGAAACGAATTGATAGGCAATGAAGTTGTCCTATCAGCAGAGTTATATGCTCCGTGTAATCAACACTGATCAGTAGTCTGGCTGCAGCATTTTGGACCAGCAAGTTTTTGGACACACTTCAAAGGCAGCCCCAAGTAAAGAATACTACTGTAATCCAAGCAAGATGTAACTAATGCATGTGTCTCAGTATTCAAATCAAACATTTCCAGGAACAGGAGCATTTGGTGCACCAGCAAACACGCTCCTGGATGCTACCGAAACCTGGACATCCATGTTCAGGGATGAGTCCAGGAGTACATCCAAGCTGCAAACCTGAGTTTTCACAGGAAGTATAAACCCCATCCAGCACAATTAGTTCATTATTCCCTCATCTGCCTTTTAACAAGCCAGGAGCACTCTTTCTTGGCCAGGAGCTTCAATGTCTTCTTATCCAGTCCAATACTAACATCAGACCCAGGTTCAGAACAAAAATGGCTTCTTTAGAGTTAGATAGAAATGAATGGAGTTAGATGTCATCGGCATACTGATGGCACAACTCCATATAGCCTTCCCAACAGTTTCATATATATCTCAAATAGTATGAGGGACAGAAGAGAAACCTGAGGGACCCCACATGCCAACCTTCCAAGCTCACCCCTCCATGAAGGATTGAAGCCACTGTAAAATAGTGCATCCAAGTTCCAAACCAGAAAGATGTGAGATCAGAGCAGTCCAGCAAAGAACCAATAGGGAGACATTCAGTTCCTGGCACAGATAATCCACCAAGGCAATCAAAGCTGTCCCTTGTCCCATAACCCAGCCTACAGCCAGACTGAAATCTAGGCGATCCATTTCCTCCAAGACACCTTAGAGCTAAGAAGCCATCACAAGCTCCAACACACTGCTCAGAAATAGAACATTGTTATTGGATACTTGCCAATAATTGTCCAATGGGATTTAAGACAGATTTTTTAGCAGTGGTCTTACTACTGCCTTCTCCAGGCATGTCAGAACTCTTTAAAATAGATGGATGATAATTCTTTTAGCCAAAACATTTATCTCTTTATAGAAAGAAAGCTAAAACTGTACAACTGGACTCTTCTTTTCTGAAGGAGTAAGTGGCAGTACTTTTAACAACAACAGCAAACACCCAGCAGGAGGAGAGAGAGTGCTAAGAATCACAAGCCATGCTTTGTATGCCAGAAAATTATAAACATAGTAAGCAGCTTGGTTGACTCATTGGGTTAACCTGGGGGCAGGTAGCAGGCAACCTGTGGAATCTTGCTGTATTACTGCTTACTGCTTTTGTTATTCTTTCTTTTTAAAGTTACTAACCCGTATCGTTGTTTAGGAACAAAAAGGGGGAGGGGTGAATTTATGTCAAAAACATATCTCTAATCTTCCCCTCAAAAAAACTCCAAAGCATAAATAATCAAGGGCTATTTTGTCCAATCGTCTGCTGAAAGACCCTGTGCAAACCAGCATCTGCAAATCATTACCCAAATGTGTCAAAAAAGAGGACCCAAACTACAGAAAACTGCCCGCAAATAGGTAGAGATGAATGAATGAAGTCCACTCCCATACAAAAAAGGTGATCTTTCTGCAATGTTAGAAAGAGCACTCTGTCCACAGTTTATAGATACTCTTTTACAATTCTGCTTTTCAGCAGGCAACGGGTGTGTTCACACAACACATGAAGTCAAGGATCCACAGTAAGCCTGGCTTGTTGTGTATGAAATGCATGCTTGTACATGTTGCTTGATCACTCCCATTTGCAGCAGGAAAAACTAAATAAACCACAGAACTTCAGGAGCAAAACCTCTATGGTTGCAAAAGTTTTTGAAACTGATCAGTATGCTTCCCTTTCTCCTGTCCTAGAATCAACATATCTAAGTACAGTATTTAAGCTCTTTTAAATAAAAGGATACAGGTCTTCTGATTTTAGAAAGATTAGTCCACACACATACAAAGGCCTCTTCCAAAGGGCTTCCTTTCAACTATGAACATCTGTTTATCTGTTTCAAGGCTAGAGAATCACAGTGATGGTGCAGAAATCATGCAGAAAATGTTGCATTCCTATGCAACCAAATGTACTTCAGGAAAAATTCCTCTCCTGCACCAAATATCACAGCCAGCTAAACCAAGTGACAAAAGAGCAACAAGGCTTCCATTCACCGGCCACAGGCTGGCAGCACAACCACTTTATTCCTGAAGGTTTTATGGAAATTTCATCAAGGTGTGTAATGAATAGAGTACTGGACATGAACAGCTTTGATTTCCAAATTTCAACACAGCCACAAAACTCTTTGGGTTGTCTTGAGCTCTCTGTAGAGCTTCCTTCAAGGGGCTACTTTAAGGACAAGATGACATAACTCCATGTATGAATTCTTCAACTCCATGAAGCACAACAGAGTGCAAATTTGACAAATTTAATTATTTGCCAATGAACACAATGAAGACAGATTTCTCAGTAAAAACCTGGGGATGATACAACGCTCAGCTTTGTGACTCCTGTTCATACCAACCTGAGTTGTTATACCTACAAAAAAGATCTTTGAATAGGGTTCAAAACTTACTATTTATTTATTTGATTTTTATACCACCTATCTGGCAGCCAAGGCCACTCTGGGCGGTTTACAACAACTAAACAACAACACTAACATAATGACAGGGAGCTTGACAACATCCATTAAAATACAAAAGGTACAAAACAAACTGGAATAAAAATACACAGTAGAACATAATACAGTGGTGCCTTGAATTACGACGTTAATTCGTTCCAGTGAAATCGCTGTAGAACGAAAACGTCGTAATGCAAAAATAAAAAGCCAATTAAAACGCATTGAAACCCCTTCAATGCGTTCCAATGGGCTGGAAACTGTCCAACGAAGATCCTCCATAGGGTAGCCATTTTCGGTGCCTGTGCAGCAAGGAATCCGTCCCAGTAAACAGCGGGAAGCCATTTTATTTACCCAGCGGCCATTTTGAAACCGCCGATCAGCTGTCCGAAAACCGTCGTTTTGCGAAGAATTGGTTCCTGAAGCAGGGAACCTATCATCGCAAAGCAAAAAAACCCTATTCAGACCATCGTTTTGCGATCGCAACTGCGATCGCAAAAAGATCATCGTAATGCAGTTTCGTCATAATGCGAGGCAATCATAAAGCGGGGAACAACTGTATATAAAGTGAGAAGCATGGTGGTAGGTTAGATGTTAAGTTATTGGAGGCACTATTGCATCAAGGTGTTTTTTGATTCTAGAAAGCGTATCTAAATAGCCAGGTTTTTAATAGTCTTTAAAAGGTTCGCAATGAAGGGGCCAGGCAAATTTCGGGTGGGAGACTGCTCCATAATTGTGGAGCTACTGCCAAGAAGGCTCAATTTCTGGTGGTTGTTTTTTGAACCTCTTTCAGAGTTCTGCCCTGCCTGAATGCACTTTAAGATGCTTAGATAATATGCACTTTAAGATGCTTAGATAATAAAACAGTGTCAGGCACCCATGGAAGGATGTTCCACAGTACTGTACCAGAACACAAACAAGGTCCTGTTTTTGTGGAGTCTAATATGGCCTGTGAATACAGAAGAACTTGAAACAGAAGCTTCTCAGTTAATCTCAAATTGCAGAGACACTGAAGAAGGAAGAATAACTTCCTCAGATAAATGGGAAGAATAACTTACGCCAATACCTCAAAGCTAACCCACAGTACAGATCATGAGGAAGAAGCATAAAAGCAAAAGGAAGGTTCAGTAATTATATTGTAATGTCTTCAACATTTGGTATAAAGACTCTTTCCCAGTACAGTGGTACCTCACAAGACGACAATCCCGCTAAATGATGAATCCGCATAACAATGACTTTTTGCGATCGCTATAGCGATTCGCAAAACAGTCATTCCAATGGGGGATTTTTGCTGGACGTTGATTAGGCCCATGCTTCGCCTAATGCTGGACGTTGATTAGGCCCATGCTTCGTTTGTTCGCAAAATGACTTTTACAGCTGATCGTCGGCTTCGCAAAATGGCTACCCTATGTTTTCAGGACCCATGCTTCGCAGAACAGCCATTTTGACAGCTGATCGGTGCTCGCAAAATGGCTTCCCTATGGGCAATCTTTATTGGAAGACGAGGTATTTTCCCCATTGGAATGCATTAAACTGGGTTTCAATGGATTCCAATGGGGAAATGGATTCTGCATGACGACGATTTCACTATACAGCGATTTCAATGGGATGGATTATCGTCATCATGCGGGGCACCGCTGTATCTGGAAACAATTACAATCTTACACTTCAAGAAGGATGTTAACAAATTGGAACAAGTTCAGAGGAGGGCAACAAGGATGATCAGGGGGTTGGAAACAAAGCTTTATAAGGAAGGCTGAAAGAATTGGGCATGTTTAGCCTTCAGAAAAGTATTTTGAGGGAAGATACGATTGTTGTTGTTTAGTTGTTAACTCATAACGCAATTGCCATTATTTGGTGTCTCTAGGAGTTAGTAGTTTCATTCTGAAAACTGGAAAGACAATATGTTGTAGTAGTTGTTGTTGTTTAGTTGTTAAGTCGTGTCCAACTCTTCATGACCCCATGGACCAGAGCATGCCAGGCCCTCCTGTCTTCCAATGCCTCCCGGAGTTGGGTCAAATTCATGCTGGTAGCTTCGATGACACTGGCCAGCTATTTTCACCCCCTTCTCCTCTTGCCTTCATACTTTCCCAACATCAGGGTCTTTTCCAGGCAGTCTTCTCTTCTCATGAGATGTCCAAAGTATTGGAGCCTCAGCTTCAGGATCTGTCCTTCCAGTGAGCACTCAGGGTTGATTTCCTTCAAAATGGATAGGTTTGTTGTCTTTGCAGACCAGGGGACTCTCAAGAGTCTCATGCAGCACCACAATTCAAAGGCATCAATTCTTTGGCGGTCAGCCTTCTTTATGGTCCAGCTCTCACTTCCATACAACGCTACTGGAAAAACCAGAGCTTTGACTATGCAGACCTTTGTCAGCAAGGTGATGTCTCTGCTTTTTAAGATGCTGGTGATATGATAGCACTTTTAAAATATTTGAAAGGCTGTCATAGAGAGGAGGGACAAGATCTGTTCTCGATCATCCCACAGTGCAGGACATGCAACAATGGGCTCAAGTTAAAGGAAGCCAGATTTCGGTTGGATATCAGGAAAAACATCCTAACTGTTAGATAAATACAACAGTGGAACTAGTTACCCCAGGAGTTGGTAAGTGCTCCAACACTGGAGGCATTCAGGAAAAACTTGGATAATCACCTGGCAGATATGCTTTGATTGTATTCCTACGTTGAGCAGGGGGTTGGACTTTCTGGTCTTTGTAGGCCCCTTCCAACTTCACTTTTCTATTATTCTATGAACCACTAATATAAAGCAATTCCAACAAAACCTTCCTACTTCCCTCTATTCTGCTCCTTAGCTGGTAATATCTACAGGTACATTCACTTCAGATTCTATCAGACCAAACTGATGACATATTTGTTACATTTAGTGGCTAATCTCCCAACAATGTAGGGCAGCTATTGATCAGGCATTACAGTTCAGTTCAAGAGCAAGAAGCATGTCAGCACATGGCTACTCTAATAGCCTAGAACACCATTACTCATTGCCTTACAAATCCCCACCCTCATTCCCTGAACTAATAGCCTCTTGGTGTAGAGAAACACTCTTGTTATTTCACTCTCTCCATTACCAGCATTCACAACCATGGCAGTAGGCCCTAATTTAGCTCATCTGAGGCCCTCTACAAACTGCTAATCCCAACATGCAGCTGTTTCTAAAATGCACTGGCATGAGCAAACTGTAAATGATTTACAGCGCGTGGCAGGAAGACTGCTGGCTCCTTGCATGGGCGGAGTTTTGGTAAAAGATCATGTTTGAACTAATGTTTATACTGCAGGCTGTCAATCTAGTAGTAAATATTACGGGGTAATATGCCCTCCACACCCAGCTGGGACTCTATCCTATTAGAACCATTTCAGAAGTGACTGTAAGCACATACAAGACAACCACCTCAACCCTAATAGTGAATGATTCAAGGAAGAAAAATACTGTGAACTAAATTTCCCATACTATTTACAAGCACAAGATTTTCTTTTTCTGATAAAGCTTGGAATTAAAAAATAAATAAACACATGAAAAACAATGGAGGAATATTTTACTCTTTCAGGTCACTCTGATGCTAACTAAAATGACAATTTTTCAGCAAGAGGAAGATAAATTTTAGCATGCAATTGCTAAATTTAAATTTATCAGCAATTTTGACTATTTGTTTAGCAAAAGTTCGCCCTGCACCACAGGTGTTAAAACAGCATGGAAAAGTTAGAAATACTGTGCTACCACCTATTAGGGTTGTTCTGAATGGCTATTAAACAATTTAAGCTTTACACGGAATTTGGATCAGTTAGGATTACTTTATAAAGTACACAGGGACTTAAAATGAAAAGCACAGCATCACAGAATTGTAGAGCTGAAATGAACTTCAAGACTAATCAAAGTCAATTTCTGTTGAAGCAGGGAAAGTACAGCTAAAACATCCAGATAGATGGCCAACCTTTGTTTAAAAACTGCCAATGAACAAGAGTCCATCAGCATCTGAAGTTGTCCATTCATTGTCAAACCCCTCTTACTGTTAAGGAGTTTTTCTCAATGTTTAATCAAAATCTCCAGAGTACTATTATTACTTTCCTTGAACTAGATGCTATGGGCTAAAAATCCTATTGAAAAAACTAAATATGCAAGGGCAATTACATGAATGATATTCCCTGTTCAACTACATTCATGAGTTTGTAAATTCCTGGTTCAAACAAATGAAAACACTCAAAACATCACTTTTGCAAAGGAGAATCTATTTCAAGTGGCCAAACCATTCCATGAACTAAAAATTCATGATTCTTAATGAATGCAGCTTATATTATGAAAAAAATGTACCTCTTATTCTTTTTTCCTCCTTTTTTTTAACTGGAAAAAGTCATCAAATTTTGCATAAATTGCATTTCATTGTACGTCTTTTCAAAACAAGGAAGGCAAGCAGGCAGGAGAAAAGGGTGGCATGCATTTAAATGCTGTACGTTCAAAAGAGGCATATCCAAATTACAGACGATGATAATCCAATCCACTGAAATTGCTGCTTAACAAAATCATTGTCTAGCAAAAAGCATTTCCCCATTGGAATGGACAGAAACCTGTTTAATGCGTTCCAATGGGGAAGAATCGTCGTTGTCTAGCGAAGATCAGCCATAGGAAAGTCGCTTTGCGAACCTCCGATCAGCTGTTTAAAGAGCTGTCTTGCGAAGCTTAGATCCTGAAAACACCTGTTTTTGCGAGTGCAGAGGGAGCTGTCAAAATCGTTGTCTAGCGAAAATCAGTTTGCGAAGCAGGGACCAAACATTGTCCAGCGAAATTCCCCCATAGGAATAACTGTTTTGCGAATCACTATAGCGATCGCAAAAAAGTCAATGTCTAGCGAAAAAACTGTCATGCGGGGTAACTGTCTAGCGAGGCGCCACTGTACCAAATATCAGAGAATACATCCTGCCTTTTTCTTGAAAAAAAATTGATTTCAAGCTGATGTCATTTCTTTATCAGGGCAGTAGACACAGAAAAAAATTGCATCACAGAAAGTGATTAATAAATAACGAACTAAAACATAATGTAATAGCATTAATGGACAAAATTAAAATGAAGACCATAAGGGAACTGCTTAAACATTATAACAAATGGTCAAAATATAGTTTAACATTAGGCAATAACCCAATCTTTATGATTAATAAGGACAGCAAAGAAACATTAGAACTGAAATGTTAAATCATGCAAGCCAGATCTGTCAACTGCAATTCCTAAAACAGGTGTCAGTGAATCCCTCTTTATAGTTAGAATATGATAAAGCATCTTCAGGCACAGGAAACAGTTCTTGCTGGAGGCACAACTCTTTTTATCTGGGGGTGTATAAATAATCATTAACACTGCATTAAGCTACCAGCTAAGTTAGTAAAATCGAAATTTATGCTGAAGTAAAACAGTCACAGGTTATACCCCAAGGCAATAGCTGCATCACCCCATCCTCTTGCCTTGAAAGAGCACACTTAAAGCAAGTCTGTTAAACTGTGAGGTGTCTAACTTTAGACTCCCAGAATAGATTTAAACATGCTAGGCAAAAAAACTTAATTCTATATATATAGAGAGAGAGAGATGGTCACGAACCGCCATTTGGTGGTTCAGTGTAGCGCCTGCACAGGTGTTCCGCAGTCACCACACACTTCGCTTCCCCGTCTCTTCTATGCATTCACCCACTCACTGGCTACAGCATGCTTCACTCGTCTGCCTTATCCATGCAACCTTTCACTACAACAAGGAAGCAGGGGATGGAAGCCTGCAGCACTGCCGATGAGTGGACAAGGATGTGGAGAAGGCAGAGGAAGGAAGTGTGCTGCACCTGGTGAGTGGGTGAGACCCCAAAGGAGGCAGGGGGAAGCACGCTGCAGCCAGTGAGTTGGTGAGTGCATGGAGGAGACGGGGAAACGACGTGTGTGGCATCCATGGAACACCGATGTGGACATCACACCAAACCAGGCTGAACCACTGAAGAGCGGTTTGTGTCCCTCTCTACATATACATATACACTGATCAATCACAAAATTAAAACCATTGACAGGTGAAGTGAATAGCATGGATTATGCTGTTACAATGGCACCTGGCAAAGGGTGGGATATATTAGGCAGCAAATGAACAGTCAGTTCTTGAATTTCACATGTTGGAAGCAGGAAATATGGGCAAGTGAAATGATCTGAGTGACTTTGACAACAGCCAAATAGCGATGGTCCTGACATAGAAAGTGTTACGGCTTGAAAAACTCATTAGGAAATGTTGTTATCATAACATGAAAAGATTGGATGATCGTATACTTTGTGTTCTCCTACCCCCCAACCTTTTTTCTTTCCCCATACTACTCTTTGTATTCCCTACCTTATTATCAGTTGATAAATAAATAAATAAAAGAGTATGAAAAAAGTGCACCACTGCACTTACGCTGGTGTGAATATTCAGTTGTTAATCTTGGTGAATGCTTTCATATAATTTTTTCTGTAATTTTATTAATATGGCTCAACAGTTCCTGAATTCAGATTTCAATTTTATGCCATTCCACAAGATTCTGCACAGACTACTTACTTTTTATCAGGGAAAAAACTTGTAGTTTTCTAACTCAAGAGACATGCAACTGGTTAACAGAAATATGTGGAGCTGAGAAACCCAATGAATCTTTTCTTAAATCTGGCTGAAATTATTCCTTGAGCTTCTGTGAAGGAGCGGATAGAAAGCGTGTGCCGTCCGCGAAAGACAAAATGGAGGAAATGAGAAAAGAAGGGAAACATCAGGATGTAGTAGGGAGCGGTGAAGGAACAGAGGGAAACTTGGCAGTGGAGAAAAAGTGGGAAAGTCAGGTCTGTCTGGTGGAGGGGGAGTGGGAGGAGCAAGAGGTGTCAGTGTGGGAGGAGGATAAAAGCGAGGAGCGGGTGGTTTGGTTTAGCACAGTAGTAGAGGAGTATGAACGCAAGAAGAGGGAGGAGAGACGAAAGGCATTTGAAAGAGTCCGTCAACAAGGACTCTTGAGAGACTTTCCGAACCTAAAGGTAGGAGAACTCCTCCCTAACCCTGAAGCAGAAGAAGAAAAGCCAAGACATATGGTGGCACACAAATGGACTGCCATCGTAGCTCCATGAGAGGCTGAACTGCGCCGGGAGTGGGAGAAGACGGCAGCGCCTTTACTTGATGGACCGGCCGAGAGGGGGTGGGTGAGGCACTCATGTTGTGGAACGATTTGTGCGATGAGGAGTACCACAACCCCGCGATCGGAGGCCAAGGAGCGACATGGGGTGCTACACCAATAAGTCCGTGGGACTATGATAAAAGTTTTATTGATGTTGATAATGGCCTGCTGCCGAAGTTGGAACCAATGTTGCCTTTAAGCGAAGTGCTGGTGGATGTAGGGGACAATAAAGCTGACAGTTCAAAAGTTGTAAAGACTAAGCCTCTGTTATTTCCCACTGAAAGTGAGGGCCCACCTGAGGGAGGTAGCGGACCTCTTCACAGCTCCCCCCCCCTTTATATGATATAACACTGGAAATTTCTTGAAAGCCCTAGTAAAACTTGCAGGATTGCTTTAAGTACTGTAGTTCTACAGCATGATTCTAATTACCCTAATGTAACAATCCTAGCCACCAGTGCACTCCAACTTTAAGTATATGAAGTTGAATCCTTACCTCTCCCTTTGCAAGTACACACTTTCAGACACTGGAAGTACCAATCAATAGACTTCTTGAGAACTGAGTCAATCTAAGCAAGTTTTAGAAGAGGACGCTTGTTAGTTTAAAGCAGTATGTCAGGCAAAACCAAAAAAAATAAAGAACACTGCAGCAACTTAAAGACTAACAGCTATACAGTATTTTAATGTGACCTTTCCTGGACAAGTCAGCTTCTTGAGACAAGCAAGAAGACTAACAAATAGATAATGTGAAAAATACATGTTAAAGTTGTAGTGGGCAAGAAGGCACTTTGGGAGAAGGGAAATCACATCAAAATATTTCTGAATAATGATTTAAAACATAATTCATTGTTTAAATCAATTTAATTAAAATCAGATCCACCCTGTATATACATATCTTTTTTAAGGGAATTTAAAGAGTTGATATTGTAAATATTTGACTGGGAATGTGTGCTTACTAATATAGCATGCTGTGTATCCATTGGGAAGCTGCCCAAACAGGACTAGGGGAAAGGCAGAAGTAGGTTTCAGTGTATTGAAAAGAGCATGGAATGCAATGGAAAACTGATTGCATCTTTTAAAAAATGTCTATTTTCCACCACAAGGTACCAAACCTTCCTGAAAAACCACAGATTTTCATGCTCATCTCCCAATGGAAACCCAAAAATAGACAGCAGAATGTAAGTGTAGGTCTCCAGTTGCCAGTGGTTTTTACAGACAGGAAACAAGCAATCAGTTCATACTGCCTCTTTATCCTGAAGACTGAATGTGAGAAGAATACATCTTTTCAGAGCCCAGCTCCCTCACGTATTTGAGTTCCTACAGCTCCACTGCCACTTGTCTTGCAGGCTGAGGAATTGCAGAGGGGTGAAGAGTTGTCCTGCTAAATGTATTCCCAATTCAGTTCCTTTCCAAGAAGCACAACAGTGATTTCCTTCACAGGCAGGTAAAACCAGGGTCATTTTTTCAACAGCTACAGGGAAGAATAGGAGGTAGAGCAAAGAGAGAAAGCAGATGACCTCAACTGCCCAAAATCATGGTTGGCCTAATATATTTTTCAGGAAGTAAAAGATAAGATGACATGCACATGCATGTACACACATACACAGACACAGACTGCATAAAGCAGTTAGCTAAACTGCCAGTTGACTTATTCTACAATAGGAACAGATCAGGGTAGCTTAGATAGAACAAGGCAGGCAACATTACAAACACTGCCAAGCACTGTCTTCCAAAGGCTTACTAATATAACATGTTCATCACTATGATGAACAATCTGAGCAGGGTTGTTAATGATAGGAACTTTTGGAGGTCACAAACTCATAAGGTTGCCATAAGTCCAGTGACATGACAGCACATAACAACCAACCACTTCATATAGCACCATGTTCCTGCTCGGTCAAACATATACTGCAACAAGCATGCAACACAGTGAGAGAGAACTCACACATAAACCTCCTGTTTCTACCTCCTTATGAGATCATAGCTTTTTCAAAAGGCACTATCTGACCCATCTTGGGTGATGTCACCTGGGTATGAGAGCCAGGCAATGCAAAGCAGCAATAAGCAAGGATGGTAAAATTACAACAGGGACCTATGAAGAGATGCCTGGGAGAGTGGCTGTTGTTGTCTTCCAATATTCCATGAATCCAGAGGGAACTGTCTCTCTTCCATTAAAACAATGGAGGAGAAGGGAATGTTAATGACCTCAAAGAATGCATATGCTTGGAGGCAAACCTTGTTCCCAACCATGATAGCTGTGGTGCCAGTCACTTTATCCACCTAAGCATTAATGCCACCTTGGCAATGTATGAATCTCTCTCAAAGCACTCATAAATGGAGTCATCAAATATGGACCCTTGCCATCTGAAGGACCAATGGGTCAGAACAGACTCAGACTCTTCACCTCCCGGGACAACCACAGAGATTGGACAGCTGTTGCTGCAGCCTCTATCCTCAACCCTGGCATTTCCTGCCTCAAACAGAGGAACAGCTGAGGCTATGGCTTCCCCAAGCCAATTCTCTGAAGTTGAGAAACAGAGAAGTGCAGAAGAGGCTTGATAGGGAGAACAGAAATTTCCTCCTCTTTGTTCTGCCCTTCTCCCTTGCTGAGGTGCTTTGTCATGAGAACCACCTGTCAATTCTAATGCTTAATCTGTTACTGCTGCCACAACTTACTAGAACTCCTCTTTTATTAGCTTTTTTCCAAATTACTCAACAAGTATTTTCCACAGTACAAGCATCGTAACAGGTAGTTCTAAATGGTTAGCTGGTCTTCAGTTAATAATGGGAATATTCAGTAAAAATAGAATGAAATCATGTTAGAACAACTTTCTAATCTTCCCCTGAGAAGACAAAATAGCTTCCAAGATCATTCTGACTAAAGTTCACCAACAAGACTGCAACGTGGAGGGACCAAATTCCACATGGTTCTGCTCTCCTAATGATTTGTGCACTGTACTCCAAATAGCAGAGAAACACTATCCAAGACCTTGACAGAGTCATTAATGGACTGCTAAATCAGCACTTGCTTTCACTGGTATAGATTTAGCTGGCATGCTTCAGTTGGTATAGCTCAGTGTTGTGGAATTCCTGGCAATGGACTTAGGGGCCAAGAGTTCAAGTCCCCACTATGCCTCCTGGGAGAGGGGCCAGTCAAGATCACTTGGAGCGTATATGACTGGTGGGGTAACATCCCCTCTGCCACCTCACATGAGCTGGAGGGTCCCAAAGCAACACTAGAATGAGGAAGGGGTAAATCCACTTCTTAGTACTTTGTACCTAGAAAACCCTATGATAGCTGCCATCAAGAGGAATATGACAGCACATATTTATTAAATCAGCACTAAGCACCAGGCTATATTTAGTTGTATAAAATGCACATGAGTAGAATATCTGAATCTATAACAAAGGATTTGCCTCATATTTATTCCATTTATGCCCAAAATTTATGTTTGAGCAAATGATTAACCTGAAATCATATAAAACAAATGATACAACCCCCCAAAAATGCAAACCACCAGCCCTACACAAGATACAAGTTCTAAAAGTTCATTTTCTATCTCAATCACTCTCTCTTTGCACCCACACACACTTAATTGTCATTCACTTATGGTCTTCAAGAATTCTTTTAGCAATGAGGTGCTCCAGGAAAGTCTACCTTATAGCTATTATTCCCAAAGTATTAGCCAAAGCTATTTAGGAATGGCCCAAACAGAACAGAACCTGTGTTCTTCTTAAGAACCAACTTGCTCAATCAGACCAGTCTACTCCAGCATAAAAACAGAAATATCCCGGAGAATTCCACTTTGTTCCAATAATTAATAGCCATGGAGATTGATAATCTTAGCATTGTCCATATGCTGTTATCACTTGAGACATATGCAAAAGGGTATAGCACTCAGAAAGCAAATGTAAACAGTAAAAGAGGATGACAATGCTCCAAAAAATAAACGCATTCTCAAAGGCTCCAAAAATAGTTTTGTGTTCTATCTCAAATGTAGTTCTGCCTAGACATCCAGTGACAGGCATTTTAACCTTGGGGAGGGAGGCTACCACTTCCTGAAAACCATGAATACCATTCTGAGAATGGCAAGTGCTTGTAACAACTTGTTCTACCTTTGAAATAGAGAAGGCAAGGGGATAAGGCCAGATAAGAAGGCTCCACATTTAAAAATAAGAGATGGAATGTCTCTTCTTTTAATGTATAGATGACTTCCTGTTGTTAATGAGGCAGCAGACAACAATTCTCAGCAGGAGGGACTTTCTGCATTTATATATCTTCCTACAACATATTCGAGAGCAGGCACTGCAAGTTGCTTCACTTCAGATTAGGGAAAAGCAGTTTTCCCTTTTGAATTGACCATGGTTCCTGCCAAAATCTTTGCCCAGATCTCAATAGCTCTGGTCATTTCATACAGGAAGCTTGGACATCATACGTTTATACAGCCAAATGATGTTGCTATTAGGCTTTTAGCTGGCATGCTTGAGTTGGTACCACTCCTACAACTGTGGTACCCAACCTTGAGTCTCCAGATGTTCTTGGACTAAAACTTCACCACTAGCTATGCTGGCCAGGATTTCTGGGAGTTATAGTCCAAGAATGTCTGAGAACCCAAGATTCAGTTCCACTGTCCTAAAAGATGTGAAATTAACCATATTTCAGCTTTCTGAGGAACAGAGATAAGACCTCCCTGGAATCTGTGCAGGCTCTTCTGTACCGAACCTCTCTGCAGCACCCTTACCACAGCATGGGAAAACTGTAGCCCTCAACCTATTTCTGTATGGGTAGTGACAACAAAGAAAGAATTATGCAATTTGGCCATGGTAAAAATGCTTCCCACTTTCACCTTTGACTCCTCTCATCAAAAGCTGCAGTTTCCGATTGGCTTTTGCCACGGGTGAATTTCCCTTCATGCAAAAAAGGTCTCATGGGACAAAGGTTTACATACTTGTCCTAATGGATCTTATTTTTCTGACTCCAGGATGACATGGGCACTGGCTATAACAAGGGCACTGTAACTATCATTGTTTTAGGTGTCAAAAACCAGAAGTGCGTGGAAAACCAGAAATCCTGTCCAAACTAGATGACATTAATGCCTTCTCTATTTCTGACATCAACTGAAGCAACAGGTGCAATGCTGCCAATGCTTGGCCATATAAACAAACTGGCTCATTCAGAAAAGTGAAGCTGTGGTATCTTGAGGCTCTATATACCCCACTCCATCAATGTGACTGTCACAGACTGTACAACCTACAACCAAAACACAGACTCATATACTAATATCTCAAGAAAGTATACAGAGACGTAAGTGTTTACAATTGTTAGTCAAAGATTCCTTTTTCTGAATGAGCCAAGATATAATCTAGTACCTGATGGTTACTGTACTAATGAGTCAAAGCAATGTACCCCTACATCTGGGCAGTTCTGAATACCCCAATTCCTTCCTAATTTTGTATCATGTTCTATTAGATTGTATTTTGCACCATATTGTACTAGATTGTGAGCAAATAATGTCTCATTTTTTTTAATATCTCTACAGACTAAAAACATTACTAATATTAACAATATCAGCTTCATCAAGATCTTTGCACTTCATAATTGAAATGTTTCCTACACTTTCCCAGCTAACTATCAATCAATCAGGTGATTTGAAAAGATGCAAAACAAGAGTATCTGAGTCTGAAAGAAGGCAGGCAGAAAGAAGTGGTGCCAAAAAGAACCATGTGAGAAAACTACCAAAAAAAGTAGAGCAGAATGAGTGGGAGAAATGTGTAGAACACACAGTTGATAAGACTGGTGAGAGAAGAATTTCTTATATGGTCTTTAACAAGAAAATAAAATTTAAATGTCTCTTTGAAACCATTGTCACTAGCCTGCAAGTTACATTTGCTCCTGCAGCCAAGATGGAGCACAATACTATTGTAGGAAAAATCAGGAAAAGATTGCATGGTTGTGGAAGCAATATAAATACCGGAACAGTTGATACCTTTAATCGACCACTGAGAATATAAAACAAACAGCAAGCTTTTGATGATAATTCATCTTCTTCAAGGCTGTGTATCACATTTTGTGGGTAGTTACAACATGTTATTAATGTCCCAAATTCAAATGGTTGATAATGCTGAGGCCAGGTTCACTTCTTAGATGGAGACAATGCAATATTCAAGTTGTTTTCAAGCTCCTCCTCAGCTAGCACTGTAGTTTGGAATTTATGGCCCATCTCTTAAGAGAGAGGAGAGTCAGTCATCTGTAAAGAAAGTATTTTAGTTTCTTTACAGATCACTTGAGACCCAATGTGGTCTAGTGGATAGACTTGTGAACTAGGACTCAGGAGGCTCGAGTTCAAATCCCTTGTTTGGTCATGGGAATTCACTAAGTGGTAGCAATAGCAAATCAATCCTTGAACATCTCACATACCTTGGAAATCTTACTAGGGGTTGCCATAAATTGAAAATAACTATATGCCACAGAACAACTTAGATTATTTAATCAAGTAAATTCCACCCTCACAAAATGCACTGTTACTTATTACAACCTTAACATATATATATTTTACAGTCTCCATAAACAGGCTGACGCTATCACCAACAGTTAACACTCCCAGTGTCTGACAGTGAGTGCTGAGCAAGGGGACTGAAAATATGCATAGTGAAAAATATGTATTAAGGGTATAGCAAGCAGGGGTGTATTTTGAGGCATAAAGGAAATTACATGATTAAGTCTGAATCCTCTCTGTTTCTCTTCCAGAGAGAGATAAGGACTTGACTCCATTTTACCTAAGCAAAGCTGCAAGGGGGAAACAGATTGGCACTCTAAAGAGTCAGGATCACTCAAGAGATATGTTGTAAGCAATCATGATTATTTTAATACTGCTTCCAAGAATTTCCAACATTATGTGAAGAGACAGGGGGAAACACCGCAGGAATAACTTTAGTCAGAGATGCAAAACAGAGTTGATCCACACTGTTATTTTTATATATTACTGCTAATAAGTACATATCTGTTGAGGCACTAACTCAGTTTAAGAACTACAGATTTTTTTTCTTTTCATGGTATTAAATATTAGGCATTAAATACTAGGACAGGCAGAAAGATTAACCTAAGTAATCTATACTGGAGCTTGTGGAAGCACATAAAATTGATTGTGGTGTAATGGACAAAGGATCAGACGGGGGCTTAGGAGACTTGGATTCAAATCTTAGAGGTATCCCTTTTGTGTTTTTGGAATGCAACACCCCAGATTTTTCCAGCCATCATCTCCCAGATTTAGACTGCAACTTTCATAATTCTTCAAGAATTCTCTAGACAACATTCTGGGTTTGTAGTCCAAAACCACAAATCTATCCACCTGTAGTCAGCAGGCCCCTACTCTGGATCAGCCTGCAGTAAGAGAAAGAAACATTGTATGCAAGGGGAACCCCAGGCTATTAGTCCTTTCTTCTCCTCCTCCCACATTTCAATGCCAGCCCTTTTTTGAAGGGCTGTCCCCTTCTTTGCCCCACTGCTCAGTGCAGAAGGTGGTATCAGCTCTGTCCCACTTGGGCTCCTCCAGGCAGTGCCACTTCCTGCTTCCAGATGGGCACTGCTCCAGATAGGTGGAGGCCAGCTGGATGAGCAGTGTATCAAAAATGAAATTACCTGGTTTAACACAAGCAAAAGCCCCAAAAATGTGTAAGAAACAGCTGTAGGCCATAGTGTGAATGACACATATGCATCTGCAGCATGAATATTTGGACACTGTACCCATAAACTACAAACTAGGCAGAGCACTCCTAAGAAAAAGGAACTGCTAGGGTGGGGGGAAGGAAGGAGGACAGCTATCCTTTTAGTAACTCCCTAAAATAAAAAGCTTGGGTCTTTTCTATTCAACCACACACAAGCTCCAGCAGCTAATGTCCCATAATCTTAGTCCATATATCCAAGATTCAGCAAGTTTTCACTCAATTTCTGCTTCATTTGCTATTTCCTCCTGCAGAAAAGGTTAGCGAAAGAGTGGAGTATAACCCTAGAAAAATAAGAAGACTCAAGTTCATATTAACTACCATAACGCCGCGTCCTATCTCCATATAGGTATGGAACCTCAAAAGTTTAGTGAGGGAATAAAAATGGGGATTAGAATCCTGCTCTGAGCTCCTTGAAAGGCAGACATGTAATTTAAAAAAAATTTATCCTCTAGTCTTGTGAAGACAGGTATTCCAGAATTGTTTCCCAAACAAATAAGGATCTGGCCATCCTTGGGCCCTTCGCTTCCCTAGAGAGTCACTCATTTCCAAAACATTCTCAGAGTAAAGGTCCATGTGAGTTTCTCAACCGTTGACAGTGGCGAGTTGTACCTTCCTCTCTTCCCCCCCCCCCCCCAAATCTGTCTCGCCACAACCATCCATACTCGCACCCAGTCCCAAGAAATTCCCTCAGACACCTCCATGCCCAAACACTCCTGAACGGAGACAAGGAAGGCTATAGAGCGGAGGAGGGAGGCCCCGTGTTGGCCGAAGCAAGGAAGGGACCGGCCGGCGCCAAAGGAGAGAAGAGCCCACCGCCACCCTCCGCGTGGGCGGCCCACTCCGCTCCACTGACCCACCCGCCCCTTTGGGCCATCCTCGCAGGGAAGACCTGCACTGGATTAAGGGTACCTTCCTGAGGAGGAGGAGGAGGACGACGACGACGACGGAGTTTGGTACCGTTTGCGGCGAGGGCAGCAGCAAAACTACTATCCGGTCTCCGGGAGAGGCGGGTTCCCGCCCATTTCCCCTTCCCACCCGGAAGGTTCGGTACCTGCTCCAGGAGGGAGCTTCGGGGAAGAGGAGGGCGGGGCGGGGCGGGGCGGGGCGGGGGATGCCGTTTAATTCTTCATCCTTACCTCCACAGGCTCGGCCTCTGAAGCGAAGAATCGCTGCCACGGAAAGCAAGCCCGGTGTAGCGAACTCCGGCAGCGAAGCCCTCGCAGTTTTTTCCTATTTGTGCAGCTTTGTTGCCCTTCTCTTGCCTCAGCTCACCTGGGGACATGCGCTGCTAAACCAAATGTCCGGCTCTGTTGGCAGCATTTTGAAAAAAAGCGACTATTCTTCACCTCAAACTTTGCCTCCCCTCCCCCGCCCCTCCCGGCCGGGACCAGCTCGCTCGCCTCAGGCCGCCATTTTGCCGCAGGGCATGCCGGGTAAGGCAGCGGAATCCCCACGTACTGGCGTGATTACGTCATCCCTCAGACGGGGGGAAATTACCCGCGGTAGGACAGGTACGGCCCCGCGGGGACAAGAACCGTAGAGAGCCGGCCGTTGGGCGGGTTATTGTGGCGGCGGAAAAATCGGTGGTCACGGAAGGGTGGGCGACCTTGGGAAATACAAGAGGAAGAGCAGATTAAGTTTGCTGTGAGAGATGCATCTGGGAGTCACACGAAAGGCTCGCCAGGCTTACCATACGGGAACGAAAAACGAGGCGATCGCGTAGGAGAATGCGGACCTTCCTCGTTTTTTTGGTTTATCATCTCTGTATCATTTATGCAGCGTGATGCTTACTCGGACTTAGGCACATGTAGGTTCTAATAGAATTCGCCCCCCCCCCCCGTCAGAGTGCTGAACTGCACGGGGTCGGGCTGCTGCAGTCGTTTCTGCGCATTTTCTTGCAAAGAATTTCAAAGTCCATCTGGCTGACAAAACGGGAGGGAAAATAAGCGGGAAAAGAAGGGGAAAGGCCAAAGACAAAAAGTCGTGACGCCTTAAAGACTTAACAGATTTGTTTCGGTGTGAGAGTTTGTGGGTTAAAATCCACTTCCTTACACACGTGAAGGCTCATACTGTGCCATTTGTTTTTCCATGAGAGTGGGAGTAATGACGAGATGAGGAAATAGACAACACACCGTGACAATGCAACTTTGACACAGAAATTGGATTAATTGAGATATTAATATACAATTTTATGGTGATTAGCTTTCTACTTAGTAGGTTTCCCTGTCACAGAACTGCCAAAAAATTCTTTCTGAGGCAAAGGGCAGAGTATGTCAAGGGAGACAATTAGTTTATACAAGTAAGATGTTACAGAAAACTGGGCTTGTTATATGTAATATTTTTAAAAAATGGGAAGCCTGAATGCTCTCTAGAAGCAAAAATAACTAAACTGCCACTACTGTACTTTAGCTATATTGTGGGAAGATTCACTGTTAGAGATGGGCATGAACCACCCAGTTCAGCGGTCCATGGCAGTTTGTCTATCAGCTGAGCAGGTCTTTGGCACTTCAAAGCCTCACCTCCTCCAGTGGGTGCCCACTAAGAGGCAGGGCCTTATGCAGGCAGAGCAGGGAAGCCAGGCAGCCGCCTCCAAGTGGGCACCTCTGAGCTTGGGAGCTCTCCTGGATTCATCTCTGAATCTGGCTGCCCAGGTTTTGGTGGTGGCCAGGAGTACATTTGCACCATTAAAAGCAGTGTGCCAGGTCCTTGCAACATTTTGTCATTCACTTTTCCCCCCTCTTTATTCCCCCACCCCTTTAATATTTTTCAACATCCTGAAGTGTTGTAATACTTTTCTTACGTTAAAAAACGGACAGAAATATGTACCATATTTGGAAATACAATGGTGTCTCACAAGATGAATTTAATTCTTTCCGTGGTTAATTATTTTTTGTTATATGTATATGTGTTTATATTTTTATCTCTCTGGAAGCCGCCTAGAGTGGTCATTTTGACCAGATAGGCGGGGTACAAATAGAATGAATGAATGAATGAATGAATGAATAAATAAATAAATTAAAAATTAAATAAATAAATAATTTTGTCTTGTGAAAAATTCGTCTTGCGAAACGTGTTTTCCCATAGGAATGCCCTGACATCTAATTAATGCATTCCTATGGGCAAAAAAGTCAGAACAAAGTCAAATTTGGTTTACAAAGGTTTTATTAAGTGCTCTTTAAAGCCATACATATTATGCAGATGTTTTTAAAAAATTCAATCAAAAAACACAGCCATAGGAACATTTGTCTTGCGAGTCATCAACCCCAATTGCCAAAACCATTTGCCTTGCGAGTTTTTTGTCCTGCAAGGCATTTGATTGCTCCATCAAGCAAGTAATTACAAAATATAGGCAAGGCAGGAGGGGGAGACTTGATCTTAAAGTCATGTAATCTACTTGGTGTGTTGAGATGTAAGGAGGAGAAAAGACCTGAAGCCTCTCAAATGGGGCTCATGAGGTGATGTGGTAATATTAAATTTCACCTATAGTATCTCCTAGGTTGCTGGAACAGAGAGAAGCAAAATGTATCACTTTCTCCTTTATAAATACTGTAAAGAACTACACTGTAAGTTCAGCACTGTCTCCATCCCAGGGAAAGTTTGTGGATTCCTTTCTTGGTGGAAAACATAGATAGTGCTAATACTTAGAAGGCTGAAGATAATTTTAGATGGTGAATTAGGTTAAAAAAAAGTAAAGAGAAACCAACTATGGAAACTATACCTTGCAGCTGAAGAGGACTGACTTGTTGTGACTAAGGTTCTAATTTCAAGTGGTATAAAATCCTTATCCTCTAGTGTACGGTCCCACTGCGCAACTGTTAAATTTAGTGTTGTCCTAATTCTTTGGGAATTAGACTAGTCATAAAAAGTACAGTTTAACGGCACTCCTTCGTAAACTTCTCAAGTACATAGCTGGATCAGGCTATTCAAAATGAGAGTGTGTTACCATTATTATTCTCACAAGAATCCTATGAAGTAACATCACTCCTGAGTAGCACATAGATAGAGGATAATAATTCTTCCAGATAGTTTAGACTTCAGCTCACAAAAGTTCCATCCAGCAAGGCTAATTGTTCGGATCCAAAGCATCAGGAAAACAAAAGGTTTTCATCCCATTGTAACCTGAAGTTGAAGATCTAGTTCTCAAGACTAAGTGGCTTTGTTAGTCTCTTAGTCATCTAGTCCCAAATAGACAATGCATGCAAGACAGCTGTCACCGCCCTGGAACTGAGTAGACTGTAGATGGACATTGCTGCCCTGCAAGAGACAAGATTGCCAGACTCAAGATCTGTCAAATTAAAAAAATTCTCATTCTTCTGGCAGGGGAAACCATTGAATGAAACTAGGGAATATGGTGTTGGCTTTGTGGTTAGAAATACTCTGCTGAGATCCATTATTCCACCTACTGCAGGGAGTTAAAGAATCCTGTCTTTGCAGCTCCACTTATCAGCAGGACTGGTCACCTTCATTAGTGCATATGCACCAACACTATCATCTACAACAAAAGTCAAAGACAAATTCTATGACGATCTGGTAGCTGCTATCAAAAAAATCCCAGAGAGAGAGAGAGAGAGAGATGCTGTTTATTCTCAGAGACTTTAACGCTAGAGTTGGTGCTGATCACAATTCTTGGCCCACTTGTCTAGGCCATTTTGGCATTGGGAAGATGAACAAAAATGGCCAACGGCTGCTGGAGTTTTGCTATTCTTATGGTCTTTGTATCAGCAACATGTTCTTTAATACAAAGCTTCAACACAGGGTTTCCTGGAGACATCCAAGATCAAAGCATTGCCATCAGCTCGATTTGATCCTCACTAGATGCTGTAGCCTTCCTAGTATTAGGATCACACTGAGTTATCAGGGTGCTGATTACAATACTTATCACTCCCTGGTGTGTAGTAGAGTAAAACTGCGAACAGATTGTATCACAAAAAAGTAAGGAAGACCACGTATTGACATCAGCAAGACTCACAATCAAAGAAAAGTGGAGGAATTTGCCCAAGCACTTGAGGAAATCCTTCCAGGCCCAGCTGGAATGTACCTGAACGATGGGAACATTTCAAGAATGCTGTTTATAACACTGCCTTGTCCACATTTGGCAAAAAGATCAAAAAGACTGCAGATTGGTTTGAAGCCCAGTTGGAGGAGCTAATGCCAGCCATCAAGGAAAAGAGGACAGCTCTAGCAGCATACAAAGCTTGTCCTAGTGAGAACAATTGCAGGTTCTTGGAGTTGTTTGTAGCAAAGTTCAACAGGCTGCCAGGAGATGTTCTAATGATTATTGGCTTCAGCTCTGCTCTCAGATACAGATAACAGCGGACACAGGTAACATCAAGGGAATTTATGATGGTATCAAGCAGGCTTTAGGTCCAATACAGAAGAAATCTGCTCCTTTGAAGACTGCTACAGGCGTGATCATCCAGGACCAAGCACAGCAGATGGACCACTGGGTGCAGCACTACTCTGAGCTATATTCCAGAGAGAATGCAGTATCCAAAGAGGCACTAAATAACTTTGGGTGCCTGCCTGTCTTGGAAGAGTTGGCAGCAAACCAACTTTAGCAGAAATAAAAGTGACCTTGGATTCTCTTGACTCCAGCAAGACACCTGGGAAGGATAACATCCCTGCTTTAGTGGTGTAAAGAGATCATCGCCACCAAGCTGTATGGAATCTTTTGTCTTTGCTGGAGGGAAGGTGGAGTACCACAGGACATGAAGGATTCACACATCATCATATTGTACAAGAACAAAGGAGACGGGGCGACTGCAATAACTACCGTCACATCTCTCTTCTCAGCATTGTAGGGAAGCTGCTTGCCTGTGTTGTGCTGAAGAGACTCCAGGTGCTTGTGGACAGAGTCTATCCAGAATCACAATGTGGATTTCAAGGTAATAGATCCACCATTGACATGGTATTCTCCCTCAGACAGTTGCAGGAGAAATGTAGGGAACAACAACAGCCACTCTTTGTGAACTTCATAGATCTCACAAAGGCCTTTGATCTGGTTATCAGGGACGGCCTTTTTAAAATACTTCCCAAGATTGGATGTCCACCTTGACTCCTGAACATCATCAGGTCCTTTCATGAGGAAATGAAGGACACTGTAGTTTTTGATTGCTCGACATCAGATCCCTTTGACATCCAAAGCGGAATAGAACAGGGCTGTGTCCTCATGCAGACCCTGTTCAGGAATTTTTTTTTTTTCTGTCATGCCGAAGCACGCCTTTGGAACTGCAACAGAAGGTGTCTATCTCCAGACTAGATCAGATGGAAAGCTCTTTAATCTCTCTATATTGAGACCGAAGACCAAAGTCAAGCTGAAATGCATGTGGGACTTCTTCGCCGATGATGCAGCTGTTGTTGCCCATTCTGCTGAAGAGCTCCAACAACTTATGAATTGTTTTAGTAAGGCCTCCCAAGACTTTGGATTAACAAACAACCAGAAGAAAACACAAGTCATGGGCCAGGACATGGACTTACCTCCCTCTATTACCATCTGTACACAAAATTTGAGGTTGTTTATGAATTTGTGTAGCTTGGCTCAACAATCTCTGACACTCTCTCCCTAGATGTTGAGCTGGATAAATGCATTGGCAAAGCAGCTACCATGTTCTCTATATTCACAAAGAGTATGGTTTAATGAGAAGCTGAAGGCATATACCAAGATCCAGGTCTATAGAGCCTGTGTCCTGAGTACACTCCTGTACTGCAGTGAGTCCTGGAACCTTTGTGCATGACAGGAGAGGAAGCTGAACACCTTCCATATGTGTTGTCTCTGGCACATTTTTGTTATCACCTGGCAGGACAAAGTTCCAAATAGAGTAGTCCTAGAACGAGCTGGAATTTTTAGCATGTATACATTACTGAAACAGCGACATCTATGTTGGCTCGGGCAACGGCTGACGGTTGGATTCCAAAAGATCTCCTGTATGGAGAATTAGTGCAGGGAAAGCACCCCAGAGGGAGACCACAGCTGCAGTACAAGGATATCTGCAAGCAGGACGTGAAGGCCTTAGGAATGGACCTCAACAGATGACATCTGAGCATTCAGCCTGGAAACAGGTGGTGCAGCATGGCCTCTCCCATTTTGAAGAGACCCTTGTCCAGCAGGCCGAGGCAAAGAGGCGGTCCTGAAACAGCAAAATCAGGGAGCTGGACAGGGCCCAGATTGTATTTGTCTTGAGTGTGGAAGGGATTGTCACTCTCGAATTGGCCTTCTCAGCCATACTAGACCTTGTTCCAAGACCTCTATTCAGATCACGTTACCATAGTCTCTTGAGACTGAAGGATGCCTACATAGATTAGTCTGTTGCAGCAAAAAGACTGACATCTAAAAAAACCAAAAATGGATTTTTTCCAAGCTCTGTTTCAGATATAAGATATCATGCATATATGCAGACAGGAAAAAACAACAACACTGTTCTTACAGTAAGAATGGAACTGGACTTCTTCCCCTTGGAAACAAATTGCCAGAAACACTTCTAACTCTCCATGATGCTAGTCCTATGCAGCTGAGGGCACAATCAAGCTCAGTAATTTTTCAGGGCTAAAGACGACATACTTCACTCAGCATAGGATTGGGCTTTACATTTAAGAGAATAACACATATCTAGACACTATGGTAACAGATACAACAAACAGTAGATTCTTCTAACCTGATTGTAGGGCCAAGCACTATGGAAAAGGTAAGGGTGGAGCATACAAACATAAGGGCTGTTAGCCTACTACTAGAATAGACCCAATGACTAAATGAGTTTTATGTAAGCATTTACTCATCATTCAACAGTGGATTCTATGGTTTTACTCTAGTTCGGACCAGCAATTAGATACTGGCCAAAGGGTTTTGTATTTCTGAAATGAAAGATGGGGTATAGACCAACAAATTGCTGATATCATCAAGATATTTCAGGTGAACTGTACAGCACTCATGCCTCAGTACAAATGTCTATTTAATCCTATATTACCCTATGCAAACCATATCACATTAGCTGCTTCTTACAATTTATTACATTTGTTTTTCTACTCATCATCACACAGCACACACACAAAAAAATCTGTTGTCTTCTTCCTGACAACAGATTGAGACGGATCAGGTATAATAAGCCTCATAACAACTCATGGACTTAACAATCAAACCAGGATTTGAATGAACTGCTTTCTTTTCTGTCTAAGGTCAACGCAAACTCCCAGAGCAATTAATACCTACAGCTAATTATTTTCTTTGTCAATAAGAATATAGCAAATTAAATGTTCAAAGTTAACATAATAAGTATTTGAGAGAATTTGGAAGCCAGTGTAGTACAGTGGATAAACTGTCAATTTAGGTCCTTCATAAAATAGAAATGAATAATATAACAAGTAACATAGCTGGTTTCCTTTTTGAAATTGGTACTAAAACTAATGAACTACTGGGGAAGGGTATTCTAATGACTTTGTGCTTTTAATAGATAATTTTCCAGGCTCTGAAGCTAATATACCCACCACCAACTTTCTATGGATCATCAATGCATACATTTCCAAAATACCTACATTGTACAATATAGGGTTCAGATCTTGTATACATAAATGAAGATAGGTAAGGCCAACGCTATTAATAAATGAAGTCCAAATGTATCCTTATGAGTGGAAGCAGTTTACAAGATGTTTTGGTATCTTCTACGTAAAAGAGGTTTTTCACAAGCCAGTAGAAAAGACTGTTGCAAGACACATGTACAGTGGAAAGAAGGGATATTCCACAGAGTCTCACTTAAATGACCTTGGGGATACACTGTGCAACAGAAGAGATATTTGTGCCACTGCTGAGGGGTAACTGTGCTGTACCAAGTTGTACATCATCAGCCAGGGGTATTTCGAGAAAGGCCTCAATACTCAGCCCTCCATAAATTCTCCAAATCCTCTCTCGGCATTGGAGTCAGATAACAAGCAGAAAGACAATGGCTCCAAGAATCCAGGCTGCCCATCTGCTCTTCACTTCCAGATTCTTGCCTCCCTAGCGCCAGCTGATGAAAATTTCATAGCTGCAATGAGGTTTCCCATTTCCAATAGGGCCTGCTGCCTCGCAGCCTTCACAGTTGTGCCCTGTTCAGGTTTCTGCCAGTGATCATTGGAGGTAGCAATGAGACAAGCCATTTGCTCTCTTCTGATGTTCTTAAAGCTCAGGATTTCAAAGGAAGTAAACTGAAAAAAAGCTTGTGAGAGGATAATACCTCTTTAACTCAACCCCAGGGCAAAGGCTAATAAAGTTTTGTGAAGAGAACAAGCTGGTCATCACAAACACTCTTTTCCAACAACACAAGAGGCGACTCTACACATGGAAATCACCAGATGGGCAATATCGAAATCAAATTGATTATATTCTCTGCAGCCAGAGATGGAGAAGCTCAATACAGTCAGCAAAAACAAGACCTGGAGCTGATTGTGGCTCTGATCATCAGCTTCTCATAGCAAAATTCAAGCTTAAACTGAAGAGAGTAGGAAAAACCACTGGGCTAGTCAGGTATAATCTAAACCACATCCCTTATGAATACACAGTGGAAGTGAAGAACAGATTTAAGGAACTCGATTTGGTGGAGAGAGTGCCTGAAGAACTTTGGATAGAGGCTCATAACATTGTACAGGAGGCAGCAACAAAAACCATCCCAAAGAAAAGGAAATGCAAGAAAGCAAAGTGGCTGTCCAACAAGGCCTTAGAAATAGCAGAGAGGAGAAGGGAAACAAAATGCAAGGGAGATAGGGAAAGTTACAGAAAACTGAATGCAGACTTCCAAAGAACAGCAAGGAGAGACAAGAGGGCCTTCTTAAATGAACAATGTAAAGAAATAGAGGAAAATAATAGAAAGGGAAAAACCAGAGATCTGTTCAGGAAAATTGGAGATATTAGAGGAACATTTTGTGCAAAGATGAACATGATAAAGGACAAAAATGGGAGAGACCTCACAGAAGCAGAAGACATCAAGAAGAGGTGGCAAGAATACACAGAGGAATTATACCAGAAAGATTTGGATATCCCACACAACCCAGATAATGTGGTTGCTGACCTAGAGCCAGACATCCTGGAGAGTGAAGTCAAGTGGGCCTTAGAAAGCTTGTCTAAAAACAAGGCCAATGGAGGTGATAGCATTCCAGTTGAACTATTTAAAATCTTAAAGGATGACGCTATTAAGGTGCTACATTCAATATGCCAGCAAGTTTCGAAAACTCAACAGTTGCCAGAGGACTGGAAAAGATCAGTCTACATCCCAATCCCAAAGAAGGGCAGTGCTAAAGAATGCTCCAACTACAATTTCACTCATTTCCCGTGCTAGCAAGGTTATGCTCAAAATCCTGCAAGGTAGGCTTCAGCAGTATGTGGACCGAGAACTCCCAGAAGTACAAGCTGGATTCCGAAGGGGCAGAGGAACTCGGTACCGAATTGCTAACATGCGCTGGATTATAGAGAAGGCCAGAGAGTTCCAGAAAAATATCTCCTTCTGCTTCATTGACTATGCAGAAGCCTTTGACTGTGTGGACCACAGCAAACTATGGCAAGTCCTTAAAGAAATGGGAGTGCCTGACCACCTTGTCTATCTCCTGAGAAAACTATACGTGGGACAGGAAGCCACAATTAGAACTGGATATGGAACAACTGATTGGTTCAAAATTGGGAAAGGAGTACGACAAGGCTGTATATTGTCCCCCTGCTTATTCAACTTATATGCACAATACATCATGTGAAAGGCTGGACCGGAGGAATCCCAAGCCGGAATCAAAATTCCCGGAAGAAATATCAACAACCTCTGATATGCAGATGATACCACTCTGATGGCAGAAAATGAGGAGGAATTAGGGAACCTTGTAATGAGGGTGAAAGAGGAGAGTGCAAAAAACGGTCTGAAACTCAACATCAAAAAAACTAAGATCATGGCCACTGGTCCCATCACCTCCTGGGAAATAGAAGGGGAAGATATGGAGGCAGTGACAGATTTTACTTTCTTGGGCTCCATGATCACTGCAGATGGAGACAGCAGCCACGAAATTAAAAGACGCCTGCTTCTTGGGAGGATAGCGATGACAAACCTTGACAGCATTCTAAAAAGCAGAGGCATCACCTTGCCAACAAAAGTCCGCATAGTCAAAGCTATGGTTTTTCCTGTAGTGATGTATGAAAGTGAGAGCTGGACCATAAAGAAAGCAGACCGCCGAAGAATCGATACATTTGAATTGTGGTGCTGGAGGAGACTCTTGAGAGTCCCCTGGACTGCAAGGAGAACAAACCTATCAATTCTAAAGGAAATCAACCCCGAGTGCTCACTGGAAGGACAGATCCTGAAGCTGAGACTCCAATACTTTGGCCGTCTCATGAGAAGAGAAGACTTATTGGAAAAGACCTTGATGTTAGGAAAGTGTGAAGGCAAGAGGAGAAAGGGACGACCGAGGATGAGATGGATGGACAGTGTCATCGAAGCTACCAGAATGAATTTGACACAACTCTGGGAGGCAGTGGAAGATAGGAGAACCTGGCGTGCTCTGGTCCATGCGGTCACGAAGACTCGGGCACGACGTAGCGACTAAACAACGAACTCAGCCCCAATTACTATGCTCATGGTAGAACAAAATCTGGTTTCACCAAAATTTTTGTTAGTGCACCTCAAGTTCCACCTCAGCTGATTACATTCTGTAGCAGAGGTAGGGCAAAGTGTGACCCTGGCCTTTTTTGTGGCCTCCAACCTTCTTCTGACCTTCCCTGACAGAAAAAAAAACCACCACAAATGCCAGCTCTTAGGAGCTTCCAGGAGTGGCAACGATATCATTGTCACTGGAATCCCCTGCACCATTCAATATCCCCAAAATATCTCATTTTCATAACTGAAAGTAAACTTCTAAACACTTATTACTTCATTTTTTGGATATTAGGTATTTTTGGTGATATGTATCATTTTCAGAACCTCCCACCGAATTTGCTCACCTCTGTGCTGCAATGTGTTAGGCTGTCGTAAATTATATTATACAGTCTGTCTCTAATTTAGTGGTTCTAATCTGGGGTCCCCCTCCACCAATGTTTTTGAACTACGTATATTTCCCAGAATCTCTGAATGTTGCCCATCTTAGCTGGGACTTCTGAGATTGAAGCCAAATTACAGCTAGGTATTCTAACTGGGGAACAACTTCTTGAAAGGATATTTGACTATATAACGGCTTGTGGGCCATGTAGGGATTTAGACTAGATGCCTTTTTCATGTTACTTCAAGTCAAACAATTATGTGATGCCAGAGAGGGGAAGAGAATTGTGTGTTTCCAGTTCTCAGCTTCTGTCTTTAATTACTAGAAGTCCTTTCTCTCCAGGTTTTAAATGCCAAAGACTGTATATCCACCAGATCCTTGAGTTTCTTTAAATGGGATTGATGTCTCTCTACAATGAGAAATGAGATTGAATACTATGAGGGGAACTTCACTGTGCAATATTATATTCATGAATCTAAACGCCATTAATGCCATAGTACTGCTCCCCGTTGGAACCAGTTGCTCAGTAATTCCTCTGAAGTTCAATTAACAAGCATCAGGTAATTTAACACTTGGCTCCTAATAATCCCTTTATTTTAAGGAAGGCCATGCTCATGTGAAAGTCTTCAGTGAAGAGCCTTGGAAATACACAATAGGTTCTGATAATACCAACTGAATTTATGGCCCGCTGTGAAAAGCAGAAAGTAATCTCTTCAAAATACTTTCCAAGAGGCTGCACTTTATATAGTCTGGAGTAATTGTATAGAAGAGACCACTGGAGGGTTAGGTGTCACTGTGCAGCAAGAAGAATCTCCCTGCTTGGTCAGACACGATCCTGATTGTTGATTGTTGTCCAAGTAGAGGCCAGGGACTTGGATTATCATTCCCTGTCCCCTCTTATCTTTTGAAGTCTAGAGTCCTTCAATGGCAGCATGTAAATCTAAACACATTCCCATTTGCAAAGGGACCAAATAACTGATTTCTTATTTTTATCACTCTCAGATCATGCTCTTTGTTTCACCTTAGCTTTATAAAGAAGGAAAAAAGAGCCAAGAATTCCGGTTCATGTGCCGAATCTAGTCTGACAGGAGCCATAGTAGGGCTAACCTACACAACTTCGCTAGGTCACCTGTTTCTGATGTCACCAGCTTGACAGTTTCCAGTCTGCACATGACCATAAAACTCATTTTGACCTTGGGCCAATTTTTCTCTCTCAGCCTGACTGTCTGCTTGGGGTTGTTGTGAGGACAGGATGGGAAGGAGGAACACCATGCATATTATTTAGGACTCATTAGAATTAAGATAGTGGATTATAAACATCAGCAATATATATATATATATATATATATATACATATGCAGGGCTGTACCTCTGAGTGCCTTAGGGAAACAACTTGTCTGCTTGCGCTACATACAGCAAGAGAACTTCTTCCCTGCATGAATGGGGAAGGAAAGGTACGTTATGAATGTTCCCCTTGCTCAACTTCAACAAAATTGTTATTTGAATAATTCAATATGAGCTGTCACCCACTACATCCTGCCTTACTCTTCTCTTTGCCTTAAGCCCCTGCCACTCCAATGCCCCATTGATCCCACAGAGGAGGCCTTTTGAGTACTGCAATTTCTTCAGAAGAGATTCCTGCAAGATTAAGTAAAAATATTGTGAAATCTGTAGCACTGTTTTCCCCACGAAACCTTAGTTATTTGTAGGTGCAGGTCTAGACTGGTAGAGAAGGAATAACTTTACCCCAGGACATGGCTGGCACTTAACCTGAGTTCATTACTACTTGCTCACTTGATCACTTCATCGCCAAGGAGCCAGGCAATCTGGAATAATCTTTCTGCTGCATTGAGTACCACATAAATCTCCAGCTGGAAAGATTCTATTTGGTTATTGACCAATTTTCTCCTGCTAAGACAAAGTTGCAGTATGGGGCAGAAGAGGGTACTTTAATAATTTGTGGAGGAGGGTAGCCATGTTAATTTATTGCAGAAAAAACAGTGCAAAACTAACCAAGATTCTTTTAGTCCCTTAAAGTTTTATTTGACGTAAACATTTTGTGATCTGCAATATTTTGCATCTGATGAAGCAGGCTGGAATCCACAAAAGCTTAAGTCAAATAAAATGTTTTCACTTTTAGGATGCCATAAGAAAACTATTAAATGAAATTCCAATGTAACTCATTATTGTATTCTCAAAGGCTTTCATGGCTGGGATCCGATGGTTGTAGTAGGTTCTTCGGGCTATTTGGCTGTGTTCTGCAGTAATAACTCATTATTACTCAGATAATAACTTAAATGAACTTGGTTTCATCAAAACTTTCAATAGCTGTCTTTCCATACCTCTACAAAAATAATCAGTCACTGGGATGGTATGTTTTCTAATTACTGTAAAAATAATATGCAAAGAAAATCTGAAAGAGAGTCTGGATCCATCTAATAAAGTAAGCTATGATCCACAAAAGCTCACACTAGTATAAATTTACGGTCCTACAGATTTTTTGCCCCCCCCCCAATTAACTTTATTATAAGGAAATATGATGGAAGGGAAAGGAGAAGGGAGAGAAAAGAACTACTCTGTTGTGCAACAGTTTGTCAAACTAGTTAAAAGGAAAGGGCTAGAATCACAGAATAATGGAGTTGGAACGGGCCTATTAGGCCATCAAGTCCAACCCTTTGCTCAAATCAAAGCTCCTGCATTGGAGCACTCACCACCTGTCCTGTTGAGACATATTCCTGAGACTGATTCCTTGCCTGGAAACCCATGTACACTTGTCAGAACTTAGGAAAATAAGCATTTGGGCTATAAGTCTCAGAATTCCCTAGTCAACATGACCACTTGGCATTCTAGCTGGAGGGTTCTGGGGCATGGCATCCAAAAAAGGCAACTTTTCCAAGCTTGAAAGTATGTTAGACCTACTAGGAATTAGTATTCCCGAGTAAGCATGCTTAGGAATGCAGCCATGTAATACACTAGCACAGAAAAGAAACAATTTCCATGTAGAATTTATTCTAACATTATCTTTCCATGCCTAACCATTATGCACAGGGACCACTTGAAGAAATAACTCAGAGATTGCAGTAAGCATATTTAAAACTCCATATTTTGGCACCAGATGCTGATCAAGATCAATGTTCCTTCAATTTTCTTAATGGGAGTGGTGTAAAAATCTTTCCCTGTCATTTCATTTGCTACTAAAGGTTGAGGTGATTCAATCAGTTTTGACTCAGCATGCTAATTACAATATTTCTCTTTGTTTGTAATAAAAGCACTATTAAATCCAACCAGCGCCCATTTCGCATCCAATTTATTGCAGCCTCAGGGTACAGTTTTTCAACGAGGCTGGCGTAAAAAAAATCTGCAGAGTGTTAACACACCTTTTAGCTTCCAGGAAACGCTTTTCAAAAGGGAGCTGCTACCACTGTTCTAGGACTAGCAAAACATATTTCTTTTTCCTAGTTAACCAATTCTCATCATGTGCGTGGGCCTCTCATTCCAGTATAGGGACTGGCAATAAACAGAAAATAGATCTGTAGCTGACTCTCATTGAATGGAAACAAATCTTTGGGTCTTTAGGATTAAGGAAATTTGAAGCTTAGTGAATTTGTGGCCTAGGGTAACCTCTCACCAGTAACCTCAGGTCTAAAGTATGGGCTACATTAAATTAATGGAGAGCAGCTGACTTGAGTTTTTTTTTCTTTCTTCTAGGTAGGCTTAAATCTTCAACCAGATCAGGACTACTGCACGTAGAAATGGAAGGTTTCAGTCCTCCCCATCCAACCGTTTCCCCCTTTAAATTCACCTTTTTCCCCACAGAAGAGCTTTTTAAAAAGACATCCCATGGAAAATGTCCAACTGAGAGTTTATTTAAACTTTTTAATAGATTATTATTTTGTTACTTTATTTTCTTAGGCAGGCTGGAAAGCTTCATGACCTATTTTGATTCTTCAATGTGTCTCATTAACAACAGCAAACCTGCATGGCTCTTGGGCAAGCTACACAGTCCCAGAGTGGCCCCCGAAGAAGGGAATAGTAGATCTAAGTACCTTAGAAAACTCTGGAAAGATTGCCATAAGTTCAAATCAACTCACTACTGTTCACAAAGTGACACCAAGCAAGGGAAAACCCCAAAAGCGGACTCCTTTTTTCATCAGTTCCCCACTTTAACCCAAATACAAAGCAATTATTAGGGCTGCTTTTTTGACAAGTCAAATGGTAATGAGTGTAAGATGGTATCCTGTAAACCAGGGGTCCTCAAACTTTTTAAACAGGGGGCCAGTTCATTGTCCCTCAGACTGTTGGGGTCCGGACTATAGTTTGAAAAAAATAGGAACAAAGGGATCAAGTTTTTAAAAAAAGGACCTGGGTCCTTTTTTAAAAACTTGATAGGGGTGATTTTTTTTTCATAAATGGAAAGTTATTATTCCAGAGAGTCCCTTCCAGCCCTGCAGTTCTAAGATGATGATGATCCTTAATGAACTACTGGATAGCTCAGTCAGTTAGGTCTCTGGCTAGAGGTTGGGAGTTTGAATCCCCCCCCCGGGGTCCCCTTGACAGGGGCTGGACCCCATGACCAATAAGATCCCTTCCAGCCCTACAGTTTTAAGATGATGCTGACGATGATGATGATTAACGACTCCCCTAACTTTATAGCTCTAGTCTCCTATCTGATGTCCTCTCACTATCTGGAACAGACTTTCCTCAGAGAAAGGACGCCAGCTGCAGCAATTATTGTTTTTCAGGCCCTTTGAACAATCAGGATTGCATCCCTGAAGGGCCTATCAATAAAACAAACCCATAGATAATAAATAAATACATTCTGAAGACCACTCTCTTCTTTTTAAACATCCACAACTGGCCCCATTCCCACACACACACCCCTGTAATTTGTCTGTGGCGAATGTCGTTACGGCCCATTTCATTTGGGGACTTCTTGTCTGAGAAAAAGATGTGCTTTGCAACAGGTGACAATAAAATAAAATAAAATAAGGCAGAACGGGTCTCGCAGCCATGAGGAAGGAAGACCCTTTACACACAGAGACAGACATGGGATAAAAGGGGGAGAATGGGGGTCACTCACTGCCCCACAGAGGAGGGGGCGCAGCCTGCTTGGTCCTACAGGGGCTCTCTATTAGTAGGGTTTCCAAATACATGGATACCAAAAGGAGGACATAGAAAGACAGAAAATGGCCTTCGTCGTCTAGTCGTTTAGTCGTGCCCGACTCTTCGTGACCCCATGGACCAGAGCACGCCAGGCCCTCCTATCTTCCACTGCCTCCTGTAGTTGTGTCAATTTCATGTTGGGTGCTTCGCAGACGCTGTTCAGCCATCTCATCCTCTGTCGTCCCCTTCTCCTCTTGCCTTCACACTTTCCTAACGTCAATGTCTTTTCCAAGGACTCTTCTCTTCTCATGAGATGGCCAAAGTATTGGAGCCTCAGCTTCAGGATCTGTCCTTCCAGGGAGCACTCAGGGTTGATTTCCTTTAGAATTGATAGGTTTGTTCTCCTTGCAGTCCAGGGGACTCTCAAGAGCCTCCTCCAGCACCACAATTCAAAGGCATCAATTCTTCGGCGGTCTGCTTTCTTTATGGTCCAACTCTCACTCCCGTATATCACTACTGGAAAAACCATAGCTTTGACTATTTGGACTTTTGTTGGCAAGGTGACGTCTCTGCTTTTTAAGATGCTGTCAAGGTTGGTCATCGCTTTCCTCCCAAGAAGCAGGCGTCTTTTAATTTCGTGGCTGCTGTCTCCATCTGCAGTGATCATGGAGCCCAAGAAAGTACAGTCTGTCACTGCCTCCATATCTTCCCCTTCAATTTCCCAGGAGGTGATGGGACCAGTGGCCATGATCTTAGTCTTTTTGATGTTGAGCTTCAGACCGTTTTTTGCACTCTCCTCTTTCACCCTCATTACAAGGTTCTTTAATTCCTCCTCACTTTCTGCCATCAGAGTGGTATCATCTGCGTATCGGAGATTGTTAATATTTCTTCCGGCAATCTTAATTCCAGCTTGGGTTTCCTCCAGTCCAGCCTTCCGCATGATGTATTCTGCATATAGGTTAAATAAGCCGTGGGACAATATACAGCCTTGTCGTACTCCTTTCCCAATTTTGAACCAATCAGTTGTTCCATATCCAGTTCTAACTGTTGCTTTCCGTCCCACATATAGGTTTCTCAGGAGACGGATAAGGTGGTCAGGCACTTCCATTTCTTTAAGGACTTGCCATAGTTTGCTGTGGTCCACACAGTCAAAGGCTTTTGCATAGTCAATGAAGCAGAAGTAAATATTTTTCTGGAACTCCCTGGATTTCTCCATAATCCAGCGCACGTTAGCAATTTGGTCTCGAGTTCCTCTGCCCCTTCGGAATCCATCTTGTACTTCTGGGAGTTCTCGGTCCACATACTGCTGAAGCCTACCTTGTAGGATTTTGAGCATAACCTTGCCAGCGTGTGAAATGAGTGCAATTGTACGGTAGTTGGAGCATTCTTTAGCACTACCTTTCTTTGGGATTGTGATGTAGACTGATCTTTTCCAATCCTCTGGCCACTGTTCAGTTTTCCAAACTTGCTGGCATATTGAATGTAGCACCTTAACAGCATCATCTTTTAAGATTTTAAATAATTCAACTGGAATGTCATCACCTCCACTGGCCTTGTTGTTAGCGAGGCTTTCTAAGGCCCACTTGACTTCACTCTCCAGGATGTCTGGCTCAAGGTCAGGAACTATATTGTCTGGTTTGTCTGGGATATCCAAATCTTTCTGATATAATTCCTCTGTGTATTCTTGCCACCTCTTCTTGATGTCTTCTGCTTCTGTTAGGTCCCTCCCATTTTTGTCCTTTATCATGTTCATCTTTCTTCCTGCAATCTTAATTCCAGCTTGGGTTTCCTCCAGTCCAGCCTTCCATGGCCTTATATTGCTGTAAAATATTGTTCCTGTGCTACCAGAAGCTAAAAAAGATGCTAAGCTTTACATAGAAAAGGGCAGCCTGAATGTTGACAACACCAATGGCAGCAGTCAAGATGGTCTACAGCAGGGGTCCTCAAACTATAGCCCGCGGGCCACATCCGGCCCACCTTTTCTTTTTATCAAAGATACAGAAGCACAATATGACATACTCATAAACCAGTGGTTTTTGAAGGATTGAATTTCCTGGCTTTTTAAAACAAAAGTTTAAGTATACACATGCTACGCACAAATTCCAGCAGAAACTTCCCTCATTCGAATTATCCAGGGCTAGAGGATTTCAGAAGATGTCCACATGACCTGTACTACGGTTCCTAGGAAAGGACAGAAGCAAGAACAGCTGGGATGTAGCTGTAGACCCTCTGTGCAAAAATATTTTGAAGGGATGTTTGGGTTCAATGAAATGGTGAAGCACAGCTGTGAATAAGTGCAACACATACAATGGAAAAATATAAACACCTTTAACGTCTCAGGTTGCCATGTCTGCAGACTGCAGACTAAAAAGCTGTCTTCCAGTTTCCAAACCCTTTCCTTGAAATAGGGGATCTGGGGGAGAAAAGCTATGTAAGACCAAAAGTTCTACAAACATATTATGTGCATGCTTTTCAAAAGATTTCACCTTGCATTTTGAAATAGAGTAGGACCCTTGTATCTGTGAGGAATCGGTTCCAAGACACCCTCCCTCCGTGGAAAGGGAGAAGTGTAGATTATAGCTAACACAATTGGACCCAGGACTCCCTTGTACCTGTAATCTCCATCGGGCCTCTATGAGTAAGAGCTGAGCTGAACTCTTGTTCCTCTGCTGAAGACTGAAGACATCTCTCTCTCTCTCTCTCTCTCTCTCTCTCACACACACACACACAGAGAGAGAGAGAGAGAGAGAGAGAGAGAGTCTCAACGGCTCTACAGGTTTTCTTCAAAGGCAATTAAGAATCCATTTTCTTGTTTGCCCAGGAGTGTTGAGGAAGGGGCTAGCTGGAAGGCAGGAAGGGTGGTAGGTGGGTAACCTCTCCCAGGAGGCAGCTTGACGTAGGTCAGTGCCTCTCCTCCTACCTTGCCAATCAATCCAGCTCTGAGTTTTACAACAGCAACACTGCTCTAGAGCAGGGTCTCCAAACTACAGCCTGCAGGCCACATCCAGCCCGCCTTGCAATTCTATCCAGCCCGTTCCCTTCAGCCCGTGTGTATGTGGGGGCATGCAGTGCATGTGTGTGTGTGCATGCACGTGTGCATGCCTGTGGGTATCCATGTGGGTGGGTGGGCGAGTGTCTGTGTGGGGGGCATGCATGTGCGCACGTTCCTTCAGCCCTCAAAAAAGTTGAAATATAGGATGTGGCCCTCATGCTCAAAAGTTTGGAGACCCCTGCTCTCGAGGGAAGTAGCCTCAAGCTGCTGGGAAACCAGGTGAAAGGGCAGTGGCTTATCTATATAATATAGTGTTTGGTTCCCTCTAGTAGCCTGTCTGATAATAGCACATTGAAAATCTGTATTTGTAGGTATTTTCATTTAATATTTTTAATATTTTCAGACCATGGATAAATGAATCAGTGGATATAGATTCAGTGGATACAAGGGTCCTACTGTATATGAAAAAGTGAGAGCTGGGAGTTAGCAAAGATAGTCACTGGAAGCCAAGGTCAAAATCATCCATTCTATGTGAAAAAAACACAGTGAAGAAAGACAGAGGCAAAAATTATAGCAGAGCCACAGACAGCCAAAATGGGTGCTCAGTCAAGTCAAACCTGAACTCTCACTAGAGCAAAAACAAGTAAACTGATATTATCCTATCATGCACATACAGTACTGTATAATGAAAATACAGAACTGGCCAGAAAGGACAATATTGCTGGGAAATGGGGGTACAGTAGGAAGAGAGGAAGAGCTAACATGAGACAAATTATCTCAGTAAAGGAAGCCACAGCTGTTACTTCACAAGAGCTAAGCAGAACTTACCGGAAAGGACAATATTGTCAGGAGTGGGGCAGTAGGAAGAGCCTAAGATGTGATGCTGTTGGTTTGCAATCCTGGAGTAGAGTTGTTAGTGACAGGACATTTTGAAGGCTATTAACTCATATAATCACCACACATCAGAAGTGACTGGATGGTTCATAACATTTTTAAGTGTTTTTCTTAATTACCAGACAATTGTATAGTGGGATGGAGACTATGACAGGATATAGGCACCAAATCTCCACTAACATTAAATAAGACTATCCCCAGCCACAAAGCAAAAAACAGTAATTCTACACCTTAAATGAATGAACTTCTGAATATTTCTTCACTATTATTTTTAAAATCTGTTTTTAAAATATGTGTACAACCACAGAGCAGCTTTGCAAGCACAAGTCCCTGTTTGGCTGGGAAGGAGGTAAAATTAAATTGGGTCCTCATTCAAATGCATGCCCCAGACATGCAGCTGATTTCCCCTTTGAAAACTTGATCTCAGAAATCCTGAGATAATGTTTACTGAAAGCACTCAGAGCTTGGACAAAGACAACTGTTCTGTGCTTTTGTAATGCAGAATACTGTATTTCTTGAATACAGTATTCAAGAAATACTGTATTTGAATACTGTATTTCTTACAAAACTGTATGCTAATTCTCTTGAGATACAGGGCAAAATGTCCCCTTTTCTGAAGACTGTCACTCAATTACTTTCTTTAAAGCAACCCCTTTGTTTTTACTCCTTCCACAATAGCTGTGAACTTTTCACTTGTAATTCTTCCTCACCCATACAATACATTGTATCCTCAACCTGGAAAGCCTGATGATACACATGCTCAGTTCATAACAAAGTCACAGTTTTTCCCATTTGAAAGGCCTATTTTGAGGATCACTATTTCCAAATAAAAAAAGACAAGGCCAACCATTATCTTTCAAGATAAGCAAGACTGATTGTCACACACACACCAGTGCCCCCTGTTTGTTTTCCCACGCACAGGTTCACCTTCGGACACGACTTGTTCTTTTCACCCTTTTTCGCTGCCACCAGAGGGTATTACCCTCACTGTACCAATTATGAATCTCAGCCAAATATAACAAGGTTTATTTATGGTTTGGTAGGTAAATCACAGAAGAAAAATCATGGATGTTCTTTTATTATTCATTCAATAAATGTGGATTTGATTACATGTAAGCTTGCTTGTATTCATTCACTTTAATCATCTCAATATATTCTGTCTATGTATTTCTTATTACCTTTAACTCTTTATTATTCTCTACCACACCAACTTTCCAATCTTCACAAACACTTCACAATCTTCTCCCTAATTGACTCTCTGTCACCCCCAGTTCTCTTGACTCCGTCCCTCCTGTTCTGTCATAGGCTCCTGCACTAGAGCTCTAAAATGACTGACAGGAGTGACGTGTGGGCTGTCTGCCACGCTGATCTTTTCAATTTATATGATCTATTTTAAATCTGGGGACATTTAGGGTCGCTTATTTTTGAACAGATGGAAACAGTTTTATTTTTAATAAAACATAAATCAATAACCTCTTGCCCAACCTTCTCCAGATTTGAAACCGAGCCAGATGTGGTGCTGATCCAAAGTCCAGTTTCAAAGTTATTGGGGTTTTTTTTGTTTATGCTGTCCCCATTCTTAGAATTGCATTGTAAAATCCTGATTTGCTCTGCTGCACAATAATAGAAATACACTATCATGCAGCTATAATTTGATTCACATTTAATGCAATTAAGTTAGACAGCGCAAACTTATGATAGGCACTATAGTGTACTAGATAGAGGGTGAAATCTTTTTCTTTATCATAGTAAGTTGCAACTAGAGTAGGCCCACTGATTCAATAATGATGTGAGTCAAACCCTCCATAAGTTCCATTGATACTTAAGTTGCAACTTTGTTAAGCAACAGGATTTCAGACACAAGTGTTACTTGGTCTTGCCCCAATTTAGGTCTCCTAGTCATGTCAGGCCAATTTTTCAGAATGGGCTCTCAAGGCAACTGGCAGTGACCCAGAGTAACACTGACAATATATTGGGCACTGAGGAAGATAAGAAGTGACCAGACAAAACTGTCTGGCATTGTGTCAAGCATTGCTACCATAACCACTATTATGTCAAGACTAGAATCCCGAAACTCTCATTTCAAAACCCTGTTCAGCCATGGAAACTCACTAGTTCCTTTCTCTCTCTCTCTCTCTCTCTCATTCTCTCTCTCTGTGTGTGTGTGTGTGTGTGTGTGCATGTGTGCGTGTGTGCATGTGTGCGTGTGCGTGTGTGTGTGTATACAAGGAATCCTTGTACAAAAAAACGAAGCTCCTGCAATGCTTCCTGCAGATGGTTGTTATTTGGGAGGTTCTCTCTAGAGAGCCTAAATATAGCAAGACTACATTTCCAGGAAGTACTAAAATGTAGGTATCTGTCTGTAGCCTGAAACTCCCAGAAATATGCCTGGAAAATTCCTGGAAAATTCTGGACATTGGGGTCCAACCCCCACCCCCAACCCAAATTACATATCCCTCTTCTCCAACCTCCCAGTACATATAATTCATACCTTAAGAGACAATGTGCATGAATGTATAAATTATAGACCAATAGATATACAGATATATAAAGATATAAATTAGTGAAAATTATATTCGAATCACATTTTTTAATGAATATTGTTTACAAAAATGTGTATATTGGGCAAAATGACATGCAAAAAATGGATAGGAATTTTCATGTGAACTTCAAAATATTTCAACATTCCAGGTGACCCAAGCTTAATATTGGAACAACTCTTAGAAGACTCTGGGAGAAACTGAAATTAAGATTAGAAAAATGGGAAATTGAAACAAATGAAAAGTGACCAACTGATTCATTTATTCATGATTTAAAGGGCAGGCTTGTCAGGTTCAATGGAATAAAATAACAAGCTGCTTGAGGTTAGATACTGAGGGGATAAACTTAATAAAGAAGGCAGGGTCTTGGTCTGTACAAGCTGATATGCAGAGCATGCAAAAGTTATTTTTGGACTACAGCACCAAAAATCCCCTGAGTAGCATGACCATAGGTTATACTTGCTGGCGGAATCTGTGAGTTGTAATGTCTCCTCCAAAACAAACGAACAAACAAACTTTCCCAAGCTCTGCTTATATGTGGCACAGTTGTCCATACTGTGGTTTCCATTATGCAGGCTGATCTATGTGGGGACCTTGCTTGTAGGTGGTCTTGCCTCCAGCCAGAGAAGCAGACACAAATTACCTTGGCCCTTTCCAACTGTCTGAATCAAAGGATAAAATCAAGCACCTCAATCCAAGAGGAAAGGATAATCCTAATGCACCAATCCCCGCATGGTCCAAGCAAAAATGATAAACACTTCAAGCCTTTCCCCTCCAGCATGGATTAACCTACATAATCCTTCCCACATTGTATGTGTACGTATGTCTGTGTGTGTGCGCGCACACACACACGCACACACCGATAAAGAGAATGCAGAAGTGGCTGTGTACTACAGTATAATCTCTTCTGCACGTCCTCACAGCTTTCAGGGAAAGAAATTGGTGACTGGTGCTTTTAGCAGGCAATCTTTGCATCCAGTGGTAAAGCTGTAATAGACAACAATGCAGGGGGTAAGCTACCCTGTTTCCCCAAAAATAAGACCTAACCTGAAAATAAGCCCTAGTACAATTTTTCAGGATGCTCATAATACCTACCCCCAAAATAAGCCCCACTTAAGTGAAACCCTGCCCTCCACCATTGTGCAGCATTGTGCAGCAACCAGAAGAAGGACTGTATTTGAGTAAATGTAGATTGTTATACATAAAAAAAATCCCCTGAAAATCAGCCCTAATGCATTTTTGGAGCAAAAATTAATATATGACCTTGTCTTATTTTCAGGGTAAAACTGTACCTTTCTAGGCTGCAACCAGATTTCACACCAAACAGCTCCTCCCCACACACCAGCATCCCTGGGATGACAACAGGATGAAATGTAATAAATGATTGAGAAAAAGTCATGTTCAAGTTTCAACTTTGTCAAACCTCTCTTCTGTTGTTTTCATCCTTCTCCTCAGCCCCAACCCACACATATACACACCTCTGCTGGTGGAGATGGCCCATGGAGCTATTTGCAAGCAATTCCAGGCATCTAGGGAATGAAGTGCTGAATACCAAATAACACACATGCAAACGCACACGCACGCATGCACACCCACACATAGATGTATATATGTATATATAAATGGTGCAACCTGCTGAGTCAAATATAGAACTTGGGGAAGTGGAAACAATGGTTGGGCATTGGGTTACATTGCTGCAGGGCCAGCAGGCCACTGGTGTTTGTTATGGGCCTAGGTGCTGGAATGGGGAAAGCAGGAGGGTGCGCATATGCAGAGTAGTGGAGGGGGCAGCACTGGGAAGAGCATTTGTTTCAATTCATAAAAGTCCTGTTTGATGCTGACTTCTTCAGCCTGCATGTTTTGCCTCAGACTGACCTGGAGTGAATGCCAATCTATGAGACACTAATTTGAGTTGGCAGCTCTGTGGGGTTTGTAGTCTCTCTCCAATTGCTTCATGTCCTTACCCCTCCCACTCCCACCTCCCATTAGGGATTAGAATGAGGCAGAGGCTGTTTCCACCAAGTTCCTGAGCAGCAAAGCATCTCGTTTCCCCCCCCTCCTTTGGAAAACGACTCTCAAGGTGGAACGTGGGTGGGAGGACGCCATCCTATAATCTCATTCCTGCATCTGTGTTGTGCCCACCCCTAATGCCCAGCTGTCTCCCAGAAGCAAGTTTCAGCTAGCAAAAGAAAGGCAAGCAGGACCAGCTGATTTTAAAAGGTAATCTTTGTCCCTGGGGGTGGCACTGGGAAACGGTCAGCCGCTGAGAAAACATCCAGGGATGTAATGGAGCTGGGGCTCACAGGGTTGAGACACTGAGACATTTTAATTAGCATGGACAATGTTATCTGCCTTTCCCCAGGGGCAATCCATGTCTCATCTGAGTTTACTTGTGATTTTCACTGTAGTTAGCAGAGAAGCGGATTTTCTAAGTAACAAAGGCTGTAATAAGTCACAACAATTGAATCAGTGGGAATTTGGTGAGTCAATTGCTCCCTAGGTTTCACTGATTCAGTGGGCCTACTCTAACTGTGATTTACATCCAACCAAATTTCTGTCATTATGTTATGGACTATCTCCGTTGTAATGCAAGTTATTATGGGACAGCTTAGTATTTGAATTGGCTGTCAAGACTCATTAGGTGCGTCCGAGAAAGATGAAAAAAACTTAAACTAGTTTCCTAATATGGCTCAACATAGCTGCCTTCATCTTTGGTCTTTCCTTAAAGTTATGGCTGTAAGAATTGTCATAGGTACCTGAAGTTCAAAATTTACTACACCCACTGGAAGCTTCAAACAGAGGGACAACAGACAAACACCTCCCCTTCCCTACATGAAGTTTCTTTCCTATATCTTTATATTATTTTATTATTCGTTCAATACATTTTGATTGTATTCTTACTGCTTGCCTGGAGGAAGCTAGAATTTTACCAGTTCTGAAGTGCCAAGTGATTAGTTAAAGAAACTTATTGGAAATATATAATAACAAGCAAAGGAAGCTACAAAATAGCAGAGGGTATCCTGCAACCTCTTATAAGCTTCGCTAATTAAGTTTGCTTTCACTGTAAAAGGTCACAATTGGATTTGGCTTTTAAAAAAAGTAACAATACAGAGAACTGTTAGCATGGTCAACCTATCTGGTCAATGTTCTTTTCCCACCTTCTTCTTTCCCCTGTCCAGCCTTTATTCTTCGTCTTAGTGTAGTTTTACCTTAGATTTTGAGAACTAGATAAAGAAATAAAGCTGTGTTTCCAGTTCTGTTCTTGTTCTGTCCTTAGGGTTTAATTTGAGATGGAAGTCCATTCCGCAACCATTTTTCAACAGTGGGGCTTAGTTTGGATAAAATCCCCCAGGTTCTCCTGCTTTACATGATCCAATGAATGGTGAATCACTTCAAGCACTTTGCACCAGCGCTTGGAGAGATGCACAATGAAGGAAAATTATCACCTTACCATTCTTAACCAACCCTGGGGAAAGCCTCTCAATTTGCTACCTTTAAATGATACTGTGAATAGTTATCTCTGTGACTATAGAAAAAGTACAGAAAATTGCCATTGTAGCCAAGGCATTCTGTAGACACTTTGTTCTGCACACCCTCTCATCTGTACCTAAAGACACGTTATCAATACATTCTGTTACTGAGGTTTCCTCAGGAGAGGAGTAGCTGTGTTAGCCTGTGTAGTAAAAACAACAGAAAGACTTGTGGCACCTTAACAGCAAATATGCTTTATTTGGCAGAGGTTTTCGCAGATTACAGCTTACTTTGCCAGATTCATTTTATGAAGTGGACTGCAATTCTGGAAACTTTGAGGTGCTAGTAAGACCTGGCCTAAATTCAGTTGGCAGTCCTGACTAGAGTAGACCCACTGAATCAACTTGTCTGGTGAGTCAATGCTTATGTAAATTCAGTTGATTTAATGGGTCTTCTTGTTGCTGCTGTGCACTGACAAGCTGTTTCTGATGGATGAAAACCTTAAGGTATGTAAAATGTTCAATGAGTGGTTTACCCACTGCCACATCCAGTGAACTTCCACAGCTGAGGGAGCATTTGAACCCAGAACTTCTGAGCCCTAGACTGACATTCCGTTCATTAAAGTGGCTCTCATAAAATATCTACTGTAGTTGAACTATCGGTTGAATTAATGCCTTTGTTGCTGGTTTTTTTAAAATTAATTCTCTATCCCCACAGATTGTCCCATTTGTGTGACAGATTATCATCCAAGAGGTTTGTTATATGGGAGTGTAGTCGGGCTTTTGTAAAGAAGAAAGAAGTATTTCTGTCTTCTCTGACATGCTTAGAATGCAAGATTTACAAGCTGTCAGATCAATGTTTGACGTAGCCCTCTAAGTGCGGCAGCCAGACAGATGCCTCAAAGAGGTTTACAAATATGGCATGATGGTGATAGCTGTCTTACTGTTAATCCTCAGCAGCCTCTGAAAAGAGAACCTGCACTTTCAGCTATCATAGCTAGTCAGGGATTGACAGATCTGTTCCCCTTGAATCCATGTACTCTTTCACATTTGTTTACTGCCTGCCACCTCAAGTGTCCAGTGGCGCTGCGTTCTATGGGCCAACTGCATGAGAGGGATCATCCCCTTCATATTTGCTGCAAATCCGATATCAGGCCCTTTCAACACAGAACATCAAGAGGGAGGAGTGGGAGAGAGAAACATAGGCTGCGCTCCTGCCTCTCCAGACTTTATAAACCTCCCACTGCTTTACTCCCTAAGCTCGAAATAAATAAATAAATAAATACAACACCAGAAGTAATCGACAACACGCCAAGCCTCCTGAAACCTTGCCATAGACTTGCTTACAGCTGACGAGGTCGGAGGGACCCGGGCTTCCCTTCCGGGCCCTGGGTTCCAATTCCACTCAGAAGAAGACAAATCGCAGGACCAAAGCATAGGGGGCAGTTTCACAGCGGAGATGAAGGAGGAGGGAGAAGAACTCCTGGCCTGGGTTGGGAGGGAGGAGCAGGAGGCGCCAATCCTGCTCCGGGTTCATGGAAAGGCATCTCTCCTCCTCTCTCCCCCCCTCTTCCATCCCCCGAGTCTGGGCTGCAGGAATCGCAGGTGAAAGGTGAGTGGGGCTGATGGGGGCGGGGGGGGGGGTCGGCCTGCCTGCCTCCTTCCTTCCTTGCCTGCCTGCGGTTTGGGGGCCTTCGTCTCCCGGGTTCCCTCCTCTCCTCGCAATGCAATCGGGCTGCGGGAGGCGGAATGTCCCAGGGAGGGAGCGGGGATGTGTAGCCACACGCCGCCCCTGGCAGCCGGCCTGAGCGCGCACGGCAGCAGCAGAAGCAAGAGCAGCGGCGGCGGCGGCGGCGGCGGCTGCAGCAACAGCAGCGGCGGCAGGCAGAGGAGCGGGGAGGCTCGCAGGCAGCTTGGCCGCGGCGCCTCCCGACCCCCGCCCCCGCCCCCGTGCCCGGGCAGGGTAAGGCATGGCAGCCCCCCTGCGCCCATCCCCATGTTAGGCTTGGGGAAGAGAGGCAGAAAGAGGGAGGCAGGCACGCCCCCGGGGGAAAGAAAGGAGACGCCGCCACCGGGATCGCCGAGGTGAGGACAAGGGGAAGTTTTGTTTGTTTTGTTTTGTTTTTGAGGGAGGGGGGTGTTTGAGAAGGAAGGGATGTGTGTGCCGGGTCGGAGGGAGGGGGGCTCCGAGGGTGCGAGGGGAGGGGATCGGGGGAGGCCGGAGAAGGGCTGCAGGCCACGGGGGTGCTGAAATGGGAGGGAAGCGGGCTGAGGAGGGAGGATCCAAGATCCACGCGGAGGAGGAGAGCCTGCAGAGCCGGCGGGGTCGGCGCGGTGGTGGTGGGGGGGAGAGGGAAGAGGCAGCCGAAGGGGCTACCTCGAAGATGCGAGCGCGCTGCGTTCTTGGCGGGGAGGGGGGAAGGCGAGCGCTTCGGCACCCTTCCCGTTTGGACGGGAGAAAGGCTGGGCTCGGGCGCGGGCCCCTCCACCCCCGGGGCGCCCGGTCGGGGCGCGTGTGCGCCCAGGAAGGGACTAGAGCCGAACCTTCGGGTGGGGTCCTCGCCCGCCAGGAGGTTGTCAGCCAGGAGGGATGTCTGGCGGCGGCGGCGGCAAACAACACGTGGGGCGGCCGCGGGGGCGCTGATCCCAGCGGTTTCTTCCCCTCCCCAGGGTAATAATGAAGGCGAGGAACTCGTGGGGCCTGGGAATCCATAAGGCAGCGGCAGTCCACCGCCCGGGGTAGGGAATCGCCGCTCTTCTGGCCTCATCCGCGAAAGGGGCACAGCTCCCATGCACGAACGTAGGAGCGGATCGGTGCTGTAGGCCAAGGAAGGCCTTCTATGGCCACCCAAACCGCTTCTCCAAATAGAATAGGTACATACTGTCGCAGCCTTGATAAGATTCTGTGAAATTATCAGCTTGTAAGATTCTCCCTGTAATTAATAGAGATGCTGGGAAGCAATCACCTGCCCCATTCACAACCTGATTCATAGACACCACCACCATCACCACCCCCCATTTCATACAAAGGCATTGATGGGGCAGAACACAGTAGAGACAGAACCAACTGCATCTAATTTGCAAGCCCCTTCCCTGCACAGTTACATTTTATATCCCCCTTGTTGGATAGGAGGAGTGTTAGGAGTTAGCCAGGCAGCAGGACTTCTTCTTCTGGGCAAAGGAGACTTTGACTAGGCCACCAGATGTATCCTTAACAAGGAGAGAGAAGTGGCTGCGGCTTCCTGGTGAGCATGGTTTTGGACTACAATTCTGAGGATTTGGGTCATATTTTCCCAGCTTTGAGCACCAGACATTTGTTAGTTGCATCTACTTGTTACCTTTTGAGGTTCATGCCTGAAACATCTTAGGTGTGCATCTAGCAATAAATACTTTGTATTAAATTCCAAGGTGGCACCTAGCAAGACTTGATGGTCACTAAGGGTGTGATCACATAGGAAAACAGATCACATTTTGAACTGCTAATGGAGCAGTCTGGTGCAATCCATTTCCTGGTGCTCACATGCAACATATGGAGAAATGTGTTCCAGCCTGACCTGATCCATGCCCAAGCTGGATTTTCTTTGTTCCAGCTGTAAAGCTGGGGCAATTTTGTAGCAGACTGAAGGGTCACTTTAAGGGAGATTGCTCCCTGCAAGCAACCCTCTTTGATGCAACCAGTTGCACACCTTTCCAGCTATCTGATCGAACCCTCAGCTTCTCTCACTCATTTGCTATATGTTATATTGTGCTGTCAAATTGCATTCATCTTACAGCAAACCTAATTGGGTTTTCAAGACATGTGCGATTTTCCAACAGTGGCTTTGCCAGTGCCACTCCCCGCCCCCCAATGATTTTCCATAGCTGATCAGGATTTGAACCCATGTCTCTCAAATTCATGTCTATCACTGTCCACTACAGCACTGGTTCAACAATGTAACATCATGTTGATTCCAAATTATGGTGACCCTTGTCAGGGTTTTCTACATACAAAGTGCTGAGAACTGGTTGAGCAGTTCCTTCTTCTGATGACACTCAAGGACTGTGTAGCTTGCCCAAAGCTACATGGGCTTGCTCTTCTCCCAGAAAATACAGTGGGGAATTGAACTAATGACCTTTGGCTCTGCAGCCAGGTACATATCCAGCCAGCCAGCTTTGCTATATAACTAAGATTTCTCCCCATATACAAATGTTTAATGTTTCCCTTAGGAAGGAAGAGGTGATTGGCATGACATTGGGGATACTCATCAAAAGGAGTAACAGCACAAAATTCATGAGAAGGAGGGAGAGTAATATCCATATCTTGAACTAATGTAGAGGTTCTCAGCCCTGGATACACAAATCAGTCCAGTGATCCATCTGACTATGCCTTTGTACATTAATAGCTAATAATTCTTCAATATTTCCAGCTGATCTTCTACAGCAAAGAAACCCACATCCTTTTTCAAAACCAGTCCAAAAAATCCACATAAGCCCTAGTACAGTACAGTCTGTCTACTGATTTTCTAGGCAAACACTCAAAGAATTCAATGTATTAATTCTTGATTCAACAGCTTTCTTATTCACTTCCCAGTAACTTCAAAATGCCAAATGATAAGGCTATTTATATTGAGAAGACAACTCAAGTCTTCTTAATCTAAGCAACATATCTATAAATATTGTAACTCAGAATCCCATTTTCTGCATACTGAATCCATAACTCCTTCCAAACCCACCATAATCAAATAATCTCCGACTAATTTATAAGAGAAATTCCAGTTGTGATCTTGATTGTAAAAAGATCCTTCAGCAGGTTTTGAGGCATTAAATCCACTGTCTATATGATGTTAAGAGAAATAATTAGGTTTGAAATAATAATTTATTGTGCCCCAGAACTCCAAGAGGTCATTTCTGCGCTCTGGAGTCTTTATTGGGAATGGAAAGGAGAAATGACCTTTTCAATGACATGTGGTATTCAGCTGGGGTCCTAACAGCTCAGGAGGAATTGGCTGCCAACTGTTCATCCTTAATCCATAAATTATTTTATAAGATTCACAGGAATCACTTTGCCCTTCCCTGATATGCAGCAGCTGTTCAGTCGCACACAGCACTGGAGCACCAAACTCTAGGGTAGGAAGCAAAAAAGAATCTTCTAACCAGTTGTAACAACAATGGGATTTCAGGGAGGGAACAGACTACAGTTATCCACTGACACTCTTGACTAGAATTCTACATAGACTAAGCAAAATAACGGCTTTTAATAATCACACATTACTGGAATTTGTAACTGAAAGTTCACCTAAAATATTGTTTCTGATAGGAAGACATTCTGTCTCACTCATCCCGATTTGGTGCTCTCCATCTAATCTGGGTGGGGGCTTCTGGGAACTATTGTCCAACATGGTTGAAGAGGCCATTTTGCATTCTGCACTGCACTGTGCACCTCTTCTACAGGTATCATTCTTATATTAATATTATCAATCCCCAAAGTCATTTCATACTGATTTTTTTTGCCTCAAAACATTCATATCTACACAGCAGTTTTCCATCAGTTTTACATTTGCTTAATTGTTATGGCTTTCCTCATAGAATCCTAGGGATTTTCATTTGCCACTTAGAATTTTGCAGCCTGAAGTGCGGGATAAAGTACTGTTTACACTTGCTCTGTATACAGAAGCTAACTGCACTGTCAATTGAATCTTATTTTAACATTGGTTGTGGTATAGCATTCTCCACTGTAAAACTTCAGAAAGGTAATTTGCCTTTATTATTCATTATAATATTTTGAAAGTAATATCTAATCATTACTAGTTTTCAGTGTTGGAAACTAACTCATCAACTTGCCAGTTCTACTATTTGTTACTTTAAAAAAAACTTCGGATTTGATAGGAGATGGCATACAACTTGAAAAATTCCTGTCAAAATATCTCCAAAACCACTTCAAAGTGCTGCTAAAATGTAAGTGGAAAATATTGCTTGCTACACTAATAAAGTAATTTCATACTCACTAGTTACATTATGTTTCAAATTTAATCTCCTTATGCCCTTTTCACAAACTAAACAAAACCCTTCAGCATCTGCCACCTGAGCAGGTTACTCAGTCTTCCCAATAGCAGGGACACTTACTTAGGTGTTCCTTTTAATAGTGTCGCTCAGCATAAAACATAGATGAGCCCATAGCAAGGGTGTCCCGGAACTTAAAAAGCACAAAAATATGTCAGCTGGCTCTGTGTCATAGTCTGCCTGAAATCTGAGGAGATCTCCTATGCATATCCTGCTGTATAGAATTAGCATCAGAAAAGATCCCAAGTATCATTTAGCCCAGACCTGTGTCAGTGCAGAACATCCCCAGCTGAAGGATCCCTGACGAAATATGATTTAACTAAACTGTGAGGAAGTATTTTTCATTTGCTCAGCTGGGAGATTCCCCCCACCCCCGCTTGGTGGGAATAGTTACCTCCCTCTTTCTTTCCCCTGGTCTCTTAGCCCAGCCATTCTCAACCGGGGGGGGGGCATATGACCCCAGGGGGTGTGTGCTGGCACATTTGAAAAAAGGATAGAAACTAGAAACCACTCTTCACACACCACCATATATGGTTCGCCATATGACTTATGCAATCCTGATTCAGCCTCTATTTCTTTCATATTGTCTTTATGGCCATGGACAAAAAAGGTTGAAAATGTCTGCCCTACCCCCTCACAAACAAATTACCAATTTACCTGTAGATTGTTTCTGCCATATCTTTGGTGGCGTATATGGCTTCATTTTGTATTTAGCAATTTCTCAGTTCATAGACGAAATACATTTAACACAGTTCTGCCCAGAATCTATTCTAGATTTCTGCCCACGAAGCGTCTCTTACAATGTATAATAAAAACATATTAAATATATTTTAAAAGGGACAAACATTGGTGTGTGCCAAGTGGCGGCTACATAAAAGAGTTTCAGTGTCATATAGTGGCTAGTGTGATAGATAAAGAGTTGAGAGGCCTCCGTTCAGGTCCCCTCTGGGGCCATGACACTCACTGAGGCCGGGGACTCTTTCATTTTGACCTCTTCCTGTGAGGATGGTGTGGGAAGACAGCTACTTATGTCAAGATAAAGCAATTGGAGAGAAGGCAGGTTGTGAATGCAGTAATAACTAAATGAATCACTTAGGTGGCACTGTGCTAAGTGCCTCCTCTCAGCTAAGCTCACCTCACTGTGAGGAAGCTGTGGAGATGGCTCCAGGTAGGCTGCTTGGAGTTCTTTAGAGTAAGAGGAGGAGGAGGAAGAGCTTCTACTGCTCAGTGACCCAGTGAAAGCTTTCAGTGGAGAAGCTCCCAAGTTCATTTGCCTGCCCAATAGTTACCTTGTGGGAGACATGAAGCAAGGTGAAATATTTATAGAGTTGTGCACATTGGCTTTTTTGGACTACAACTTCCCCAGGCACCAAACCTTCCTATTAAGGACCAACATTTTATTAAACTTCAGAGTGGTGAGTGTCCAGTGCCCAATTCCAGATTATATACATGTTCACACAGAAGAGTTTTCCTGATATATGCAACCTGGCAAAGAAAGAGAACTTAATTGGCTGCTGTCCCTTCCTCCTTGACTGGAGGAAGCATGATCACTTAGGCTGTGATCTTAAACCATTTTACCTGGGAGTAAAACCCACTGAATTCAATGGTGCTTGCTTTCAAGTAGTCTTGTACAGGCTTTTGCTGTCAGTCTTGCAATTCTATTTTTTTATTATGTAATTTCAACCTGATAAGAAAAATTATTAGCTATCCAACTTAGCACTACTAGAGATTTATGCAAGAGACAACCAAATTAAACCTTCAAAACAGTAGCCCTGAAATTGAGAGTATACTTGAGATCATATTCCAGTTAATTTCAGCACTGCAATTTCAGTACTCTCTTTTTCAGTGGAAGAAGGAATGAGATTGCAAAGCTGAAAGAGTGAAGAAAGGGTCTTGTGAACAATGGCATATTGCATTTTTGGTGCACAAGGGCTGAACAGTTTAGGACATTTTTATTTATTAAGGGTGGGGGATACATGTTCTTCCAGATGATTATGGACTCCATCTCCTTTAAGCCACAGCCAGCACAACCAATAATGAGGACCGATAGGAGATGCAATTCAACAACTTCTGGAGGCCACAAATTCTCCCATCTCTTCTAGATATAGAACAACAGGAGCCCAAAAGCATCTGAAGATAAATGCCAAAGAGAGTGCTAGAAATATTTTTTTGGCTTTGGCTTGGTATTCATGCTTTCGTGAAAAAGGTTAATTCATAGTAGTACAGTAATCACATTTGGAACATGATGTCACATTATAGTCCTTTGAAGGCATCAATAGAGTATTGGTCTGACTTTGCTCTCATATTCTTCTAGGTGACTGTCTCGGTGGGGCCACACTGACCATGCTCAGGAGCTTCTTTCTCCAGCTTATGCCCTTGCTTTGGATCCTATTGGCCCATCACCATTTTACGCAAGGTGAGGATGAGTAAAATGTTAACTTGGAGGCATAAGATCTCCTTCAGCAAGAAAGAGAGCGGTAGTCTTATTCTTGTCATGGTGTATGCAGGAGCCCTTTGAGTAACTAATCTTGTTTTGCCATTCTCAGATCTCTAGTCTTGTTTCGCCCAATATTCAGGTGCGAGGTAAATACATCAGCTTCAGCAATACTTGCATGTATGGGTGCAGGGCTGGATAAAGATCTGCCAACGCCTTACACTATAGTAAGAGAGACTATAGAGACCCGATAGTACTCCAAAGCTGGGCTAGGTATCTGGCTGTAGAGCCAAACGTTGGGAGTTCAATTCCCCACTGTGATTGCATGGAGAAGACCCAGCCTGTGTGGCCTTGGGCAAACTTCATGGTCCAAGGATGCCTCCTGAAGAATGGAATGGTTAACCACATCTAAGTACAGTACTTTTTACCTAAAAAATCCTGAAAAAGGTCACCATAAGTCAGAATTGACTTGATAGCTGCAATTATTATATTATAGCATACCAAAACAATGACACTTGACATCTGGGTGGGTTTCTTGGTTTGGTTCTCAATTTAGTATTAAAAACACTTCCCTAATTTGAGGGCCAAACCTTTGTTTACTAGTTTACTTAAACTGTTATTACAGTTTTGTCCCCACACAACTCAGAAAGTCCTTTTGTCCCATCTAAGGCACAATTTTGCCATGTTTAAGGCCCTGTAACACCCTTGGAATCCCCACACCTTCCCAACTATTTTTAAATACTAAATCTTTTTTAGGCAGTGGATAGAATGAGGGGGCATTTCCAGGTTTAAAACCTTTCCGCTTTTTTCATGAAATGTATTTTTTAAATTAACAACCCATTGTTGCAATGTTTAGAAATATTTTAAAAAACTAACTATGCAAATGAGTCTCTGTAGCCCTTCCCTCTTGGAATATCAGCCCCCGGACAAATCTGAAAAATGGCCCTCAGCCCTGCCAAGATTGCTCACCTCTGCAGTACTAGATCCCCTGCGGATTTCAATCATAGTTGTTGGTACACTGCTAGTGGAAAAATGCTATTTGAATATGTAGTGTGTAGATTATAGTAAGACAGATAACAGGATTTATATGGCACATGTCCCTGAATGAAACCACACATCCCAAAGTCAATCCGACAGAATGACATTCCTCCTCTCATAGGATTGTCAGCTAGAGGCAGAAAGCTCTGCTTAATTTTCCTGCTTAAGTAGATGTTGCATGACAGTGTGTTTTGCCCCCTGTATTGTTGTTGTTGTTCTTGTTAAATCTGAAGCATCCTTTTAAAGCCACAGATGCAAATGAAAGCATGACAGAGGGATAGGTTATCTTACCCCCCCTGAGTTTTTGTTCAAAATATCTCCCATTGCTTTTGCACCTATAGAGGGAAAGTTATCTGTATCTTTTCCCATGTAGGTGAAAAGGCAGCATGAGTGGAATATTGAGTAGAAAAATGGAAGAGAAATGATTTGTAGTCCTCCCACATCCCAGTTTGCCATCCCTGTTTCAGACTCAAGGCCTTCTGATATGTCTTTGGGCTGAAAAAGCAAACGAAGAACACAGGAGACAGTACATGCAACTATTGCATAACTTCTAACTGCCTTGCAGTGCTGTAGATTGACAGGTTTGAGGATTTGCTCCATTTCTTCTCTGTCTGAACTAACCTTTTTTTTTAATTTGGGGGTCCTTGTACAAAATCCAGCAATAAGGGTGAGTGATATTTTAATTAGACCACTGAAATATCAAGAACAGTAGAGGACCCCAAAGTTCATCTTTATATTTTTATATATATATTAGCAGTTTAGTAAATGTATTACTCCCCCCCTTTTTTTTTGCTTAAACTAGTTATGTCCCTTACCTGTATTTTTAGGCACACAGTGACACCTGCTGGACATTATATGAAAGGCCTAAAACAGAGACCATACCTGAGGGCCAAATTAGAAAATTCATGCAATGGATAAAAACCTGTATGGATCTTTTTATTTTGCCTTTTGAAAGCAGCAGTTATAGGAAGCCTCAGTGTGAACTGGGGCCAATGCGTGAAGGGCAAGAGAGGGCCTTCTTGTACTAGTTCTCAACTATATATAGACTGTGGTGTAGTGGATAGAGTAAAGAACAACATATTAGGGGTGCTGTAAGTTCTTGGTTCTGACTTGATGGCACATAATACACACAAACAATTGTCATCTAAAATTACATCTCCACACATCACTTTCTGCCTTGGAAAGGATCAGAAGCTTTCCCCACAATGGGAAACAGCAGTTTTGGGGGGCAGTTTTGACAGGGAGAAGGGGTTAACCATTGTTTCCTGTTCCACACAATATGGTTTATTTACAGACTTGGAGATGTTTACATAATTAAGAAAAAATCAATCCCTTGGAACAATTCTAATTTTCATCTTAATTGGTGAGACTAAGCAGTTGAAACATGTCTGGCCTCTGTGTTGGAGAAGCCCAGTTCAGTTTTTAAAATGTTCCTCAGTTGAAGCTGTTTTGGGATTATATTCATTTCTTTGCGTATACCACGTAAGCAGGCAACCTCATGCAGTATTAGCTGCCTTGGTTTATCAGATTATGCCTCTCTGTTTAAATCAAGGAAAGAGAAAAAAGCCACGTGTCCCACCTTTGATTTCTTCCATTGGCTTTTGTCAGCAGAATTTTGTTCATTTTAAAATCAGGCAAGACACCATCCTCAGTAACAGCTAATACTTTTCGAACAATCTCCATTGGCAGTTGACAATTCCTGGTCACTCACGTATGTTACTACCACCCACTCTTAAAATGTCAGAAGATCACACCTTCCCATCAGGCTACTTACTAAGTAGCTAATGCCATTGAACTGATCTATGACAGAACTCTAAGGAACTGTTATTCGTATCACATTGCATTGCTGTAGCTTACCATGATGTTGCAGGGGATTATCATACTGATTCAGGCTTCATTCTGCTAAAGTAGTGGGATGACAGAACAAATGCAAAAGGGAGCATACATGGTAGTTGTATGGCAGTCGGATTGTAGTATACTGGTCTAAAGACCTATTTACTGTACTATGTAGCAAAAGAAACCTAGTGGATGAGCTGGACAAAAGAAGTGGGTTTCTTCAAAGGTTATAAAAAGAATGGAATTTTGAAGTTTGGAAAAGTGCCCATGGCTTGAAAAATCTTGGAACAGTGGAGGGCAGTTTCCAGAATCCCCTAGGGATTTACTTTGCAAAGTTTACGAAAGAAGACCAAATACTTCAGGAGGTCCCCAGGCACCCAGAACAGTAGTTAGGCTGGATTTGGGATTCTGGGACTTGTGGTTTCAAAATATTTTTTTCCAAGCTTTGAAGTGTTAATACTTGTGAGCTGAAGTGGGTAAGCACACTTTGCAGAATGTAAGGGAACAAATGAATAAAATATTTCAATAGTCCAAAACAGTGGGGGGGGGGGAGTGGGTAACAATCAGAATGGTATCTTCTTGTTAGTGATGCCATGAGTCTTATCGAGCAGAAAATTCCCTTTAGAGTCCTTATTTTTTTCTAGATGTTAATGCAAGAGTGTATTACACATACCTAGGATTGTCCACACAGTTGGTGTTGGTTGAGGACAGCCCCATTAAGCCGATTAAGACTTGGAGTGCATTCATATTGGCATTTTCCAACAGCATAAATAAAAATGGCCCACCCAGTTATTTCTGAGAGTACAGGTAAATTCCAGAGTGGTTGCTGACAATAGTTCGCTTCTAGACCTTCCTTTGTAGTCGTAACATACTGTAAGGTCTTCAGGTGTGAACAGAATATTATTGTCTCAAGTGTTTGTTAACGTGGTTGATGATGGAATGTAAGGTCAGCTCTCTTCATTTCCTACATTGACATCTCCCCGCTCTCTCATTATCTTTACCATCACCTTCTCCCACTTTCCTCTGCTATGAAGCTTTTGGAGAAAAGCACAGTGACTCATGGACTGGAGGAGTGGGGTGGAAAATCATCCTAGAATTTCAGAGAAGGTGCCCCACAGAGAAAGTGATCCACAAACCACTCATCAGAGATAACCCCCCAGGGCTAGCATTAATAATATTTTTAAAATTCATTAAATCCATTTTCTCTCCCAAACTTCATTGTTTCTTCCCTCGGCATGTACCCCTCCCCTCTCCGAAATGCATATTCCAAGAATACACTCCATATTTTCTCAAAATCATTATTTTTTGATAGGCCTTATTTTCATATCACATGTCATTTTATCATTGATTGCCATAACCCATAGTTCTCTGTACTGTTCATCTAAATTAACTTGGTTATCATTTTTCCAGTTTCTTGCAAAAATTAACTTTCCTGCTATAATCATTATTACAATTAAATCCTTATTTTCTTTCAACAATTGATATTTCTTAACCATGTTCAATAAAACCATTGACAGGGACATTTGAATATTTAATCAAGTTATTTCCCTTATTTCTTTAAAGATTTGTTTCCATTCTTTCTTTCTTACTTCACATAACCACCACATATGTAAAAACGCCCCCTTCTCTTTTTTACACCTCCAACATAGTGATATGTTTTTATTTATTATATTCAATTTTACCGGCGTTAAATACCACCTCCATATTACCTTAAAACAGTTTTCCTTTATCCTTACAGACATGTTCTTCATAATCGTTGGTCCCGCATTTTATTCCATTCTTCTCCTAGTGCTTCTTTATCCAAATAATGTTGCCACTGTGTTTTTAATCCTTGTGTATCGTGTTCGACCTGAATTAAAAGTTTATATATTTGAATTACAGTTCCCTTTCTTTCTGTCATTTCCTCTAATTTCAGTCTTTTTTCAATAATTGCTTTAAATTTTGTAATTTTTGTACTTTTCCCTTCCTTACTTTTCCATTCCCTTGTCTACCTTTCTATTTGAAACATACTAAACCAAGAAATCCCCTCTCCTCCCAAAATCTCTTTTATATTTCCTTTATCTTTCATCTTCTCCATCCAATCTTTTATCCTATTTGTCCCTTTATCTTTTAATACATTCTTAAGAGTTTTTAAAAAAGATTTTCTGGGAAATTCTTTAAATCCACAACCTGGAGTAAGGAAGAAATCGGTGGACTCAATATACCTCTAAACTTTTTCCAAATTTTCTATCATATTTTTAAGAGTCTTTTTAATCTCTTCTCCAATCTTTTCTTTAAACAATATACTTCAATTTTTTCTTTAAACAATATGCTTTCATTTTTTTTCTTCCTCACCCTGCATTTCTATTTCTGTCCAAATTAAATTTTGATTACCTTTAATAATATCTGGGATATACCTGAATTGATTTGCTGTATAATATAATTTTAAATTGGATAATCCAAGACCTCCCTTTTTTGTGTTACATACCATAATTTCTTATTAATCCTAACTCATTTATTTCCATTACTGTAACAATTTATCATTATCTGCTATTCTTTCAATTATTTTTCTGTAAACTTTATAGGAAACATCCAAAATATAAAGTTTAATACAGAAATATTTTTCATTTTGCATAATGCTAATCTACCAAACCAGGAAACCTTTAATTTCTGATAATCTTTTATCTGTCCAGTTATCTCTTTTTTCAATCTATCCAAATTTATTTTAATTATATATATATATTGTAAATTCCAGGTAATATTAATCCCTAACTATTTAATAAGATTTCCCATTTTTCCTTCAAATATTTTCATTCTTCTTTTCTCCTCATCCAACTGGTTTAACAATAAACATTCTGACTTTCCCCAATTTACTTTTAATCCCGTTATATCCTTGAATTCCTCCAAATGTGATTTAAGCCTCTCTGTTGTTTCTACTGGATTTTTAACTATTAATAATGTGTCATCAGCAAACAAGTTTTTATCTTATCATTTTCTTTATGTTCTATCCCTATAATCTGTTTATTATCTCTAATTATCTGTGCCAGTAATTCTATTATCAGTGTAAATAATACTGGAGATAAGGGGCAACCTTGTCTTGTACCACAGTCTAGGTGTATCATCTCAGTTATGCCATTATTAACTATTGCTCTAGCTATATTCTGTGAATATACAGTGGTGCCTCGCAAGACGATTGCGTCGCATGACGACGAATTCGCTTTACAATGAGGTTTTCGGAGCGATCTTGTGCTTCGTTTAGCTATGTTTCCTATGGGTGATTTTTGGTTTACGATATTAGGGACCTTGCCTCGCAAGACGGTTAAATTTTAGGTTCCTGTTTTTCGCTTTACGATGTTTTTGATAGCTTGATCTTGCTTCGCTATACGAGTCTTTTAATGGCCTCTGTTTGTTAGATGGCTGTCTTCGCTTGGGAACCGCATTTTGCTTAACGATGTTTCCTATGGCAATTTTCGCTTTACGATGACAATCCATTCCCATTGGAATGGATTATCAGGTTTTCAATGCATTTCAATGGGAAAACGTGTTTCGCAAGACAATGTTTTCACTTAACAGTGATTTTCACAGAACGAATTAACATTGTCTTGTGAGGCACCACTGTAATTGGTGAATTATCTGCCTGAAATTAGGTCCAAACCCTAAATATTTAATTAAAAGCTTTAACATACCCCATTCCACTGAATCAAAGGCTTTAAATATATCTAGCGATAGTACTCCAGCTTTAGAATTAGTTTCTTTAGCTAAATGAATTAAATTAAGTACCCTTATCATTAAATCTGACATTTGTCTATCTTGTATAAATCAATTTTGATCTTTTTCAATATAACTCCCCATAAAATTATTTAATTTCGTTGCCATTTTTGCCGTGAATTTTAGCATCTTGATTTATCAGTGATATGGGTCTATATGCTTTCATAGTTATTGGATTTTCATCAGGTTTCAATATTAAGACAATCAATGAGTCTTTCCAAGATTGATTCCTTCTCCCATTAATATCTTATTAAATAATACTTTTAACTTTGGTATGAGAGTCTTTTTAAATACTTTATAATATTCTGGGCCTAATCCATCTGTTCTGGGTGCCTTTCCTATCTTTAAGTTATTTATACTATCCTCTGTTTTTAAATCAGTAATTAACTGTTGCATTTTATTTTTATCATCATCTGACAGTTTTTTATTAAAATTATTTTTATATAATTTTCAATTTTCATTATATGATTTTACTAGTATATAAAGTTTTATAAAATAGATGAAATGCTTCCAGTTTCTACTTCATTCTATTACATCTTTTTCCATTCAACTCTTGAATTACTCCTATATTACCTTTATTCTTTTTTATAGAAGATGCTTTAGCTAATAACTTGGAGTTCCTATTACTAAATTCAAAAAATTCTCTTATTAAATAAATTAAATTTCTTTGCACTTTTTTCAGATGAATCCTTTCCAATTCCTTCCTTTTTTTTTGTAATTCTATTATAGCTTTCTTATCTCTAGTTCTTATAACAATTTTTTTCTAATTCATTTATATTCTAAATCCTGTATTATTTCCCCCCGCTGTTTTTAAAGTATATAAGACGCTTTACATGCATACCCTCTTGCCTCAGACTTTGTAGTGTCTCAGATTATCTTAGATTGCCCTCTTCCATTCTCATTTATTTCCCATGTCTCTTCTAAATTATTTTTGAAACGTTTCAATGAGGTTTGGATACTGAAAGATATTCGTATAAATTTTCCACCTTGCCGCCTCCTTATTATCACATTTAACCATCAATTCCATGTTCACTCTGGCATGATCCAATATTTGAATGACTTCAATAGCTGTATCATTTACTCTTGGCAGTAAATCTTTAGAGACAAATATATAATCTATTCTTGAATATGTATTATGCACCTGTGAGTAGAAGGAGAACTTTCTTTCTTCACCCTTTAATTCTCTCCAAGCGTCTTTCAAATCTGCTTTGTTAATCAGTCTATTTAATATTGTACATTTAATTTTCCCTTCCCCAATTTGCAATTTTGATTTATCTTTCTCATATCCATTACCATATTAAAATCTCTTGCTACTATCACGGAAGCTTTTCTCAGTTTATCTGCCCTTCGTAATATATTTTCAAAAAATTCTTCCTGTATCTCATTGGGTGCATAAACATTCACAAATGTAAAGTCTTCTCCTTTCATTTTACCATGCAAAATCAAATATCTGCCTTGGGTATCTTTTTCCATTTTTGTCTAATTTAAATTCACATTTTGTTGATATTAATATTGCTACTCCCTGAGATTTTGAAGTCCCAAATGATTTTTCATAAATTTGAATCTATTTGCCTTTCAGTTCATTAAAACCCTCCTTTTTGGTGAGTTTCTTGCAAGAATACAATATTTATATTACTTTTATTCAGTACTGAATAAAGGGAGTAAAATATTTTAAGTGAAGCAATTCATAAAGTAAAAATATTTCAGTGTTGATTAGCACATGCAAATGCCCCTTGAAAGGAGAAAACATCCTCCCCAAAGAAGTGGCATTACCAGTAGCGATAGGGTCAGAAAGAGATGGGTGGGCTAGAAGTGTCCACAGTTATTATTGTATACTCGTTAGAAGGGAACCAAGTAAAGGGCAATTAGCACAGGATGTGATAGTATAACACTGAGCTCTCTTCCCCACTGTGTTTTTTAAAATTCATTAATTTTCATGTGTTACCTGATTACATTAAGCTGCTTTATATTGAATTAGACTATTGGCCCATCTATGTAAGAACATAAGAAGAAACCTGCTGGATCAGACCAACAGCTGTTTAGCCCAGTGTTCTTCAGCCACTGTAAATCAGATGGCTATGGGAAACTTGCTAGCAGATCATGACCACAACAGCACTTTCTTGCTTTTGTCTCCTGAAACTGATATACAGATAGATACTGCATCTGATATTCGAGACAATATATAGCTGTCATCATGACTGGTAGCCATTGATTTGTCTTATCCCCTATCTAGCCCCATATTGTTGACTCCGACAAGTAGCAGCTGCCCAGGGTCTCAGGTGGAAGTATTTCATATCAGTGTCTACTTGATCCTTTTAGTTTGAGATGCTGAACCTAAAACCTGCTATGCACAAAACATGTGCTTAGCAACTGAGTTATGGTCCCTTGATCCCCCAAAATACAGGGGCTATTCTGAAGCATCACAGTTGGTGCCATTTTAAGTTTTGGCTTTCCCTTCTAGTTGGAAGCATCATTTTCTATATGACGTTTTAATGCAAACTTCAGAGTATTAGCTTGTCCCATGACTCTTGAGTCCCCTCTGGATATAAACCCACTAGTCCTTAGGCTACCCAGTGTGGTATAGTGGATTGAGTGATGAACTAGGAATCAAGAGACCTGGATTTGATTCCCTCCTCATCCATGGAAACTAATGGGGTGGATGGGGTGTGAAAATATCTCGCTTACCTTGGAAGGCTTATTAGGATAGTTATATATCAGTTCAAGTCTCACAACATATAATATGCACAGCAGTCCTTGTGCTGGTACAGGTTTGCTAGGCTGCAGTTCAGCAACATCTGGAGGGCCACAGTTTGCCTTCTGACTGGTCTACCTAGTCTGGAAAAGTTGTTTGCTAATTGAGGGGAGAGAGTAAAGTCATGTGAATTTGAATCTATTCTTGTTGCATTCCATTTTGTTTTGTTTCATTAATGTTTAGGTTCTCTTTTCTAAAGCCACATTGACCTATCTTAGTGTTAGGAATTTTTCCAAAAGGACAGTTCCATTCTGTATCAAAATACTGTTGTTTTAATCTGTTAGCAGCAAGCAAGAAAAATGCTAATAAAAATTGTATTTAGGATTGGGATGAACGATAAAAGTATCGCTACTGACTATAACACATTTATTTCTCCACATATGGACAATATCTCAACATCCCGAAATTTAAGGAAAATCATTGAGATGGTGTGCTGGAACTGTATGTTTATTTCACAGAAATTAATCATGCTGAAATATCCTGTGAAATGCAAAGAGTGAGAGATAATGTGCAAATATATGCTTGACAGAAAAATGCAATTTTATGCCTCCATGACCCAACCTTGCTATTTATAGTGGGCACAGGAGCTTTGACACATAGAAAAACAACAACTCTGCTTTCAAGTGTTTTCCTGTCGATTTCAAATGAGGAAAGAGATCAATTTGCTCTCTTTATTGGAGTACATATATGGAGATGCTCCCTTGCACTAAAGCAACCAAGGATCCATACTAACATGTGCTGTATATATGCACCATAGTAGACATGCATAGCCTTCCGCTGGGGTCCAGTGTGCTTTATGTGTACAAACCTATCCACATAGAGAACTTGACTATGAACTGATTTGATGCACTTATCTGACAAAGGCTTAGCATTTCAGACTTCCTTCCATGTTAAGTCCTGTTCTCTACTTTGTTTTGCAGGTGATGACTGCAATGACCATTGTAACTTGGCTCATGGCAGCTGTGAAGAAAATGGCAAATGCAGGTAAAACAACACTTTGACATAGCTGAATAAAAGGTGGCAGTGGGGGAGACATATGTTCAGTAGCTGCCTTGGGCAGGACTCAAAAGCCCAAACCCCATCACCATCATCTCATCACGGCAGGAAAAACATATCTCCTCCCTGGAGAAAGGTGACGCCAACAGAACACCCCTGCCTGGAAGAAGATGAATTTTGTGTTTATCGAGTTGGCCTGCTGCATTTCTCACATTTGACATTTTATCTGTTAAGTTATTTTACTTGCACTCCACAAAAGGTTATGTACATGATTTTACCCACATAATATTTATGATGATATACACAAGGGACTTTTTCTCACCTGTTTGTGGGACCTAGATCTCTTCATTTAGTGATTCCTCTTGCAGTTATGCAAAGAAGCACTAGGAGGTGGGCTATCTGACTGCCAAGGATAAGGACTTTTACAGAACTGCTGTACCTTTCTCTTACTCATTTGTAATTATCCTTATTGTGAGGTTTTAAATAGCTTTTAATTATATTCTATTTTTAATAAGAAAGCTGGTTTAATTATGTCAAATATTATTAATTTATTTAATTTTCCACCAATGTGCTTTAGTTGTTAAAGTGATGGACTTTAACTACTGAGTTAGAAGACCTGAGTTCACACGCATGCACACTCAGTTGCACATACTTAAAAAAAAACTACACAGCAAGCTTTCCTGCATCCCAGAGGAAAGATGAGACGTTTAACTCAATCAATCAACCTGCACTCATTTTGGCTAGTAGGAATGTGCAATTCTACTTGGTATCAAGACTATACCTATCTTAAGGGAGTGGCAGGTTAGCAAAACTCCTTCTCACATGTTCAAAGAAAATCACACCCATTAAGCCTGAGGGTAGTCTTTTTGGAATGGAATAACTAATTGCTAACTAAATAAAGAAGTTGCATCTGATTTAGTATCAGTTAATGGGATAGGCAGGAATGGGATTTATTTAGTTTGTATCCTGCCAACACTTGTGGGTCCCCACCTAAGGCCTATCCTGTAGCTTCACCCAAGGTAGTTTCTAACCCCATTCCTTTCCCCAATAGCCCCCCCACAGCCCCGCAGCCCTCTACAGCAGAGGTTTTGGTGGAATCAGGAAGCAGAGAAATCACTCTTATCCTAGATCTGCTTGAAATACTTCAGTGGATCACACTGGTCCATTTTTTCTCCTTCAATATTTTCTCTACTTCTCTACTTATATTTAGAAGGGGAATAATTATTTTGGATTTTGTGTACTTATTTAATGTTATAGTCACTAAAATGTTAAGCCACCATATGCTACTTTTATTGCCCAGACCTATGCAGATTTCTTTCAAGTTCAATTAGACTAAGCTACGAGAAAACGTGTATAGGGTTGTAGCTTTAAAATAATATTGTCCTAATGCCTCTTCCAATAGGCCGGTGTCCTTTTGAACTTTTGTCCGCTCAGCATTGTAATGTAGGATTGCACCACTTGCCTAAGCTGAGCAGACGGCAGCTTTTCTTTATGGAAATCCCTGCCTGTGGAGTGCAAAGACTTGCACAAGCATTGTGATTCTGCATTAATATAATATAATAATTAATATAATAGTATAATGTGGAAGACTCATTCTTCTGCAGGGCCTCTACTTATTCCACATTATTTATTCACACTGAGAGACTCGTTGTCCAAGGCTTCACTCTCTGTAATTGGAGACAGCCCTTGATAGTTGGTAATGCTCATCATGAAAATGCTGATACTCAATGGTTCATCTCTAGTTTGGCATCCTCCTCAAAGCAAGTCTTTCTTGTTATGGGCTCCATATCCTTTTCACTTGCTTGCTATTCGTTTCTGTAAGAATTCTCCTCATGTTATTATGACACACCTCTCCACATGATACACGCAAAAAAGCCAGTACTTGTCAGTTCCCACCGAAGTCCTAACTCAGGAACTGCTCTTGAATCTGCAACATTACCTCCCAGTTTTTTCCCCCATGCAATACGTGCGGTGGCTTTTTCCTCCTCCTGACGTTTCTGTTTCCTCTGGTAGGTGTGACCCAGGCTGGGATGGGATATACTGCGAGCAGTGTGTGAGGATGCCAGGCTGTATCCATGGGACATGCCATCAGCCCTGGCAGTGCATCTGTCAAAGTGGTTGGGCTGGTAAATTCTGTGACAAAGGTAAGTCACCCTCATTGGGACAGCATTGGGGAAGCCTTAAGTAAAGTCTGAACTGAGAAAGGGGGATACAGTGTGACAGGCTGCAGCTATAAAATGAAGCTATCTCATACCACATCGGAGCAGTGAGTCTGTAAAACTCAGTATTATCTACAGTACATACCTGGATTGGTGACAGCTCCTCAGCATCGCTGTTAAGGTCTTTCTTTGCCTGATGTGGACCTGAACCTTCTATATACAAAACATGTACTTATCGCTGTCCTGCCGTCTTTTTAAACATCACAGTCTAAATGAACAGCATCAGCAATTCAGTCTGAGCAGAAGAGCCAAACACAATAGGATAAGCAGTTTCTAATTTTCTGTTATGAAACCTAATCTGGAGAAAACAATTGCTTGCAGTTGTTACCTGTCTTGACCTTCATCCTTTTTATAAATTTGTCGGGCTGGTCTGCCTTTTTGGTTATCAATTTTATGGGCTCATGAATAAGAATGAGCACCTTTAATTGGGCTGAGAAACAAATTAATTATTGTTGAAGGGCAAGATGTAGGTCTCACTTGTATATTTTGCATGGGCTGAAGTCTCTGAGCACTCTTCAAGAGCAGCCCTGCTTGCAGTACACTGCAGCAGACTATATGGGGAATGACTTTAGAAATGGCCTTGGGAACCACATATGGTCCAGAGGTTATATGATTCCCAATCCTGCCTTAAAAATTCTTTAGATGAGAGTATCTCAAAGGATGTAGCTTTAATCATCCCCGCATGACAAGCAGCAACTGTCTATATAACCATTTTAAGCAGTAGAAGAGGCTATAGCTCAGTAGTACAGCACATACTTTGCATCCAGAAAGTCATAGCTTCAATCCGAGATGTTTCCAGATTTAAAGATCAGAGGTAAGGTCATGGGAAGAACCTTTTTCTTCCTGAGACTTTGGAGCATCACAGCTACTAAAAGCAGTAAGGCATCATCTTATGTTCCTATACACCAAGGGGAGGCTGAAAGTAGATCTGAATCTGCTGGTAGATTTGTGGGGAATTTGCAGTAGACGGATATGCATTTTTAACTCCTAATTATTTAACAAAAGACAGTAACCTAATTATTTAACAAAAGGCCACTCATTATTACACTGTTCCAGTAAAGAGAGGCTGATATAATACTGTGTGTGACAGTATTGTTATTAACATTAGTTCTGGTATTCTAATCTAATTGCATGTCTTTTTGTGCTAGCCCCAGTTGGTGGTTCTTGGAGTTCTAGTGGAAAATAGCTTAAGTGCTCTAAGCATGAAGGCAACTCAACACTGCTGTAAAAGAGCTTAGCCTTTCTTTGTATATTGTTGCTCTATGCCATTGTTTCAATATATAATCTCTGGCATTGCTATAAATATAATACAGATATATTTTTAAAAATCAATTCTCTTCAGCCTTGTGCTTTGTCTGGCATGAGAAACCTGCTGTACACTGAATATCTGTTACACATGCATGCTGCAGGAGCTGTAGTCTAAAAATAGTTTTTCTATGCTCTGGAGTATATTTGGTACGATCATCTCCTCCTTTTTCCTTTGCTTTTTCCAGATGTGCACATCTGTGAGCATCAGACTCCATGCCAGAATGGAGCCCAGTGTATCTACGACCGTGATGGAGAATATTCCTGCCTGTGCCTTGAAGGGTTCCATGGAAAGGACTGTGAGCTGAAGACAGGGCCATGTGAGAAGGCAGGGTGAGATATCTTAGGAAAAATAGATGGAAGCAGGCAGAAAGATTGCACAAGGTCAGGTCACAGTAAATTCTACCACTTGAAGAAAACATTTAGTCTACATCAACTGTGGCTAGTTATGTCTCTCTTCTGTAGCCTCCTCAAAAATATAAATTAAATGTCTGTTTTTAATAATAATAAGATCAAAAATGGAACTTTAAAATTTATCTTGTTAGGCTTGAATTTCCCCAACAGAATATAGAATACAGTCAGTTAAATAGTACAATTAACTTATACTTGATCTTTTACTTCAGGTTTCCATGCAAGAATGGTGGACTATGTCAAGATAATAATGGCTTTGCAAGCAACTATACATGCAAGTGCCTAGCGGGATTCATCGGTGAACACTGCGAGATTGATGTTGATGATTGCCTCATGCGACCCTGTGCCAATGGTGCCACCTGCCTTGATGGCTTGAACCGTTTTTCCTGCCAGTGCCAGGCTGGCTTTGAAGGGCGTTTTTGCACCATAAATATTGATGATTGTGCCAGCCAACCGTGCAGAAATGGGGCCAAGTGCTACGACCGCATCAGTGATTTTGACTGCTTGTGTCCCGAGGGCTATGTTGGTAAAACTTGTGAATTCCTTGCTCCAAAGCCAACATGGATCACCACATTTCAGCCTGACCAGAAGGAGCACAATGTGGCTGTGACCAGCAGCAACCCTTGGACAACCCAGTCTGAGCCAGTTAGGGCTGTGGTCACTGGGAAACGCATCACTAACTACAGTGAGAAATCGAATGGGGGAGGGCTTCTTATCTCCGTGAAGGAGGTGGTGACTCAAAAGGACTCAGGGCTCAGTCAGTCACAGCTGATCTTAGTGCTTGTGTTTGGGCTCCTCACCGCCCTTTCAGTCTTGGTAACTGTGCTGCTGCTGCTGCTGAAGAACTGGCAGAGAGGGCACCAGAGGTGCCAGAGTCCATCCCAGTCTGCAAGGAAACTTCAGGACCAAGAGTGTCAGGTGGGAATGTTAAATACAGTCTTGATAGAACCCAGGAAAACAACAGAGCTGTAAGACCCCACAGGTTGGAGCCTGACCACCCAATATGCACCCACCATTGATTAAGTGAATCCTTTGAGCCATGTCCTGGGGGCTGTTCTGGCTGCACATCTCCAAAACACCAAGGACTCTGAAGTGACTTAAAAGTTGTAAATCAGCAAGAAAAAGAGTCGTCCAGGAGGCAGCAAAATCTTGTTTGAAAACAAGAGTCCTCTAATGCATGCAGCTTAAGTCACTAGCAGGGGGACATCAACTTATCAAGGCAGCCAAGGTAATGCTGGGTGAAGAAGATAACTAGGCATTGGAAACCGCAAGCAAAATGGATGAAGATCATCCTCCAGGCACTTTTAAAGGGAGTTGCAAGAACAAGCCCAAGTGTGGCAGAATGGAATGTAGGAGAAACTTGATGCCACCCTTAGGTATCTGATAACTCTTGGTCAGAGTCACTGGAGCGAGCAGTCATGTGGAAAATGGGGGCTCAGAAATTGCTCTGTGTATGCCCCACCTCTACAGATCTGGCATAGACAATATGGGATTCCCCTTTTTGCCTAGAGGTTCTCAGCTGAGGGCCCTGTGGTGCCATGAGTTGGTTTGATGACTATACTGATCATGTCTTGCCGCTGTGTCTTGTACTATGTCCTTTCTTCATCTTGCTGCACATGGTTGGAACTTTCAGGACAAATAACGCGTCTCTTCCTGTCCTCTCCAGCCTAACACTTCATTCCTTCAGTGATGATGTCAGGAAGGAGCAAAAGGAAGCACAAAACCAGTACTGTATCAGTTTTCTGTTTCATGTAATTGATGCGAATCTTCTCACTTGCCAGAACAGGATTGGATGCATATATGAAGCCAGGAATTGTAGTCCGGCTTTTTCTGTGGTAATCCCAATTCCAAAACCTAAGTTCTCTGAGAGAACAAAATTGGAGTTGATTCCAAACCAACAGGTTACACTCTTCCTACAGAAGTAGGGTGTAGGCTGATTCCAGAAGCTGTGATAGTTTACTGGAGAGGAAAATGAAGCTGCAGACTTTTTTGAAATTCTGAAACAGAAGTATGACATTTTGAACCAGATGTACAGTTTTGAGGGTGAGAACTCTTACACCCTTATTGTGTGCTGTTTCATATACCAGTCCGCAGCCACTGGTTCCCTCAGCCATAGTTCCTTCTCTCAAGCAACAGTGAAAACTATTTTATATTGAATCAGAATATTGGTTACTTTGCTCAGTATTTTGTACACTAGGTGGCAGTGGGTTTCTAAGATTTCAGACCAGAGCCCTTCTGTTACAACCTGGAGATGGCTGGGATTGAATGTAAAGCACGCAAAATAAGTGTTCTACCACTGAGGTACAAATTCTTCCTCCCCTAACTGGTAATGAGAGTGAATATATAACAAAACAGATTTGGCTACTCCCTATTTTTGCTGATAAAGTACACTCTATTCAGTAGTGTTCCTTCACTCTGATTGTTCACATACTGTACTTTGAACTAGAGGCAGTGGTCCTGCCATCTTTTCCCATCTCCAAGTCTTTTCTCACTGGCTGAACCCTAAGGCTTTGGATTAGGTAAAATGTCCAGACTGTTGATTCTGACTGTTATTTTTCCTCACCTCATAGTAAGAATGCACAAGTACAATAGTTCCATAGCCAAGGAACAATCAGTTGTTTGTCTGGAAATTCATGTTGAGTCAAGCAGAAGGGGGAAGGGGTGGGGGTTTTACAAGAAATATTATTTTTGTAATACACAGTTGATGAATGGTGTAACTTTATAAATAAATACAAGAATTAAAACATCAGAACCAGTGCCTTCCTGCTCCTCCATAGACCTGAGGACTGGTTCTAGATAAGGATTTGCCATGACTCATTCAGTCACATCTTACAGGAAGCCCCCACACACAATGTTATCCATTTCCTTCCATATTCTCCCATTACTAATTGAGTGAAGCCCAACTTCTTTGAGAAGGAAGCTGTCTTCACAGATATAGGTGCCTTCAGCTCTACTCTGGTGTCTTAAAAAAGGAATGGTTTGAGAGTGCCCTGTTGGTTGGGTGAACCTATTGTGTCTCAGCACACATTCAATATTATTCTTGTGGTGCAAACTGTTTTATTTCCCATTTGTTTTATTTCATTTTTAATCTTTTGAACATTGTGTAGCTATGTAAAAAATTAAATATCAAGTTACCACTTAAATGAAAATGTTATAGCACCATATATAATGCAATATATATGTTTTTAAATGGGGGAAGTTCCTGTTTACCATCATTTTCACAAATTGTTTAATGGCAGTGCTCATAAAGATTAATTCAGTGTTTTTAAAAATCAGTGATACAGGAATAGAAGATTATAGCTTTATAATTAAACTTCAGAGAAGAAGCATTCCAAGATATTGTTGGATATCTTACCATGTTAGCTAAGGCTAATGACAGTTGCTATAGTGATGTACCTCTATAAAGCCAATAAATAATTTTTGATAGCCATTACCATTTTCTGCACTAATTACCTTGCAAAATGGCAGTAGCTGGAAAGGGTGTTTTAATTTTTGTAGCTACCATTAATTAGATTCACTATAAAACTATAACACATTGGCTTTAAAGCTACTTTAAAGAAAAATATATATTATAGAGATTTAGTGCAATGCCTCTATATTGCTGATAAACAAAAATTCTTTCAAAAACCTTTTCCAGTCCATTCCCTATTAATCATCTTCCTAAATATCAGAAATATTTAAAACAATATGTACACACATTATGTATATTGCACTGTAGATTCCTACACTAAGACTTGTTCAGTTAAGTGGTATTTTGCTGTCTTAATATTTAAATATATATGAGTTTGCACATTGGGTGTTTTAATACTACTTTAAAATTCTATTTAAAAATAAGGAAGTGATTAAAAAGCACCCATTATAAAGACTAGTGAATATGTGTTGAGTTGTAATGTCTTCAGCTGCTGGATATGTCACTACCATCCATATCAAAATGATACCACCTTTTAAAGATAGGAGGATAGTTGTGGTTCTGTCCAGCAGCAGCCAGGCCCATGAGGTCCCCTTCTTCCATATTTTGTTCTTCATTCAAACAATCTTTCTTCATTAAATAAACGGACAACTTCTCAACAGGATTAACTTCCAACAAACTTGAACTAATTACTGAGGCTTTCCAGTTTAACCCGAGTCTTTTATCGCAGCCATTCTCATTTATAAGGTCGAGTGTGTGAAGAATTGTTTTCAGTCTATGGTCCTCTTCAAATGGGCAAGGGTGCATTTGAACCCTGTGCCGTGGCTGGAGCACTCAAGAGGATTACATTCCTGGAGCCAGCATCACCTCTTTCCTTTCTCTCTCATCCCAATAAGCTGCCTAGAGTGGTCGAAATGACTAGATAGGCGGGGTATAAATACAATAAATAATAAATAAATAAATAAATTCCTGGGGGTGGGGGGTTGGTGATTCCAGTGTCTTTCTGCCTCAGCATTTGGGACTCTAAAAGAGACAATCTCCCTAGTCCATGAAGTCTCCTTCAACACATATCCCCACCCACCCCTCTGATTTTTCTCTGATGACTTTCTACCTGTGCTAGGCAAGTCTCTTCCCTGGTTCCTCCCTCAGTTTTCTTCCTCCTATACTGTCCCTTCTGCTTAGCTGTCTTCCCACTTTTCTCTTTCTCCTCCTTTTTCTACCTCCTCCTCTTTTATAGTTTTCTCCCATTTTCTCCCTTCCTCTTCTAGGGGCAATCTGTCTTTTGCAGGCTTTCCTTATCTTTTGAGGTCTCCTCATTTCCTTGGCTTCCTACCTCCTCTGGGTACTCGTAGTAAATCACATTTCCCCCTAAGTCCATTGGAGAGTTTGAAGTTTGAAAACCTGTCTTGGGGGAGAAGCGTGAAAGCCAGGCAAGGTTGGCTTTACTGCCATGTCTCCCTTCTCACGGTAGTACTCAGGGGACTAATGCAGATGAAATAAAGCTGGGAAAACTTTTTTAAAATCACACCTCCCAGAATCCCATAGTCAGCATGGTTAATAACTATGGGATGGAAGAAAACAAGATGTACATAGAGCAGATGAACATTATCTCCAGATGGTGTCACAGATCAGTTGTAATTCTGATAACATTGTGGAGAACAGAACATGGGAAGAGCTGTCACTTCCACACACAGACAGCTGTAGATTTTTTCCCCTCAAGAGTGTTTTTCACGAGATCTGTACTGTAGATTAAACTGATGAAAAGATTGACTTCGCATAAGGCCATCCAGTCTGAACAATATCTGAGCACAAAATATGAAGCTGCTTTTCACTGCAACCAAACCCAAACATAACCTTCATGACTCAGAATACATCTATACTACACAGTTATAGCACATGCAGGTCAAAAATTCTGCTGCTTAGTGTAGGGTTTCCATTACAGTAGTAAATTGCACTAGATTCATTGAATCAATAGGGATTTGGTAAGTCAACACCTTCCATAAATTTCATTTATTCAAATAGACCTTCTCTAGCTGCAACTTATCACAATATATCACAGTTAGATTAGCCCATCTGAGTCAATGGAATTTAGAGGAGTTTACTTCCTAAATCCCTATTGATTAAGTAGGTCTACTGTAGTACAATTTACTACACTAAGGAACAGGATTTTGACCACTGTATTCCAGAGTACTGAAAATTATACCAGCTTCAGCAATTTCAATAATGTCCATGGCAGGTTGGAAGGTGATCAGATCAAGGGCTTGGGAACAACACAAATGGATCATAACTGCCGAATGAGGGGGTCCCAGGTCTTTTTCCACTCCCTGCAATCTTGGCATAAATGGCAAACAACTGTTTACATTTAGATGCTTTGATCTGCCAAATAAAATAGAGCTACTTATGCAGTTACAGCTGAGTTTTGGTAGGACATATTCTTCCTGCTGACTCCTGCTTATACATTAGGCCCTGATTAATAGCCATCTTACACTCTCTAAATAGAAACAGAAATAATTAGTTGCTGAAGGGAGGTGATTGGGCTATGTCCGCTGGGAATGTTTCTTCTTCTTGCATGCAGAGAATGTGTTCAATATAGCATCGCAGCAAAGAAAAAGATTAAATACATTCTTGGTTCAAATTTCACCTCACCATGAACTCATTACATTATGGCTTAACTCAAGCCCCTTGCCTACAGCAGATGTTTATTGTCAGGATTACTGAAGTAATATAAGTGAAGCACTTTGAACACTTAAAAATTTCACTCCTAGTACCATGGCAAGCACTGATGACATGATTTAAAATCCAGAAGGCCAATTCAAAGTCCCATATAGTCAGTGGGGCTAATGAATCCCTTTCCTGCTCTCAGAATTTCTGGATGCTCACAAGCTATCACTGAAATCTGCATGACTTTCCAAACTAGTTTCCACAGTATCACAAGAGGCTGTCCTCAATGAGAAAGTGAGAGGTTGTAATATGCATGTTTAAAGCAGTTTTCTCGGTTATAGCCTATGTCTAAAGAACTATCCTAGATAGATAAGAAGCATGATACTCCATACTACTGTGCAGTTTTTCTTCTGTAGTGGCTTATTTTGCATCTTTTCTTCTTCAGAGATGTTGACAGCTCTATGCTTCATTGCTCTTCTCAAGAAATCCTGCTTGAGCTGGTTTGTGAAAGTCTGCCACTTCTTACTTCCACATTTTTCGTAAATGCTTTCAAAAAACAAAACAAAACAAAACACCAAAAACAAAAACCCTTAAGTCTTGGAGTCTGTATCCAGTTCCACAACCTGCCTTTTATGGAGGAAATACAGTATACTGTGGTATTACTGTATATACTGCTTATAAAGACTGACTGAATTTTGGAGCAATGGGTACTTTCATTCTCTTAAGAAATTTACAGCCTCAAGGAACAAACAAAAGGAGACAACAGAGGCTGTTTGAGGCATTGATGTTATGTGCTGGCAAGTCACCTCTGACAGTGACACTCTGAATTAGTAGCCTTCATATGTCCTATCATTCACAGCTCTTCTTGGCTCCTGCAAACTTAGGGCTGTGGTTTCCTTTGTGAAATCAATCCATCTAACATTTGGTCTTCCTTTTTTTTCCTGCTTTCAACTTTTCCTAGCATTTCCTAGCATCTTTCCTAGTCAGTGTTCTCTTTTCATGATGTGCCCAAAGTTTTGCACCATCAGTTTCATTACATTTACTTCTAGAGAGACTTCAGGCTTGATTTGAACTAGTACCCACATGTCTTTATGGCAGTCCATGCTTTCTCCAAAGGTCTCCTCTAGTACCATATTTCAAACAAATCAGCTTTTCTCATCAGCTTTCTTCACTGCTCAGCTTTGATATCTGTACATAGTAAGTGGGAATACAGTAGCATGGATTATCTTTGCCTTCATTTCCAATGACCTGTCCTTACACTTTATGCTCTTTTCTAGGCTTCATTGCTGCCCTTCCAAGTCTCAGACTCCTTATTTCTTGGCTACAGTCTTCATTTGGAGAGATGGTTGAAGTGAAGTATAGAAAACCTTTAATTAAATTTCTTCATCTCAGCATTGAAGTCATGTAGTTCTTCTGTAGCCATGATTTTTGTCTTCTTAATGTTCATTTGCAGTCCTGCGTTTGAACTTTCTTCTTTTACTTTCATTAGATTTTCAAGTCACTGCGGATTTCTATCAGTAATATGGTATCATCTGCATATCTTAAATTATTAATCTTTCTTTTACCAATTTTACTTGTTTTCATTTGAATCTAATCCATATTTCCACATGTTCTGTCTACATATTGAAAAACAGAGAAACAAAGTACACTCTTATTAGACACCTTTGACTATGGGAAACCATTCTGGTTTTCTATATTGTCCTAACATTAGTTTCTTGTCTGCAATACATGTTACGCATCAGGACAGTCAAGTCCTGACGTACACCGATTGCTCTTAGAAGACACTACAGCTTGTCATAATCTGCACAAATGATTTGTTGTACTCTATTAATCTGAAATTATTTGATATTCTTCAGTAGCCAATGTATATTTGCAATATAATCTCTAGCTCCTTTTCTTTTTCGGAATCCAGCTTTTCTCTTTAGTCTAGAGAAAAGCCACCTGAGGGGGGACATGACTGAGGCATATAAAATGATGCAGGGGGTGGATAAAGTGGATACAGGGAAGCTCTTTTCTCTCTCACGCAATACCAGAACCAGGGGACATCCACTCCAATTGAGTGTTCGTAAAGTGAGAAGAGACAAAAATATTTATTTACCCAGTGTGTTGTTAGTGCATGGAACTCCTTGCCACAGGATGTGGCGATGGCATCCGACCTAGATGCCTTTAAAGGTGGATTGGACGGATTCCTGGAGGAAATGTCCATCGCAGGTTACATGCCATGATGAGGATGCATAATCTCCAGGCTTAAAAGGAAGGTACCTCAAAACACCAGATGCAGGGAAGGGATATCAGGAAACAGCTATCTAGTTGTCTCATGAGTTCCCAGAGGCATCTGGTGAGGCCACTGTGAGATACAGGAAACTGGACTAGATGGGCCCTTGGCCTGATGCAGCAGGGCTCTTCTTCGGAACATCAGGAATTTATTGCCCCATATGTAGTAAAATATTTGTTGAAACACTTTAGGTATCACTTTGCTTGTATGGAAAATTAATGCAATAGTCCTATAATTACTGCATTCGTTGGCATCTGCAATTTCTGTGGGTTGTTTCATTTTCCATATTTGTTAGCAAGCTTGAGCTGAGCCCTGGCAGTGGCACTAGAGGAGGCGATTAGGTGGCAGTAGCAGCAGCAGCAGAAGGCAGAGGCGAAGGAGAAGCAGTGCTCAGCTGCCCCTCATGGCTGCCCATTGACTGGGGCTCTAGTGCTGTGAGCTCAAGCTGCGAACCCACAGTCAATGGGCAGCTGCGAGGGGTGGCCAAGAGCGGCTCCTCCTTCACCTCCTGCTGCCGCCGCCGCCACCCAATCACCTCCTTCAGTGCTACTGCCAGGGCTCAGCTCAAGCCGCCACCTTCTCCCCTGCCAGAAAGGAGCCCATGAGTCATGCTGGAGGAGGCGATTGGTTGGCCGCAGTCAATGGACAGCTATGAGGGGTGGCTGAGCGCGGTTCCACCTCTGCCTCCTCCTGCTCCTGCCACCGCCACCCAATCACCTCCTCCAGCACCACTCACGGGCTCCCTTCAAGCAGGGGACAAGGCAGCGGCATGAGCCTGAACTGATCCCCAGCAGCAAGTGGCCCTGCCCGGGCTGGCATGGGCAGCAGCATCGGCATGGCTCACATGCCCACAGAGAGGGCTCTGCGTGCCAGCAATTTGGCTTACTTCTGTGTATAAGAAGACCCTCAGTTTTTGCTGTAACCATTTTAGGGGAAACTATCATCTTATATACGGAAAAATACGGTATACTCAGAACAGCCAATGACAAATTACATTACATCAGCTTCTTACATCATCTGCTTATGCAGCATGACTCTACACTTTTCTTGATTAGGTGCACCTCTTGTGCTTGACCTTCATCACATATCTATTTCTGTTAATAAATTCTGACTTCATAATAATATCAAAACCTTGACATAAGCGTGAAATATTTACTAAATTTAGAAAATGGATGGCAAAAGTGTTACTTCCAGGAGCTTAGGTAAAGGTAAAGATTCCCTTTGACAACTGGACAACTGTCCAGTCGTGTCCGACTCTATGGGGTGGTGCTCATCCTTGTTTCCATGTTGTAGAGCCAGTGTTTGTTCGTAGACAGTTTTCATGGTCACATGGCCAGCGTGACTAGACACAGAACGCCGTTACCTTCCCACCATGGTGGTGCCTATTTATCTACTTGCATTTTACATGCTTTTGAACTGCTAGGTTGACAGGAGCTTAGCCAGATCCTAACTGATAGAGGCAGCGAAAACCCTGCTCATGTTTGCCAACCTCTGATCCTACAGGTAATACAGAACTATCCTCAGTAGAACACATAGATAGACTATATTCTGCAAACAGATAGACATTTAAACACAGGTAAACATGGTACAGTACATGCTTTACCAAAGGCCTAGCACATGAGATGGTAAAGGAATTATTTCACATATAGAAGCAATCAGTTGTGTGATCCTCTTTCTACAGGAGTCTTCTCCAACCTGGTAGTGATCAGATATTCAGCCAGCTAGAATACTAAAAGTTATAGTTTGAGCCCACCAAACCATCAATTATTGTTACACTTACTGTTTTTGAAAAGTAACACAATATAGCCCCTTCATGGACTGCTGCCTTGTCGTGGCGAAGGGACTTGAGTAATTCAGAGAAGCTATGGGCTATGCTGTGCAGGGCCACCCAAGATGGAGAGGTCATAGTGGAGAGTTCTGACTAAATGCGATCCACCTGGAGCAGGAATTGGCAAACCACTCCAGTATATTTGCCAAGAAAACCTTGTGAACAGAAACAAAAGGCTAAAAGATATGACGCTGGAAGATGGGCCCCTCAGGTTGGAAGGCGTCAAACATGCTACTGAGGAAGAGCGAAGGACAAGTACAAGTAGCTCCAGAGCTAATGAAGTGGTTGGGCCAAAGCTGAAAGGACGCTTAGCTGTGGACGTGCCTGGAAGTGAAAGGAAAGTCCGATGTTGCAAAGAAAAATACTGCATAGTCTGTGTAGTCAAAGCAATGTTTTTTCCAGTAGCGATGTATGGAAGTGAGAGCTGGACCATAAAGAAAGCTGACCACCGAAAAATTGACGCTTTTGAATTGTGGTGCTGGAGGAGGCCCTTAAGAGTCCCCTGGACCTATCCATTTTGAAGAAAATCAACCCTGAGTGCTCACTGGAAGGACAGATCCTGAAGCTGAGGCTCCATCTTGTTTCCATGTTGTAGAGCCAGTGTTTGTCCGTAGACACTTTCCATGGTCACATGGCCAGCGTGACTAGAACAAACCTATCCACTCTAAAATCAACCCTGAGTGCTCACTGGAAGGACAGATCCTGAAGCTGAGGCTCCAGTACTTTGGCCATCTCATGAGAAGAGAAGACTTCCTGGAAACGACCCTGATGTTGGGAAAGTGTGAGGGCAAGAGGAGAAGGAGACAACAGAGGATGAGATAGTTGGACAGTGTCATCGAAGGTACCAACATGAATTTGACCTGATTCTGGGAGGCAGTGGAAGACAGGAGGGCCTGGCGTGCTCTGGTCCATGGGGTCATAAAGAATCGGACATGACTAAACAACAACAACATATTATTTATTTTTAATTCAAAAGTAACTAAAACATTCATTTTCCAGCTTTTCTTCTTGAAAAATCTGTATCCTACAAACTGCTGGCCTGTGGTACACACTGAATGAGGTAGTTCTTGAGCTATGTGATATCTTCTTATATCATTTGGTGCATAGGGCCACTCAACAACTATAAAAAATCCAGCAATATCACATAAGTAGTGAATGCATCTGTGATTGGGTTCTTTGTCAGTGGTAGGCGGGTCCTTCTTTTCAGCGGGAAAAATAGAGGGATATGAGGATAACAGTACAAACAATGGTTCTTTATTCTTTTTAACTTCTGTAACATCAACGTTGAAAGGATCTAAACAACTCAGTTCAGGCAATAACTTGTAACTTTTAACCTTATTCATGTCCATAGTCTTTGTCCCCTTCACTCCTTCTTCATCCCAGACAGACTTGGCTCGGCTTTGTTCCACATTGGGAAACTCAAGGCTGCACATATCGTTCCACAACAGGGATGTTTCACGTACAGTAGTTCCCCTCTAGATAGGGTAGGTAGCTGGTGGTACCAATATAAGTCACCTTCTTCCCTATATACTGGGCCCATGGCACCGCTACCATACTCCGTCCCGGCTTCGTCTTTATCTTGTCTTTCTCTATTAGACTTGGGGGGTCGGGTAATAATCCTCCTCCTGTTCTAAGTTTAGGAAACTCCCGCACTAGTTCAATAGATTTGTATCTTTGTAATCCTTTTTCCTCCGTCTGAGTACCCTTGTCTTCCTTTTCCTTTTCATCTAGTTCTCTCCCTTCTCCTTCCTCCTCTTTTATCTCATCCCATCTCATTAAATCTAGCTCCTCCCATTTTCTGTTCTGTCTGCCCTCTGCCAAGAATACCTCTACAGCCTTATTCCTCCCCATTTCTCCTTCTTCTATTTTGATCAATTCTCCCACTGCACATCCTTCTGTCATATCTTGTCTGCTCTCCTTGGTGGATGGCACACTATGCTGATCTCCTCCACAGCATCACTTGTATTTTTACAATTACAATGTACAATCATAATTTATGATTGCAACTTAACAAGCAATACCTTTGTTCTTTCTCTCAATTGTCTTTATTGTTAATGGGAAGGAATTCATTTTCAAAAACTTATTATTTATAGTGAATTGCTTTCACAATTTGATTTGGACTATGTTTCCCATCTCTTTCATTACTGGTAACATGGCTTGGCAATGATGGAAGTTCCAGGAGGCTTTGGGGAGGTCTATATATCTTCTAAATCAGGGGTTTTAAACTCAATTTACCTGGGGGCCGCTAGAGACAGAGTCTGGGTGAGGCTGGGCCGCATCAGATTTTCCGCCAAGTGGAGCGAGAGCCCGAGGAAGCCGCCCAGGAGTTTCCTTAGCCGACAGACAGGTGGGCTGGCTGGCAGGCTGCAGTTCTGGATGGAGGGTGCAAGAGGTGCTATCTTGGGAGAGAGCCGGTGAGCGAGGCAAGGCTTTTTTTTAAACTCTTGACAGCAGAGGATGTGTGGGCGCTTTGGGGGGGCAGGCAAGGCGAGGGGCACAAACTATCATCTGGGGGGCCACAAATGGCCCCCGGGCTGCATGTTTGAGACCCCTGTATGTTGTCCCTGTATTAAGTGATATTCATCTTTTGTTGCTATGAAATCAGCTACTCCAGAAAATATTGTGATTTCCCTAAGGTTTTGAAAGAAAGGTTTGGAAACCATAAGGAAGATATTTTATTTGACATAAGCTTTCACAGACTGCAGTCTACTCCTTCAGATATAAGAAATGAACAAGAATCCTTGTATACTTGTAACATTTAGTCTTTACAAGACTTGTTGTTGCTTTTAAAATCTTCTTAATCCTTTCTTTTATGGACACTGCAATGTTCACTGCCATACATTAGGTGGAGGAACATTAAAACAATCTGAGTTCAGCCCAGGAAATGTTGTTTGTGATATGTGTTGTCAAGTCAGAATCGACTTATAGTGACCCCAATAGAAATTTCAAGGCAAGTGAGATACTGTACTGTAGTTTAATAATGGTTTTACCAGTTCCACTCCCCCAGTGAGTTTTCATGGCTGAACAGGGATTCAAATCCTGTTCTCCATTGTTATCCGTCACTCTATCCACTATGCAAGAGTGAAGCCAGGAAATCTGCTATATAAAACGGAATAGAGGGGCGGGGAAGCACATCTTCACATACAGCTGGATTTTTCTGAAAGAAGCCTCATTAGCAACTGGGAGAGTCCCCCCTCCCTTTTTTAAAAAAAACTTTCTGAACCTATCTATGTCAACTTGGAAGGATGCATTAATCTCCCTTGATTATAGCAATTGTGCTTCTTGTGACTCTGCGGGAGCACCTAAAACATAGTTCACCAGAATACAGTATATTGGACTCCAACTGACACAGGGCTGATGGGAGCTTAAGTCCAAACTATCAGAAAGAATACAAAAGGTTTCCTCTTCCTGACTTGGAACACAACAATATTATTTATATAAGCACACGGTATGTATATATTATGCATATTTCGTTTAGATATTAGCATTCTATACAGAGAAGGAAAGCACAATGTACATGCTGAATTCCGTATACGTCCCTCTCTGTATGTACCTGCGTTCAAAGGCTAGTCTACCTTTGAAGTACTAACAACATTAATTTAACCTATATTGTCGTGTTCTAGATCAGGAAGAGGAAATCTTTCCGATTCTTTGATATGTGCATATATATATACCATGAGAAACGGGCACTCGTAGCCACCATTTTTATGCGTACGCAGACTCACATGGGTTCATCGTATTCGCAACTGCCCCGCCCCCTCTTACCGCGTGACCCGAACGTTCCATCTCCGCCATTTTGTAAAGGTGTCAAAGGAAGCATTTCTGGTTTCCTCGCAGGCCTCACATCCGGCGCTTCAGCCCCACTGCGCAGGCAGAGCGAGCGTGTCGACGGGCGGGAAGGGGGGCGGCGGAAGTGGTCGGGAAAAGGAAATAAGTCGCGTAAGCCGCGGTGGGCCCGCTGAGGAAGGCCGCGGTCCTTCTTGGGAGTAGACCCTGAGCCTGCTCTCCTCCTCAATATGTACCATGCCAGTATCCGCCGCTCCAGCGTGTCTTCCTCCAGTCGCTTCCGAAAGAGTAGCAGCCCGGGCCTCCATAGTTCTCGCTCTGGGACCTCGAGGTCGACTCGAAGCCGTAGCCGGCGGCACTCGCGCTCGCCTTCTCGGGGCCGGCGAAGACAGCACCACTCGCGGTCGCCTTCTCCGGGGGGCCGGCGGCGGCGGCACCACCGCTCGTCGTCCAGGAGGCGCTCCTCTCGTCGCTCGCTGTCCCCGCACCGCAGCAGTCGGGTACGCTCTCCTTTCGGCGGCGGGAGCGGGAGGCAGCCCTGACCCATCTCCCCGGTTCCTCCCCACGGACCCTCGTCAGGGCGACCCGTTTACTCCCCCTGGTCTTCCTGCCGCTTCAGTTGCGCTCAGTCAGGCCCGGAGCGTCCTTTCTGTTTACATTCCCTGTAAATGTCTGGAAAGTGTCATCGCTCCTCTACTAGGCTAGAGTCGGGCGCTCCTCAAGCAGTCTGGGTCTCCAAATAGAGGCTGCGGAAGGCGCACCTTCTGCAGGAATATTTAAGATGATACTTGGAAGGAAAGTATTAGGGGTATGACAATAGCGATGTAAGCATGTGCATGTTTCACTTGGAAATAAATCTTGGCAAGTTTATTTATGAGGACACTTGTATGTGGTTGGGCAGTCTATGTGGCTATATATATACAGTGGGGTCTTGACTTGAGAACTTAATCCGTATTGGAAGGCGGTTCTCAAGTCAAAAAGTCTGTAAGTCAAGTCTCCATTGACCTACAGTGCATTGAAAACCGATTAATCCCGTAACAGGCCGTTTTTGTTCCATTTTGGTTTTTTTCTGGTCTGTAAGTCAAATCTCAGTCTGCAAGTCAAACCTAAATTTTGCGGCCAGAGAAGTCTGTAACTCAAAAAGTCTGTAAGTCAAGCCGTCTGTAAGTCAAGGGTCCACTGTATACCTCCAGTCTGTATATATAAAATTGTCGTGCAGTGGTTCACATACACTGAGAAATCATACTGACAGATGTCAGAGTAGGGCTGTAACTAGGATCAATCCGGGCTGTGCCCCAGAACACCAAAGTCTAGGGGTGAATCGACTGCTGACTGTTAGCAAAATAAATGGTAACATCTGCCAAATCTGATAACTTCCCCCTTTTTGGAAGGTGGACGTTTTTTCCTCTGTTTTGGGGAACACCATATTTTCATTTTCCATGGGAACTCATATCCATACCTTATTGGGGTGAGAACTGGAGATTGGCAAATGTCTAATTATTGCTCTGTTCTTCACACTGTGTGGACCTTGTTTGTAGCAGTTAATTGCTGAGAGACTTAGTTCTAACATTAGGTGCTAATTTACCCTTAAATGTCTTGTATGGTTTATATGCTACCTAACAGAGCACCTCTCCCACAGATTGACCTCCTGTCCTACCTGCACCTCCCAGTCCTTGATGTTGCAGGTGGCCTGGAAATAGTCAACCAGGAACTGGGCCTGCTCAGTAATGGTTACCTCACTATGGAATTCCCTTCCAGTGGGTCCTTGGCTTTAGGAAGCAAATTAAAACATGACTTTTTAACCCAGACCTTTGAAAGCCTACAGGCTACATTTAAATTTACTTGTTTGAAATTTAAATAGTTTAAACATAATAGTTAAATTTAAAAGAGGAAAGGATTTCATTTAAATGATGATACCCAGTGTGGTGTAGTGGATGGAGTGACACACTAGGGACTCAGGAGGCCTGCCTGGGTTTGAATCCCTGCTCAGCCATGGAAACTCACTGGGAGAGTGAAACTGGTAAAACTACTCCTTAAATATATCAGTTACCTTGAAAGCTCTGTTCGGGTCACTATAAATCAAGTTTGATTTGACAGCACACAACAATAACAAATTATATGATGACCCTATGCGTATTGTTTATTGTTTAATACTTGCTTTCGTTTCCATCACCTTGGGAGTTAAGCAGACTTTGCTAGACAGTTGGGTATTTTGGATGGGCTTTTTTCTCCCCATTTGTCATTTCACTCTTGTTCACTGTGTACTTTATATTTTTTGTAGCCATTCAGAGTACTGTAGTGGCTTGCCACTAGATGGGCAGGGTGTAAGTTTAATAAACAAACAAACAATTTTTTCACTGAATATTTTTAAGTAATACCATGATTGTGAATGATCGCAGTCTGAAGCATTCTGATGAGATGTCCAGATTGAACTCAACAATGTAAGAAGGTGGTTTTTACACTATGCAGAGTTCATACTACTTTGTTTGCAAGGCCAATCCTGCTAGCACTTTGAGCAGAATATTCCTGTCTTGAGCAGTTATTCCTGTCTTGCGATGTTGTTATACATTAGTGAGGTAGTATTAGTGTGAAGGAGTGCAGGCAGAGAGTGTGCCATCCCCTGCTAAAGAAAGGAGTCCAAGGAAAAGGGAAGCGGAAAACACAAAGGAACAACGGAAAGGGAGCGAAAGCACGGGGGAGAGAGAGAGAGAGTACGCGAAGGCGTGAGATTTGAAGTGGGTTTAGTGGAGGAGGGAGAAGGTGCGATTGGTGGGGAGGAAGAGTTGTCCGTTTGGCAAGAGAGTACAAATACCGGGAGTGGGCACCAGTTTTAGGTAGAAATTGAGCTGTGGAAGAGGAAGAGGGAGATAGAGAAATTGCGCAAGTACGAAAGGGTCAAGACCTAGGAGTTGTTGAGAGATTTCCCTCGATAATAGGAGGGCTGCTCCCTGATCCAATCCCGAAAGAAAGGGAGGAGGTGAATATAGAACCTCTGGAGTGGTCTGTGGTGGTGTTTCCTAAGAAACGGGGCAGAGGAGGGCGTGTGATCCGACCCCACGCTAGTTTCAACACCCCACCATTGGAAGGAGACTGGGCAAGACATCCATGTTGCGGGACTATATGCACGGTGCGGAGTGTCCCGCTACGGAAGTCGACCTACGCAGAGAAGTTTGGTCCTGCACCCCTTTGAGTTCTGTGGGGGAAAGGACAGATACTGCCATGGACAGTTCGGGTATATTCCCTGAGCTGAGTTTCCTAGATCCGTTTGCCAATGTTGACCAGCTAAATGTTAATAAACCAGAAGTTGTTAAAGTGAAAAAGGCGACTCCTCTGATTCTTCTCGCCTTAGATGAAGAACCATCTCCGCTAGACAGTGAACCCATTCACAATTAGTGTCTACATACAACCTTTGCTGTATTCTGTTCCCTTCTTCCTCCAGGCTTTCTCTTTAGCTTTCTTCACTTTCAGCCTTTAGTTAATGAGCAACCAAGCATCAGTTGTGCACAGTACTTGAAACAAAACTCTTAGAATAATCTACAGTGGTGCCTTGCACAACGAGCGCACCGTAGAGCGATGAATTCGCTCTACGGTGACGCTCTTGCGATCGCTAAAGCGATCGCACAACGATGGCCCCTATGGGCAAAAATCGCAGAGCGAAGGTCGGTAAGCTGCTCGCTTACCGACCTTCGCTTTGCGACCCGCCGATCAGCTGTTCGGCGGGTAAAAAATAGCCGTCGGAACAGCCGAAAGGGGCCGGGGCGCAGCGTTTTCGCACCCTTGGTAAGCAAGGGGAGCGCGCGAAAACGCTGTGGAAGCCCCGAAATGGCTGCGCGCAACCATTTCGGGGCTTCCGGCAGCGTTTTCGCATGCTCCCCTTGCTTACCAAGGGCGCGAAAACGCTGCGCCCCGGCCCCTTTCGGCTGTTCCGACGGCCATTTTTTACCCGCCGAACAGCTGATGGCAGCCGTTTTGCCGCCCTCGTTCTGCGAGGGGAGGGCGCGCAAATGGCTGCCGCCTATGGAGGAACTTCGCTGAACGGTGAGTTTGAAAGCCATAGGAACGCATTGAACAAAGTTCAATGCGTTTCTATGGCTTTTTCCCTCCCGCACAGCGATGTTTCCCACAGCGAAGGTTAATCCGGAACGGATTAACCTCGCTGTGCGGGGCACCACTGTATTATGTTAGAACTACAGTACAGAGCTGAACCCATCTCATATCAAGGAGGCAGAATGAGGAATCAATCTCCCAATCTCTTGCTCCACAACCAGATATCTAAACCACTGAACTATCCAGTAGTTCTGTATGTTGTATATGTTTTTTCTTCTGGATTCTTTGACAAGGGCCAAGAAAAATGTTTCTAGCTGAATTGCTAGCACAAGACCCGTCTTCTCATGATTCCTTAAAGCTGTGCAAAACTGACCTAAATTCACCAGCACAGAAGCAAGGACATTTCGAAAATCAGTTGTTTACAGCAATCCGTATCAGACTTTAAACAACTCTTGCTAACCATATCATCCATAGTGCTCTGCATCCTAAGGAAAATATTTTAAATTAATAGCTTCCTTCATTTGGCAGTCTCTTCAAATGATGATTGCAATCCTTTTTATATTTGATACTGTGTTTGTGAAGTTCCAAAACAACCTGAAGAGGTACCTTGCAGAATTTCATTTGTTTTCATGCTGCATAGTAAAGACTGGCTTGATAGAATAGTGCTTTAGGTATCTGGCTGTGGTTGGGATGAAATTCCCCACTGTGCCTCCTGTGTGGCCTTGGGCAAGCTGCACAGTCCCAGAGCGCTCCCAGAAAAAGGGAATGGTGAACTACCTCTGAGTATTCTTTACCTGGAAAATCCTGAAATAGGATTGATTAAACAGCACGTTGTTGTGGGTGAGATAAAAGGAATTACTGTACAACTACACATTGGGTTTTGCCTCCCCCCCACTGATTCAATACAGTACTGTTCTGCACTGTTTTCAGAACCTTAGTAGCTCTCTATATGATATGTCATCTGCTGTTGTTACCCAGGAGATGCCTGAATGGGTTCACAGTCCTCACATTCTTTGCTGAGGCTCATTTCATGTCTCCATTCTAAAATGTGTATAGCAGACTTTTGGTCTGTAGGCCATTGTTTTATTTTCCATATTAGCTGATCTTTTCTTGTTTGGATTTTGGTAGAGTAATTTTCTGTGGCCTGAAATAGTTCTATTGGTATCTCACCTACTTCTGGTGATTTATTTTTTCAAGTGTTTTGAAAGCAGCTTTCACTTGTCTTTCTAAAATCTCAGATTCTACATCTCAGGATTTTTCTTCAAAGGAATATGTCATCCTTGCATTTCTTCTATGTAGTACTTCAGCATTTTGGCTGAACTCCTTTTATGTAGCTCTGCATGTGCAATGCAAAGCTGCAGTAAGGTTACGGGAAAGTGTGGCAGAGTATGTGCTATTCGCAAAGCATATCTACATGTGTGCCGCGCAGTGAACAGCCAGCAAGCTGAGCAAGTGCACTTCCTCCTCTGCTGGACTGTCGTCCCCATCCTGTCATCCCCATCTCTTTCTTCAGTTTGTTCAGTGCTCCTGCAGAGCTAAAGGGTGGGGGGTAGCTGAGAATAATACGGCATTTATACAAGTGAAAACTGAGGTATTTTCTTCCTACTATCTCACCATTCTTAATACTCCCCAAAAGAAAGGATTCTGAAAGGCACATCCAGCTGCCCGTCAGGCTACCAGTATGGTCCTGAAAGACATACACATTTATTTATTTATTTATTTATTTATTTATTTATTTATTTATTTATTTATTTATCTTATATGCCGCCCACACTACCTGAAGGTCTCTCATACACATGACTAGGTGTGTGCACTCAAGCAAATGTACTCACACCCAGCAACTTCCTTCCCTTCCTGTCACCTCCCTAGCTTGACCACCAAATCCTCCAAGAATCAGCTTTGTGGGACCCAGCTACTGGTTTTGCTGTTTGTCTTTGCTTGCTTCCTTCCCTCCCTCCTGTAGTAGTAAGTATTAGTAGTAATAGTAACAGAATCTACTGTGTTTTTCGCTCCATAAGACGCACCTCAGCATAAGACGTAGCTCATTTTTAGAAGAGGACAACAGGAAAAAATATTCTGAACCCAATAGTGTAATAAAGTTGTATGGTATCTCTATAGGCACAGTGGTCCCACGTGAGGAGGGCTATTACTTTATATAATACATTTTGAGTTCTGTTCACCATTAGGGGAGTGAAGTAGACACCCCAAGGCACAATACATCAGTGTAAAGTATCAAAAATGCAGGTTTAAGATACCATTAGAGTGGGTTGCTTTGAATAGTATGACAGATCTCAAAAGAACTAAAAGCCTTTCACTCAGTGAGCAACTGAAACAAATCCCCCTTTCCTCCCTTCCCACCAATTCTCTCTCCATTTGGGTTGTTGTTGTTAGACCCTGCAGACTTGTCTCTAGTTCCCGGGTGTCTATCCCCTGGTGTACTTTCCTGGGAGAGGTTGGTGGGGGAGTGGTCTGTACCTCCCTGGAGGTCTTACTCGTGGACGGCACTCCAGTGAGAGATTCTATGCTCTCATTCCGCTTATCACAAATATAAAAACAATATTTTTACCTCTTCTGATAATGGCTCTCATTTCAATCTACAGTTGTGGTCAATTGAGTTTAATAATGCGTATCTGTTCATGTGGATTTTAATCAAAACTTTTGTTAATTTTTTTCCACCTTACAATTGATTTAGTGTTCCTCCTCAGCTTTATTGTGGTTTTATACTGCAGTGCACTGCTGTTCTTGTTAAACAGCAGAGAGAATACAGCTTCTCCATCTTCTATGTATGATTGTATAGTCTTTTTGATTTCCATTTTAGTTCTCTGATAATGAATGTGTATGGCTGTGTGTTTGGTTGTCTGAAACATGTACCTGTAATGAATGTGTATGGCTGTGTGTTTGGTTGTCTGAAACATGTACCTGTAATGAATGTGTATGGCTGTGTGTTTGGTTGTCTGAAACATGTACCTGTATTTGCAAAAATCAAATTGTGGGTTTCACAGAATTTTATGAGTTGTTCCCTTGCATCATTTCTGACTGCTAATCCAAATTCTCTGACAATATTTGACTTTGCTTTGTTTCTTACTTTTGTTAGCTGTGATTATAACTTTTGTTTTGGTGTGTGATCAATTTCCTCCTGAACAGTTGCAATTTGTTCTTCTTCATCTGTAGTTGGAGTATAGACTTGAATTACGCTTATGTTGATAGGTTTTCCAGGGCGTATGATTGGTAAAATTTGGTGCTTATACTATGTCTTGTGTCATTATAGAGCCACATGGTTTCTTCTGAGTTTGCTATTTCCAAAATAAAATACTTTATCATTATCTTACCTTATATGAGACTTCCTCAATTTTAAGATCTTCTTGGGAAGCCCTTCTCTTAGTTCCACCACTTTCCCAAGCTCATTTGGTAAGGACATGAGGAGGGTGGATTTGATTTAAATAATGATTAAAATATTTTTTAAAAAATCAGATTTTTAAATGATTTAAATAAAAATGATTTAAATCGTGATTTCAATCAATTTTATTTTTTTTAAAATCATTGATTTGTATCTACCCTTGCAGGAGAGAGGACCTTCTCAGTGACTTGTGCCCAAAGCAGGTTGTGCCCTCGCCCTCCTGTCCTTCGGTCACCAGGCAAAGACTTTCCTTTTCAGGAATATCAGGCAAAATCAAAAGAAAAAATATTGCAAAATTAAAAAGACATTAGTTTTTTTCCCCTGTAGCTGATTGAGTGCCCTTCAACTTGGGAGTCCCACTTTTTAGTTCTAGCTCTCATTTCATTTTGGATTGTCTTATCATAGAGTTTTCAGGGTATAGAATTGTCAGAAGTGGTTTACCATTGCCTTCTTTTGCATAGTACTAACAGGAGTTTGTTTCCATGGCACTCCAATGTCTTTAAGATAGCCTGTAACACTATCAGTGCTGCTGCCCAGTAGCTGCCATTCAGGGGTTGTTTTACACACATCGCCATTAGCACTATGAAATATCTTTCACTAGTGTGACCATTATTCCCAAAAAAGATGGATCTATCTCACTCTGGTGTCTTACGTGTTGATCATTCTGACTTGAGTGACTATACTAGGCTTCTGGACTTATAACAGAATCTAACTTCCAGAAGACATTGCTGCTAGCTTTCCTGTGACACTCAGACCTAATTTTCTGTTAGGTAATAATGCCTTTTATCTACTGAACTGTGTTCACAGGTTTAAATGCCTTCTGGAAACACACATGTTTATACTGGCTTTTCACATCTAAAATGGCTGTTCTGCTATTTGTGTTATTAATAACTACATGCCATCAAGTGTATTCCAGGGTTCCCAAGGTATAAAATACACAGAAATGATCCGCCATTTTGCCCAAGACTACACAACTGGTTTTTCTTCTGCTAGGCACAGTGCTGTTGATGATGTACAATTAAGTGCATATTATATTCTGATTTTTAACTCTTGTGTATTGTTCTTAAATTCTAATGTATGTTTAAAAATGTAAATTACTAGAGGCATTATTGCATCAAGCAGTATACAAGTACTTTTCATAAGTAAAATCTATTTTGCTTACTAGTATTATAAAATTATGGAATTTTCTGTGAAATAATATGGCAGTGGAAAATTCAATACTTAATTTCTTTAATGCAGTCAGTGACCAATATTCCAGAAATATTGCAATGGAAAATTTTCTATTGTAGAAACATTTCTTGCCAACATCACTGGCTGCCAATTTAAACTGGAGATTTTTAATTCTTTTTAATTCTTGAATGTTAGTCTAATTGCAGTCTTTTTCTGCACATTCATGTGGTAGTCTCTTTAGTGGAAATGATGAAATATAAATATATCTGTGTTTCATGTTGTGATTGCCTAGTAGAAAATTACATGAGAAATCTTTCAGTCTAGTTTTAATCAAAACAGTTGTTGGAATGGCATCACTGAATTTCTTACTTAAATTTTAATTTTAGAGACATTCTCTGGGATGGCACTCACGTTCTCCAGATCGACGTGCACATTCTCCAGTCCGATACCCCCTTTCCCACGGTAGCTGCTTTCCAGGTTTGGACTCTGAATCTTCAGTGGAACGTGGTTTTCAAATCACAGTTGACAACGAGCGTTATGGCACCAAAACACCTGAGAGAAAGAGGTTGTCTGATAGACTGGATTCACCAGTTGATAGTCTGAGTGATGTGGACAGGTATGATTTTGTGAAGACCACCTTTGAATTCTTTGAGTGCCTGAGCTTATTGTAAGATGGTGCAGAACATATATTAGATGGGATTAATCACGAATTGCAAATCTAAGACAGAGATGTGTTTAGCTTTTTTCTTTATGTTCATGTTGGTGTTCCCAGATACCCTTAAACTACATGGACTGCCTTTCAAAAGATGATACTGCATTTGAAAGGATAAGAATGCAAATGCTATATTATGAATAGGAATACAAGAAAGATAGCTAGAATATATGTCAGTAAATTAACATAGAGTGAGTTTAAGGCAGGAATAAATGCATTAAGATGTTCATGCAGTCGATCAGGCCAAAGATAAATGTCTAATCATATAAGTCCTAGTGCTTTGGTAAGTGTAGTTGGGGCTACAAATTGATTTAGGTCAAAGAGTTTCACTAGATGGTTTGGATTTTTCTAAGGATAGATTTATGGGGTGGTGCTTCCTTTTTCTAAAAATTAGATGTCTAAATTCCTGCTAACAGTTGGCTATCAGTTATAACTAAGTAACTGGTAATCTTAAGAGAGGTTCTGGCGTAATGCTTGACCAGAAATTAACCTGATGAACTCCCCTAATACGAAAGCTTATCTTGTGTATCATTACTGAGCTTGCTGCAATTAGTGTGCCATAGGCATGTCCCATTTGTGATGTACTAGTAGCAGTTATCAATTTTGAACAAAGTTGTACTTTGTAGTAAATGTATATATGGAATGCTAGGCAAGTTGAGAAATAAAATATCAAGAACTGCAGTCACAATTGATCTTATCACTTTAAAAATAAAGTGAAAGATTGTATAGGACAAATCAGCTTAAAATAACTGAATTGGTAGTAATCTTAAACTATTTCCCCATATGATCCCACTCAGTCATATTGTGTCATGAGGAGCAGTGAGAAATTAGAGCTTGGTGGTGGTTCACACACAGTTCTACATAATATGAGCAACAGGCTTAGATTAATAGCCCTCATTCATATTTATGATATTGAGCATGAATTGTAGCTCTTGTGTTCTTTTACTGAATTTTTATCGGATTTTAAAAATATAAATGTCAATAAAGGGAGTGGGGAAGAAAAAGGAAAAAAGAAAAGGAGAAAACACATTGGTTATAGGCATTGTTAGCTGACTACGCATCCAAAAAGAATTTGCTTGTTCTTCCAAGCTTGAAAATACTTTGAACTGAAATTTGTGTGCCCTCAAGTTGTGACAACTTCAGACGGGGTTTTTTTAAAGATATGAAGCATTCAGAAGTGATTTACCAGTCCCTCCTTCTGGTGGTGCTAAGGGAATTACAGAGCATGGAATCAGCCACAGATGCTCCAGATGATCTTGGCATTCCTGTTTCCTAGGAGGCACAGCAGGGATTTGAACTCCCAGCCCATAAAAGCTCCAACCCACTGCACTATACCAGCATTTAAAAGTATATCTGTATTTTCTTGATGAAACATTAATATGGCCAGCCAAAAAAGACCCACAGCTGGACATGCCTTTCATATGAAGTTTGAATTGTATTACATTGCCAACACATAACTGGCATAATTTCTTCTCACAAGTGGTGAATTTTTTCTTCTTTTTTAAGGTATAGTGGTCCAGTATGCTCTGTATGTCTGTTTTTGCTGAGCCAAACATAGTTTTAAATCTGATGAGATTAAATATTCAATGCAGTTTTTCATGCGTTGGCTTGTGCATAGTTGTTTCATTATAAAAAAAAACCTATAGGCTATAATGTATCTGGAACATTTAGATCTTTAAATAGTTTTAAACAGCATTTTATCAAAGAAAATATTATTTAAATGTTACAAAATCTGATATAAAGTTTAAAATTCCACATTGTGAGGGTTCAGTAATCAGCTCCTTTTCTTTTTCAAATAAAGCACCGGGTCTCCGTGGTTTAGAAATAGGGGTAACATTTATTGGGTTATTCAACAAGAGTCCAGTGTCTACAAATGTGTTCCACACCTTCTCCCCTTTTGACAACAGGTCTGATGGGGGCGGGGTTTCCATTCTTCCAACTTCAAGGGGTTCCCACCGTGGTTATTCCAGGGTCCCGGCCACTCAGGTGGGGTGTCAGGATTTAGTAATAGTCCCTCCTCTCTCGAACGTCCACCCAGTCACACTCCCAGGAGGGTTCCCCCATCTGCCACGGGGTTCCAAGAATCCCCTCTGCTGCGTCTCCCATATCCTTCATTCTAATCTCTTCCACTGTTCTCTTTCCATCCTCTCTCTTTCCTCTCTTAACTTCCTCCGCCACTCTTTAGTTTCTTTCTCATCTCAGTAGGAAGGTTTGGGGGTGAGTTCTCGTCTCTTCCAGGCATACGCCTCTTCCTTGGGGACTCGCAGCTTTTCTATCTTTCCTGTCCAGGGATCCTCAACCCAAATCCACTCCCAGCCTGCTAGCAACTCTCCTTCTCCCCTTCTTATATCACCTAACCCCGCCTCTACCACTTCCTGCCCTTTTTCTCCCACGCCCACCAAGATATTCCAGGTTTCTGTGATCGTTAGTCCTTTCACATCTCTCTCTAGGCTCCCCGGGTCATGTCCTGGAGGTCTTGTCTTTCTGGGTGGGGGAACTGGTGGGGTCTGGCTCTCTTTTTCAACAGTTGGCGGAAGGGACGACATTCCTGAGAGAGGGGTCTCTCTCTCTCACTCTCCCTTTTGCACATATAATTAAAAACATTTTTATTCAACCTGCAGGACGGTATGAATTAAGAATGATAAGATTGTTGTGACAAGGGAAAATGACGTTATTGCCAGTGCTGTAGGTATACTTAATAGACTAAATGTCATAGTACTCATGGTTCTTTCATCTTAAGTAAAGTTTGTTCCCCACTTATCAGCCAGACACGTACATCCTTATTTTATGACAATTTAGCAGCAGCAACAAAATGTAATGCAAAACTGAAATAATTAAGGTATATTGTAGTCTTCTGCCGAAAATGAAGTAAAGTTACTGTGTTGGATGCAGAGTTCCATAAATGAATCCAACTAACAAAACAAGGTACATGGTCTTTGTTTTAGTTCCAGAAGTGTCCTGTGCTCATCAGTAACAGACATTATTTCCCTGGGAGCAAAACAGTTTGTGTATAGGATGTGTGGAGTGAAGGTAGTGCAGAAGATACAAAATTTACAGAACCAGCCAAGGTGTGTTCAAAAAAGTACAGTCAAAAGAAGAGTTTATGAGATGTTATACCATCTTGTTGACAATATTGTAACTTGCTCTTGTTTCATCAGGGATGATTTGGCTGATGGTCCAGTATTTAGCAGGCACCTTTCACATCTTCGCAGCTCTGAGCAATGTCCCTCTCGGGAGGAAGATGCTCTTAGTCCTTTCAATTTGAAACATGACGAGGATTATCGCAATAGGGATATTTCTGTCTATGGCATGCACTATGACTGTCTCCAGGATCAATCGTGTGAAAGTGGTAGGGTTGGTAGACCACTTAGAAACTCCCTAGATTCATCAGAGGATAGAGGTCATGAATTGAAAAGTCTTCGGTATGATAGAAATGACAGACTGATTGATATCAGCACAGAGACTCAGGCTTTCTTTCCAAGAACACAAAATTATCATACACAAAATCTTAGTAGAAGCCCAAGTCCAGCATACCAAGATGAAGATTTCCGTGAGCTTGAAATTGCTAGAAGAAAAAGAGAAGAGGAGTTGCTAAGTAAGAAGTTGAGTGAAAAACTGCCTAGCAGTGGCTACATGGTACCTAGTTCAAGTAACCCATTGTGGTCGTCGGAACCTCAGTATCTTTACAGACCGGAGGAAGCACCAGCAATGCCCAAAAAATCTATTTTGAAGAAACGTGTGGATGATCCTTCTGTGCAGGTATGACGTGTATTGTTCCCTTTCTCGTTAAAATATCAGTTACAGTTTTCTCCTTCTTTAATCTTAAATCCAAATATCTAACTTACCATAATTTCTTTCCATCGAGAAATATACTCAAAACAATATTAATGCTTTGGCATTTATTTTGTTTTTATCATCGTGCAATCAGCACCTTGTATCCCATTTAATGCAGAATGAGGATGTTTTATTGGTTTTAAAATTCAAGACATCAGAATGCATAATCAGTTGTATCCATTAAAAGGGATTAATTTTGGTAGACAGTTTTCAGAGAAACAGATACCACAGTTACTTTAGATTAAGTTTCAGAACAAAAGAAATTTAAGAATTTCTAATGTACACATTTTGTTGTTGTTCAGTCGTTAAGTCGTGTCTGCCTCTTCGTGACCCCATGGACCAGAGCACGCCAGGCCCTCCTGTCTTCCACTGCCTCCCGGAGTTGTGTCAAATTCATGTTCGTAGCTTCGATGACACTGTCCAACCATCTTGTCCTCTGTCGTCCCCTTCTCTTGCCTTCACACTTTCCCAACATCAGGATCTTTTCCAGGGAGTCTTCTCATGAGATGGCCAAAGTATTGGAGCCTCAGCTTCCGGATCTGTCCTTCCAGTGAGCACTCAGGGTTGATTTCCTTCAAAATGGATAGGTTTGTTCTCTTTGCAGTCCAGGGGACTCTTAAGAGCCTTCTCCAGCACCACAATTCAAAAGCCTTCTGTGGTCAACCTTCTTTATGGTCCAGCTCTCACTACCATACATTGTTACTTGAAAAAACATAGCTTTGACTATAGGGACCTTTGTCGGCAAGGTGATGTCTGTGCTTTTTAAGATGCTGCCTAGGTTTGTCATCGCTTTCCTCCCAAGAAGCAGGAGTCTTTTAATTTTGTGGCTGTTGTCACCATCTGCAGTGATCATAGAGCCCAAGAAAGTGAAATCTGTCACTGCCTCCATATCTTCCCCTTCTATTTGCCGGGGGTGGGTGGGTGATGGGACCAGTGGCCATGATCTTAGTTTTTTTGATGCTGAGCTTCAGACCATTTTTTGTGCTCTCTTCTTTCACCCTCATTAAGAAGTTCTTTAATTCCTCCTCACTTTCTGCCATCAGAGTGGTATCATCTGCATATCTGAGGTTTTTAATATTTCTTCTGGCGTTCTTAATTCCTGTTTGTGATTCATCCAGTCCAGCTTTTCGCATGATGTATTCTGCATATAAGTTAAATAAGGAGGGAGACATTATACAGCCTTATCGTACTCATTTCCCAATTTTGAACCAATCAATTCTTCCATATCGAGTTCTAACTGTTGGTTCCTGTCCCACATATAGATTTCTCAGGAGATATATAAGGTGGTGAGGCACTCCCATTTCTTTAAGAACTTGCCATAGTTTGCTGTGGTCCACACAGTCAAAGGCTTTTGCATAGTCAATGAAGAAGTAGTTTTTCTGGAACTCTCTGGCTTTCTCCATAATTCAGTGCTTGTTAGCAATTTGGTCTCTAGTTCCTCTGGCCCTTCGAAATCCAGCTTGTACTTCTGGGAGTTCTGCCTTGGCTTCGTATTGAAATCATTCTATCATTTTTGAGATTGCATCCCAGGACAGCTTTTCCCACTCTTTTATTGACTATGAGGGCTACTCCATTTCTTCTACATGATTCTTGCCCACAATAGTAGATATGATAATCGTCTGAATTGAATTTGCCCATTCCCGTCCATTTTGGTTCACTGATGCCCAGGATGTCAATGTTTATTCTTGCAATCTCCTGTTTGACCACATCCAGCTTACCAAGGTTCATAGATCTTACATTCTGGGTTCCTATGGAGTATTTTTATTTATTTATTTATTATTATTTATTTATTGGACTTATATACCACCCCATAGCGCTACAAGCACTCTCCGGGCGATTTACAATTTTAATTATACAGGCTACACATTGCCCCCCCAGCAAGCTGGGTACTCATTTTACCGACCTCGGAAGGATGGAAGGCTGAGTCAACCTTGAGCCGGCTACCTGGGATTTGAACCCCAGGTCGTGAGCACAGTTTTAGCTGCAGTACAGTGTTTTAACCACTGCGCCACGAGGCTCTTTTCTTTGCAGCATCAGACTTTCCTTTTGCTTTCACGCACGTCCACAGCTGAGGATTCTCTCGGCTTTGGCCCAACCACTTCATTAGCTCTGCAGCTACTTGCACTTATGAACCACTCTTCCTTAGTAGCATGTTGGATGCCTTACAACCTGAATGGCGTCTCTTCCAGCATCATATCTTTTGTTTCCGTCCATGGAGTTTTCTTGGCAAAGATACTGGAGTGGCTTGCCAGTTCCTGCTCCAGGCAGATTGCGTTTGGTCAGAACTCTCCACTATGACCTGTCCGTCTTGGGTGTCCCTGCACAGCATAGCCCATAGCTTTTCTGAATTACTCAAACCCCTTCGCCACGACAAGGCAGCAATCTATGAACACATGTTTAGTCTGTCTTATTCTATATATGTGAGTGCATTCCATATTGTATAAGTGGATATTTCTGATTTTCTGCTCTGTTCTCTATCTAGGGCAGATAGAGTATTTATGCAAAACAGGGGAAATCTGGTCTATTGGGAGGTGCAGGTAGATGAGTTAGATTTCATCCTGGCCTTTAAATGCCGCATTAACAGATGTAGCTAGATGCTAATAATGTTTTATTCATTATTTAATATGAAAATAATGATTCCCATCCTTGTGATAGAAAAAACAAGAATAGTAGATGTTATGTTTAAGTAGTTGTGGTTTTCATTAGAGCTGTATCTCTAGAGTGATGGTTCCCATCCTTGGGTCCCCAGATGTTCTCCCAGAAGCTTTCACCACTAGCTGTGCTGGCCAGGATTTCTGGGAGTTGTAGTTCAAGAACATCTGGGGACCCAAACCTGGGAATCACAGGTCGAGACTGTATATTGAACTACAGAAGTTTATTTCAAAATGGTTGCACCGGATGGAATGCAAATGATACAGGAAAGCTACAGTATATTTATGTTGATATGAGGATGGAAAGAAGAGCAACCTTTTTTGTCTAGTAATTTTACGTCTTAAGTGCAGAGATTTTCTCCGTGAAACTGAAGAGTCTAATGCTAATATTACAAAGAGCTTTTGAAAAGTATGTGCTATGATGTGCTATGTACTTTCTTTAACATCTCTATGTTAGGATATCAAAGCAAAGAAAAAATAAGTGATTTCTGAAAATAACAATAAGTGCATATGAATTTTCTCTAGCTATTATGAATACAGTGGGGTCTTGACTTGAGAACTTAATCCGTATTGGAAGGCGGTTCTCAAGTCAAAACGTTCTCAGGTCAAATCTGCATTTCCCATAGGAATGCATTGAAAACCATTTGATCTGTATCTGCTCTTTTCCGTCCATAGAAACTAATGGGAAGCTGCTATTCCGCCTTCGACCACTAGAGGGGGATATTTTGTTTCTTTTTTTCTTAGGTCAAGAAAGGTTCAGGGAAGGCAGGGAAAATACAGTCCAGGCAGTACAGTACCAGGCAGTCCGAAGACTGTCTCCCAATCCACTCTCGAAACGCTGGGAGAACTGAGGAAGCAGACAGGCATCCTTTTCACTGGCCAACAGTTAACTGAAAGTTCACATTTTGCACTTTTCCTGCCTCCCACGTGGTTTTTTTTTCAGTTCTTAACTCAAATCTAAGTATGTAAGTCAAGTCAGTATTTTCCTATGAGAGTGGTTCTTAAGTCAAAATGTTCTTAACTCAAGCTGTTCTTAAGTCAAGACCCCACTGTAGATGTATGGACATGTTTGGTTATGGACATGTTGGTGAAAAATATTATTAGAGAAATGTAAAATGCCAATGTGTTTTTGCTTTCCTTTCACACTTCACTTTCCTGGTAGAACATCAGATTGGCCTTTCCGCAGTAGGGACATGCTCTTTTTTCCTCTTTGATACCCACCGTGTGTTTACAGTATCCTATGAACATTTGTCAAATAGAGGAGTTACAGTATTTATTTGTGGATAGTGAAATTGTTACAGGAACTTTATGCAAAGTGTGCCTTTCTCTGGCTAAATGTGAGAGGCCTGTTCACCTCTAAAACTGTGTTTGAGTATCTCCAGGTATCAAAATCTTGACTGAAACTTTGATTGAACCTGATTATTAAACATACACTCTGCTAAAAAAATTGATATTTTGGAATTCCTTTCTCCAATTCAGTCCCACCTTTCTCTTTATACAGTTTCCTGACAGTATTTTAAATTATTGATTGTAATCCTTTATATGAAAGTATTTTCTGTTTTATGAGTTGGGAAATTGATGTCATTATGGAAAGTGAAAGACTTTCACTGGGTGACTTTTGGTTTCAGGTCCCATTTTAAGGTGCTGGCTTTAACCTTGAAAGCCCTGTACAGCTGGGTGTGTGTGTGAATCTAAAGAACTGTCTAATTCATTTCAAGAGAGGCCTTCTTAAGAATATAATCATCTTCCTATTTAGTGGGTATGCAAAAGAGGGCTTTTCTCTTCTCTTCTCTTGCTCCAGATCATGAAATGCAGTCCCTCCACTGCTATATCAGTTTTCATACTGACTGCTCTTAGGGAAGGTGAGAAGGCACATCTCTTTCAAATGGCATTTTAAACCACGGTGGATAAAATCAATAATTTTTTTAAAATAAAATTGATTTAAATCATGATTTAAATGACAATTTAAATAAAATATATTTTTAAATTTACATTTTAAAAATTTTGATTGTTTAAAAATTTAAATCATAAATCAATCTATTTTAAATCATATCCACCCTGTTTTAAACTTATTGTTGATTTTAATTGGTTTTATTGTTTTATTCATATTTAATTATGATGTTAATAGTTTTATTGCTTTGGATATTTTTCATGATGTTGGTAGCCATCCCTTGAACGATATTTTTACGGGAAAGGCAAAATAGAAATGTGGAGTGGTCTTGGTGATCATAATGTCAACAAATGATCATTCTTTTTTCTTGTAGCCTAAAGTCTTTTCAGTCAGTGAACCCCCTCCTTTGGATATAAGTACTGATCCCTTTTCATCGGAGGTGGAGAATTTCTTCAAACAATTCAATACAAATCCAGTTAAAAGGCCAGCCCCCAGTAAGGAACTTCAAGGCACTGGAACTGTATCTGATTGGCAATTGTGTTCTGGCCAGAAACAAAATGTGTTTTCTTCTGAACAGAACTCTGGGAATGTTTTAGCACAAAAAGAATGTCACAAGATGATTTCAGAGCCTGTTGATCAACAGAGTGACTTCTTAGGGCCTCATGAAAGAGTCAAGCAGGACCATAGTGGCTTTTCAGGCATTTTGGGCATGATGGCTGATTCTTCCAACACCCAAGAAAAGAGAAGGAGCAGATTTTCTCACATTGAGGATGAAGAGAAATTTCTTTATGGTGATGAAGAAACTAGCATCGTTTCCGCTTGTGCTCCAGAATGGACTCTGAGTACTGAGAAAGGATCTAGAAACCAGAAGGTAACCTCTCCATCTCCTCCTAGTCTACCTGTAAAATCGGACATGTCAGAAGAGTCTAGGCTAGATTCTGAGAAGATCCGTGACTTGCTCAAAGCTGTTGGGCTTGACATTGGGATGGCTGAAATTAGTAAGCTTGCTGCCCGCACACAGGAACGACTCCATGGGAAGAAACCATCTCATTCGCCTGATTGCCGTTTGGTGTCTTCTCATAAACCTCCATCTCAAGAGAGGTATCGCAGTCGAAGTAACACGCTTTCTCCAGACTCAAGCCGGAAGCATTCTATCTCACCTGCTAAAGATACATCCTCTCTTTCAAAATCTGATTATGATAAACACAAAACTACAAGGCAGGATGATCCCGCTGGCATGCCATGGCAGCCTGTTTCCCCATTACCTGTAATCCCATCAGCTCCACCATCTCTTCCTAATTTCGATGCTACTTCAATTTCCTGGTGTAACTTTTCACAAATTTCACCATTCACTGCAGCTCAGTTTCCTCAAAGTCATCCATCACTCCTAATGCCCCCTCCTGGCTATGGGGTATATGGACATTATACGGCTTATGCAGCTTCTGGCTGGACCACACGTACTCAACAGGCTGACCCTGTACTTTCAGACATGCATGGAATTTCAACACCAGCAGTGCCAGCAAATTGTCTGCGACCGAACCTCAGGGCTATTGAGAGAGTTTCTCTGTACAAAGAGATTCCTGAAATCAAACAAGAGACATCTGTGCTTGTGCAAATCCCCACCACTGCTCCTGTCTCTGATGTGCTCCCTCAGCCTTCTGTCAAAGGTGGCAAGGAAAAAATAGCTGATGAAAAGAACCGGGCCGCTCAGCGGCAGAAGGTTAGTATTTTACATTTGTTTGGGTGAATATTTGTTTACAACACAAAATCCATTCTAAACAGGTAAGAATAGTGAATATCTTTATCCGGTTTTTGCTCTTATGTCTTTTCCCCTTTCACATATCAGAACATTTGCCTGCCAGGTAGTTGTGCATTGTGAGAAGTGGAAAACTGGATTATCTTCTTTATAGTCTGATAGATATCATCAGTTAAATTAAAAACTCCCTATCTCCCCTTCAGATCCCAAGGTTCCCTAGGGATCTCTTCTGCCCTTGGGATGCCTTTAAGAACCTCAGAAGCAGAGAGGTGGAAGAAGGAATATTTAGTACTGGAAAATTGCTACTGCTCATCCCACCACTGAATTGGGCAGTAATTTTCTGATATTATACACTCTCTGTCCTTTGTTCCAAGGGTACTAAAGGCTTCCCAAGGCAAAAGGGAACCCTTTAATAAAGTTCAGTAAAGCTGAAAGGAGAAGTCAGAAGTTTTTCATTATATCATATGTTTTATACATGTGCTCGTGCATCCCCCCTGAACATTCACTTTTTAATATATTTTCTGAATCCAGAATAATATGTACCAACAGCGGAAAAAACTGATTTCTTGATTAAAGTGAATTCAAAATGTTATGAAGCAATTCCTTCATCTTTATTGTGAGGACAAATACAGTGGTGCCTCGCACAACGATTGCTTCATACAACGATGAATTCACACAGCGATGGGTTTTTTTGAGGAATTTCCCCCATCGTTTAACGATGTTCTCTATGGGGGAATTTCACTTAACGATGTCCCTTTTTGCTCATTTAAAAGTGTCTTAAAATGTTTGAAACCTGTTTTAAATGCTTGGATTCCATAGTGCACCTTGTGAAACATGTGCAAACTTAATTTGGTTTTGTTCTGAGTCTTCATTACTTTTTGGTGATTTTTTTATTTTCCCCATTTAAATCAATTGAGTGGACACTTCAATGCATTTAAATAGGGAAAACAAAAAATCACCAAAAATTAAGGACGACTCAGAACAAAACCAAATTAAGTTTGCACATGTTTCACAAGGTGCACTATGGAATCCAAGCATTTAAAACCTGTTCCAAACATTGTAAGGCACTTAAAAATGAGCAAAAAGGGACATCGGAAAGGACTTCAAAAGCACTGAAGCCGGCTTCAGTGCTTTTGAAGCTCTTCCGTTTTCGCTCATTTTTAAGGGTCTTACAATGGTTTGAACAGGTTTTAAATGCTTGCAATCGTTAGCCCACCTCCTGAACCCTATGCAAACTTAATTTGGTGTTGTTCTGAGTCGTCCTTAATTTTTAGTGATTTTCTGAATTTTCTCTCATTGGAATGCATTGGACGGAAAGTTCAATGCATTCCAATGAGAGAAAATTCAAAAAAATCACCAAAAATTAAGGACGACTCAGAACAACACCAAATTAAGTTTGCACAGGGTTCAGGAGGTGGGCTAACGATTGCAAGCATTTAAAACCTGTTCCAAACATTGTAAGGCACTTTTAAATGAGTGAAAACGGACATCAGAAAGAGCTTCAAAAGCAGGAAAGCAGAGATCAAAGAGCCCTTTCCAATGTCCGTTTTCGCTCATTTAAAAGTGCCTTACAATGTTTGGAACAGGTTTTAAATGCTTGCAATCGTTAGCCCACCTCCTGAACCCTATGCAAACTTAATTTGGTGTTGTTCTGAGTCGTCCTTAATTTTTGGTGATTTTTTGAATTTTCTCTCATTGGAATGCATTGAACTTTCCATCCAATGCATTCCAATGAGAGAAAATTCAAAAAATCACCAAAAATTAAAGACGACTCAGAACAACATCAAATTAAGTTTGCATAGGGTTCAGGAGGTGGGCTAACGATTGCAAGCATTTAAAACCTGTTCCAAACATTGTAAGGCACTTTTACAGGAGCGAAAAAGGACTTCGCAAAGCCATTGAAATGTATTGAGTCGGCTTCAATACATTCCAATGGAGGAAACATTGTTTCACTCAACGATGTTTCCTATGGGTTTTTTCACTTAAAGACGGCAATCCGTTCCAATTGGAACGGATTAACCGGTTTTCAATGCATTCCTATGGGAAATGGTGTTTCACAGAACAATGTTTCACACAACGTTGATTTTTTTGGAACCAATTAACATCGTTGTGTGAGGCACCACTGTATATGATTTGCTTACCTGGTAACCCTATTTATTCTGGACTTCATTGGCAGAAGAAGAGAGAAACCATTAATCTAGCTTTTCTTGTTGACTCTTGACATTTACCATGTTCCAACTTTAAAAAAGTTCTGTTTGTTGATCATCATGTTTATTTAAATGCTGCTGTTCTGCATTATACACATAACAGCTCACAAGGAGATGAAATAAGTTGCCAGCATATAAGTTCTTAAATACAGAGGCAGGAATTCTATTATGGATTTATGCTAGTTTAAGAGTAATTGTATGCCAAGTTGCATGACAGGCATGGAAGTAGGAAAGTGGACAGTAACTCTAATTAGTGGCAGTTTACTGCTGTGATTAATGCAATAGCACATACAGCAGAGAAAAGTCTCAATAGGTTTCTGGCCATATAATTCTAAATATATCATACACATTTCATCTAATGGGACAAAAAACCAGGGAACATTACATGCCTGTCTTGTCTTCTGCTGAGTGGCTTAAGTGCAGGGAGAGCATAACTGAGATACAAGCACTGTCTGCAGGAGAACTTGGTTGCAGCATTGTCTGTGTTGTATTCTCCTGGCTGGGAAGAAGTGCAAGATGTGATGACTTCTCAAATGCAAAAACTGTATTGGATGAAGTAATATATCCCCACGTGACAAAGGTGAGGAAGGAGAAGAGTTTGGTCATCTGCAGGCAAAGCTGGCCCTGCTACCAGGGAGCCTTTGAGGTTGCAGGTGATGGCCATTATCCAACCCAAGGCTGCAAATCAGTTCTTCATCTCTGGACTAGATATTGTGAGACTCCAAACAAGTTGTAAAAATTCTGTTCTACAGAAATGAAAAGCACTTCAATTTTTTATTTTAATATTATTTTTTAGGTCTGCATTTGATATGCTAGTTTGTTAGAACAAGACGTCCTTCTAATGTTATGTCCTTCTAATGTTATCAGACCAGTTTAGTGATATTGTGTCCATTTATGCATTGTAGCTTTCTCAGTAGGCCTTAGAAACAAAATTTAATTTCAGTTTTCCAAATATCTACCAATGTAGTATGGTAGGATGCAGTATTTTAGAAACAAGCTAAAAGAGACTAGTTTTGATGAAATATGATGAATTCGGTAGGCACCCACTGGAGGAGGCAGGGCTGAGAAGCTGTGTCACTGCCTCTGAGTGGATGCCCATTGGAAAAGGGAAGGGAAGCCAGTGCACCCATGGAACAGCTGTGTGGCCAAACTCCAGTTTGTGCCCATTTCTGTTTGTTAGTAGATTATGGCTACAGTCCAATAAAGTTACCTGCCCTGGCTTTTTTTGAGTTTGCTCAATACTGTGTCGGATTGTGACCTGCTTTTCTCCTCCAATTATATAATGTTAGGGGATTTATTTATGATGCTTCTACTTTATCTGAAAAGAAGTACAGATACGGTATGTAAGAAATTTGTCTTTAATTAAGTACATACATCAGAAGTCACCACAGGTTTTTTTGCTTTATTGAATGAAAAGAGCTATTTTAAAGCGTTTATTTCCCCTCCACAACCTCTCCAGGTAATTGAAGAAATAAAGAAGCTGACGGTTGAACAGAAAGAACTACAGAAGCAGCTGTATTACCTGAGGATAGAGTTAAATAGGCTTTCAAGACACCAAGGTACTGTTTACTTACATTCTATGCTTTCATTTCTCCTCAGATGCTTGATATTGGGTAGTGTGTTAGAAGAGGTGGGTGCATTTCTACCTTCTTCTTATGCCAGGTACCACAGAATATTATTCTAAACAAGGAATTAATGAAGAAGGGATATACGGTATCACTGTAGGCAACAATGGCACTATTTCATTCATAGCTTCTTGCATTGTACCTAACATTTCTAATTACTTTTAGATGTTAAACAGTTTTATATGTATTAAGATGATTTTCTTGTGTTTCCTGGTCTGTCACTTTGACTGGTTCAGAAAAAATGCAGCAGACAAAGCGTAAAGAGAAAGACCCTTTGCTAGTGGAAGTGAATCGGCTCCGAGAGAACATTTCAAAAGAGATTACTGAACTAGAAGTAAAAGCCAATGCTGTAAAGAAGAAAAAAGCTGAGCTTGACAAAGTAGCTCAGATCCTAGGGATTAACACATTTGAGAAATCTCGAAAACCATCATCAGAAAAGATAGACTTGTCAGAAGATCACTTGGAAGATGCAGAGAGTAAGGAGGGAGCATCGGGCTCAACTAAGGTAAACATCTGATGATAAATAAACGTGCTTATATGGACTCTCAGAAGAATTATATATTAACTGAGATGCAGTCCCTTTATACAGTACCTCCCTTTGCAGAAGCCAGCAAATGAACAGCAAGTGTTCATTTAACTGTATAGCTTTCCATTTTGTCTTGCCTGGGCACCTATGGTTAACAGTTTAAAAAGAAGTTAGAATATGGAACCTCAGTTGCAAGTCAGTTTAATGACCTGAATTATTTGGAACCTGTTGATGAGATTGAATTGTATCTCTCTGCAGAGGGAATGGTATCCACCAATGAAGTGAATCCCCCCCCCCCCAATTTCTTTAGCTTTTCCTGTCTTTCCAAATCTGTTCTGGAGGATTTAGGGATCATTGGGGCAAATTTCTCAGCATGGAGACTGTGGAGGGCTGAGAGAAGGAAATAGAAGGATCTGTTACATTACAGAGTGTTGGCTATAGCTCTTAGATTTATAATGCAAATAAAATTTTAAAACTATACTTAATTGAAGATATACTAGTGTGTCTGATTGCATTAAGAGAGCTGCACAGGGGCACTGTGCACAGGCAAAAGACTTTTTCTAGTTTTCATTTATTGATCTGAAATAGAATAATAAGAACTTAAAATATTAAGGAAAATTAAGATTTTGATTCACCTTTGCCCGGGTTACCATTTCCCTTTCAATGTAATCCTATAATGGTTATTCAGAGATATGCCCCATTGAATTTAGTGGATTTTATTCCCAAGTAAATAAGTATATCTTAAGCTTTCTTTTATTTTGGGTTTTTTTCCTGTCAGTCTGTTATTGTCACTGTTGAGTTGACTTGCGTTTCAGTTGAATTACAAGAATTCAGCAGTTGTTAGTGAGTAAAGAAGACATGTTACTAACATGAAGTAGAGTTAACTCCTCCCCCCTCTTTTACCGGTATTTGTTTAGTTATGAGAAAATGATTGTTCTCCCAGAGAAGAGATGGGATGCAGCAGAAGACGTAAAGACTGTGAAGCTCTCCTGACTTGACTCTAGGGCAGCTTTTAGCAGCTGTGGTAAGGTTCTGAGATAAAGACTGAGGTCTTTGAGATAATTTCTATTTGTTTGCTGTGTTATGTTCATCATATACTCTGTATCCCTCATACTTGTCTTATGCTTAAGAAAAGTAAAAGTGTTGTTAACATTTTTGTCTCAGGTTTTTGGTCTCTATTAAATATCAGTAGAACACTACTGCCCAATTGCTTGGTGCCGATGCATTCTCTTCACTTTTCATTTATGGTTTATCTAAATTGGAGGTTAACTAAATATCTCACCCCAACATCACAATCCCATTCTCTATGAAGATATTTCTATCTATTTCACTTTTGAAGATATTTCTCTATTTCACTTTTGATTATGCGTTGCCTAAACTTAGAAACTTTTAAAGGTCTTTAACCCACATGTGTCAAAGGTGGCAACAAAGCCTTCTTTTAAACAGTTTGTGGTGCTATGTCAAGGAATCAACAATTCTCCAACTTCTGTCCAGGCCATGTTCCTCCAGAGTATGGCTAGAATGGGGTGGCAAAATGCAGTTCATGACCACATGCAGACCCAGGGGCATTCTTGTTTCCCTGGCCTCCTTATACCCCTCATGTTTGTTTTTTCAAAATTGTTTTGCTCAGAATGTTCCCTTGTACTTCCTAGAGGGTGGTGGTGGTGAGTTTGCCATGTTTTCAGGAGTAACAGAGTGACTCCCAAATTCTAAATAATATACAATTAATTATACAAATTAGCATCTTTGGCAGATCTGACAACTGGTCCTTGGCACCATGGAGATCATTCGCGCCTGCCCTGTGCTTCTATGCTCTAATGTAGTGGATCAACAAACCTGACTGCCTTGCTGAGGAGGGGAGAGGGGAGGCATCATGTTCTTTTCCTCAGCATTGTGAAAGAGTCTCCTTTCTCCGATGCATTTTGTAAGGCATCACGACAATGAAGAACTGTAGCTACTTCGTCATCCCAACAAAATATGTCTTCGTATGTCATCTTCTAGTGACAGTGTAATTCTGTACTAGAAAATGCAAACCAATGTTAAGACAGTACCAGTTAAACATAGCACAGAAACTACTCTCTTTTCATCATAGGCAGAGGCTATACTGCAAAATAAAGAAGGAGATGCTGTGAGAAAAGAATGCAATAATCTAAGAAGAGGTTGCGTTGAGAAATCAGACAAAAGTTATTATTTGAGGCAAGCATCAATCATAGAACATAAAACTGTACAGCTATAAGGGAGTCCAATCAACTCTAAGTCCAACTCCTTGCCAGACCAGGAAATCACATGTGAAGTGACCCTCACAGGTGGCCATTGAACTTCGGTTTAAAAGTTCCAGTGAAGGGGAGTGCACAACCCACTAAGGCAGCCCATTCAACTGTTAAACAGCACTTACTGTCAAGACATTCTTTCTGATGCTTAGGGAAATTGCCTTTCTCATAATTTGAATCTATTACCCAGGTCCTATCCTCTGGAGCTTCAGAGAACAAGCTTGCTTTATTTGCCACACATCAGTCTTTCAAATATATGAAGATACCCACTGTATTGCTTCTCAGTCTTCTTTTCTCTGAGGTACATGTACGCAGCCCCCTCAACTACTCTTCATTGAGTTTGGTTTCCATACCTTTTATTACCCAATGGGAAATGGGGGATGGGGTTAATAGGTTTTATATACATGTTGCGATTTTAAAGACCATTGTGCATTCTGTTACTCTTTGAAGGTATATGCTCATATTGATCACTATTAATAAACACAAGATTGGAGAGAATAATGTTATTTCAAAGTAAGGGTAGTAACAATTAACTGTTGTAGTACCTAAGTGAGCAAGAATTAGCAACTTGGAAATCTGCAATAGCTGCTATCTATCAAAAAGTGTATGAGCAATTCGAGGTTTCTACAGTACATTTAATCCCTGCCTTAAAGTAATTAGCAAATCTCATACGTAGGTTGCCTTTGTTATTAGAAAATGTTGACTCCAAACTGTAATAAAATATGCTATTGTTATATGTTCGGGAAGCTGAAGTACTCAGTTTTAAATCTGTACTTGCTGCTAAGTAATCAAACATGTAATATTTTGTAATAATTGTGAATAATACATTTCAGCCTCATTAGTACTGGACTGTTTTGAAAATTGAAAGATAATGACTTCCAATGATGAGACACAAACACTTGTGATATAGGCTTCAAGAGAAAGTGAGCCTTGCCAGAGCCAAGGATTTTTTTAGGGAATTAAAACAATGATTGGAAAAAAACCCCATGAAATTAAATCATTCTTCATCAGTATGATTTGTGACCTCAGGTATGACAACCATAGTGATTAGAGTCGGAAGAAAAAAATTTACCGTATTTTTCGCACCATAAGACGCACTTTCCCCCCACAAAACGGGGGTGGAAAGTCTGTGCGTCTTATGGAGTGAAGAAAACAGATTATATTTTATTCTCCTAAAAATTGGTGCGTCTTATGGAAAGGTGCATCTTATGGAGCGAAAAATACGGCACTATATTGTTTTGACTAAGATCAGTATCAGAAATAGAAAAACGGAACAAAATGCGACAAGGCTATGAGTAGATGTGGAGGGAGTTGTCCATAAGAGCTAATGCACTGTTAGAAGATCCAAGCACAGATGGAAATTAATCTGTCTCATATTTTATTAAATTTATATGCCACCCAATTAGACAATAATAAATAAGAAATCTGAGCAGACCTTTAGGGATAAGTGAAATAATTAAGCTTAATTTAAAAATTAAGTTTAAAAGGGGTTTGAATTTTGGAATCAAGAAATTCAGCAAACCCCTGATAATTCAGCTTGTATTGATTCATTCCTTCCTGCTTTCTAGGAAAATGTAAGTACCATTGCAGATACATATAAAGTGCTGTATTACATTACTGGTAAGATGCAATCCTGATAAATTACCTTTCTTGTTTAGCCCTACTGATTCAAAACTAGGGGGAAAATCCATACAATTAGTTTGCCATTTTGAAGAGTTTGATTTTAGTCAAAGGGCAAAAAATAGTCATGGTATCTGTACTGAATGAATCTATATACAGTATTTAACACCAAAAACCCTATTTTAATTTCTGGCCAAAAAGTTCCAGATTCACAATAAGTTAAATTGGAGCTTCAATATGCCTTTAAAGACTTGAAGGCAATATTAACTGACTGCCTTTTGTGTGTGTTGGTGTATGTTAAAGAACAGTCTTTTGCTTCTTGGTAACCAAGTTACTCAGTGTTAATTCCTAGAACTTGCATGGAGTTTTGCTTTCTATCTTAAAAAGAGAATATAAAGAAAAAGATGGGGAGGGAGAGAAAACACTGCTGTGTCCTACTAGTGATTGAATAAAATGTCATGTATCCATGATACATTCTTTTTAGCAGAGTGTTGGTAGAGGAGATTGAAACTGGCATCAAAAACCACCTCTCCTCTGAGCTGAGTTTATTTTTATGTCACCTTTCTCCCCATAGGCGACTCACAAAATTAAAACTATACAATAATAACAAGCTAAAATACTATACAAAACTATATATTAAAAACAATGAATCGTTAATCAAGATTAAAAACATTTTAAACATATAAAAATGTCTAAATTTCATAAACGATGTATTTCCAAGACTCATATTTATTGCTTAGAAGCCTGCCTATATGAGTAACTTAATGAGTAACTTGATTGTTAAATAAACATTTAGGTTTTTTTCTTCAAAGACTGAAATTCCCAGATTCTTTCCCAATTCATGATTATAATTTACTCTCCTTTTTTTTCTCCCTTTAAGTTGCACATGAAAGCATGTAACTTTAACAGTTCTTCAAATTAATCACTGTTGTTTTTTCTTTTGTTCATTTCCTTAGTATGCATCAAGTGCCTCGTTCATTTTCTCAACACTTTTTTGTCAATCCATCCACTTGTGTTCAAAGGAATACTTATTCATTTATTACTATAAAATCAAATCTATTTATATTGTTAATTTTCAGAAACTGATGTTTCATCTTACCCTTCAAACTTACATTTTCTGTTCTTATAGATAACAAGAGAGGAAATGACTCAGTAAAGGAAACCACCTCCTTTAATTTGTAAGACCTTTTAGGAATGATTAATTTGTAAAGTTGCCGTAAATTAGAAGTGTCTTAACAGGAGATAATAACAGCAGTTATAGATGCTAATGAGGATTGTTCTGTCCTTGCTGTTCTTTTATTCTTAATACATATTAGTAAAAGTTGTTGTGGCATTGGTTTTATTCCTATCTGGTCTCATGTCTTTCTGTGGCATCCATGGTAATATTTCTAAAGGTTCATTTGTTGAAAAATGTCCTGATTTATACAACATAGCTATAATTTTTATAACTTCTTTTGCGATATCTCAGTTATGCTGCATCAAAGTATGACACAGTTTGGACAACTAATTCTCATTTGTAAATGTTTGCATTATGTGACTTTCAACTAGCTTTTATATTTCCAGAAAACAGGAAGTATCTTTGGCTCATCTGTCAGGTAAAATTGCATAAATAAATAGTTGGGCAGTTATTTTAATATCTGAAATTTTAGATTGAAATACATTAGTCTCTTTTCAATTTATATCGTGTTGATTTTTTTTAAATTTTTTTTTTTTTTTTTAATTTATATGCCGCCCACTCTACCCAAAGGTCTCTGGGCGGCTTACAACAATTAAAATTCAATGGAATAAAATAAAATGATTAAAATACAATTAAAATACAATTAAAATACAATTAAAATTGCCATCATTAAGACCCACAGTTAATGTTATTTCAATTAAAAGCCTTCTGGAACAGGAAGGTTTTGACCTGGCGCCGAAATATCATCAGTGTCGGCGCCAGGCGAATTTCAGTTGGGAGGGCGTTCCATAGTCTGGGGGCAGCTGCCGAGAAGGCCCTTTGTCTACAAGCCATCCCTCTTACCTCCTTGAGGGATGGCTCTTTCAAAAGGGCCCCCTGGCTAGATCTTAACAGCCGGGTAGGCTCATATGGAAGGAGGCGGTCCTTCAAGTATTGAGAAGCTACAGTTTATTCTTACTATTTGCTTGTTAGCAGGTGATGGTTTTGCTTCAATACAGCTAACAGGTATATTTGCTGTTTTAATGCTGTCGTTTAATATGTTGGCTGTCCAATATATAGTTATTAATTAAAAAATTTAAATTTTGTCATTTTGTTTGTATCCTGAGATTAAGCTATGTTTTTATACAATCTGAAGCTGAGTTCAGCTCAACTTCCAAAATTACATTTTCCATTCTTAATTATGCATGTTAATAGGGGGCAACCCTGGTCTCTTAATAATGTGAATCAGTATTCTGAATTATATAATTGACTATAGATCAAGCTGAATGAGTGATGCAGCTGTTGTAAGATTGAATCCATGCGACAGAGTGAGCTCCCGTCACTTTGTCCCAGCTCCTCGCCAACCTAACAGTTTGAAAGCATGCAAATGTGACTAGATAAATAGGTACCACCTCGGTGGAAAGGTAAAATGGCGTTCCCTAGCCACGCTGGCCACGTGGCAACGGAAACTGTCTTTGGACAAGCGTTGGCTCTATGGCTTGAAAACAGGATGAGCACCGCCCCCTAGAGTCGGACACAAGTGGACTAAAAAATGTCAAGGGGAATCTTTACCTTTTTACTCTATAGATACCTTGAAGGTAGTGATCATGTAGTATCGTACACTGCAAGAGATATACATAAAATGCCACGTTTCAGCTATCATATTCAGTGGCATAAACAATAGCAAATCATAAAAACTAGGCAACAAAATGCAGTAGAGGTATAATCACCAACCTTTTGGGAAACATGAAGAAAGTGCAAAAAGTCTATTAGCCAAAAATGTATTTGACCTGTTTTTATTTAAACTAATATAAATACTTTTTTAAATAAATTGCTCACTCTTCGGTGTGTCTTTTAACACACTGAAAAGCTATAGCCCCCTCTGTATAAACTGTTGAGCCATAAATTTAAAAACAGTAATTCATTTTCCTCAAATTGGAGTCAGGACAAGGAAGCAATTTAAAGAAGGGAAGTGTGGAAAATAGAAACAGATTGTAAAATGAAAATGCTGCTCTTTCTCTTGTCTACCTGACAGGTAGAAGACCTATAGAACTTTGGATTTTAATTTAAACAAAATCAGTAGTGATTAAATGGCTCTATGTCAATTCATCCAATCTTAGATACATTAAGGAAGATCTTAAATGCAGTCCTCTTCTGAACATACCGGTAAATATGTTGCCACTATCACCTCTATATCTAACAACCTTAAGGCATTGGATAGTTTTGAATAGCCATATCTGTTTTGACTGCCAGGAAGATTAAAATATAGAAGACAGTTGTAAATTTATTCATCCTAATGTAAAGGCTTTGGAGTTCTCACATGTACAATAGAACAGACCACACAGAATTTATAGAGGAACTAAGCAGTTGTGTCTTGTATTCTCCCTCTTGTTTGTCACTGAGCTGCTGACAACACTAATTAGCACTCAGACAGAGATTGAGGGGTTTTGTATTGCACATTGGAGTAAATGTTTGCCAGTGATGTGGTTCTCTTTCTTGTGAATCTGGAGATGGAAATTCCTGCTCTAAAACAGATGCATGCTTTAAAACTGTCAAGATGCTCCTCCAGTTCTTTTCCTATTTCAAATAATGTCTATTCAGCCAGCAGATAACAGACCTGTTACATTGGAAGAATTACTTCAGGAGTTTCCAGTTGAAAGGGAGAAAACAGTTTCATTAGAATAATCCAGCGTATTAAACCAATCTAATAATATAGTAAATATGGAATTATAGGAATTCAGTGGGTACCCTCAGAATATTCTGTTTAGATAATATAATAAGAGTATGTTAAAGAAAATTGACAATCTCCTTACATTTTTTATTTGGAACAGGTATAGGAATATCTTTATTCCATTGATTTCGCTGTTACATCCAGTGGTAAACTGAAAAAATTTCCAGAAAGCTTGAAACAGAATTTAGAAAGAAGCATTGAGGATGAAAAAAGTCATTAGTATAAAAGATTGGTTAGAAAAGGAAAGATTTATTAAAGAACAAATTAAAGACACACTAGATATGGAGAGAATATCTTGGTTTAAACTTATTCAATTAGGGCAGTGGTCTAAACATTGGGTTAAAAGACATAGCAAATGTAGGGAGCTAATGAAGTTTAAGAAATGGTATTGCATAAGGAAGCTACACATGAGTATAAGATAATGAAAAGGTCAGTAAATAAAACTTATAAAATATTATTAGAAGGTGGGGATCAACAAGATCTTCTTAAGTCAATGTGGGATTATGATTTGGGAGTGGAAATAAGTACCAAGGTTTTGAAAAGAATAGCAGAATATTTACATCTATGTCTATAAGGATAAAGAAAAATGTATATACAGTGGTGCCTCACACAACGATGTTAATTGGTTCCAAAAAAATCAACGTTGTGTGAAACATCGTTCTGTGAAACACCATTTCCCATAGGAATGCATTGAAAACCGGTTAATCCGTTCCAATTGGAATGGATTGCCATCGTTCAGTGAAAATCCCCATAGGAAACATCGTTGAGTGAAACAATGTTTCCTATATTGGAATGTATTGAAGCCGACTCAATACATTTCAATGCCTTTGCGAAGTCCTTTTTCGCTCCTGTAAAAGTGTCTTACAATGTTTGGAAGCTGTTTTAAATGATTGCAATGGTTAGTCCACCTCCTGAAACCTATGCAAACTGATTTTGGTGTTGTTCTGACACTTCGTTAATTTATGATGATTTTTTGAATTTTCTCCATTGGAAACCATTGGGGACCACTGTGGTAGGGACTCTGAATGGGTTCAGAAATTGATTATATGTCCAAATGGTCCCAGTGGGCTGAGCACATTTCGTTGTGTTGTATTACATATTTTTAAATTAAAAAATAAAAAATAATCCTGGGCAGTCCCACTTGTATTAAGGCGATGATAGATAGATAGGTAGACAGACAGACAGACAGACAGACAGACACTTACTTACTTACTTACTTACTTACTTACTTACTTACTTACTTACTTACTTACTTACTTACTTACTTACTTACTTACTTACTTACTTACTTACTTACTTACTTACTTACTTACTTACTTACTTACTTACTCCATTTAAAAAACAGCCTGGGCAAGATCAAGATAATTACCACTATCACAGCAGGAGAAAACATAGATGTCTTTATCTTTGAAATCTTTTAAATCTGACAGCAAATGCTCAAGAACATACTTAGGGTATCACATGCTTAGTATTTACATATCGCCAAAGCCTCCCAGTCATTGTCATGTAAGAGTTGTATGCATTATGGCTTTCTCTTCCAAATGTGGTTTTCTCTTTGTATTATTTCTGAACTCAGGTTGTTTCTATATTCCCTAAGATGACAAATTGGCTAATAAAATATTGTGGAATGCTGTTCTTTTTTGTGGCCTCTGTGAATCACACTATGGGTAATCCGTGCATGCGCGGAGCCTCTTTGGAATGTTCTAGAGCTTCTGTGATCGCAAAGGAAAATACATTAGCATAGACCCCTCCCTACTGGAATATGTACCTTCAGTTTCTTTCAACTGCCGCGTTGAGAGCCTCGATCGTTGCTTCTGTGAGAAATCGGAAAACAAAAGTAGGAAAGTTATTGAACTTTATTATTATTATCCTTATTATTTTCAAAAGATACACTCCAGCCTTAAGGCCAAACCATCCGCCCCTCCCACTTTCTGTTATTTTTTTCCAAACTGATTCTTGGTTCATGGCTTTTTCAGGCCCATTTAAAAGCTGCGTAGCCTGCGATAACAAGATCCCACTCTTTGACAGCCACACTAAATGCTTTTTTTTTGCCTCAGTGAGGCCATCAAACTTCCTGTTCCCCTCACTGCAAAAACTTTAAACGCGGAGTTCTCCGCAGTCGCTTCTCTAGACTCAAGCTTTGGCTTTGGGAGCAATCTCTAAAGCCATGGATGAAGCTGTTTTCGAAGTAACAAAACAGTGCCCGTCAGCTACTCCATCTCGTTCCGATCATCGACAGTCTACTCTGCCTTCAATATTGATGGTCACGCAAGTGCACAAAGCCAAACATTCGACATCGAAACCCTCTACATCGAAAACAGCCTGTAAGAGAAAACTGTCCATGGCACCAGAACCGTCAGTGCCGAAGAAGGCTGTCTTCAAAATTGAAGCCTTCCACAACCATTTCCCCGACTCCACAACCACCGGAGTCTGGGAACCTCATCTTCATTGGTTCTCTTTCAGATGAGGAGGCACTTCCACCTCATCAACCTCAGCATTGCAGTCTCCCAAATGGGAACAACATGTTGATCGACTCATGGCTTCCCCTGATAGCCCGTGACAATCCTCGGGCTCTCCAAGTGAGTCTTCACAAATTGCCTCACCAGACATCCATGGCACTGAATACAGCCAGAAACTGTGCCTTACTCTGCCCCTCTAGGCCTACTACCTTGGCCTCCAGCACATCAACGAAGGTACCAAGCCTATATGAGTGTCCGCTTGCCTTCTCACACAGAAAGAGATCACACTCAGCACCATCATCGGGATGCCGTTTGCCCCGATCAGTGCCTAACAGAAATCTACCAAACACTATCGCCCAGTCGCTCTTCCTGGTCCGGCAGCACTGCCCCTGCAGGGTGTCTCTGCTAGGGAGCCTTCGGTGTTGAAGTGATCTTATTACCGTGATTGCCCAGGACTACCTGACACATCTTATCTGCTGGCACCTAAGAGACCCAACCAAGCCAATCAATACTCCTTGGCTCCGGGCACGTTGCAGCACCGGCAAATTACTATTTTCCTTTCCATTATGAGGAATGCGAGTGCTCATCCCACTCTGCGTCACCGGCGTCTGTCTATTCCACCATGATACAGTGTGGTCCATCAACGCCTTTACCACCTTGGCAGCTATCTTGACACCGACAGCAACCTCCATTTGACACACCTCGATACTGACCCTTTTAGTATTGACGATACTCTATATCAAATGCTGTCCATGGACACACCTTCCATGTTGGCAGCAGTCAAAGACCCTCACTATCGACCCCTGTCCACCGACGCCCCTCTGACATCAACAACTTGGTGTTGACACCAATATTTTGAGGATCAACCACTCAACATCAATATTGTTTGACAGTCGATTGACTCGAGGCACGATGCCGACCCATCTGATCATGGTTCCAGGCCTCAAACAGCATCAGGACTTTTAACATCACCGGTTTCTGACCTGGCAGACACAGACCCTCTGTCATCAGCAGAGGATTTTCAAACCTATGCTCAACTAATGATTATTTTGGCCAAATCCCTTGACCCACAAATCCATAGACCTGCTAGTGGAGCAGCAGATCATCTTTATGATCCCATCTCTAAGGATACTATCAAACCGGTCCATATCTCCATGCTCCCTTCTCTCCTGAGCACAAATAGACATTCTTCAACCAAACCAGCATAATCTCATTCGGTATCAAAACGCATAGACATCTTTTATCGTGTACATGACCCGGGTGCAATCTTTTTACAGAAAAAAACAGCTCCCAATTCCAGATTCGCCAAAGCTTCACAATCTCGCTCTCGACACAGACAGATACTAATACCACCTAATAAAGACAGCAGGCGCATTGACTCCATGGGCAGATGGCTATACACTTCTGCCGCCTTCACCATGAGAGTTGCTAACTATCAGGGAGCTAAGGGCACCTGCCAATGTTTTCTCTGGACAATATGTCTACCTTTATTGATGCTCTCCCCGAAGATAAAAGGGTCTTAGCACAAACTTTTCAACAAGAGGGTCTTTCAATGGCAAAACAACAGATGCTGTCCCCTGGACACACAGTTGATACCACACCTAAATCAATGGCTACCTCTGTAGCGCTTTGATGTTTCTCTTGACCTAGAACCCCGAGTCTAGTCGAGGACGCGCATGTGTGCATTAAAGATCTCGCATTCGATGGAATTGGTCTCTTCAGTTCTGACACTGATGACATTCTAGAGAATGTTCAGAAAAGGAGGAGAACTTCCAGGGATTCAGGAGTCTACGCTGCATACCAGGAACGCCCTCAGCGCAATCAGTGACGCAGCTCTTACACCTCCTATCAAAAATTTTAACAAGAACCTCAAAGAGAAGCATCTTATGTGTTTTACTACACACAACAACCTTACTGAGCCAAACCTCGCCAACAAACCACAACTACGTGCAATGACCTTAAGCCTGAGTGTCATGTTTGACATCCAACCAGCTGTGATTCCAATACCACCTCCCACTTCTCCTCCTGCCCTTTAGAAGCACTTGTCTACATTGAAAGACATCAATACAGATGCCTGGGTGCTCTCCATCATAAGAAACGGTTACCACATCAAATTCCACCAGCTTTCCCCACCGTCACACCTCCATTGCAAACTCTACAAGAAGAAATACAGTCATTACTACACAAAGGTGCCATAGAACCAATACCACTACGACACGCAGTCATAGGTTTTTTCTCTCACTATTTTTTTTCTTTTTATTATTATTATTATTATTAATTTGGATTACAAACTACCCCACACCCTTCCTGTTTTTTCTCTCACTATTTCACCATCCCCCAAAAAGATAGAGGGCTTCGCCCCATCCTTGACCTCCGGGAGCTGAATCAATACATCATTTCCACCAAGATCAGCATGGTTACCCTCGAATCTGTCCTCCCCTTATTCCGCAGAAAAGTGGTTCTCAGTTACAGACCTGAAATGCCTATTTTTCATGTCTCCATTCATCCTTCTCACGGGCCCTACCTATGCTTCCAACTCGAACTCAGGCCTACCGATTCAAAGAACCTCCATTCAGACTCACAACAGCTCCCCAAGTATTCACCAAATGCATGGCCCCTGTGGCAGCTTACCTCACACTTCACAACATTCCCATCTCCCATACATCGATGAATGGCTGCGCGTAGCATGCGCTCATCACAAAGCACAACGAGACATTCACTTTGTTGATATGCCAATCTGTAACATTCTTCCCACTATGGGTTAATATCTAAAGGACCCCGTCTGTTCCTTGTAACTAATTAGGCTTATAAAGCCTTGTCTCCTCTACCCCCTTTTATCACCTTCCTCTGATGGTGCTGAGTCACGGAGCGAGGTGGAGACTGTGTGTTTGCCTGTTTGTCGGCATTACCTGAGCTGCCATCGCTTTCTTTGTTTACTGATTTGGTATGTTATGTAATACAGTTTTGGCACTTTGTTTGTTTTCTAAGGAACCCCCATTTACCCTTCCCCTAAGAGAACTAAATAAAGTATATATACTATTTGTCTCAGTGTCTTGCAGCCTCTTTTTTCCAACACACTTCACTTTGTCTCTTCTCCAGGATCTCGACCTTGCAGTAAATCTACACAAATCCAAGTTAAAACCCACAAGGCTGGTTCATTATATGGGAGCAATTATAGACTCCAAACATGCTTGGATGTTTCTTCCAACAGACAAACGCCTCAATCTAATTTCCATACTAAATTCCTTCACTCCTCATGCGCTCGTATCTTTAACTGTCCAACGTGTTTCAAGCACTGTGGTGTCCATCACTGCTGTGGTTCAGCATGTTCACGTCAAAATAAGATAACTCCAGGCATGGTTCCTAACCTTGTTCAACCCATTGACAGACTCACCACATGTTGCAGCGAGTCACTCCAGAACTCGCCTCCCAGCTTACATGGTGGCACTCCGCTCAGAACCTGATGATGGGACAGCCCTTTCAACAACCCCACCCACAAATCCAGGTTACTTTCCAGTTGGGGTCCCCATTGCAGATCTCTGCACATCTATGCCCGGTGGTCACAAAGAGAGAAACTGCTCCATATCAACAAGCTAGAACTCTTAGCAGTAATAAAAGCTTGCAAAGCTTTCAAAAACCGTCTCATCAGAAAAATGGCTCCAATAGCCACAGACAACGCCACCATGATATATTATATTCTCACACAAGGGGACACAAGTCTTTTATACCTTGTTGTTGACCTGCGGGAATGTTGCCTCTCTCATCACATTTGTCTCACAGCAATACATATAGCCAGTCAAGACAACAATCTGGCAGATTTCCTCATTCAAAAAGAATCTCAAGCCACAAATGGGAGCTAGATCAATCTGTTTTTCTCTCCCTGTGCAAACGATGGCATACACCCACCGTTGACCTCTTTGCCTCCCGGGTAAACTTGAAATACAAGCATTACTGCTCCCACACAGGAGTAGGCAAGAACTCCTGCGGAGATGCATTCATTCGCCATTGGCCCAAATCACTCATTTACCTGTTTCCACTGTTCCCGCTCCTCCACAAAGTTGTAGTCCGGCTTCAGCAGGACAGGCCCAATGCTATCCTGATAGCTCCATGGTAGCTGCAGCAGCCATAGTTCCCAATTCTCCGCCAGCTGTCATCCGACATTTATCACCTGCCCCATCTACCTCACCTGCTCAAACAGAACAAAAATCAAATTCTCCACCCAGATCTCCCTGCTCTTCATCTCGCAGTGTGGAGGATTTGGCCTCCCTGACGTATGTCATTCATCATGCAAAGAAACCTTCAGTAAAGCCTATATGTATAAATGGAAAAAATGTCAAGCTTTTACTGCAATGTCATTTTTTTCCTCAACCAACTCCTCTTTTACAACTGTCTTATGTTTTTTATTTTTTTGCAGTTAAAAACTAAGGATCTTTCTCTCTTGTCCCTCAAGGTCTACTTTTCTGCAATTGTGGCTTATCAACCACCAACCTCTCAGGCAGCTAACTTTTTCAGACACCCTACTCTGAAACGTTTCCTCAAGGGACTGTCATACCTGTGCCACAGATGTTCACCTTCCACCATCTCAGTGGTCACTGACATTGGTCCTTCAACAACTTACAAGGGCCCCATTTGAGCCCTTGGTGTCAACTGACCTCAGGTTACTTACCTTCAAAACAATATTTCTTGTGGCCCTCACATCAGCTTGATGTCCTAGTGAACTTGTGGCCTTAATGCCTGTCTACCCTTATCTCCAGTTTTACCCAGATAAGGTTAAACTTTTTGTAGATATTTCTTTTCTACCCAAGGTTGTCTCCCAGTTCCACCTATCCCAACTTTTGGTTCTTCTATTTTCTGTCACCTTTTACTCGTCAACAAAGGATCATCCATGCTTTGGATGTAAGACAGGCTTTGGCTTTTACATAGCCCGCTCTTAATCCTTCAGATGCTCAGCTATACTTTTTGTCGGCTACCAACTTCCTGCCAACAGTCTTCAAGTTACTTGCAGAGAATATCTAACTCGGTTGTGTCTACCATCCAGCTTGCTTATCAGCTTGCTTGAGTTTCTGCACCACAGAGTATCCATCCTCATTATAGGGTGTTGGCGGCATCTACACTGTTCCTTCAGGGTGTCCCCATACCAGACATCTGCGCCTCTGCCACATGGTCACAGCCACCCACGTTTATCAATCACTACACATTGGACGTTCGGCAGTAATCTGATACTGCTTTTGGGTATGCTGTGTTATCATCTACCTTGGTGTGACACCCTTCTCCGGGTACGGTACCTTTTTAGTCACCCATAGTGACTCACAGAGGCCACGAAGAAGAACGACAGGTTACCTACCTGTAATTGTATTTCTTCGAGTGGACCTCTGATTCACATGTCCCAACCTGGCCTCTGCACTGTCATGCTTTTTTCTTTATGTGGCGGTTGACCTAACTGAAGGGAGAGACTTGGTGCCATGGTACATATACCAGGGAGAGGGGTCTATGCTAATGTATTTTCCTTTGCTACCGTAGAAGCGCTATAATGTTTCGACGAGGTTCTGCACATGTGCGGATTACCCATAGTGTGAATCACAGAGGTCCACTCGAAGAAGTACAATTACAGGTAGGTAACCTGTCCTTACTATTTGTCAGTGTTTCAGGGAGGCAAGGAAACCTGGTTATACAAACGACTGATAAATCTGATGTTTGCAGCAGTCTGCATAAAAATGGCTAAACACTGGAAAAACTTGGAAGACTTCTCTGAACAAAGTTTCCTCCATGGCTTTTGAAAAACCTTAACATAGAAGTTGAGACTTGTATAGGATATAGAAAAAAATGACAAATGTATGGATATTTGGTATCCTTTTACAGTATTTTGTATACAAACAAAGGCTGCACAACTCTTCGAACGTCTTTTCACCAGTTATACTCTTTGGAACTTGGAAGTGATCCAAACAGAATCCCAATGTGTTTGATTCTTGTTGTTGCAGGTTCAAAGATAATCAAAACACATGATTTTGTACTTTTGTTCTTTCCATTAACTGTAATTGCTAGATGCTGCTTGCTTTATGCTGTCTGAATTATGCTGTTTGTATTGTTTGCTCTTACATAGTGCATTCTATAAATAAAGTTTTTTTTTTAAAAAAAAATAAACCAAGTCTCCCACATTTTAAAAGCATGTATTAAAGGAGCTCCTCTGAAGATGCCGGCCACAGAGACTGATGAAATGTTGGGAAGAAAAACCTTAAGAACACGGCCAAACAGCCTGAAAATGCTACAACACCCATCGGATCCCGGCCATGAAAGCCTTCGAGAATACTTTTGCCATTGTCTAGAAACAGGAAATTTTTGAGGAGGAAAAAGGAAATGAAGCTGTGGAAGGGGAACATCAGAGATGTAGTAAAGCTGAGGAATTTGTTCCACGATGCTCACAAAGGTCTAATTTTGGTGTTCCACCTGATTTACAGCAGCTTACCTATACATGGTAATTTCTGAACCAGAGAGTTATGAGCAGATGTTAAAATTTCCTCATGCACAACAAGAAAAATGGAGAGAAGCAATGTTAACTGAGTATAAGTCTTTACAGGATCACAACGTTTTTTCACCAGTAAAGTTGCCAGAAGATGTAAATGTAGTGGGTTGCAGATGGGTTTATAAGTTGAAGACATTGCCAGATAATACCCTGCAATGTAAGGCACATTTGGTGGCTCATTTTATATTGTAGCAGCAGTAAACATTTTAAGCCGAACCGGCTATTATATTCCAAGGTCTGTGCTATGGTTTGGATAAAAGAATGGATAACACTAGAAAATCAAAGACTGTACAGATTGGAAGGTCATGATCTAAAAATGGGTTGGCGTGTATATGTATGGTATGGAAAATTTAAGAACAGACACATTTCTCAGAACATATAGTGAGGAAAACTTTATATTTAATATGGAAAATTTTCAAGTGCAAACCTACAAGAAAATTCCAATATGGGTAGCTCCAATAGAGGCCTTTACATTAACAGTGCTAAGCCAGGAAGGAGCTTTATTCATGTATAAAGACTTACTAAATAAAGATCAAACTCTGAAAAACAAACAAGATTTAGAGGGATTGGGCCTATCAAGAAATTGGTGGTCAGTGTTGAAAGTAGAATATAAAAAAAGAAAGATGAGGTTTTTTGAGGGGAAAGTTCAGGTGGATGATCTGTGGATTTAAACAAAGGAGAAAATAATCAAAAAATGCATACATATTTATTAGGGTATGACCTGGAAGATGAGAGGGTGAAGGAGGTGACGGTTAAATGGGCACAAAATTTTGGTTATAACATTGATATAGATGACTGGACGAGAATGTGGAAAGATAATTATAAATTGATTAAACCAGTTAATTTTAGAGAAAATGTCCTTAAAATGTTTTACAGATGGTATCTCACTCCAGCAAGATTGCAAAAAATGTCAGAAAGGATCAGTAATGTTTGTTGGAAATACAGGAAAATCCCGGGAACATAATCATGTATGGTGGTCATGGGAAAAGGCAAAAAAAAAAAAAAATGGTTACAGGTTTGGGAAATGTCACAAGAAATCATTCAGCAAAAACTGAACTTTAAATCTGAAATATTTTTATTGAATATAATGCCAGAGATCATTGATTTAAAAAATAAAATACAGTCTACGGTCCCCAACCTTTTTCCGAACCACGGAACAGTTGGAGGTGGGATCTGTGTGCAGGGGGGATGCGTGAGCAGGGGGCGGGACGTGCTTGTGCAGATGGGGTGTGTGTGCTCTGGAGGACAGGGCGCACACTCGCACATGCAAGAGGGGGCACACTCATGGGTCGGGCTGTACTCACAAAGGGCACCCATGCATGCAGGTGTGTGTGTGTGTATGGAGGGGCTGCGTGCAGGGGGTGGGATATCTGTCTCTGCGGCCCGGTCCTGCCAAAGCCATGGACCGGCACTGGGCCACAGACCAGGGGTTGGGGGGCCCTGGTCTACTGTATATATTTACAGCTGCTAGATTGCTCTGGGCCCAAAAATGGAAGAATTGAGAAATACCAGCGATGGAGGAGCTACTAAAGAAACTATTGGACATTGCAGAACTAGATATTTCAGAGGCATTGTGGGACCAACCGAGACATTTTGAAAATGAAAGCTGGAAGCTATCCGGGCCAAGAAAGAGACAGGAAATCAGAGGAAGAAAAGATTGTGGCGAATCAATACTTACAAGAACCCATTGATGATATTAGATTACCTAGATTTTGGCTAAATCTCACCTATACATGTAGGATGGATGTTTTGTTTTTGTTGTTTTTGTTTTGTTTTACTTTGCTGTTTTGTATGTATGGATAATAATAAAAAAGATATAAAACATTTTAAGTCAGAATGCTGCAAAACCTTTGCAGAAGCACTGGAATGGTGTAAAAAGAGTGCTGAGATATTTAAATGGAACCATACATTGTAAACTAAAGTTAAATGTATCTAACAATCTGAATGTAGAATATTATGCTGATTCAGATTAGAGTTCATGTAAGATTGATAGGAAATCAATTTCAGCAATGGTAATAAATCTAGGAGGGGCTTTGATAAGCTAGAAAGCTAGAAAACAAAATGCATTGTATTTTTCTGTGTATACGACTCCCCAATGTATAAAATGATTTTTCCCTTGCCGGAGGCGGAGGAGCAGTCAATGGGCTGCCGCGAGGGGCGGCCCAGTGTGGCTGGTCCTCCATCTCCGCCGCCAGGTTACCTCCTCCAGTGCGACTTGCTGGGTCTCATCTCCAGCTCACGTTGCCACCTTGTCCCCTGCCCAAAAGGAGCCCACGAGTGGCGCTGGAGGCGGCGATTTGGCAGTGGCGGCAGCAGTCAATGGGCAGCGGTGAGGCTTTGCCTCCATCTCTGCCTCCTGCTGGTGCTGCTGAGCTCACGAGTGGCCCTGGAGGAGGCAATCCAGCAGCGGAGGCGGTAGCAGCAGGAGGCGGAGACAAGAGGCAAAGGAGCAGACGCACTCGGCTGCCTCTCGCTGCTGCGCCACTCGTGGGATCCCTTCAGGCAGGGGAGAAGATGGCAACGTGAGCTGGAGGTGAACCACGGCAAGTCACACTGGAGGAGGTGATCAGGCGGTGGAGGCAGCAGTCTATGGGCAGCCGCGAGATCTGGCTTTGTGTGGCTGCTCCTTTGCTTCCTCCTCTGCCTCCTTCCATGTATAAAACAAGCCTCAATTATTCCTCTAATGATTTTAGGAAAAAGTGTCATTTTATACACAGAAAAAAACAATAGTTGGCACTAGCATAGCTGAAGCAGAATATGCATCATTAAGTGATTTATGTGGAGAAATCACATGGTTTGTTCAGTTGCTTAAAGATGTGAACATTAAAGTTGATTTACCTGTCACAGTGCACAGTGACAGCACAATGTGTATTCAGTTAGCAACTGATAGTCGAATGAAAAGTAGAAGCAAGTACATTTGTATAAAGTTGTGTAATGTGAAGAGTGCTGTGGATAAAAAACTGATAAATTTACATTATTGTTCAAGTGAAAATAGTATTGCTGATATTTTCACAAAGCCATTGACCATGCAGAAACAGGTTTATGTAATAAAATTGGTCTATACAACAATTAATTTAAAGAGGGGTGTTGATATTTTTAATCTAAATATTTATTAAATATAATGTATAGTGAAAGTAAATGACTTAAATAATCTGAGTCATGTACTAAGTGGATTCAGGTACTGTATGTACCAAGGTTGAAAACTTGATATTGTATAGCTGGAAAAAATGATTTAATCTTATGTAACTGTAAGATGAAGTAATGTATTTTGTGATTGGTCCCAAGGATGTGTAAAAGGACATGTGTAAAGGGGACATCTTATCTGCTGTAAATCAGATCATTTATTTCTATGCTACGTATTGTATCATGACATGTCATGCTGCCAACTGAATGTCTGAATGTCTATGCTCTCTGTATATTTGTAAATAGGCTATGTTGAATTTTATTACCTGTGTTATAGTGTCTTTGCAACCTGATATCTCCTAACGCTGCTTATGTCCAGAAAACATTAACAAATTCTCAACAGATTTCACCAACCTCAGCAGAAAGTTTGTATGTCCCATCATAAAAATGATCTTTGAGAAGTTGTGCTGGCCAGATTCATGCATTTTGAGTAAGCATAGCAGTGGAGTAGGGGAGAGTACAGGGTTTGGATTGATAAAGAATGCACAGGCTGGGGTGAGTGAAAAAAACAAAATCTGTCGGCATGGACAGGGAGAAAGAGTAGATTCGTGGCAGACTGGGAGTGAACACAAGAGAATGTTGCACTGGAGAAAAAGAATGCAGTAGTGTGGGAGAGCATAGGTGCACTGGAAGGGAGAGAAAGTGTGTGGTGGGGCAAAGAGAGAGCATGCATGTGGAAGTGTACAGAAGAGCCATGTATATGACAGAGGATGAAAGCATGTGCTGGTGGGAAGAGTAAGCCAATTTGATGAGAGAAGTATGACAAATTAAGGAAGATGGGAGCTGGATAGAAAATGAAGCAAGGCCACTTTCAAACAGCATGTTGTCCAGGACCATTTTGTGTTCAGCAGCAGAGGGTCAAACTAAATGTTAAAGAAAATGTGCATTCTCAGCCAATGGTTAACCCAGCTCCCCTCCCAGCAGCTTTTGGGTCAGTTCCAGATCATGAGATATTTCAAAATCTGAGCAAATGTTAGGTTGAACCCAATTATTGCATTTTATTCTTCACCCTGAAACCTTGGAACTGTATCTCTCTTTTTCCTTCTCTGTATTTTTTTCTCCAGAGTTAGCTGCATATATGCACTTCTATTTCTGCTTGCTATCAATTACACTGTGTTAATATGTTCAGTCAGAGACATACTGTATATAATCTGTATAGTTCTCACCAGACTTAATGAACTGTTAGCTTATGTTTCTGCTTGCTACTTTTGTCATTTTTATTTAATATCTTAATGTGTGATGCTAAATTTTGCTTTAATAAACCTAATAATTTGCGTGGTTCTTTTCTATAGTGTGTCTGTGTCTCTTAAGATGCCAGGTTTCTCTGCAACTTCCAGGATTTGTTACAAGATCATTATTGGCATCAACATTCCATACCTGAATGAGCACACTTCAGTGGTAATCCATTTGATAATGAGGAGATACCCTATTCTAGAGCCAAGTGTTCCAAATGTTCTATGGGGACAGGGTATTCCTCACTAAGGCCTGGATGGGAAACACAGTCACATCCCTTTCCAGGTACTCCTTGCAGTGGCAGTGTTCTCTTTCATATTATATATATAAAGATAGACTATACAAGATTAAAATCACCCAATCCCTTTTGATCTGAAGGGTTCAAACAACTTGTGTTTATATAATTCAAGATGTCCAGTTTTGAAGGACAGATTCACCATCACAATGAACATAAATGCAACAGTGGGACATGGATTGATTTGGATGCAGTCACTCATCATAGTTGTCCTGATACGACACTTTCAGGCAACTTCCTGCTTGGCATTTTGGTATTGAAAAAAATGTGATATGTATTATACACATCATTTTTATTATATATGCTGGTGCCATTTTCCCCTCGATTTTTGGTATCAGGTGTCTTGTTTCATGGCTTTTTCTTGCAGATGTAGGTTCAGTACTATGCATTATGCATTTGCACTCCTTCAGGATGGCAGGAACATTTAGCTCTTCATTTTTCCCTGATAGAATGATCTAGGGCAGTGGTTCCCAACCTTGGACTACAATTCCCAGAAATCCTGGACAGCACAGCTAGTGGTGAAGGCTTCTGGGAACTTTAGTCCAAAACCATCGGAACCCAAGGTTGATAACCACTGATGTAAGGAATGGCACATAAACAGAATCCCTAGTCTCATATTATTGAGATGCCCAAAGGAAGACACAGTCACAAAGCTACAATTGTCTCTTGGAATTGGAGTAGTTACATAGTATATTGGATAAACACAGGGCTTGCATCTGAATTAATTCCCAACACAAGATGAAAGGGGGCCTGCTTTGTGGTCTGTCTTTGGATATTCACCATCCTGACTATGATCATTTAAACAGTCCTTGGAAAAGACAAGAGGCCGGAATCCTATGATTTATGTCAAGCTTAAGTATAGTGATGTAAATTATAGTACTTGTTGCTGCAAGTTAAAAAGCCACCATTTGTATATCATATGAGGAAGTCATGTGACTTGGCGCACTATGAGATAAACAATACTCGGCTCATTAATCAGTATCAATGCACGGCAATTTATGCCATTCTAATTATGCCAGCATAGTTTACCAATAGGATTCTCATTACTATATAAAAATATACTATATCATGTGCTATAACAATATATCATATATAGTATAGAAATTATTACCGTTATCTACCAACTTCTGAGGATATACTCCCATATGCTTCACTGCATGTATTTGAGCTAATGAATTCATGTGTTCCCTAATAAAGCAATTATCAGTTAAAATTCAGACACCAACAGATGTGATACAATTCCCATTCTATGTTGGCCTGCAGTGCTGCCAGATACATTGACATTATAAGGCTGTGTAGTGTACTCTAGGCTAAGACACTTAACTATTAAGCATATAAAAGGGCACTAAGGTGGAACACTAGACAACGAGCAGATGTCTTCTCACTTGTTCGGAATTCTCCCCTTCCTTCCACTCTGTGATAGCTCACCACTGTCACCAGCCTCCATAATATGCTCTGTAGAATCCTCCAACTGTCCAGAAAACATTTTGAGGGCATGCTGGTCCAGAGGGGAATGGACCTTTCCTCCATTTTACTGATGGCAGGACCAAAATATTTATATGCTTCTAGTTCTCCATTTTTTTCTCCCTTTCAATAATATCTTCATTTATATAAATATAGGGAAAATATATCAATGTGGAGCAGGTTCAGCTTATCTTCACATGCTGACGTAGTCACTGACAACAAGACAGAATGCTTAGGACCTATGCTTTTGGAATTCAATCAGCAAGCCAGTCACTAACCCTTGTGGGACAAAAAATTCTACCAAACCAAAAGGCATCAGAGTAGCCAAAGAACTTGATTGGAATTGTGGAGTTAGAAGATATACACATTTATTGCCCTGCTAAACTGGACCATTATTTCTTCCTTTTCCTGCTCTAGGTTATATGGCAGTGTTTTTTGTTGTTGGTAGTGTGTGTGTGTTTTGGTGGTGGTGGAGGTGGTGGTGTTTGTGTGTTTACTCACACTGATCTTCCTGTATCCTTTTCAGACGTGGACCAGGATGAAATGGAATATAATAGAAGCAGTGTGTGCCAGGTTGTATCCATGGGACATGCCACTGATTCTAACAATGCATCTATCAAAATGGATGAACTGGCAAGTTCTGTGACTGAGGCAGGTCACTTCAGCTGGAAAGGTGTGTGAAATTTTGAGTAAAGTCTGGATAGAAGAAGTAAAGTGTGAAAGGCTTCAGTTCTAACAGGAAGCAGTCTATGCTAAGTCAGACTACTGGTTTGCATTGTTCAGTATTGTGAGAATAATTTCAGAAATGTATTTAAATAAATCATTGGATAGCCATAGATAGCTAGTTAGGACTTGTTATTTTGATCTGTTTTAGTTTTCTGTTAGTGACTACTTGCAGTTTGTTGCTGTTAACGTCAGTTCCTACATAGATCACCCCTACTTTCTTTTTCTTTGTTTTCTTTCCTCTGCAATGGAAGGCCTGTTATGACAGTTTCTTCATGTTGACTTTCAGCAGAAATGCACACATAGAAGTGAACTACAGAGGCATCTATTTACAAGTCTGTTGTATCCTAAATGGATTTCTTGGAACAGTTTCTTATTTCAACGGCATAAAGGATGCCTTTGCATTCATAGCCGTTGTTTTACTAGCCTGTATTCCACTAGCTAGAGAGAGAATTTAGATTTACTATACACAATGTTTGCGTTGACTTTCTGATCAGGAAAGCCCGGCCAATCAGCACTGACAATACTGAGTGAGATGGATCAAGTATAACGCAGCTTCCTTGCTCCCTATTTCGTTACCCCTTTTGTCAGTCATGGGGATGCTGATATGTGACCATACAGGCTTGTTAGCGTCATCCATTTAAGGGACATTCCTTTCTCTGCTGCTGCTCTTGAACTTTGTCCTTTGTGGCTAATTAAAGAAACAAGATAAGGTCTGTCTATGCTTATCAAGGTGGTTATTGTTTCCTTGACAAGGAGACCCTTGTTCTGTAGTAATATGGTACTGTACCTGGTGATTGAAGTAACTATTGTTGCATAAGAAGTTCTGGAGAAGACGCAGAAGAGTGTTGAGCTATCTCAACTCCAGCTATTTTTTGCTGAAATTAATTAGTTTCCCTTCCAGTTCTGACTTCTGGCCTAGTTTGGTTGCTGGAAATTTTGGTTTAGAGTCACTGGGAGTTGGGGTCTACAGGCCAGAGAGGGCAGTTTAAGATGGCCTGCCCTAGGAAGCTAATGACTCTGGGTCAGTTCCTGATAACTCTTGTGGATCTGTCTGTCACCTGAGGAGATTATTTTTGTTGAAGTCTACGTTGATTTCAACATAGACTTCAACAAAACGTGAATTTGACCCAACTCCGGGAGGCAGTGGAAGATAGGAGGACCTGCCGTGCTCTGCTCCATGGGGTCATGAAGAATCAGATACGACTTAATGACTAAACATTTCTGGAAAAAGAAATAGTTTGGCAGTGGATGCAATCACTTCTGAGATTACCTCCTGTAGCGAGCACGCTGAAGCCTGTACCAACTCAGGCCGCCAGGAGTGCTCACTCTTCTTCAATTGCTGCCACCAGGTATTGCTGTTTCAATACCAGTAAGTCACTGAATCATGTGTTTCTTTAAAACTTAAACTTGTTTATTGGTTTAACAAAATAAAGTAAGTAAATCACAGGATGTTAATCAAGGTCTCTCACTCACTGACACACACAGACTCTTCCCTCACTGACTGTTTGGCTCACAAGCCCTTAGACACTCTCATCACTATCTCTCACAAAATCTCTCTCTAATCTCTCTTCCTCATCATACACCCCTTTATATATTCCAGCTCCTCCCCCTTCTGCATCTCCTTCCGTCCCCTCATTGGCTGATGTTCCACTGCCCAGCTGTGACGGACAGGTGAGGGCAGGGCTGAATGCTACACCTCCCAATAAGTAGAACCAAACTAGTCTCTTGGTTCTATAGAAAGCTGGCTGTGTTGAAAAGATTATGGTGCTTTGAGTAGTTTTGGCAGAAAGCTTGGTATACGTCTGATTGAATATGGTCAGAGCCCACCTGAAGGCCTATGCCAGGAGAGTAGTAGCTGAAAAGAAATTACCATTTTTTTCGTGTATAAAACAACACTTTTTCCTAAAAATAATTAGAGGACAAATTGAGTGTCATTTTATACACGGAAGGAAGCAGTCGCGTGCGCACTCTTGCTGCCACCGCCGCTGCCCAATTGCCTCTTCCAGAGCTCACGGCTTGTCCCCTCTGGTGTCCCCGAGGCAGCAGCAGCAGGAGGTGGAGGCGAAGGAGCATTCACACGCGCTTGGGTGCCTCTTGCTGCTGCCTTTCCCGCTCACCCAGTCACCACCTGGATCACATTGCTGCCTTGTCTCCTCTGGTGGTGGAGGCAGGAGGAGGCAGAGGCGGAGGCAAACAAGCACTCGCATGCCCTCAGGCGCCTCTTCCTGGTGCCGCTGTCAGAGCACCTCTTCCCACAATCTCCTTAGGGCAAGGGACAAGGCAGTGACGTGAGCTGGAGGTGAGCAGTCACACTGGAGGAGGTAATCAGGCGGGCAGTGGAGACAGCAGCAGCAGGAGACAGAGGAGCAGTTGCCCATTAACTGCTCCTCCGCCTCCATCAAGGGTCAAAATTAGGGGAGCGTTACATTGAGGGGGGGTCGTATACACAGTAAAATACGGTATTTCCTGTGGCACCAATACGTCAGTTTAATTTTGTTGGGTGTTAAAAGCCTCTTGTGCTTTGGCCATAGAGAACATAATGTAGAGCACTCAGTAGCCTGTTTTGACCAATTTGCAGAACTCTTTGCTGATAAAATTGCTTGAATCTGTTCTGATATGAGTGCTATTGCTGATGTTGTAGATCCATTAAATGTAACTGGTGTAATGGACAGAGGTTTGATTACTGTCTGTCCATAATAATAAATATGTTTCAATTTATACAGCACCATATAAGTGATTGCTTTTATAAGCCTTTCCTGGCTTATGAATGGGATTTTTAACTAGCTGGGCATGCTGAAAAGCAGTGTTCTGACTCTTAGCTGTATCATTTTCTTCTGTTTCTTCTGAAGGAATGTCCTAGGCCCCACGGATGCAGAATGGGGAGAAGTGAGAAGAGGCAGACCACTGTTAGAAGGGAGGAAAATTTCCTAGGAGGCAGTGAAACAGGGGTAATCAGAACTGCAGGAGGACAAACCCCCATTTTCTCCAGAGTTATTGAACCTCAGAGTGGAACAGGGAAATGGGCAGGTTGCATAGACTTTATCTGAAGGGCATGTTACTTGTCACAATATTTGAGTATCATATATCCAAATCATGGTTTATTAAATTGACAAACTGCAGAAGGCACTGAAATCTGATACCCACAGTAATCCTTTGGATAAGTGATACAAAGGAGAGGAGTGTCATTGCATTAGTGCTTGGTAGGCAGCTGAGACAACCCAGATGGATGCAATTCTTATAAACAAATCCAGCTTTATTTTTGTTTTTCATAAATTACAGACCCTTTACAGGAAGGCATTAAATTCCTGTGCAAAGAAATTCCATGTGGATATACTTCACAGCCCAAGAGGGAGAATTCCTCTTCATATCCCTATGGCATTGGAGCACACATCTCCGTCTACCATATACTGGATATTCAGAGGATGTGGAGTGCATGTCTCACTGTGCTGCAGATGGAGGAAAATGTCAAGGGAGCCCACTTCCTTCCTCCCATAGAGAGTCAAACATGAATCTTCGCAATTCACTGCTGCCCACTGTGCAGGAGGTGCTGAAACAAGGAGTCCAGCTTCTGGCTGAGAACAGCAGGGGAATCCAGTTCTGCCACCTTCCCAGCATGCATCACCAGCACTCGGTCAGAGTCCAGGATCGTGTTCAGCCTAGCAAGAAGAAACAGGGCAGTGTGATAAGGTAAGCTGTGACTTTTGGAAAGGGCAGGAACATTTGAAGGGCTGCTCTCTTTTATTACTTAATGGCGTTGATACAATCCATTCTGAACTGTGCAATCTGTGAAGTAAAAATCATATGACAAGCATACATACACACACACATACACCACACACACAGAGAGCAAGTTTGAACTCTCCCTGTACTATCTGTAAAATGGATTAATCGTTTTCCAGAACATCTTCAGGTATAATTCCTCTGTTCCTCCTTACTATACATAACACAACTGTAGTTAAAGTTTGTGCAAGGTTGACTGTGTTAGCCCAGTCTCTGTGATCAGTGGTTCTTAACCTTTGTTACTCTGATGTTTTTGAACTGCAACTCCCAGAAACCCCAGCCAGCACAGTTGGTGGTGAAGGCTTCTGGGAGTTGCAGTCCAAAACTCCTGAGTAACCCAAGGCTAAGAACCAGTGTCTGTGATAAATGGATATATTTCCTGATGGAAGCAAATCTGTTAGCATGCCCAAAAAACAAACAAACAAACAAAAACAGCACACCTTAAGAGGGAAGCAATTTATAGCATTTTGGCGAAGTACATGCACTAAAAATCTTTTAAAATTTTATTTTTAAATTTCCAAAACAAATACAAGAGTACAAAATACTTACTAGCAGTAAATGTGTTGAAAATGGCTCTTTTGTACTAATTACAAAATTAAAAAACTCATATCCAGCTTGGATATCTTATTTGGAATAAATATGATTAAAGTGTATCGCCCTTGCACTATAATGTATCTGAATAAATAAATGATAATACAAAATTTGGTTGATTTATCCATTAAAATCTACTTAAATTTCCACATAAATAAAAACAATACTGAAGGAGAAAAATACTTCCTTTGTTTTTAGACAATGGAAACATGTGTAGTAGCAGGCATGGTAGTTTTTCCAGGCCTCGGTCAGATGCTTAGGCTAGTGAAATGAAAAATCTCTGTCTGAGAGCCACTGCCAGTCAGGGTAGTCAATACTGTCCTAAATGAAGAGTCTGATCTGGTATCAGGCAGATTCCTTATATTGATAGCATAACAGACATTCACCTTTCTCTCATATAGGAAAGAATACATCTTTCAACAACAATTATAACTTGCAGATTGACAGGCAATTAGTTTTGTTTTTTAATTTGAGGACTAAACTTTTTTGTCCATCTGAAATTTTAAACCAAATAATTATCTGAATACATTTCCTTTGGTATTGTTTATGGAAATTTTAAAGACATTCTATTAGAGCTTTGATACTAATGAAAGTGCCCTGAGACACTTCAGATTTGTAAATCTGTCATCTGCTATGCTGATTTATTTTAGCAAAAAGTAGCATTTTAACTGTTAAGAGAACTGGTAGCACCAGTCCCAGAAAGAAGTAAAATTAAAACAAGGTGATCAGTAAGGACTGAATGACATTCTGCCACTCCTTTGAGACTTAACAGCAGAAGCAAAACAAGGGACAAAACATCACCTGTGAGCAATCGTCAGGACAGTTTTGTCTGCAAATCGCTGGCGGATGGTCTGCTGGAGCAATCTGTCTGTCTTTTGATCCACACTCGCTGTAGCCTCATCAATGCAGAGAATCTATTATTTAGAAAAAGAGAAAAAAAACATTACTCAGATGCGAAGAACAGCAAGTGTCACTTCTGCAATGGTGAGGAAACTTTGTCCCACCAGATGTTTCAGGCGACACCTCACAATTTCTTATTATTGGCCATGCTGCATGGAGCTTTGAAAACATGGGAGGCATCCCTGATTGTTTGGCCAGCTTTCAGTGTTTGCTGTCTCCTGAAATTTAGTTTTCATGATTAACAGGCACTGATCTAGCCTTTATAAATTCAACTTGCGTCTTTTGACAGTAGCAGAACCCACATCCTGCGCAACAAATCCCATAAATCATTATTGCTATTAAGATCTGAACAAAATAGCCTTTCTACTTAGGGATGGTGCTCTGTGATCTCTTTTTGAGGGCAACCAGAACCACTTAACACCTTACAACAGAATATCCCTTATGGTGTGGTTCTTTCTTGGTCAAATACGCCATGGTTGTCTTAAACCCTGTAGTATATGAAACACATTGCACTTGTCTCATATTGGAAGCTTTTTGTTGTGTGTGTTGGGAGGGGGAGCCATTTTGAAAGGACAGCACTCACCTTTGCCTGGGTCAAGAGTGCCCTTGCTAAACAAACTAGCTGCCTCTGTCCTGCAGAGAGGCTCTTGCCTCTCTCCCCCAGCTCACCATCCAGCCCACCTGCAAAGAAAGAGAGTGAGTCTCAGTGTAGGATTCCTGAGTACATCCTGTCTACTCAGAACCTATTTTAAGGAAAACAGGGACAGAAGATGTGGGGAAGGAGCACTTTGGGCTCTTTGGAAATTATCCGTTTAGACTTTTGGCAAAGACCGAGGTGGTGGAATGAGGGAAAATAGAAAATGGACAGAGTGCTGAAAGATCAGGAATAATCTTTACAAATCAACAGCTCAGACTTTTTCCAAGAGTCTTCTTTCCCCATTACAGGAAGGGAGGAAAAGAGAAGGGTAGTACGTAGGAGAGCAGGGATGACCATATCTATTTTTGGCCTCAGTCCCACCTAATATTATGTGTCCCTGACACGTTGCCTGTAAGGAGCTCAACCCTTTACAGATTCTTAACTCACCCATTTCTGCAATCACTGCCTGCAGGTGGCACTGCTCCAAGACTTGGTGCAAGTCAGCATCTGTGTATCGTCCCTGAGGGTCCAGGTTCTCACGGACTGTCCCACTGAACAAAAAGGGGTCCTGAGGGATTATGGCCAATCTAGACCTGAAAGAGTAGATAGAGAAAAACTTGTCAGTTTAGAGATAATGGTAACTGTTCAGCTGACATCCTGGAACTGCCCCGTCCCATCAAATTATACCAGCCGTGGGCAGCCTCCAGAGATCTTAGGACTAGACACCTACCCCACACTTTGGAGGCACACTCCCACACTCCATCTTCTCCATAACATTTTAAAAAATTAACTTAAAAACCTTTCCCATGCCCTTTAATAGCCGATTTTATAATTTAAAAATTGTGGGCAGTCCTGCCCCCCAAACATGGGAGAACTGCCTCTCACACTTCCATGGGGCACAGCGGGTCTTTTTGGGCATGTTTTATAAATTAAGAAACTGTGGGGTGAAGGGCAGGGCCCTCCATGGATGCTGGGGCTGCTTTTAAGCCCTGGAAGAGGGCTGTATGCATCCTGCAGAAAACCCACTGACCACCTCTGCATTAAATTAACCTTTTAAACTCTTGAAAAGGGAGCCAGAAAACACTGACCCCATTGTCAACCCTTCAGAGAAATATTTGTGGTATAATCTGCTATGGCAAGGTCAAAGAGCCAAGAAAGGACTTCCATTACGCCTTTGCCAGTCATTATTATGCTGATAAACATAGTTCTGATGGAACATCTATAGCACTTACAAGGGTATCTTGTCGGGATGGACTTTCAAAGATAGCTCAGTGGTTTAATCCAGGGTCCCCAACCCCCGGTCTGTGGCATGGTGCTGATCTGTGGCCACGGCAGGACCGGGCCACGGAGACAGATCTCCTACCCCCCCCGCACACACTCCACCCACCCACCCCACCCGCACGCATGGCCCTCTCCTCCACAAGAGCACCCCACCCCTCCGCACATACACGTGAGCACATCCCGCACACCCGTAAGCATGGGGGTGTCCCCACGTGAACAGATCCCACCTCACCAATTGGTCTGCGACTCAGAAAAGGTTGGGGGCCACTGGTTTATCTATCTGGCTGTGGAGCCAGAGGTTGAGAGTTTGATTCCCCACTAGCTGGCCTTTGTGGCCTTGGGCAAGCTGCACAGTCCTAATACGCCCTCAGAAGAAGGGAATGGCAAACCACTTCTGAGTATTCTTTATCTAGAAAACCTTGAAAGGGGTTACCATATGTCAGAATTGATTCGACAGCACATATTATTATTAATCTCAGGCTACCAGCAACTGCTGGAATTAAAAGATGATTTCTAAACCAAATCCTCAGTGTCTTGTGCCACTATCCCTTTTGAATGTGACCTACCTCAGTTTCTTTAAGCCTACAGAATGGCTATCAATGTTGTCCAGGAGAATACGACCAGCTTTCAGTTCCACCATACGGAAGAGGGCTAAAAAGAGAGTGGACTTGCCAGACCCAGTACGCCCAACGATACCGACTTTCTCCCCAGGATAGACAGTGAAAGTTACCCCATCGAGGGCATTGGGTAGGTCAGATCGATAGGCCAGTACTACTTGCTGAAATTCAATGTGACCTTGACTTGGCCAGTCAGGTGCAACCTTTAAAAACAAGAGAAAATTTTTAAATAAAAATGAACAACAATACCTCCCAACATCTGTTGCTGACACTTTTTGATCTGCTGTCTCCATGACCATTAGCAGGAGTAGGCTAGATTGCCATGTATCGATGTTTACTACCATCTCAGTCACAACAGTGATACTGGCTCCCATTTAGGACCTATGAAGGGCTTAGGTCTGGTGGAAATGATGGACAATGGCGAAGCTGCCCTACATATCAACCCAGACTAACTGCATGTCAGGTGAGCTTTTAGTCTTGCTCATGTCTTCAGGGATGTCGTCACAGGCGATTCTGTTCTGGAGGGCTCCTCAATAATCTGGGAAGCTACACTAAAGGGTTATGCAGAAGCTAGGGATGTCCTTTGAGGAATGATGGCAATTGAAACTAAGAACTCTGTGTACAAACTGTGCCTCGAGATAAGCTGACAGACTTTCCTTTTTAATCATTTTTTGCTTGACTTTAAAAAAAATATCCCGTCCTCTGCCTCCATTCCTGCTCACTAAGAGAACTACACGATGAAAAGAATATGTACGGCAAGAAGCTCAAAGCAAGCAAACCAACCAACCATCCTGTTATGACAGGGAAGGCAAGATGCACATAGAATAAGGGGTGAAATACTAGAGATATACATTAGAGAGAGGAGACCTCCAGAGTCCTTTGGGAGAAAAGGCTTCTCCAGGATGCGGTCCTTCACTGACTGTGCTGACGTTATAAACATCTCTGTAAACTATAATGAGAAACTACTGTGAACCAAAGCAACCTGTGCATTTTAGATGCATTTTATGGAATCAGGTCATCTGAGCAATATAGTTACATGTCAGTAAAAGGTCCCATGCATGGCAGCCTTACCTGGAGCAGCTCCTCCTGTGGCTCTATGGGAATCTCTGTGGCATATTCCTCTGCCCGTTCCACACTCACCATCATGGTCTCTGTCTGGGTAAAGCTGGTGATGAGACCAGACAACAAGTTTGTAACTGACAGGGCGTAGGAAAGGGCAAGCCCCACAAGACCTGAAGGTGCAAAGGAAGGCAGTGTCAAAGATTGTCAGGGGAACACAAGCAGGGAAGTACACCTCTGAAATGAAGCAAAGGCAAGAGCAAACTCATGGAATGAAGGATCGCCTGCCCTGCTCCAAGATAGGAAGAAAGACTGAACAGGGGACCCCAAGACCAAGATACTGAGAAAAATTATTTTGTGGAAAAAATGATGGGGGTGATTTTCTTTTGCAAGTTCAAGATCTAACTGTCATCCGCAGAGCTTTAGAAAAGTTCAAGACTAACTAGTAATTCTTTCTTTTCTTGTTCGGTGCTTTTATTGCAGCTGATTTTCCAGAACTGCCTCATGGCAATCTCAGACAAGATTTCTATTGCCTCCTTGCTTGTGGGCTGCTACTAACTAAGTTATCAAAATAACTTCACAGGCATGTTTACAAAAAGAAAACACTGCCTCACTATAAAGGACTTCAGCTACATAACTGAAGGTCACATCCTGACCTCAGATAGGTGTATATTACTTCCTCTGTCCTTTTCTAAAGAGAAAGATGAGGACAGTGAAAGAGAAAACAACACATACAGGTGAAAACAGAGTGCAGACATTGGTTCCATAATATTCTGCATGTTGCTGTTGACAGTATAGCCTGCATGTCCCAAAACACTCTTCAGTTTCTTTCCATTTTCCCAGTTCTTTCCATGATCCCTTCTTCAGAATAAGAGCCAGAAATCCAGGTGAGGGGAGAGAGAAGCATACTGTGATAGAAGGGGTGACATAACTGGGACTTCTTCTGAGTCCCTTAGGTACCTGGGTTTCCCAGTTTCTTCTGGTGTTGGATGATGGCAATTCCTGCAATAGCTGTAACTACAGCAACTCCAATCATCTGCAGCCTAATGTCCAGCCACTGCATGGCAGTGTTGCTGGCAAAACAGCAACGCTGGTTCAACTCTAATCGCAGCTGGTTTTCTGTCTCAAACCTAGATTGAATACAGCCCAGAGATCAATGTTATTTATAGATTCATTTATTCAAAATATTTCACCCCATGTTTCTCTTTAAAAAAAAAAAACAACCCAAGGCAGCTTACATAATTAAAAAAACAGTATTTAAAACTAAAAACAATACATATTAAAAAGAAATAAATACCACTTTGAGAAATGGTAAACAAAAGCAATAGTAAAACACAGTCAAAACTATAATGCATAACAATCCATTTAAAAATCCCACTCAGGAAGCCTGTCACTGAGGGAAAGTTTGCTTGAAGAGAAAGGGCTGTGCCTGCTTGTGGAAGGACAGCAAAGATGGTGCCAGTCTAGCTTCCTGTGGGAGGGAGTTCCAAAGTCTAGGGACCCAGAGAAAGGCATCTCTTGATTATCTTAACACCCAAATAGGCTCATTATTTATTTATTTATTTATTTATTTATTGGACTTATATACCGCCCCATAGCGCTACAAGCACTCTCCGGGCGGTTTACAATTTTTTTTTTTTTAGCTTTGACCAAGCTGTTTAGGGCTTTATAGGTTAGAACCAGCACTTTGACATGTTTCTGAAAATGGATTGGCAACCAGTGGAGCTGCTGTAATTGGGTGGGGTGTGTTATGTGATTCCTATAACCCGTCTCTGTCGACAATTTGGTTGCTGCATTTTGAATGTGCTGAAGTTTCCTGAAACTTTCCAGAAGCAGCTCCACATAGAGCACGTTACAGTAATCTAGCCAGGAAGTAACTAAAGCATGTGTCATGTATAGATCCTCTGAACAGTTTTCACTGTTTCTTTTAATAGCTGGTGCAGAGACAAATCCTCAAACCAGCTCACTTTGACTTGGCTAAAGGGCAAAACTCACCTTTTTGTAGCTCTAGTTGCCCGGATGGTGTTAAGACCTGTCAAGGTCTCCGAGAAATGAGTGTAGATAGGAGAGAGGGTGAGACTGGAGAGACGCTTGAGTTCACGTGAAGTGCACCGGTAATAGCGTTGAACAGAATAGTAGATGACTGCCAGAGGCAGTAGAACTATACCAATCCAAGGTAACCCATAGGTGATCATCACCAGCATGCCCAGCAGCCCAAATATGTTGGCCAGAAAGATGTTGAGAATGAAAGGCAGGCTGTCATCCACACAATACAAGTCTGAAGAGAAGCGGTTCAGGATACGGCCTGTTGGTGTGGTGTCAAAGAAAGTCACTGTGGCCTGGAAACAGAGAAGCGAGAATGTAAATAGTGGGCTGTTATACCCATGACTTGTAGAAATCACTCAATGTAAGGAAAAGTATGCATTTCATATTTTTATTTTCTTCTTTGTGTCCTTTGCATAGTCCAGGAAATTGGTTCAGGAGATTTCTAGAGCTGAGAACTTTGATGGAAGCCTAGTTCAGAACTTGGAAAAGGTACTATTTTGGACTGCAACTCTTAGAATCTCCCAGCTGTCAGAGATGTAGTCCAGAACAATAACTTCCTCAAGGTATTGTGATCATAATCCAGAACGCCTTCCTCAAGCACAGTTCCTATCCATTGACACACAGTTTGTGATGTTAAACATGGGAATCCAGGCACCCAAGAAGTAGAGAAGTTGTTAGACCTGCTCATTTCTGTTTTACTCTTATTTGGCTTGGGCACATTCACATAAACTAGCAAACAACCATGGATTTTCTACTATGCATGTCAAAGTAAGGTCTGATAGCAACTTAGCAAACTAGAGCAGTTTATTTGCATCGGGAATGAGATGTTTCTGTCTGAGAAATGACTGTTTAGGGGGAAAAAAACATAATCCAGTGTAGATTTAGTAGTGTACTGTTCATATTTACTATTAAAATCCATTACATAATACAATACAATGAGACTTTATATTTATTAGCAGGAGGAATGTGATTTTAAAACAAAACAAAACATTAATTTTAAAAATCCTCCACCCAAACAGTTCCCAGCATCCAGTGTTGTCCTGTCTGGCATGCTTTACCTTCATCACTCTGCTGAGTAACCTATTGTGAATTACTGTTGCAGCATGAATGGTGCCATAGGCAAAAAGGAAGGCCCGCAGGATCGTGAAGACAGAATTTGCCCCAGCAATGGAACCATACACAGTCAAGTAAAAGTTCACATCTGAAGTGCCATTGGGAGACATGGAGGCCAAGACTGGGGAACTGTGAAGGAAACAAACAAAACCAGTCAGTGTGGACATTTTTCAAGGTCAGGTCTTTTCCCACTCCCTCTCCTAGCTCTTAAGCAGAACTGATAGCTCCCAAAGTGTGAGGGAAAAGAGTATTCCAAGGAAAGTTACTGTAGGAACCCTACATCCTGCTAATTCTACTAAACACTGCCTACCTCTGTCAGTCAGGGCAAAACATGGGATCTATTCCATGCATTGTCAGGAGTGGGTGAACTGTTTCCAGGGCAACCTCAATTGTCCTCACTAAGGTCTCATAACAAATTTTATGCACACTTCAGCTCACCATTCTTTTGGGCTGAGGAGGATTGGTTTTGTTAGTGAAATGCACACAGTGACAGCTGGAATGTCCAGCCTCTTACTGCAGGGAGGCTCACAATGACAAAGGTTGAAAACTCATTGGAAGTCTTCACAAGCTCCCATTGCCAGTATATATGTGTTTCCCATTGTCTCCACCCAAAGCATTCCAGTTCTCATCTGCCCTGAGCGATGCTTCCAACTGATTGTTTAATTTTTCTTTCTCTTCTTTTCTAGTTTGTCTCTCTACAGCTCAGCAGCTATTTGGGGGAGTGTGTTGCCCTACCTGTTATATGCCCTCTTAAAAACAAAAACTCCACCAAATGGACACTAAAATGATCCCTATGTTCATCACACATGTGCATTCATTGACAGATTAGATCCCTGGGTTCAGCTCACAGCTTATACCAACGTACAGGAGTCCTCCCTGAGAGAAGAGCAGCAGCTGTGAATTAATCAGAATGGGTAGGTTGCTGGCAGAGGTGTTTTCTGTATGGGGTAGGCTGGAGATCCAATTTGACAGCCACCAATCAGAAACATTCCTAGAAGCTGCAGAAAAGCACAGGTGTCAGTCTTTGGAATTTAAGTCCATCTGTTCAGTCACAACTTAATTAAAGGCCCTTTCACATAGCTATTGAGGTGGAAATTTAGTTAAAATGTCACTCTAACCATCAGTATTACTATGAGAAATAAGCCATGTGGAAGAACTTTATATCATGGCTCTATAAATGATTAGAATACAGTGGTGCTTTGACTTACAAACTTAATCCGGTCCAGAAGATGGTTGTAACTCGAAATGTTCATAAGTCGAAGCACCATTTCTCATTGAAATACACTGAAATGTGATTAATCCGTTCCAGCTAATTTTGGTTGTATCTTGAGGCGTTCATTGCAAGTTGAAGCATTTGTTTCCATAGGAACAAATGCAAAAGTGGTTAATCTGTCCACTACTACTAGGGGGTGAATTTTTCTTCTTTTAACCTAAGATGACTTAAGTTAAAAAAGATGCAGGAAAGGAGGGAGAGAAGGAACAATGGGGAAAAGAGGAAAGAAAGAAGGTCATCACTGGGGTACACAGACCCCTCCGACAAAAGTTTGTGCTGTTAAGCACAAGAAGAGAGAGAGAAGACAAGGAGGGGAACTTGAGTATAAACCACATTTTACACCATTCCAGCAAGCAGAGCCCCTTTTCTGATTTTCCAACAAAAATACTTCGGAGTCACATTTTAAACCCACATATTTTAAAACAAAAGAGAGGTCACAGTACACAAACCCTAGGAGCCACAGAATGCAAAAATAAATAAATACATCCAGCAACAATTATTCCAGCAAGCAGACCTCTCAGTCTAATTTTACATTTTAAAATTACAGTCTAATTTTCACATTTAATTTTAATTTAATATTACAGTCTAATTTTTACATTTTAAACCCACACTGCAAGACCCATCAGCACAGAAACATAACCCCCCTAGCCCAAAACCACGCTGTAAAACCCATCCTTTGGCGCTTAAAAAGCAGAAAGCAGCACCTTACCTTACTAGGCAGTCTGAAGCCTCCCTGCAAACTCACACACTCACTCAGAAGCAGAAGCCAGGCACCAAGCCTCCTCCGATGCAAACGCTTTAACCGTTGGGGCAAAAGAGCTACAAAGAACCTCTTCGCCGACCAACAGTTAGCCCTCTAAATTTCCTTTTCCCCCTGCCTCTTTTGATCATCACTCGAAGCTCCAGCTGCAAGTCGAAGCAAAATTTTGCAGCCGGAGCTGGTCGTAACTTGAAATGGTCATATATCAGCACGGTCGTACGTCGAGGCACCACTGTACAAGTAGGTGATCTACTACTAATAAGAATGGGCAGAGGATTTCTCTGTATGTTTTTACAAAGCAAAAATGCCAGGAGTGGTATAATATATATAAAACTGACAAAGGTATGAATAAATACAGTAAATGCATTTTGCATATTTTCATTTTTGCCTGAGAATGAAAAAGAGGTGCCTGTACCAAGAGGTACAGAGAGGGTGGGGAAGATGTATAAGGGAAGAGAGACATGGGGTTAGTCCAAATGTAATGGCAAAATATGGTTTCCCAGTTTAGTGGCAACTTGCATGAGCCTGGGGGCTGTGAGTGCCTCCCCTTCCTTCTACCTCAGTGGTCAGGGAACAGGGGTAAGTTACCCCAAATGGGATAAAAATGAAAATCCTGGGGGTAATGAGGACGTGACCCTAACGCCCTTCCCTCCTCTTCCACCTCTTCTGCCTGGAGGGGGGTCCCCGGAAGCCCAATCATCCCCCTTCCCACCCCCTTCTCCGGCTCGGCTGCAACCGAACCACAGCTGATGGTGGCTGGCGACGGGCGGGAGGTGGCGGCGGGGCTGGCCATGGTGGAGGGCAAGGCTGAGGTGGGTGGCTGGAGCACCCCAGCCAGGAGGAGCCTCTCCTTCCAGTGCCTGGAGAGGTGGACTGCAGCAGAGGGGGAAGGGCGCAGCCATGATGGCAGCATGGGCCAGGCTCAGCCTCCTGGCACTGGGCCGCCACCCCATGCCCCGTCCCCGGAGGAGCCCATTGGGCGGCAGCATCGCTCGCCCAGCCGCGCGGCTTCCTTTGACGGCGCCTCTGCGCTGGCCAGCCGGGCCTGGAGGAGCATCTTGCCCTCCGTGCGGCAGGTGTCACGGCGCTTCAATGGTGAGGCCCGTGGCCGCTCCAGCGAGCAGCCGCCAGAGCCGGTGCCAGAGCAGGAGGCGGTGGCGTGTGCCTCCAGAGGGCAAGCCACCTGCTGCTCTTCGGCAGTTGCCCAGGAGCTGTCCGCTGGCGGAGAAAGCAAAGGAGGAGGAGGCCCGGGTGGCGAGGCTTGCGTTCAGCTGGCTGCGTAGCAGCGTTCAACTGGCTGCGTGTGACCGAGATCCTTCCTTTCAAATCAAGGGGGCAATGTCGGCGAATATAATTTTTTTAGAGAGTAAAAGGTAAAAAAGTTCCCTGACCCCTGATTTACATGTTAGAGGAGGAGATCAAAAGCCACCTCTTTCATGTTACATTACTCAGTTTTGTTGGTCACCCAATTTGTAAACAACCCCCAACTTCAACTAAGGTTTGAGAGGTAGTCAGAAACCAAAATCATGGTTTGATCCTGGTTTGTCCTGACTAATCATAATGGAAACAAACTCCAAGCTTGAATGCTAGGAACTGTGCAATTTAAAAGCAGTCTTCTTGCATAAAGTGTGAAAGAGGACAGGATACAAGTCAGAGACTCCTACAAGCTTGTTTATGCAGCAGGAATCTGTGGTTTTCTGTTATGTCTGAACTAAATTGCTCTCTGCATTCCATAGGAAGAGGATGATAATTGTGCTAAGTGAATTTCAAGAATTCATCCATAAACTAAGCAAGATGACAATGCAGTTTCTTGAGCTCCTGCAAATAAACCATCTGTTTGACAAGGGTGCATTATTGCTGGGAGATAAAGATCAAGAATAGGTGAAGATGTGAACAGGCAAAGAAGCAGGTGATGATCTTACCTTGCATCAATAGCAAGGAGAGAAGGACAGATAATGCTAGGCAGCTGCCAACTGCCAGCCAATATGCTTGGTAGACATGGAAAGCCACTGCTCCTTCTTTCTTCTCTTCCTCTTGCTTCAGAAGATTATTTACTGGATTTGGTTCTTCTTCCTCAGACTCCAGATCTTCTTCTTGGCTGTATTCAGTGGGTACTTTGGAAACATAAAAAAACTACAGGTCACAGGACACCAGAAGATGATCTTGTTGGACAGGCAGGTGGCTTAGAGATCTCTGCAAAGCCTCAGCTGTCTTTTACAGCACAATTCAAGCCAAGTGCACGTTTCAACAAAGAGTTCAAGGACAATATCCAAATGGGTATACTGGAATGTACATGTGTTCCCCAATGCTTCCTGATAAAAAGAACAAGATTCTTCCTTTTAGGCCAGCTAACATGGCTAGCTATTCCAAAATCGATTCGTAATAATCAGGACCTGTACCAGACACTGTTTTTACCATTTGTGTGAAGGATCCCCATGTCCTGTCCCAGGATAGTACATCTATTGAAGATGTACCATATTTCCCTAGGATAATATTTTGTGTTTTGGAAAACATATCTCCCACTCAGAAAGTACATCACTACATGCTGATTGACTGTGACTGCTGCAGTATCATAAACATCCAGCGGTTACCTCTGTAATACTATAGGCAATACATTTCATTCTGCCTTTTCCCCTTTAAAGCTGAAGCATTTTCTGCTACATTTTCAGCTCTATTGAAAGGCAATGAAGACCTGCAAGACTACACCTCCCTCACCAGCTCTACCCTTTGTTTGTTAACTTTACCTTTTAGTTTTTCATTTTTTGGAGGACAGGTGTTCCTCTGTCCCAGAGCAAGAGTACACATATTTTCTAAATTTGTCTTTAAGCAGACTTCCTACTACAGCCTCGTTCTTCACCTAATGAACTGCATAGAAGAAGATGCAACTCTGTTTTCTCTCCACAGATATTTACAGGTATCTCGGGCTAAGACTAATATGCAGTCAGGGTCTTGCTTCAACTGTGTGGAAAAGCCCTACCTAGGATTTTCAAGATATTCCTCTCTTTTCTGTTGTCTCTTGTAATTTTAACCAACTTAGAAAATACAATAAAGATTGTGCTTAACTCATGGTCCCTCTTTTTCTTACGTTTACAAACTAGCTTTATTTCCCATTCTGGTCCTTCTGCGTCCATAGAAAACTAAAAGATACGAAAGACTGAAATCCTGTTGCTTAGTATAATAAACCAGAACCAGAGTAGTCCAACTGAATCAATGAAACTTACAGAAGGGTTGACTCACCAGATCCCCACTGATTCAGGGGACTGCTCTAATTTTGACTTACTACATTGAGCAAAATAGGATTTCAGCCAAAGATTTACAAGTGTTTTGCTCATTTGCCAAAGATACAGTCCTACAAATATCACCCTGAAAATGTACTTACTTTTGTCCTTCTTTCTCTTGTCCATCTTCCTAAGGTTAGGGGCAGACTGTACCAGTGGCAGAATCTCAGTTGGGGTTCCTAGAAAAAATAATAGTTTTAGAAGAGTTAGCCATGTTAATCTGTGCTAGCATATCAGGCAAAAACAAAAGTAAATTTAAAAAAAACATAAATATTGTGGCACCTTACAGACTAACTATTTTATTTATATGTGAGCTTTCATGGACGAGTCCACTTCTTCAGACATAAGACTTCCTTATGTGGGAAGTGGACTTCCTTATATCTGAGGAAGCTGACTTGTCCACAAAAGCTCTCATTAAAATATAGCAGTTAGTCTTTATGGTGCCACATTTTTTCTTCTTCTTTATTTTTCTTTTATTTTTACCTGACATGCTAGGAAAAAAAAAGAATCAGATGCACTTGCGTTCTGCAGAGATGATCCAAGCACTGATTACAGTGGCACCTTGACTTACAAACGCCCTGACCTGCAAACAATTTGACATACGGACAGCTCTGGCCGCAAAATTTTGCTTTGACTTGCAGCCGGAGCTTTGACCTATGAACAGAAAAAAGGCAGGGGGAAAGGGCGGGAAATTCACATTTCTAACTGTAGGTGGCGAAAGAGGCTGCTTCTTGGTAGCTCTTTTACCCCAACAGTTAGGAAAAGGCGGCGGAGGAAGGCCAGGTAGGCTCCCGGAGGGCTATGGGGGGTGGTGATTTCGGCCCCAGTGGGCCCGCGGGGTGGTGGAGGGAGGCTGGGAAAGGTCCGGGAGGGCAAGGGAGGGTGGCGCTTTTGGGCCCGCGCCGCGGTGGAGGGAGGCTGGGAAGGGTTCTGGAGGGCAAGGGGGGGTAGCGGTTTTGGCCCCGCTGGGCCCGTGCCAAAGTGGAGGGAGGTTGGGAAGGCTCCCAGAGGGCTACGGAGTGTGGCAATTTTGGGGCCACATGGCGGTGGAAGGAGACTGGGAAGGGTCCGGGAGGGCAAGGGAGGGTGGTGGTTTTGACCGTCCCAGAACCTTCCCAGCCTTCCACCACCTCCATGCAGGCCCAGCGGGGCCAAAACCACGGGGTCTGTCCACGCTGCTCGCTTCCCGGCTGGGCTCCAGGAAGCAGAGCCTGGTTGGGAAGCGAGAAGCGCGGATGGACCCTGTGCCGGGAGTAGGAGCCCGGGTGGGAGGCGAGGACCCATCCCAGCCGGGCAGCAGCAGAGGTAAGGTCCTTTTCCTTTTTAAAACACTGTTCTGGGCAAGTTTTGGAGGGTGGGTCTGGACTGGGGGATGTTACTGTTGTTTTGTTTTTGGATTTGTGGTTGTTTTTTTCAGTCCTAGCGTGAGACTTGGTCTATTTTTTATTATTTTAATTTTTTGGAATTTTTTTGAAATGCTGGAACGGATTAATCCTGTTCCCATGGATTTCAATGGGAAATGGTACTTTGATCTATGAACATTTTGACTTACGAACATCATTCCGATACGGATTAAGTTCGTAAGTCAAGGCACCACTGTACTCCAAATCTGATTTGGAGTTTGAATTGCTTCACTGGAAGGCCTTTCCATTCACAGAAGAGTGTCTGTCCCATTAGAGAGTCCCATTTGATGGAGGGACAAGATTTTTGCTATTTTCCCCTGCAACTACAACACCACTTTGCATAATGTTTGTGTGCCCTCCCCACAGCCAGCAATTTTTCATTTACACGCCACTGTTACATTCTGCAGAAGGGAGGACAGAGAAACAAATCAGGTAGAAGGCATTGCATTATACCTTGCTTGAGTATCCTGCCATCATCCATTAGCAGTAAAATATCAGCCTTTTCCAAAAACTCAATTCTATGGGTGCAAAGAATCCTGGTCTTATGCCTCAGAATTCCCAGAATACACTGCTGCATGAGATGATTAGCTACATCTGCATCCACAGCTGCTAGTGGGTCATCAAGAAGATATATTTCTTTCTCCTAAGGAAAATAGATACAGTATAATAGATCCAGCCTGTTCTGATCCAGAACTGCAGAGAATGATAAAATGACATCAGCAGAAAATACCTCCTTCCTCTGTGATCCCAGGTTCTTCTAATGGCCATGACTTGCTTGTGGCTCAGTAAGGCCACAAGCAGCAGAGCTAATCTTTATGCTTCATCAGTTCCATTTCTGCTGCCTAGTTGCTCATCCACTCATTTTCTTACCTGGTAAACCGCTCTAGCAAGTGCAACTCGAGCTTTCTGTCCTCCACTGAGACTAACTCCACTCTCGCCCACCATTGTCTGATCACCTGCTGGCAAAATCTAAACATTAAACAGACAAAAGGAATGTAATTTAACAGCTATTGAACGGATACAGTGAAATACAGGAAATTTATATCCAGATTTTAATCATAGCACTAAAGCATCACAGACAAGCAATTAGGTACAAAACGGCTGCCCAGAAACCAAAACGAAAGGATAATATTTAGCATTATCAAAATCAGATTTTGGCCTCATCATTTGAAACTCTGAACATTGTTAGCATTGTATGGAACGTAAAATAATAATCACAGAAAAAATGGGTCTGTGATTGTACAATAAATTGATGATAATTAAATTATTGAACTTATTCACAGAAAGAAAAAGGCATCTTTCTCCCAGTTGTGAAAAATTGTTCTTCCTTTCCAGTTTCCTTCAGCTTTTAACTGAACACAATAATATATACAAAGACAGATCTTTAGGAACTATGACCCAATGTAGCTTTCACTCAAATCAATGGGGTAAGTTAATTAGTTTAAATGATGTTTGACTATATTGATTTAAACTTGGGGTGGCCATCATGAGAAACTTTCTCATTGTTGGAGCAATTTTGTAAAAACAACAACAACAACAATATCAGATTAAGAAGTCATAACAGAACTTGAGATGAAAGGCTGTTGGTTGTACCCAAGTTTCCAAATATGTCTGTTGAAATATGAAGTAAGAAAACAGCCTGAAAGTCCACAAAACCTTGATAAGATTACTATGCTTAAGTTTAGGTGGTCTTTTCCTCCGTATATTTACCCTGAGACTGTACCATTTCATCCTCTGTTTCTTAAAAGCATTCCCTGCTCCCAGGAGTTCTGTACATCACTTATTCTCATGGTCAGTCAGGTGTTTTAGAATTCTGTAAATGCTGAAACACTGCTCTAGAACAATATGATTGTTGGTGAGCTTTGAGGGATATATCATTGTCATAGGACACTCACATTCAAGTCATCAGAGAGAGCACAGGCCTCTATTACTTCCTGATAGAATCTGGCATCATATTCCTTCCCAAAGAGGATGTTTTCTCGGATGCTGGTAAACTGAATCCAGGGCTCTTGTGTGGCCAAGCCAAATCCTTTCTCCAAATCCTGAACGTAAACCTGCTGACCTTGACTGCACATATCCCAGTGATAGCCATCAGAAACAATGGGGGGGGGCAAGAGAGAGAGGAATAACATAACATTGCCACCAGAGCATGCTTAGAAAATGCCCTTCCTGTGTAGTTAAATACTACTATTGTTAAATCAAAGGCATATTTATTTTAATAAAGAAACTTTGCCCCTAGAAGCTTATTGCGCTATCCACAAATGAGGAAAACAACATCTGAATGAGCCCTGAGGTACTGGGATGCTCCATGGGCTGCTGAAAGTACGCATGGTAGAGCCTGATCAGTTGCTTGGATTGAAAATTATTGGGGTTTCCATGTGTGAAAAGTTATAAGTAAAACAAACACATGAGATATTGAGCCCGAAAAACCCACAACAACCAAAACATGAGATATTATTCAAGAAATATTATGTACATACTCAGAAGCACTGTCTTCTTCCTTGTTACATTGCCTACTCTGGAGCCAAGACCTGGCACATAAAATAGGTTTAATAGCTTCTCGCTCTGGCCCTATAGGCCCAAGGAATCACTGAATTCACCAGAGTACTCACAGTGAACTGAAAGGGATGACAGTAATTTAAGAATTCCATTCTGAGCAAGGTGTTTGTAAGTTGAGCTGCAGGGCACCCATGTTGGGGGGGGGGACGGGATACATAACCAGTAAGGAAGACTTTGTTGGACAACACATTCAGTGGGGAAATGACGGAATGTTTGGCTTTGTTTTGAGAAGCTGCTGATATGAAACATATTCTGGTTAACTTTCCCCTTGCAAGTTCTGAGCAAGTAGAAGCTGCTATTAACCTCTGGGCTAAGTTCAAATATGACACAGAGTTTTAGTTCTACAGTATATCTTTTATTGTAGAGAAGATTCCCTCACTTTATCTTACCTTCTCCCTCCTTTTGATTCTAGCTTGGCCTCTTACTTTCAGCTTTCCCCTTTGTTTTCCTTTACTTATTCTTTCAATTTGTTCCTCCTGTCCTATCAGAGACTCAGAGATCCTTGGGCCTGCTTACTTATTACATTGCAATAGCTACAGAGACAATACAGTCCCATTAAATACAATACCATTAGAGCAACTAGGAAACAGGATGCTTTTGAACTAGATGAGCTCAAGGATATTTTAGAAGGGTTTGCTGTTACATAAAGGGTGGTTTGATATATTACTATTATTCCTTTATTCACATTGTATTTTGTTAAATTTTTAAGTCACATTCCACTACCTTGTGTAATTACAGTCAACTTTTTATATAGCTGATCCTTATGCAATCAATATACTGTGAATTTGTTTGTTACAGTGATGAGTTTGTGGTCATTCTCCATGATTTAGCTGTACCCACAGGGTGCAAATTAGTAGAACTGAATTCTAGTTTGAATTAAGCTGTAGGTCTAGCAAATGAAAAGAGCAAAGTGGCACTATTTACCTTCTGAGTTCTCCAGTGATAGCTGCAAGCAAAGTGCTCTTTCCACATCCAACCTTCCCAATGACTCCTACCAGCGCACCCTACAGATGGAAAGAAGCACAAAAATATTCACAGCTTTGTCCCTATCTTGCTATGCCTCTTTTTAAACTGTGAGTCATTCATTCATTCAGAGTATGTCTTTTATCTGTCCACCTATTAAGTACTAAGTGCCCCATAAGCAGTAACAATTTATCAGTGCTCCTTTTGCTTACCTTTGGCACAATCAGATCTTGAATAAAAAGTTGTGAACCTCCTCTAGGTATGTATGGTTCAATGTTTTCTTTGCTTGCTGGTGACCATGAGAAGATGGAGTGGTGCATTTCCAAGGCAGAAGACAGATCAGAGGGTTTGGCTGCAATGGAAAAGCAACAACAGCCATAGACATGTACTTTCTGATAGATCAAGGATCATGGACTTGGAGGAGGCATATAAAGCCATCAAGTCCAGCCCCCTTGCTCAATGCAAGAATCCAAACCAAAATATATTTGGCAGATGGTTGTTTAATTTTTTCTTTGAATGCCTCCAGCGTTGGAGCACTCACCATCTAATTAGATCTGTTGTCACACTGCTCTGTAGGTATTCAACCAACATCAGATTTTTTTGTGGGGGGGGATGTAGAATCACTACCTAAATCTTACACCAAAGAAGAATGAATCTTTCTTAATCTTACCAACAGCTTTTACAGCCTAAAGGGGAAAACATCAGCCCTTGGCCCTTAGGGGAAAAAATTAAGATGAGTTGCTGGGAAAACAGGAAATGTGACACAGCAGCTGAGAGCTGCCATGCAAGAAAACTGAACAGCACTACCACCGATAGAAACTTGGTCATTTCAGGTTTGGCAATGCTGGTATGCTATGCCACATACACTTCTCTTAGGTCAGTGAGTATTTCTGATCTCCCTGCCCACTCCACCTTTCCACTAACCCACTGGGCATTCAATATTTTAAAGCAAAAAGCTAAGAGGAATACCCCCCGTTTTTATTTCAGAGCCCTCAACAGCTACTGCAAGCACATTTTTCCCTTCTAACAGCCAGCATGAGTGGTAACTACCAACAAAACTGTAGCTCAGACAGGACCAATGAAAAGAAAGAGGTAGATGGCAGCATGTCTGGTTGGGAACCCCAACATTTGCAGAAATGTTTAAAAGATATTTTCAAAAGCAAAAGCAGACACAACTTTTAAAAAGCAGCCAATTCAAAACTGGGTGTGCTCAGCAGTAACAGAATGCTGACTGTCAGTTGGAGAAGACAGAAACCAGGAAGAAGAAACAGAGTCTTCTAGTGCACTGGTTCTTAACCTTGGGTTACTCAGGAGTTTTGGACTGCAACTCCCAGAAGCCTTCACCACCAACTGTGCTGGCTGGGGTTTCTGGAAGATGCATTTCAAAAACATCCCAGTAACAAAGGTTAAGAACCACTGTTCTAGTGCATGGCTGGCTGGCACCCTTAAAGGCACAATGGCCTTTGGAGGGGAAGATATGCTACAACATTTTATCATATAAGTTAAAGATTAACATTCATTTCTAGGCCAATTTCATAAGTCTTGGAAAAGGTACTGTCTTGGATTACAGCTTCCAGAAGCCACCACTTTTGCCATGCTCTGCAGATTCCATACCAAAATGGCATAAACAAGTAGCCTCTTGTAATAAGCCATCTATCTGCTTATTACCGTACCACACCAAAAGTACTTCTGTTCTCATTCTGGTACCTTTCCAGGTTTCTTCTTTCCCACTTCCCCTGACTGCTGTACCTTTGCTGTAGTAAGCATCCAAATCCTGGTCTGCAAGATCAAGAAAATGCTGGATTCGATCCAGAGATACTTTGGCTTCCAAGATCCCATTCAGCACCCAGGGGAAATTATTGAGCGGGAGAATGACCATCCCAACAAGTGCCAAAGCAGTGAACACCTATGATAGAGAGGAGGGTGAGGGTGTGAAACATTTGAGGACTGAGAAACAGGGCAATATTTTAGCACTGGAGGAAATAATGAAGAGAAAACAAATCCAGATACACTTTTACAGCTATAAAGGTTATAGTCAGCTGTAAATGTACCGATGGACCTTAAAGGTCTGTGTAACAGCGACTGGACCGGACTCAAATTCTGTACTCAGAACTGGGCAAATTTAAGTACATTAGGCTCTATGCCCATTGTTGCAAAAACCGTCAGAGTAAATTACATGTATATGAAGAGCAAAGAGAAGACTATTCTTTCGAAATGTTTCAGCACAGTAGCTGCATGATCATCTGTAGTCAGTTGCAGAAAAACAACATTAGCTCTTGCAAGTACCTTAAAGATTAACAAAGATTAAGATTTGTGGACTGTAGCCTACTTCTTAAAATGCGAAAGTAGTAGCTTTTATGATGGCTGCACACTCCTATATGCAAAGATATTCCTGGTAGGAAATGAGAGGGCCATGTTTCATCATCCTTCTGGTAATGGTGGAAATGGCAGCAATACAATGCAAGCAGTTAATTGTTTAGCCTTTTTTAAAAAAGTAACCTTTTAAAAGTAATAGTAGCTTTCAAAATAAGCTTGGGAAATAGAATCTGACCACAGATGTCAATGAAACAGTCCCCAGATGGTGGGAGGACTGCAAAAAAAGAGGACTCCATAGTTCAGCTCAATGTGTGGGCAAGTTCATACGGAAGAAATAATTTTAAGTATCCTGGTTAGAGATGGAGTATTCCTATACAAATACGAATACCCCCGCACAGCTGGACATATCAAGGGTCCGGGCCCCTGGGTCCGGACCATCCACTCACCACCGCTGGCAGCTCCACTCTCCCTTCCAATTGCTCTGGAGCTCACGGTCATCTATCCACTCCTGGCAGAATGCCACATTCAAAACTTAAGTGGAGGAATGCCCCGGAATAGCCACGCCACTTACCTTAGTTGCTGAGAGTTGATGTCCTAGTAGAACGTAAGTGATGAAAATGACAATGGAGACAACTACAGGCAAGGCTGCCCAGAGGTAGACGCACACGGCATCTAAGTACTTGAGTGCTTGCAGGCTTTTCAACTCCTGGGCTCGGCAAGAATACACTCTAGTACCAAAATGGTGTTCCCAGGTATAAAACTTGATCACTCGCATGCCACACAAAAACTCTGTCATCAGCTGTGAATGAAGATACAGCAGAGCAGTTATATATATGTATGTGTGTGTATTGATTAGCGAGCAGTGCTTGCACATTACTACCTGACAGATCACACAGAACTCATTATTTCTGTTATCTAATATTATTTATGATTAATACTGAATGTAAAGGAAGATGGGAATCAGGGCCTCTAAAAGACCATATCCATGAATGCTCCTTCCTCAACTAGGGAATAAGGCCATTCAACCCTCCCAAAAGAACAATTGCTTCTTTCTCCTTTTCTCTCCATATCCCCACCCTTTTAAAAGTTCTTTTAAAATCATGGTGGATAATGCATGACTCAGGGGCTGCATGCCACCCTCTAGCAATTTCTGTGCCCCCCCCATCAGGTCTTCGCTGTACAAAAATCTGACGCAAAAATCAGTGCTTCCAGTGACATTTCCAGTGGTAATGGTGGAAATGGCAGCAATACAATACAAACAGTAGTGATGGCAGCAGCAGTACTAAGTGGACCCATAGTAGGCTCTGGGGAAAGCTACGGTGTCCCACCTACCTCTAGAAGACTGCTTTCCCCAATTTTGGATTTTAAGTCTACAAGCAGGGACCATCTTTTTTTTAAAAAAAGTGTATGGAAACCACCCAGGAAGCATTTTAAGCAACGTATTGGAACAATTAAGAAGCACGCCTAAAAGCAAGTCCCAGAAAATTATGCTTGCATATTACCTTGACACGTGCATCCTTATGCTTTAGCATCTCCTTGTTGTTTTCCAATATGCGATTAGCAATAACTTTATTGATGGGCACAAGTAACAGAGCCAGAGCCAGTCCACCCAGGAAGGCTATGCCTACCTGTTGGTAAAGGAGGTAGAGAGTGATGGCAAACTGGAAGGGAAGACTCCACAATTCATGAAAACTGAGGCAGAAGTTGACCAACCGATCAGTATCTGTGCTCATAAAGTTGACAATCTCACCTGTGGTGAAGCCAGCTAAACTACTATCACTCACGCAGAGAGCTTTCTGATAGATAGCAGAAATGACTGCAGTGCGCACAGCAAGCATCATTTTGTTGATTTCATAATTAAACTGGTTACGCAAAATAGCACCCAGGAAGGAACCTGCAAAGAGTCCCAGAGCATACATCAATCCATGGCTCAGAGGTTCTTGCCGTGACTCCATGAAACTGACCAGCAGGTTCAGAAGGAGGGGTCCAGAAAACCCCAACAGACTGCCAGCCAGTTTGAGAAGGCCCAGAGAATAGTAACGTAGGCCAAAAACGCCATGCAACACTGACAAGAGACGTACAGACCTTTGGGCATTATGAGTACATGCTGGAGATGAATATTCATCACTTTGTGCAAATAATCTGTCAGTGGATGATGTAGTGTTCTCTTCCTTTTGAATAAGCACTGCCTTTTCTTGCCAGCAAGATCGGAAGCGCTCACAGATTCTTTCAGTCTGGAGTTGTCGAGGAAGCTGAAAGACATCTTGTGGCTGATTCAGCATCCATTGGTAGCCATGCTTCATAAGGGGGTTCATCCAAGCATAAGAGAAACGAGAGAGCCAGCTCTCTCCATCTTCTGCTGTTCTCTGCCAAGCTGGTACAGAAATCTCAGAGGCTGTGATCAGGAATTCATGCTGCCCAGAGTCATTGATAGAAAACAAATCTTGACTGCCAACTACAGGGATGATGTACCCTACTATATAAAAAAGCAGAGATGTCAACTGGAAGGAAAGGATAGAGAGTCTGAAGATAGTAAGAGGCTGAAGGCGCCGATCACCCATCTCACTCTGGCAACGCCACACTAGAGTGATGATAAGGGAAGGGATAGTGAGAAAGACAAAGATCAGTAGGATTGCTGGTCCACGCTTGTAGCTGTAAGGAGACTTGTAAAAAGCAAGGAGTGCCAAGCCATGTGTAAGCCATGCCAATGTTGCTATGCCATCTGACAGTACGTCCAGGTATAAGGGATCCAATTTCTGTCGCCAAATGGTTGCAGCAATTATGTCAAGAATGGGCAAGCCAGCAAGGACAAAGGACACAGCAATCCTGCACTTCCACCCAGGTCTGTACACAACGTGAGAGCCTAATAACCTAGAAAAGAGTGAAGAGAAAGCATTAGAGTGCAGTCACAGTCTTGTAATGTCCCCCCCCCCTTTTTTTTGGTTCTTCATGCTTAAAAATCTGTGAGTCTCACTGTCCATCCACTGAAACTGCATTTAATGCACAAAATTATGGTGATTATTTTTCTTACCATTAAACAACACACACACGCAAGATTCAACCTGCAACCATGTCCTTACTAAATAAGTTAAAATAAGATAACAGTTTTAAAGCTGCTCTTTAAATCAACAAGGCAAACAGTCAAGCAAATGATAAATCAGAAATAAAGTTCTGGTCTTTGTATGCCCTCTAATTATACCTTGGTGTTCCTATGTAGCAAGCACTGACTACAGCAAGGGTTATATGGGGGAAAACATTAAAAATCAGCTGATTAAAACAGTGCCCAATATTGCCATTGACCCAGAAAGGAAGTGGATCTGTTGGACTGGTTCTACACAGTTTAGCCAAGATCTCCTCCATCCTTCTTAAGGAACAGGTGCAACATTCAAACTTTCCTAGGAGAAAGCAGAGGAGGACACTGGATTAGGAAAAGAAAAACAAAAACAAACTGTAGTCCTAGCTTTATTATTCCCACAGCAAAGAGTATTTTTACAAATGTACCTTCTCTCTTCTTTGTAAAAGGACTAAAAACTGAAATCTAGAAACAACCCATCAATTCCCTATGAATATTAATTATTCTCTAACTAAAGAAAGAGTAAGAGACAAACAGACAACAAATTTAGAATTCATCAACAAAACACTGTAAATGTGGATAAATGCAGCCATTTATTGAAATGGTAAGAAGATAGAGGGATAAGGGGAAGTCCAAAAGCAATTTGTGGTAAAATACTGTACTGCGCAGCAATGATTCACCTTGTGGCCAGAGTAGCTGCATGTAGTGGCCTAGTAGCTGTAGTAGCTGCATAGAGACTAGCCCAGGAAAAGAGCAGAATTTGTATAATGCATTAGAAACGTTACAGCAGAAGAATTTCCATATGATTGATATAAACTTTCCTAGTACTGTAGTAGTAGTAGGCATCCTTCAGTCTCGAGAGACTATGGTAACATACTTTGAATAGAGGTCTTGGAACAATGTCTAGTGTGGCTGAGAAGGCCAATTCGAGAGTGACAATCCCTTCCACACTGAAGACAAATACAATCTGTCCCCTGTCCAGCTCCCTGATTCTGCTGATTTCAGGACTGCCTCTTTGCATCAGTATACCCGCACCTAGAGTCATGCCTCTCCCCCCCACACACATTATTTTGTAGAACAAGACAAACAATCATACAGGGAAAATATTGTTCAAATCATTCCAGCTTTAAAAAAGTAGTAGCCCCCAAGAGGAGGGGGAAAAGCTCTGAATAGGAAATATCATGTGGTCTCTGAAAAATACTTTGAGCCCATCAGTGCTATCGGTAGAGCAACTCTTGAACTCTTTGTCAGTATAGTTGCAACCAAAGATTAATCTATTCACTTTAACCCCTCACCAGTGACTTATATGCCCGTTTTAAAGATATTGGAAGATCAGTTATGCTTAATAACGTATATGATTTATAATAACAGTAATAATTACAGATATTATAATTATATAATTTATTATATTATAAATATAATAAACGATGTCTAATATTATTATTAGAAACTCTTTTCTATTATTCCTTTTCACATTCCAAAGTAACAACAAATCTTGTGGAAACTGAAAAGTGTTTTATTAGAAATACATTTTGGTGCACTGTCACCCTCAGGGGGCTACTCCATAGAAGTTTATGCTTAATAAAATTTATTTATTTATTTATTTATTTATTTATTTATTTATACCCCACCCCTCTAGACCATGTCTACTCGGGCGGCTAACTTAACTAGCCTCTTCTTTTTCTTGGCTTCTTCCAACAAAGTACCACCCCAACATGCACATGTTCCAGAATTCAATCTTGACTGTAAAACGGGATTTCCGTATAACTGAAACCCGGACACCCAACAAATGGAATTAAGGGTCGTTGCCTCTCTGGATAGAAGCGGATACTCGAGTACTGCTCTGCAATTTGAAGGCGCAACAGCTTTGGCCGTGCAGTTCAGTCCCATGCAGAGGCAAAAGCCTCTTTTCAGGAAGGAAGGCGGGCAAGAAGAGAGCAGCATGCAGACGGTGAAAGAGGCTGCCCCTCGGAAGCGCAAGGCGACCGGCTTGAAAAGAGAAGAGGACGCCGCAGAGTCACCACAACCACCCCCGTTTGTTTTTCGTGGGGGGAAGGATTGCCCCGAGCTAGAGGTGGGATATTCGTCTCGATATTCGAAGATCCCCATCTCTACCTCTGGGACCCTCGTCGCCAACATTCATCGAGCCACCCACCCAACTCACCACGTATTATTACCTGGACCAAGCGCTGGAACTCCGAAGCCGGTTTCTGTCACAGACTTAAGAAGAGACACCTTTGGACCGGAGACGAAACTTCCTGGTTTCTTTCGCAGCCATGTTTTGTTTTTCTTAACCAGGATTTTCGTGTAGCCGGTGGCCCTCGCGAAAACGTGGGTCAGTCTTCAAGGAGGTTATTCTGTTTCACCTTGGTATAGAAACATCCCTAACAAAACAAAAGTAAAAACATCAACTACTGTCTGTCTGTCTGTGGAAGTAGCTTGTAATCTAGGGAGACTCGCGCCGCCATAAATCTGTTAACCCTTAAGGTGCCACGTTTCTTTCAATGTGAGTTTTTGATTTCGTTATACATGCCGACACGTGTAAAAGTGAGACTGGGCGGACAAGCATTTTGCTGTGCTTTTAATTTTTCTTTTTACACTAGCGAGGAACTGAGAAGCTGGGGTTGAATAAAATGCTTATACTATGCGTAGATGCACAGCCCGAGGTGCGCGACGTGGTGAGGCTGAAAAGGTGGCTAATGCCCCTGTCCCGTTGTGCTGCCTTATCTTTCTCAGGCTGGAGTGGATCGTCGTCATTGTTGTGGACACTCGAGTGCTGTTGAAGGTCAGAACGACTTACAATAATTTTTTTTTCAATAAAAGTCCTTGGTTTTAAGAACTTTTGCCTACTATTTAACCTTTTATTAGCAAAACAGACCGTGACCGATGGAGGCTTCCGGTGAGAACAAAAACCACGGGACACAATTACAAAAGTAGTGGGCTCTGAACATAGGATCTACCTTTTAGCTCCACTTATCATAGTCGCGTTGAAAACAATATGCGAACATGTAACCACAAACCGCTTCTCATTTGGCAAAGAAGATTATTATTTCTATATCCCGCTCCAAAAACCAACCAATAACGCACGCAGATATTCTTTTTCAGATGCAATGGAGAACACGAATAGAAAGAAAAATAGACCCGTATTTCTCCTCCTCTATGGCTCTTTAGTTCCCCACCCCTATTGGACCGACTTATTGTGGGCCTGGCGGCCTCTACTGTCTGGGAGGACACTGCATAACAATATACACGCAAGGGTTAAATTAAGCAGTTACGTAGCCCGAAACACAGAGTCATGGCGGAAAATATTGGTACCCTTGCAATTCTGTCAGAAAATGCAGCCCTTCTCTCAGAAAATTGTTGCACTTGTATGTTCATTTTTTTGGTTTGCGTTGGAACAACACAAACAAACAGAGAAGTCAAATCTGATGCAATCCCACACAGAAACCCCAAAATGCACTGGCCAAAATTATCGGCACCCATAACTTAATATTTGGTAGCACCTGCTTGTATCACTTCCTGTAACCATGAATGAGTTTCTTACGCCTCTCTACTGTAATTTTGCAAACTGCTCCAGGACCTTCAGATTTGAAGGATGCCTTCTCCCAACTCCTGTTTGGAGATCTTGTAACTGCTTTGGTTGCTTCTTCTGGTGAAGAGAAGCAGACAAACCCAAAGCCCTAAGGCTACATATAATGGTTTGGTGGCCACAATCTCTCCACAGGTGTTCTATGGGATTCAGATCTTGACTCATTGCTGGCCATTTCAGAACTCTCCAGCGCATTGTTTTTAAACATTTCTGAGTGCTTTTTGAAGTGTGTTTCAGGTCATTGTCCTGCTAGAAGGCCCATGACCTCTGGTGGAGACGCAGCGTGCTGACACTGGCCACAATGTTGCACCCCAAAATTATTTGGTAATCACCAGATTTCATGATACTATTCACACAGTCAAGGCATCCAGTACCAGAAGCAGCAAAGTAACCCCAAAACATCTTTGAACCTCCACCATGTTTGACTATAGGGACTGTGTTCTTTTCTTTGAATTCCTAATTTCGTTTTATGTAAACAGTGTCATGATGTCCTTGACCAAAAAGCTCTACTTTTGTCTCCTCTGTCCACAGTACATTCTCCCAGAAGGATTGTGGTTTTGTCACATAAGTTTTGGCACACTCCATTTTTGCTTTTTTATGCCTTTGTGTCAGCAGTGGTGTCCTCCTGGGTCTCCTTCCATAGCGTCCCTTTTCATTCAGATGACAACGGACAGTGCGAGCTGACACTGTTGTACCCAGTGTCTGCAGATCAGCTTGCATTTGTTGGGAAGTTAATCTGGGTTCTGTATACACCATTCAAACAACCCAAACTGTTGTTTGCAATTATGTTTCTTTTGCTCACCTGGTATTTCCCGTGGCACATCTAACATACTAAAGGAGCCTTTGCATTTCATGTCTGCATACATTTTGTAACTGGCAGTTCCCATGTGCTGTGCAGCCTCACTTCGTTTTGAAGATGCACATTTTTCACACAAATTTGGCTGCTCCTCATGTCTTCTCTTGTTTAAATAAAATGTTGGCCCCACTAAAGATTATGTGTTGGGTTTTTGAAGGGGAAATGTCAGCATCTTCATAATTAAAATAATCTCAACATAAATTTAATGCGCTATCCTACAAAAAATTCTAGTGAAACTAGCTAGAGGAATAGTCATATTATTAATTATTAATATTAACTCAAACCCTTGTTATGGGGTGCAGCAGAGAACAGGACAAAGTGTTCTGAAATGCCTAGTTGCCTAGAACATTGAGGAAAGGAAATTACAGGAATATTGCTCTAAACCACTGGTTCTTAACCTTTGTTACTCAGATGTTTTTGGACTGCATCTCCCAGAAGCCTTCACCATCAGCTCTGCTGGCTGAGGTTTCTGGGACTTGCAGTTCAAAAACACATGAGTAACAAAGGTTAAGAACCACAGCTCTAAACAACCCCTGTCAAGATTATATGGAAGACGTGAATCACCCAGCCAAAGAGTCATCTGCTAAAAGGATTGTCTGGAGGTCTGGGATAGCAAACACCCTAGAATGGTGTGCATTTCTGTAAACAGAGTCATCCATCTTCTTCCTATGCACTGTCTTTGGACCAAGTGGGCAAATACTAAGATCAGAGCAGAAAAGGACACAGGACTAAAAAGGGTCCAGATTGCTATCAGACTGGCCAGAAACCATCTAAAAGATGCACAATAGCCATACTAGTTGTTCTGGGGGAAAGTTCTGGTATGAATCTTTTGGGGTGCCTCTTCTTCCTGTGCTATCTCTGTGTGAACCCTGCTCCTTAATTTCTGAGCTGAAATTGCTGTCTTCACCCCCTACACACAAAAACCAGGATTTAGCTAGAGAATCCTGCTAGCCAATGTTGCTTTCCTGAATTCCTAGTTTTTGGCTGAGGACCTCTGCTAGCCTGTTCTGTCTTCTGATCTTATCCAAGCATTCCCTCACATTGGCCAAGCTGGAGCCCCAACATTCCCCAGCTTCAAACAAGTCTTAAGAGATTAATTTTTTCCCACTCCTAATCTACTCTCTGGGAGTATTTTCCCTGCCTGTTGGTTGCTCCCCAGTCTACCCTTTTTCTTTTGTATGTGCATATGTGTGGTTTAAGGGAAGATCCTTCTTTCCTTTCCTTATTCTTGTGGCACCTTTGCAAATAGTCTGCTCAGATACTGCAGATCATTGCACAGCAGCTTGAGTCTCAGAACTCTCTTAACCATGAGAGTTTGCTTCTTTTGAATCTGTATTTCCCATATTATATACCTTATTGTGAATCTCTACTGTATTTTAATTGTTTTGTGTTCAATCAAATTCCTCTTATGAATAACTCTGTGTGAGTGTGATACACTCAGCCCAATCTGTGTCAAGATCAGATCCAATATTTTTGTAGTTCAAAGATCCCTTACCAGTGTGTCTCCAAACATATATCAGTTTGTGCATGTGCTCTGAGAGGATACCTGGTAACAACTCTATTGGGGAATAACAAAAATTACATTCAGGTGCCATAAATGCTAAAACACATTTGCTTCCAAAATATTATGGAGAAATATCAAGTGAACGAAAGCAAAACTCATAACTGAGAGGGCAACTGCTTGGAGAAGAAGAGAGAGAAGAAGTGGGGAGGGGGACACAATAAATACAGTATACAGTATTGCCCTAGTGGCAGCTTTAGAAGAGGCAGCCATGTTAGTCTGTGCTAGCATGCTGAACATAAACAATAGTTTAAAAAAACTGGTCTGAAGAAGTGGACTTGTCCACAAAAGCTCGCATTAAAATATAGCAGTTAGTTTTTAAGGTGCCACAACATTTTGTACTTTTTTAAAAAACTTGTTTTGCTTTTCCCTAGTAACACACTTACAAACAAGAGGGAGAAGAGATGGGGGAGCAAAAAATGCTTTTATCTGTTGTTTTTATTCTTCCTTATGATATGAGGAAAGTACTCTCAAAACCAGATTCAGAATTCTCTCTCTTAAGTTTCACTATGCTGTCTTTAACAGGGAGGCACTATAACCTACCTGGAGTAATGCAGGAATAGAGCAGAAATCGCCCCAAAAAGGATAAACTAACAACCCTGTTTCCCTGAAAATAAAACCTAACCTGAAAATAAGCCCTAGTATGATTTTTCAGGATGCTTGTAATATAAGCCCTACCCCAAAAATAAGCCATAATTAAGTGAAAGCCCACCCTCCACCATTGTGCAGCAATCAGAAGACAACGTGACTGTATTTGAATAAACATAGATTGTACATAAAAAAAATAAAGCATCTCCTGAAAATAAGCCCTAATGCGTTTCTTGGAGCAAAAATTAATATAAGACCCGATCTTATTTTCGGGGAAACGGAAAAGGTCCTAGGCGAGAATCAGGACTTTAAGAAAATAAAAGTTAACAAGATTCTCCAGCTAAATCCTGGGTTGTGGGTGTGAAGAAAGTGAGTCAACTAAACCTGATCTCTGGGAAGTTTACAAGCCTTCAGTTAAGTTTTTGTTGTTGTTGTTGTTGATGTTCTTGTTTAGTCGTGTCCGACTCTTCATGACCCCATGGACCAGAGCACACCAGGCCCTCCTGTTTTCCACTGCCTCCCGTAGTTGGATCAAATTCATGTTGGTAGCTTCAATGACATTGTCCAGCCATCTTGTCCTCTGTTGTCCCCTTCTCCTCTTGCCTTCACACTTTCCCAACATCAGGGTTTTTTCCAGGGATCAGTTAAATTGGCTCAAAGAAAGGTTGAGCAACTTCAAGGCGAGATGGAAACAGCTTATCCCTCTGCTGCACCAGAACGAAAAATATGCTCATCTCATGCCTTTTTATGGTATTCTTGGGCATGATTTGCTAACATGACTGGAGCTCCTCATGAACCATGTTATGGACATGTTCTCTTTCTCCACTGGTTATGATATATTATAGTGTAGCAAACCACACTAATCTTTTCTGATGATAAAATTAGGAGCAAACAATAGAAAGGGTGGCTGTGGGTGACTGCTGGAGGATATCAGAGGATGCTTTGCTTCTATTCCCTTCGGGGTGTGTGATTCGGTTCATTTACAAATTTAGGCAGTTCCTCTGTTTTGGCAGGAAAAATGACTGAGACCTTTTTGTAACATTCATAATGTCAATTTTACTAACTCTTGGCATTTCTATTATTCCTTCAACCGGGTCGAAACATGATAGATTAGGTAAATGTCCATAACTTGACAAAGATAACTGTTCTTGTAAATTCGGGTAACTTACTGGGGAGCTGGACCAAATCGCTCCCGATCTGTGGGATTCTGCAGAGGGGCACTCTGTATTGCACATATGGTGCCACAGCATGGGTGTCGAGCCCAGTCCCCCTCTTTCGGAGGCTTGTTGTATGTTGAATCTGGCCAGATCACTTTCTTTCCCCTTGTCCCCGTGGGAAAACAATTACTGTCCATTCTTGAGTCTCAAACGTCGTCTCTACTTCTCCTTTCACCTCTGGGTCCAGCAATAAACCACCAACCTTTAAGTTGTCATCACTTTCCTCCCAAGAAGCAGGCGTCTTTTAATTTCGTGGCTGCTGCCACCATATGCAGTGATCATGGAGCTCAAGAAAGTAAAATCTGTCACTGCCTCCATATCTTCCCCTTCTATTTCCCAAGAGGTGATGGGACCAGTGGCCATGATCTTAGTTTTTTTTTTTTTTTGATGTTGAGTTTCAGGCCATTTTTGGCACTCTCCTCTTTCACCCTCATTACAAGGTTCTTTAATTCTTCCTCACTTTCTGCCATCAGAGTGGTATCATCTGCATATCAGAGGTGGTTGATATTTCTTCCAGCAATCTTAATTCCGGTTTGGGATTCCTCCAGTCCAGCCTTCCACATGATGTATTCTGCATATAAGTTAAATAAGCCGGGGGAACAATATACAGCCTTGTCATACACCTTTTCCAATTTTGAACCAATCAGTTGTTCCATATCCAGTTCTAACTGTTGCTTCCTGTCCCACATATATGTTTCTCAGGAGAGAAACTGGTCCCATCACCTCCTGGCAAATAGAAGGGGAAGATATGGAGGCAGTGACAGATTTTACTTTCTTGGGCTCCATGATCACTGCAGATGGTGACAACAGCCATGAAATTAAAAGACGCCTGCTTCTTGGGAGCAAAACGATGACAAACCTCGACAGTATCTTAAAAAGCAGAGACACCTTGCTGACAAAGGTCCTGAAGGTTGACCATTCTGGGGTTAACAAATAAGCATTTTATTATTATTGTATCTCACTTCATGCACTGCTTTTATTCCCATTGCTTCTTCCACAACGCAGCAATTGTATTTAGTTTCAATACAACTTAATTATTGTAACGTCTTGCACATGAATACTTGTGTAACTTTATGTATCTGAATGTATCTGTATCCGAATGGATCTGTATTAGAAACTGCTTTTACTGTAGACTGACCCTGACTTAGATCTCTTCTGACTCTTGCCACAATCACACCAGGGTGCTAACTTTACAAACACACCCTTGCATATCAAAACACATAGTGCCTCAATGGCCTTCTTTACAAACACACCCTTGCATATCAAAGCACATAGTGCCTCAATGGCCTTCCATCTGCTAGCTGAGAGATATCGCCCCAAGGAACAGAACACAATACTTTCACTTCCCAAAACAACAGGCCTGCTCAGAGGGCAATTAAGGAGATAATTGGCACCCTTGGTATGCGTAGGGAGGATGCTAAGGCGCTTCCATCTTGACACCAAGGGAAAAGCTGTTACTTGAAGGCCACCATATACAATGCAACAATAAACAAAACGACATAGATAACGAATATCTGGGTACTGTCAATTCAGACACATAGTCGCCATTTGAGTAATTCATAACCTTAAGGCCAAGGGGGCATGCGTATCATATGCACATTCAGGTATAGCCAATAAGTCAGACCCACAGAACATTTAGGGCCAATGGGCGTAGAGATCCAAAGTTTCGGGTTCAGGACACCAATCAGAATCTAACTATTTATGGCCCTTTGTGTGTATCCCTATAAAACATCTATGACCCCGTGCTTCGGGGCTCTTCTCTGCTTTTAAGAGATTGGGCCCTAGCTGTGTAATTTAATAAATAATTGGCATTCTATACAGCTGGTTGTCTCGTGTCTTAGTCTGCTGCCTCTGCCGGAGAACCAACCCGATTTTCAGGGTTAACAGTCCCCATAAGCAAAGCTATGTTTTTTCCAGTAGTGATGTATGGAAGTGAGATCTGGACCATAAAGAAGGCTGACCTCCGAAAAATTGATGCTTTTGAATTGTGGTGATGGAGAAAACTTTTTAGAGTCCCCTGGACTGCACGGAGAACAAACCTATCCATTTTGAAAGAACTCAATCCTGAGCGCTCACTGGAACGACAGATTCTGAAGCTGTGGCTTCCCACACTGGAATTATTTATACTTTGGCCATCTCATAAGAAGAGAAGACTCCCTGGAAAAGACCCTGATGTTGGGAAAGTGTGAAGGCAAGAGGAGGAGGGGATGACAGAGGATGAGATAATTGGACAGTGTCATCGAAGCTACCAACATGAATTTGACACAACTCCGGGAGGCAGTGGAAGACAGGAGGGCCTGGCGTGCTCTGGTCCATGGGGTCACAAAGAGTCGGACATGACTTAACGACTAAACAACAACAAAAAATCCTACAGATGCAAGAGACAAGAAATGGGTAATAAAGCAGTTGGCACAGAACACAGCTTCGCGCTTCTCCCTCCTTCCGGCCCTCCTCCTTTCTTTCCGTTGCCTATCACATGACTCAAAGCCCGCCCCCCGACCCTTTTGCCTCTCGCCGTTTATTTTCTCTGACGCTTTCACTCTGCTTTCTTCCTTTCGACCCCGCCTCTCGTTTGCTCGCGACACGTGACTGCAATTCGCCATCTTCGAAGGACCATCCGCAGGAATGCCCCTCAGCCTGGCTGCGGGCGTTTGTGTCCACTGCGCACGCGCAGTCCGGACTGGGCCGAAGCGGGTGAATGGTTAGGAGAGGGGGAGTGAGCGAGCGCGGACAGGCGAGCGGGCCGGCCATCGGCCTCTTCGGAGGGCCGTCTACGGCGCCGCTCACCTCGTCATGTACTGGGCCGGTACCGGCCACCCCGACATGTCGTCCTCCAGCCGGTCCAAAGAGAGCAGTAGCTCGGGCTCCCGCAGTTCTCGATCGGGTGCCTCCACATCCAGCTCGGGTCGGGGCCGTAGCCCCCGCCGGTCGCGTTCGCCGTCGCCGCGGGGCCGCCGCCACCGCTCGCCGTCCAGCAGCCGCTCTTCGCGTCGCTCGCCGTCCCCGCGCCGCCGCAGTAGGGTATGCTCTCCGCCCCGGGGGGTGTTGGAGCTGCTGGGGGTCCCAGTCAAGGCCAACAGGCTAGCAGGGGTATCGGCCTTTTGAGGAGCCGGCCTCAGGAAAAGTATCCCCCCCTCAACTTTGCCATTCCCTCCCCCGGCCATGGTAACGGTTGTTGCCCGCCCACTCGCCCCGCTCGCCTCCAGCGCCTTGCCGCCCCCTCAAGCTTCCCGTGCAGATCCCGTTGAAAGCGCGCATCCTCTCCTCCTAAATATGTGGTATTAATAACCCTTCTTTTTGGACTAGAGCCGAGCAGCTGCTCGCGTGCCCAGCCATTTGTGTGGTTAAACACAACCTTTTCTTCAGCAGAGGCACATCTTCTGAACCATAGCGATTGTAAAGGAAAGTATAGTTTGTCATAAAGTAAAGAGCAAACCAACACAATGGTGCAAGTCTATGTAGGTCTTATCGTTATTCGTTAACCTGGGAGTAAGCCTGATCGAATTTAATAGGACTTACACCTAAATAAATTAATAGGACTTACACCTAAATAAATATGTTATATATAGACCACAGGGTGGTCTGTATAACATATTCCAACTGAAAACAATAGAATGGATGAGTATAATTAGCATCAGTAAGAGAAACTATGGTGTAAACTGATGTTTGGAAATTGATTCAATATTATTTTATTTAGTTCTTTAAAACTAGTTCTTTTTAACCTGCCTTTCTCCTTAAAAAGGACCCAAGGCAAAATTAAAAGACTGCATTCACTCAAGAAAAAGCTTGTCTGAAGAGAAAGGTCATTTTCTTGCTTGCAGAAGGACAGTAAAGATGGGGCCAACCTCGTCCCCTGTGGGAAGGGGCTTCGCACAAATGTATGAAAAATAAGAGCTGGTAATATATACCAGATATGCTCACTGGAAGGACAGCTCCTGAAGCTGAGGCTCCAATACTTTGGCCATCTCATGAGAAGAGAATGGAAAAGGCCCTGATGTTGGGAAAGTGTGAGGGCAAGAGGAGAAGGGGACGACCGAGGATGAGATGGTTGAACAGTGTCTACCAACATGAGTTTGACCCAACTCTGGGAGGCAATGGAAGACGGGAGGGCCTGGCGTGTTCTGGTCCACAGGGTCACAAAGAGTCGGACATGACTTAACGACTAAACAACAACATGATATACCAAAAACTGAACAAGATATAAATAGAAAAGGTGGTAGTCTGGTTTATATGTGGACTGAGAGTAACTTTCGCTGAACATCTTGGAATTTGATTCTGCACATGTCTGTGTTTCAGGCTGTAATAGTATACATATCTATTACGGAATAAAAGTTGGTGTACATAAAAAACACAAGTAGCTGTACTGATTAATAGTGAAAACAAAATCTGCAATTGAGCAGTACCTTTTCAAATGATCAGATGAAGATATTGTCCAACTGGATGATTGAATATACGATGGAGTTACTTCTTTGATTGCAAATTAGTATAGCAAACATTAGCATAGTTACAATTAGCATATCTATATTTGCATTAGTATAGCAAAGTAATTCTAACCATGACAGATTTTGTGCTTGATTTTTCCTTGTTAATTTTGTAACGTGTACAGGATGCTAATTGGAGTAAAAATACATTTTAGCTCTGTATCAATAATAGTCACCCTCTTTGTAAACAAGTATTTGAGAATGAAAGTGATTATTTTGGAGACAAAACAGTTTGTATTCGCGAAGACTTTCATTTATTTATTTATTTATTTATTTGATTTGATTTGATTTGATTTGATTTATATCCCGCCCATCTGGTATATTTATACCACTCTGAGCGGCTGAGATCTAATGGTTGTGGGTTTTTCGATCTCTTTGGCCATGTTCTGAAAGTTGTTCTTCCTAACGTTTTGCCAGTCTCTGGCCGGCATCTTCAGAGGACGGCACTCCGACTGAAGATGCCGGCCACAGAGACTGGCAAAACATTAGGAAGAACAACCTTCAGAACACGACCAAAGAGCCCGAAAAACCCACAACAACCAACAAAATTGTTTCTTCGTTGATTTATTAATAGCCCTTTCTGTGTGTAGATAAATTTACTGTTATGAAATCCAAATAACAGTTTAAAAGGGCTTTTTGTTTATTAAGAACTTCCTCTCACTTTTTGCTTTGTTCTAATAGGTCTAATTTGTTGTGTGCCATCAAGTTGCCTTTGCTTTATGGTGTCCCTATGAATGATGGACCTATAAAAGGTCCAGTACTGAACTGCTCTGCTCAGCTCTAGTTAACGGAGGCATCTGGTTCTTATAAGAAGTCAAACCATCTCATATTTGAGCTTTCTCTTTTCTTGCTACCTTCAACCTTTCCCAGCATTACTGGTTTTTGTGGTGAATCTTGCATAATGTGCCCAAAGTATAACAACCTCTATTTCATCATTTTTGCTCCCAAAGAAAGTTCAGGCTTGATTTGCTCTAGGACACACTTGTTCATCTTTCTAGCAAATCCAGAGTATCATCAAAGCTTCCTTCCAGCACTGTATTTCAAAGGAGTTTTATTTTCCTGTCAGCTGTTTTCACTGTCCAGCTTTTACACCATTACATAGTAATTAGTTGTACAATTGTGTGGATGGGCTTGGTCTTAGTGATTTATCCTTACACTTAGTGATATTTTAAAATTCCTTGATTGCTGCTCTTCTAAATCATTTCCTGATATCTTTGCTGCAGTCTCCATTTGCTGTTTGAAACAAGGTCTAGAGCAGCGGTCCCCAACCTTTTTGGACCACAGATCAGCTAAGCATCTGAGGAAAGTGGGGCATCCCCCTGCCCACACACTCGTGGGCACATGCACACAGCGGTGGGGGAGCATGTGTGTGTGTGCCAGTGCCAGCATAAGCACTCCTCCACCCCTTCGCACACGCGCAAGAGCGTCTGCATGCCCTGGTGCGCATCCACCCGCCCCTTCACTCGGGCGCATGTGTGACAGGGTGAGGGAGTGCTCACGCCGGGGCTTGCGCATGTGCGCAAAGCAGCAGTGGGGAGGGGAGTGTGGGCGGGGGGGGTAGGAGGTCTGTTTCCGTGGCCCGGTCTGTCTCTGGTCACGGACCAACACTGGGTGGCAGACTGGGGTTGACGACCTCTAGTCTAGAGCAGGGGTCTCCAAACTTTTCAGCATGAGGGCCACATCATATATGCTCCACATTTTTGAGGGCTGAAAGAACAAGCATGCAGGCCTTGCCTGAGCCTACTATGTTCGCCGGGCTGGATAAAAAGGCAAGGCAGGCCGGATGTGGCCCATGCGCTGTAGTTTGGAGACCCCTGGTCTGGAGCCATAATTCCTACTTGGGTCCCCCAATGCTTTTGGACTAAAACTCACAGAAGCCTTCACCACTAATCAATGGATTAGAACACATTGATGTCACCATTTAAGTGTGATGTAAATGAACATATTTTAAGACTGGAGCAATTGGCCCATTTCACTTGCTGAAAAATAAGGATCTAAGTAAATGGCAAGAGACAAAGATGCTGTTTTACCCCCCAGAAAAACTGAATTTGATTTTTTCCCCCAGTACCTTATAGAATCTGATTTTGCTTGTTCTTTATAATGTGAAATTTGTTTTGGTTAACACAGTTTATACAGAGAACGAGATATGCACACATTTTGCAAATCAATAGACCATATATGTGTCTGCTTGAAATTCATTCACTATTATAAATGGATTTGAATACACTGTACAATAGTAATAATAACATTGCAGATGTGTATCAATAAAAGCCAAGATTTAAAGACTGTGACACCAAGACACCTGAAACTTGATATGCATACTGAGGGGTACTGACTTAACTGTTATTTGGCATTTATAAAATTAGATGTAATTGCATATTTGAAGCCTACTGAACCATTCTCAGTCATTTAGGCTATCTTAACAAGCAAATGTGTTTGCAGTTAGTACAGTGTGAAAGCAGTATGATCAGGTTCTCGATCATTATTCTGGAATGAGCAGATCCTTCCCATATAGAATTATAGACATCCACTGTGCTCATCTGTGTTTCTGGGGTTGCCATCTGCTGCAGCTTCATTGAGGATGACTGTAAGTTGACAATGTGTGAGTTTGCTTGAAGTCATTGGTGACTCAGATTTGGTATTTTCTGTGGGCAAGCTTGTGCATGTGTATATGCAGGCATTTGTATCAGTAGACTGTTGGGAAAAGGAGAGAGTTCTACTTCCTTGAGATAATTGGCTAACTGAAATGCTCAGGTTTGAAGTTCAGGTGTACTAATCCATTATGGAAGTAAGTCATTTTATTAGCTTTTTGATTCCTGCAAGTAGCTATTTTCTGTGGTAGAGAATTTTGTATTGTGGAAAATCTATCTTGCATCACTGACTGCAAAATTAAATTGGATACCTATAATTGATTAAAGGGCACTGTTTTAAATCTATTTAACATATGTACACATTTGTTCCCAGATGTGTTTTGTGGAGAGGACAGAAGGAGACACATGGTATTCATTTCAGGTTGGCAGTGACATGCAGCAAAATCAGTTGATATTAAAGTGGCACTGGCTTAGTTCTTAAGTGTCATTATATACAGTACTTCATTTCAGATATATTTAACTATGAAGTAGGAATTCTGATGACTGGTCTTAACTAACAAAATAGCTAGTATGATGGTATTGCATTTTTCTCTAATTCCAGAGGCGATCCCCGGGACGGCGTTCTCGATCCCCAGGACGGCGTTCTCGATCCCCGAGACGGCGCTCTCGGTCCCCGGGGCGGCGCTCTCGGTCCCCGGGGCGGCGCTCTCGGTCCCCGGGGCGGCGCTCTCGGTCCCCGGGGCGGCGCTCTCGGTCCCCAGGACGGCGCTCTCGGTCCCCAGGACGGTGCTCTCGGTCCCCTGAACGGCGCTCTCCAAGTCGGAATTCTGAATCTTCAGTGGAACAGAGTTTGCGGATAACTGTTGGAAATGACCGATATGGCTTTGACACACCTGAGAGAAAGAGATTATCTGATAGACTAGGCTCCCCGGTTGATAGTCTGAGTGATGTAGACAGGTATGATTTTCTGAAAATCAGTGTACTACTTGGTTATTGATGAGACATAAGATAATTTTAATGTGATTGTGTACAAAATGCATTGTATGAGTCCTAAAAATCCTACATATAGGATACAGTTTGTAACTCTTTTGTGTTTAGGTTTCTGTTTATTTTCCTAGATAATCGTGAAATGCAGAGAAAACGTTTTAATGTGATATTTGTACAGTGATGTGTTATTGAAAAGTGTAGTAATAACAAATGCAGGAATCATAGTAATAATACAGTATTATAATGATTTTGTTTAATTCATATGTATATATGGCATATATGTGCTGCACAAGTGCAGTAGCATAAATCACAGCTGTGCATTAATATTAGTTAACAGATTATTACTTGTATCACTTGATGTGCATCCATTCACATGACTGGTATGTGATGAGGGATTTAAGCAGTAACTTGTTAATTAGTGGTAATTTACCATTACGGATCATGCCATTGCACTTACTGTGGCCCAACTGAGTGATAGAATTCTGGCTGGTATCTATAAGTTAAGTGCAAGAATACACAAATTAGTACGTATTAGTACAGTGGTGCCCCGCATAGCGACTATAATCCGTGCAGCAAAAATCGTCGCTATATGGATTCGTTGCTATGTGAAAAAAAGCCCATAGGAATGCATTAAAACCTGTGTAATGGGCAAAAAAATACCTTTATGCGAAAATCCTCCATACGGCCGCCATTTTCTCTGCCCGGTAAGTGAGGAATGGGCGTGAAAACACAGTGGGCGGCCATTTTTTTACCCTGCGGCCATTTTGGAACCGCTGATCAGCTGTTGGGAAAACATCGTTATGCGAAAATCGGTAAGCGAAACAGCTTACCGATCATCGCAAAGCGATATTTTCCCATTAAAAACATCGTTATGTGATAGCAAAAATGATCGCAAAAAAATCATCACTATGCGGATTCGTTGTTAAGGGAGACACTTGTTAAGCGAGGCAACACTGTATATCCTCAGATACTTGACTAGGCTGAAAACAGGTAAAGGTTATTGCTAAATTTCTAGAACTGCAATGATAACAGCAGTGGGAAAATTAAAATTGATTGAGAAGATGTGTTGTTGATTGCTATCATTGCAGAAAAAATGGAAAAAGCATTGCAGGAGAGTGAACTATTGTTTGATTAAAGTACAGTGGTGCCTCGCTTAACGGGCGCCCCGTTTAACAACAAATCCGCATAGTGAAGAAGATTTTGCGATCGCTTTTGCGATCGCATTGCGATGTTCCCTATGGGGAAAAATCGCTTTGCGATTTTCCCCCATAGGCCCCATTTTCCCCCAGCTGACCAGTGGGGGCTTGGCCAGGAGGGCGGGGGAAGGCTCCTCCTCCCTCCTCCTGAGCGCCCGCCGGCTTTTTCGGTCGGCGGTTGGCCAGGAGAAGCCGGAGTGCGATTGGGAGGAGGGCAGAGGAGCCTTCCCCCGCCCTCCTGGCCGAGCGCCGGCCGAAAAAGCTGGGGTGCGCTCAGGAGGAGGGCGGAGGAGCCTTCCCCCGCCCTCCTGGCCAAGCACCCGGCTGGTCAGCCAGCCCAAAAAGCCGGTGTGCGCTCGGGAGGAGGGCGGGGGTACCTTCCCCGCCCTCCTGCCCCAGTGCCGGCCCCATTTTCGGCCAGCTGATCAGCAGTTCCAAAATGGCCGCCACAACCATTTTCGCGTGATTTCCTCACTTACCGAGGGTGTGAAAATGGCAGCACTATGGAGGATCTTTGCATAATGGTGAGTTTGGGCCCCATAGGGGTTTTTCCACCCGCGTTGCGATGTTTCCGGATAGCGACGATTAATCCGGAACGGATTAATGTCGCTATGACGGGCACCACTGTAGTCAAAAAGCAATGAGAAGTAAAATTGGTGGGTGTTAAATCATGCACTGTTGAGGTTCATAGGAAGATTAAGCTTATGCTTCCCACATATATTTAGGGCATTCAGTGTGAATTGTCACCTCTTTGTATACATCTGTACATGATTAGGTTCCACCTGAGAAAGTTGACTTCTTCTCTTTTGTACTGAACAGATCATATCAGTACAGTCTGCTTTGCATATGTAAAGATGAAATCAACTACCTTATGGACATACTTTCCTTTATGTACTGGGAATTGCTCTTGCTCTGATTCCTGTTACAGCACCCATGTCTCACCCTGAATCTCCTCCAGAGGGTCATCTAGCTCACTGGTTCTTAACCTTTGTTACTCAGATGTTTTTGGACTGCAACTCCCAGAAGCCTTCACCATCAGCTCTGCTGGCTGGGGTTTCTGGGAGTTGCAGTTCAAAAACACCTGAGTAACAAAGGTTAAGAACCACTGAAGCTTTTTGGAACTGATCTGGAGGATATCTGGGTGGGGTGGGGTGAAGGAGGAAGCACATTTATTACTTGCTCTGTTGATTGAACCTGTTCTGTTTGCTGGGGGAATGAACTGATACCGCCCTATGTGCATAAGCCCTGGATCATACTAAGAGTTTTGAAAATTACATTTTAAATTACTGTGCCCAGGATTCCTCAGTAAGCATGACAACAGGAATTTTATGAGGTTTAGTCAGAAATGGACCTTTATAAAGTGCCTACAATAAATTACTGCTTTCCTCTTCATAGTATATATTCAGTGAAGGCCTATAAAATGGGAAACTAGATTGTCAAGAATACTCTTGTACTATTTGTTTGTTTGTTTGTTTGTTTTATTGATTTATACCCCGCCCATCTGGCCTAAAAGACCACTCTAGGCGGCTAGAGTACTAGCCTCAGTAATAGGATTTAAAGGATGCCGTTTAAGATGTGTCTATATTTGATGATTGCATAGATAATTTTGCATTATCATTTGTGAATAAGATCAGGTACAAGATTGACAAGAAATGGGGAAGTTCTATTTTGGTCCTGTCCCCCCCCCCCCCCCATTCTTTTGTTCCTGAAGATGTGGAAGACCAAGTAAAGATTGATATTATAATTTATTTAGCTCAGATGTGCTGTTTTTGTAATCCATTTTTAGGGACTGTGTTTCATCTGTAGATTGTCAACAGTGGTAGCAAGTTCTGTGTTTAGAATTTGTGCTCTGCTGAATATTTCTCCTGTGAAGAATTTTTTATTTAGTTTAATAGAAAGTAAATTCTTTAGGAAAAGAAAAGTCAGAAGAAGGTGAAATTTTGGAAAAATTCTCATGGATGAAATTCAACATTCTTGTTCTCGCTTTACTTACTACCAGTAAAGTAAGGTCAAGAGGTGGTTTAGGAATGTATGCATGTACAGTGGTGCCCCGCATAGCGACGATAATCCATTCCGAAAAATTGTCGCTATACGGATTCGTCGCTATGCGGAACAAAAGAGCCCATAGCAATGCATTAAAACACGTTTAATGCGTTCCTATGAGCAAAAAACTCACCGTTATGCGAAAATCCTCCATATGGCCACCATTTTCACTGCCCGTTAAGCGAGGAAAGGGCGCAAAAATACTGCGGGCAGCCATTTTTTAACCCGGCAGCCATTTTGGAACCACCGATCAGCTGTTAGAAAAAACATCGCTATGCGAAAATCGGTAAGCGAAACAGCTTACCGATCATCGCAAAGCGATGTTTTACCATTTAAAACATCGCTATGCGATCAAAAAAAAGCCATCGCTATGTGGATTCGTCGTTAAACGGGGCGCCCGTTATGCGGGGCACCACTGTACCTTGTTCTTCACTGTACAGTCCCCTCTATAATTACTGGTGGCCTTAAATTTAGGGATGTGCTATTTAGATTGTTGCTGTTTTGATTTGTTTTGGACTCCAGCATCTAGAGTTATCCAGGCAGAATCATGGGAACTCCAGCCCACAGACCCATATTTATAGGCTTACTTATTTTTTGCTCACCTGGGCTGAGGGACAAATGTTTCCTAAAAGTCGTAGTCTCACTGCCTTTCAGCCTCTGTAGAGAGTGCCATCTCAAGAACTAGGACCTCTAGGAAGCTTTGTCTCAGTTTATTTTTTTCATGCATTACCAAAAGGAAGCAAGACCTGAGACAGCCATGCAGCCTTGGAGATAGCTCCTGGTCCAGGTGAGCAAAATGTAGGTGGGTATATGTGTGAGTGTGTGGGCTGGAACTCCCAGGATTCTGCCTAGGGAATTCTGGGAGCTGGAGTCCAAAAGAAAACAAACAGCACATTCCCAATGAAATTGCCCAGTTTCACTGCCCACATATAATATCCAGAGTCTCAGAAGGCTGTTTGTTCTTAGCTGTATTTAGAATAGGACTATACATAAAGACCAAAAGGATATTTTTTAGTAAAAACAGTAATATGAATAACATGAATAGCTGGTACAATTGAAAATGTTTTCTTTGAAATCATGGAGTCTCTGTTGCTTCTGATTCTACAGAGACAGTTGCTTTGTGGTCTGTAGTCAGATCCTGTATAATCAGGAGCAGCATCACCCACACTGTTGGATCTGTTTCACTGTTGAAAGTGAAAATGCTTTGTTCTTGGGGAAAGTGGCTTTTTAGATTTGAAACTGTTTCAGTTTTGTTGTTCTCATTTGAAGGTATAAAATGAGAAGTGAGAGTGTGTTTGTTAGACAGCTGTACCAGACTAATAAAAAGGAACACACGTAGGGCATGTAGCAAAATACTGCTTCCTAAGGTACAGACAAACCGGGTGTGCCTCTCAAAAGGTTTCATTCCATTTCCCTTTCTCAAATTGATTTCCTTCCCTCCCCCAACCACCAGTTACCATGGATGCTCAGTAAGCATGTTGCAGAGAAGTTTATTTAATTAATTTATTCATAATATTTTTACATGGGCTTTTCCATTAAAAAGGACCTAAGGTGGTTTACAAAATTAAAATACAGTATTTAAAGCTAACGACAGTGAGTATACAAATACCCTGTTTCCCCCAAAATAAGACCTAACCTGAAAATAAGCCCTAGTATTATTTTTCAGGATGCTTGTAATATAAGCCAAACCCCAAAATAAGCCCCAGTTAAATGCAGCAACCAGAAGACTGCATTGCTGTATTTGAATAAATGTAAATTGTTGTGCATGAAAAAAAACATCCCCAGAAAATAAGCCCTAATGCATTTTTTTGGAGCAAAAATTAATATAAGACCCTGTCTTATTTTCGGAGAAACACGGTATTAAAAAGGATCAAACAAATGCTATACTAAAAGCAACACACAGAACACACTCAAAGCCGTAAGGTACAACATTTTAAAAACTGCACTTAGGCAGCCGGTCAGTAAGGAAAGGCTTGCCTGGAGACAAAGGTCTTCACTTCCTTGCAGAAGGACAGCAGAGATGGGTCCAGCTTGGTCTCATGTGGGAGGAAGTTCCAACGTCTGGCAGCAGGAACAGAGAAGACCCTCTATTGTGTCCCCACCAAATGCGCTTATGAAGGTGGAGGGACCAAGGGAAAAGCCTCTCCTGAAGATCTTAACACCTGAACAGGCTCATAAGGAGAGCCTTAGATAATTGAGATAACTTGGACCCTTGAGATAACTTGGACCCCAGCCATTTAAGGCCTTATAGTTTAAAACCCACACTTTGAATTATGCTCAGAAATGGATCAGCAGTCAGTGGAGCTGGTGAACCGAGTTCCATTGAGCAATCTGGCTGCTGTGTTTTGGGCCTACTGAAGTTTCCTGACATGTTCTAGAGGCAGCAGCCTCATGTAGAATGTGTTGCTGTAATCTATTCGGGATGTAGCCAAGGAATGAGTCACTGTGGCCAGATTTGACCTCTCTAGGAATGGGCAAATCTGGCACACTAGTTTTAACTGGTGAACACCACCAAAATCTGGGCATCCAGGCTCAGAAATGAATTCAGAAGCAGCCCCAAGCCGGGTACCTGTATTTTCAGAGGTAATGTAAACCCCTTCGGCACAGGCTGCATCCCTGTTCCTTCATCTGCCTTTCCACTGACCTCTGTCTCGGCTAATTTAAGTTTCAGTTTATTCACTTTCATCCAGTCCATTACTGACAATAGACAGTTTCCCCCTCAATATATGTATATATTTGGCCCCTGAATGTTTTTGTGTTTTGTGTATGTCTGTAAACTGTGGAGTTTTCCATATCTGCTGATTCCTCATCCTTGTGTAGACATAAGGATCATGCTTTGGGATTGCATGAGGAACTATATTAGAGTCCTATTCGGTCCTTATTGTAGCCATTTATCTCAGCAAAGGAGGAGAAAGTACCTGGCTCAAACTCTTGCTGCCTCTTGTATTGAAGAAAGAATATAGCAATGATTGAATGCGGATTGAGACAATTTGGTTTGCTGTTCGTGTGCTGTAGTATTCTCCATGCTGGTGCCCCCCAAATGCTTTGGACTGCACTCATGATTGGCTATGCTGATGATCGATCATGCTACATACAGCAAGTGGGAGTTAGTGTTCAAATCACCTGGAGGGCACGAGTTAGGGCATGGTGATAGAATCCTTCTATCCTTTGCCATACGTTACGATGCATAAGACTGATGACAGCATAGCAGTGGTGATCTCTCAGAAATAAAACATATCCAATTTCTCCCCTGAAGGTTCCAAGGCTCCCATGTAACTACAGTGGTGCCTCGCTTAGCGATCGCTCCGTTTTACGCCGAAATCGCTTAGCGACGCTGTTTTTGTGATCGCAAAAGTGATCGCTTTGCAATGTTTCCTATGGGGAAAATTCGGTTTGCGATGATCGCGGGGAAGCGATCATTGCAAAGCCCCCATTTTCGGCCAGCTGATTGGCGGTTCCAAAATGGCCGCCGGGGAAAAAATGGCCGCCCGCTGTTTTGCCTCGCTTTAGAGGCACCAAAAATGGCTGCCGCAATGGAGGATTTTCGCATAAGGTTAGTTTTTAAGCCCATAGGAACACATTAAACACGTTTTAATGCGTTTCTATGGGCTTTTTAAAATCACTTAGCGATGTTATCGCTTATCAGCAATTTTTGCTGCACGGATTAACATTGCTAAGCAAGGCACCACTGTACTTTTTAAGGGAGCCATTGGTGGATGTGAGTTTGGAGGAGGGAGTCTTACTGAAATTTGGGTAGTCACAGTTTTTGTGCTATTAACAGATATTCTCCATTCACACTACCTTTCTTTTCCTTAGCATACATTTCCTGTGCTTATAAACTCTTGTTGTTTCCTTGAGATCAGTTTTGTTTGAATAGGATGTGTATAGGATGATGCTGTTGTTGAAGATGCAAACTAGCACATCCATCCAAGCGGCAGCTGAGAATAAGAACTACAGTGGTGCCTCACATAGCGATCGCTCCATATAGCGATAAAATCGCTTTGTGATGGACTTTTTGCCATCGCAAGAGTGAACGCTTTGCGAAGGCCCCTATGGGGAAATTTCGCTTTACGATGATCACAGGGAAGTGATCATCGCAAAGCCCCTATTTTCGGCCAGCTGATCGCCGATTCCAAAATGGCCGCCGGGTAAACAAAATGGCTGCCCGCTGTTTTGCCTCGCTTTAGAGGCACCGAAAATGGCTGCCACAATGGAGGATTTTCGCATAAGGTTAGTTTTTAAGTCTATAGGAACACATTAAACACGTTTTAATGCATTTCTATGGGCTTTTTAAAATCGCTTAGCGATGAAATCACTTAGCAGTGATTTTTGCTGCACTGATTAACATCGCTAAGCGAGGCACCACTGTATTGATTAATCTTAGGCAGTTCACTATGTGCCAACTTTTTAAGGTTGCTGATGTAGTAACTCGTGTACCTTTCTCATCAGAGATGACTTGGCTGATGGTCCAATATTTAGCAGACGTCTTTCACGTTCCCGAAGCATTGAGCGATACCCTTCTTGTGAAGAGAATGCTTCTAGCCCTTACCATATGATAAGACATGATAAAGATTATCGCAGTAGGGATGTTTTTATCCACAAACCGGACTATGGCGTAAGCTATGACCATCTACAGGAACAGTCAAGAGAAACTGATAGGGATGGTGAACCAGTTAGAAAGTCCCTATACTCATCAGAGGATAGAGGGCGAGAACTGAAACGTGCTCGGTATGATAGAGATGAAAGATCAATTGACATGAGCACAGAGACTCAGGGTTTCTTGCCAGGAACGCGAAACTATCGTAAAAGAAGTCTCAGTAGAAGCCCAAGCCCGCCATATCTGGATGAGGAGTTCCGTGAACTTGAAAATGCTAGGAGAAAAAAAAAAGAGGAGGCACTCGGCAGAAATTTAAATCGGGAACTCTCTGGTAATGGCTACATGGTGCCTAGCTCAACTAGCACAATACAGTCTACTGAACCTCGGTACCTGTACAGACCTGATGAAGCACCAGCAATGCCAAAAAAATCTATCTTGAAGAAACGTGTGGATGATCCTTCTGTGCAGGTTTGAGGTGTATTCTTCCCCCTCTTGTGTAACTCTGTTACAGTTTAATATTTTTATTTAATTTTTATTCTCAACATTTAACTATATCTTTGTTAATCTCTGAATAAAGAACCCTAAAGCACACTATTTATGAAGCCCTCATTGTTGTGAAGATTATTTAGGATGAATGTATGTAATCAGCATCTTGTGTTCTGTTTAACTAAGAATAGAGACGTTTACTTGTCTTGAGGTTTTTTTAGTGTTTGGTATTAGTTGTTCTGAAGAAACATCTAGAGCAGTGGTGTCGAACTGTGGCCCCCCCAGATGTTCTTGGACTTCAACTCCCAGAAGCCTTCACCACCACCTCTGCTGGCCAGGATTTCTGGGAGTTGAAGGCCAAGAACATCTGGAGGGCCACAGTTCGACACCACTGATCTAGAGCCTAGTTATTAAAGGTTCTAAATCCAGTTATTAGTCCCAGTTGAAGTATACCGAATGAATAAAGATACTAACATGTACATATCTCCCATTGACTCTGTGGGTCTAATCTGGTTGGCAGTAATTTTTGAGTTTAACCCTAAAAGTTCAAATAGAGCTGCAATGTTTCTAATGGATACATGTATAATTCAGCTTCTGGAGAGGATTAAGGACAGATAATTTTCATCTATTGCCAAATCATCCAGGCTCACATTTTTTGCACAGTGGTAATTTTGTTGCTCACCAGTAAGTGGAACAAAAATATATATACTGTACCTGGGCTTTTCAGCAATGAGGGCTCTCTCTCTCTCTCTCTCTTTCTTTCTCTCTCTCTGTGTGTGTGTGTCCTTTCTTTCTAGACAATAATTTAGAGCTCCTGCCTCTCCTTCAGTCTTAACTTTTTACAGTTTCCTTCTAGTGTTTTTAAACAATTGAGTGTGACCATATGTGGGAATGTGTTTTCTCTCATATGAGTTAGAATTTTGATTTATGTTGTGATTAAATATATCAACAAATGACACTTCTTTTTTCTTGTAGCCTGATGTCTTCTCTAAAACATCTGTCAAAGAGCCTCCACTTCTTTCAGATCCTCCTCCTTCACCCCAGCATAGCACTCTTGCTCCTTTTGCATTGGAGGTGGAAAATTTCCTCAAACAGTTCAATAAAAATGCAGTTGCAGAACTAGCTGCCAATAAGGAGTCTAAAAGTGCTGGGCACGATTGGAGACCATATTCAGACCAAAACCAAAGTTCCTTTCCTTTTTCACAAAACTCTGGAAATTTTTTAACTCCGAAGGAGCATACTGAGTTGACATCAGAGCCTGTTGACTGGCAGAATGACTTCTTGCTTCCTCATGAAAGAGCTAGCCAGGACGGGAGTGGCTTTTCACGTATTCTGGGCATGATGGCTGATTCTACTCAAGAAAAGAGAAGGCGCAGCTTGCCAGATGACATAGAGGATGAAGAGAAATTCCTGTATGGTGATTATGAGGATGACTCCGATACTAACTCCCCCTGTGCCCCAAAGGTAGCACAGAATGCTGGAAAAGAACCTGTAAGACAGAAAGCAAATTCTCCCCCTCCCCCTCTTCCATCTGTAAAAGCAGACATTTCAGAAGAACCCAGGCCAGAATATGAGAAGATCCATGACTTGCTCAAAACAATTGGGCTTGACATTGGGGTTGCTGAAATTGGTAAGCTTGCTGCCCGTACACAGGAACGACTCCATGGGAAGAAACCTTCTCGTTCTCCGGATCACCATGTAGTGTCTTCTCATAAACCAGAATCCCAGGAGAGGCGACGCAGTCGAAGTAATACTCTTTCTCCAGAATCAAGTCGAAAGCACTCACTCTCCCCTCCTGGTTCCTTCCCACAATCTAAAGATATGTCTTCTCTTTCTAAATCTGATCACAAAACACACAAGACTCTAAGGCAGGACAATTCTTCCAGTACACCAGAGGGGACAGTTCCCCCGATACCTGTAATTCCATCGGCCCCCCCTTCTCTTTCTAATTTATCTCCTCCCACCTCTGTTTCCCAATACAATGTGTCACACTTTCCACCATTCACTGCAACACAGTTACCACAAAATTATCCCTCTCCCACAATGCCCCCTCCTGGCTATGATGCATATGGACACTATATGGCTTATGCAGCTTCTGGCTGGCCCATGTATGCTCAGCAGGCTGACCCAGCACTTTCAGACATACATGGGCTTGTCCCTCTGCCAGTGCCACCAAATCCAACACGACCAAACCTCCGGGTCATTGAGACAGTTTCCACAGGCAGAGGGGCTCCTGATATCAAGCGAGATGATTCGCTGCGTATGCAGCTCCCTAGTGCGACTCCTTATTTGAAAGTACTTCCTCAGTACCCTCAGCCTCCTTTTGAAAATTCCAAGGAAAGAGTATCTGATGAAAGAAACCGTGCTTCTCAAAAGCAAAAGGTGAGCATTTTTAAATCACTCGGGTAAATATTTTTTCATAATGCATAATTTGAAGGCATGAATATGCTGAATGTCTGTGTTTGTTTTTGAATCTTACACTTTTCCCATAAAATGTATCAGAACCTGTGCCAGCAGTATAGTTGTAGCTAGTGAGGAAGGGATAATTAGCTTTTCTCCTTGTATGTGAATACTTCTGAATGCCAATATATACTTTAAATGTATATATATTGTGTATTTGCTATTGTACATATTTCCTCAGTTATTTTCTGTGTAAAATACTACAAGGTGCAAAGTTGAACTCCTTATTTAGAATTAAACTAATTTAGGATTAAATGAGAATGTTGCAATTTTATAGCCATTCAAAACATTTTTAATTTCAGGGTATTTTATTCCATGTCTAGTATTTTACTGTAGAATTTTTAAAAGTAGGATGTTAATCTAGTATCTTACAAAATTAGACTATTATTCAGAGGTGCTCTGGTAAACAGATATTCTTTGATAGGTCTTAAAGAACTCTGTGCATCATTAGTATTTTAAAGTTTTTTAAATGTGTTTTCAGCAGCATTTTAGAAATAGTTGAAATAAATCTAACCTGTAACATACACTATAGTTTGGGATGAAAATAGTATGTTTGAGATGAAGCTCTGTTCTGTATTTCTTTTATACATTCTGTTGTGTTTTTGTGGATGTTACGTCTTATTTGGGAGCGAAGAGAAAGATAGTAAAGTCCAGAATTTACCAGTAAACAGCACAGTATCTTCAAATATAAATGCTTATGGATCATTTATGTTATACAGATGATGGACACAGGTTAACATAGTTACACCTTCTTAAGGATACTTAACTGTAGCCGTCATCAGTTGTTATCTAAGCAAATGGAGCACGCGTGTTTTGGGAAGAATGTTAATTCCACCACATCACTTTCAATAAATGAAGATGACAGCCATGAGAGTGGAGAGGTTGTTGTATGTGGGTAGCCTCTCCACATGAATCAAAATCTGTTGGGATTGTAGCCTGCCTATCTTTTCTTCTCTTCCTCTGACTTGAATGACACACATCAGAAAGTTTCTTAGTGGAGGATTGTATAAAGTTTGAGGACTTGGTTGTGGCACTTTAAATTAGATTGAAAAAGAAACACAGACACAGCATGTAGTAAATAAATTGCCTTCTGCTAAATTTGCATCACATATTAATTCAAATTGCTATCTTAAAATAATTATCAGAATGTCTTGGATTCAAGAAAATTTATTGTGAATCACCACAATGGTCCTGCAGAGCTGCTTTGGTTGTGGTCAGTCAAGGGGGCCATTTCAGTTCCTTTGTTTGTCTTGTAACCCTTCCAGGTAATGGAAGAAAGAGAGAAGTTGAAGGCTGAACAAGAAGCCAGACAGAAGAAACTGCACTATCTGAAGACTGAGTTAAACAGACTTTCAAAACAGCAAGGTATTATTTTCTCATTTTATGTTTGTGTTTTCCTCACATTCCTTTGAGTTATAATGCTTGAATATTCTACTGAAAAGAATGGAATTCTTTTTTCTTGTCACATGCATCCTATATCACTGTTGGCAAATCATTCTCAGTTTTGCGTTCAGTGACACAGATGCAGCTTCTGACTTTTGAGCCAAACAGTGGTATCTAATAATTTCAGTTATGTACAACAATTGTGTATGTGGTAACATGGTTTTCTTGTATTTCGTGCTCCATTACTTTGACTGGTGTAGGGGAAATGCTGCGGAAGAAACGTAGGGAGAAGGATGGGCACAAGGATCCCTTACTAGTGGAAGTGAATCGCCTACAAGAGAATATTATGAAAGAGATTACTCAATTGAAGATGAGTGTTGATGCTGCAGAGAAGAAACAATCTGAGCTTGACAAGGTAGCTCAGATTCTAGGGATTAATATTTTTGAGAAATCCCGGAAACCATCTTCAGAAAATAAAGACTCCTCAGAAAAAAATAAATCAGAAAATGCAAAAACTCAGGAGAGAACTTCCAGCTCAATCAAGGTAACATTCTAAGGGCTGATGCTAACACATGTATTCATCGAGGGGAGGAACTGTTGGGGGGACATTTATTGCCACCTGTTTTCTAGAGATAAAGTACAAGGTTTAGAAATCATCATGGTGCTTGACATCATTAACCCAGGTAGCTGTGGGATAACACCAGGATAACTTTGCCCTTAAAAAGAGTTTTCATTTTAAGTGCTGACAGGTCTGAGAACAAGCTTGATTACATTCTAGAACAATGGTCAGGGAACAGGGGTAAATTAGCCCAAATGGGGTAAAAATGAAAATCCTGTGGGTAATGACGACGGTCACAGCAGGCATTTTACCCCCAGGCATTTTATTTCTGACGATGCTGTGTGTAGGCAGGCGTTCCGTTGCGGGGAGAGCGAGCCGTGGCAAGGAACTGCACAGGATGCCTGCCTGTCCTCCTCACCTCCAAAGTGTGTGGGGGGAGGGCAGTGGACCAGGCCAGCTGGACTCTTTGCCCGGCAGAGCCCTGGCCAGGGCTCTCCTTCCTGCCTGCGCCCATCTGCCCGGTGCACTGGCGAGGAGGCCCCCTTCCCACCCCGCCTCACCTGAGCTCATGGCCAGTGGACCTGTCAGCTCTGCGGCGCTCACCTCCCCTCGCCAAGGATGCACTTCTCCAGCGGTGTGGCAGCTCCAGCCTAGCTGCCCGGATGATGACCACAGGTCCCGGGCGAGCGCAGAGGTGGGACGGGGGTCGGCCGCGGATGACGCAAAGGGGGGCGTGTGTAATATTAACGTTTATAAATTTGGGGGGTGGTAAAAAGGAAAAACGTTCCCTGACCCCTGTTCTAGAAAGAAGAAGAGTTTCAGTAGTTTCTCCAGGCTGCGATGGATACCTAGTTTGGTGTAGTGGACAGAGTGTCGGATTAGGACTCAGGAGGTCTGGCTTTGAATCTCCACTGAGTCATGGAAACTTGCTGGAGAACTGGTAAAACCAATCCTTAAATATCTCACCTTGAGAGCCCTATTCGGGTTGCTATAAGTCAGTTCTGACTTGACAGCACATTAAATAGTAACAGGCTATGATTATGAGACTGAATTTTGTGTCTTTTTAATTTCAGAATTAATGTATGTATGGTCCAGTTTTGGGCAATAATATAAACTGAGTAATAAACATTACTGAAAACTGGACAATTGTAATGTAACAGGATTGTTTTCCCTGTCAGACTTAGTAGATGCATAAAACAAAGAAGTTTGTGAGAGGTAGAAAATGATGTGTTTAAGTCCTACTATTTAGGTTTGTATACTTTCTTAAAGGAAACTTTTGGCATTCTTTGCCAAAAGTAGATGCCAGCATTACAGCCTTTAAATGCACCTCCAACGAAAGGGAGCATTTTATTTTTAAGTTTTTTATTTTAAAAAGGAAGGAAAGGAATTTTTGTGGCATTTTCTCATTTCACTTGAAGATGCTGATAATTATATTGGAATCAAACCAGCTGCCTGTGTTTCTTCTTATTGATTCTTCAAAATCTTGTTTTTTAAGACAAATCACTAATTTGTTAGTTTTAAGTGAGATGTACAGTAACATACTACATTTTACTTTTTACATTGAATTTTTGAGTCAGACTATTTATTCATGGGATGTTCCTGCAGGAGAGAAAATGGGCAGGCAACCTTTCTTCCACATTTCATAATCTCAATGCCCTTTAAAGCTTCAGAACTGCTTCAGAAAACGCAAACAAATTCTCCCTGTTCCTTCCAAAGAGTGTCTGCTGTGTATCGTTCTCTACTGTGAACAGAAGCACTCTTTCCATTCCTGTAAAAGCAACTGTGGATTGAGCACACTGTAAATAAATGTGGCGTGCCTTCTCAGAAAAATTAAGAACTAAGGGCTGTTCAGTTATTAAGACTCACAATCTATTACTCATGTAAATAAGCAAACTAGTAGAGAAGGACCATATAGCATTCTTTGAGACTGAAGGAGGAGAACTAGAGTGATATGAATGCACAACATAAATAAGATATTATTAAACACAGATATTCTTCACTGGTTTGCTCTAAATATTGTTAGCAGAAAACCATATTATATACATATTGATCAATATATGTGGGTTGTACATTGGTACTTCTGCTGCTTGATTGAACCAGTTCTTACAATGGGTTGAAAGAGTTTGAGGAACAGTTCACGCATCTTCTCCAACTGTTTGTATCTCTGTTAGATCCACAGTGAAAACTCATTATGAAGGGACGTATTCTGTTGGAAGATGCTTGTAGCACATATTATGGTTCCATGCAACCAAAATACAAAGAGTATTACACAGTTGATCCTGTGGCATCTTAAAAACTAACACTTTTGCTGTCAGTTTATGTGGACTGCCAGCCACTTAATCAGATACGTACACAAATAAAACTTGGTTGTCTAAGTTGTGACAAAACTCTTTATTGTTTCGGCTGCAATAGATTAAATGGTTGCCCCTTCCTGTTTTTCACATTCATAGGCAGATATAATAGAAAGAAGTGGCATGTCTGCTAGTAATTCAGTAATTCATGACGTAGTACTTATTTCTTTTACTTTCTTCGAGATAGCTAACAACCTAAAGCACTTCAGTTTTGTTTTAAAGACATAAATTGTAAGATCTGTAGTGGAAATTTTTTTAAAAAATAAGACTTCCAGTCTGTTCAATAGATTGCGAACTCCCATTGAATTGGAGGCACTATTAAAAACTAACTTCATGCCAATCATGTTATATATAATTAAACAATGGATACTTTTTACTTCATTTGTTATTAAATCTGAAAATATGTCAAATTTGCCATAGTATGACAAAGGAGTGGAACCTTTTACATAATCTTGTTTCCCTTATTGGAATTGTTTATGCATAAAATGTCTGTGCACACGTATATACACATACCTCAATGCGTACTCCATGGGATAAACATTTAATTCCCTGAGTACTGGTTTCCTGCCATCCAGCCAACATATCTTAAGTCTCGTTGGAAGCTCTTTCCTGTTGACTGAACAACCTCTGAGCCAGCTCACTTGAAATGGTGGAATTATCCTGAGCATTGACAAACAGGTGATATATAATTACATTTATTTTTTGTGTGGTCTCTTCTAGAGGCTAGTTCAGAGGACCTCTGCCATTCTGTATTTAAAAAAAAGTTCTGTTTTGTCCAATTTAGGAATCCAGAGCTACAGGTGACAAGCCAAAGGATAAGAGCCCCAAGCCTACAGACTCCTCTTCACCGTCCTCAAAACACCATCACCAGGAGGGCAGTATTTATAATTATTACGATGCAGGAAACCATTGGTGCAAGGACTGCAATACCATATGTGGAACCATGTTTGATTTTTTCACACATCTGCATAATAAAAAGCATAGACAGGTATGTGCCCATTATTATTTTCTCATTAAGGTGTTTTCACTTGCTGTGTAAGTTGTAAAATACACTTTTCAGTGGCAGTGAATGGCATAGAAATCAAGGTTCTATTTAAAAAAACATTGTATCTATATTGGCCACCATGTTCATTGGGTTTACCATAAATTGGATTTGTAAAATTTAGTTTAGAGCAGGGGTCTCCAAACTTTTAACTGTGAAGGCCACATCGTATTATTTCCCACTTTTTTGAGGGCTAAAGGAATGCATGTGTGTGTATACATGCCTGCCTCACAAACGGCCAACCGGGCCTGTGGACCTGATCCTGTGATGTTCGCTGGGCCGGATAAAAAGGCAAGGAGGGCCAGATGTGGCCCACAGGCTGTAGTTTGGAAACCCCTGGTTTAGAGGGCCACTTTAGTACAGTCCTAGTTTGGAAAGTGTAGCCTTCTGTCACAAAGTCCAAAACGCTTGTAGAAATTAAATACTTTGTAGCATATTTTGTGATGTACAAAATCTGTTCTTTTGGGTATGTGGCAAAAACATACTTTCTTCATACTGTTTTTACCACAAATCCAATTGTTATGTAAAACCATGTCTTTGATCAGCAACTTCATTTTGGTTTGATTAACTGCATAACTGTGAATACAGTGGTGCCTTGCAAGACGGGTGCTCCGTTTAACTACGAATCCGCATTACGACGAGTTTTTTTGCGATCGCAAAAGCGATCGCAAAATGACATTTTGAATGGGGGGATTTCGCTGTGCGATGATCAGTTCCCTGTTTCGGGAACCGATTTTCACTTCCCGACGATCAAAACAGCTGATTGTCAGGTTTTCAAAATGGCCGCCGGGTGCTCAAAATGGCTCCCCACTGTGTTTAGGAGCCATTTTTCGCTGCACAGGCACCCGAAAATGGCCGCCCCATGGAGGATCTTCACTGGACGGTGAGTTCTTAGCCGATTGGAACACATTAACCACGTTTTAATGCGTTTCAATGGCTTTTTTATTTTCGCTTTACGACGTTTTCGTTCTACAGTGATTTCGCTAGAATGAATTAACGTCGTAATGCGAGGCACCACTGTACATTTCTTTTGTAAGTTACAGTGGAGTGGAGAAGGAGGGGAAGAAATCCTTGTGTATATGTTTCTTCTGTGTTGATTCCCTGTTTTTAGTTGATCCTGAATTTTAAATGGAAAAAAAATGTCCGTTTGATACATTAGTTTGTTTGTTCCTGTCACCCTGCAAATAGACCCTAGATCCATATAACAGACCTTGGACAAAGACAGAAAATGAAACGAAGCAAGAAGTCGTGAAACACATTGACAAAATACCTGTTCCTGCCAAAGGTATGTTGGTTTTTGTCTTTAGCACTTCAAAATAAATTACTAATTTCTTGTATTACTGCGTTTTGTAGAACTATGTCAGACTGTTCCCTTTTGTCTACTTTCCCAATTATCTTCTAACAGTTTGCTCTGCTTTTGAATTAGATGAGGATTGAAAAGCATTCCTACTCTGCAGCTTTTTTCAGATTCAGGAGTCACCGGTGGAATAGCTAAATAATTCAGTTTTAGTAGAACAGTTTTTTTTTTGTTGATGCTTTATTTTAAAGCTGCACAAATATCTTGTGATGTGTTTCTGTGATTGATTCTTTTGGGAACATTTCAGGCTCTGAATTTCTTATCCCAGTCACTGGATATTACTGCCAAATCTGCCATGAATTTTTTGGAGACCAAATATCAGCAGAACAACATGTGAAGAGTCATCCACATAACGAGAAGTATAAAGTGAGTATCCAGTATGTTAGCTGTAGGCAGTTCTTTGAATGCATAATATAACTTTCCTAAAAACTGTTTTTAGACATTTTCTTGATCTAGAGTAGTGGTTCCCAACCTTGGGTAACCCAGGGGTTATTGGACTGCAATTCCCAGAAGCCTTTATGCTGTGCTGGCTGGGATTTCTGGGAGTTGCAGTCTAAGAATACCTGGGTTGCCCAACGTTGGGAACCACTGATCGAGAAGAAGATAGGCTCCAACTGAAAGATTGAACGTATGTTCTACATTCAGGTCTAGGCTGGGGAAAAATAGTGTTTGACCTTAAAGAACTATTGTCAGTCAGTGGGCACAGTACTGATGGTTCAGTGGTCTGACTTTGTATTTCATGTTGGATATTTTCTGTATTATTGAATTTTCATTACATTACATTTATTTTATTTTGCTGGGATTTTAGTTTTTCTGTTGGATGGACTGAAGCATCATATCAAATATTACTCTATTGTTTAGGAATGCAGAACCTTCTAGAGGTATTTCTAGCATTTAGATTCTAAGTCGTAAGGGTCTATGAACATTTCCTCCTGCATCCCTGCTTTTCTGTTGCATTTAATTATGTGGAGTGGAATGCATGAGGAATTCTTACATCCTTAACTAATAAGAACAGCCCTGTGTTATTGCACTGATTAAGTCTTTTGACTACTTTACTGATTAACAGTGCTGACATTTCCCCCTTTTCCCCACAGAAACATATTGATGAAAATCCACTTTATGAAGAGAGAAGGAACCTAGACCGCCAGGCAGGCTTGTCTGTGATTCAAGAAACAGAACGCAGGTTGAAACGAAAGCAGTGTGAAAAGCAAAAAGAGGAGAAAGATGAAAAGATTGTAAAAGTAGCAAGGAGGGAGGAACCAAATACTATAAAAGAACTAGAAGATGGGGATAATGATCATGACATTAATAAAAAGGATGAAATTCCTAATGGGCAAAAATGTGGAATTAAGCTTAGACTGAAGAAATATGACAAAGAAGTTGAGAAGAAAGAGGGCAAAACAGAAGAATCACCCAAAGACTCAAGACTGTCATCTTTTGGAAAATTCAGCTGGAGAAAGACTGAGAAAGATGAAAAAAGTCAAGGAAAAGATGTAGCTGCTCCTAAGGAAGAGAGTGTTGAGGAATGCAAAGATAAAGAAAGTAAGTCCCAGCCTGCAAAATCAAATTCAAAACCTATTGCGATCAAGTTATCTGGGAAAACCGTTATCCCACACACTAGTCCCTGGACACCAGTTGTTTCAACTCCATCACAATCAAAAATCAGACCTAATTTACCAGTACCCACGATGGTTCTCAGAAAGTCTGCAACTGCAACAGTAAGCAAGCCAGCACCATTAAATACTTTCCTGTCTATAAAGTCTTCTGGTGCCACTACTAAGCCACTTCCGGTTGTTAAAGAAGGTAGTTCAGAAATAGTTCTGCCTCCAGATATTATTTCAAAAGCATTTGGGGGAGAAGTAGTAGTTTTAAAGGGCTCCCAGGAGAATGCAAAGCTGCCGGAACAAGCAGAGGAACAAGAGCAAGAAAGCGTGACAAAAGCCTTAGACCATGCAAAGGCTCTAGAACATGCAAAGGCCAGTGCAGTAAAGGCACAGGAACAAGCAGCTGTTATGGCAAATGCACAAGCAAAGGCACGGGAGCTTGCAGCTAAAGCAAAAGAGCAAGAGATTATAAGAATGGCATTGATAAATGAGTCTTTGATTTATGATAGATCACGACGCCCTCCATTGTTGCAGCTGCCACCAAGACCGCCACTGGCATTAACACGGCCACTGCCGCCGCCGCCACCGCCGCCACCACCACCATTTTCACCATCACCCTTGCTGCCAGCAAACCAGACAGTTATCTTGGCAGACGATATGGCTCCTGGTGTGTCTGAGGATGATAAAAACATACTGGCAATGCCCATGTGTCCTCGTCCTTTGCCACCTCCAACCATTTTCAGGGACCATGTTAAAAAACTAGAGAAAAAGAACACTTCCCTAGCTGCAGGTAATGCCCAAGATCTGTATGATATTTTCTATAACAGCAGTGGGAGGAGTCCAGCTGACAGTAAACCTGTGAGTTCTGCAACTTCAGATAAAGGAAAATTAAATCCTGTTGAGAGAGGGCAAAACACAGACCAGCTCTTAGATTCTAAACCAAGCAACAATGTGTTACCTCAAGAGTCTCTATGCAATGTGTACAGTTCTTCAGATGTTAGCAAACTCCCCTTAAATGATAGAACCCTAGAAAAAGAGGAAGTAAAAGTTGAGAAACGTTCGGCAGTCTGGGACGAAAACGTTGAATGCAAAACTATTGGTGATGGAGAATCAGGGAAAGTCTCCTTTTCAGATACAGAGTCTACATCGGGATATTTGGAAACCTCGGAACTGAATGATCTTCCAGCAAGTGCCTCTGCTTTCTTTCAGAAAAAGGAAGAAATAAATGGATTTAGCAAGAAGTCACCACAGCTTGAAAAAGCAGAGTTAGATATGCAGTTGTCAGAAATTAACACTTTTTCTTTGGAAGATGATAGCAAGAAGGCATCAGAGCTTGAGGAAACAGAGCATTTATCTTTTGATATTAATAAGTTAGCTGTGCAGTTCTCAGACAGTGTTGCATCTTTGGAAGGTGTTAGTAAGGAGCCTTTGAAGTCTGAGATGTCAGAATTCGTCTTGCAGTTTTCAGAAAGCAGTGCCCCTTCTTTGGAAGATAACAAGAAGCCATCAGAGCTTGAGACAACAGAGTGTAAATCTCCTGGTGATAAAAAATCAACAGTGCAATTGCTAGAACACACAGTTACATCTTTAGAAGATCTTACCAAGAAGCCATTGAAGCTTAAGACGCCAGAATTAGTCATGCAGGTGTCAGGAAGCAGCAGTATACAATTGGAAGAACATGACAAGAATCGATTAGCACTTGAGACAGCAAAGGATAAGTTAATACTGCAGTTGTTTGAAGAGAGCACTGGTCCTTTAGAAGATGCTATTGAGAAACCATCAGAGCAGCAAACACAGGGACTTAATTCTCCTCATGATCAAGAGTTAACAGGGCAATTACCAGATGAGAGTATTGATTTTACTGACAACTCTGTGGTCACAAGAGATATTGCTGTGACTGGTAACAAAGACATGAATGAAAAGCCACAAAACCAACAAAAATATGAGGTTTATGCCAAATCCAAGCTGAATGAGGTTGAGAATGATTTGGAAATGAAAGCGTATGTGGCAAATTTAACTGAAAGAGATGTTGGAAGAAATCCTCCAGAATTAGTAGGATATGACTTTGCAGGTAGTAAGGGAGAGGATTCAGAGTCATTTGAAACACATACTGAAACTAAGGGAGAAGGGCCTGTAGTAGCAGCAGAGAACCTACTTGCTCTTAGTTCTGAACTGACAATTTCTACATGGGTTTCAGATATGCATGTGCAGAGTCAGCAAGTGTGGGAGTCAATAGATTCCTCTTCAAAAACGAATGAAGAAGATCCTCAAATGGTAGTCACTGATCAGAGTTCTTCTGGATCAACACTAGATCTAACCCTGGGCACTGGGGGATTTCAGAGACTTGAATCAGGAACCAGTGAGGAAATTCCTCAACATTCCAAGATCCAGAACACAGATGCAGAATTGAGGCTTTTAAATGAAGGTGAATTAGACTCCTTCCATGTGAATAATGAAAGAGAACTATTGGTTTGTTCTCAGCCAAAGGATGGTGAGGATTTTCATGTACTCAGTGTTCCAGAATCAGGAGAGATGCCAAATGAGTGCCTTACTAATGTAACATCGATAAGCAGCACACTAGGAGAACATGAAGAAATAGATGCATCATTAAGCTCTGGAGCCAAGGTTTCTGGAGCCATGGATTCCCAAGCAGAGGAAACTTTGAGCAGTATTTCTTCTATAAATGTTGAAACTAGTTCCAACAAACAATTAATGTTTATAAAAAATAGCACACATGGATCTTCTAGATCTCATGTGGAGTTAAATGATACAAAAGGGACAGATTTAATAGAAACAAAAAATCCTGGCTGTTCCAATATTCAACCAGAGATGACTGAAGAATTATTCGATTCTGTTCCATCAGAAATCAGTGTTGGGAATCTTGGAAATAAAGCCCTTACTTTCACAGAAATTAACACTGAGGCCTTGAATCCCTCAGCAGTTGGTGACCTTAACTTGAATTCTACTTATTCAGAATTTAATTTTCATCAGCCTACAAGTCTTACTCTCAGTTTAAACACTGAACATGATAGAGAGTCTTCAAAGTCTGATGAAATAAACTCTATTAATCCACCCAGACTGAAATCAGGTCTGGAAATTCAAACCATTGATATTAGTCTGGGGGATATTGAAGTAGAACCTGAGCAGTTGGGCCTCCTGCCATCAGAAATTCTACATGAAGATAATGTAAACAGCCCAAAGTTAGCATCTGTTGTATCAGTTTGTTTAGAACCTAGTAAAACTAGTGAGCCGGGCATTGACCAACCCATTAGTGAACCAGAAATGATTGATTTTGTTGCATTAACCTCTGGGAATCAGGTTAAGTTTTGCTCTACGGTTTATGATGTCATTGGCCCACATGATGTCTCCCCATCAAATGATGGCACTGCAGAATCAAATATGCCACTAATTGAAATGCACGGTGTTTCCAAAGTGTTGCAAGTAGATGCTGATAAATGTGTCACTTCTGGTATGGCATTGTTGAATTCTGATGGAAAAGAATTGCAAAACCAAGAGGTCACATGCATGGAATCCCTACTTCCAGTTCTGAAAGAAACTTCTATAGAATTGGGAGGCTCAGGTGACAGTGAGCTGTGCAGGGTGAAGAATGAGACACAGACATCTGGAGGGGAGCCAACCAAAACAGAAGAGGGAAAAAATGACAATACATTTGAGGTTATTGGTAAGTTGACTTCAGATGTCCCTGAAAGTTCTACAGAGCATCTGGTAAGTTGAGATAAAATAAGCCCAAATGTTTTAATAGCAGTTGTTGAGATTTTGTAAATACTCTAGCTATAAAGTTTAACAGATGGGGCATCTAGTAGCTTGCAATAGATATTAGGTAAAATCCAATATTTTTTGCCCCTCAAAATGGTTTCCATACTGAAATGTGTAAAATGTTTCCTCCTCCATCCCTGATCACTTAAGTTCTTATTTCCTGCCATTAAAATTGAATTTCTAATTTGCAGTATGTATGTTTGGGTTATGACTGGGATGTTTTCTTTTGTTAGGGGAGGGTAATTTCTTTTTGCATCTATCTTTGACTTTTAATGGTTTCTAATTTACACAGCTTTTGTAAGTAACATTCCACGTACAACACTGGCAAGTGAAACACTGACACGTGTTCAGAACTTGAAGAGAATGAAGGCTCTTGCTGAAGCATTTAAGCAGAAAGTTTTCTTTGTAATGTTATGCTTGTATTGTAGTTCAAAATGTAAAATGCATGAAAAGTGTTCTGCATTTTTTTAAAAAAATGTAATCAAATTGTATTGCACCTGTAAAAAAGACTGTAATGCCATATTGTGTAAAATCCTGTGTGAAAACTCATCTGACTGAACAAAGGAGAAAAATCTGCCAGCTCGCTTTTGGAAAAGAAAACTACTTGGTAAGGCTGTGGCCACACATCTGGACTCTGCATATTGAGGCCACTTGCATGATTTAATGTCACTTTTCCTTACATTGTATTGCAATACAGTAACTGTTTGTGTTAAATTGTTTAGCAGCTGCCCAACTTAGAAGAAGTAGAAGATCTGAACTTTGCTCTCAGGATTGGATTCACATAGCCAGACATTACATGCCCGAATGATCCCCTGAGCCACCAAATACTGTTGTATGAAGGTTTTCATTTACTCAGCTTGTCAAGATGTGCAGTAAATATTTGCATGTATTTGTCTAAAGGGTTTTGTCTGTAAATCTCAAATAAACCCATGATGATCTAAGATACTGTTTATTTTTCCCTGTGTCCTTTTTAATAAGTACTTATGCATCTGGTTCTATAATTCTGTAGGTAGTTACAGAAGTAGTTAAGTGGTTTATAACTTTTGTATAGAAAGTTTCAGACCTTCATATTTCAACTATAAGGAAGATAAGGAAGCTTTGTGCAGCACCATAAAAAAGGTCACTCACTTATTTAGCAGGTTAAACATGATGGAGTGTGTATACACTAGAAACTAAATGCTGGGAATGCTTGAAAGAGTTCTGGTTTCTTTTCAGTGAAGGGTGTTCTTTTTTTTTAAAAGGATCAATGTTATTCAGAAAAGGCTGATGTGGGAAGGGAAATGCAAAGTTAACTCTGAAGCTCAAGAAAAGCATCTTAAATGGAAGGGAATTGCTGCATCGTCATTAAACATTACAAAGGAACAACAGATGTTGTACAATCATTTGTTCAGCCTACAATTCTACAGTTGCACTTAAAATAACACATAACATTCAACAACAGGAATTATGGACGACTCAGTGACATCTGTGGATTAACCTAGAGATATATAACTTGGCTGATTTGCCTATTTGCATCCAGAGGTTTTTCACAATTACACAGCTGTGTTGGTACAGTAGTACGCATATAGACTTGGTGCATGACAGTAACTTTATATAAATAGGATTGCTGCAGTCCAACTTGGTGTTGTTGTCGCTGCTGCTCATAGATGCAATTTCCTTGATTTAAAGAGGTAGACTTGGATAACACTATTGTTCTTCACAGTATTGCCGATAATAATACCAGTCTTGAAGGAGTTCAAGGTAATGCATGTGTTTCCTTACTTGTTCTCTCAGTCTTTTGTGGTAGGCTAGGCTAAAAGATTGTATGACTAAGTCCACCCAGTGAGTCTCCTGAGTTTGTGTCCAGAATGCAGTATCCCCTCTTAGCTCTCATCATTTATTTTATTTTGAACCAGTTAATTAATCCATCCTCCCTTATTTTGAGTGGTTTCCTTCTTTCTCTCAAGAATAACCACTGTGCAGAAGTATACTTCAAAGTTTGGTAGCTAGGATTATTCCATATGCATTTTTTGTTCTCTGAGTCATGGTTAATATGCGCAATGGGAAATCAAAAAGTATTGATGTACGTATGTTAGTATAGAAGCAAAAATGAACTACATTAATGTGAGAATGCTACATTTAATGTTGAATATGGCGCTGTTTTAAAAAAACTTATTTGTATACATAAATTGAATATGTTGATGAAATTATGTAAGTCAAAGGTAATAGTGTTTAAGGTTCTGAACTATAACATTACAGAGGTTCTTAGAAATTCCAAGAGCAAGGTAACATTAGTCATGGTTATTGCTAGTCCTTGAGTTTTTTCAAGGGGTTCTGCTAGTTTGCTGCCAATATTTGAACTGAAGTTGACAAGTGTTTGTGCAGCTGCAGATCAACATTGTTGTAATTTGGAAACAGGACTATAGTTGTGAATATCTGTCATGTATAAGAAAATTTTAAATGGGTAAAAATGAGGAAAAACTGGCAAATTCCACTTCTGTGTACCCTACTATTTGCATATTCTGGTTTGATCAGGTTATGTACATATATGGGCAATTCCATGGAATTTGGGAACAGACAGCTTGAAAGTTTCCACATAGGTAGCATAGACAGTGGGCATAGAATTGAGCTGGCAATCATGCTGGTACTTCTCTGTCTTGTAAAACAGGGCATGCAAGGTGAAAAGCTTTGTTTCACCAATGTTGTATTGAAGATCTTGGTCTGTTTTCTTTGTTCTCTTTGGACCCCCATGTTGTCCTGCATTATTGCAGTGGAGTGGATGTTACCTTGTAAAACTTGCAGATTTAAGGTTCTTTCTGCGCACTGCTAGACCTGTTCTGTAAAGATCAGTGTGCGTATCCTGCAGGTGAGGCGGAGGAAGAGAACATGGTAGAAGTGGCAGGTGATGCTAAGTTTCTACATGGTTTGCATTTCCACGCCCCAGTGAAAGTCATGTATGTGACTTCAGCACGCAAAATGTGATTTTATTTAGCAGTATGTTGCTGTACTTGAAATCTCAAAAGAAATCTCCAGAAGTGCATAGTACAGGAAATCTGTACAAAGTATACAAATTGCCAATAACTGAAAATCATGAAGGGTAAACGTACTTTCCATAATAAAACAAGTTATGAACATGCTGGTTTTTAGTCAGCTTGCCACAAGACTGAATTAGGAAGGGTAAGTTTGCACCATTTGTAAATTACTATACTGTAAAATTGCCCTGTAAATTTCCAAAACTTGTCAGGAATTCCTTTCTTCTGGTGGCCGAAATTTAAATTACTGAAAAAAATGTTCATCTTTAATAAAACAAGACTTTGAGTGCAAGGGAACCACACCAGGAAGACACATGAACAAAAAGGTATTTTGATTTGGTTTGGGAATAATCTCATGATAGTTTTTGCCCTTATAATTATATATGATGAGAATGTGAGAAATCGCTATTTATATTCTGTTACTGTTTATCTAATCTGCTATGAAGCAGTGGCTACTCCTGTTTCTTAGTGATAGTTGTTTGCTTTTTTCGCTTCTTAGCACAGGTTTCTGCTTAAAAGCAGAAATATAAACATGCTTACCTCATTCCTTTGCTTATAAGTGACTAATATGTGCATCTACATTAATTATCCATTAGATGTAAGTGTACAGGAACCATGCCAGTGTAGTTATTTAGCAACAAGGTTTGTTATTTTTCTTAAATCTATTAGGCCATCGCTGATTGATTAGGGTATTTTCTTCAGATTTTTTATTTATTACATTTCATCTCTTTTCTGTTTCTTGTTCTCTGTTCACATTACATGATTTCCCCCCCCCGCCTCAAAAATGGCACACAATGAAATACTTCTGCCATCTTATTTTATTAGTTGCTTTCCTTCCAAACAATCTCTTTTTTTTTAGAAGACAATGGCATTCTTTAGAAAATAGTTACAACCAATGTAAACTATTCCTTCATGAAGCAGCTTTTCAATCTATTTTCTCTTTTTCGGCCACCTTTATGGCACTTTTTAAATTTTCTTCTCCTTTAATCATTCCAGCAATCCATAAAGTCAAATTTTCTGAATATTAGCAGATTTCAGTGTGAAATTTCATGAACTACAATCCACTTCCTCAGAGCTGGCACTGAAATTTGTCCTTTAAGGTGTCACAGTGCTTCTGTTCTTTTGTTTTTATTACACATGCTTGAGCCAGTGATCTTGTCCTTCAGGTAGGTTTCTCACACACTAAACAAATTTCTTAGAAGCAGATAAAAGAATTGAACTGCAGTTCCCAGAAGCCTTCACCATCAGCTATGCTGGCCCGGATTTCTGGGTGTTGCAGTCCAAGAACACCTGAGTTATTCAAAGTTGGGAACTGGAGTTGCATCGTTACGTGGGGGTAAATTCACATTACTGTCAAAGGGCAGCTATAAATGTCCTTTAAATTAACATGGGCATATAGTGTGTGTGTTTTAGTCCATATCATGGATATGTCATTCTTGTTATTTTACTTCAAGGCTTAGTTAAAGATAGAACTGAATTTTAAATATTTGCTAATTTAAAAAAATGCTAAATGGGTACAGTAAAGGTTGAGGTACAGGCACTACTGGTTTTGGTGTGTGTGTGGTGTTTTAGAGTTTTTTAAGCAAGAGAAAGATTTCATATCTGCTCTGCCTTAACTTACAGCTGTGAGAACCTTTTTTTTCTGAAGTTAGTGAATCTGTGGGAAGTTACCTGCAAGTTGCTGGATTGCCGTGGCTTCCCTCTGTTCCTTGTTCCCATTCCATCTGTAATCCAAAATACTAGGAGAGTTTAACGGGTAGTTCCTGTTGACATGACATAAAGAACAGCACATACGTTCCTCTCCTTGTGCCTGAACCATTTTGAAAATTAGCATGAACAAAAATGTTGCTGTTTGCACTACCCTCCTCCATTGTTGCTTGCACAAGATCATTGCACTGGTTTTTAGAAATAAATCCTACAAAGGACAAACAAGGCCATCTCTTCACTATTTTAATTGTTCTTGCTCAGTGGAATATCCTTTTTGTTTTTTTATGCTTGCCTCATCCATTTTGAGCACACAGACAAAGGTGATGGATTGAATTCAAAATTGGTTGTACTTGGAGTAGTACACTTCACTGTACAGTGAAGCCAGTGAGGCTTAATCGTGACTAACCAAAGTGTCACTAATTTCAATGAATCTGAGTATGACATAGTCCAGATCCAACCTAGTGTGTGTGTATGCAGTATGTGTTTAACACTTAACTTTCTGCAAGGATGAAAGGCAGCATTTTAATATTGTACAACTCTTACGAGATCAAAATATGGTACATTATTAAAATGTGGGGAGAGTGTCTTAAGTAATTTGCTTAAAAGAAAATCCCCAATGTTAGAACAGTAATATTAAGGTAAGTACATATCTTTACATTTAATGTGTGCAAATCCCAGAAAATATTTCTGCTTAAGTTGGCTTCAGTAAGTGTAACTCTTGAAGGTAAGGCTAAACTGAAGATTATATGGGAGATCTAAGACTGGTGTTGCAGTTATTTCTTTTGCCAAAAACATTTGGGAGTGCTGAGGTGTCTCTGCTTGTGGGAATAGAGGTGTTAGCACATCTAGGCGTATCTATGTGTTTCTGCTCTGCCCCAACACAAGCTTAGGTGGACAGGCGAGACTAACATCCAGGAGTCCGCCTAGGATGAACAGTTAATTGTTCACCAGTGTTTCTCAGAGCAAAAATCAGTCACCAATCTCTTGTATCATGTTCGATTTGTGCCTTAGTGCTCTGCCTGACATGGAATAAGCAGCCAAGTCATGCCTTTCCCATTTATCTTGATAGCTAGAACAGTTTAATCTGCTTGATGTCTTTGTCTGGTGCTGCTGTCTTTTAAGGACAATAGAAGGGCAATCTCTTTTTAAAAAAAAATTGTTTAAATAAATATTTTTAACATTACAGTTCATATGAGGTAATGACTTACATAATAAAGCAATACAAAAGCAAACTAAATGATGACTAAGAGCCAACAAATTGAAACAGTTACTATCCAAAAACTGTTTAAAAGATTTATTTAGTTATATGGTTAGAATATTCTTACCCTGTTTTTTTCACAAGGTCTCAGATGAAAGCCATCTCTGCTGGTTCTTAAATATAATGGAAACATAAATGGATTTGTCCAGAATTTCACAATAATATTGTGTGCATTTTAGACTATGCTTTGTCTTGCTGACATCTTTGTTTTACAGTTGAACCAGGGTACTCACAGGGGATTGGTTCCAAGTCCTGCCACAGATGCTGGGAAATGTGGGAGTATTAAACATTATACATTGCTTGGTCTCTGGCTTCTTCTAGTGGCCAGTTCTGGAAAATACACCCTGGAAATACATCTACATGAATATTTCTGGGTTTTTAAAATCCAGGCAGTGGATAAGTGCATCATTGGATACTGATCCCACAGACAGGGGGGTCCTACTGTATTCTGTATTTATGCAGCTGTAGGGGAAGGCAGTACTGTAGAATATGTTTATCATGTCATCACTATTTATACCCCAGTTCATGAAAATCCGTTTTGGAAAAGCCATTGGAAAGGATTGCATATTGAACAGTACAGCAAAATGGTCAAAGCAACTTGACAAAAAAATACTTGAGTGCCAAGCAAAAAATAACATCCATGGCACCCATCTGTATTTTATTCCTGAGAATTTTTCCTCCCAATGCTAGTTTCTTTTTCACTGAACCAATTCTTACTTTTCCTGAGACGTGGAATTGATCACCTCTAACTTTCAAGGTTGGTAAGATCTTTGCATTACCTATACAGTATGCCTTTTTTGACTGGGTAGAGAACTTCTCTGCAGTTCGTTTTGTTATGGTAGCATATTTGCGCCATATAGCTAAATATTGTGAAAGAAACAGATGTAGATAATAAATTCAGGGTTTATTTCTGCAGTATTTGGTTTTGTGGCCTGTCACTAGAGTCTTTAATGGTACTGGAAGATGCTTATCATCTTTTAAAAAACAATATATTAAAATTATTATACAATCATTTTTGTGTCTGAGTGTTCTGTAGACTAGAGGGCTTTTCTTCCTTTGTTACAAGTGAACACAGTTTCATGCACTATAAAAGTCCTATCCAGATGGAACATTTGTTCCCCTATAAGTACCCAATAGTGTGCTGCTGCTGATATATGTATTGTTATGCTGTCCAGACTGGACACGGCTTAAATTGATAACAACTGTGACAATGAGCAATGTAAAGGGGCTTTTCTTTCAAAAAACCTGTAGATTTTATTTTGTTTATGTTTCACCTTGTGCTAGAGGGCAGAGTTCAGGCAGCAAAAGATTCCTGGGTCAGATATATTCCATTTAGGATGACTCAACTAAAACAAGAACAAAACTCCAGCAGAAAAGATACTTTCTTAAGAGTTTCCTTAGTTTTAAAACCATTGATTTTGAAGATTCCAAAGTGGATTAGCAGTAGATTCTGCTGCCGAGAGCTTGCATCAAAAGCTTTCAATTTAGTGTTCACTGATTAGAACAGCAAAACCATCAGCGAAGATCAATATATGTGAAATATTTTTGAATTGTTTCTGAAAAATAAGTAGGAATTTAAAATATGTGCAGACAGAAACCCAAATATGATGCTCAGTACCCAGCAGAATGTGGGGAGTAACAAATGTTCCATCTGGATGAGCCCTAAATGAAAATTGTATGAAGAACTGAGATCTAATTGCTAATATTTCGATAGTTAATCAGTTCTTCAGAATACAGTGACTAAAATCCTCTTGTTTAGTGTGTTTATGTGGAAGGCAAATAGCTCAGTGAGGTTTGTCAGGTAATGGATGCTATGATCACAGGTTTCAGGCTGCAGAACACCTTGCAATCAGTTTTATTTCTCCACCCCCACCCCAATCTGTAATACTGATATAGTGGCATGCCCATTTGAAATAAAACACATTAAAAATAAAATTGCAGTAGCAATAGTGACTGGCTAGTACAAGGGCAGGTGGGCAAGGGCAGTACAAAGCTTCAATTGCAATGATTTTAAAAGCCTGCGTAGCTCCCTCAACTGATACACAACACAAATTAAAAACATTAAAAGTGCTCCCAAGAGAACACACACACTGACCCAAATATCACGTCACTACCATGTGAGTTTAGCCCAATTTCAGAAATCCCAATCCAGCTTGCCGATTCATAGTGTTATCATGCCCTGGGATGGTAAAGTAGCATCTAATGGTGTCTCCACCCCTTCTGTTGTTTGTGTGTGTGTTTGTTTGATTGATTAATTAATTTGTATACCGCCTGATTAGTGCAGATGGACTACTCTGGGTAATTTACAATAAACTAAAACAATACATTTAAATTGTTGAAGGGAATGATCTGAAGAGGGATGTGGTGGCACTGCGTGTTAAACCGCAGAAGCCTCTGTGCTGTAAGGTCAGAAGACCAGCAGTCGTAAGATTGAATCCACACAATGGAGTGAGCTCCCGTTGCTTGTCCCAGCTCCTGCCAACCTAGCAGTTCGAAAGCATGCAAAAATGCAAGTAGATAAATAGGAACCACCTTGGTGGGAAGGTAACGGTGTTCTGTGTCTAGTCACGCTGGCCACGTGACCACGGAAACTGTCTTCAGACAAAAGCTGGCTCTACGGCTTGGAAACAGGGATGAGCACCGTGCCCTAGAGTCGTACACAACTGGACTAAATGTCAAGTGGAACCTTTACCTATGATCTGAAGGCTGATTATGGGGAAAAACCTTTTAATAAGCAGTAGCGTTATTTTGTGAAATCTCTGACATGAGCAGGCAAAAATCATAAACCCTTTGTAGTCCTATAATAAAAAAGGGTTGTGTGTATGGTATACTGATGAGTACCGATATCAAAGGAAGAACAATTCTGTTTAAAACAACTGATTGTGGCACGTTAAAGACCAAAATATTTTAATTGGTACAAGCCTCTGTGGACTGTTGTCTGTTAACTCTTTGGCTTTAATAAAACATTTTCACTGCAAGACTTGTTTTTCCTACAACAAATTACCACAGTTTCCCCAACCCACCCTGAAAAGATAGGCTCTCGTTGCCATCTGCAGTGTTGTGGCCTCAAGCTCAAGGTAAACTGTTTTCCCCAGTTTCTTCAAGCCACAGAATGTATGTTTCAAGAGATGGGGAGAAAGGTGGCCAACAAATAACATTACATAAATAAAAGAAATGCAAAGAGGCTAAGCAAGGTGGGGAAGGCCCATTACAGGAATAGAATTTAATATGCAGTTACTGTATTTTGGTCTGTGCCCTCTAATCTAGAACACGTACAACTTTATGATGAACCAATGCTCTATACCTAAGACACACTGGTAAAGGTCACCGTAAATCAGAACTGATTTGCCAAATTTTATTGTTATTACTAGTAACTTGGAGACATTAATCTCAGGTGACATAACTCAGACTCTGATTTTGTACACGGAAGATGGAAATAAAAATGCCCTGTTTTGTACCGAAATTGTTTCTCCATATACTATTTGACAACTGCTGGCGAAATCCCCATGAACTGCTGTAACAGCATTCAAACCTTTACTGTGAGGAAACCTTGCTTACAGTGTTCCAAATGCTGCATATTGGAATGTATGTTTCAGAGGAACCTGCTCATCTGATTCAGATTTTCATTGATTTGGGTGATGCTGAAATGGCTACACTGTTACACAGTGTAACAATATGACAGAAGGTGAAAGTGAATGGTGGTATAAATGCGGTTACCATTCAAATTTTCCTACTTTACAACAACTCCTCACTATTTTCGCTCTACAATTCTTACTGTAACCCCTGTAAATATTTTTTCACCATCTGTATTATTTAATCCAATTTTGTTGTAACAAAGTTTCAGATAGTTTGTGCCTTCTTTTAAAAGTACAAAGAAACATTTAATCTAACAAACCACCATGTGCTCTTCAAGGAATCTGTGCACATTACAGCATAAGGAAAGTATGTCAGTTTAAGAATACTACTAGGAAGAAGTTATCTGAGGTCACTCATCTTGCCTCCTCACAGAGTGAGTAAATCAATTGTAGAGGTAAATGCTCCTGAGAAAGACAACATATAGGTTGTAATATCAATTTACATTAAGAATTATCTCCAGTTAACTGAAAGTCAGATATTAAGAACATAAGGTAATTCTGAGAAATAGCCTTATTTTTATTTTAAGCCTTTAAACAACAATCTTTGTAGCCTTGTTTAGTGGGATGAGTCAAAACATAGCAGAACAATAAGTAAGAATTCAGCTTTCTTTAAGATAGATATTTGTGGACATTACTCAAAATGCTTTCTACTCTTACTTCCCACAACAACAACAACAACAACAACTACTACTACTACTACTACTACTAATACTAATACTAATACTAATACTAATACTAATACTAATACTACTAATAATAATAATAATAATAATAATAATAATAATAATAATAATAATAATAATAATAATAATAATAATAATAATAATAATAATAATAATAATAATAATAAATAATGTGCCATCAAGTTGATTCTAACTTAGGGCAACCCTTTCCAGGATTTTCTAGGTAGAGAATATTCAAAGGTGATTTACTATTCTCTTCTGGGGGTGCCCTGGGACTACAACTTGGTCATGGCTACACAGGTTGATTCCTCCATGGAAATACTGTACAATGGATCCACAAACTCTGGCTCTGCAGCCGGATATGTAACCCACTGAGGTATTCAGCTAGTTCAGTTTCACTACAATCCTGTTACTATAACTTATGCCATAGACGTCTAGTGACATTAGCTGCAGCAGAGATTTATTTATTTATTGGAATTAAATTTTTTTACTTCCTTTCTGGAGCTTTGGATGCTCCTATGTAATATCTGTCATCAAGCTATTGAATTTGTAGGAAAGAGCCTCGTGGCGCAGTGGTCAAACCGCTGTACTGCAGCCAAAACTGCTCACGACCTGAGGTTCAATCCCGGGTAGCCGGCTCAAGGTTGACTCAGCCTTCTGTCCTTCCGAGGTCGGTAAAATGAGTACCCAGCTTGCTGGGGGGGGGGGGGCGGCAATGTGTAGCCTGCATAATTAACTTGTAAACCGCCCAGAGGGTGCTTGAAGCACTATGGGGTGGTATATAAGCAGCACACTTTGCTTTTTTAATTACTGAAAATTGCTACTGGCATGAAAGTAATTCTGATGGCAGAAAAAAAATTACAGTAATTCATATATTTTACCATCCTTGTCCCTTAGCCTTAAAGCATGGAAACAGGACTTCAGCTAATGAGTGCAATATATTCCTCTCCACATGCCTTCACCATCCCTTATTCGCAACATTAAAATAATACTTCCATTATCCTTTCTCTTAAAATTATAAGCAGGATAATGACTTGAGAAAGAACACCAAGCTTTTTTCCTAGGTTAGTCTAAACTTGGCTCTGGAGATAGATACCGTACCCATATTATTATATCTTGGCTGAATAAACTAAGGTATAAACAAGTTTCATGTTCCTGCCCCAGCTTTTGTTGTCCTTCATTCTTGACACACAGTAACTAACCCCAGAAATCACCATGTTAAAACTCCACAGCGAGTAACTTCAGAAGTCTTCAAGCAGGCATGTTCAAACTTGGAAATTTGGTTTCCAGATGTCGAGTAAGTAGCCATAATCTTGAGCCAATTTTAAATACTATCACTAGTGCACTGCCAATGGCTGAGATAGACTAACACGGCTATCTCTTCTACCACTCCAAAAACTTGTCTACTCCGGTTTTGCTGGATCTTTGCTCTCAAATAACCTAAGGAAGAGAGCTATGGCGGAACTCTTTTCCTCTGAATAAATTCAGCTGTTGTATTTAAATCTCACTTCGCCATGAGGAGTGGCATAATAAATATCAAATAGTGAAGGAGACGAGTGAAAGAGATCTCTTTCACGAAGGCACTCCTCTTGCAGACTGGTTGGCTATGGAATTAAGGGCTAAATTATATTGGACTAGATGTTACAGTAGTAGGAAGTTCCTTCTACTCTCCTTCACTTTTGCACGTGCAATCTGAAGAGCCCTAGAACCCACGATTTTGCCTCCTCATCTGCTTTTAGCATAAAATGACCCTCTCTAAGTCATCTGCAATATTTATTTACTTATCAGGTGTTTTTAACCAGTGCTGACATTGCTGGCCTGGTATAAAAGATCGTTGGCCATCTCTCATTTCTGACATGTTCCGGCATTACTCTCAATTTGGGAGCTTTAAAAATTCAGAGTCTTACGAGGGATGTAGCGTTTGCTCTTTCTTCACGGGTTAAATAAAAAAGCCTAGGAAGCTGTGCCGCAGAGCATGCTGGAACTTGTAGTTCCGCACCCAAAGATGGCCCGCAGCTGAAACCGTGCGTCCCTAACCCGCTGCATGCGCGTAGCGTTTCGACCCAGGGCTTTCCAACGTGGTCCGGCACAGGTATAGAAAAGGGAAAGTTCGGGGGCTGTCCTGCGCTGTGCCTGACAGAAAACATGCGCAGCAAATTACACTTTCGCGTCTTTCGTTTACAAGAAATAGTCTGTTTTGTTGTGTACGGTCTGTTCATGAGGGAGAAAAAGCCCAAAGGCTCACAATCCGCAAAACGGGGATTTCTTTACAATCAGGCGTGAGTTGGGCCAACCCCAAAGGCAGGGTGAGAGGTCAGGCGAAGGGGGCCTTCCTTTTTCCTCTCCCTTCCCCCACCGCCTGACATGCCAACCCAGCAGTCGGCGGCGTAGCAGCTGCGCAAAAGGTAGGCGGTGGTCGTGGGAGTTTTGCTGGAGGGGGTTGGTGGGGTGGGAGGGGGTGTCCCCCAGCCGGTCGCCTGGAACGGGAAGAGACAGCGAAGGAACAGCCAGCTCCTCGTTGGAGAGGGAGGGTATGGCGAAGGGGGTCCCTTCAGAGACTGCCTGTGTCTTGGTCAGTGCCGAGGGAAAGCTGGGGGGGGGTCCGTTTCAAGGGAGGGGGATGCCTTTTGGGAGCAGGACTCGGCCCACCCGCCCCCTTCATCCCGAGGCAAGAGGAGATGGTGGCGCGTCGGTCTTCGTAGGCAAGGCATCGGGTGCCTGGGCCAGCCTGGGGGGGGGGGGGTTAACCATGCGATTTTCTCATGCGTTATCGAGGCTGTTTGTGGTGATTGCAGGTTCCTCAGCTTGCTCGTTTTTCCTTTTGTGTTCATTCTGAAGCCCCAGGATGGAGTTTGAACTCCTGGAGAATGATATTCTGGAGGCTCTAGAAGACCTAGGGTAGGTATGAGAGAAAATACACCTACATGGTCTTGATTTCTTAAGCTTATATTATTATTATTATTATTATTATTATTATTATTATTATTATTATTATTATTATTATTATTATTATTATTATTATTATTTATTTATTTATTTATTTATTTATTTATTTATTTATTTATTTATTTATTTATTTAGTGCCATATGTTACCAGCATTTTCTTAAGATGTTGCCAATATTATTATTTATTGAAATGTTGCCAATATTTACCTGATATTGTTTCTGTAATAGCTTATTTCAGCTTTGTAATTGCCATTGATTTTTTTTTTTTTTTGAAATGTTAAGGGGGGAATGGCAGCTGGGAAAATGAAAGTACTTACCCTTGGCTCTTCACAAGGTTATCGCCAGGCCATATAAACATCCCCTCTCTTTGCTCATAAGAACATAAAATGGGCTACGTCGGCTGTCTAGTCCAGTATTCTGTTAGTAGGCCAACCAATTGCCTGAGAGAGATCAAAAAGTAGAATGCAAATGCTTAAGAGAGTATCTGTGTAATTAATGGACAATTCATAGTGCATTTGTCTCAAATTACCTGGTGTTTTCTTGAAATTACATGGATATGATATAGCTCTGTGTAGGAATAGGAAATATATTTATTTCCTATAATGTATTTGAGCTTTCAAAAAAAAAAGAGAGATCCATTTCTAACTGTACCTATTAAGACATCAGATGATCTTAATGCAATACAGAACATTAGAGAAGAGTTCAATGGACATAAAATTCAATTTGTCATCAGTTGATTAATATTTTGAAACTTTCCATGAAGAAAATTCTGTAGCTGAAAGTACTGATTGTGTGCACCTTAAATTGTACATTTTGTTTAATCATGTATGTTCTCATTTCTGTTTTGTTTGTTCGCCAGTTACAAAGGTCCATTGTTAGAAGATGGAGCTCTTACCCAGGCAGCTTCTGGCGGAGCTGCTTCCCCTGAATACACCAAACTCTGTGCTTGGCTTGTGTCAGAATTAAGATTATTTTGCAAACTAGAAGAAAATGTGCAAGCAACTAACAGTGAGTTACCATGACTCTAATATGAGAATGTATGAAGTCCATATGTAGTGTATGATTTGAGTGATTGTCTATTTTTAAAGCCACTCTCTTGTGAAGACATATCTGCTTAATAATCCAGTTCAAATTCAGGCAGTTCAAACTCAGAATAGTCTTTATTAGTTAAGGAAACAGACTCAAATGCATCATTTACACAATTTTGCAGAGCTGTTCAGCACGGAATTGGCAAGAGCCTATGCACAGCTCCACTGCTCATGTTCTAGCAGGGAGACTTTGCCAGTTTCCCTGAATATCTTTGTAGTCATAATGCTTATAAGCATGCCATTTTAAAAACAAAATCTGAATTTTCTGTGAAACTGAAAACGGTGTCAAATGGACCACTACTACATTGTGTGTTTGTGCAACTGCGGAATTGTAACTTTTGTACATGTTTTGAAAACTGCTCCTTTTCTGGAAAGCAGTTTGCTTTAATCTTTAGTCATGCATTTCATTCCAAAGGCTGACACCCTTTCCATCCTCAAAACAGGAGCGTGGCACTTATCTTCATAAATATATATGATCCAAATACTGATAAAGGGAGGAATAAAATCATATGTTTATAAGAGAACAATTAAAGCTTGGCAATAATAAACAGAAGCATAGGAACAAAGCAAGAGCAAAACGCTCGAGTAAACAAGAGAGTCTTTAACTGTTATTTGGAAATAGTCAAGCTGGACAGTTAATTTGATACCAAACTATTTTCAGCAAAATATTTATTTTTAAATTCTTGTCTCTTTAATGGCTGAACCTTTTCCACTATTATCAAGGAGGTAAGAGGGACGGCTTGTAGACAAAGGGCCTTTTCGGCAGCTGCCCCCAGACTATGGAATGCCCTCCCTACTGAGATTCGTCTGGCGCCGACATTGATGACATTTCGGCGCCAGGTCAAAACCTTCCTGTTCCAGAAGGCTTTTAACTGAAATAATATTAGCTGTGGCAATTTTATATATATATTAATTGTATTTTAATTGCTACATATCTTTATTGTATTTTAAATGCTGTAAGCCGCCCAGAGACCTTTGGGTAGTGTGGGCGGCATATAAATTAAATAAATATATAAATAAATTATCTGTGTCTTAAGGTCCAAGCGAAGCAGATGAGTTCCAGCTTGAAATGAGTGGATTACTGAGTGAAATGAACTGCCCATATACAACATTAACTTCAGGAGATGTCACCAAGCGCCTTCTCAATCAGAAAAACTGTCTGCTGGTACTCAGTAAGTTGAGAAAAAATATGCTCCTTTTTATGCCTGTAATTGGGATCGTGCTGTCCCTTGTTGTAGCTTCAGATCTTATGATTGTGAAAGAAAGAATTTGGTTGGACCCATGAAGCTCATATTTAGGTCTTTCATATCAGTAAGATTGCTGTTATAATTCTAAATGATGGCTTTGATATAAGTAGCTCTTTGCTGCAGTTTGAATGATGGTTAACAATGTGAGAGGCTCATGGTAACTTTATTTGGAGTCATTCATTTGCCACTGCAAGTATTGCTGTTCATTTGCCCCTTCAGTAGTATTAAGTTACTTAATACACATAAAGGAAAGACTGCATCTACAGGCTTGTTTTCTTCCACATTCTCATGTTATGGAAAAGTGTGCCTGTGAATGATGCTGCGTGTTCTTACAGCAGACCTGCTATTTGGCTATAAGTGGGTATTCAGATCCTTGTTCTTTCTGTATCTGTTCTCTTATTCAGTAGAGGATAGCATTAAGCTTCTGTGTTCTTGATTAGTAAAAATAAGCATTTCCATTTTTGGGAATTGTAAAATAGCATAATTTGTGCTAAAAACCAGTTTCTCTTTGCTATGTTGAATGGTCATTTTTCTTTCTTCAGCATACCTCATCTCAGAATTGGAAGCTGCTAGAATGCTGTGTGTGAATGCTCCTCCAAAAAAAACCCAGGAGGGCAGTGGCAGTGAAGTCTTTCAGGAACTAAAGGGCATATGTATTGCTTTAGGCATGTCTAAGCCTCCAGCCAACATAACTATGTTCCAGTTCTTCAGTGGGATAGAAAAAAAGGTAGGAACCAATTTAAAGGTAGCGGCTTTGACTCTGATTTTCTTGTGCATCAGCAATAAAAAATTATGCATCTGCAACTTTTCCCTCTGCTGTGGCCTGCCACACAGGGAAGAGCATCCCCTCTCTTAGAACCTGAAGTGTGACTTTTCAGAGGCATGATGGACTATAGCAAGAATTGAGTGGGTAAAGGGAAAGGTCCGTAAGTGTGCACACAGAATAGGCTTTTATTAGGCTTTTTAAAAAAACAGCTATTTAAGGGCCTCACATGTAAAAATATTTTCAGGATAGCTTGCAAAAATAAAATTATGGTTTAAAACAATGTGGTTAGAATATAGTAAATAAAGCACCATTAAATAGCGGAGGTAATGTTGAGAGCAAGATCTGAGGGACTAAAACATTTTCCGACTGATGCTGAAAAGACATTAGAGTTAGCCCCATTGAAACCTCCTCAAGAAGGGAGTTCACAGATCTGACACCACCACCAGAAAGAACATTTTCTTACATTGCTGCCCATACCCTTGCATGACATGGCTTGCAGAAATGATTTCAGTGAACAAGTAGGCTTCTTTTTACAAAAGGCAGTCCTTTGGGTAGTCAGGCCACAACCTGTTAATGCTTTAAAGCTAGTTTCAGCATTTGCAATTCACCTTTTAAAAAAGTGAAGTTTTTAGGTGTTCAGTCATTCACTCATCCACTTGATGGGATGGTATAATAAAGTATTCCCTTCTTTCACAATGTTTTTTTTCTCCCTAGAAATTCCCTTGAATGACCAAAGTCATTCTTGATCTGATTCCTTAAAAATTCTAAGCTCTAGGATAAGCAGTCTAATTTTATTGTGTGAGCCATGAGCAAACAAATGTTGAAATATTTTTATTTCTTTATTCATATCAGAGTATTGCACAATTTAAAGTTATGAACATATATTAAATATAGGCAAGATTAAAAGCAAATTAAAATGTTAAGATAATTAGACTGTTCTTGACCAGAAGAAGACTTCTTCAATATTGTTAACTTGGTCACTTGCTAGGTGTTCTTTTATACATATGTTGAGGCATAAATTGTATGCACCTATGCTGAGATCATAGTCTTTGTTTAGTCTTAAGATGATATGCATAAGGTTGGCTGTGATAAAGAAATGTACAGAGGTTAAGACCCTGTTTTTGCAAATAGTAAATTTAGTTGCTCTCTGTATTTTTTTCTTTTTTGGTTAAAATAACTGACCCGTTTCTCTTTATTTGTGTTTTCCATCCATTAAGGAACTGAGATTGGTGTGTTACTTTTTTACAGTTGCGAGTCCCACTCCTTTTTTCGTTGTGTTTATTCCTGTAATTTTTTGAGGATGTTTTGTAATTCTGACACATCTGAATGTGTATGCAGTGACCGAAGTACTGTAATGAGTTTGGATTCCAAAACTGTATAATTTGTTTATGTATAGTTTTTTTCCAGAGCTGTATACTTTTGTGGAGGAAAAGCCAGTCTTCTGTTGATGTTAACACTGTGTGTTTTATTACAGTTGAAAGAAACATTAGGGAAGGTTCCGCCAAATCATGTAGGAAAACCTTTACTGTCAAAGCCGCTGGGTCCAGTTCATTGGGTAAGTTCTTTTTTGAAGGACTGTTTTGAACATTTTTTACTGGGATTTCAATTTTTTCTTTTGCTCATTCAAAAACAGAGTGAATTTTCTGTGGCAATTACTTCATATGGTTGGCAAGCAGAGTACAAATTACATAACTGACATTACCTATATCCAGATTCTATTTTCTGGGAGCGATTTGAAGGTACATTTTGTGAAAGTGAACTCTTGTCCTGTCCTGTTCTCATTGTCGTATGCCACGGGCGAAAGAAAGAGGTGACAGAGTTACACCATTTACCTAACTTGTTTTTTTTCCCCTCCCAGTTCTGGGAACAGAGTCGTCACTTAAAAAGGGAAAACAAAAACCTTTACCAAGGCCTAGTTAAAGAGTAAGAAACATGCAGGCTGTACTGTATATTAGCTCAGTTCTTTTAGCTCCCTGGTGCCCCCTGATGGAAGAAAAAAATATTTGGCCGGGAAAGGAGATATGATACACTTGCCTCCAGAATGCTAATGGATGGATTCCTTTTATGTTGTCTATGTTTTCAGTAAGGTTACGGAAGTTATTGAATATTTGATCTTAGGACTGATTATCCATTTTTGATAATCCATGGGCAGGCTGTCTCAACAGCAGTCACTGGCTGGGAAAATGTTCCAGTTCAGTTTACTCAAGGTCTTTTTAGGGATTTAGGCATGTAGCTTTAAGACCAGGCCCTTTTCTATGATGTCACAACATTATAGCTGTTATCTGGGAAGTCCAGATGCATGAATCTGTACCTCAATAGGTGGAAAGATATCTAGATGCAGATAGATTCCATTAAAGCATGACTGTTCATGGCACTGTTGTGCTCTTAAAGATCATACGGCTTGGAGAAGATTGAGAGTGATCTTGAATTATTTTCATGTAAACTGCAGTGTATCCACCTACAGTTTGCATTGGCTAACCTAGTAGTTTTGTGCAGCAGCTGTTTCTGTGATGTCACGTCTGTTCTTCTGCTTAGTTTTGCACCTCTCTTGCACATTTCAGCTAGCTGTTCTCAATGCTGGCATAATATTCCTAATTAAATCTTGTTGGGCATTTATACAAATGATATAACTTTTGGGAGCAAATTGCTTTAAGAAGACAGCATGTAGCAGGTAAGATTTACAAAGATTTCTGAACTTAACTGCAATTAGCTTCTTTAAAGTTAGACCATTTGTGTAGCTGGATTTCAGCTACAGTGGTACCTCGCTAGACAATGACCCCACTAAACGGCGAATCCACATAACAATGACTTTTTGCGATTGCTATAGCGATTCGCATAACACTCATTCCAATGGGCGATTTTCGCTTGACCATTTGGTCAGTGCTTTGTGAACCGTTTGTTTGCAAGACGACGATTTCTACAGCTGATCGGTGGCTCCACAAAATGGCTGCCCTGTGTTTTCCGGACCCATACTTCGCAGGACAGCCATTTTTACAGCTGATCAGAGGAGAAGTGCTGGCCCAGCATTCTGAATCCCCTCCTACTTGCTGCCACCCTGCATAATGTACTGCATTTTTCCGTGTATAAAACACTTCTTCCTAAAATTAGAGGAAAAATTAAGTGTTGTTTTATACACGGAAGGAAGCAGTTGTGCTCAGGGACCTCTTGCTGTTGCCGCTGCCCAGTTGCCTCTTCCAGAGCTCACAGCTTGTCTCCTCTGGTGGCCCCGAGGCAGCAGCAACAGGAGGTGGAGGCGAAGGAGCATTCACACGTGCTTGGGCGCCTCTTGCTGTTGCCTTCCCCACCCGCTTGATCACCACCTCCAGTGGATTGACGGGCTCAGCTCATGTCCGCTGCCTTGTCCCCTCTGGTGGTGGAGGCAGGAGGAGACAGAGGTGGAAGTGAACAAGCACTCACATGCACTCACATGCCGCCAGATAAGCTCCTCGCACAATCTCCTTAGGGCAGGCACATGAGCTGGAGGTGAGCCTCAGCAGTTGCACTGGAGGAGGTAATTGTATGGGCAGTGGAGACAACAGCAGCAGGAGATGGAAGTGGAGAACCAGTTGCCCATTAACTGCTCCTCTGCCTCCATCAAGGGTCATAATTAGGGGGGTGTTTTATCCATTGGGGGTCGTATATATCATAAAATACGTTATAATTTGTTCCCATATCACTGCTTTCATCTTACTGCCTTGAGTTCCTTTAATAGAATCTAATGAGGAACAAAGGGAGGACAACAAGAGAAAGGAGCAGTTGATCTTGCAGATTGCATTCCAAACAAACATCTGGTTGAATACTATTCAAATGTCTTTTCAACTGTATAATGTCAAAGGCCAATTTGGGTGCAGCTATACTTTATTGAGCCAAAGTTGATGTTGGAGCCCCTGGCTTCCTTTTCTCATTCATGGGTTTTGAAGCTTCATATCTGGTCTCTCTCAATCAGTTTTCTATTACACCTTGAAAAGGAAATTGTGAGACTTTTGTTACCAACAAGGATTTTTCCTCAGAATCAAATAATTTATCTTATTAAACCAACTCAAAATGATGACAACTCATTATACTTGAAAGAAGGGGGGAAATTAAAGCTGGTACCTCCCAATGGATCATGTTTCCCACCTGGTAGCCCTTTGGGAGCACACACCTTGTCTGTGCTGTCGTGGGCTTTCTGCACCATGTAGTCTGCATAGAGATTGTTCTCTCATGCTTTTGAGGGTTCTGCTGTATATGCAGACAGATTTATTTAAAGTTGTGTTTTTTGCCATTGTGACCACTGCAACTCGTGACAGTGGGCAAATTAAGTGACTGATTTGGGAATTTGTGTTGTGGCTGTTAGGCCAAATGGCAAGGACCAAACCAAAGTAAGTACCAGTGTGTTTGAATTCCATGCTTCTTCATGTCCAGGAATGTTATGTCTCAGCCAGCCTGCTCTCTTGCTCAGAGATTCAGGAGGAAAACTTTTAATTTAATTTATTGTTCAGGTTTCAGCAAATCTGTGCCATTTTCATTTCAGGAAAAAATTGAAGCTATTAATCAAGCCATAGCCAACGAATATGAAGTTCGAAGGAAATTATTAGTGAAGCGTCTGGATGTCACTGTTCAGTCTTTTGGCTGGTCAGATCGAGCAAAGGTACAACCTGCTTTCTGTAAGCAGCCTTTATGCCTGCCAGAGCTTTGCTGCCTGTTATTCAAAACTGCCTCTCCTTGTTCATGAGACTGGGGGAATCCCATCGGTACACTTGATCTGTGAATGTATTGCAAGGTGTTTAGAAATAATCCTGACAAGGATTTACCATACATTACTGCCAGGTGGAGTGCTTCCTGGCCAGGACTCCAGCCGCTGCATTCCATGTTCCCCATCTGGCCAGCCCCACACACTCCAGGAACAGTGAGCATTTTGTAGCCACTAAGCTCACTCATTCATCATTAGACTGTTGTGCTGCCCACCCCTGTCTCCTCCAAAAGATGTTTATAGTTCTGCAAATCTTGCGGTTACTGCTAGTCTTCTGAACCTCTTTCTTGTTTGTGCATAGTAATGCTTTTGCTCTTTAAGCACCAGCACTCACAGCCTGAACATAAGCTATAGGAAGAGTGATACTTGGATTGCTCTTCCTGTAACTTTAACATAGAATTGTCCATTCTGTACTTGAGTTGCCTGTAAATAGACACAGTCAGCTTTTACTACATATCTATCATTGACAGAAACATACCATTAGTTGTGTTCTGTGCATTTAATCAAGAAGAACGTTGGACTTCTTATTTCTAATGCTGTTAATTAATTGGGTCTGAGAAGGCAGCCAAATATAATCACTGCATTACTCTGTGGTAGGACCAGGAGAGGGAGTGTGAAGAATTAATTCCCAGGTATTTGAATGTTTTAACCTGTTCTGTCCGTTGGCCCTCAGTAACCCAATCTTTGGTTTTACTATGTCTAGGGAAGACCATTATTTTGGTTTTTTTTCAAAATTGAGTTTTCCTGCAATAACTCAAAAAGGCACATATGATTCGTTTAAGGTCAATTTCTGAGAGCAACATGAGAACCGCATCATCTTCATATGGTAGCAGGACTACATTGGTTTTAGCCAGTTTCAGGGAGTGATATTCAGGTGCTAAACAACTTTTAGAGAGGTTAAGATGCAAGTTGAATAGTGTGGGTGCTAATATGCAACCTTGGCAAACCCCTCTGTTGAATGCATTTTATCAAATACATTGCAGTCCTTATTTGCCATGCCAAAATGCACCTCTTCAGCCGGTCTGCGACTTGAAGCTGGTATGCCCTCAGTAGAATGTCAAGCATGACTACATGCATTTTGTTATCGGTTAAAGGTTGTTAACGTGGCTACCTATGCTATTTGCAGAAATATGTCTTTGCCAGCTCATGGTATAAGGGATTTAGAAAACAACCGCATCTCTTAGGCTTATCTATGGATTTCCTACTGAGACAGCCAAAAGGTAGCATTAAGCCAATACTTATTCAACATATGAAAGATACAGACCTTCCGTACTCTCTAGCTTGTGCAGACTTGTTCACCACTGTGTTTTGGCCTAAATTTTAACTTCCCCAAGCCAGTTAAGTACTTATACCAAATTACAGCACTGAGATATCACTTTGCCTTTTCAAGGACTGGATTTAACTGCCTTGCCTCAGCCCTTTTAAAAGGGCGTTTTAATACCACCCCATACAGTGAAAGAATTTATCCTTTCAAGAAAGAAATTATTGAGTCCTTGGGGCACATCATTTTAGAAACTTCTTCAATATCTTGGTTCAATCATGAGTAAATGTACTGGTCTACCTCCCACAGGCTATCTGAAGTTTCTGTTGTGGAGAGAATCAATAACACAGTTAGTGGTTAAATTTTTATTTTCAGCTATGAGAACTTGCAAAACACTATAGCAAGATTTTATACTATGTGATTATTTTATCTATTTTATCTTTGTATAATTGGGTCTACAACCACATAATAAAAATGTACTTAGACTGCATTACTCAGTGTCTGCTAAACTTCTATTTTATAGCAGAGCTTCCTATTTCTTGCTTTTGTCTAGAGCTATACGTAGGGAAGCTTAAGTTTGCAAAATACAATTTGGTATTTGTAATTTTCATGATGCATCATGCATCACAAGATTATCAAGCTTCCAAAGATGCCTCAAAAGCTGCCTTATATGAAATGAATCAGCCCAAAGGTTGAGCTGAGTTTTAAAGATATTCACGAGGAGGGATATAACCAAAAATATCAACTTGTTTTAGCCCAAGGCTCTTGCTGCTAGTTATTAAGCCCAACAGAAGCATTTCAAGCATCCACAATGGGAACCCATTTTTATGAAAATGAAAAATGCTTTGTAGCGTCGGGGCACGACTGTATGGTGAATTCCAGGAGGATCAGAATCAGTCCCAAAGGCTCCATATTGTAACTCAGCATTATCTAAACTGTCTGGCATTGGATTTCTAGGATTCTAGAAGTAGAGATGCTACTCAGATATGTCATGCATTGAAACTCTAGCCAAGATCTCAGTAATGGGGCTTAGAAGCAAATTTGGCAGTGGTCTTCCAAGGTTATGTGCCGTTGGGAACAACAGTGATGAAAGTGATGGCCTGAAATCAAGCTGGGCACGTTTATACATTAGTTAGGCTTTCTTGCTGCACTCTTACCAAGAGTTGCTACTGACAAGACTACAGAATTGCAAGGAAAAGCTCATATATCATATGGCCTGTCTGTTTGAATGCTGTACCATGGGTATAGTTTGAAAAGTAAGAGGACATCAAGACAGATTATATTAAATAGAAGATAAATTATGGAAGGTTGGAGCGGAAGGATGAAGGCGATATCTCCAGATCTATCTCAGAATGATGTGTTCTTGTGTCAGCAATTGCTGTCAGACAAATCTCACCTTTCTTTGTGTTCAGTGATTGTAGCCGCATTAAGCCCAGGAAACAGGAATTATTGAATGTACTTGGAAACATGATTTTAACCATAACTGCAGAACCAAATAAGATGGCAAATTGCCCAATTTTGCACTCTAGGTTTGTTATGACAACTGTTACTGGAGCTTGAATCTGTTATTAGAGTTGTGGTTGTTTTAAAATGCCATGGAATGAAATTTTTTAATTGGACTTTTCAGTAGAATGTCAATAACTGTTGATCTCTCTTTTTCTCCCCCACCTCTCTCTCCCTCCCTCCACCTCTCTCCTCTTTCTGTGTATATGTTATAGAGTCAGACGGAGAAATTGGCTAAAGTCTATCAGCCAAAGCGTGCCATCTTATCTTCTAAGTGCACTATATCTGTTGCTCACCTCTTGGCAGCTAGGCAAGACTTGTCAAAGATTATGAGAACTAGCAGTGGTTCTATCAGAGAGAAGACGGCATGTGCCATTAATAAGGTATTTCCCTTGTATTGTTGATAGACTTTAATTCCTCAGGTGCTGTAGATACTAAGAAGCTCCATGAGAAGAAACTTTTGTGTACATGATAGAATAGCACTGCTTTCAACATATACTGTGCATGCTAGTTCTCTTTTCTCTCCTTCATCCTTTCTGATTGTCTGTTTTTACAAGTTTAATTAATTCACATTATTTCTAGGTTCCATAATATTAAAAATTACGTGAGTTGTAATAACATCTGAACATCTTACAGCCATAGGAAAAACTGTAGGCATAAATACTTAAAAATCCATCCTTGCAACATGTATAAAGATCCTAGTGTCAAGACCTTAGCAAAAGTATAATAAAATAGAAAAAAAGAAGGTTTTAAGTTAAATTCCAAAACATAGTTTATGGCAAGCTTCCCTCTAAGCCATGTGTGTGGTACTCCACCTCCCTCTGAGCCGCTCTCTTCATTCTCTGGACAGCAGTTGGGTTCAGCCCCTTTGATTCTGGTCGTAATGGAACCCTGCGCGTGGGTGGGGCAGAGTCGTGTGCACCTTCAGGGGTGAAGTTCTGCGAGAGAAAGGTGGAGCCCAACCTAGTGGGGCTCAGAATTAGAGGGTACATTGGTTTATAGCCTGAAAAGGCAGAGAATAAATCTCTAGATTACATCAGAGTTTTTGAGAATGAAAGTATTAAAAGCAAAAAAGCTTCTAACTTTTAGTGAAAGGCATAAATATAAATATATATAAAGTAAAAAACATTAATTAGCTCTAAGCATGTTAAGAACATACACGGGAAACCATTTTCTCACCAAGCCTCATGTAAAATCCACTGTTGGCTTTCATTGCCACACTGTCATATTTTTGCTGCTCTAGGGATGTTCACCTAGCATCAGTTCCCTTCTCTGTCTCATGCTTTATATCCTGTTTGGATAATATATATATCCATTCAGTAACAGTGTGTGTCTCCCATTGCGTCTCATAACACTATATGATTTCATCCTGTATTTATAGTCTAGTTTAAATCAAAACAATAAGCCTTTATATAGGAAGGCTAAAATGTCACTGTGATAACAATCAGGTGGCATAGCTTATTGTTGTGGGAATGTTCTGGTCCTCCTGTCCTCATCAAAACATTTATTTGTTATTAATTCTGAGGCTAAAGTCTTATAAAACAAACGACACATTCTCTTCTTCTTCTTGCTTATCATTAAACAACTTAAAATAGCATTGATCTTTTTCTTCTTTTACAAAATTCTGTAAAAGCTTCTATTGTACAATATATTCTTCTTATTTGCCTAACACGGGTTTCCACATCTATTTTGCAGCATCTCTTTGGCAATTAATATTATAAGTAAAACAGCACAAGTGGCATTTTAAAATGCACTTCATTTTTTTCTCCTGTCTGTTCACATTAGATCATTGTTCTGTTTACTCTTTCTCACAAAAACTGGCACGAAACTGAATTAGTTACTTCTGCCTTGTTAACTTATCAGTAGTTTTGTTCCAAAACAATATGGGTGTAATGTAAACTGTCTCCTGAGTAGTAGTTTTTCAAATGTACTTTTACTTTAAATGCACTCCCAAAGCACTTTTTAAAAGAACTTTTCATTTTTAGGGCAATACCTCTGCACCCCGTAAACTCAATTTTTTGAACTACTCACCCACAAAAAAATAGCTGAAGCAAAAAAAAAGCCCTGCTCACTGGATTCCAACAAATCTCAACCCTATTATACATTAAAATTTCCCCCTCCCCCATACATTCTGATTGGCTGTGAACTGCAACTCTTTCAACACTGTTGGATGAAAAAAATTCCTGGGTGATTTATAGACAAAGGATGCAAGAAAAATTAAAGAGGGAAACATGAAAAATCACAAAACTTTTGTGTACCGTTTTTCATTAATACAAATCATTCATGTTCGAGGCTCTCAGTAACTGATGAAAGAACACTAAAGAGAGCCTCTTTCATGTGTTTCATTTTCCCTTTCATGTAAATCATCATCTTAGAACTGCAGAGATGGAAGGGACCCTGTGGATCATTGAGTCCAGCCCATGTCAAGGAGGCACAGTGGGGAATCAAACTTCCATCCCTTGGCTCCACAGCCAGATACCTAGACCACTGAGCTATCTATGAAAAGCTATCCCTATAAGATACCCTTGTACAGTAATTGTTTTAGATGTTCCTTCAGAGCTATGATTATCAGCATGATAATGCAACATTGTAATTTCCATTAAAAGTCCAAATTCTGTCTCAGAAGTGGACTTACTGGTCTTCAAAAGGCATACTCAGAACTAAATCCAGTTGTTAGTTCCAACTAGAGTATACCTGTAGACTTATTGTAAGTATTGATTTCACAACACTTGTTAATCCAGTTGGGATTATAATTTAATTTAGTGCGTAGCCATGTTTATGTTATATAATAGTGACAGGAAGGCTATATATATTTCCAAATATATGTTTAAAATCCAGTTGAAAGGTTTTTACATTTTAGATGTTGGAATTTCCTACTATTTTATTATTTCATTTAAGCTCTTTTAAAATATATTTGGTATTATCTTTAAAAGCCTAAATCAGGAGTCTCTTATGGTCTGTGGGCTACATCTGGCCCACCTTGCCTTTTTATCTGGCCTGGCAGGTGGAAAATCGCTGTTAAGCAAAATTGTCGTCAAGCAGGGGGAAAAAAACCCATTGGAATGCATTGAAAACTGGTTAATGCATTCCAGTGGGGGAAATATCTGATCATCCAGCCAAGATCTTCCATAGGGCGGCCATTTTACGATCCCTGTGTTGCGAAAATAGGTCCAGAAAACGCGGGGAGCCATTTTGCGAGCCACCGATCAGCTGTTTTTAATCGTCGTCCAGCGAAAAAACGGTTCCCGAAGCAGGAACTGAAACGACGTAAAGCAAAAAAAAACCCATAGAAACATCGCTATGGCGATTGCAAAAAAGTCATCGTAAAGTGATTTCGTCATCTAATGCTGTGGTCCCCAACCTTGGGCCTCCAGATGTTCTTGGACTACAACTCCCAGAAGCCTTCACCACCACCTCTGCTGGCCAGGATTTCTGGGAGTTGAAGTCCAAGAACATCTGGAGGCCCAAGGTTGGGGACCACTGACGGAGTCGTCAAGTGGGGCACCACTGTATTTGTAAAGAAATCATAACATCACTGTTTCATTTTATTTTTAAGTAAAGTTGGTTCGGCCCCTGAACACAGTTCAGATTTTTCATGTGCTCCCCCATAGAAATTAATTGCCCACCCCTGATCTTTCTGAATATTGGCTTTGATCTGCTGAATTTTTTCCTCACCATTGTGTCTCTTCAGTGTGCATTTACATAGCAGATCTACACCCTTACCCCTTTTTTCCTGCATGGACTGAAAATTTAATTTGTATGAATCTTTTAATGTTGTGTCAGTGGATTATTAAGTAGCAAAGTTACTTTGCTGTGTTAATTCTTCCAACGCATTGATTTCTTCTGCTTATAGGTATTAATGGGCCGAGTACCTGACAGAGGTGGTAGACCCAATGAAATTGAACCACCACCCCCAGAGATGCCACCATGGCAAAAAAGACAAGATGGTCCTCAGCAGCAAAGTGGTGGAGGCCGAGGCGGTAGAGGTGGCTATGAATCATCGTATGGAGGCCGTGGAGGTTATGAACATGGGGGTCATGACAGAGGAGGACGAGGAGGATATGACCAAGGTGGTTATGAGAGAGGAGGCAGAGGCGGATATGACTCATCATACGGAAGTCGAGGTCATGAACATGGGGGTCACGAACGAGGAGGACGAGGACGTGGTTATGACCATGGAGGCAGAGGGGGAGGAAGAGGAGGCAAGCCTCAAGGAGGCTGGACTGATGGTGGTGGAAGTGGCTATCAAGATGTCAACTATAGGGACAGTAACTACAGAGAAACCAACTTTCAAACTGGGGGTTACCATGGTGGTGGTGGCAGCAGCGGTTACCAAGGAGGTGGCTATGGTGGTTACCAATCTTCGTATTCAGGAAGTGGCTATCAAGGTGGTGGTGGAAGCTACCAGCAAGACAACAGATACCAAGATGGGCATTCTGGTGAACGAGGAGGAGGCCGTGGAGGAGGGAGAGGAGGCCGTGGGGGCCGAGGAGGCCGTGGTGGGCAAGGTGGTGGCTGGGGAGGAAGAGGTGCACAGAACTTTAATCAAGGTGGGCAATTTGAGCAGCACTTCCAGCATGGGGGTTATCAGTACAATCAGTCTGGATTTGGGCAGGGAAGACATTTCACAAGCTGAGGCTTCAAACATTTACATTTTGGCAGAGCTCAACTAATAGACATCTGTTCTTAGCTTTTTTTTTTTTTTTAATTAGTACCAGATCACATATGACAGGCAACTTCTGGAAGATTATCTTATCTATCTGAATGTGCAGATAGGTCTGGTGCTGTCTAAACTTTTAGTGCAGCTTTTCTTCAAGACTCTTTAGAACAGTAGCCATAGTTCTGTGTACTAAAGAAATCTAGAGAGTTGGGAGTACCTGTCAACACCTGCAGTATGAAAAACAGCCTGCCATTTTTTACATAGGCTCCTGGTTTTCTTTTAAAATCTTGCACAATTTAAGCTATTTTCAACATTGCTTTCACTCTGACTTCCCCCTAGCCAGCAAGCTGATCCCAAACGTAGGTTGTAAAACAGCAGATAAGTGTGAAGTTAATTGAGCATAACTCCCATTAAGGTCAGTTGGATTTATGCATTTTTAACTCTGCAGAATTACAGCCTACTTCAATTGGCTTGTGCCTATTATATGAGCTCTGCTGCTGACAACTTGTCTCTCACTGATTGAAAACCCTACCATATGTCCGCACCAGATAACCTGACCGCTGTCATACCATGCAAAGGTCATATATCAAACCAAGCTAAGTTGTGAACAGGTAATATATATAGCCTTGTGCTTCAGCATAATTCAGTTTCATACAAACAGTTGATCCCCATCCCTCACCCTGACCAACTTAAATTTTACTTGAAATTAGCTAGCAGTAACGGCAGTCTGAAACTTGTTTTATGCACGAGTTATCAGCAAATGCTGGATGGTTCCATTTTGACATTGAATTTAAGACAAAATGCTTCAGCTGGGTTGGTTACATTTTTCTTTATGAAAAGTTGCATCAAGTGCGCCTTGCCTGGTTTTTTTGTGCGTGTGTGCGTGCGTGTGTGCATTGTAAAGCTGTGAAAGAAAATGGCTGAAGGTGTGCTGTTGTATAAAGGTGAGCAATAAAAGCATCTGTTCTCTTATTTGTTGGTTTCTCTTTTCTGTTTCCAGTAGAGACCTCATTGCTTAAGAGAGAAGTCAAGAATTTCCTTGCTGTTTGCTAGCAAGCTTTTGAAATGCTGCTAATAGGAATGTAAGGGAATTCTTGTCTATCCCTTGATGGTAGCTTGTAGAACACAGATAATAGGAAATGGACCTGTGGTGTACAGAGGCAATATTACGTTTGTTACAGGTTTGCCTTTAGCTTTATCAGTGAATGTTAGTGGAGTGAATGCTGCAGATAGAGATGGAAGCAGAAGGAAGTGCTTCCCACTTTAAAGGTATTGAAATACTTAAGAGAGTTCTGTGGCAATTGTCAGTCCCATGCTCTTCAATACATATATAAGAGAACAGATTTAGGGTCCTTGATGTAACTGAAACAACTTTTGCACATTACATTCTTTGGTTCAGTAAGCATGAATGTCAGCTGGCACCCCAAAAATATTCCTAAGTTTTAAATTTTCCTAAAGGGGAAAATGCCTTGATAAAATGGGAGATTTGATTAATTTTGTTCCAAAATTAAAGTGGACTGGGCTACTTTTCCATTCTCAGTTCAGAACTCAGGTTTTGAGTTGCATGCTTATTCTTTCTTCCCGTCTCGGAAGTCTTTTTCTTGTCTTCTAAAAATAATGTAGCAGGTAGCTGTTGTTTCCTTCTTCTATCTCTGACCAAAAAGGTCACACTAAGTTATTTCTAAACTTCAGTTATGAAGTAACCTGTGAACACAGTTGAATTTACTTTGTGCATCTTGCATTTGGCTAAGAACCAGGTCATCCCTTTCCTTGGGGAGAAAGAAGTGACTCCCTTAGGCAGTAGAGTTCGGGAAGTGGCATGAAAGGGCAACAAATACATATTTTGTTGCATTTTTACTGCCAGAGAGGCGGAGAGATCTTTCTGGGTTATTCTGCTTCATGTGCCAAAATAATAATGGCATTTCTAGGTACTGTGGACCTTGGGAGGGCACAGGCTATGATCTTAAGGCTCAAGCAGTCTAGAATTAGAACTATAGTATTGTATTAATTTTATGTACAATCTGCAGTGGTTTATATATAATTTCCTAGGTAAAGGTAAAGGTTCCCCATGACAATTTTTGTCCAGTCGTGTTCGACTCTAGGGGGCAGTGCTCATCCCCATTTCCAAGCCATGGAGCTAGCGTTTGTCTGAAGACAATCTTCTGTGGTCACATGGCCAGTGTGACTTAGACACGGAACGCTGTTACCTTCCCACCAAGGTGGTCCCTATTTATTTGCATTTGCATGCTTTCGAACCGCTAGGTTGGCGGGAGCTGGGACAAGTGACGGGCACTCAGTCTGTCGCGTGGATTCGATCTTACAACTGCTGGTCTTCTGACCCTGCAGCACAGGCTTCTGCGGTTTAGCCCGCAGCGCCACCACGTCCCATATCATTTCCTACCATGCTCTAGTCTAAAACATTAAGTTTGGACACCTTTTGAAATCAGACCTACTATTTTGTGCCAAGATTGCAACCATGGAGTTCTAGACATGGAACTACTTTTGGCTCAGCAAAGGTGATTTCCTGAAGGTGATTTCTACTACAGCTGATTGAAGTTGCCAAAGCTTTTATGACCACTAGATGTTGCTCTTGATCCACAAGCAAAAGAAAAACCACTCCGCTTAAAGGTTTTTCTAAATTGGTTGTTGTGGGTTTTCCGGACTGTTTGGCCATGTTCTTAAGGTTTTCCTTCCTAACGTTTCCCCAGTCTCTGTGACCGGCATCTTCAGAGGACAGGAGTCAGAACTCTGTCTGTGCTCTGTTGCAGTTAGTTGGATAGTTTTTCTAAGTGTTTATTGATTGGTAAACATGGATTTTTGTGTTCTGTATTCTAAATAATAAAAGAGAGCCCTGTTCAGCCATTATACCTAAATGGGAATTTCAGCTTATGTAGGGAGTGTGAACCTTATTTACTTTATTTATTTAGTTATTTATTTAAAATATTTTTACCCCAGCTTTCTCCTTAAAAGGACCCAAGGCAGCTACCACCTTCCCAACACCACCACCAAATATCAAAGGGAGTAATCTAAAAGGGACTTCTATGTCCCTTTTAGAGCCTCTTGACACAGTGGGCAAATTGCAGTACTGTAGTCAAGACTTTGCTCATGAGCTGAGTTTGATTCTGATGGGCTCAGATAGCCAGCTCGTAGTTTTATTTATTTTATTTATTTATTTTATTTATATCCCATCTATCTGGTCAGTCATGACCACTCTTAGTTGACTTAGCCTTTCATCCTTCCAAGGTTGGTAAATTGAATAATAAGCTTGCTGCAGGGAGATGCAATGTGTAGTTTGTATAATTAAATTGTAAACAGTCCAGAGAATGCTTTGAGCGCATGGACAAGCACCCTTCAGATTTTTTCACTTAATACAGAAAAGCTGAGAGTAGGGAAGGGGATGGTGATGCGTATAGAGGCAGGGAGTGTCCCATACTCCCTGCAAGAGTTGAGAAGTCCTGGAATAGTGTATGAATAAAGTTGTCAAAGGAATCTGCCTACAATTCATGCATATAGGAATTATGGAAAATCTACATGCAGGTAAACGGTGGCTTTACTCTTTCATCAACATCAATTTCAATGGAGATGTGAAAGAATAAAAAACTTAACATATGTGTAGGTGCTACTCATTCAGTGCATGTACTGAGTATGGTATTTTCATCCAACTTGGACTGCCATTTTTGGGAACCGTTAATGATTAGGAAGAGCCTTCAGACTATTTTCCAGCTCTATGGCAAGTTACAAACCACCTGTAAAAATACTGTACAAAAATTGTGGTTTCTCAGGAATGGGGAACACAATGCTTACCATCCTGGAGACTCCACAAATTTTGTATATCTACAAACATGTATGCCTCTGACGTGTATTCAGGATTGGTGAAGATGACCATTGCTCACTGAACCGTATGTCAGCAAACAGACAAGTGAATGCAGTTGTAGTAGTGGTAGAAAGTGCATAACAGCATGAGATTTGAAACAAACAGAAATACAATGACATGTGACCTAAAGCAATTAAGCGATTTCAATCTGGGGCCTTCCCACGTTACTCTGACATTGTCACTTTCCTAGACATGGGCCATTCTGTTGTGGGTAATGCCAGTTACATTGGTAATTCTTTCTAATGGTCTCCGTCCCTCCAATTTAGTGATGATGCATCAATAAAAAGCCCATGTGGTTCATCCTGTGTGTGGACAGCCAGTGGTTCTCCCCCCCCCCCCCAGCAATATTGTTGTCTACCAGGAAAGCAGAATGATAGTGAGATAGAAAAGCTCTGTGGAAGGGAGTATGTGCATAGTGCTAGTTTTCAGGTAACTACCATAGTAGCATGAGATTTCAGCAATAACATTACTGCTGTGGAGGGTGCCAGACAACCCTTGCCCTCAGTTTACCCTCTTGCAGCTGGACTGTTTTGTATTGTAGGGAAGAGAAAAAGTCTGAGCTCATATGAAGTACTAAACCTCTGGAAGACAAAGACGAACTACAAATGTAATATCTAGTGGTTTAATTCTTAAGTGAAACAAACAACGTTGGGGGCTTTCATTGTTCCCTCACCCGCCCCAGTGTTAAGGGTTGGTCCTCTGTTATGATTAGTTGCAGCTTTATTGCCAGATGGCTGTCAGTGACAGAGTAATGCAGCAAAGTCACAGGGATGTTGGTAAGTCTTTGGACCCAAGTCCCAAGTTTGAGTCTTTGGTACCAAGACTTGAGTCAAGTCTTGAATCTTTGGTACCAAGTCCCAGGCCTTGGATCCAAGTCTCAAGTCTTGAACAGAGGCTGGGAGGGGAAATGTGCCTACACATGCTCAGAAGCAGTGGGCCCAGCTCCTGCCCCCGCTGCCAACCTGTTCCTGCTGCTGCCTCCTACTCCCCCCCCCCTCCATGCTTACCTGTGCCTGTAAGACAGTGGAACCAATGACCTCGAGAGGTGGTGAGTGCTCCAGCAGTGGAGGCATTTAAGAGAAACTTAGATAACCACCTGGCAGATATCCTTTGAGTGGTATTCCTGCATTGAGCAGAGGGTTGGACTTGATGGCCTTTTAGGCCCCTTCCAACTTCACTATTCTATGATTCCTGCTGCCACTGCACACACAAAGAGTAGGTTCAGTTTCCCTTCCAGGAGCCAAGCCTGCCATTTCTGGGCATACTCAGAAGTCTGAGCATGCCCAGGAGCAATGGGCCTGGCTCCTTGAAGGGAAACCAAGCAAAGCAAAGCAAAGCAAAGCAAAGCAAAGCAAAGCAAAGCAAAGCAAAGCAAAGCATGCTGCTTATATACCGCCCCATAGCGCTTCATGCACTCTCTGGGCGGTTTACAATTTAATTATGCAGGCTACACATTGCCCCCACAGCGAGCTGGGTACTCATTTTACCGACCTCGGAAGGATAGAAGGCTGAGTCAACCTTGAGCCAGCTACCTGGGATTGAACCCCAGGTCATGAGCACAGTTTTAGCTGCAGTACAGCGGTTTAACCACTGCGCCACGAGGCTCCTTTTCACTTAATACAAGCCTGCTGCTAGCTTCTGAGGACAGCAGGAGACAGGAGTATGTTGGCGGTGGAAGGACGTGACAAGCGACTCAGAAAAATGGTTTCCAGTCACAAATTGTGTGTGAGTCATTTGGGGAAAAAAAATCAAATCAAGTTGCTAGTGCAGCTTAAGTGTGACTCGACAGTGAGTCTCAAGTCACAAGTCCCCATCCCTCCTAAGTCCCAGATGGAATTCATCAGAATAAACTCATGGTGTTGTTCAACTACCAATCCATCTTATTACAAGTACTTCCAGTAACCAGTACTGTCCACACAGAATGGCAGAGCCAGAAAGGACCTTAAAGAACATCTGGTTCCCTCTCCCCCCCCCCCATTGTAAAGCATTCTTCTGGTATTTTCCCACAGAAAGTTTGAGAAGCTGCAGCCCTACATATTTGAGTTACTTTGGTAGATCAAACAGGAATACCATCTTTATAAAGGCAGATACATACATTCATCAAATATAAAAACAATTCTTAAATATAATTTCTCTTTTTAACTCCTACTTCCTAGCCTTCTATGATATTTAGTATATGTACTACAGTAGTACGTGTGGACCTAAAAAACTGCAAACATCTCACTGTAAAATAGATTATAAAACTGGAAACAAATATTCTTCCAAGTATCCATCTAATTTCAGGAATGGGGATATTCCTGCAAGATGTTTTCCTTAACAGGTAGGTTTATCTACAGAGCTAGTATGAATATATGTGTGTGTCCAAATGTCCCCTTTTCGTTTCAGATGGCCCCTTTCCTGGCTTTTAGAACAATTGCGACATGTGAGATAGAGACAATTCAGGTAATTAAAGGGGACTTTTCTAAATAAGTCTGAGCTATTGGCTTCCTTTGACTCAAGTATTGACTATGAAGCAGTTCTGATGAAGATCATGAGGACCTACTGTCTTGATTTCCAAAAATATCCTTTGAGTTAAATAGCCCTTGAGCAATAGGCTCTAGAAAACACTAGAGCATAAACACTTGATAGCATCTGTCTTCATACATTCAAAAAAAGATTTTGTCTATACTGTACAAAGTTCTGCAGGGATCACTTGGGTTTCCTTCCATAATTGCTATCTACAAACCAAAGGCTATGTATGTTAGTTCCCCTGCTGGAATGCAAGGTATTAAAAAGGGAGAGAGAGCTTCCTTTTATCCTGTCACATAGAATAAGGTAAGTACTGAAAGTGTCCCAGCTGATAGATTTAAAGTGCACAGCATGTAACAGATTACTATAACTCATTGTCATGGTGGTTGCTAGCTCCTAATTGGGAATGGATGTCTTTCTCAGCTTAATAAGTCATGTATGTGTTTGGTGGGGATGTTATGTACCTTTTAAGCAGCTAACCTACAAGATCGTGAATACTCCATCCTTGCAAAATGAATGCACTTGGGGATGTTCTACTCCAGCCTAGAAGTTGCAGTGACACAGTACTGAGCTAGATGAGATACTATATTGAACAACTAAATGTGAGTGGAAAGACATACGGTACTCCTATATAATTTTCACTGAACATTCTTTAAGAAGGCCATGCTGTTTATGAAATATAGTATTTTATTTAGATAACGTCCAATTTTTGTAAAGGGTAAAAAACGACAACAAAACCCAATAACCATAAACCTAAAACTTGTGTTACACGACTATCTCAGCATAAAGAGCAACAAGAGAGAAGACCCTTCAACAGCTGTAAGATTACATATAACCTAAATTCCACAAGTTTTACACACCCACTATATATTCAGAATGACCTCATACAGTGAGCTAGTGCTGAGAGTCTTGTAACATACATCAGTAGCTTGTCACATATTTAATGGAAAAGTGTAAACATCTTCCAGATTTTATTGGAAAACAAAATATGTGGTCTAAGGAAAAAAATAAGAATGAGAGTGTACGTGTGGTAGGAGAAATTCTGAACTATGTGAGTTTTCAAAGGCCACCCATCTCTGTTCTAGCTGTCAATGCCAGCTACAAAATGCAGTCTTTGAAACATAAAAGAACATCAGGGACAAGAACAAGGTGTACATAAGAGAGAACATTAACCTAATTTGGCACAGACAAATCTGCTTCCTGCTGCTGTGGCAGTTATGATACTTGGAGACGTTTCTTTGGTAGTAGTGAAATGGGCTGTAACCACAATTTTCCTTGCCTGAGAACTAGTGACAGAGAATCGTTGACAAGGTGGATGTATCACGTCTTAGTTTTCTTTCTGTCTGTCCAAAACTGATGATGACATAGCTTAGGCTATGTGAGGAAATAAATAGTGTACTCTGTCATTAAACATCTGTCACAGTAATAAAAAGGTCTGCTGACTTAGTTGTATGACATTTGACCAAGTTCGGGCATTTATAGAATATCACATTGTCCTTTCTTGAACTGTCTTCCATCTTTTGCAGTGATGGCAGATCAGCTAGCCTGTAATAAATCAAAAGACATACTTTATTTCACACCTCAGGATACAATTGAAACAGACAATATGTGATGGCAATGGGCCACAATTACTTGTGTCACATGGCTGGACTGTACCACATCATACTACAAAGACTGCATGTTTGAAAGCATCCCCTCACAAGCAAAATTCCTTAGAGAAAATTCTCTGGCTAGCAAATGCTAAGCTACATTCTCCTGCTGGGTAAGCTTCTTTTCTATTTTCATATATATAAGGAAACATGCAGTTTAAAATAGCAACTGCTACACTGTGTGATTGTCTTAATTAGCCTGAGTGCTAAGCGTTATAGTATTCACATTTCCAAGTTTTAATTAAATTTAGTTGAAGTATTTTGCTTGGACAATAAAATATATGTGAAGTTTATGTAACAGAGTGCCCAATTCCAGATAAATTGTGATAGGGGATGAAAAATTACTTATGCAAATCAGTTAATTACGCAAATGAATAATGCTCCCAAATCTTCAAATGGACTTGAGTGGTGGGCATTTGTCCAGCCAATCTTATTTAACAAGGGAGAGGAAAGAAAGCAAATGCTTGTAACAACTATAAAATGAAGATTCTTCTACATGCCATGATATATATAAGTAAAGAGAAAGAGAACATAGGTTTGCTTAATGAATCTCTACAACCAACCTCCATTTCCTTTCTTTCTAAGTGAGCTTCTGTTCCATTCTGGTCTAATACATGTACTGTTGATGCTGTTTTGATGTCCATGTTAGACTGAATGTTTGATTTTTCATTTTCCCATTTTGCAAAACCTTTATTCTTTCCTGGTTTCCCATGGAACTTGGATTTCATTTTGGGGAAGGTGTGAGACCCTGAGTCTCCCCAACCAGGTTCATGCCACAGCGGCTCTGTCTGCGTTGCTTGGCTGGTGGTCACCCGTTGTAGATGAACTGAAATCTTCTGAGAAGAACCAGTTACAAGCATGATCGGTCTGCTAGCTAGATCTTGATTTTGTGGAGCTACATTGGGAAAATTAAATACATCATCTTGTACTGCAAAGGAAAGAAAATAACAACAAATTAAATCTCTAGTGACAACGGAGCCCTGAACAGACAGAACCCCAGATGCTGTTTCAAAGGTTTAAATTCCTGTTAACTTTTTTTAATGCTGTACTTGTAATTTACAAAAATTCAGTACTCTAGATCAGTAGTTTCCAGCCTTGGGTTTCCAGACGATCTTGGATCACAACACCCGGAAACCTGGCCAGCTAGTGAAGGCTTCTGGGAGTTTTAGTCCCAGAACATCTGGGGATGCAAGGTTGGGAATCACTGCTCTGGATCATTAAATAAAACCTTTCTGGATGACCAATGAACTGAACTGAAGTGATATCAAGGCCTATTAAAATCAGTAGTGTTAAATATTACTACCGAACTGTAATGACACCCTAGTAATTTCAATTTCAGCATTGGTTTTAATGGGATTTAATAATATTTCAGCTCAATGTAATTTATTGGACTAAACAATTTATTTTATTGCACTAACTAAGCTTCTAAAGGTGACACGCTTGTACAATGTTAAACAACAATGAAGGCTAGTATACATCTGAAGCTTAACTAATCACCGAAATCAGCCATGAAATCCTCTGAAAATTCTGATCCTGGATACTAAATCAGAGGCCTGAATCCTATTTAACTAATCAGTTGTCAGTTCTTCATCTTGCAGGTTCTCCTTTACATGCCTGGGCTTCCATTGATGGCCTGATCAAGTGATTAATGCCTGATAGGAGCCTATGGGATGGGGGAAAACTGCTGCTCAATTGCTCTTACACAATTGCCTCAGTTCCTCCACCCTAGTTACAACCCTGTCTGGATTCACATCTAGAAAACCTCATCTCTCCTTGTAGAGGTCCTTCTGGACAGTAGTGGCAATTTTCTGCCACTCTGGCTGCCCTGCTTTGTAAATTTTTGGGGGGACGGGCTAAAAATAGAGCACTAGGATGGCCAGAGGTAAAACAAGGTAGGGCTTCTGGGCTTGTCACATACCGTATTTTTCGCACCATAAGACACACTTTCCCCCCCACAAAACGGGGGGGTGGAAAGTCTGTGCATGTTATGGAGCGAAGAAAACAGATTATATTTTCCTGTTTTCTTCTCCTAAAAAATTGGTGTGTCTTATGGAAAGGTGTGTCTTATGGAGCGAAAAATACGGTAATCTACACTTTCCCTATTAAATACCTTAAAATCTGAACAGGCTGTTCCAATCATGAAGATACAGACTGATTTTTAGAGTAAAATAAAAACACAGGGAGAACCGCTACACTCTTCTGCTTGCCTTCAGCTTACTTCTCTTGTTACCAGTTGGATTCAACATGCAGTAGCTCCATCTGTTAGAGGAAAGAGCCTATGATAAGTAGCTGCTGCTACTGGAAGCATTCAGCTGTAAATTCTTAAAATTAGTCCACAGTGTTTGCTTGACCTGGACAGATTCAAATGGGTTTGTCATCACTCCGTGTACTCAGAGCCCATTCCGTCCCTCATTCACAATACCCATCATTTCTTGTTTTATTTAAGTCTTAGAAAATGGCTTTCTGGATTAATATTTCAAAACTTCCCCCAACCAACAGCCAAGTTAGCTGTGAGTGGCTGGCATTTGTAGACCCAAAAAGCAAGATCTCCAAGCTCTGGTTTAAACCACTGGCATGGGGGAAAAGGGGAATGGTAGTAATGGAAACTCCAAAGAAATATAAGGATGGCATTAGTTAGCTGCAGTGCACATCAGAATTTGAAATTCTGTTAGTGAGCAACTTCACATGTTTTGTATAGGCTGAACTATATACCACACTGGGTTTTGCCTGCAGAGGTGACCTTCCCACACTAAAGCTATCACAAAAAGAAAGTGGGGGCGGAGAGAGAGAGTTAAAATCATTTTCAATCTGGGCAGGCCTTTTGTTGATTCACCTGTAGGCTGTGACCACACAGATCACTCGGATTGTATGGTTACTTTTTTACTTCAGTGCCAGCAGTACCAGATAAGGCAATAACAGTGAAGTTGAGAAATTACCTTAGGATCTAAATACTGTGGCATTATCACTTTGATGTGGAGCCCCACTACTAAGTACAGTACATGGAAGTTGGGCAGAGGTTTGGGGGCCAGTCATGAAAATGGGGCCATATTCAATCAAAACCAGGACAGGCCTTCCTAGGAATTATTGTAGGCTAATGATATCATTGGATGCATCAGGCACTAACTATTCTGTGAAATAACAATTTCTTGAAGAACAGGGGAAGTTTCTTTTGCATTAATGCCTCCCAAATACCTGAGCCAGCATTGCCTTTACCTCTGCTAGCTACGCCATCTGGGGTATTTTGGTAGCTTTGGTCCTGAACAGTAATATTTCTCCTTTTGGGTTATTTGCATTCTGGATGTTTTGACTGCGCAATAAAAGAAAGATTTTTTTCAGTGAATCACCAATGAGGGCATATGGTCTTCTCTTACCAGCTGGCAATGATGGACTATTGGGCAAAGAACCGTGGTTGCTGCTCAGTGATGTTCCTCTGGCAAACTTTCTGCAGGCCAGAACTAGCAGATCTCTGCACTGTTTATGGCAGTTGGCACCACAATCTGCAATAAGTTGTGAGACCAAAAATTAGTTAGTTCTGGAAAACATTACCTCCACTAGAAAGTCAACAGAGGTAATACCTCAAACCATAAAAAGTGTTTGGTATGCATCAGAACATGGTATTAGATAACTGAAAAGATGTGAATGTTATCTGAGCATGAAATGCTGCCCTTGAAGAGATTCCAAGATTGTATCTTTGTGAAACGGTATGATTTCTTGCTCTGTACCACTTTTGCAGTAGTTTTATCCTAAGGGTTGAATTACAGATTAAGATGTTTCTACTTAGGCTCTTCTTGCAGTCACTCAGATCTCTCAGTGTTACATGCCTGTGTCATCAGACATAGAAATGAATCCACACTATCTCGCAACTGACCATGATCAAACAAAAGCAAGGATGTTGGCTAAATTAAGACTGATTCATGCAAACTTCTGTTAGAATAAGTAGTCTTCTAAGAAGGATCTACTTCTAATGATGCATTAACATTATTATCTATTACTACATAATTGGAAGTACAACTATTTGGCAAGACAAAGGTCCCTCTCAGATGATCACACATCTTTCTAATTTGCAAAGACACAGGTGAGAAAGCTGTGGTCTTCCAAATCCAACTGGATTGGAGTTCCCAGGATTCCTGATACAGGACATGCTGGCTCTTGGGAGTTGCAGTCCAACAATATTGGGGGAAACATACTTTGCACAACCATGTGTTAGAGTTAATTGATTTTCAGTGTATTAATGTCAGCAAAACATAAAGCATTGCAAGAAGATGATAACTAGTGCACAATCCATCCAAAATAAGTTGTTTTCAAGGGAATTTTATTTTAGCTGAATCTCATGCTAAGTGCTAACAAATGGGAGCTGTAAAGAAATGTTTACACTGGAACCTCACCTCTGCTCCCCCATGAAGTGTTCTGTCTATGGCTCTAGCCATGCCTTGCTCCAGGGTAAGTAATGATCAGGGTTAAAAACAGGCACTCTGGTAAAAATAACTTACATTGTTTTAATTAGATCTAAGCATTAAAAATAAAGTAGGGGAAGAATTAAAGTGCAATTATAGAGTGCACCCTTATTATTATGATTACTGGTTATCATATTATACTATCATGACAATTCAGGTGTAGTGACCCTTTCTAGGGTGTTCTAGGTGTTGAGTACTCTGTAATAGTTCACCATTCCCTTCTCCTGGGGTTACTTTGGGACTGTGCAGCTTGTCCAAGCTTGCACAGGCTGGCACTGAGATGCACAGTGGAGAATTGAACACCTTACTTCGCCTCTGCAGCTAATTACCAAACTTACTGAGCTATCCAGCCAGCTATGAAAACGTATCTTGAAGCAAACTCACACAACACAGTTGGGTTTTGCCTATATCATGGGATGGGGAGCCTACGATACTTCAGACGTCTCAACTACAGTTTTCACAGCTTCTAAGTACTGGTCATGCTGAAGTCTAAGAATGTCTGAACAGTTCCCACCCTTATTCTAGGTAAAAATTGAATTGCACCTCATGCAATTCATCAGAATAGTCTGTTTAAACATTTTGGCTGAAATTCAGTAGCAACTTACAACTAGAGTAGGTTCCTTGAATCAGGAAAGGATTTGGTGAGTCAATTCCATTGATTCAAATGGCCTATTCTTATTTTTTTTATTTTTTTATTTATTCATACGTTTTATACCCCCCCCCCCAGACAGCGTCTACTCGGGGCGGCTTACAAAATCATAAAATCATTAAATAACAATAAAAACATCAAAAATAAACAACATTCATAATCATAAAACATTTGAACAATAATATAGCATGATCAAGATGGGGAATCCAAGAACAGAAAGATAGAATTCAGGAACTGACATGAGGGAAAGCCTGCCTGAAAAGCCAAGTTTTTAAATGGCTCTTAAAAACACCTAGCGAGGTGTTTGAACAATATTTGAACATATTGTTCAAATGTTTTATGATTATGAACGCTGTTTATTTTTGATGGTGATGTTTTTATTGTTATTTAATGATTTTATTATTTTGTAAGCCGCCCCGAGTAGACGCTGTCTAGGGAGGCGGGGTATAAATCGAATGAATGAATAAATAAAATATACCCAGCGAGGTGTATTCTTGTGGCTTACTTCTGGATTTCAATTACTATACAGTATTAGGTTCCTAGCAATTAGAAAATTAATTAAGTTAGTAAAATGGAGATTAGTATTCATGCATGATTTACAGTACCTTTGCATTTGTAGCCTTGCTTGATTATACCCCAGAGCTGTAATTAAAGACAAAAGGAATAAAAAAAGAAAGCAGGAAGGAAAAACAACCTCAGTTATGAAGGTAGGAACAATGGCTACAAAAGGATAAACAGGAAATGACTGCTCTCAACACCCTTCCTGTGAGAAACAGCTATTCATTCAGCTGTGTGGCTCAGGAGGACTTTTTTTCCCTCATCTTTTCCATGAGCTGCAAATGAGGCAGCACAGGAGAAGTGATTCAACAGATTATTATTATTATTATTTTAAACAGTTTGGAATGAATCAGCATAAGCCCTTTTGGCTTGCATATTACAATCTATTTCTGCCTTTCTTATACTGTACACCTGTTTCCCATCTCCTGGATACAACATGACTTTTTTTGCATTATTTGGACAACACTGATTTTTTTCTTTAAAAAACCAATTAGGCTACAATCCTAAATAATACGTTTCTAAGAATAAATGTTCACTTGCCAGTAAATTCAAAAGGACCAAGAGCCAAATTTTAAGTTACAGATAACACACTCAAGAAGAAGGAATTACTTAATTCCCAGCAGAAACCACCACTACCACACTTACTTTGAATAGTCTACTTTGCATTGTGACTGGTCTTCAGCAGTCATTTACAAGCCTAACGTCTCGGACACAGAAGTGCCCTAAGTCACAGCTCTGGGATGCTAATATTTCAGCTGTCATTATGGGAACACTAAAATATTGTTTGCCCTTCATCTTCAGCAGATTCATATAAGATGCCATTTGCACAATATATGTCCATTTTGAAGTTCCTTTTCATAAAAATCTACCCAAGACTGGTGTGGGGTGTTTGTTTTACATTTATATGAGTTTTCATAATAGGTATAAAAACTGAATTAATAGACATATATGCTTCAGCCTATTTACACATCAAAATTACACTGACAGATACTTACAAATCCAGCACAGTGCTCGCAGAAAGTTGGTTTAAGATATGTCATCTCCTGGAAGTTATGTATGAAGCCTGGTCCCATTTTGCACTGCAGCTGTGATTTGGCCCTCAGAAAATAAGCCATCATTTCTCCTTTGCTGATAAGTCCATCCCTGTTTTTTAAAAATGGAATGGGTATGAGGGGAAATCGGTATGTTATTTTTAAGCTGCAGAGCAGGCTTGCACAACAGAGTCAGGTCAGAGGCACTGAACAATCCTGGAATCTCTGTGCCTGGTATGTAGAGTATGTAGAGATTCTGGGAATTGTAGTCTAATGTGTCTAATGGGCACCATGTTGGGGGAAATCTGCCAGAGTGAAACTAGAGCGTCTTTAGTCGCGCTGGCCACGTGACCACGGAAGATTGTCTTCAGACAAACGCTAGCTCTATGGGTTGGAAATGGAGATGAGCACCGCCCCCTAGAGTCAGACACGACTGGGCAAATTGTCAAGGGGAACCTTTACCTCTAATGGGGTTTCCACAGGTTTCTGGGAACCCCATTCCCCTGCTGTCCTGCATTCTTAAGATCAGCTTTTCCCCTGACAGCTGACCTACACATGCAGCCTCAAATAATGGTGATGATGTGGAATGACTTTTTCACCTCTTCATTAGAGCCAAATAATTTGTATGAAAACCATGGAGCATTTTTTGGCATAAGCAAACTTCATGTGCCACTAGAAGATGACCTAACCTTTTCCATTATGGACTAACTTACTTGTCCACGCAAGTATTTAAAAATCTTTTGTAAATAAGTTGAAAGCATAACATTTTGTTTTTGAATATTTAACATTGAGTTCAGCTACACATTGCACAATTGTTCCCAGGATTTTTCCATTTTAGAGCAGTCTTGACTTTCTTAATTCCATATGAAAACTTCCTGGGTTACGAAAAGCTAGCATGTCAGTGAGAAGGGTCTTGTTCCCAATAAGCTGATTTCCCATATGCATGATTATTTGTACATGACAAAGGGTTCAAACATGTAATCCCACACTAGCATTTTAAATCCAGAGTTTAGAAATCTTACCTTTTAGCATACAATTCCCAGAATCTCCCAGCCAATTCTGTTTGAAAAGTTTGAACCATGGATCCCTCATAACCTCTGACTTGCTGTTGTGCAAACCAGAGGCTGTCCCCGTTATTTTCCAAAGGGCATATTCTTGTACAAGGTGGTACTGGATGTGTCCTTATGGACGCCCCAGAAAAGCATTGGACATTGTATGGACAAAACAGGGTAATAGGATACTGTTCATACAATATACCTTTTTATAGTATATTGCAAAAAAAAAAAATCCACGAAAATTCTTACAATTTATGTAAGAATTGGATCTTCCCTGAAAAATGCTGATTCTTCTATTAGCGCTGATGCTGATGACATTTCGGCGCCAGGTCAAAACCTTCCTGTTCCAGAAGGCTTATAATTGAAATAATATTAGCTGTGGGTCTGATGGCAATTTTAATTGTATTTTAATTGTATTTTAATTATTTTATCTTTTACTGTATTGAATTTTAATTATTGTAAGCCGCCCAGAGACCTCTGGGTAGTGTGGGCGGCATATAAATTGAAAAAAAAAGAAAAAGAAAAGAAAAGAAAAAAGAAAAGAAAGAAGCAGGTACCAGTTTTTTAAAGCCGGTCAGTGAAATGAGTATGTGTATGAGATCTGTCTTCCTTCAGCTACTGTCCTCACATCCTCTAAGCAATGAGTGGTCAGTCTCATATAACTGATGGATGGTGCAGAGGGGGTTTTTTTGAGACTCATCAGTACAAATATTAAAAACTTGTCTGAAAACTGGCATACTGTGTACTTCTTTGTATCACTCATCTTTTACCAGTATTTTGGAGATGCTAGCTATTTATAATGAAATCCCTACAATCCTTTCATCATTTTTGTCCATCTATGGTCCTTAGAAAATTGGGGGAATTGAGTTTCACTCCTGATTTGATCATCACATCATATTAAGTGATCTAAGAAAATAACTCTCTCTCAGTAAGGGAATATAAAATGGAAATATATATGTGAAGATTCTCAGTCATCCAGGTGAGGTTATCCAGAAGATGAGTCATGACAACTGGATTTCTTTCTTGTTAGGTTGACATGTTTCACTACTCATCCAAGTAGCTTCTTCGGTGTGAAGAAGCTACTGTACTTGGATGAGCAGCGAAACGTGTCAACCTAACAAGAAATAACTCCAGTTGCCATGACTCAACTGTAGGGAATTAGAAGTCTAGTTGCCATGACTCAACCGTAAGGAATTCTCTTTAGGGAGAAGTGACATCAATGTCCAACATAAAATGGGAATATTAATCATCCTTTTTATTTGGTGTTAGAATCAGACTAGGAAAAGCCAACACCCATAGTGACCACTAGGACTACAACAACAGGGCAAATTAAAACAAAAGAAAATTAAACAATTAAAACAAAATTAAACAAATTGAAACAAAAAATAATTTATGTTTGTATTTCTGTATTTATAAATCAAGCTGCAATCCTTATGTCAGAGTAAACCCCACTGAAGACAGTAAACATGATGGGCAATACACTGTAAAACAATAAGAGAAAAATTACTCACTGATCTTTGTCTAATACACAGAATGAGTCCAGAAAAGGAAAATTAGCTGCTATGCTTTCAAAGTCTTCCTGAGATATATAACCATCATGATCATGATCATAGTTCCGAAAAACCGACTGGAAAAATGCAAGGAAATAAAGTAATGAGGGAGCAGAGAGTAAAACCAATCTGAGAATAATGGAACAGAAGACTTCTAAAACAAATGACAAGTAACATACACATAGACAACTTATGCTGCACATGTTTAAGTAGTTATACCCAATATATAAAACATGGCTATAAACCATGTGAAAGAACCATAAAGAAAGTTCTGCACCATAAAACTAGGTGCAGGTGTACTTTAAGGCAAAAGCCACTTTCTTACAACTTAGCATTATGTAAATCATTAATTAATATCTGGCCTGTGCTTTAACTAAAACCACCTCTTCGCTGATGCATACACATGCTAATGCTCTGAAATTGTAATATTGAATGATATAGGTATATATTTACAGTATTTGGATAGGGGTGAAAGAGAAACATATTTGCTCAGAAACAGTTAAGCAAATTTTGTTCTATACTAATTATATTTTTCAAAATTTTGAAAAGTCTTTAATTCTCTAGTCTCTAATACCTACTGGCTGACTGAGGATTTTTAATTTGAGGTGGGTGAGTTAATAACATGGGCTCCTCTGTTCACACCAGCTGTGTTTAACCTGGTAGAATATACCTCAACTGATCAGTGCAGACAAATTTGTCACTAGAAATTAGTTGGCAGTATTTGGAAGAAAGGATGATGTGTCTATGTGTGTATAGTTCCTCCCCGATAAATGGAGACCTCAGAGTAGGGTAGAGGCAATAAAACAACTCAAATTAATGCTGAAACATTTTTACATACTTCAACAGAATAATTCAACTAAATAGAGGACAGAGTTGAATTAAGGTGATTGAGCTTCTCAAAATGTATGGCACCAGTCAGGTTTCCAAGGGGAAGTTACACTCTTTGCTCTCACCTCTACAGTGTGATCTGCACATTATTTCCTACATGGGCTTCACTTTGTCAAGTACACACATAATGAGAAGGTAGGACCGTGTCTATAGACTGAAGACAAACAGTGCTGCCATTTTGGTCTGAGCCAGGCCTACTTCCTATTGGGAAATCCCATGTCTCCTGATTTTAATTCTGTTAATAAAAGGTGGAATAGGAATTAAAAAAAAACTTCATGCATAATATGTTGTTATGTGCCTTCAAAGTTGGAACCAACTTATGGCAACCCTAACAGGGCTTCCAAGATAAGTAAGGTATTTAAGGAGTGGTTTTATTACAGCCTGGTGAGCTTCCATGGCACAAGGATTTGAACCGAGGCCATCTATCACTCTATCCCCTACACCAAACTGAATATCCAAATACAGAATATACTCATTATTATATCCATGGAGGGTATTGTTTCTTCTGGGCCATCCGTAAGAACTTCCATGTCTCTTAACTTGATTGGCAGTTAGAAATGACACTGTTATTCCAGGTATTGTACCCTGACACTTATTTTGTAAAATTCTCTTGTAAAATCATATCATGCATCTTACAAAGCAATCCTATCCATATTCATTGAAAATTAGGCCATCCAAGGTAACAGCACATAGAATTGCACCCTTAATCTGCCATTTATATGCCTATTTGGCACTCGCAAGATAAAAAACATAAGTAAGAAATTGTACCATTCTTCAACATACTTACATCAACGAGCTTTTGGATGTGTTTGTTGATTATGCTTGGATCAGGCTTTGGTATTACTGCAGATGCCCACTCAAGTGGTACCACCAGCTTGTTAGGTGTTGTTGGGGAGGTAGGCTATTAACAAAGAAAAAAGAAAAACATTTTTAGTTTTCCCTGAGAAAGTTCCTAACCAGAATTTTCTTGCAAGTAACAGTGAAAAGGTGCTGTGCAGTTATTCTATCTTTCTTCCTGAACACATTTTCTTGGATAAGAAAAAAAGAGGAAAGAAAGAAAAGGAAAAAATGGTCTACAAAATGAATGTGATGACATCGGGACAAAAAAAGGAAAAAATTGAGAAAATTACTTTTTGGACTATAACACTTAAGACACCTGGGTCAGTTGAAGGCATCCGTCAGTCTTGAAAGATTATTGTAACGTGCTTTGAATAGAGGTCTTGGAACAGCATCTAGTGTGGCTGAGAAGGCCAATTCGAGAGTGACAATCCCTTCCACACTGAAGACAAATACAATCTGTCCCCTGTCCAGCTCCCTGATTTGGCTAGTTTCAGGACTGCCTCTTTGCCTCGGCCTGCTGGACAAGGGTCTCTTCAAATTGGGAGAGGCCATGCTGCATTGCCTGCCTCCAAGCTGAACGCTCAGATGTCAAAGTTTCCCATCTGTTGAGGTCCATTCCTAAGGCCTCCAGATTCCACTTGCAGATATCCTTGTATCACAGCTGTGGTCGCCCTCTGGGGTGTTTTCCCTGCACTAATTCTCCATATAGGAGATCTTTTGGAATCTGACCATCAGCCATTCTCATGACATGCCCGAACCAAAGTAGACGTTGCTGTTTCAGTAATGTATGCATGCTAAAAAATCCAGCTCGATCCAGGACTACTCTATTTGGAACTTTGTCCTGCCAGGTGATACCAAAAATGCATCAAACACAACGCATATCAAACGTGTTCAGCTTCCTCTCCTGCCTTGCAGAAATGGTCCTGGACTCGCTGCAGTACAAGAATGTACTCAAGACACAGGCTCTATAGACTGTATGAGAAGCAGGACTGTCCTCTCCAGAGCACAAAGCCTGGGTAAAATAATATGGAGGATAGACTGTTACCCTAGCAGAAAATACCCCATTTCCATTGTCACTGAAATAGTCCAATGGAAAGGCAAGAGCCAATACAACTGGTTCCAGCAATGTCACAGGAGTTGTCAGAGCGTGACTGTACACAGTCATGAACTGCCTCTGGGACTCCAGCTCTGGATTTTGCCTTGAGGTTAACTCCTGAAGCCTTTTCCATTGGTGGATATAGCCACAAGGCAGTGGAGGTTTGAAATTGGAGTTTTCCTTCTCCTGGAAATTACTATGTATCCTAGCAGTTTATCTGTACCACAGAATGAGAGGGAGGGAGGTGGAGGGGGTGGAGTCAGGGGAAGGGAGGGAGGAGCGAAGGAGTGAGGAAGGGAGGAAGGAAGGAAAGAGAAAGAAAGGACAGATGGACTGACTGACTGACTGGGTCAGTATGGCTGCTGATCATGCTCACAGCTGAGATATACTGAAGGCTATATTGCATGCAAGTAGCTTTCCCCATCTCTGGTCCATCACAAACCACAGAAAAGAAGGCGTTCTTGCGGCCACAATAAAATTGTGGCCTAGACATGCCCTGCAAACTAAGTGCAATACCTGTCTTCCTGGAGTTTTCTGTGCTCATTGTCAAAACTGCATTTGAATTTTTGCCCAATACACACAGGTCATTTCCCAGTACAAAAATATGATAGTCATGACAGAGTTGGCAAAGTGCATGGGAACCAGAGGGAAACTCATGGGGATAACTGCATTGCTGCCTGCTGGTGTTTTTAAAAAGTCTCATGAGAAGTATGGTCTAGTACAGGGGAAGGACATTGAAAAGCTTAAAATACAAAACCAAAAAAGGAATAGAAAATAGAAGAGACTGATGTGTAAAATCATCCTAGCTGTTTTTCCACAACAAAGGCTGGCTGCAGGTCGAATGCACCCCCTGACAAGGGTATCTATAGTTTGACTTCTTGTAGGCAGGTGGCAGAGTAACTTCCATGCTGGGGAGCCAACTGCTAAAAGACTCTACCTGTCCTCCTCCAATCTCAATCCTCCACAGTTTGGCAGCTCTTTTTTCTTCTTCTTTTAATTCTTGCTGCTCCCATGAATGATAATAGCACAGCAAGATTTCTTTGCAGCCTTAGCCAGCCATTTTCCATCCTACTTCTATGATCTTGATGGAGGGTAGCATGGATTTAGGAGCAGGGAAACAGTGTTTTGTGAAGTTGCCTTTATGACTGTGCTGTGACAAAAGAAAATTTAGTAAGTATTCTCTCTGTCTGGAGAGAACACTTGGAATGGAGTGTGTTGAAATGTGCTGTGCGCTGGTGTGCTGGTTTTACAGTTATGAAGCTGCAAAAACAATCGCACCACAGTTACTTCTACCAAATGATTATTAGATTCAGAAGTTGCCCAGGATAAATGTATTATCCCGGCATGCTGATTAAGCAAACTGTTGTGATTCTAGCAAAGCTTAGGGAAGGTATTTTTATGTTACATAACTTCCCCAATTTCCCAGTCAGCACTATAGCTGTAGTACCAAGTAATTTTTTCCCAAGCTCTGGATTCCTCACTTGAAAAACAATTTTTTTGGGGTGGAGGGGGACTCCTTGTGTGTGTCAATTGTCAAGACTACTTCTTCCAAAGATTTTCCAGTCCCTGGAAAACAAGGGACAATTTCCAGATAAGAGCACACCACTTGATGGTTCACAGCACACCAAGGTCTTGGCCACCATACTTTTTGCAAGTGAAGTGAATCCTACCATACACTGGGCAAAAATGGAATGGTTGCATCAGCTGCAAAACCACAGATATTCCCCTGTTCCATCTTCTCCAAGAACATCTGTTTTGAACAACAGGAAAAGTGGTGCTGAGGGTTGGAGAGAGAGAAGTCAGTGAAGGCTGCCTTGCATCTCTCCATCCAGGAGAGCATTCTGAGCAGAACTCCAAAAAGTGAATTACCCTCCCAAAAACAAGGAACCTGGATCCACCTCAATACATATATTTGACATCTAGCATTTATTTATTTAATGTGCTTGTGTATCACCTGATTAGTGCAAGGTATACAACCAATAAGAAATCCAAACAATATAATAGCAAATTGTGGGTTTTTTAATGGATGGTTGTACACTTACTGCTTTGAATGAATTTTTGGTGTTGCTTTTGTTTACTATCTGTTAATGTGATATTTGTTTGATCCTTTTAAGTACTGTATTTGTATACTTTCTGTTTTTACTTTTAAATATTGTCTTTTAATTATGTACGTCGCCTTGGGTTCTTCTTAAGGAGAATGGTGGGGTAAATAGATTTTAAATAAATAAAAAATAAACAAAACAAAGAAAGATAGTCAAAATCTAATCCAATAAACTAGACAAAGAACCTAAAATCCAAACCTAAACTATGGTGGGTGGGGCAAGCAGCATAAATGCGTCAAGGCTCAAGATTTTTGTGATTGTGATTTTTGTTTGCAATGACATCCTTTAGCAGAGCTTGGAAAATTTACACTTTAAACTAAAATTCCCAATAATTCCCCAGCAGAATTCTTAATTTAAAAAGTAATTTTCTAGTAACATAATTCCCACAGGTCAGAAATGGTGGGAGAAGGGGGATCAAAGGAAGGTATTCAGTGTGCGACAACATTCTAAAGGGTTGTTTACATTTACATTTGCCTCACAATAAGCTCCATCCCAAATGGAATTGATGTAAAAATCATGTGGTAGTCACATGGTTTTTGGGGACGGTGTGTGCATGTTCTTTTTCTAATCTGCTTTTAAGCTATGCTGTGCCCCAGTTGAGGGGGCTACACTGGCTTTCAGAATCATTGCATTTGAAGCTTTTTCCTGTGCCTGCCCACATTCTGGCCACTCAACCCTGCTGCTGTGGTATAATGAAGAACAGGAAGGGTCTGCTATCAAAGCTGCATGTCCATTCAGAAAGTTTAGCTGCTTCTGTCCCTTTAAAAATACTCCAGCTATTACCATTTATACCCACAGAATACAGTGGAACCTCTACTTAAGAACTTAATCCGTTTTGGAATGGTGTTCTTAAGTTGAAACGTTCTTAAGTTGAAGCAAAATTTCCCATAGGAATGGACTGAAAACCAATTAATCCGTTCTGGCTGGGTTTTTTTGTTATGTAGAGGTGCGTTTGTACATTGAAGCATTAGTTCCCATAGGAACTAATGCAAAGCTGGTTAATACGTACTCTACCACTAGGGGGAGAATTTTTTTTAACCTAAGATGACCTTAAAAAAAGAGCAGGAAAGGTTTTCTTTCCTGTTCTTATCTTGGATTTCTGTTCTCAAGTAGAAGCAAAATGTAGCAAATGGAGCTGTTCTTAAGTTGGATTGTTCTTAAGTAGAGACGTTCTTAAGTAGAGACCCCACTGTACTCCACAGAAATGAAGGATGCCTGGTTCTGTGTAGGGCAGAAACAGTGATTCAAGCATGGATCCTCCTGAATCCATATGATTTTAACATAGAAATTTCCCCCAGACATTATGAGCCCCATTTGTACCAACAGAAATAAAAGGTCCCTGGCTTTGTAGTGGTGCAAAAATAGTGATCCAAGCATGGATCCACATGATTTTAATATGAGATCATCTCCAAGCCCCTGTCCAATCTGTGGTTAGAGATGGTGCCTATGATTGAGATTGTTTTGTGGATCCATGAGGATTTGTGCCTCTGATCTAATTCCGCCCCCCCCAAGACAGCTCTTAGCTCCTCCAACTTTGCACCAGACTGGCCGTGTCCTCCCCTTCTTCTCAGGCTCTCTATGCCCATCTGTCCATCCCTCCTCCCCCAACCCGCTGACTATGGCGCTTGTAGTTTCAGCCACCTCTCCCACTGCTTCTGCTGATTACTCAAAGGGGCAATTTGCAGTTACAGAAAAGTCTGGATATGCGGAAATGATTGGAATAAATCAAGGTTTCAGGTGTGTACTAGAATAAACAACCCTCTGATGGAAGAGTATTTTATGTCGCTTTCCAACCAGAAAGCAAAATTTCCTGGCTAAGTAATTCATGCTTCTGTTTACATACTGGAGACACCTTTAAAGTATTTGTTAAAAGCAGAATGCAATACAACAGCATTTCTTATTATCAGCGAGATCAAGTCCTCAGATACGTGAAACAAGTTTCTGCCAACGCTTCTAGTTGGTCCTCATTCTGGGGAAATAGAACACTAGTTATTTCCTTTAAATTTATACTCCTGGCAGGGCAAAGCAAAATGTAAAACTAAAAATGGGGAGCATAAAGAAGCCTGAAGCAGCTTTTGATTTTAGAAAATTAGTTGGTGGAAACAATAACTGTTGAAGTAAAGTGCATTTCCTCGTATTCACCTATGCTCTGCTTTTGGAGCAGAATGTCAATGATTATTTATTGATTACCAGGCACCTGGAGAATTGATGGCATTGTTAAAGGTCACTGGCCTGTTACTGTACTGATTTTCTACTGAAGCAGGGATTGGAGAAAGAAGGAGGCAGCCAAGCCACATTGTTAAAAGAGATGGGATGTTGATTTTTTTTTAAAAAGCATGCCTTAAAAGCAATAGCTATAATTTGATTTTTAAAACATTCAGCTAGCAAGTATTTAAAACTTTGGCAGCAGAGAGCACTTTGTTTTTCAATTGCATTATCATCTGACTCAGTTTCAGAGTTTCCTTTCTTTAAATCCCCCTTTGACCAAAGCTCCTTATTTAAAGCTCTTCTAAGTATAGAGACCTCTGAAAGGAACCCCTTGTAAGGTATGCTAAATCCAAACTGTATGTGAATAGCGGTAGCAGGGCTCACCCATGACATGTTGCTGCCTGAGGCAGAGCCATAAAGCACAATTCCCCCCCACTCAAGCCACGATACTTAGCACCCAAAGCTGGCAATGTTCTTTTGCCTCAAGAGAGAGAGACTCAAAAAAACAACAACACACAACACAACCTCACCCTCTCCCTAATGGTTAAAATACTAGAGGTGGGTAGATTTCTGTTTTTGCACTGCGACTCCCAGGATATTCCTACTGGCTATATAGTATGGAAAATTCTCTAAGTTTTTGTCTAAAAAACAGAGATCTGCGTACCTCTTAAGAATATAGTAGCCAAAGTCTTACTGTGGCTTTATGCTAGTGTAAATGTAATGGTGCAAATTATGGCAGTGAACTGCCAGTAAGGAATAAAGATCCGGGTGCTATCTAGGAACACTTCATCTCAAAAGACCCTTAATGTTTCAAAAGAATTTTAAATATGTTGCTGTAGCAGCTACTTCCAGCAGCAGATATTGGGTATCAAAAAGGGACTATTGTTGGGTCCTGCTTGAGAAACTAGAAAAGATGCTTATCATCATGGACTGACCTGAGCTGCTCTCTAGAATTTGCCTCTTTTTGGCTACCAACATCTTTGGAAGTCGCTGTGAATCTCTAGCTCATACCCTCAAGATCACCAGATTGCACTTGCTGCCAGACTTCTCTGGCCAATCCTTGTACACTAGTAAATCTGGGTATACATCATTCAGGTGACATCCAGCGTGTTATTTTCATTTGCAACACTAGTTCCATTTGCATCATTTTGCTGGCAGGGTTCCTGGGCCTTCAATACCAGGAAACAAGGAGCAAACTCAACAAGAGAAGAGTTCTTTAAAATTCTTTCATTTCCAGACCATTCAGAAAACTTAAAACACACACTCTGGTATGGGGGAAAAGGGGAACTACTGGCAGCTGTAGATGACAATGGACAAACTAGGGATGTGCACCCAGTCCATGTCCACATGAATCTTTGTCCCAAACTGTGCCTTTTCCGACAGCTTTTCCCAGCTGCAGATGGCATTTGTGTCTCTTGGATCTATGGGGAAAATTCCACTTCTGCGAATGGGGAAATGCAAATAGCTAGAACCGGGGCTGAAGGCTACCCAGTGTCATAAGAATTATTTAGGGCAAAATTATCTGCCTACCTCCATCGCAGAGAATACATGAAAAAGAGAGACAGTCAATATCTAATAGAAACTTCTGCAGTGATAGCACCACACGAACAAGGGAAACCAAAGCTGCAGGTGAGGAGGCAAGGCAGAGCCCAGGATCCTAAGGGAATGTGAATGTGAATCAGCCCAGGATTCCTCTCCAATCCATACTCTCACTCACACTCACACACACACAAACACACAGCTGGTGCTTCTAGTTCTTTGAGAATTGAATGCATTTTCATCATTTCAGGCAGTATGACAGCTTCAGACGATGCTGTTTAATAGGTGAATGGACAACCAGATGCTGGCTCACCCAACTTTCTAGTTTTAAGGTAGGGGAGAAGAAGCAAAAGGGTATTCATGGGGTGTCCATTCCCCTCAATCTTTGTTCTAAATCATCCCCCCCAGCAAGACTTGGTACTTGCACTAGAGTGCTAGAGCAGCAGGACACCAAAAGAAAAAACCAAGCAAGGAGGAAACGGGCAGCCAACCCTTTTTTGAAGCATGTTAGGGTAGCTGTATAGTAAATGCCTCCTGCAAATCAGTATGGTTGCAATAGAGCCACCTTAACAAGACACTAACAAGTTCAGGTTGGTGATTTCCTGTGTGATCTCCTGCGTGATCTACTAAAATGAATTCACCTGGGGAAATCTGACTTCCTGGTTGTGACTTCACAGAGGATAATTTTGTATGTTTCCTGTTGTGTAGTCACATCTTTAATCTGCTCTGGAATCTACTATGGATTTCTCAAGCGATTAAAAGGAACAAGTTTATTTCATATATATGAGTGCTCTCATATATTTGGACAGGCAAGACACACATTTCTTAAATTAAAAAAAGAAAGAAAGAAAAGCAAAACTCCCCAAAAGTGACATACTGATTTTGAACTCCTTGGTTCCAATACCAGCGAGAGCTTGTAGATATCATCTTCTGTTTGGTAGAGATCCAAGGAAAGCTAAGAAACAAACAAACAAACAAAATAAACATCATATATTAATGATGAGCCAAAGAAAAGAAGAAGTAATATGATTCTAACAAAACTCCAACAGGTCAGTTATGGAAAAGCTGCTTTGGAACATGGCAGTTTTAACCATAGACGCGGTTTGGATGAAGATTTATTGAAGCCTTGCTTCATCCCCTCCTCATCAATATGACCTTTCTGATGCAATTCTTCCTGAAATCACTTCTTTTTAAGAGTTTCATGTATGGCAGGAGTAGCAAAGTGGTGCGGTTCAGATGTTTTGGGCTGGAGCTCTAAGAGTTCTTGAGAACTGGCTACACCAGAGGGACAAACTGGAGATGCAGTACCAAACATTTGGAGAGCATCCTGTTGCCTAACCTTGAGATATACATTTGCAAGGGTATGCATTACTCACAGATTACTCACAGCAGAGAATAACTAGAGTGTAACAGACAACATGTGGGCTTACAGATGTTGTTGGACATCAATTTCCATTGGCCTTACCCAGCACGGCTAATGCAAGGGGATGATAGCAGCTGCAAACCAACAGCATCTGGAGGAGCACAGACTACCCACCCTTGCCCGAGAAGAAGCTGCAGCTGTTTTATACAAAAGCTACACAGAATATGTCACCTCTTCTTTCTTTTTTTTATAACACAGAATGAAGTTGGTCACTTCACATCCTGATAGTGTGCTGAATATTCTTTTCTCTTGATCTCCAGCCAACACCGTTTTTTCATCCAATGATTTCGGGGCGACAGAAACACAAAAAACCCGAAGTATGTGGTGATATTTTAAACAAAGAACAACGATGGCTAGATGGAGAGGAGGCCTGTTATTACCTTTGATACTTCTATAGATGATGAAATTTTGGTAGACAATATGCAGAGGTGAGTGGTGAAAAAAGTTACATATGCTATAATTCCCCTTTCACCCACCTATTAAGATAAAATATGCTCGTCTTCCATTGATGCGCCACATGGACATTCCCTAAAGTGACTGGACCAGTGAGAAAATACGAATTGCCTATGATGGTTCATACTAAGGGTTCATGCACTCTGTGCCCCTCAACTGTTACTAAATGGTAATTCTCAGCATTTCTCACCACTGGCTATGCTAGCTAAGACTGGCATGAGTTTTAATCTGATAGTACTGAAATCATTCACCTGGATCAAGTGTATTCTGGTGGTGGAAATGTTCCTGAACAGAATTCCACTCCTAGGAGTGAGTGAGCTTGTACCAATATGGATGCCTGAAGGATTTTTGGTAGGAGAGGGGAGGTAATATACTGATAGGCTAAATTTGCATGTGTCCTTATAGCACACCTGTGTATCTTTCTTGTGTTCATGCACTCATTTAGATCACTGGTTCTTAACCCTGGGTTACTCAGGAGTTTTGGACTGCAGCTCCCAGAAGCCTTCACCACCAGCTGTCCTGACTGGGGTTTCTGGGAGTTGCAGTTCAAAAGCATCCGAGTAACAAAGGTTAAGAACCACTGATTTAGATATTTACACATGGTGAGAGAAAACAGTTAGAACCTGGAATTTAATAGCACTAATCCAGAACACAAAAGGCATCACAACCTCCGACAAAAGTTTAAGTGAAGTGAGGATGTTTTTTAAAAAATCAACCTAAGAAGAAGAAGTGGGGAGAGCTGCTTAAGCATGCCACTGAGTATTTTCTGGCTTTATGATAACCTTGGAAACTGAATATGACTTGTCAAGGAAAGACTCCATGTTGCAAAGTGATTCCCTTCATCTTGGAAACAGAGTAGAGAGGAGCAAAGTGGGTCTGCAAGGAAGGCTTTTGGCGGCAGAAGTGGAAATGGCTAGGCTTGATCAGGGTTGTGAGTTCTAGAGGAATCTGAACTGTTTACCACATTGTAATCATCCACTTTTAGCTAACTTAAAAGAACTTTCCCTGTTATTTAAATTGTGAACAGCACGGGGGGGGGGGGGGGTTGAAGGGGAAGGAGCAGCAGAAGTGCCCATTTTGAGTATGGAAAAGAGCCCTGATAGTGCCCAAGAACAGGTTTACTATTTCTGGTAGATCTGACAGCCTTGGATACCGGGCCTACCAAGAAAGATAGACCTGAAACCCATTTTTAAAAAATGTGTTTTTCATATAGGCCAAGAAAACAACCTCACCTCAGTTACTGCAGGTGGTTAGGGACAATACTGTATGTTGCTCTCATTGGGGGACATACATTTCAAGAACATAGGAATAGGGCTCTGATCAGCAAGAAATCTGTACCTGGCTTATTTATCCGTTGTTCCCCAATGGATAGATCTGGTGTCCAGAATATGTTTTTCTACCCACAGGTTCCCTAATATACCTCACTGCACGTAATGGCTCCTGAGCCTGGTTAATAATAGGGATGGTACTTACAGTCCACCCTTTAGGTCTGTGTCAAGCCCAGACATGAAAGCTTATAATTCAGAAATCCTCATTAGGACAATAGTTCAGGTGTTACAAAATCCATGCACATTTTTTGAGATCTGCCCACAGCTGTGGGGGAAGAAGGGGAGAGGAAGGAGCTGACTTGATATTGAATGGATGAAGTTTACACAACATAAGTCTTCAAATAAAATGGAGGGGGTTGCTCTTCAACCTACATGCATGAATATAACACAACGCCCTCTGTTTCTTTATAAATTGTACTCAGCTTCACAATCCCCTTTATATCTCCCTATATAAGCCAATAATCCAAGAGAACTGGAGTACATTGCAAGGTTTTCATACACCACTCTTAATTCGCATGAACAAAATATGTATAACAAGGGTAGGCACCACTTTGTAGGGCTGAAATAACCCACAGCCTTTCAGTCTCTTCTTTTTCTTGTTGTTCTGTTCTGTTAAGTCACCTCTGACTTATGGCAACCCTATGAACGAGCAATCTCCAAAATGTACTGTCCCCAACTGCTCTGCTCAGCATTTGTAAACTCGTGCCTGTGGTTCCGTTAACCTTTCCCAGGATTACTGTTTTTTTTCCCCTTAAAGAATCCTGTCTTCTCACAATGTGGCCAAAGCAGCACAACCTCAGTTTCTAAAATGTTGCCTCCAGAAATAGTGCAGCTTGATATTCTTTAGGATCCACTTGTCTGTCTTTCTGGCCATCATGGTACCTGCAAAGCTCTCCACCACCAGCTTTCAAACAAATCATTTTTTTTACCTGTCAGTTTTTTTTAACTGTCCAGATTTTACATCCGTACATAGTAATCAGAAATACGAGAGGGTGGATGATCTTGTTCTTGGTCTCCACTGACACATCCTTACATTCGATGATCTTTTCTAATTCCCTCATTGCTGCCCTTCAGAGTCTCGGTCTTCTTCTGATTTCTTGGCTGCAGACTCCATTCGAATTGATGGTTGAAACAAGGTATACAAAATTTCTATTTCTTCGTTTTTAAACACTAAAGTTGTATCGTTATTCAATTGTCAACTTTTGTCTTCTTAATGTTTAACTGCAGTTCTGCTTTGACACTTTTTTCTTTCACTTTTGCTAAAAATAATTTCAGGCAATTGCTGCTTTCTGCTAGTAAGATGATGTTATCTGCATATCTTAAATGTTGTTTTTCCCACCAATTTTCACTCCTCCTTCATCTGAATCTAGTCTGGCTTGCTGTATGATATGTTCAGCATATAGATTAGGGGATAAAATGCACCCTTGTCTGAGACCTTTTCCTATATGAAACCATTTTATCTCACTATATTCTGCCTTAGAGGTAGATTCTTGTCCACGTTACAAGATATGCACCAGGGCAATCAAGTGCTGAGGCACACACATTTCTTTCAGAACAACCCATGGTTGCACATGGTTTATGCAGTCAAAGGCTTTGCTGTAGTCTATAAATTTCATCTGAAATTTTTTGGTGCTCTCCAGTAGCCAATGGATATGTGCAATATGATCTCAAGTGCCTCTTTCTGCTTGGAATCCAGCTTGAAAATCAGGCATTTTTTCACTTCATATAGAGTAAAAGTCTTTGTTGCAACACCCTGAGCATCACTTTACTCTTATGAGAAATTAAGCAGTAGTCCTGTACTTAGTGCACTCATTGGCATGAATTGTGATGCTGGAGGAGACTCTTGAGAGTCCCCTGGACTGCAAAGAGAACAAAACTATCCATTTTGAAGGAAATCTGTTAATATATACTGTATTTTGAATTGTTAAAAACTGTTAATATATATATATTGAATTGTTTTTATTTTGTATGTTGTGAGCCGCCCAGAGTAGACTATGTCTAGATGGGCGGCATATAAGTGAAATAGAATAAAATAAAATAAAATAAAATAAAATCAACCCAAAGTGCTCACTGGAAGGACAGATTCTGAAGCTGAGGCTCCAATATTTTGGCCATCTCATGAAAAGAGAAAACTCCCTGGAAAAGATCCTGATGTTGGGAAAGTGTGAAGGCAAGAGGAGAAGGGAACGACAGAGGATGAGATGGCTGGACAGTGTCATCGAAGCTACCAACATGAATTCCGGGAGGCAATGGAAGACAGGACGGCCTGGCGTGCTCTGGTCCATGGGGTCACGAAGAGTCGGACACAACTTAAGCCTTTGTTTCTGTTATTTTCACAATATTCTCCATTTTCATTGCTGTAAGGAATTTTTCTTTGCTTGTACTAGTATAAACATTTAAGCTTCTTTTTTTCCTTCTCTACTACCTGCTATATTCACAGTAATCCACAGCCTCCAAGTATTTGTGGTAAATATAATCTGTCCACATCACTTCTGGATGTAGCCCTTGATGCCTATTCATTAGTTTCTGTGTTTTTTGATTCAATTCTTCTAATTCATTTTGGGTCCAATCTGTCATTCCAGCTGGGTATCTAACTACCGGAACTGCCCATGTATTTATAGCTTTGATTGTGTTTCCACTATTTAAATTTTATTTTAAGATGTTCCACAGTCTTTTGATATATTCCCTTTCTGTCAGTTCTTTGACTTTTGTGTGCAGGATGTTATCTGCTTCTAGTGTTCCAAAGTATTTATACTTTTTATCACTTGATGGTGATTTTATAATATTGCCATTCTTCTTCTTCATCATCATCATCATCATCATCATTAACATCATCATCGAAATAAGACAATATGGTAAAGCAAGGGGGAGACGCCTTCCTTTTTTTGACAGCTGGAGAGATGATAAAATTGGCCCTGGTGCCAATTGGTAAGCCAGGTGCCAGCTATGGAAACTGGTTCCTGAGCTTTAAAACTACCTCACACAAAACTGACAAACCTGGAGAAGCACAGCAGTTCTCTGAGACTGTAACTGCCAGCCTGAGATTTGGCAACACTAGGCTCTACACTGCTAATGATTAAGAAAATAGTTCTCTCTCCTCAAGCCAATTTCATGAATATTTGTTCCAAGATAGTTTTTTTAATGTGGCTGGAAATTTTCTCTCATTTACCACAATATGGATGCCAATTTATCCAGTTAATGTAAGGACAGTTGAAGCCACCTGACTTGGGATTCTGGTTTCCTACTATGCCTACAAGATATATTTAAAAGCAACTTCTTTGAGCTACTTTCAATCTGATGTTCTTTCAAAAGATAGTATTTGTTGTGGTTTCACTTAGCTGTAAAAATCTCTGGGACTTTCCAGATATTTGCATAGTTTCAGAGCTGGTTAGGTACTGTGGCTGTGTAACTCTTGTGGGGAGTTCCAGATGGAGGGTTCATCATGCTAACGAATACAAGAGACTGTGCTGTTGTTCCCTCTTTTTCTCCATAGCAGATTTTCCCAGGCCGAAAAGAAAAGATGGAAGAAGTGGTGGAGAAAGAGACAATTAGGAGAAAAAGACAAGATCACACCCCAAACCCCATAAAATGAAATGAGTAAGGCAGGGTGATGGCTTCATAAAATATCTGCCATTCAGTTCTTCAGCCTTTTTCAGTTCAGAGCTTCTCCCCCTAGGGTGCTTCTAGACAGCCTGAATTTTGAATACAAAGACAAAGACATTTAAACAGCAACAACAGCAATTAAGTCTTGAGTGCCTTTCAGACTAACAGATTTATTCCTGTGTTAGCTTTTATGGAATACAATCACTTTATTAGAGACATGGAGCACAATATTTAGGCCACAGGTTTATACACATCACATATGAAGTTGTAGGGGAGGAGACTAAGAGAGTGACCACATTGACAAATACTTCTGGAAGTGCTCCAGGATTGGGACAGTCAAATTTGCATTATTTCCACTGACTATGTGACTTACAAGTCACATCAATCTGAAGTTTTTCACCCCAATTTCTATCTTTTTTCCCTCTGCCATTGGGGCATCTACTTTTCTAGAATCTAATGTATTTGTATCAGTTCAGAAAATTTTATTTCTTGATCTGATAGGGAGGGATTTGTAGCCGATTCTTCTTAAGCCATTCCAGCTGACTATAGCAGCAGTGAGAGATGCAAAGCAGCATGAAAATATCTGGAATGTCTCACACATTTTCATATTTAAGTGAAATCACAATGAATATTATCTCCCTTCCTAAATCTGATGCCTGGGTTTGTTTTACCCTACCCTACCTGATCCAACCTGACCCAGCCTTACACTTTGTCCCTTTCTTCCTTTCTGTTTTAATGGTTTGCAGCTCTAGTGTTAGGGCAGCTAACCAAAGTGGACAAAAGAGTGAGGAATTGGCAGACAGAGAGAACCAGCTTTTTTTTTTGCATCTCCCCACTAACAGCATGTCCCACAAATCTGTACAGCTAGAGCAGAGCTACCTTAATAAGCTGCAAACCAGGCTTTTGTGCACCAGGTTCCTCCCCTCTCTCTGCTGACCTCTGTGTGGTTGACTGCAGTGAATTTGACCACACAAACCTGACTTCCTGTGTGTAACTTCACAGCAAATCCAGTTGCATTTTTCCTGCTGTGCAGTTGCAGCCTAAATGAAGTGGAATATGGAAGATGACAATAGCATTTTTAACACAGATGATGAAACGGTAACGGTCCTGGATGCTTTGCATTCGTTATTTACTTCACCTATTGTGGAATGTTTATGTAAAGAACATTTTGAAAGTTCATTGCCTATGTTAATAATATTGTCCCTCTGGCAGTTCATTATCTATATTTTATTTCATTTGGTTCCTGTCCCCACAACCATGCACACTTTGGTCGAAATCTTGTTGCTTAGCATAATAAGACTTAAGCAGACTGGACCCATTCAATCAGTGGAACTTACAGACCAAGTCTCCACTGATTTAATGGGTTTACTCTAGTTGTGTGTTACTACTACACTAAACAGAATTTAAGCCTTTGTATATAAACGTATGACCTAAACATTATTTTCCATGTCTTTGAAGGAGTAGATTGTAATCCATGAAAGCTCACAGTGAACTAAATGTCTTAAAGGCATCGCAAGGCTTCTTATTGTTATACATGCTGAAAGAGACTAGTGCATCTATCTTTTGAAAACTGCGGTCAGAAGACATTTTCCAAAAAAAAGAAAAAGCATTCCTACTCAGTTTACACACACACACACACACACACACACACACACACACACACACACACACACACACACACACACACACACACACACACACACACACACACACACTTTTTTTCCCTAGTGAAAAACAGATTACAGTAGTGGGGAAACACAGGATGCTTCCCAGTGGAAGATGTCATGGTGTTGTTCACACACATACTCATGTGTAATTCTATGGAGGAGGCAGGGTGAATGACTGTACAATAAAAGACTTGTCTTGGCAGCACCCATAACAACAGTAGCAACAACAAATAAAGTTCCACCCAATGTCCCATAAGTTGATTTCCTTTCATCCAACCAAATCTCCCCTTTATTTCCTGTTGACAGTCCTAACTCATGTTTGCTCCAGAGGGCTCCCCAATGCTCTGGAAGAGATTTTGGGGCCAAGAGTGCTGAATCTGTTACATCACTGATGTCTGTTCTGTTTGGTGGACAGACATAACTAGATTGGATACAAACCATAACAGATGAACAGTTTGTGGCCTTCCAGACGTTGTTGGTTTGCAGCTCCAATCAACCCTAGCAAGCACAGCCAGTGGTGAGGAAATGCCTGGAAGGCCACCTGATGTTCACTCTTGTCCTATAACAAAAATGGCAACTGTATTTGTTGGTTATACAGTGCCATTACAAGGCAAGCATAACAACACAAAAGTCCCTATTTCAAGTGGAACAAAATAACAAACTATATCAGAGAGGATCAGAAGAGGCAAGAGGTGGCTACTGTGCAGATTCCTTCATCACTGACAACAGCAGCAGCAATAGCTGTTGCTGATCCAAATGGCAAACTAGAACTGTTATGTTCTGTATCAACAGTACAGATTCTTTTGTGCTCAACCTCCTTCCTCTACTTCCATGACAATGGGATGGAAGGCTGCTCTCTGGACAAGTCCACACATTAGCCAAAGTTGTCTGATCCAATTCTGTCTCCATGAGAAGGCCACCAAGGAACTAGCCATCTGCCATCAAATACGTCTAAGTGATTCCAAGTACAGTACACTGTACTACAGGCAGTGTCATTCCTGATTACTTTGTTTTATTTAACTTAGAGAGAAATCTCGGACCTGTACACACTTAGTCTACCCATTTTAATTTACCCCCAAATATATTTTATAGGATTTCAGTCTTAGTAGATTTAATAACTGTTCTTTTGTACAGTGGGGTCTTGACTTGAGAACTTAATCTGTATTGGAAGGCGGTTTTCAAGTCAAAAAGTCTGTAAGTCAAGTCTCCATTGACCTACAGTGCATTGAAAACCGATTAATCCCGTAACAGGCCGTTTTTGGTCCATTTTTTTTTTTTCTGGTCTGTAAGTCAAATCTCAGTCTGCAAGTCAAACCTAAATTTTGCGGCCAGAGAAGTCTGTAACTCAAAAAGTCTGTAAGTCAAGCCGTCTGTAAGTCAAGGGTCCACTGTATTAAGTTCCCATTGTAGTATAAAAATTAAAAACAAATAGAACACAAGTCAAACAAAAATTTAATAAACTTGCAGATGTAACAGCTATTACCTGAAGATAAAAACTTGCAAGGGCGGGGGGGGGGGGGAAGGGAAAGACATCAACAATAATTGTGGCACTGCAAAGACATACCAGCTTGATTAGGTGGAACCTTTTATTGACATAGACCACTTCTTCAGAAACATCAAGTAAAATATTGAAGCAATATTTGTTTTTGGTTATGGAGGTGTGACAGATGGAAACAGAATACAGAAAATTAGACTTGTTTATTAAAACTGGTCATAAACTTCAAATGATAAGCATAAATGGCTGGCTAGTCAGTCTATGAAAGTGTATGACCGGTGTTTATAAAACATGGCCATTTTCTGTCTTCTTGCATTTTCACTGTTCTACTCCATGCGTCTGAAGAAGTGGACTCTACTTGTATGGTCATGAAAGGTCATACTTAAAAAACATTTTAGTCTTAAATCTGCTACAAAACTGCAACACATTAACATGAGTATCGCCTTGAAGAGGAAAAAAGGACCAAACCAAACAATACTTTAAAATACAGATAGGCTTATGCTAGGTTTATGTTTATTTTTTTCTCTTTAGTGCAAGTAAGCCTTGTGGACCTGATCCATATTTATATATGTTCATGGGAATTTACTGCTTTGACTTTCACTGTGGTTCTGATACGGACCTGAGGTCCTAAGCCAATAGTTTACATTGTCAGACAGTGATATATAGTGTCTGCTTCAACCCTAAGCCATATGTATAACATGTCGGGATTCCTGGGTACAGAAAATCTTCATATGTGGGAAAAAAAATAGTCATAAAGCTTTTTGCTTGTTTGTTTGGGTTACTATGTATTGAGTTTTAAGCAATAATTGAGCAGTATATAAACTGAATGAATGAATGAAAAAAGAATGAAAGAATTAATTAATTAATTAATGCAAGTTGATACCTGTGACGTGTGCCATGACGTCATCTGCCTGTCTTGGCTAAGGCTGGAGTTTCCTGGCCTATGGCAGGGCAGGAGGTGGGTCTTAAAGGGGTGGAGTTTGTGTATATAAGGGGTGTGTGCAAAGAGGGAAAAGGTTGTTGTTGGGGAATGAGTGGGAGAGTGAGAGGGTTAGATATAGTTTAGGTTACCTGAGTGTTAAGTAACTAAGAACTGTGCAGGGTTAAGGTCTGAGAAATATAGTTTGATAAGTGATTCTTTTACACAGTGATTTCCTTTTTATTTTTGTAATCAATAAATCATCCTTTTTATTTTAAATCCATACATAGTCTGAAGTGTCAGGTTTATGTGTGGTTGGTGGCAGCGAAGTACTGTGTGTGTGTGAAGGATCGTGGCCTGTCATCTCTAGTGGTGACGTAGGAGGAGGTGGCAGTCGCGACAAAACTGGTGCCAGCGTGTGGGATACGAGTTGCCCAGTAGCCCAGTTGCCCAGAAAAGCCTTGGCTAGTGTGACCAGAGCAAAAGGATTTCAGTTAGGTGCACCTGAAGTGGGGTGTGGGTAACTCTCTAGGATTTGTCTCCAGGGGGGAGCAGATCTAGTAGAGAGGCACCTAAACTTCAGAGTGAGGGAACTGACTTATGAGCTCTAAAAGGTCCATTTTGTGAGGGAGATTGGCCCAAAGTAGGAGGCTGTTGTGACTTGGTCTGAGAGTCCAGAGTTGGGAGAACTCGGAAGGGACAGACAGACCAAGGGCAGCGAAGATTTGGGGTTTCTCTAGTGAACTACAGAACCTGAGAGAAGGTGAAGCTGTGGTGGATTTTGAAGTAGAGCCAAGGGCAGAAAATTAAAGTAGCTCTAAATCTGGCAAGAGGCCCAGTGAAGGGGCAGAAGCCATTAGAGATTACAGTAACAAGCCTAGCCATATCTGTTGGTATACCCTGTTAAAGAGTGTCAGACCTAAAGCACAGCAAGAAGAAAAGTATTTTTAAACAGAGGCGTGGAAATTGACAGGAGCCTTTTGAGTTAGTAAAATGCCTCTCACGCGCAGTCAAATGGCAGAAGTGAGTGAACAAAGAGACCAAGCAATGTCAGACTGGTCTGGGGATGAGTCAAATGGTGAGGGAAGAGTTGCCTCAGTGCAGGGAGAAGCTAATGGTGAACAGTTATCAGACTGAGGAGAATTCAGTTAGCCCAGGCACATGAAGTTCAAATGAGGCAGTTAGAAATAGAAAAGGAGGAAAGAATAGAAAGGGAAAGGTTTGCCCTAGAAAAAGAGAGAATGGAAAGAAAAGAAAGATTGGAGAGAGAGAAGATGGCGTTTGAGTTAAGAAAATTGGAAATGCTGAACCAAAACAACAACAACAACAGAGATTCTGGTACTGAACCAAGCCAGTTATCAAAATCAGATTTGAAGAAATTTCCTACATATAAACAGGGGGATTGTCCTGAAAACTTCCTTAAAATCTTTGAACGAAGTTGTGCTGATTTTTCTGTGAGGGAAACAGAGAAAATGATAATTTTGAGGTCTCTCCTGAGTGGAAAAATGGCTGATGTGTATGCTGATATGCCAGTTGAGCTCAGTAAAGATTATTCAGAGTTCAAAAAAATGGTTTACAATCGATTTGGCATTAATTCAGAACATCTTAGGCTGAAGTTCAGAAAACTTACTAAAAGATCAGATGAATCTTATACCCAACTTGGTTTTAACTTAGAAAAGTGTTTAAATCGGTGGCTTGAACAGGAGAATGTAAAAACTTTTCAGGAATTGAAAAATGTTGTGGGCCTGGAGCAGTTTTATTCCTTACTCCATGGGGAACTTAAATTTTTAGTTCAAGAACGGAAACCAACTGATGTTAGAAACGCTGCTCAAATAGCTGATTTTATTTCTCAAATAAGGGGTCCTAGTTGTTATGAGGGGAGAGGTGTGAGGAAAACATGGGACCCAAAGTTCTCTAAGGAACAAGCACAGAGACAGACTAAAGTTGGCAGCCATTTTAGTGAAAAGCCCTCAGAACAGGGCCAGCACAGTAAACAAGTTTTGGAGGGAAAAGAGAAACTTGAAAGATTTGATGGGAAAAGCTCATGGGGGGAGAGAATCTGATTCATTTGCAAAAAGAAAGGCCACATTGCTGCACAATGTTTTAATACAAGGCAAAATAAAGAAATTCCACCTCAGAAAGTTAATGTAAAAGAAGCAAAGGCTGTATTTTGTGTTCAGAATAAACCTCAAGCTTCTTCCATTGAGAGTTCTGTTGCCATGGAAACCCAGGCAGAGGCAGTTAGGAGCTCTGAATTGGATACATTGAAGGAGCTGCCTCTCGCTGAAGTTGTCCACTGTTATTACATACAGACAAATAGTGCTTTATTGGAATCTGCTGGGGACAGGATAAAAGTTTTTGAAAATGACTATACTGCTTTGAGAGATTCTTGTTCTCAAATTTTCATTTGCCACTCAGACATAGTACCACAAAGTTGTATGATTGCTGACCAGACTCTAACTGTGAAAGGGATTGGGTCAGAACTAGTTTCATTACCAGTAGCTGATTTGAAAATTGAATATCAAGGTTGGAAGGGATTGTGGAGAGTGGGGGTGTCTTCTGAGATTCCTACCCCTTTTCTTATTGGTAATGACTTAACAAAGCATGTCAAGAGTGCCCTGGTGGTAACACGTGCACAATCAGTACAAAGTGAAGCCAGTAATAAGACTGACTCTCAAGAGCCAGAGAAATTTGTACCACAACCTGAGGCATTCTCAGTTGAAATACCTCAGAAAAGCCTCTTTGTCAAGGAACTAACAGCAGACCCCACCTTAAAAGACTGTTTTGGAAAGGTGACTGATAAAGATTTATCACCTGAGTGCCCTGAACGTTTTATTATTAAGGGTGGTTTACTTTATAAAGAAAAACTGAATAATATTTCAAAAGGGGGGCCTGAAGTTAAGAGACAGTTGGTGGGGCCTGAGAAATATCGCCCTATGATTCTGGAAAAGGGACATGCAGACATTTTCTCAGCTCATATGGGGATCAACAAGACCAAACAAAGAATAGCCCAAAACTTTTACTGGCCTGATATGGGTAAACATATTAAGAGTTTCTGTCAAAGATGCCATATTTGTCAGAGACAGGGCTCTAACTGTGATAAAACTAGAGCAAAGCTATGCCCATTACCAGTGATTTCAACTCCTTTTACACGTTTAGGGGTGGATATCATAGGTCCAATGCCCAATGCCACTAAGCGGGGGAACAGATTTATTTTAACTATAGTGGACCATGCAACGAGATATCCAGAAGCGATCCCATTACATAATATAGAGACCCAGACTGTAGCAGAAGCTTTAGTAAATTACATGAGTAGAATGGGTTTTCCTTCTGAGATAATCACAGATTTAGGGACCTCTCATACAACCAAACTTATGGAAAGGTTAGGCAGGGGGGTCGTTCACATCAATGCCCTGAAGCCTTATTACAGAGAGACCAACCATGTGCACTTTGCAATAAAAGCGGCTGATAAGGAGGAACATGGATTGCCCTTCTGGGAAGGGAGGGGCCCACAAAGGTTCAATCCACAAGAGGTGCAGATCAGCCCTACTCTATCCAGAGAACAACAGAATAGTTGTAGAACGCTGGTTACAAAACCTCAAGAAGTGTTCTCAAACAAACCTGGTGTTGACAAGGGAGTGCTACCCAGGAATGACACAGGGAATGCTTCTCAGTCTGTAACACCATACAGAGTAAGAGGTTATTACTTTGATAATATTCGCAGAACGCTAGACGAAATGCTAAACAATCAAATTATTGTACACTCATCTAGCGCTTGGTTAGCCCCTGTAGTTTTAGTAGACAAGCCGGATGGCAGTGTCAGGTTCTGTGTGTACTACAACAAGTTATATTCAGTAACTAAACCTGATGCTTATCCTATGCCTAGGCTTGATGACCTAAGTAAGATGATTGGAGGTTGTAGAGTAGTATCCTTTTTAGGTCTAACCAAAGAGTGTTTGCAAGGAAGAAGTGATCCTAAGGCCCAAGAGAAAAGCGCATTTGGTAGTCCATTTGGCCTGTTTGAGTTCCGGGTCCTCAGTTTTGGCCTGAGAAACTCACCAGCAACATTTCAAAGGCTCATGGACCATACTCTGAAAGGGCTTAGTGACTTCACAGTAGCTTATATCGATGACATAGGGGTCTTTGGCAACACCTGGCAAGATCACCTACATCATCTAGAGTTAGTGCTACAAAGATTGAAAGATGCTGGCTTAACCGTTAAAGCTAGTAAGTGTCAGCTAGGTAACTCAGAGATGAAGTACCTAGGTCACATAGTGGGAGGAGGCCTAATCAAACCTTTAGAGGCCAAGGTAGAAGCAATCCTGAATTGGCCCAGACCTACCACTAAAAAGAAAGTGAGGTCCTTTCTAGGTCTGGCAGGGTATTACAGAAGGTTTATACCCGGTTTCAGTGAGATTGCTGCACCTTTATCAGACCTGACAAAGAAGCAGAGTAGCAACAGCGTTTCCTGGTCGGAAGAGTGTGAGATGGCGTTTGGACGGCTGAAAGATGCTCTAACCAACCATCCAGTGCTGCATGCTCCTGACTTCAACAGAGAGTTCATCATCTACACAGATGCGTCTAATGCCGGTGTGGGAGCGGTACTGTGCCAACAGGACGACAGCGGAGACCAACATCCAGTGGCGTACCTGAGCAAGAAGTTGCTTCCCAGGGAGAAGAATCTTTCTACCATCGAGAAAGAATGTTTGGCGATCATCTTTGCGATCCGGAAGTTGAAGGCTTACGTCTGGGGTCGACATTTTACCTTGTGCACTGATCACTCATCTCTATCGTGGTTACGGACTATGAAATCACAGAACAGTAAACTGATGAGGTGGGCGCTTCTTTTGCAGGACTATGATTTCAAGGTTAAGGTGGTCAGAGGGACTATAAACTGTGTGGCTGACGCCTTATCCAGAAGACCGGAAGACAACATCTGAAGGACTTATGGACTCTGTGTATGGTATATGGCAATGTAAAGTGTTTGGAAAGTTATGTATTGTGTTATGATAAATGTTTTGCATTGCATGTTTTTATTTACCTGTATGGAGGAAGTGTAAGTATATTTGTAGTTGCGTTAGACTGTGTTGATAAATGTAATGATTGATGTTTGTTGCAGTTGTTTTGGGGAAAAAGCACCTTAGCTTTCCCCCACAAAACAACTTATTAAAGGGGGAAGGTATGTGACGTGTGCCATGACGTCACCTGCCTGTCTTGGCTAAGGCTGGAGTTTCCTGGCCTATGGCAGGGCAGGAGGTGGGTCTTAAAGGGGTGGAGTTTGTGTATATAAGGGGTGTGTGCAAAGAGGGAAAAGGTTGTTGTTGGGGAATGAGTGGGAGAGTGAGAGGGTTAGATATAGGTTAGGTTACCTGAGTGTTAAGTAACTAAGAACTGTGCAGGGTTAAGGTCTGAGAAATATAGTTTGATAAGTGATTCTTTTACACAGTGATTTCCTTTTTATTTTTGTAATCAATAAATCATCCTTTTTATTTTAAATCCATACATAGTCTGAAGTGTCAGGTTTATGTGTGGTTGGTGGCAGCGAAGTACTGTGTGTGTGTGAAGGATCGTGGCCTGTCATCTCTAGTGGTGACGTGGGAGGAGGTGGCAGTCGCGACAAAACCATATTAGCGAGTCAGGTGGTAGGGGACGTGGAGGATAGCTTCTAAATTATGTCCTTACACTTCAGGCAGTGTTTGGAAATCTAGCAGGTCTCCAGGTATTTATTTAGTAATTACTCGTACTTCAAATTGTGTCCCAAAATACACCTGCAAACAATACAGCTTTTTAAGCACCGGTGAGATGTATTTGTTATTATGGGTTAATAATTAGGCATCTATATTTAGTATGAATGGAAGCTTATGATAAGTTTTCAAATACTACCTCACATATAAAGTATTGTAATTGTTTCATCTAAAAGTTAAAAGGGTACAGCTAAATAAACAGATAATTAATCTGTATCTGATTAGAAAGGCCCACAACCCTCCTAAGTGCTGCATTCCATAGAAGCTATTGTGGCTTCAAGGAACTCAACCAGATCTATCCAAAGCAGTGAACCAAATGTTGTTGAATAGCAACTGACATCCATCCTATGATAAAGGATGATGGGAGCTATAGACAACACAGGGAGTGCCACAAGTCCAGCCCTCTATTTGGAGCTTAATTCTAATCACAGTACGTGCTAATATGCTTCCCCCAGTGAGTTCTAAGTGGCACTTATGGCTCTCCTCATCCTCCATTTCTCCCCATAGCAGCCCTGTGAAGCAGAGCAAACCAAGACAGCGCAACTGGCCCAAAGTCACACAGTGTCTTTGAACCCATTTTCCCCCCAAGTTCCAGTCTTTGTTCTAACCACTAAACCATGTTGGTTCTCTATCTGTCTCATAACACTAGAAAGTAAATCATTTTCTGAAAACACTTCAAGGTTCTTTATACAGTTCTGTATATTTGGCTTTTATATTATAAGAGGTGGTGGTGGGAAATCCTGAAAATTTGAACAATACTGCTACAGATCAACAGGACCAAAACCTCCTAGAGAAGGTTTTTGCTCTTTGCTACAAAAGAAGACAGGAAATGCTAGGTTCTCTTTCTTGCCAAAGCTTTCTCAAAGTTGAAAGGATCTCTTTCTGCATCTCAGCTCCCTGTACAGAATGAATTACATAGAAATTCAGCAATGTACACGTCAGCATTATGAGGTTGCTGCCAATGCCGAGACTGTTGCAGTGACCTGAATTGAATGCAAACTTTTTTCAGGCTTCCTTCCCCTACAATAGCTTGTTGTTAGTTATTCCACTGCAGCCAAATTTATAATGTGGAAAAACTATCAGTTACAAGGCAGAGTTTTTGTTTTTTAATTGTCCAAATAACAGAATGATAGATTATCAACTGACAGATATAAAACTGGTTCAGCCACGGTGACTGCAGTGGAAACAGGAGTGCAAAAGGCAGTGCTGTTCCTAATCAGAAAGCACAATTTCTATAAAATTGGAAGGCTGCTCTGTTGTTTCTCTAATCCTATTCATTGGCTCAATTCAGATGTCATGGTAAACCAGCATAATTCAGATAGGCAGCTTACACTATTGGAATAAATTGAGTGAGAGAACAGGGGTTTTGAATTCAGTTTAAAGTTGTGTAGTAGTTGCATACACCTACTACACGACTAGTAGTTGCATGTGAAGGCAAGAGGAGATGGGGACAACAGAGGATGAGATGGTTGGACAATGTCATCGAAGTTACCACAATGAATTTGACACAACTCCGGGAGGCAGTGGAAGACAGGAGGGCCTGGCGTGCTCTGGTCCATGGGGTCACGAAGGGTCGGGCACGACTAAATGAACGAAGTAGTTGCATGGATTTTGGGTTGGTGTGCATGTATTCTCTTTTAATCCTTTTTTAAACTGTGCAATATATCCGTTGAAGCGGCTACATGGGCATTTAGAATCATTGCATTTGAGGCTTTATCCTGTACTGCCTGCCCTCATGCTGGCTACCTCTCACAGCCACTCGCTGCTGCTGCTGTGCTGTTACTTAAAATATACCAACATTTATTTCAAAGTGGGATAGTGCTAGAAGGGGATGACAGACAGAAAAACAAAAACAAAAACAGAAATTGGCTCTGCTGTCTATCTCCCTGTCTTCCCATCGTCCAGCAGGATCTGGATCTCTGTATCTGGCTGCTTTGCCAGTGCAACCTTGGTTGACATCATGTGTTTGACAGAAGGAACGGCTGCATAGAGAGTGAGAATTGCTGCACAAATATAGGAACAAATGCCTAATCTTTTGTGCCACTTTCTTGATCTCAAAGGCAATGGCATGAGATGAGGAATAAAACTTCCAAACCTATTTTTTCATGAGACTTACCATTAGCATGTTAATTAAGTCCATATTTGGCTCAAGATGATGAGAAGCAGTCTGTAGAGAAATCAGTTCATTCAAGGTGACAGAAAGCTGTTGCATTTTCACAATGTTGACTTTGTTCTCATTGATCCAGTCTGGAAAGATGACATGAACTGCTATCAGGTCTTTCAAGTGGACTCCTAAGATTGGGATTTTGAAGCCAACACAATCAGCAAAAGCTTTGCGGTAGTTGCAGTAGTTTCCATTGGAGGAGACTAGTTCAGTCATTTCATTCCAGTCCTGCAGACAAGGCACAGAAGAAGCAAGACTCCACAAAAGCATTCATAGAATTGTTTTGATCAACTTCATATGGGTAGAATTTAGAGGAATAACACTGGAGAATTGGGAAGTTAATTGGCTTTGGCTCAAGATCCAACAGTAAGAGTATCTCAGATGCTTTCTTCTTGTACCTTTTTGGTGAAGGGTTATAACTCAGTGATCTGCATGCAAAAAGTCCAAGTTCAATCCAAAGGATTTCCAATTTAAAAATACAGGCTGAATAAGACTTTTGCCTTATAACCTCAGTGAGATGCTACCAAAAAATCACCCAGGACAGATGGACAAATGGCTGATTCAATATAGGACAGCATCACAGGTTGTGTTTGCTTTCAGTCTCCCTTACTCCATTGGAAAGCATAACTTTCTGAAATATTACATTCGCTTTGGGGTATGCTCCTCTACATGAAATTTCCAGAGATGTGAATCCATTGGAGAATAGAAGAACAGATACATTCATACCTTTGTAACCTCTGAAGAAAGGTGAGAATGAGTTTCTTTGAGTCGTGAAATAGAACTATGGCTTAGTCCTCCAATGACAGCCATGAGTGTATTGAAATTTTGAAGATGTCGAAGTTTCTGTGGAAAAATTAGACCTTGTGACTTTTCAGTAAAATAAATCCCACCTGATTGATTATTCAGGCAGACAAATGTGTAATTTAGGAACACAGAATCAAACTAATAACCAGTACAAGTATTATTGATTCTTGTGTAATTACACCTTCTCATCCACAAGGTACCGATGAATGCATCGTGGCCTTTGTGACTATGGCTGATGAGAATTTTATTGAAACAGAAATGTAAAGAGTTGTCTATGAAGTTGAGACATAGTAAAGGAAACTGAAAATCAAATAATGGCAGGAGAGAAAACAATAAATGGACAAGATGAAAATAGTTCTGAAAACTTTATCAGTTTTTTAAAGCTCTTCCCTCCCACTTCAGTCTTAAGCATATCTGTTTGGAAACAGTTCTATTTCTTCCAAGTTTTTTCGTGTGTGTGTGTGTGTGTGTGTGTGTGTGTGTGTGTGTGTGTGTGTGTGTGTGTGTGTGCGTGTGTGTGTGTGTGTGTGTGTATAGAGAGAGAGAAGATAATCATATGGTATACAAACTCAATCTGTGGCATTCTTTGTTTTACATGTATTTTCATTTTTAATTGAAAACCTAAATTGTTTGATAATCAAATTGTTTGATAGTGCAACCTTCTTGCTTTTTGGTGCCCACCATATATGTTGGACTAAGGTTCCCTTTAAGGTGTGCACCTGCATGCATGTGTGAACCTTCACACCCTCCGTGCAGGGCTCCTATTAATCCATGCACCTGCAGTGATTGTTTTCAGCCCCTTTGGTTCCGGTTGTGATGGAACACTGAGAGATGGGGTGGCATTGAGTGCACTCTGGGCCAGCATCACACATGAGAGGGGCAGAGCCCTGCCCAGTGGGGCTGAATATTAGAGGGAATGTTGTGTTGGACTAATCAGTAAATGTCTGCCCTTCCCTTATCCCCATTCATGATGTAACATGAGCCTACAAAGTACAGTACAAGAACAAAGTTAGGGTCTTTATCTCCCTGTATTCTATTGTACTCAAGGAGACTCTGAAGCAGAATTACCTGTGCAACATTGATGAACTTTGTAATGACCTCTGCCCTTTGCTGAGGAGTTGGTTTGCTAAGGATCATCAACTGGACCCATTTAGAGACGCCATTAAACAAAGCAATAGATCGTTCTAGAGTTGGGTTATTCTCAAGGCAACCATGGATCACATAACTTTGATAATCTGTAAACTAGACAAGGATAATAGTCTTGTTATATGGATTTCCCTCCAAAATATCAGATGAATGCATATACCAGACCATACGATACACAAACCCAGCTTCATAATACACACTGCAGTCCTTTATCAATATGCAGCATACAGTTAACCTGATTTAAAATTACTAATGCACATTATAGAAACAAATTTCAAGGATATTTTGTTCATCATATTGTTTACAATCTTTTTGTTCTTTATCAGATAGTTTGTAAACTTTTTATTCTAACACTGTCAAGTGATTTACAATTGGTTGTTGTGGGTTTTTCAGGTTCTTTGGCCATGTTCTGAAGGTTGTTATTCCTAACGTTTTGCCAGTCTCTGTGGCCGGCATCTTCAGAGGACAGGAATAGCATGCTGTGCTGTGGTGCAGTTGGTTGGAGAGTTGAGTATTTATAGCTGTTGGTTCAGCTTTTGTCGTGTTGAGGAGATGGGTGATAATGGTGATCAGTGTGTTTTTGTTGTGGGTCTATTGTTGTGATAAGGAGGGGAGATTTGAAATAGACGGTCAGCAAAAGACACCACTTCAGGAGTATACTGGATACCTTGCAGTTGTGGCCAGGTATATATTGGAACCAAAAAACGAAGCATCCACACCAGAATCAAGGAACATGAGAGACACTGCAGACTAAAACAACCAGAAAAATCAGCAGTAGCTGAAGAAGCCCTAAAACAAGCTGGACATGAAATTATATTTCAAAATACTGAAATACTGGACAACACCAGCAATCATTTTGTTAGACTGCACAGGGAAGCCATTGAAATCCACATACATCAGCAGAGTTTCAACAAAAAAGAAGAAAGTTTAAAACTGAATAAAGCTTGGCTCCCAGCACTGAAAAATACAGCCTGCAAAAGGTCACGAACTCTACCCAGCCACAAGGACTGGTGATCACTACACACAAAAGACCAGCTAACGACACCTATCAAGCACAGTGACAGATAATCTCTCCTCATCACAACAATAGACCCACAACAAAAACACACTGATCACCATTATCACTCATCTCCTGAATAGAACAAAAGCTGAACCCACAGCTATAAATACTCAACTCTCCAACCAACTGCACCAGAGCACAGCGTGCTACTCCTGTCCTCTGAAGATGCTGGCCACAGAGACTGGCAAAACGTTAGGAAGAACAACCTTCAGAACACGGCCAAAGAGCCCGAAAAAACCACAACAATCATTAGATCCCAGCCGTGAAAGCCTTCGCGAATGCTTTACAATTCTTACTTCATAAGAATGTTTAACTGCAAAAAGATTGTGTATCCTTACAAGGAACCTGCATTGTTTGTCAGAATGTTTCCCAAGCAACTGGCTGGGAAAACCAGCCCTTCTTCGAAATCACCCAGCAGTCTGTGTACATCTAACCAAGCAGTGCTTCCAGTGTTAAGGTTTTATGATTTTGTTCCTGGTTCCTCCTTTTATAAGACATACTGTTCTTTTCTGAATCTTTTCCTTTTCTGTATTCACCACTAACCTTCAGAGCACACCATTCACAGGCCTGGCACTGTCGAGGTATATTAGACTACAACTCCATCATGCAAACCCAACATGCCGACTGGTTGGCAGCACAGTTGTGCTGGCTGATGATGATGGCAGGTGGAGTTTGATAACGGACTTTAAACTGTTTGGGAATGGCCTTCTAACCCTTCCCAGATTGATGGGCAGAAACAATTACTTCTCTATGACCATTGCTGATGTGTTTCCTCATTGGCATTGTCTTAACACACATCTGAATGCTCCAAGCCAGCAAACTGCTAACACTCTGTTTTTTAAAGAGGTGGTTACACTTGCTGGTGATCAATTAAGGGCATTTTGTTAGCACCACCTGGCTGCTACTTAGCCTCTTAATTCCTATGAAAGCAGTAAGGGTGTACTTAGTTTTTCAGATATGGCCTCTCTGTTTTGGCTTTATTTTGTTAAATCAGTCATGTCATGGTGTAATATGTCATGTGTTGTTATTCATTTGAGGTTGTATTAACCTAATTTTCAGACCTGCTAAGTACCAGATGATTCTTATTATGTTCTGGTATGTAACACCATAGAATTTAAAGCGGGTGCACTTTCTCTTCCACTTGACAATTTGTGTGATGTGCAGGATTATTTAATTTCATCTCTCTCTCTCTCTTTTTTGAATTTTCCCCCATTTAGGGTCAGTAGATGATGCTGGCTTCTATTACTCTCTCTCTCTCTCTCTCTCTCTCTCTCTCTCTCTCTCTCTCTGTGTGTGTAAAATCCTTGTTCAGTGCATCTCTGACAAGTTTTTCCCCTCCCCTCCCCTCCCAACCTGAAACAGTGCAAGCCTCGCTGTAACCTTTCCTCACTGGGGAGTCACTCTGGCTCCCTAATCAATTTAGCCCTTGACATCTCGGTTTGCTTTCTCTCTCCCTGCCAAATCTCATCTCAATGCTCTTCACTCACTTGCTCACATATAAGCTGTCAAGCAGGTATCGCAGAACCCATGCTTGTAGAAAAATTGCTAATTTCACAGAGTGTCACTAGCTATCAAGAAACAGTCTAATAGACTCAAATGAAGGCAAAAAGCAATAAGGTTGCATGCATAAACCAGCACTGATATTTAATGTTACATTCAGTGGAATGTGGCATCAGGCAGCCAGATTCGTAGATATGGGCAATATTCAAAATTTTAAGTGGCATATGAAATAGTAAATTTCTTACAGAGATTCTTCTGAAAGATTTATGCTCCAAGAAAGTAAGATGCTCAGCAAGCTCTATGGGTTCCAGGTGATCAAATAGTAGGCAAGCTTTTCCCTTCTTGGAGGTTTTTTTCCTTTGTGTTACTCTTCTCATCCAGTCATAAGAGGGTCTGTGAAAAGAGTGAAGGAACTGTTTTCATGGTCTGGTGTCCAACAGTACAGTAATTTATTTATTAATTTAACTTATATGCCGCCCACACTACCCAAAGATCTCTGGGTGGCACTAATGGAACTAGAAACCACAAATTGTTTTGCCAATGTTTATAAGAAAAGAAACTTTCGTTTTTACACTGATCTCTTTTAGTTCAACATCCTCTTGCAAGGCAAGAGCCCATATTCACTGCTCTCGTCCAAAGATAAATCTGCTTCAAACCGATCCAAGTATAACGATATAAACAGAGCACTTTTGCATTTGATGAAGGAAGGGGGTCACCTAGTCCAGCGTCTTTGCTTCCAGCTGTGGACAGCCAGATGCTTCTCAGAAAGGCAATAGCCCTGCTTTCATCATTTGTCCTCAGAAATTGTATTCAGAGGTATATTACCTTTGAAGCAGGAGATTTTGCTTAATTACCATTGCTAACAGCTATTAATACACCTTTACTTCAGAATAAACCATGTTTGTCTCACAGCATTTGTACAAACCTATAATCACAGAAAGTGTAACTTGACTTTTCTCCAGCCTGGTGCTATCCAGATTACCAATAGCCACCTCACTCAGAGAAATGGGAGTTGTAGTTACACAAACCTGAAGAGCATGAAGTGTGTGTGTGGGGGGACTAATGCTCCTGTTCTTCCTTCTCCCTCTGCCCCTCAGCATCATGAGATGTTTGGCTACTGGGTATTGCTATAGCTACTCTGATTTACATGTGGCAGCTCTAATTAATGATGCTGTCTTCCATCTAAATCATTTAGTAAGCGTTTGCCTGAAACCCTGTTGCCTAAATTATGCCAAGAAGGATAATGATGCCATAAACAGAGAGAGATCTTCAATAATTAAATTCATTTCTACAAATCCATGATAAAATTGATTATTTGGAAGACAGATAAACTAGGAAAAAGCCTCTGCTGGTGCCATCATCCTTCTTCCACAGGCACAACTTACGCAAAAAGATTTGGACCATGAAGTAGTAGGTTATTACTGCTCGTAAAAATATTAAGTTGCTCCAGGATGAATTGACAAGAGACACTTTTCAGGCTTATGAAAACAGGAGATGATGCATAGAGTAAACTGAACATAGGAGAAGACTGTTCAACCATCCAAATGTGGAGGAATTCATTCTGCGCTTTTATATGGAGCAATGGAAGAACCCTAAGGCACTGGTCTTCAGCTGGAGAGTCACAAGCTATGCATGGATTACATTCCAACCTCAAGAGTGTTGCATAAAACCAGTGCTTTCATTCTATTGCCTACATCTCTAAAAGACAGTAGAAGAAAGAAAGGATGTGATCAGATGGGCATTTGTGATGGCGTTTGGTCCGCTGCAGGGACAGGCTGGTTCATTCCATTTTCCTGCAATCAGATGATGTAATTGCTGGTGTGAACCAGTCCAGCCCCAGAGCGTTCCTTCCTGCTCCTTTCCAGATCCCTGTCAGGGGCTTTTTGTGTGTTGGAGGGTAGGATAATCCATTTTGGTTTGTTTCCAGTGAATGCAATTGCTGCGATCGACCAAAGTGAGCTTACTTCTTTAACTTCCCAGCTGGCTTCAACATCCGCATATCATTAGTGGATTAAACAGGCAGCTTCATCTCTTAATGATATGGGAAAACTGGGGAATTAAATAGGGAAATTACAAATTTCCCACCTGTGCTTCTCCATGGAACAGAGGGAGGAAACAATATATATATATTAACTGATTAGGGCAGCACTGCTGGGCTGCACTACTTAGAAATAATGGTTGAAGTGTTCCTCCCAGAAGTGTAAGGAGACAGGAGAGGGCAATGACAAAGATCTTTTTCTTGTCTTTGCTTTCTTAAAGGAGCCAAACCAAATAGGGTCACTTGGGATGTGTATGCCAGGATTGCACCAATGCATAACAGACCTTGACCCAAGCTGAAGCAACCCTATTCAGCCCAATCCAGCCCACTATAACTGATCCATAGATATGCCCAAAGAGACTCAAGATCAGATGTGACACTCCCTAATTTGGATTCATGCTTCTACACGTGGTGGGTTACACACATCTCTCTTCCCCATCCAGTGCTCCTGTCTTGCCCTTGAAGCCATAGTATCATATGGGCCTATGCATGGATTTTACATGCTTAGATCTTAAGCATGCTGGATGCCTAGACGTCTGGTAGCTGCAGAGTTGTTCTAGCTGATGCCAGGTAGAGCTACGCTCTGTCTACATCAGGGGTCTCAAACTCAATTCACCTGGGGGCCGCTGGAGGCAGAATCTAGGTGAGGCTGAGCCACATCAGATTTTCCACCAAGCGGAGCAAGAACCTGAGGAAGCTGCCTTAGCTCCGAGGAGGAGGGGCACGAGAGTCCTTGTCGCGGGCCACGATGCCCTCCGGCTCCTTCTTCACTACCAGCAGCAGCAGCAGGAGGAGGATGAAGAAGCGGAGATGGGAGGGAGCACCAGTGACTGCCTAGCCGGGGGGGGGGGAGAGGAGGGCACAACATAATTGTTTTTTAAAAAACCCTCACAGAATCGCCTTGCCAAAGGAGAAAAGCCCCCACTGGTACCTGCAAAATTAAACAGAACGGGCTCCCCCCACTGCTATTTGCACACGTGTGTGCACGCACAAAAACACACACACACACACGGAGGTCCAGCAATCTTCCTCTGAGGGGCCCCCTCAAAAAAAGGTGCACTCAGCAGCAGCAGCTACCCACACCACGACCGAGGAACAAACTTTGCGAGGCAAGCCCAGGCAGCCTCCAGAGCCGAGGTGGCTGAAGCAGGACAAGGAGGAGGAGGAGGAAGCACCGCTGGGTGCTGAGGCGGCCGCTGGCCAGGCTAGTGCTGGCGGTGCCGAGAGAGAAAGAGAGCTAGAGAGCCGCTTCCCTGGAAGAGGTGGCAGCGGAAGCTGCTGTTGGCGGCGCTGTTGGAGGTGCTCTTTGAGGATGAGCTGGGAGCGAGCTCTGCTCTCAGGCATCACTCGGTAGCGGCTCAGGCGCTCGGGGAAAAGGTCTGGCAGCATGCCTCGCTCACCGGCTCTCCCCCAAGACAGCGCCTCTTGCATCCTCTATCTGGAACTGCAGCCTGCCAGCTGGCAGACAGGCAGAATGGCTGGCAGGCTGCAGTTCCGAATGAAGAGTGTAAGAGGCGCTGTCTTGAGAGAGAGTCGATGAGTGAGGCTAGGCTTTTTTTTTACTCTTGACAGCAGAGGACGCGTGGGCGCTTCAGGGGGCAGGCAAGGTGGGGCCCACAAACTATTGTCCAGCAGGCGGCAAATAGCCCCCGGGCCGCATGTTTTGAGACCCCTGATCTACATGGATTTAGTCAATGATATCATCCAATCTGACCATATGCACAGAAGAGTAGGATACACAGTTGCTTCAGGTTTAATTTGAGGCCCTGTGGCTGAACTACAACTCCCATCAGCCTTTCCAGCACAGCCAATGATAAGGAACTGAAGCAGTTGCAATTTGACAAAAGCTGGATAGTCCCTTGTTGCCATCTTTTGGTTTAAAAGTTGGTTTGTAGCTGAAAATGTGGCTATTGTTTTAAGGTATGGTCTTCAGACATACCTTTTCCTGCTGAGAAAGTGCCCCATTGTCCACAGGCAAGCTTTCCTTTTACAAACTTGTCCTTGTTGCATGAACCCGAACAATGATATGAGGCACTGTTAGCATTTGTCCTGCACCTGCCCCTCTCAGCTGCATGGACCAATGAGCTTCTATAGAACCTGATCGACACCACATGCTTCTCAGCGATTAGAGAAGCTAAAACAGTGGCCACAATCTTATTGGTTAGTTACATTGGTGTGAGTGCAAAAATACAGAAACAGTTTGCTGCTAATTAAGAAATCACTGCTTGTACTCCTCATTGGATCCCAGTGGCATGACTTGGCAGATGAGAAGGGACACAAGGGGCAACTCCGCAGCTAGTAGCAATTCAGTGCGATGATTTAAGTTCTTGCACTTGCACAAGTGTAGGTACACAGTAGGATTCTGACCAATGCCAATCTAACTTCATAATTTGGCCTAGTCAGATGTTTTGCAGCTCAGTATTATCTTACTCCTTTAAAAGAGACATATGTCATACTCTCGGCAACACCAAATATATTATCTTGGTACTGTATACTTAAACTTACGTTGTGTAAGTGTGATGACAAACATAAATCCATTCCATTCTAACAGTCTGAAAAGGAAGCAAACATAAACCCTATTCAGGCGTCACTTACCCCATCCTGGATAGCCCTATTCAGGCACTGGATTCAACACATAAAGAGAAAAATACCCAGCCCATGCCCTCCGTCAATGCAGAAAAATAAATATCTGAAGGTTACTGATTACATCAAGGCTTTCCATATAGTCAGGAATGCTGGAAAATCAGGGTTCTAGATCACAGAGAACTTCCATGTGAATAAGAACCTCTCCTCTTCAAATGCATTCACTTTCCACATAAGAAAAGTAATGACAGAAGAGCTCCCTAAACATATGCTGGCTGCACTAGATTAGTAACAGCTACAGTGGGGTCTTGACTTGAGAACTTAATCCGTATTGGAAGGGGGTTCTCAAGTCAAAATGTTCTCAAGTCAAATCTGCATTTCCCATAGGAATGCATTGAAAACCATTTGATCCGTATCTGCTCTTTTCCGTCCATAGAAACTAATGGGAAGCTGCTATTCCGCCTTCGACCACTAGAGGGGGATATTTTGTTTCTTTTTTTTCTTAGGTCAAGAAAGGTTCAGGGAAGGCAGGGAAAATACAGTCCAGGCCGTACAGTACCAGGCAGTCTGAAGACTGTCTCCCAACCCACTCTCTAAACGCTGGGAGGAGTGAGGAAGCAGACAGGCACCCTTTTCACTGGCCAACAGTTAGCTGAAAGTTCACATTTTGCACTTTCCCTGCCTCCCACGTGGTTTTTTTCAGTTCTTAACTCAAATCTAAGTACTTAAGTCAAGTCAATATTTTCCTATGAGAGTGGTTCTTAAGTCAAAATGTTCTTAACTCAAGCCGTTCTTAAGTCAAGACCCCACTGTACATGATTCTTCATCATTTTCAATTAGTGCAGTATACTCTAAATTTTAAATTTGTTAGAAATTAGTTTTTATATCACCAATACCACCACATAAATTCCATGTCACAAAATAAAAATAGATGCCTCCTCGATTTATATTAGAATATATCATGGTTTCTGCCCCTCTGTTTTACAATAGCTGTCAATACAGATCATCTTACAGAGTCACGACTGAAGAATTATTGCTTTGATACCTCACAGATAATAATCCTTACATGCTAGAGATATCAATAAGGTGGACGTGCTCTTCATAGCCTAGCTGGCTAGCTAATTCTTGAAATTCTTCAGTCAGATGGACCAAACCAAGGTCCAGGTTAAATTCTGCAGGAAATTCTGATATCCAATATCTGAAATTATGAGAGAAGAATTATTGAGATACCAAGACTTCTTTAAGTATGTATTAATAGTATAGTTTGCATAAGTTTATGGAAATATCATTTCACTGAAACCAAACCACTATGCTTCTTAAGTCAAACAACTTTGTGCCTTCAGTCAACTGCACTGGCTGGAGATGTTTTATGGGCATGGGTTCTCCCACTGTACTGGGGTAATAACTCCATGGAATCTTTGCATGTCATGCAAATACTGAAGGCTAATTTGAAAAACATGACAAAACATCAAGGTGGATCTGATCTAGCAAATAACCCGAATCTATACATAACTATATTTATATATAGCCAGTTCCATATCAAACTCTCTCTATAAATAATACATTATTCTAAGTTATTCCTCAAACAAAACCTGTTGTATTCAATGTCATTTCAAAAAAGATAAACAAGTGCATATTCATGGCACTCTGTAAAGCTACAACATGGACATATTAGCACTACACTGTATTGAAAACCTACTAATTGGTGTACCTACCTGCATGCCTCCAGCTTCCTTCCTGAACACACTACTAAGCCCTCAGGTACAATTGCATCTGAGGAGACCCACAAGATAGAGACTCGAAATTCAAAGACCTACAAAACACATTTCTCAGACTGCAATACTCAGGAACAAATTAACCAGACAAAAGGAATACCCAGAAGCTACTATTGCAAGACAGACTTAGAAGAGAAAACAACCGAAGGCCACTACTGGTCACTTTCTGCTAACAAACGAAACTACTCACGTGCATCATAAATATTCTCTAACCCATCCTTGACAAGAATACTTCACTGTCCCAAGCCCTTGGTGGCAGGGCTATGCTTGCTTACAGACAACCTCACTATCTCAAACAACTACAAGTTGCACAGCATGGATACAGAGGTGGGGACTATAACCTGCTACAAACCTAGATGCTGGCTCTGCCCCTATGTTTACTCTGGCAACATGACCCAACAATGCCACACACAACATCAAATGTGAGATACAGTAATAATGATGTTGTCATCTGCAGTCATTTTCCATAGCCAGGTTCTTTTTAAGCCGCAGCCAGCCACCATGACAGAAAGCTAAAGCCAGTGATTCTTAACTCATTACCCTATGTTGTTTCTGCGGCTGTTTCCTATAGCTTGGGGTTTCTTTAGTCACTAATCATTATTGCCCTCTACAGAACAAAGCTTCAATAAAAAAGAATACCAAAGAGAGGTTTTCAGTCATTAAAATGGTGTGAAATGCCACAATGACTCACACAATTTGCAATCTGAGTCTACCAAGCACCACTGTCTCTTTATCTTAGAGCCATGTATGAATGCTTTGCCATGTAGTCTCTCATTCTCATGTCTGGACTCTGGACTTATTCCACAAAAGCTCACAGTTAGTCTTTAAGAGGCCACAACGTCTTTGTCTTCTTTATTTTTTGCTTTTACTTTTCTTTTTCTTGTTGGCATGATTGCTCAGACTAACATGGCTACCACTTTCAAACATTTTATCAGAGCTCAGAAAAGTTACTGTTGGGACTACAACTCCCAGAATTCCCTACCCAGAAAGGCCCAAAAATTCTGAATAAGGCAATGCTCAGAAAAAAGTTGTGAAATTTTTTTGTGTATTTTTTCCCCAGAATACAACTTCCAGAATCTTCCAGACAACTCCTATGGGACAGTTTTACCAACAGACTAGACTGGTGCATAGAGTACAAAGCCACATACCTGCTTTGTGGTGAGGAAAACCATAGGTCTGTCCATCTAGCCAAATTTTCTCAACCTTGTGCCTCACCACTTCTGGACTACTACCTCCATGTGCCCTAGCAGCACTGATAGATTCAGAGAGGTCGATCTAGCCTCACCCTCTTATGGGCAACAACTCTCCAGAGCATTCAGGAAATGGTCTTGTGCACAAGGAAAGAGCAAGAGAACATTTGAACCTTGGTGCTTTGACTAGGGATCTGATGATGATAACCTCTAGCCCAATGGTTTCCAACCTTGGATCCTCAGATGTTCTTGTACTAACATTCCCAGAAACCTTCACCACACAGCTGTGCTGGCTAGGTTTCTGGGAACTGTAGTCAAAGAACATTTGGGGACCCAAGGTTGGGAACTACTACTCTAACTAGCCTAAGAAGAGCTGTGGGGGGGGGATCTCCTCAATATGTTTCCTCATTCCTGATGTAAAGTATGTACTCTGTTACATGTCTTTGCTTAACAATTAGAAATGGCATATTTCACCCAGTTGATTTGGCTGCGCATATACACTACAATTTTTTTTGTGGAGCAGACAAGTATAATATGGGCTCATGTTCTACACTATGAACTCATTAGCAGCTTCTAGGAAGAAGGAATTAGACGGTGAAAATGGTACCGGGGAAAGGTTAACCTCCTTGCACCACAAACCCAATGTAATCCCTTCAATGAGGAAAAAGAAAGAAAAAGGAAAAAAAAATCCAGGAGATCAAATTATGCATCTCCTGCATCACATGGCTCTCTGTATAATGCCATCGCTATCATCCTATTGGACCAGATAGTTTCCTTCTTTTAATTTTCTGAAATATACGAATATGTATCTGTAAACGTGTTGCACATGCTAGTGAAACAAAGACTCATTTACCTCATGAAATAGCAGATTCTTAAGCGGATTTGACTGCAGTTTTCCCCGCTGGCATCTCTATATGTAGATTAGTTAAAGAAGCTTTTATACCCTGCAGTTTAACTTTTAAAAATAGAGTATTTTTGTTTGTTAAACTGTTGCCTTATTTATTGGCTATTGAAGTTATACATTTTATTTTTGTCTTTCTGCTGCATTAGCTCATGTTATTTACTGGTTTGACTGATAAATTTATCTCATGCTTCTTCCATCACTAAAGAGAGCTCAAACAAATTAGAAGGCAGATAAAAATTATCTCCATAAATACATATGGATGTAAATAATTGGCAATGGATTTTCAGTATCATGATCATAGTTATTTTTAAAAGCCACTGTTTTCAACATTGTAATCATTTTTAAAAGCGGCTAGAAATTATTTACAATACAGCAATATCTTTTTCTGTTCAGAAGACATGTATCTGAACATGACTACACCAATTTACTAATCTGTAATTTACAAAATTTGAAGAATTAATGTAAGTCTCAATGACCAATCTGAACTCAAAGGACAAAGTTGTTAGTCATTTCCATTTCTTAAATACTGTCTACAAAATCAATGTACAGTACAATGATCGACAGATTGTTGGTATCGTCAATATACATATCTGAAAGGATATAGGGAGAGAAGTTTGCTTGCCAATTCTGTGGATGGTAAATACCATCGATGCATTAATAGGAAGGTTCTTGGCAAATTATTGTTGCTCAGTTCCCCTTTGCGATCTGTAAAAACACAAAACAAGATAATGTGCATTACTGAACAGTACCAATGTCAAAATATTTACACTGAAGGCAACTGAATGGTTTCTCTCTCTTACACATGCAGACACACATGTGAACACTCAAATATCTCTAAATTACTATCAACAATGGTAAAATACAGGTTACATTGGTCAATTGTAGAGATGGGTGTATTCGTACACAAATATGCCCGCACAGGTGGCATTAATGAGGGTCCAGCCCCATGGGGCTGGACGGTCCACTCACCGATCCACCGTGGACAGGGATGGTGTGATTCTATCAATAGCTCTGCAGCACGCAATCCGCTCACCACTCCTGGCAGGAGGCAGGAGGACAAGCCTCGGTGCGAGGTCGAAGAGTGGCAAGCAGATCGCACACTGAGGAGCCATTGGTAGAATCCTGCTGTCCGTGTCCACGGTGGATCGGTGAATGGACCATCCGGCCCCATAGGGCTAGACCCTCGTTAACACCACCTGTGTGAGGATATTCATATACAAATACGAATACCCCCATCTCTAGTGAGTTGCCAAATGAGCACTTTAGAAAAGGAAGCAAAAGTCACCTATAACGTCAATGTAAAGGTATACACACCAGCTTTCCACCCCCCCCCCAAGGGATATCTCCCAGTCCAGGCCATTTTGTTATTTTCTGTGAGAGGTGATCTGCATCCTCTTCTCATGCTCCTGATTAGTGTTCAGTTTCTCTTCGGCTGCTTTACATGTTACAGTTTCCCTACACAGTGGTAATTTCTATGTACAAAAATGTACAAACTGAAATCCTTTTGTTTAGCAACATACAGTGCACTATAATAGCTTTATTAAACTGGTGGCGGTTTGGTGAGTCAGGTAAGTTCCATTAATGTAAATAGTCCCACTCTAGCTGTGACTTATTTTAGCAGAGTAGGCGCATTTGAATCAATTGAACTTACAAAAGAGTTGACTCACCAAATCCCCACTGATTCAGTGGGTCAACTCAACTGAAATTTACTATGTTAAGCAACAGAATGTCAGCCTTTGTATCATTTTAAACAAGATGAGAGCATTTATTTTGCCAGAGTAGGCAGGTTGGCTGGCCATACCTGTACCTGTTTCACCCAACATGCAACAAAACATCTGGATGTGGAGGAACTCTCTGTGGTTCCATTGTCATGGACAGATCACTATCTGGTGGGGTTCAGGCTTATTGGAACTCAACATGTGCAAGGATTTGACGAGTTTCCTGATGCCTCTTGGGGAATTTCTTGTTACTTTGACAAAAATTTTTGCTGAAGCCCTGGTTGACATCTGGAATGGGGAACTGAACAGGACTGTGGACACAATTCCTCATTAGCTTCCCTCCTACAGTGTAGAGCTAGAGGAGTGTTCTGGTTTACCAGGAAGCTGACAGTGATAAAACAAGTGGGATTGTGGCTAAAGCAATGATGGCAGAAAATGTACTCACAAAGGCTTTCACGGCCGGGATCTAATGGTTGTTGTGGGTTTTTCGGGCTCTTTGGCCGTGTTCTGAAGGTTGTTCTTCCTAGCGTTTCACCAGTCTTTGTGGCTGGCATCTTCAGAGGACAGCAGAGCACTTTGATTTGGATGCTGTAGTTAATACAGGTCCTGTAGGTGAAACTTTGATCTCTGCTTGTCTCATGATAATGGATATGTTTCAATTCATGCAACCTGGACAGGATTCTTAGAGAGATGAAAACCACCACATGTGTTCTAAACTTTTGCCCCTCCTGGCTTATAAAAGCAGCCAGAAGGGAACTGGCCAAGAGGGTAAGAGGAGCAGTGAATGGCTCCTTGCATCTGGGTAAAATCCCAGTATGTTTTAAGGAGACAGTAATAAGACCATTATTGAAAATGCCCTCCTTGAATCCTACTTTACTGGACAACTATTAGCCAGTTTCAAATATTTAATTTCTGGACAAGGTACTGGAATGCATGGTGGTTTCTCAGCTCCAAGGATTCACAGAAGGAGCAGATCCTCTACACTCATTTCAATCTGATTTCGGGCCTGGCTATGGGATGGAGGCAGTTTTGGTCACCTTGGTGGATTACTTACACTGAGAACTGAACAGGGGAGTGTGTCCATGTTGGTTCTACTGGATCTCTCAGTGGCTTTCAGTACTATCCATCATGGTATCCTTCTGGCCTGTCTCTCTGGGACAGAGAGAAGTTTCCTCCTTTCTAGAGGGTGAAACTTAGAAGGTGGTGCTGGGGAACTCCTGTTTGACTCCCTGGCCATTGGCCTGTTGCATCCCCCAGGATTCTGTTTTGTCCTCCCCATGCCATTTAACATACACGTTAAACTGCAGGGAGAGGTGGTTCAGAGATTTGGGGTTCTGTGTCACCAATATCCTGATGACATCCGACACTTTCTCTCATTTCCTTCAAAATTTCAAGGAAGCTGTCTCAGTTCTAAACTGGTGCTGGTGTTAGTAATGGACTGGGTAAGGGCAAACAAACTGAAACTTCATACAAATAAGACAGAGGAGCTCCTGGTCAATCGGAATGCAGATGAGGGAAGAGGGACACAATCTGTGATGGATGGGGTTATACTCCCCCTGAAAACTCAGATCTGAGCCTAGATGCACAGGTTTTGGTGGTAGCTATTTGCACAGTTAAAACTGGTGCAACAGCTGCACCCATTCTTTGAGATGTCTGATTTGGCTTCAGTGATACATGCCTTAGTTACATCTCACTTGGATTACTGTAACATGTTCTATGTGGGCTGCCTTTGAAAACAGTTTGGAAACATTAACTGTTCAAAAGTTGACTGCCAGATTATTGACTGGGGCCAGTTATAGTGAGCACTAGAGATGGGCATGAACCTCGGTTTAGAAGTCCAATCCGTTGCTGCACTCACACAGGTGTTGTCAGGCAGGGCATCTTCCCACCTCCCCTGCACGTTCACCCATTCCTCAGGCAATGCACGCTTCCCTCCCCACCTACCCAGCATGACTGCTCACTCACCTTTTTAGAGTGCTCTTCCCTCTTCCACCGTCTCCATCAGGCACCCACTCTGATGAGGAAGTGGGGCATGGATTCCTGCAACAATGCTTTGGAGTGGGTGGCTGACAGAGAAGGCGGAAGAGCACACTGCAAAAGGTGAGTAAGCAGTTGTTCTGGGAAGCAGAGGGAGAAGCAGGTGTCACCTGAAGAATGGGCTAGTGTGCAGGGGAGGGTGCCATGCCTGCAGAACACCTGTGCAAGCACAGCAACAAATTGGACTGGACCTCTGAAACAAAGGTTCATGCCCAGCTCTAATAAGACCAGATAGGCGGGATAGAAATAAAATAAATAAATAAATAAATAAATAGTATAATGCCTCTGCTACAACAACTGTACTGGTTGCTATTCAATTTCTGGGCCCAATGAAAAGTATTGGTTATTTCTTACAGAGTCCTATATTTATTTTATTTATTTATTTATTTGATTTTTACCCTGCCCCTCTAAACCATGTCTACTTGGGGCGGCTTACAAAATAAAACAGAACAGTATAAAAATATATAAAACCATAAAATTACAATTACAATTTCAATTTAAAACAATTAATTTAAAGAGAGGATTACCAAGATGGAATAGCAAAGAAAAGAAAAAAGGAGAAAGACTTAATTGACTGGAGGGAAGGCCTGCTTGAATAACCAAGTTTTTAACTGGCTTTTAAAAACACCCAGTGAGGGGGCCAGCCGAATTTCTGTTGGAAGGGTGTTCCACAGCCAAGGAGCCACCGCCGAGAAGGCCCGGTTTCTTGTTTTTTCCTTCCGGGCCTCTCTCGGTGTCAGACCCCTCAGCCGCCCCTGCTGGCTATGTCGGGTGATTCGGGTAGATCTGGGTGGGAGAAGACGGTCTGCCAAATACTGAGGTCCCAAACCGTTTAGGGCTTTATAAGTGATCATTAGCACTTTGAAGTCAACGCGGAAACGGATGGGCAACCAGTGCAAAGCAGCCAGAGTGGGGGAGATATGCTGGTGTTTTCTCACCCCACTAAGAAGCCTGGCTGCTGCATTCTGGACCATCTGGAGTTTCCGCATGAGCCTCAAAGGCAGCCCCACGTAGAGTGCGTTACAATGGTCTAATCTCGAGATTACAAGTGCATGGACTAGAGTAGTGAGGGCCCCCTGATCAAGATATGGTTGCAGCTGGGCAATCCGCCATAGATGAAAATAGGCGGAGCGGACCACGGACGCCACCTGGGTTTCCATGATAAACGCCAGGTCCAGATGTATTCCCAAGCTGCGTACCTCACTCTTTGCGGCAAGGGTCGTCCCTCCAAAGGAGAGGGAGTCACCTATGCCGCTGACGATTTGGGTCCAGGTTATTTGAAGGATCATATGTTTCCACATGAGCCTTCCTGGTCCTTAAGATCATCAGAGGAGGCCCTCTTTGTGGTCCCATTGCCATCACAGGCATATTTGATAGAGAAATGGGAGATGAACTTCTCAGTGACTGCCCCCAGGTTATGGGATGCTCTCCCTTGAGAGGTTAGATTGGCCTTTATCCTTCCAACAACAATTGAAGACCCACCTCTTCAGGTAGGCTGTTAATAACCATAATGGAGTCCCTAAATGCTGGTGTCTGAGTAAGTTTGCTTTAAATTTTTTAATGTTTTTAATCATTCAGTGTACTTTAATTACTATTATAGTTTAATTTTTAATGCATAATTTATTGTGTTTTTAGTTTCTTTCTTTTTTTTTAAATGTGAGCCACTTTGAATTCCCTCATTAAGAGAAAGGCAGCCTATAAATGAGATAGATATAGAGACAGAAAACATGCCATGTTATGTAGTGTATATCAGCGTGGAGAAAGTGTCACCTTTCAGGTTTTGCTGGCCAGAGGCTTCAATCAGCTCCAATCAGCCTAGTCAATATCAAGTGATGATGTGGGGGAGGGTTTATTTTCCAACAATATATGGAGAGCCCCATGTCCCCATTCCAGAGACTGGAACCTTAGGCCTAAAATTAATTAAATGGTGCTCATTGTCAGAAATGGGGAAATTAATTTGTTCCTGTTACAGCTTAAGCTTAAAAACATTTACCTCATTGAATTAGTGCTATTAATTTGCTACTTAAACTGTGCCCAAAATCATATTGCATTATTACGCTAGCATAACATTGATGACAACTTTGTGAGGCAAATTGCTTCAAGTTGAGAAATCACTGTAGATCTTACCCATGACACAGTGAGTTCTTTAATTCAATTTGCAACAGATGATGTCTGATCTCTCTGCTCAAGGCAAAATGCTTTGAAAGTTAAGCCATGAGCATTACACCATTGTAACTATGCAAAATGATTTGGGCTTGTTTATTTTGAAAATGAGCATGGGGTTGGCCTCGTTTGAGTGAATGGGAAACAAGGGTGCTCACTGGGTGGAAATTGGTCAGTGATTGAGTAATGACAGCCCACTTCACCTACGGGCACGCCAAAGCTACTATTATACAAGCTTACATGCGAACTGATAATATGGATGACACAGTGAAGGATGAATTTTATGAGCAACTCCAGGACACCTTCAACAGCATCCCAAATCATAACCTGAAGATCTTTACTGGGTATTTTAATGCCTAACTGGGAGGTTATCGAAGTGGACTAGAAAATGTGATTGGAGTTCATGTGTCTTCAGCTTGTCTTAGTGATAATGGCGAGCAACTAGTATTCTTCTTGAACCCAATGGACTGTGTGTTGGTAACACATACTTTCAACATCAACGTATTCACAAGGCAAGCTGGTGGGCACCAGATGGACATACTTTAAACGAGATTGATTTTATTTGTATTAGTTGGAAGTGGAGGTAATCACTGCATGATGCAAAGGCCTATAAACTGGCAGACATTGAGTTGGACCATTATTTAGTTAGGGTAAAATTAAGTTAAATTTCTGAATTCCAAGAAAGTCCACATCAAAAAGACAATTTGCAACAGAGAAACATAAAAACCCTACAATTGTTGTTTCTCTTGCTCAGAAAATACACAGTTACTTTGGCTTTCTCAAGGGCATGGTGGAAGTGGAAGGCCTGTGGACCAATCTTAGAGATACCACCACAGAATGCAGCCAAAATGTCATTAGGAGATGTGATTGACAGAATGAACAGTGGATCCAAGATAGATCATGGAAGCTGATCAACAAAAGGAAAGCTATAAAATTAAAATGGGACCAAGCCAAAGATGTAAAAGAAGTGGAAAAAATTAGCAGAAAATATACAGAGCTCAACTGCTTGGTGAAGAAAAGCTGCAAGAAGGACAAGAAGGAATGGATGCAGTGGAAAGGCACTGAAGCACATGAAGTAGCTAACTGAAATGATTCTGAAACCCTTTATTGTATCATTAGAGAACTGATGGGAACAAGGAAGAGCTTTCATGTCCCAATAAAGGACAAGAACGGGAAACTTCTGGTCACCCAAGAACAACAAAATAGAAGATGGGTTGAATATTTTCAGGAAACCCTCAATCAGTCAGACCCCATTAGTACATATAAGCTCAGTGAAGAGAATGCTCAACAACAGCTCCAGGTGAACGCCGGTGAAATCACTTTTGAAAAAGTTAAGATTGCGATTGGAAGCCTTAAAAACAACAAGGTAGCAGGCTTGCATGAGATACCTGTGGAAATCTTAAACTGTGGTGGCCAGACCATGGCAGAAAAGCTGACAAAGCTGTTTAAGAAGTGTTGGCGAAGTGGTATAGTCCTGGAAAATTGGTGAAGAGGTGCCATTGTCAAAGTCCCCAAGAAATGTAACATATCCTAATGCACCAATTGGAGGGGTATCACCCTTCTCTCAGTGTCTGGGAAGGCATTTTGTGTAGTCCTCTTTAGGCGACTGTGAAGCGCCCTTGACAAATGCCTAAGAGAGGAACAAGCTGGATTCTGATGTGGAAGATCATGTAGCAAGCAAATTTTTACATTAAGAAACATCAAAGAACAGTGCATTGAGTATCGGCATCCATTAACCATCAACTTCATCAACTTTGAAAAAGCTATCGATGGTGTCCACTGAGAGTCCCTTTGGCAGATCCTGCATCTGTACAGCAGGATCTGCAGTCTTCATTACCATCTTTAAAAACTTGTTATTAATGATCAAGCTGCTGCATTAAGATTGAGAATGGTCATACGGACTTCTTTGAGATTACCACCAGAGTCAGACAAGGCTGTATGTTGTCCCCACTCCTTTTCCTTGTGGTCCTTGACTTTGTCATGCAGCTAACTTTACTACACACTAAGACAGGCATCCAGTGGACTGACCAAAGTTATACTGGTGATCTAGATTTCACCAACAATATAACCTTGCTTAAGGAAGATGAACTGCAACTGCAACATGTCACAACTGTCTTGGATGAAGGAGCAAATAAAGTTGGCCTCAGGATAAGTGCTGAGAAATAAAAAATCATGCATGTGAACCCCACAGTCCCAATACAGGGAACTGTACTCAGATAGCAGCAGCTAGTGGAAGTGGAGAGGTTCACTTATCTGGTTAGTACGATTGCCTGGAATGGAGATGCAGTAGTGGGCATTAAGTGTTGTGATAGCCATCTTCTGGGAGATGAACAAGTTCTGGTCCTCACCATTCATATCATAGAAGATTAAGCTCTGGCTGTCTGGCTCTATAGTGATCCTGATAGCTATTTATGCCAGTGAGACTTGTAAGAAGTCAGCAAGTATCAACAAGAGGCTCAATGTCTTTCAGCAGATGTTTTTCCTCAGAATCTTAAAGATCTGGTATTTCAATCACATTACCATCAAGTAGGTACGCTGAAGGAGCAGCTTGTATAAACATCATAACATCATCGTGCGTAGAAGACTCCAACTGGCTGGCCATATTTTTCATATGGAGAACAATCAGATCCCAAGGTAGCAATGAGTTGGACACACACACACCGGCACCAAACAACAGTGAGAATGACCTCAAATAACATGGTGCAGAACACTGATGCAAGACTGGAAGGCACTACATATTACATGGGAAGACGTCAAAACACTTGCACAAGGCCAAATGAGCTGGAGAATCCTTGTTGCCTGATATACATAGCATGGAAATGAATTAGCATACATCATTTTAAAAGAAACTGTGGGGATACAGAGTAGAGCACATTGACTGTGATCATTAATTCCAAGTGGCACATTTGTCATTAGCTCCTTCAAAATGCTTTTTTCATTACAGTACTTTGGAATTATGAGGTTCAAATCTGAAATGGGCTTTATTTGCTGTGCCCTATGTTGCCTGTGTGAGAGTAAGGCTGCAAAACCATGTGCAGCCTTTTCCTAAGATTATATTTTACAAATGTTGCTGATTTCCTCTGCTAGCTATTTGTCTGGCAGTGGGGCAGTGAGTTGTTTGGCTTCAGCTACTTCACAACCCCATCTCCATTATTTCCCTCTTCTTTGAAATCTGCAAGCCACTATGGTTACAAACAGGCAAATGTAAGCAATCGGCATAATTTTAAAGCAGCAGGTGGGCTCACTCTATCTGATCTCAACCTCTCAATAGTTTGATATACAGCATATGCTACGTAGTCCAAAGACAATGACAAGTCACAATGTAATGCCATGCGGTACAAGGTGTGATAATATTGACTCAACCATACCTTCCAGGAAAAATAAAAACTACAAACACATTAAAATATATCTAGGAAAAATGGAAGACTCCTACCAAACATTCTAATACAGGTGCTTAAGAGCTCATCCAACGTGGCAGCTTTCCCAAGAGCACTGGATCCCATTGTCCTTTCACTGTTGTCAAAAGAGCCAACACGCTGTCATCACACTGAAGAAGCACAGAAGGGTCCCCATTAGACGACTGTCTGTTGCATTCTCTGCCGTATCTCACGGGAAAACTGGAAAAAGAAAATACCAGAGAGAAAAAAAGTCCCACTAAGCCATCTTACTTTATTAAATACAGAGATTTGATTTAGTCTGAAATCACAGCTGGTTTCAGGGGAGAAACTCATACCAATTTGGTATGGCATATTCGAAGTATTTCTGCATTACAAATGCACAGAGCAGTTATGTTTCTCCCAGCTGTGAGAACTTTCAGTAAACATTCTCTTAGGATTTCTGAGATCAGGCCCCTGATACAAGTCTCCAAAGGGGAAATCAGCTCTAATTCTGGGTCAATCTGAACTTTTGACTCAATTCCTTCTTAGCTGACTTCCAGGAGAAGAATTTTTAACACTTTCCTGGCCAAATAGGAATTCATGCTGGCAAATGGTTTTTGTGTCCATTCGTAAAGTATTTTAAAAGATATTTAAAGAACAGAACAAATATTCAGAAGCTCCCCTCATTTAAGCTGTGAAATTACTCCAAACTGTTAGGTGTCACCAAATAATTTCTAATGTGGGTTGACTATATGAGATAATGACCTCCAAAATGTCCTGTCTTTAATAGCTCTGCTCGGATCTTGCAAGCCAACAACATCTCATATTAGATTGTTCTCTCTTCCTATTCCTCTCCACTCCTGGCAATATTGTATTTTCCAGTAAGTTCTGCGGAAGTCTTGCAAACTAACAGCTGTAGCCTAATATGAGACAGATTGTCTCAATTCACACTTGTCAAAGAATAGCCTTAACAAGTGCTTTGTGTTTGGGTGAAAAGTGGTTAACTGGTTTTTTTTTTTTAAAAGGAGCTAGCATCTGGGATTTTCCCTTCCTGGGTGTCACTTTGTGAATGGTAGTGAGCAGAAAAGGGTATACAGTGGTGCCTCGCTTTACAAGCGCTCCGTTTGATGACGAAATCGCATTACATTGAAGATTTTGCAATCGCAAAAGTGATCGCAAAACAATGTTCCCTATGGGGGAATTTCGCTTTGCGATGATCAGTTCCCTGTTTCGGTAACCGATCATCGCAAAGCGACAATTTTCGGCCAGCTGATCAGCGGTTTCAAAATGGCCGCTGGGTGAAAAACATGGCCGCCTGCTGTTTTCTGGCACGGATTCGCTGCACGGGCAGTGAAAATGGCCACACTATGGAGAATCTTCACTGGACTGTGAGTTTTAAGCCCATAGGAATGCATTAATTGGGTTTTAATGCATTTCTATGGGCTTTTTAAAATCGCATGACGATGTTTTCGTTCGACAGCGATTTTTGCGGAACGAATTAACATCGTCATGCGAGGCACCACTGAATTGTAGACCAAACTGAATGCCTCTATTGGTGTTCCCAAGACTATGTAAAGCTTGCCATCCTTTTTCCTGCTAGCAATGTGGGCACAATATTATGCAGCGATATTGGGCCATTTCCTGACATTTTGAATCATGGATACAGAAGAACAATATCCCACATTCAAAAACATTAAGGTTTTTTTGAAGAATTGAATTCTGTTTTGTAACATCATCTCCCTATCATAGGCACATGGTGTCAGTCAAGTTTTTCTACTCCTATGCAGCTTGCCCAAGGCTATATAAGCTGGCTCTTCTCCTGGGAAGCACGGTGGGGATCTTAATTCCTGACCTTACCCTTTGCAGTCAAGGTCACAATTCATTAAGCCATCCACCCTCCTAGACCACTAAAGACTTATGTACTTGCCCATGCATTTCTCTGTTAAATGTTGTCAGTTATTCCAGGTTTCAATTAATTATATCACTTTTTAAAATAATTGCTTTGTTCCAATTGTTTTAGAACAATCACTTTTTTCTAGCAATTGGCTCTTCTGCATCTGTTTTTATGAGAAGCAGTTGTGAGTTTGTTTTTTAAATTAAAAGCAATATAAAATGTTCTTGAATAAAATGACTTAAAATGAGAGTTAAACTAGCCATGACGAGATAAGTGTGTGGCAACATTTCTGCCCACCGTGAGCATTTTGCAAATACAGTGGTGCCCCGCATAGCGACGTTAATCCGTTCCAGGATTAATGTCGCTATCTGGAAACATCGCTATACGGAAGGAAAAACCCCATAGGAATGCATTAAACTCTGTTTAATGCATTCCTATGGGGGGAAAACTCACCGGTAAGCGAAGATTCCCCATCCGGCTGCCATTTTGCTGCCTCGGTAAGCGAGGGCAGGGCACGAAAACGCTGCGGGCAGCCGTTTTCTGCACCCGGTGGCCATTTTGGAACAGCCAATCAGTGTTTCCCTAACATCGCAATGCGAAGATCGGTAAGCGCAACACTTACTGATCATCGCAATGCGATGTTTTCCCTATCTAAAACATCGCAATGCGATTGCATTAGCAATTTCAAAAAACGCATCACTATGCGGATTCGTTGTTAAACGGTGCGCTCGTTAAGCGAGGCACCACTGTATAGATGGCGAAGGGGGAGGGGGCTGAGATACTGACTGAGGATTTTGAGAGTTGCAGTCCAATATAATTGAAGAATAGCAGTTTGAGGAAGGCTGAGTTAATACAACATCATATTTAGCTATTTGATTTCTAGCCCATTGAAACTGAGGCACAAGGAGGCCCACGACTCAAAATGTACACAGAAAAAAAGCACAAGATTCATCTGCTAAAGGTCTCTTCTATAGCAGAGCAAAAACAAGAGCCACCAGTGTGGCATAGTGGATAGAGTGATTGGCTGGAATATAGGAGAACCAGATTCTATTCCTCCAAAGACATGAACATTCACTAGATAGCCTTGAGTTAATTCCTGCTCTGTCACTCTGAGCTACTTCACAGAGTAGTTGCGAAGCTACAATGAAGAGAAGGAGAGACCTCTGTAAGCTAACTGGAGGAAAGTCAGGATATAAATCTAACCAGTAAAAGAGGCCATGTTGCATCTGGTCCAGAATCCTCTTTCCTGCACTGGCTAACCACAAAAGAAGTTCACAAGCAGGACACAGATTCAGTAGCCCCCACCCAACCCCCTCACCCCACTATCAGCCTCCCTATGCTGTGACTTTATGTTCATTGATGTCTGCAATAAAGTTTTATTTTTTATAAAAAGGAATCCACTAAAATCTAAGTAAACTCTAAAGGCCAGTAATATCTGGAAAAATGTGATACCTATTACATGAATAACTTACACACTAGAACATCTCTTTCTCTGCAATGTACAAATAAGGCACCAAGAATTATGTCTTTGGAAATTGTCTCCTGCACAATTTATGCAAAGCAACTTTTCTTTTCTTTTTCATTTTTTATTAAGCAAAAGTCAGTCTTCTTCCATCTGTCTACTAAACATGCCATGGACAACTACTCCTGAAACCTGTTTGGGTTGTATTTTGATTTAGTACCTTGTAAATTGCAGTGGTCCAATTAAACTGAAATACAACATTGGCATTGCACTGTGGCCTCCTTTGTGACGTTTCAAGGAAAATGCACCAGGGTCCCTGTGTCCATAATTATTTTACAAAAGGGAGAACTGTACCAAGTGCAAGTTCTCCTCCAGGGCACCATTACAAGGCAAGCAGTTCCAGCTGCCAATTGTTTTTCCTTCCTCAGCTCTTAAAGATACATCATCCTTGTTCTATACTAAACTTGGCAAACTATGCCACTAATGGCCAGGGACAATCCATGCTTCCTTAAATGTTACTTCCCCCACCGGCCACCCACCCCTGAAACTAAAACAAAAAACAACATTTCATTTCTCTTATATGAAAAGCAGTCTTGCAAAAGAATGACTCCTTCACAAGATTGCTAATTTTGGATAAGTGAGGTAACAAAGTGCAACACAAGCTCTAAGGGGATTTTGTGAGAAGTTTGAAGAGAAACTAGGAAGTACTGCTGTGTATGTGTGTGTTTTACTGCACACATATGCATGCCCATGCACACCCATACATACATACATACATACATACATACATACATACATACATACATACATACATACATACATACATACATACATACATACATACATACATACATACATACATACATAGCACCTCATGGCAGCAAGGAAAATTACTTACTGTACTGGGTTCTGCAGAAGTATTCAACAGAAACATCTCCCTGGTTTGTCCAGCTGCCAAGTGCTAAAGCATAAGTGAGCAGCTGCTTCCTTAAAGCCTGGGTTGTGTGCCTTGCTTCACTAGTCACATGCCCCCTCTGATAAATCTCTCTGTTGTGCCAAGAGGTCAGACTCTGAAGATCATTATTCCCCCCCTCCCTCATTTAAACAACAACAACAAAACCACAGTTCTTTTCTTAATATCAGCCTCAGCTGAAACATTTGAGTGGAACACAGGCTGTGTCCCAGTTATCATTCCAAATAATTGCTCATTAAAAAGAATAAAGCAAAACAAATAAGCCGCCACAGAGAAGTCAGTGGTGGAAAATTAAACATTCTACTCAGGTTAGCCCCAGCAAGTTGTGTTTTTCCATCTGAATGGGGCAGTATTCTTGCGTCACTGGCTGGGTGGTAGCCAGATTTTCAAGACAACATTGCTGGGTGGGTGGCCCCACCAACCTTGTGGGAGAGGAATTTGGCCACATGGGCAGAGAATGTCTAATTGCCTATCATTTTCAGTGAAGCTGGGTTTGGTAATAATCTCATGGTCATTAGGAGACCCCATGTTTTCCCCGCACACCCACTTTCAATGTACCTGTAGCCAGAGTGAAATTCGCACTCCTCTCTCCATGGTAGAACTTATTAAATATGTATCTGTACAGAACAATCACTTGCATTCTTTATGGCTGAAGCTGAACATGTGAAAGCAGCGTCTGGGGATGGAAAGTGTGCCTATTTGCATATCAGCACCATTAACCCATAAACCGCTGATGAGTTCTCATGTCTATACAGACAGAAAAGGAGTCAGTGAAGGCTGTGAAGAAGGGGAGATGATTTGCATCAGGGTACATACAGCTCAGGAAGAGTCGGACACGACTAAACGACAACATACAGCTGAGTAAACAGTTCAGTGAGCTGGATACTGGAGGGCAGAGCCAGAGGCGGGGAGTTCAATTCCTTCCTCACTGCATCACCAAAGAGAAGACCCAGCCTGTGTAGCCTTGGACAACCAGCATAGCGCCAGAGTGAGCTCAGGAAAAGGAATGGATAAAGCACCTTGAAGATTCTAGAAAGGGTTGCCATATGTGGGAATCATCTTGTTGGCACACAATTATTGTTCTGTAGATGTATGAAAAGAGGGCACTGCCTTGTACCGCAACAGACAGGTGAAGGAGACAGGGTTCTTGTTCCTTTAATTGTGTGGAGGTGGAAATTTCACCAGGTGGAGCTCGTATGAAAAGCTGCACGATTAAAATTTCCTCCTGTAAAAAACAGCCCACGGTCAGGAATCTTACCCCCCTTTTTTCATCTAGACATCTCTATTTAGCCTGGTGTTAACTGCTTTGACTGCCAGTAGCTTTCCAGGCTGGAACACAGCTTTTTGCTGTCTTGCTCTCTGAGGACCAAACCATCTCCGATAAGATGCTTATCTCTCCTGAGCCACACCTGCAAAACCAAAAGGCTTGCATAATCAACACATGAGCAAATGCCAGCCTGAGGACCAACAGAAAAGATGCTTATTTTCAACTTCTGAAGTTGTGTAAGCCTTCTCAGCAGGATGTTTGTGCGCGCATGTGTGTTTGCGTTAGTGTGAGAGAGACTCATTCCTGCAACTCCCACTCCCATGTTTTCCTTACAAACATGTGCACCCTCTAGTGGCCAGAGGGAGAGTGTGTGAGTGAGTGAGATCACATAAGATAGAAATATATACGTGTGTAAAATACAATCCAGGAAGTGTGTTTGGACTGCAGGACTGCTGGGAGCTCTCAAAATAGGGTAAAATTGCCTCCCACCCCCAAGAGGGCCCACGAGAACTGTCAGCTGAGCTTTTAGTTCAGAACTGGTCTTTATCTGTAGCATGCAAAAAAGTTGTGTTTTGCCAATTTGAACAGGTTTTTTTGAGACAAATAAATAGAATTACATGCCAGCAGGTGAAGGAATTTTATGTCAGCCACTGAACTGAAATAAAACGCCTTTTAATGGTAGGCGTTGCAGTTTGTTGTTCATACTGCTTTTGATTTTTAAAAGAACTGGAGGAAATATACAACTGAGTGTCAGAGCTAGGTTAAGTCTTAGCACGGAGCACCGCATTGTTGTCATTCCGAGTAGCTCTGCCCTAATCATCAGAGTCTAGTGCATAAGTAGCTTTCATGGGGGGGGGGGAATTCACCTTGGGGACTCCTTTGACGGCCTGGGTGAACACAGCATAATGCAGAGGTAAATATTTGCAAGGTTGGATCAAATGTAAACCATACAGACTCTCCACGTTTGCTTCATTTTTGCATGCTGGGACATACCACTTTTTTTGGCCATCCCGTATTAGTCCTAATCAAACTTCATTTACCTGGGAGTCTGAAAACTTCAAGTGTGAATTCTAATACAGTAATGTTAGTGCAATGGGTAATAAAATGTTATGGTTCTGTGACCCACTGCCTTAACACAAGCTCAGTAAAGCCACAGAAAATAGTAAGAAATCTACCTCTGATGTAGTTTTGTATAGGATCGTCAAGTGGTGGTGCCCCCCCCCCGCCAGGCAGGACATATTCTATGTTTTTACAAGCAGAATAAAAGAAATTTCTGTTACAAAAGTAGAGACCTAGCTAGCAAGACAAATATCCATTGGATAGGGATCAAGGAAGAACCGTACACTCATCTTTTCTCCTTCGTCTACAACCCAGTATGTCAATTAGAAACATGTCTCTGTGCTAATTTCAAAGGCAACAGCAGCTACCTTCTCCCCACAAGAGAATTTCACAAAGCAATTATGAAGGCAGCACTTATCTGATGCATTTGACAGTGCTTGCCAGATGTTCCTGCTGCAATGCCAAGTACCATGCTGCACGGAAGACATCGCTGTCAACATCACCTAAGATTTACCCACCACTGCCCCTTGGGACTGATATAGATAATCACATGTGCTGGAGGCCAAAACAAAGCCACGCCTGCAGAATTTCTAGCAAAAAAGGGGAGTCTCTACAAGACAATCACAATGTAACAAACTGCCATGCAAAAGGACCAGAATACTTGTGGTAAGTGTATACGTCGTTCACAGAAATTACCTCAAAATTTACTGTGGTCTCAAACAGCGGGAAATTGCAATGTAGTTGTGATGCTGGTAAAATTTGTCAGCTCACAATCTGCAATTAGACTTATTGTACAAGTGTTTTCAATGAAATGTAGTTAATGAGGCATTTGTGTTCAAATATATACTATGAGAAATCTATTATTTAAATTTTGTTACTGGAAATTTAAGTTGAATGCTTGAATATGCACCAGTTCAAAATGATGGGTGAAGCATTTATATACATTGATATAAGATGGGAGTGGAGTGAAGGAGCATAAAGTGTTTGTATGTGTGTTTTGTGCTGTCAGGTTGGAATCGACTTATGGCGACCCTAAGAGAACGCTGAAGGTGAGATATTTGAAGAATATTTTTACCAGTTCCACTCCTCCAGTTAGTTTCCATAGCTGAGTAGGGATTTGAACCCTGTTCTCCAGAGCCCTAGTTCACTACACCACACTGGGAATTCATAAAAATTATAAAGCGTTTAGATCTGGGTAAGGAAACCAAAGCAGAATATAGCCACACACATCTGCTGGATTATAAAAAAGTCAATTTTAATGAACTCTGAACAAGGATAAGTAAGGTCCCATGTCAGGAGATCCTAACAAGGAAAGGAGTCCAAGACGGGTGGAAGTTTCTTTAAAAAAAGGAAATTCTAAAGGCTCAACTACAAACAATTCCAACAAGAAAAAAAGTGGGAGACAGCAAAAAAGGCACTGTGGCTTCTCAAAAAGTTTAGAGAGGACATGAAAACAACAACAACAAAAAAGGAAACACATAGGAAGTTGAAGGAAGGCCAGGCTGCAAAGGAAGAGCATTGACAAGTAGCAAGGAATTGCAGGGATGGCATTAAGGGCAAAAGCTGAGAATGAGTTGAGGCTAACTAGAGACAAAAAAAGCAAAACATAAAAAGTATTCTTGAGGTATGTGTGTAGCAAAAGACAAAACAAGAGAAAGAAACAGTGGCTCAACTACTCAATATAGATGGAAAATTATCCAAGAGTATTGAAGGAACTGACTGAAGAACTCTCAGAACCACTATCCATTATTTTCTTGAAATCATGGGAAATGAGTGAGGTGTCAGACGACTGGGGGAGGGCTAATGTTGTCCCTATCTTCAAAAAGGGAGGAACTTGGGAACTACAGAACATGTCAGTCTGACATCAGTCTCAGGGAAAATTCTGGAAAAGATTATAGAGCTGTCACTATACAAACACCTAGAAAACAAACCAATAATATCTAGAAGCCAACACAGATTTGTCAATAACAAATCCTGCCAGATTAATCTGATCTCATTTTCTTCATTGGTAACCTCCCTGGTAGATGGTGGGAATGGTGTAGACATAGTATATCTTGATTTCAGCAAAGTGCCTTGTGATATTCTGATTTCAAGTTAGCTAGCTGCAGGCTGGATAAAAGAACTGCTAGGTGGATATACAGTTGGCTACAGAATCATACTCAGAGGGTGATGATTAATGGCTCCTTCTCAAACTGGGAGGAGGTAATGAGTAGGGTACCCCAGGGCTCAGTCCTAGGCCCAGTGCTCTTCAGTATTTTTTTATTAAAGAGCTGGATCAGGGGATAGGGAATGCTAATCAGATCTGTGGATGGCACAAAATTGAGTGGAATAGCTAACACCTGGAAGACAGAAATAAAATTCAAAATGATCTAGATAGGCTTGGGCACTGGGCTGAAAACAACAGAATGGAATTCAGCAGGGATAAGTGCAAAGTACTGCACCTAGGAAAAATAAACCAAACACACAGTTACAAGATGGAGGATACCTAGCTACTACAAGTGAGAAGGATATTGGAGTCAATGTAGATCACAAACTAAATATGAGCCAACAGTATGATGAGCTACAAAAAAAAGGCAGATGCCATTTGGGGCCGAATTAACAGAAGTATAATCAAATCCAATGAGGTACTAGTTCTCTTCTATTTGCACTGGTTAGGCCTCATCTTTACGTGGTGGCACTGTGGGTTAAACCGCAGACGCCTCTGTGTTGCAAGGTCAGAAGACCAGCAGTCGTAAGATCGAATCCATGCGATGGAGTGAGCTCCCGTTGCTTGTCCCAGCTCCTGCCAACCTAGCCATTCGAAAGCATGTAAAATACAAGTAGATAAATAGGTACAAGTTTGGTGGGAAGGTAATGGCGTTCCGTGTCTAGTTGAGCTGGCCACGTGACCATGGAAACTGTCTTTGGACAAACGCTGGCTCTATGACTTGGAAATGGGGATAAGCACTGCGCCCTAGAGTCGGACACAACTGGACTAAATGTAAAGAGGAACCTTTACCTAGGCCTCATCTTGAGTATTGTGTTCAGTTCTGGACACCACACTTCAAGAAGAATGGTAACAAATTGGAACAAATTCAGAGGAGGGCAACAAGGATGATCGGGGGCTGGAAACCAAGCCTTATGAGTAAAGACTGAAAGAAATGGGCATGTTTAGTCTTCAGGAAAGAAGACAGAGGGGTGGTATGATAGCACTTTTCAAATACTTGAAAGGTTGTCATACAGTGCAGGGGCAGGATCTGTTTTCAATCATCCCAGAGTGCAGGACACGCAATGGGCTGAAGTTACAGACTTGGTGGAATATCAGGAAAAACATCCTAACTGTTAGTAGTATGGCAATGAAATCAATTACCTTGAGAGGTTGTGAGTGCTCCAAAACTGGAGGCATTCAAGAGAAATTCAGATAACCACCTTTAGATATTGATTTGTATTCCAGCACTGAGCAGGAGACTGGACATTATGGCCTTACAAGCCTCTTCCAACTTCATGATTCTATAATAGTGTTCTACATATACATTTGAATTGACTTATGAGGTTGGGTAAACCTTAATTACGTATTTGGAACTCAGAAGAATTTCCTTTCATAATGATTATTAATGAGGTAAACAAAAACTTTGAGATGATATGGGTTTCAGCATGTTTAATTATACAGCTACAGTACAGAGGTTTATATGAGGACAATCTCTTCTTTAAAAAGACCACAGAAGTTACTTTTACAAAACTACCCCATGCAGAGAGATTTCTGCCAATATTAAGTATCTACATCTTTTCAGACTGTGGTTAAAGGTAGCTATACATTACACAAAAGTTACCATTAGAATAAAATTGCATTAGTGTCCAAGAGATCCTTTTTAGGCAAATCTTCTGCTGAAGAAATCAGAATTATAAAGGAAGAACAATGCTAATATCCAGAAGGCTAATGACAAAAGACAGCAAATTCGCAATTTTTTTTTTGTATTTTTATTTTTTATAAGGGATAACAAAAAGGAAAAGGGAATTGGGATTGATGAGGAAGGGGGGAGAAAATAACATACTTTCATCCATTCTGTACCTATTGCCATATCAAGATTTTAAATTATTCTATTTACTCTTTTCTGCCTTCTAGATTCAGTTCTCCTTTCAATATGTACTGTTCACAAGCTGCCTGTTGATTCTGTCCACTTGTTAAATAGATCCCATCTTTCTGTTGCCTTTTGCAAGGGATAGTCCTTCATAACTTCTGATAAAATGTCCATTTCGGCTATTTCCCGTATCTTTTAAGCTTCGGTACTCGATCTGTTATTAAAAGTTCTGTCAAGTACTTTGCCACAGTCAAACAGGATCAGTCCACAATTATTTAGTTCATCAGCAATTCCCAGGCACAGTCTTATTTTTCTGACCTTGGCACGGTCCGGCCAGAGTTAGTTTCGCTTTTAGGCTAGTTCATTAAAATAGGACCGTGCTTCAAAAGATTTGCCGCTTCTAAGCTTTCTTTCGGTCTTATCTCTTTTATCAGTTCGTTAGCTTAAAAGGCTCCAAGTTTTATTTATTATTGTCCATTTTTAACTACAATCATCAGCTCTCCTCTTTCCTCGGAAATTCCGGAGTACTCACTGCTTTTTGTCACCAAAATGGCACTTCCGTTCCAGCTTGTGCCTCGTGGATCTCTTCAGAGGGAAAAAAGACAGGCCGCCGCCCCTCAATTCTTCCTCCGATGCCCACGTTCGGTCCAGAAGAACTTCTCCTAGCTCTTCCTCCACCCTTTTGGTCTCCTAAGGGTGCCAAGCTGGTCGGTTTTCGGCATTCCTCAGGAGCTTCACCCGAGTGCAGCCAAACAGTGCAGTGACAAGCTCCGCCTCCCCCAGCAAATTCGCAAATTATAAGCGCTGAGAAAATTTCCGTTAGCAAACAATCATACACAACCAACGATTTAGGAATTCCCTTGTGTAATACCAAGTTGCCTATAATATAGAGTTTGGCCCACAAACATCCAGTGGAATCAAATTACCATAAATTCCAGTAGAATCCAAGACTTTATTTATTTATTTATTTATTTATTTAATTTATACCCCGCCTATCTGGCCCACCGGACCACTCTAGGCGGCTTCCAAATATAAAATCAAATAATAAAACATAGACAAATACATAATAATCAAACAAGAACAGCAGTAAAGATAAAAAGGAAAAGTAAGAAAAAATCAAGAGTTGGCTGGAGGGAAGGCCTGAATAAACAGCCATGTTTTTAATTGGGTTTTAAAGGTGCCCATAAGAGTCCAACTAGGTCCATTATGGGAAGCATTTGGATGTTCTGGTTCTTGGAATTTAACCTTGACTAATTCTTACAGGGCCTTGGTGAACCTTCCCTTCTCTGGCATCCCAGCTCTCCTCACCCATCAGGTGTCCCCAGATACCTGAAATGGTGGCCCTTCAAAGTGCCTGAAGCAGCTTCCCAAAGCTTTTAGCACTTTTATATGCAGTGACTCATGCTAGAATGTCTGTGAAGTTTCTAGAGAGAATGTGTGTGTGGATTATGTGGCTTTCAGTTGGAAAAAAAGCTTCAATAGCACAATAAAGATCTTGACTTTGAACAGAATGTGTTAACCATGAAAGGAAAGCTCTTTGTCCCCTCACCACAAGGGGTCTCTCTGAAAAGTCAGAAGGCTCTGCTAAGCCATGTCAGATATGCCAATAAGAATTTTGTTTTTGGATCCAAGCGTTATTTAGACTAGTGATTCTCTCAAGACCCAGGAGCCATCTATCCCCATTTCACACAATTCAGTGCATCTCTCATCCTCCAAAGAGGACTTTTGGGGATCAAAGACAGGCAACATTTTCTTCATGAACTTTCTTTAGTTAACTTTCTTGGGACCCATGTCATTACTAGGAATATAATCACCTTGAACCCCCCAAAACCAAAATGCACATTGCTCTGAAGCTAGAGGTCTCTAAGTGCTTTGGCATTCGTCTAGTTGAAGTCTCTTCCTCACTGACAAACAAGCTGACAAAAAGGGGAAAAAAATATATTGTGGCACCCTAAAACCTAACAGATGTATTTTAATTTGGGTTTCATGGGTCATCTGTACATCTTATGCATAACTCATGTTTTTTTTCCATCAGTTTTCACTCATTGATTCTAATCTAGCTTTCATGTATTGGCCAAAATCCTATTGCATAGCTCTGCTGGCATAGTGGGAGTGACATCACCTGCAGTAGCAGATTGCTGCTAATTAATCCTGTTAAAGAGACTAAACACATGTGCCAAAATATTTGAACATTGCACATCCTCATGTGTGTGCCAAATGGGAATAACTAGACATTATGAAAAAAAGTAGCTGTTAATTCACACTAGTGTACCTTACAAAAAAAACCTGGATCATCCCCCTGTTTTCTGGATATGTAGGACTACAGTGCTCACCAAGTGTCACTGGGGATGGCAATAACTGCAAATCAACCACATATTTCAAGCTGAAAGAAGTTGCTTTATAGGCAGAACTTGGAAAAATTGCTTTTGTGGACTATAGCTCCAAATATCCCATATTGAGGGATGAACCAAAATAGTAACTTTTCCTGGCTTTGTTCACAGACAATGTATTTTCTTGGAACTCTTGTTCTATGTGTTTACTTCATAAGTTTTATTTTTAAAATTAATTTATAACTATACAGTATGTTGCCTCTAAAGAACAGCTTCTTCAGACTCGCTCATCTACTTTACTGGTCTTGACACCAATGGACAACCAATGGGGTTTAATGTAAATGTGTCAATGAAAGCAGCTCTAGCTATCACCAGGCAGGCCAGTTTTAAAAATATCCAAGTGTGATTAAAATGCCAGCTATAAATAGACCAGCAGATTGCACATTAAGTGGCAGTGCTTAAAGGCATCTAGAGGACATGCTGGAAAGTGAAACTTTCTATAGATATGGCAGCCTGAGGCAGTAAATGAAATCAGCCAGCATGAAAGGACTGCTAGCATTGTATAAGTAGTGGTAAAGTATGAACTCTAAATAACAAAGGGTTTAACTCTAAGGCAGACTTTTCCCAAAGCCAAACACCATCCAGGATGAGTTGGCTTACATTTCTGAGAATTCCCAGCCAGTATGGCCAATGGGCCCAGTCTGAGGTACTGGAGATTCAGGAGACTTTCATTCAAATTGCCATTCAGCCAATGAAACTCACTAAGCTGGCAATGGTAAAGTCACTCCTTAAATATATCACATTGTAATGTATCAGGGTGAGCTACTCTGGCTTCATCCATCACTGAACTACCACAGTACCGCATACTACCTCATTACTCCATCACATGTGCAGGTTGTCTTTGCTTAATTTGCACTTAACATTGAACCACATTGACCAGCTCTCTCCATTTTTACTGTCTTGAAATTTGTCAGGGAGCTAACATGTAGTTTTATGCATTAGTTGCTATTGAGTAGTACAACTTGCGTGTTTTAATATTATAGGAATGAGTGATTTGCAGTAAAACAATAGCTGACATTCTGTTGCCTAGCATAAGTTGCATTAGAGGAGGCCTATTGAATCAATAGGGACTTTCTTGAGTCAAGTCCTCTCTAAATTCCACTGATTCAAACAGGCCTAATCTAGTTGTCACTTACTTACACTAAAGTAATTCACAACTAGAGTAGGCCTACTTGAATCAATGAAAATTATGGACAAGACTCAACAAATCTCCACTAATTCAATGGGTCTACTTTAGTGCAAGTTACTACACAAAGCAACAGGATTATATCCATTATATTTTAAACCAAGAGATACAAAGTCACATCAACCAGAGAGAAATTCAGATACTGAAGTGAATACCACCCAGTCTCTTTGAGAATGCACACTTTTCATCCTCATAATCATGGTCCCTCAGCTATTCAAAAAAATTTATTGCTCCTTTTGTTTCATGTACTACTAAATGTATTTGTCTATCTTAGTTTTTTCCTGTCAAGTGACTGTGTTCCTAGCTTGCTCTCAGGAATCTTGAAACACCCTTGGTCCTTCCACAACTCTGACACATGTCCAGGCAGTGGGCATGGTGGTGTTATACTTTTGGACTCAAACTCTCCTAGCTGGGGAATTCTGGGAGTTGGATTTCTTTTTAAGGTAAAATTTCCAATTTCTGATCCTGTTTAAAGGAGAAGCTCACAACAGCATGATGTCCCAAAAGTTCTAGCAGTAGGGCCCATTCTGTCCTTCAGGCGAAAGCAAGGTGGTTACCTCAAGCTAGAGGTTTGGGGTGTCAGGAAAGGGTAGCAAATTGTTATTTATTTAATTAGTTAATTGTTGTTGTTATGTGTCATAGTCGGAACCAACCTATAGTGACCCTAATAGGCTTTCAAGGTACGTTAGACATTTAAAAGAATTGTTCTACCAGTTCTACGCCCCAAGTGAGCTTCCATGGCTAAGCGGGGATTTGAACCTAGGTCTCCTGTTTCCTAGGCCATCTCTTAATCCACTACAGCACACCCTATCTTTGTTATTAATGGAGTTTATACTGTAGAGACAAGGAAAGAACTGTCTCAGTCACTAATATATGTACCGGTCAAGACATGGGGAGGGAGATAATTACCTACAAATGTAATCAAATTTGCTTAATCTCTCTTCTTGCATCTGGACATTGTCTTAATTTTTCTGTTTGCTCTGAAAGTTTCCATCCCCCTTGCTCCAAACAATATTTTTATTCTCTTCTGTCCCTTCTTATTCCTTACTAGATTATGCATTATTCCCATTATCCCACCTCGATCCCAATTCTACACTCTTGTTTCTGTCACACACTCCTTGTCATGTTCCTACAAGGACTGTAGATTGGAAAAAGAAAATGAGGTGGCAAGGAGAGTCTACATCAAAGATGGCTACAGTGTACTGTAGAAAACATCCTTCATTCCACTTTGCCATGCTTATATTACTGCTTTTATGTCCATCTTGAATTGTACTGTTGTCATTAAGGAAGGATATGAGATATGCCAATGCATGTTTCTCTTATACGACATATTTGCACTTTATGCAAATATACAGTGCTGTCATCTGTATTTATGAGACAGGCATCCTGCCTCAATAAATCAATATCTGTCATGTCAAGCCCTTGCCATGTCATCCCTAACCACATACTTTCCGGTGTATGTGGATATCCAGATACAGTCATTACACTACAGTATTCCAAGACTTTGGGCATATACGTATAAAAATGCAGAGTTCCTTCTGCCACTGGCCAGAATCCTGTTGATTCTGCCACTTACTCAATGGTCCATTGAGTGAGCAGTTTGACATTTCCCGAGTTTGTCTAAGAAAGTATCCTGTACTGCCTTATGTATGTGGAAGCCCTGTTTGTGTCCATACCCACATGTTCCACTCCATCAAATTTCCACAGGATTAGGCGTTTGCTCTCCTTAGTGCTATAGGGCAGATGGAGGGCACTTCATAAGCAGCACTAAGAAGCACGTCTGGTTGTCACTTTTATTTGTTAAATCACATATGAATGGTTTTAAAGCAGGAGATAATTAAGGAGAAAAATACTGTACATTTAATATGAATTTTGTTGAAGCTATTTACATACATGCTATGGAACATGTTAAGACTGGTAACAAGCTAGCTGAGCACTTCAAGATGGTAGGTCTCCCCATGTTTTCTTAGAACAGAATTCATCAGTCTGGCTTCTGGAAATGAAACCTGGGAGACTATAAATTCAGAATGTATAGGTTATCATTGGTCTGTTCCTTTCTTTTCTCCCTTACACCCTGTCCATCAGAAGGGACTGTTTACATGTGTCTTTGGCGTAGGGATAATGAGAAACACACTTAAACACACTGCTTTTGGCAAGTCAATCCTCGATACATAGTCAAGAGGACGAAAGGTATTTTTAAGGACAATGAGCATTCTAGATGATATTGCTCTGCCTATCTAAATGAAGCCTCAGTTTTTCCCCAAGCATTTCTAAGGTGACTCTATTTTCTATATTATAGAGTCTAAGGTGACTCTATTTTCTATTTAAAGAGCTATCCATTTCAAGACTAGTTTAAAGAAAAACTACCAGAAAGCCAAGAGTGGAGAGACGTTGAAATTGCCCACCAAAAAACTAGTATCTTGGTAGCAAAAGTGCACAAAAGACACACACAGAGTACCTAGTCACCAAGATTTCTAGTGAGGTGTATAATATTTATATTCGAATTACTATTAATATTACCTCTGTATAGCATGTATGGATGTTATGTCCATGTCTAAATGTTTCTGGTGGTGTTTGGGTGGTACTGAATGCCAATAGATGTTCTTGCATAACATGGCTGCCTCAATGAAGCCCTTTCTAGAAACAGCTATGTGGCAGCCTTATAGTGAGAGGAAAAGCCCTCAATTTAGTACTACAATGACACAGGCAAACATATATGCACAAGCACTACTACCCAGCAGCCTTATGAAATGATTTAATCCTCCTCCTCAGGGATTTTCTAAGCAATACCACCTCATATAAGCGCTTGGCTTTTAAGTGGAAAAGAGGTTTAATATGTTACTAGCCTGCTCAGTTAACATGGAAAAAGAGCTCATGTCTTTTCCTAAGTCAGATGGATCCCACAGTTCATCAAGTGCAGTGTGATTAAAATTCCACATAAATAATGTCAGACGCTTACAAGAAAGGGCCTTTTATTCCCATACTGTTCTAATTCCCATTTGACTGATCATCGTAAGGTATTTATGTAGGGATACAAATTAGAACACTTTCCTACCACTCTTGAAGATATGAACATATTACAGTATTTTCTTGCTCAGCCCTTTGGTGATGCTGACTTGTAAATCTTTACATTAGGGTTGTTAACAGCAGCAAAAAAGCAACCTGAGGGACAATGAATTGCCAGCAGTGCTTCCCCAAACTGCCATTTCTATCAGTAAGCTCCGAAATCCTATCCAATTGTAAGCCAGTGCATGGCTGACACATATTAGCAAGCCTACTCCAGTTTGCCTTCCTACCTGAGGCCTCCTGTGCTCTCTTCCTATTGAGCTCCATGTGTGTGTTGGAGGCAGAGAGAATAAAAGAGGAGCAGCAGCGAAGAATAATATTTCTAATATCCTCCCAGTTGTTCCCCTTACTCCACTTCTTCCACCATATCATCATTTCTTTGGGTTAGAATCAAGTCTAGCTAATCCTCTAGTTTCTTCCTCCACGTATTGTAGGAGGAAGCCAGGAATTGAATGGAAGATTTCTTTGTAGTTCCTCTTGGCTGTGTCATTTGTTCCCATGTGGATGAGAAAAAGGATACACATCCGTGGATTTTATGATTAATGGCAACTCTTCTGTCACATCCCTAATCTATCCTTCAGAGAAAGACAGCATACCTAGTGGATTTATGGTTCTTCCTGGCATATTTCAGTTTTAATCTAATGCAGTAGGGTGTCTCCAATCACAACTTAGTAGGATGTGGGTTGAGTTAATCTGCTTGGCTGAACTTCAGCTTCTCTTATGCCCTCCTGAAGGGTCTCCTGTATGTCTTCCTCTGCACACTCTCTGCCAGATTCCTCCTCAGAAAACTGAAAGTGATTTTGCAGTTCTACTGGTGAAGAGTGTTTTCTTCTTTTGCTCTGTCCTAACTGTGACTCTTTTCCATTGTGCTTTCTCCACTGTATTTGTTCTCTCCTCAGCATTGTCCTCTTCTGTTTTGTCTTGCGGTTCCTCCACTTCCTGGGCCTCCCTTGTCTGCTGTTGCTTGAGAGTTCTGCCTATGTATTCATCTTCCCTTATAGCCTTAAGCGTGACCACTTGATGCTCCAGTCCTCACACTTTTTTTTCCCAACAGTGCTGCCAGTTTGTTCTTGCTGCATGTGCACACTGTGTTGTTCTCAGGTACAAAGACAAACATTGCACACACTTTGCATGTCACTGCCACAGAAGAATCTCTTCCCTGCCATAATCCTCTTACCCTTTTTTAAAAAATTTCTGTTTGTCTGTAAGTGTCCTTTCCTTCATCTTTGCTTTGAAGGATGCTGGGAAAGTCCACCGATATATAACTCTCTGCCTTTGCCTCTTTGTTCTCCCCTATTATTTTGTCTCTTCCTCCAGTAGATTCATTCCTAACTATCCACCCACCCCATCAAACTCCTGTTTCCTCTCCCTGTTCACTCACCCCCTGAGATCTGTCTCAGATCTCACTGTAAGCTTCCAACGAGTTAGTTCAGAATGCATCCTTAGGCACTGGTAATTCCCAATCAACAGATACAAGCCATATGGCATGGGCACTTTCTCACAGGAGAGCACATTCCTTCAGAAAGCAGCACAGTCCCCATCTCACCCCACTCACAATTTCCCTGTATGAAGCATGGAAGAGAGACATTGTACTCACCAACAGACTACATGTGCCAATGCATAGCTATGGTGGGTCAGAGACTGCTCCTGGTGCATTCCTTTCCTTCTTTGCCCTTAGGTATGTATCACAACAGATCACTAAAGCCACTGAAGGGCCACAAATAATGCTCTCTCTCTCTCTCTCTCTCTCTCTCTCTCTCTCTCTCTCTCTCTCTCTCTCTCTCTCTCTCTCTCTCTCTGTGTGTGTGTGTGTGTGTTTAAAAAAAGCACTGCCCAGTACATTAATACAAGTTTCGGGAACAACAACAATCATAAAAATTCAGCTGTGCTGAATCTTCTTATTGTTCAGCTGCCTGTGCAATTTCGTCTTTCAAGTCATGAGACTACCTCCAAGTTAGGCACAAGACAAGGCATACATCTCAAGTGAAGAAGCCAAACGGCCGTACTTTGCTAGCAGCTGAAACTCATCCAGGAGGATTCAGAGAGCTACCCTGAACTGTACCCAAAGAGTTGGGCCTGCCCCCAAGGGATGGTGCTGTATCATATACTAGAGCTGGAAAAAAAATTCATCTTCTAGACTACAGCCCCCAGAATCTCTTAGCCAGGCTTACATGAGAGATTTTGCAAGGTGCCGTTTCAAAAGGCTGTTTTACAAACTTTGTCATACTTTACAATGAGACTCCTCTCAGTTTCAAAATACATTTGCTATGCAGCCTCAGAAGCTACTCTTTAACGAGTGCTAATTTAAACAAATGCGTTGAACATATACAGTGAATGCCGCTTTTTAGATCCTGGCTACATCAAAAATGTTACCTTTTCTTTCTTAAAGATGGTGGATTGACATTGTCATTTACACCATGTGATCAGTGAAAAATACATTGAATTCACCCCATGCCAATTGCAAAGCAAATCTCAAAATATTGCTCAATGTAGTTGTAGCCCCTCACAATGCATGGAAGAAAAGTTTGTCAATGGTGATTGACAGACAAACAGAATCCACACATTCAAGAGCAGTCTACCTCTGAATTTCAGCTGCTCAAGACCAATAACTGGGGAAGGGTTTTTTCTTCACCACCCATGTCTAGCTTATGATCTTCCCAAAGGTCTGGCCGACTATTGTTTTAGCCCTTGAGAGATGTTATTGGGTTCCAAATGCAGTCAGTCTCAGCCAGCAAGCCTATGGCCAGGACAAGGGGAACTATGACCCAACAATATACTGTGTTTCCCCGAAAATAAAACAGGGTCTTAAATTAATTTTTGCTCCAAAAATGCATTAGGGCTTATTTTCAGGGGATGTTTTTTTCATGTACAGCAATCTACATTTATTTAAATACAGTCATGTCATCTTCTTCTGGTTGCTGCACAATGTTGCACAATGGTGGAGGGCAGGGTTTCACTTAACTGGGGCTTATTTTCAGGTTAGGTCTTATTTTTGGGGAAACAGGGTATGAAGAGCAGTGTGACATCCCACGCTGCCCTGCTGGAAACAGAACACACGGAGTTGATCAGTGGGCAGCCTGGCGGTATTGGATCATGATAGAGCCATGATTAAAAATGGGATTGAAAATAAAGCAGCCAACATTATAATGCCAGAGTAGGTGTCAATGGGCAATTTTCACAATGGAGAGAGGTGAAAAGCGACGTGCCCCAGGGATCTGTCTTGGGACCAGTGCTTCTCTACCTGTTCATAAATGACCTGGAGACAGGGATAAGCAGTGAGTAGCCAGGTTTGCAGATGACACAAAACTTTTCTGGGTGGTGAAGACCAGAAGGGATTGTGAAGAGCTCCAGAACAATCTCTCCAGACTGGGAAAATGGGCACCAAGATGGCAAATGTGTTTCAATATAAGAAAATGCAAAGTAATGCAAATTGGGGCAAAATTTTTTCAAAACTAGGTAGCAGCTAATGGGTTCTGAGCTGTCCATAACAGATCAGGAGAGAGATCTTGGTGTGCTGGTGCACAGATTGCTGAAAGTGTCAACCCAGTGTGAGGCGGCAGTGAAGAATTCCATGCTAGGTACTATTAAAAAGGGGATTGGAAATAAAAGGGCTAGCATATAAAATTGTTAAGAGAACAAGCTGGTCATCACAAAGACTCTTTTCCAACAACACAAGAGGCGACTCTACACATGGACATCACCAGATGGGCAGTACAGAAATCAGATTGATTATGTTCTCTGCAGCCAAAGATGGAGAAGCTCTATACAGTCAGCAAAAACAAGATCTGGAGCTGATTATGTCTCTGATCATCAGCTTCTAGAAGCAAAACTCAAGTTTAAACTAAGGAAAGTCGGAAAAACCACTGGGCTAGTCAGGTATAATCTAAACCAAATCCCTTATAAATACACAATGAAAGTGAAGAACAGATTTAAAGAACTAGATTAGGTGGACAGAGTGCCTGAAGAACTATGGATGGAGGCTCGTAACATTGTACAGGAGGCAGCAACAAAAAACATCCCAAAGAAAAGGAAATGCAAGAAAGCAAAGTGGCTGTCCAACGAGGCCTTACAAATAGCAGAGAAGAGAAGAGAAACAAAATGCAAGGGAGATAGGGAAAGTTACAGAAAATTGAATGCAGACTTCCAAAGAATAGCAAGGAGAGACAAAAGGGCCTTCTTAAATGAACAGTGCAAAGAAACAGAGGAAAATAATAAAAGGAAATACCAGAGATCTGTTCAAGAAAATTGGAGATGTTAAAGGAACATTTTGTGCAAAGATGGACATGATAAAGGACAAAAATGATAGGTACCTCACAGAAGCAAAAAACATCAAGAAGAGGTGGCAAGAATACACATAGGAATTATATCAGAAAGATCTGGACATCCTGGATAACCCAGATAGTGTGGTTGCTGACCTTGAGCCAGACATCCTGGAGAGTGAAGTAAAGTGGGCCTTAGAAAGCCTGGCTAACAACAAGGCCAGTGGAGGTGATGGCATTCCAGTTGAACTATTTGAAATCTTAAAAGATGACTCTGATAAGGTGCTACACTCAATATGCCAGCAAGTTTGGAAAACTCATCAGTGTCTAGAGGATTGGAAAAGGTCGGTCTACATCCCAATCCCAAAAAAGGGCAGTGCCAAAGAATGCTCCAACTACTGTACAATTGCACTCAATTCTCACACTAGTATGCTTATGCTTAAAATCCTCCAAGATAGGCTTCAGCAGTATGTGGACCGAGAACTCCCAGAGGTGCAAGCTGGATTTCAAAGAGGCAGAGGAACTAGAGACCAAATTGCTAACATGCGCTGGATTATGGAGAAAGCCAGAGAGTTCCAGAAAAAAATCTACTTCTGCTTCATTGATTACACAAAAGCCTTCGACTGTATGGACCACAGCAAACTATGGCAAGTCCTTAAAGAAATGACCACCTTGTCTATCTCCTGAGAAACCTATATGTGGGACAGGAAGCAACAGTTGGAACTGGATACGGAACAACTGATTGGTTCAAAATTGGGAAAGGAGTACGACAAGGCTGTATATTGTCCCCCTGCTTATTTAACTTATATGCAAAATACATCATGCGAAAGGCAGGACTGGATGAATCCCAAGCCACAATTAAGTTTGCTGGAAGAAACATCAACAACCTCAGATATGCAGATGATACCACTGTGATGGCAGAAAGTGAGGAGAAATTAAAGAGCCTCTTAATGAGGGTGAAAGAGGAGAGTGAAAAAATGGTGTGAAGCTCAACATAAAAAACCCTAAGATCATGGCCACTGGTCACATCACCTCCTGGCAAACAGAAGGGAAGATATGGAGACAGTGACAGATTTTACTTTCTTGGGCTCCATGATCACTGCAGATGGAGACAGCAGCCATGGGGACATTGTGAGAAACAGGAAGCTGGACTAGATGGGCCCTTGGCCTGATCCAGCAGGGTTTTTCTTATTACCATATTATGATTCCCATAAGACTCAGCACAGCTAAAGCAAGAGATTATGGGACCCACAGCCCAAAATGTCTGAAGAGTTACAATGTCTGAAGGAGTACTCCTGGATTAGAGGAAATCTTTAGAGAAATAGAACAATATTTATACGTTCTTCGTGGATAAGAACAATCCACTCTCCCAGCAGACTTTTCATTATGCTACCAGAAATTGGCTTGTTGTTCTATAACATCTGAGATCTAGGGAAGATGGGTAATGTAGTAGCTTTCATGTCGCAGCTTCTCATAGGAAAAGGCAAACTTCTAGCAAGAAGTATTTAATGTTTAAATCCAAATGCAAATTCGGAGGGTAAATAAATGTATTATCTTCTTGTCCAGTAATTATTTGACAAAGTTTTGCTTTGCCTGCTGAAGAATGATTTTGAAAGAATACTATGTAACCAGACCTCCCCAGCCCAGAGTCCTCTAGAAAAGTACTTCTGCAACACTCATCATTCTCTACCACTTGTGTGATAAATGTGGAAGAGCATACATTAAGGTAAAAGCTACACTTTCCTCCAGTTACAACATTGTCCCTCTGAGCAATGCTAATCTTAGTCATTTAGAGAAAGGCAGTTGTCTCCCTGCTGACCAATTACGAAACAAAAGCAATCTGACTTCCCAAATGCAAATTTTGGGAAACTTGCTTAAGAATAAGCAGCCTCCTTTCCCCATTTCACTTTAAGATGTGGAGTCAATGTGTCTTCAAGCAAGGCTGTAAATCTTCCTACCTGAGTGTCTCCTTTCTTTAACAATTACATATTCCTTTAGTCTCTTCTCTTTTCTCTCCTGGACTGGGTTTGTGGAGCAAAAAACTTTCTTAATAACAAGCTACCTTGAGCATTGTTTGATGGAAGATGGGATACAAATACAGTGGACCCTCGATTTACAGATGGCTCGACTTACAGACTTTTCGCGTTACAGACTTCTCTGGCTGCAAAATTTAGATTCGACTTGCAGCCAGAGAATCGACTTACAGACCAGAAAAAAAAAACAAAATGGAATAAAAATAGAATAAAAAACACTGGTTATGGGATTAATCGGTTTTCAATGCATTGTAGGTCAATGGAGATTCGACTTACAGACTTTTCGACTTGCAGCCACCATTTCAATACGGATTAATTCCTTAATTAGAGGGTCCACTGTACATTAAGCAATGCATTAATATCAATTGTTCTTATGATTTTGTATTCTCTTGAGTAAAAACACACACACACACACACACACACATGCACGCATGCACACACGCACGCACGCACGCACGCACACACACACACACACACACACGCACACACTCCACCCTCCCCTCAACTGGTATGTTCCACATATTTTGGAACACAATTCTCATTAACTGTAACAAGCATGGCCAATAGTGGAGGATCATGGAAACTAAAGTTCAAAACCTCTGGTAGGAAGCAGGTTGGGGAAGGCTGGTATACAGTACAGAGAAAAATTCTCCAAAAAGTCAAAGAGGACGAGACAGAAAGGCCAAAATCCTGTTGTGAAAAACTGCACATGTAAGAGGAGTTGTGTGAGCAGTTTTCACAATTTGGGGTGCTATTTGTCAAGGACCTGGATGCCTACCCCTGGTATATCTGCACTCCTAGTAGATAGCTGGAACAATCATGTACACCAGTTATATAACTTCCAGTTTACACTACATGATCGCAATAGAATTCTGACTTATAAGAGACAATCAGCAGAAAACAGGATACCTCTGGTAAACCGAGACCATTGGACCTTTATGTTGTTAGTTCAGAACAGAGATTGGAAATGTATGAAACAACCAGATGCTGTTGGGTGGCATCTCACATGGGTCCTTGTCAGCATAGCCAGTGGTGAGGGATTGATGGATTGTTTGTCTACATTCATATCCCACTCAACAAGTAGCCAGGCTACTACTCTGGACCACTAACAGAAGGACACAAAGTCATAAACAACAAGAAAGCATAAAAAAAACCCGATCGTGGGAGGTATGGGCCAGCAACACCTGGAAGGTCAGAGATACAGAGATACAGTTAAAATACTGCAGAGGGCGGCAGATGTTTTTCCTATTTTAGAGGGCATGTGATTATGTCACAGGTGTTACCCATTGTTCCCAACAATTAAATAACCTATATACTTGGTGCATGTGACAAAAGCACAGATGTCTATACTTCCACTTCCTTTTTCCATGGGGGGGGGAAGTATTCTGCCTAGATAACATTGACAATGAGCACCTTTCCAAATTATACTCACATTATCCCACAAAACGCTCCATCTTCATTATAACAAGACCACTCATAAACATTTCATGACAGAATCTTTCACTCCTCATTGGCAAGCTAGCAAAAGCATGGAAGTGACCCTGTTCACTTTGGACACATGAATATGAGACAAAGAGATTGAGAAGTAAGGAGCAGGTCCCACAAGACTCATCTTTAGATGATCTCTAGGAAGCCTGAACTACTGTGAGGAGCAGCCTCTGTAGGCAGAATCAGTCTGGGTCCTGCTGTTCCAGCCAGCTGGGTGGAAATAATGCAAACATGTATAGATTCATAGAGTTACAATCTACATAAATAAAAGTGAATTTCTCTCTGTCACTGAATCACATTAAAAGACCTGGATGTACCTTCACCAATTTGAAGGGGAGATTTAGGATGGTTTCACTTCAAAAAGGCTACGTGGTATACATGAAAATCAACTTGGAGGACCTTGATGGTATCCTTGTTATTTTGTCCTAAACAAGTACAGTAGATGGATTTCCACCAAATTTGGAAGATGTCTTTAGAGTGATCTGTCTTAAAAGATCGGTTAGGGGAAAAATCAGTTTGAGGTACTTCAATTATTTATTTCCCTTCAGAATTGTGTGACAGATGATTTTTAAATATTCTGAGAAGATGAGTTCACAAATTGACATAGTTTGAATTATGTCATAGTTTTATGGATGTGTGGGTTCCCAATATTCGTTAATCTGAGAGTTGTACTTATTGGATTAGCCAAATGAGTTTCGAGATGAATATAATCATCATCTCCATCATTTTAGAATTGCAGAGCTGGAAGGGACCCTATGGATCATCAAGTCCAACCCCAGTCAAGGAGGAACAGGGTTGAATCAAACTCCCAACCTCTCATTTTACAGCCAGAGACTTAAACCACTGAGCTACCCGTGGAAAATAAAGAAGGGGGCACGTAGAGAAGAGAGAAGGCACTAGAGCAAAAGGTGGACTGATAGACTTTTAACCCAGGCAAAGCTGGACTGATTCACTAGTTTCAAAATAACCACAATGATTGCCTTACAGTGTACTTCCTTTGTTGTAATTTAAGGTTAAATGTATCCAGATTCCAGAAAGAGATCGTGTTGAATTTTATCCTCTTTCTACTTGATTGTAATCTCTTCCCCGGCTACTGAAATCTGAATTAGTGTCCCTGTTTGAAAATTGTTTTTTGCATGTTAAACTTATCTGTGTCTCTATTAAGGCAAGAAGTGAAAATACAAAGAAGACACTTACCTCAGTGTATGTGCAGTCTATATGACTAGTTTTGCTGGTCTAGTTTTCCCTCTTTTTTCTTTCCTCTGTCCTGTTGAGCAGCTAAATTGGGGTGGGAGTTCTTCATTCTCTCATCCTTCTGAGACAAGTTGCCCTTTTCAACAATTCTGAAGGGCAAAGAAAGGAATTGTGCTTAGTTCACATTCTGAGCAACAATGGCAACGCTTGTGAGTTCTGAAACCCGACTCATTCCAAATTGTTTGGTGAAATGGCAGCCACACTTCCTCCTATTCTTTCCTGACTTGGTTTTCCTGCCTCCAGAAGAGCTTTTTCCTTTTCTTGTACTATAAATAGGGCCTCCATAACACAACCTATAGGAGCAGGGAAGGCAGGAAATGCAAAAGCGCGGGCGGGGGTGGTGGTGGTGGTGGTGCTGGTGTTGGCCTCCATCTGTTTGTCAGGACATCAAATGAAATTTGCAAACAACTCCTGTCACATACTTATCACAGCCTCTAATACAATAGGAAATACATTAATTGATGAAAGATTGGATTTGTTTTGCTAAGGGTTCCGACTAATGCCACCAAATCAATCAGTTCGCAAAGGATTATAATCTAGCAAACTAATTTTAAAACTCTGTCCAGCTAATCTGCTCCCCCCCCCATCTAAATTTAAGAATTATAGATGCAGGATCAGTTATTTCCAGTAACAGTTTGGTGAACATCAGTGTCCGTAATGCAATTGCTGCCATCAGCATGCTCTTCATTTTATTTTTCTCAGATCTCACTGTCTACACACCACGGTTGTTATACATCCCTGGCCATGTGAACCATATACATTCCTGAACTTCCAGGAATTTGATACAAGAACCTCATGCAGCTGATGAAACTGACTAGAGTCTGCTGTAATAATGAGCACCTGAACTCTGCTATCTGTAGGATTTTATTATTTTCCATGGGCTCCATCAGAGGTTGTCAACCCCCGGTCTGTGACCTGGTGCCAGTCCATGGCCTGAGCTGGACCGGGCCATGGAGATAGGCCTCCCCCCACTCCCCTCCCCACAGCTGCTTTGCACACGCACCTGTGCACCAGCACCAGCGTGAGCACTCCCCCACCCTTTCATGCATGCACCCGAGCGCCAGAGGGAAGGGGTGGGCAAGCAGGTGTGTGGGCGTGCAGGCATTCCTGCTCCTGCGCGAAGGGGTGGAGGAGCACTCACACAGGCGCTAGTGGGTGTGTGCACACTCCCCCACTGCTTTGCTTATCCACCTGAGAGCGCACGTGCGTGAGAGCATGGGGGGTGCCCCGTCTTCCTCAGAGGCTCAGCCGGTCTGTGGTCCCAAAATGGTTGGGGACCGCTGGGCTACATGACATAAAAGCAAAGTGTTCTCCTTATTTCCTGCCCCATAGTGCTTAAAGCTCTCCCTCGACAGTTTACAATTTAATAATACAGGCTACACATTGCCCTGTACTCAACAAGCTGGGGTCTCAATTTACTGACCTTGGAAGGATGGAAGGCTGAGTCAGTCTTGAGCTGGCTACCTGGGATTGAATCTGGGTCATGAGAAGAGTTTCGGTTGTAGTTCTGCAGTTTAACCATGATGCCATGAGGCTCTGTCAATGTAAATCAGCCCAAAGGTGTTCCCTTCATTCTTTTTATTCCTGCACTGCGACTTCTACTTTTTTGGAATCAAATGCATTCATGTGGGTTCAGCCGGTGTGATTGTTTGAGCGGATGTGGAAGGTTTTGTAGCCATTCTACAGTGGATCCTCGATTTACAGAATTAATCCGTATTGGAACTGTGGCCGCAGGTCGGAAATTCCGTAGGTTGAGGGCCATTTCCCATAGGAATGCATTGAAAATCATTTAATTCGTTCCTGCCAGAGGAAAAAAAATCGAGGGCTTCCAAAGGTGCACCCGCTGCCCTATGCCTTCTGTCCCCACTGTCCTCTGCCTCTCATCCCCATGGGGACAGGAGACAAGAGGCCGGTGGGTGCACCTTTCTAAGCCCTGAAAGCTGGCAGCGGTCGCGGAGCAGCTTTCGGGCGGATAGGCTTTCGGCTTTCAGAACTTAGAAAGGTGCACCCACTGGCATCTCCTGTCCCCAGTGCCCTCTGGGAGACAAGAGGAAAGTGAGTCCAGCTTTCTAAGCCCTGAAAGCCTGAAGCTGAGGCCGGGCGCAGAGCGGCTTTCAGCTTTCTCCGTCTTCCCCTCACTCCCTGCTTTGGAAGCTGAAAGCTGCCCTGCGCCCACTTTCAGGTTTCGAGGCTTAGAAAGCTGTAGGTCCAGCTTTGTAAACCCTGAAAGCCCAAAGCAGGCAGTGGGTGCAGAGCAGCGTTTGGCTTTTCCCGCCTCCCCTCACTCTCAGCTCTGGAAGCCGAAAGCCACCCTGCACCCGCTGTCAGCTTTGGGCTTTCGGGGCTTAGACCTGCAGCCTACGGACTGGAAGTGGGAGGCGGGGAAAGTGCCAAATTTGAATTTGGCGCTTTCCCCACCTCACCCTTCTGGTCTGTAGGTCGATTCTCCGGCCGCAAGTCGAAGTGAAACTTTGCGGCCAGAGAATTGTGTAGGTCGAAAAGTTCGTAAATGCAGCCAAACATAAGTTGAGACTCCACTGTATTTGAAGCCATGCCAGCTGTCTAAAGCAGCAGTGAGAGAGGCAGGACAGTTGGGGAACTGGCTGCTGTTTGAATCCTCTCCTTCTCACACCTGGTGCATACTTTAATCTCAGCTTCCTGATAATTTTCTTTCTTTTTTTCTTTGACTTGTCAATCTAGTATTAGGACAGATAAGGGGGGGGAGAGCAAAGCAGAGAGAGAGAGAGGAGGAAATTTTAAGTTACTGTGCTTTAACTGTGCCTTCTGCACATCTGGATACTCAGAAGACTCCCTCCTCCTTCCCCTGCCCTCTTTCTCTTTTTCTTGACAAGGAAACAAGGCTGAAGTATAAACTTCCTCCTTTCTCTCTGCTGACTCATCACTTTGGTCATCTAGCTGTCTTAGTACTAGGACTGCAACCTTTTAAAAGGAAAAAGAAAGAAAGAAACAGGATTGGAAGAGAAGAAGGAAACAGGCAGATCCAATCTCCAGGTATGTGGAGGCTGGAGATCTATTTTATTACTGGACGAAGGAAAAAATGTACATGAGAGAGAGAAGAAGAAGGGAACGGGAGGAAGAAATTCAGCTTTTGGTCTCTAAATTCAGAAAGGGGTTTTGAAACCCCGTTTGTCTGGTTTACCTCAGGCAAATTCCAGTCCTGAAAGGCTATCATGCTTGGTGTAAAGGAATTTGCTTCAAATGCTCAAGCTGCTGCTAAGCCGAACTTCAGCAGTGCAGCTTGGCTTTGCCTCCCTCCCCGGATAGTGCAAGACTTCTGGTATCATGAGATTAGCATAGGAAGAGAGGGGGGGAAATTAGGTTATTTAGGAACCGTTTCCCCCCTCTCCTCTTTCTCTTCCTTTGCTGGCAACCATCAAGGAGGGAGTCCGGCTGCTTGGTTGTTCATCCAACTGCATCATTGCTTGAGAGGCCCACACGGCTCAGCATTCCAGATCGGGGGGGGGGAGGGTAGCATCAGCTCCCTCTCTCCGTTTGACTGGTGTTTATCTCTTGCTTATTTTGTGATTTGATATTGTTTTCTTGGATCAATTTGGTTATTACATTATTGCTTTATAATTGATTTGGATTAGTACAGCACTAAGGGTGTGGGTGTGATTGCGCGGCTTGCACGAGCCGCATGGCGGCGCGAGCAGCCCTCTGGGGTTAACTATAAGATTTCAGTTGCCATTTTAGGGTTCACCATAAAAATAATAAATAGTAATAATATTACTTCAGGGACTGGCTTTTAATTTAGTTACACCTGTGAGTAGAGAAGCATGTTACCTTTCGTTGGTGCTTGTCTGCTGGAGTTGGCTGCAGGGTGGCTCAGCCTTTAGGCTCCTCAGCTGCTTGGCGGGCTCCTCCCCCCCCTTCTTCGGAAAGGCTTAGCTCGAAGTGTTTTGGCCCTGCTTGGAATTAATTTGAAACAAGTACGGAGTAGTCTTAAGTACGCTTCTGTTGGAAGGCACTGGCTTTAAATTAATTTAATATTAATTCTCTTTTGTAGGCTCCTTCGATTTATTAATTGCCCTTACCTATTTAGATATTTGATGTAGCATAAATAATTATTCAATAATTTTAGAATTAATTGTTATCCTTACCTAAGACTTGACTGAGATTAGAGAATATTTTAATTGAATAAATACAGAATTAGGAAATTAATTGATAAAAGTTAGGTAAATAAATAAATTAATAGGTAATACTATTATAATTACCTAATATTTGGTTAAGAGTAGAGGTGATTATAATTGAATAGATAAGTAATGGAGAAAATAATTAGTTGATTGAAATGATTTGAATTAATTAATTAATTAATTATTAATAGTGAATAGCCGTAATAGTAATTGGAGTAAATAAGTATTTCCCTAGAATAAATATACAGTGGTGTCTCAACTTAGGAACTTAATCCGTATTGAAATGGTGTTCGGAAGTCGAAATGTTCGTAAGTCAAAGCACCATTTAAACTAATTAATCTGTTCAGTTTTTTAAAAGGAGAAAAAAGCAGCTTCCCTCCCTGCAGACAACATACACGCTCACTCCGAAGCAGGAGGAGGCAGCCCCAAGCCTCTGACGACAACAACACAAACTCTAACTGCCAAAAGTGAAAGAGCTACAGTACAAAGCAACCTCGTCACCACCTACAGTTAGAAATTTGAATTGCCCGCCTTTCCCCCTTCCTGTTTCTGTTCGTAAGTGGAAGCTCTGTTCGCAAGTTGAAGCAAAATTTTGCGACCGGAGCTGTTCAAAAGTTGAAATGTTCATAAGTAGGGACATTCATAAGTCAAGGCACCACTGTACAGGAGGGTATAAATTGGTACAGCGGGTTGCATTTTTTGTGCCTAGATTGCGCCATTCAGTATGGTAAGGGTAAACTGAGGATTGCTGCACGAGTGGGGTTGGAGTATATGATGATGCAAAAGGACAACAGGCCTGGCCTGGCACCAGGGACTTAAACAAGGTACTCGGCAGTGAGTATAGATTTTCTGGAGTTTAGGAACTTACTTGATTTAGAACCAGCATGGCCTGCCCCAGTGGAGCATCTTCAACAGTTCATTGTGTATCTAAACAGGAAGGTTTTGGCGCCAGGATCTATACAGGGTAGGTTATTGGCGCTGGCTTTCTACGCTAAAATTAATGGGTATCAGGATTATTTTTCAGACGACCACTTCAGGAAAATGATTGAAGGTTGGTCTAAGGAAAGAGGCAGAGTTAAAGATTCGAGAGTACCCATATCACTGGGACTATTAGAAAGCATTGGTAAGCAGTGGTAGGCTCTCTGTTGAGATGATTATGAAGTCACTTTATTCAGTTAATAAGGGATGTCCTTATTAACTTTTTTGATGCCCTGAGAATTAGCGAAGTGTTGCCACTGGAAAGGAAGATAAAATCAGAGTAGTTATGCAATGGCAGGATGTTAGGTTAGTCAATGGGATGGTGCAGATTCGCGTCCGCCGATCCAAGGCCGATTAGCGAAGCACCCCCTGACATCTAGGTAGGGGCCCGGTTTGTTTTATCTTGCAGATACCATAACAGTGATGAGAAGGAAGCACATCATGATCATTGGCTGCAGCTATGTTTTTGGGGCAGCTCAGTATGCTCCCACATCCCCATGGGGAGCAATCTTGGACTTGGAGCTAGAGCCTTTATCAAATGGAAAGGATGCTGTGGGATTCTGTGAGGTCAACTTTGCCGTACAGCTGCCTTTGGTCAGATGTGTTGGTAATACACTTGGGCAGTAACAACCAGACCAGAATATGTGGAAAGACATCACATGGTTGAAGGTTACGTACCCTGCTATGGACATTGTATGGTCAATTATCATCCCTCGGCTGGTATGGAGTGATGTGAGGCAATTTTGGCCCGCTAACACTGCACGGAAGAGTGTTAGCGGGGTGGTCTGCAGAGCTGTCTGCAGTGGCCTGGATCGATGCTTGGTCACTGGAGGATCCATGGATAAGACTGAGTTTTCTGATCAGTGAAGGCACCTTACCCTGCTATGAGCATTGTATGGCCGACAACCATCCCTCAGCTGGCATGGAGGTATGTGAGGCATTTTTTGGCCCTCTAATGCTGCATGAAGGAGTGTTAGTTGGGTAGTCTGCAGGGATAAATGCAGCGGCCTGGATCAGTGATTGGTCACCAGAAGATCCTTGGACAGGCCTGAATTTTCCGATTGGTGAAGGCACCGTATAATGCTACAAACACTGTATGACCGACGACCATCCCTCAGCTGGTATGGAGGGATGCGAGGCACTTTTGGCCCACTAACGCTGCACGAAGTAGTGTTAGTAGGGTAGTCTGCAGAGCTGACTGCAGTGGCCTTGGATTGGTGATTGGTCACCCCAGGATCCACATGGACAGGCATGTTTTTTTGGGGAACAATGGTGTACATCCGTCCAAACGAGGTTTGGATGTCTTCCTTGAAGACATCAAGGTGGGCCTGCTGTTGGAGCTTGGTGAGCTCGATGGCAGGCATGGGGCTTAGCTTGGCTAGTTCCTATGCTATGGCGGGTAGTGCGGATATAACAGGTTTTGTTGGTGAGTCCCATTGCAAACTCAGGTAAGCTATAGCCCATCTGACCTCCCAGAGCTGCAGACTGTGCGATTACAGTGCTTGGGGGGAAATATGCACTGGGGCCACACCTGGACCTACAGTCAACAAGGAGAAGCTGGGCGAGGCCTGGGGGTGGTCAAATTGGGGCCAGCCGGGTTCTCACAATCTTTAAGACCATGAGAACTTGGGGCCAGGGACTCGCCCGTTTGTTGCTTAAGGGGTACTTTGAGACCTCTGTGCTTAAATCTGATTCCGCACTACAACAGGACCCCCGTTTGCCAAAGAATGGCAACACTGGTTATGTTTAATAAAGTGTGGCCTCAGCTTCAGGATCTGTCCTTCCAGTGAGCACTCAGGATTGATTTCCTTCAGAATGGATAGGTTTGTTCTCCTTGCAGTCCAGGGGACTCTTGAGCCTCCTCCAACACCACAATTCAAAAGCATCGATTCTTCGGCGGTCAGCTTTCTTTATGGTCCAGCTCTCACTTCCATACATTACTACATCCGAATTTGACAATTCGGACTTTTTTTGGCAAGGTGATATCTCTGCTTTTTAAGATGCTGTCGAGGTTTGTCATCGCTTTCCTCTAAAGAGTATAGGCAAAGGTAAAGGCGAGGAGCTGGGACAAAGCGACGGGAGCTCACTCCGTCGCGTGGATTCGATCTTACGACTGCTGGTCTTCTGACCCTGCAGCACAGAGGCTTCTGCAGTTTAACTTGCAGCGCCACCATGTCCCTTGTAAGAGTATAATGCAGCATATAATTTGTCATGCTGTGATGGCATCCATAGCACACCCACTTGTCTTCCTTTCTTTATTCAAATGTATCCCCAAATGCTAAGAATTAAAGGAAACCCTTTACACAGGTTATTGCTGCAGTCAATCAGGCCAGATCTGGTATGGGGAACGCCTGTTTCACAGTCGGGAGATGACTGGCAAACACTTCATCTGGAATTGTACTCCCTTTCAGCCTGCCTTCCCCCTTTCCTTTTTGGCCATCCTCCTTCTCCCTTCATCACTGTTTTCCCCTGTGGTGTCTCCACATGGCTTCCCTCCTTCCTCTTGGCGTCATTGCAATCTGGGCTCAGGGGCAGATACTCACAGCACAATCTAATGTAAGGGAGCACTCCCCACCCCTCCCCACTTTTCCAAGCTTTGAACGACCTGCACAATTCTGAGGAGACACGTCTCTAAAGGCAACAGTGAAACAGTTGATGTTCCATGAACTGCCCGAGATGCTCAGTGAGTGAAATCTAATTTGGACAATTCATGCTGAATATTTGGCTTCATAGACCAGGTCTAAGTATGCAGCTCCATGAATCAGTACTTATGAAAGACAATAAAAAGATGTGAAAACAAGTATGTAGTTCAGTGTATTAAAGAAAGAAAAAGAACATTTGCATAGTATAGTTTGAGTCTGAATATGTAAACTTACAAGTTCTAAGGGATTGGGCATACTTTCCAATGCCCCATTCACACAGTTTAACCTGGATGAATAGTTTCTTCTCAAGTCAATCATGGATGTGAACCTGGGATAAGACAGAATTCCCCCTTCTCAATGGTAATTGAATGTCAAGAGCTAGTCTCTACCCATAGATACCTACTGCTTTTAGATCTAGGGGACTAATCATAGAGTTGTAGGTGATCTGTGTATATCTTAGTGCAAAGTGTAATATGTTTCTTAACAAGAAACTGAGAAATTATGTTCCGCGCTACCTGAAGCTTCTGTGCAAGCACACACACAAACCTCTGCATGCATGTGCACACACAGAAAGGTACTGTATAAGATAAAACACCGAATGTTTCTGAAATTGTGTCTAGTGGAAGCACAGTTTTTAAAAATCAGACACCAGTGACACCTGAAGGTGTAGCTTGAAACTACATTGTCTCATTAAGTTTTTTTTTTTTTTTTTTTTGCTGGTCCTGATTCTTTAAAATCCACATTTCATGTATAAGCAATAATGTGTTATTGTTATTTAATAACAAATATTAATTTTAAACCTTAACGTTTGCACCTTATTAAAGGTTGCTTGAATTTATCAGTACCTACTGATACTGAACAAATTATTATTCCCAGGGGCTTCTTTTTTAAGGTACGTGGGCAGACAGCTCATTAGTGCATTTTAAAGTCTGCTATCTTCAAATGATGACATAAATAATATTATTTCAACCTTAATTTCTCTTACGATATTTGTTTGTTTGTTTGATTTTCTATCTGTATGTCCTGGGAAGGATTAACCAATCTTTCAGGGACAATTTCTGACAATTTTTTACTACACTTTTGGTTGATACTACCTGGTGGGATTCACATAAATTAGTATTTTGTTCCAATTTTATCTGATTGTTTAAAGGTTTTTTGGGAGCACCCTCGTCTTGGGGCGGGACTCATGCTTCCCTGATTTGGGGCCCAGGACATTGTCTTTAATAAAGTACTGTTGCAAACCACATCATAATACCATAAAAGTAAGAATTTGCTAGTTGACTGTTTGTTTGTTTTTCAGGAATTTGGCTATGAATAACAGAAGAGGACTATCATAAGTTGGAATTAACGCAATGATACTGAAGTATTATTATTTATGTGAAGTAAGTCCGTTACATCTGCCTCATCTGAGGAAGTGGGTTGCAGCTGACAAAGCTTATACCAAATAAAATATGTTAGACCTTGAGCAAGGAGCATCTTCTGTGTTGCACAGAATGTAGGATATTTTCTGAAAAGAAATATTCATGGTAGTAAAATATTTATACTATTCGTAATGGTTCTCAAATGTCACCACAAAATACAGGCCTGTTCTGCTTTTATCTAGGGCAAATGACATCAAGATGGAAATTGGTATTTTCTGAAGTTAGAAACAAACAGTATGTAGAATTTAATGGGAAAAGGATAAAAGACATTTGCTGCTTTCTTTCAGCCTTGCTCTCTGCAGGCAGTAGATGCTACACTCAGTAGACTATACACTCAGCTTGGCTCTGTGCTCCTTCCCAAGGCTGACCTTAGCTATGGGAAGAAAGGGGAACTTGTCTCCTCTCCTTTGCCACCAGAATCCTTTCTAGGATCAAAAGCTCTGTGTGAACAGGATAGTTAGGATCAAATCCAGTTGCTGGAACAAATTAGAGTAGACCTACTGAAAGAGTTACTCATAGGTGGATCTATTTGAGATGGGACTACCAGTTAGACTCAGGCCATCATATTTTGTTAAAGTCCACAATATTGTTGTTGTTGTTTAGTCGTTTAGTCGTGTCCTACTCTTCATGACTCCATGGACCAGAGCACGCCAGGCCTGCTCTGGTCTAAAGTCCACAATATACAAGATGATAATTTCAGAGTAGATTACTGTGATATGTCATGAAACTTGAGGACCAAACTAAATGATAAAGGCAACGTATCTTTAGAGGCGGAGCTCCTATAGAAAATATTGTTTATTCTAACAGGTATTTATATCAATCTACCTTTTTTTCAAGCTTGCTTTTGCTTTATAATTGGTCATGTGGAGATAATACAGATTTAATTAGCATGTCTGATTTCTTGAAGTATTAGAAGTTTATCAGGAAAACATTGTGACCAAAAATCCTGTTCATGGTTCATATGAATCTAATGGGAATCCCACAGCATTTTTCCCCCTCTCTGATTTGCTTCTGTTTGTGCAATCAATTTCCTCACCAGTACATGCCTGGCCATGTGGCAGAAAGGCTACTGGAGCAGCAGAAATGCTAATGTGATTGCCCTTTTGTAGTTGGGCAAGCAAACAGGATTCTAGCCTGTAAAAGCAGGACATATGAAATACGAATTTCCCTAAATGTGTGAAGTGGTGTCTGGTTTAATGGAACACCAGTGCCCCCCCCCCCATTTTTTATAAAATCACCTTCTCGCCCTACTAAATACAGATGGAAATATGTGCAACGTTCATAAATGCACGTTCAGCTCAGGCTTAGCTTGCCTTAACATGCTATCCTTTACGTTAAAATGTAAAGCTCCTCAGAGAAGAGGCCTGGTCTATAAATGTAAGGCAGCATACAGGCTGATCAATTAATTAATATAAATGTTCTCAATTAAGCCATCATGACTAGCCTTCGCGAGAAGGACAATCTATGGCCTTTCAGCAAGTGCCATTATCATGAGACTGTGGCAGGCTCCTGGCAGGCTAAGATGGACATTTTTGTTCAGGTTGCACCTTTGGAGGCCTTTTCACAGTACTTAAGACTATCATGCCTGGAAAATGAATCAACCCAGTTCCCTGCTCTGTTCCAGTGCTGTGTTTTTCACATTATAACAGTTTTCCAGCTGGCTAGCCTTACATCTCTCTCTGTGCTAGCTTACCATGAAAAAAATCAGAGGCATCAGCAAGGAGAAGCAATTCTGAATATCCTAGCTATTGTTTTTGCAAAAATCCATACAAGGGGCTTGCAGAGGGAGGTCAGAAATTTGATCTAGTCTAGTTTTATCTCCTAACCTTGTACTGCCCTTTAGGGGATTGAGAAGAGACAAGATGTCATGAAAAATGATCTTTTAATGATATGATATGGTTGCTTCCTACTCTTCTTTAAATGCAACAGTTAAATAAATATCATAGGGAATTAGAAACATAAAAGACAGTTACAGGAGAAACTGTCTAAAACTTACACAGAGCTGAAGGCTTTTTCTCAAATCTATTATTATCCTAAGCATGTAAATTGAGAACAAGTCTATCTTTCATTAGCTTTCAATTCAGTCCGAGTATAGATTTGTATACATTTGTGAAAGAAGCAACATTTATCCAAAAGTCTTTTTTTTTTTTTTTTTTTGGCTGTATCCTATGGCTCTGCCTACACTACAAAGATAGATCACTTTTATTCTGGCATTGAAAAGAACAACCAATTTCAATTCCTATGATCTTCTCTTCAGAACGTTCTGGTTTGGTGAGATGCTGAGATTTTTTTTTTTTGCTAGAAATCACTCGTGTTCTCTTCACAGAATGAGAGTTATAAAAACTTCCAAACATAGGTCAATGGCTGAAATCCTATTGGTAATGTATGTGTGCACAAGTGAAATAGTTTAACTCATGGCAGTGAATTGCACTAGCTAATGAGGTACTAGCTGCATCCCTGGTCATATGACAGGTTGCCCAAGAGACACAGAAAAAGGGATGTGACTGACATTTAGCTAATTAGTAGCAATTTGCTGTGTGAAATATGTGGTTTCATGTATGCATGCATAAATCACCAGCAGGATTCTGGCCACTGATTTTTAGACTAGTTTAAAGTTGGTGGACAATAATAACTATAGGATCGACATCTCAGAATTCAGAGCAATTGCTCTATTTACTTCCAAATTCTTGTACATATGAATACAGTCCACCAGCTATGGAAGAGCCTTTGGATCAAATAATACATGATGCAGGGAATCTATGACTAGAATTCTGTTTGTTGATTAAACCACATTGTAGGTGTATCGCTAGAATTAGATTGTGGTTGTAGGGAAACAGAATGTAAGTTTAATATTCTCTACTAACATTCTTTCCCGCTAGCACTAAAGGACAAACATTAAAATACCTTATGTTTTGCCTCATTGAGCCAGTAAGGACTTGAGGGCAATTTGGATTAGGAAAATGGTTATATGCCCCTTATGCTCATGCGGCAGTTCCTATCCTTCCCTGTTGCTGCTTTGTTTTTCACAAAGAGGACTCTAACCCCTGTGTTTCTTTCCAATTACATAGCTCAATGACTTTGTGGATGGATGGATCTGTGTGACCTCCAGGTTGCAGTTATGTAAACTGGAGATTGCCCCATTGACAGCAAGAGGGCTTTCTGCTTGTGCCAAGGGTTCATGAATTCTCCCCTTGGCAAAAGCCACACAAAACAGACAAGCGCACATGAAACAGATTGTTTACGCATGCAGTAAGAAGCAACAGGGTACTGGCCAAGAAAGCAAGTCTGCCGTCTCCTCCATCAAGTCTAGTTTGTTCCTTTGAAGCATTTCCAACATTATCCTGCTGTGGTGACTGACATTCTTTTCAACTTTTCCTTCTGTTTGCTTCCAAATAATGCGTCTATCCTGAAGGGGCTTCTTGTTTTTAATAAAAGTAGACATGCACACATTTGAAGTGCATACATAAAATTGTTGCGCTGATACTTTGCTCTTCTTATGGGGAGAGAGGAATTTATCATATGCATATTGTTATGAGACTGGGACATGGGCAGGAGGGCTAATGTGCTTCATACTGTTTAACATGTATTTGGTTAAGCAAACTATATTGCCAAGACAATGGTTTTCCACAGCCTTTGTTAAATTTCATGCAGTACATTGCCAAGACAAATGCTTTCTCACACAGGATCATTCTGGAAATACTTTCCTCTTACCACCATTTTCTCATTTTCAGTTACCAATGTTATAACCTAAGTCTCTGTGTGAATGGACTCAAAAGACTGCAGCATTTAAGATTTAATTCAGAAAGAAAAATAAGATTCTTGAAAGTTTTAAGCTACAAGCATGTTGGTCCTAGAGTGGTCCTGACCCGACCAGATAGGCGGGATATAAAATGAATGAATGAATGAATGAATGAATGAATGAATAAGTAAATAAATAAAATAAATGTTACCTTGTAGTGACTGTCTTCTTATGACAACCTTCCTCTAGCTGATGTTCTCCAGGTGTGTTGGGCTACCACCCACATCATTCCCATCTAGCATGGGAACTGAAATAATGAAACTTCTCATCCAATACAACTAATGCTGAGTAAGTCAGGAAAAAGTTGCTGTTTTGGAGCATATAACTAGATTTAGCCTTAATAGTTACAAATAAAAACAATAAGCTTCCATTTAGGTTTTCTTTGGAAAATGGGAAATGCTGGGAATGAAATATGTGTAACAGGATCAGTTACGAATTCTTCTGGAAAAATCATTATGTGCTTAAATGCAACCAATGGGTTGAATCCAGCTTTAATCACATTTAGAGTAGACTTGCTGAAATCTAGGAAACTTAAGTTAGTCATGAGTAATATATGTTCAATTGATTCAGATGAGTTTACTTGAAGTACAACTAAATTTGGATTCAACCCCAGATAAGCAAAGGAAGACTTTCCATATTCCAGCTGAAGTATCCTGGGCTTCTCCTGCTTTTAAAATTACAATGTGTGCAAATAATTACTCTCCATTTAAAAAATGAAAACGCTATAAAAACCACACCGTCCACTATCTGCATGCTTCAGGGCACACATTTAGCAATGTTAAAATTACTGCTATCCTAAATGGAGTTAAAAACTCTTTCTTTAATTTTTTAAGAACTTAGGACTGCAATCCTAAGCATATTCATTGGGAAAGAAGTCCCATTTGCATGGCAGTTTTGTTTCTGTCAACTCAAAAGTAAGTTCCATTGTGTTCAATTGAACATCTCACAGGTAAATAGGGCTGTAGCCTGCTATAGTGAGGTTGTAAGAAATGTATTTTTTTATCCTTTTCACATTGTCCACGATAAATTCATAGATGCCCCTAGACAGACAGAATATTTAATATATATTTAAAAATCTCTCTCCTGAACATGTGCTCCTGTATTATTTCCATCCCCGACCTTGCTGCTTTTTAAAAACTGTTGTGTCTGTATAACACTGGGGTAGGATGCTGTATATCTGCTGAACTACTCCACGGATCTAAGACTCGTGGCCCAGTCTTGATAGGATGACACCCATTTTTGTTCATGGAGCCAGTAAGTCAGGAATGGTGTATACTATCCTAGCCTTTAGCATCTGGTTTCCCACTGACATTTGCCTACATCTCCTGACGCCCTACTCATGGTATAGATTTCATCTGATTTAATACTTAGCAGAATTGGATTGGCATCTGTTGATGAAGTCTACGGCATTCTAGAAAACAATGGGTTTGCTTTTTTGTAAGTTAACCAAATTTAGTTGTTAAAAATATTTTTACCTTTCTGTCTACAAAAACAGCAGGCAAATAATGGGAAAAGAGAGAAGGAAGAGTTCTCACAAATAATTTGATTACTTTAGCAATTAAAAAAGGGAAAATGGACTAGAATAAAGAAACTTCACATCTTCCACAAAGTTTTTTTTCTAAAAAAACCCTTTAGATTTTATTGAGTTTTAATATACAGCTTTAATATGTTAGGGTAACCATTACAAGACCTGTGTTCAATGTACACATTACAATACGAACAGGAGCGCAGATCTTTCATTACTGTGAACAAAAGATATTCAATGGTCGTCCTCTAGCAGCTTTGAAACTTGGCAAGGCTGGGTCTAAGGCATGTTAAGTGCAGTAACAGGCCACGTAGAATACAAAATGAATACAAAGGATTTCTCTTCATGAACTGTACATTATTTTAAAGAACAGTGCCTGCTCCACAGGGCAGACATTTAGCAATTTTTAAAGTCACTGGCCAATGTTCCAGACAAAGACAAGCATTGTTTTGTATACCGCCATGTTTAGAATATATCTAAATATCTGGATCAAAGTGAAAAAGCTTCCAAAGAAACAAGAGGCAAAGAACTGCTAAATAAAAAGGTACTACAAAATATTTCCACAACTAATTAAATGCCAAATAAACCAAGCAATAGTAGGGAAAAGAAAAAACAAACCACCCTTCTGCTCAAAATAACAGCACATTTTGCTAATTCCCATTGATTTCATTTATGAACACACTATATACTTAATAACTTCTTCCATATAGGCAAATGTGTCCATTTGGTCTGTTGCTGTAAGTGAAGATGATATATATTAAACCATCACCATTCACTTTAAGAAGATATGTTTAATTGCTTGTTTTCCATATACAACCAACCTCTGGATTAGGAACATCCTCAGCTCAAGTTAAATACACTTCCTCTCTCTTCTTTTCTTTTTACAGTGCAGAGTATATAGGCTTAAAGTTACAAGGCAGTTGCAGCTTCTCTTACTCCAATTCACTGTCTGTGTCTGCATTTAGGGGTGTGCAGTAATTGGGCTTGTCTGAAGGGCTGTAGCCAGGGAGGCACAAACACTTGTATGACCCTTCCGTGTTAATACACTTGGCATTCTTGCAGAGAGACATCCTATTGTTCAGTTCATTACATTCATTCACATCTGGAAAGAAAAAAGCAAACAAAATCAGAACTCTTGCTGTCTTCAATGCTGTTAAATGGGGAGGGAGGAGAGACAAAATGTGGCCCTCAAAGCTGTTTTGCAAATCCCATCTCCCATGAAATCCACTCTCAAGCCAGGGAACGATAACAAACAGTGTTTTAAGCATGGGTGTCACCGCCCTCCCGCATCTTCCTCTGGTCCCCAAGAACTGACACTACAAACGGATGCCAAATGACTTGTACTTTTTATTTGACCTTGCCCACCAATACTGGGCATTTCTGGGCTTTATGTGGGCTGCAGGGTATTCGGGAGGCACAAATTTGGCCTTTAGCTCAGTCAACACCTATTGTTAAAAAACAAGAGAAAAAAAAATCTCTTATGATTTCCTCACTAACCCCTGTCACTATGCAAATAACAAGAATATCCTGTATCAATTATTTGGGGATTGCATCACAATGAAGTTCTTGCCCAGCTCCCATTCCTTCTAGTTAGGTGTATGCAGGATGACTGCTCAGGGGAGCTTGTGGTTCAAACCCTCCCTCCCATCAGAACACATCTTCTACATTTATCAGGCTAGACCTGGATATGACATACTGGAACCTATGCTTACCAACACATGTCATCTTGGCCATGTCCAAATGGTAGCCATCAAAACAGTCACAGGTATATCCTTCTTGCACCCTTACGCAGCGTCCATTTTCACATCCATTCAGAATGCCACATTCTTCTGCTTGCAACTCCTCAAAGCTGTTTAGGAATCCTGGGGGTGGGGCAGGTGGGGGATACATTGAAACAATTGAATTTATGTACATATGTAATGTATGTATGTACGTACGTATGTATTTAGGAACATGGCCAAACAGCTGGAAAACCTACAACAACCATCAGATCCTAGTCGTGAAAGCCTTCGAGAATACATGTTTGTTTATTTAAAAACTTTCATTATCTTACAGCCGCACTAATAACCTGCTGTGATTACTATGAGCTGTACAACCTGATTTTTGCAGCAGCACTAAATCACAAGCTCTGATGTTGTCTTTTTGATATGTTGACAGACTGTAATATTTAAAGTGCTAGAATGTTAAGAAATTATCTTGAAGAATTCTGAATATGCCAGGCTACAATTCAACTTAAAAGCAACTGATCCCTTTAAGGCATACCACATTTCCTTTACATAATATAGTTCCAACTATAGTGGTGCCTTGCTAGACGATGATAATCCGTCCCACTGAAATCACTGTTTAGCGAAATTTCCCCATTGGAATGCATTGAAACCTGTTTAATACGTTCCAATGGGGAAGAATCATTGTTGTCTAGCGAAGATCGGCCATAGGAAAGCCGCTTTGCGAACCGCCAATCATCTGTTTAAATCACTGTCTTGTGAAGCTTAGGTCCCGAAAACACCTGTTTGCGAGCACGGAGGGAGCTGTCAAAATCATCGTCTAGTGAAAATTGGTTTGCGAAGAAGGGACCAAACATTGTCCATCGAAATTCCCCCATAGGAATCACTGTTTTGCGAATCGCTATAACGATTACAAAAAGCCAATGTCTAGCGAAAAAACTGTCATGCGGGGTAACTGTCTAGCGAGGCACCACTGTATACTATACTATCTAATTTATGTAAGAGTAAGTGGGGTTTAATGGTTAGGGCATTAGACTGGGATCTGTTAGACTGGGTTCCCATTACCCCAACACATTATACAATTTGGTGACCTTGGCCAGTGGCTATCTTTCAGCTTAACCATCCTCAGAAATTGGTTTGGGGATAAAATGGAGTGGGGTTAAGGGGACAGGAATGTATGCTACCTTGATATCATTGGTGGAAAGGTAGGATATACTGTAAATATTGAATACCAACAGGTATTATTTTGAGTCACAATAACTGAGCAGAGCTGCAGATGGCAGTCAAGCACAGCCAACGAACATTTGACCAGTTCAATGAACAATAGTACATTACTGGACTGAGCAAATATTAAGGGAATACAGTACTGTGATCGTATTTTGCTACCCAGAGACAGACTGTTTACATGAGTGCATTCTTTCCCTGTGGTTATACAAATGATTTCTGAGCATCTGAAGACACCAGTGTATTAAGTTCTGGGGTATGGGCAGTCCTCAGTAACAGCTTTGTATTGCACATAAATCCATTCTACAACTGATGAGTGTAGTACATACAAAGGCGTTTCCATCCTACAGTATCTGTAGGATTAATAATGTATGATAGAGAGTACTAATTCTTCAACATATGCTTGAGTACCATCATGTTTCTTTCTGATGTAATGAACAGCATCAAGCTATAGTACAGAGATACATTTTTCGCCATCAACTGTATTAATTTAATGCTGTAACTATCTGTGCTGGTATAATATATAGAAAATAATCTGATTTTCAATTCAATTGTAAATGTCAAAAAGCTTGTGCTGAAAACTTTATGTGCTCTTAAATATCCCTTCTAAAATGAGAAGCATCCAAATTTATACAAAGCACGCTGAAATGTTTAATGTATTATTTATTTATCTAAAATATTTTATCCCACCTTTCTCCTTAAAAAGAACCCAAGGCAGCTTACATGATTAAAAAGGCAATATTTAAAAAGCTAAAAACAGTAGGTATACAAATATTAAAAAAGAATTAAACAAGTATTACAGTAATAAAATCAATACCAAACACATTTAAAACAACGGAGCACAACAATCCACTTAAAATCCCCTCTCAGACCACCAGTTATTAACACTTCACAGAGTAGGGCTGGGCAACTATTATCTAAGGAGTCTGGCAATCTGCTTGAAGAAAGCAAGGTCAGTTTTGAAAGCAACACATGAAGGAAAGGGGGTGGGCTGAGGAAACCAGTTCTTTTTGGCCTGAAACACGGAAGAGTATCAAATAAGCTGCATGCCTTCATGCATGTGATTACTTTCATACTAAGCAGAGCTTTGAAATGTGACTTCTGTAAACTACAATTTCTAGCCTGTCCCAGCCAGTGACCATACTAGTTGGGGGATTCTGGAAGTTGTAGTCTAAGAAATAACTTCCCCATGCTCTGACAGTAAGCAATATGTATGTCTATAAAAATAGAAATATGGATTTTTAAGACTCATGTTCAGCTAAGCTCTGGAAAAAAAGGCCAGAGAACACTAAATTCTACTGGAAAACTGTAATGAGAAAAGCTTGCACTCTACCTGGAACTGGGAAAATGAGTTTTATAGGGCAGTGATGGAATGTATGCACTGCCACAAGGATACCAGACACTCCAGCAAAGGCATGTTTTCGCAAAAAAAGAGGTCAGAGGAAGTAAAATGGAATTTGTGACCTTTCTTCCTAAGGGTCTGGTGTTTTAACCACAACTCCTGTCAGTCCATTCAGGTAACAGTCAACCCTAGGCAGCACAGTCAATCGTGAATGGTGCTAGAAGTTACAATCCAACACCATCTGGATGACTGGTGCAACTGGAAAAACTACACTTTACCCCCAAATTAGAAACATTCCTAACAACTGCTCCTGTTTTTTTCCTTATGTGATGGCTTTCAGAGCTGGCTTATTGATTCACATTCATTATCTCATTTTCTTTTGTCCCGCAAGCTCCTTTCTCTCAAATGTTCACTCACAAACCTAAACTGTGGTTAAGAGTTCAGTAGAAACACAGGCAGAATCATGAAACTCTTACCATGGTAAAGAGGCAGGCAGAAATGAGCAGGCATGGGGCAACCAAAGCCTGAGGCAGTGCAGGCCCCAATCTGCCCTACTGGACCAACCTCTTCTGATATGGAGAATCACCATCGCCCTCCCTGCCTTATATATAACTAGCCATAGGTAAAAAGGTAAAGGTTCCCCTTGACATTTTTAGTCCAGTCGTGTCTGACTCTAGGGGGTGCTGCTCATCCCGTTTTCAAGCCGTAGAGCCAGTGCTTGTCCAAAGACAGTTTCCATTGCCACGTGGCCAGCGTGACTAGGGAACAGCGTTTTACCTTCCCACCGAGGTGGTACCTATTTATCTACTTGCATTTGCATGCTTTCGAACTGCTAGGTTGTCGAGGAGCTGGGACAAAGCGACAGGAGCTCACTCCGTCGCGTGGGTTGGATCTTACGACTGCTGGTTTTCTGACTTTGCAGCACAGAGGCTTCTGCGGTTTAGCCCACAGCGCCACCACGTCCCTCTAGAACTAGCCATGGGTTTATCTATACCAGAACTATGGACTCCAGTTGGGACCTGTTTTCCTGGGTTTCAGACAAGAGTCTTTCCCCAACCCACCACTGTTACCCAAGACACTTTGATATATAGCTGTCAGCAACAGAACCTGGAATTGTGTGAATTCAAAACATTTACTCATTCATCAAGTTGTATGGCCCTCCAAAAAGGAAGGCAAAATTGGAAGGAAAGCATACAGCTAGACTGTCTTGGGATACCCAGCAGGTAATATACACTTTCTCTGGAACAGATTTTCTGCCCGTGATTACACCATCATTTCTTACCATGGTTTACAGCATGTTTCGCAAACTTTTAGCAATGTTAGCATTTAGCTGTACTTCAGCCCAGAAAGCTGCTCTGTTTAATTAAAATCATATGACACTGAAATACTTGGCCCTTATACAAAGTAGTATAAGTCAACTGAGTTTGTCCAGCATTCAGCAGAGATGAAATCACTAGGGTTGGCTTTTGCTGAAGGGACTGACATATATGAAGTATTTTACTACTCGCTTGTCTTGCTTAAAGTTATTCATTTTTATTTCTTTTTCTGTAATATGACATGCTAACCAAATGTAAAAGGAAAAAGACCTAACAAAACAGGGAGGTGATAAGTGAAACACAGTTGGAATCACAGCTTATTTCAGACATGGGACTGAAGGTTTGTAGGGTACAAACACTATTTCTTCAAAATGATTTCCTTGACACTGTACAATACATGCTGACATTTCCCTTCTTAATGAATTTGGCAGAGGTAACAAAAGGGAGAGGAAATAAGAATGATGCAAAATACTTGCCACTGCTATGATAATAATCATGTGCCATCAAATCAATTCTGACTTATGGCAACTCTTTCCAGAGTTTTCTGGGTATCAAGAAATCAGAGGTGGATTACCACTACCTTCTTCTGGGAGCACTCTGGGACTGTATTGCGTGCCCAAGGTTTTACAGGCTGGCTACCACTATCTCCTATAAAATACAGTGGTGCCCCGCATAGCAACAATAATTTAGTCACTATACGGTTTTAGAAAGCCCATAGGAATGCATTGAAACCCCTTCAATGTGTTCCTATGGGCTTAAAACTCACCTTTAAGCAAAAATCCTCCATACAGCGGCCATTTTCGCTGCCCGGTAAGCAAGGAATCCGGGCGAAAACACAGTGGGTGGCCATTTTTTACCGATTAGCTGTTGGAAAATCATCGCTATGCGATGATCGGTATGCGAAACAGGGTACTGATCATCGCAAAGCGATTTTTCCTCTTTAAAACATCGCAATGCGATTGCAAAAGCGATCGCAAAAAATTCATCGCTATGCGGATTCGTCATTCAACGGGGTGCCCGTTAAGCGAGGCACCACTGTATTTGGATGCAATCTCATCTGTCAATTATTTCTCTGTTCTTCTTGCATTGAGCCATGTAGGGAAGAAACTACACAACGTGACTAAAGGCCTGTGGAGTTCAGACGCTTCAGAGCACTAAATGTCGAACAAGCCATGCACAGATAAGCAACAAAGGCCCTCAAAGCTCAGATAACAAACAGGGTGTTTTCATGCTCAGAAACGTGGGAGGGTAGGGAAGCAGTCAATATTCTTTCTCCTACTCACGCCAGTGCCTTCCCTAAACAGGCTCAGTATTATATATATATTAGGGGAAGGGTCTCAGAAAGTCCTGACCGGGTAGAAAAACTGACTTTTCTAAGTAGGTTGCAGTGGGGCAAACATGCCCCTAGCCTTCCCCCATTCATTTCGTAAGATTCAACTTACTTTATATATAGCCATGTATTAGTCCATAACTTACTATCTGAAAGGCCAGGTGAAAATGCCATAACAGTTACTATTAAAGTTCTAAGTCTTCAAAGCAGTCTGTTACTGTCATATTTAGAGTTGTATAAGTGTAAAAATAATATTACTTCCCATTTCTTAAAAGTAGTTACATTTTATTTTAAAATGTACACATCAAATGCCACCAGCCATTGGGTTGTGGTAAAAAATACATACTCCTTCTGTTTGCCTTGTTACTGCCTAAGTACACAAAGCAGTAGTATGAGGCACAGCTCTTGAATCATTGATATGACAGCATCCTGTCTTCAGCAAGGACCAGTCAGATGTCTCATGAAAGTTAGGGGAGTTCTTTCTTTGAAAAAAGAGCTGCTTGCAATCCAGCGGGACCTATTCTATGTGCATTTATCTAAACCAAGACGATCTCATCAGAGTTGAGGGCCATTTTTTAGATCTGCCAGCAACTCAAGGACCACTCAAGTAGCTGGGCTAAAGGGGAGAGGCATGACCAAAAAGGCCAGTTTGCATTCATTCATTTAAAATACAGTTATTATGTACTGTAAACTGAAACAGTGGCTAGCATTCTATTAGTGTTTCCATAAGATTCACGTAATTTGCCAGGGCTAACTGCGGCTAATTAATAAAGTGCTAGGGTATATCTCAGTCATGTAGCTGGGCTACATCCAACTGCACATAAGTGACTTGGCATATTGTCAATTAGTTGTAGCAAGTTTTTCAGACTTCAAAGTCTTCCAAAGCAAACACCAAGAGGATTCCAGCAAGTGGGTTTCTGTCAGCTGAAAAAGCACACACATGCCTTTTAGTGGCCATATTTCCTTTATTTTTAAAAATATTGCTTAGATGAGGGAGCGTGAGTGAGCCATGTGTATTGTGGGCTCTTCAAACCATAGTACAATTTTCCCCATGCCCCTGGAGGGCACAAGAAAACATTTTAAGGAATTTTTTTAAGCTGGTGGGTGCAGGCACCAGAGTTGGAGAGCTGCCAAAAAGAAAAGAGAAGAAAAAAGAAAAAGGTCCTAGAGACTGATCTAACCCTTAAATTTTCAAAAGATATCTCATGACCATTAGTTGTGCACTGAATGAAGAACTCCAAGCCTACAGACTACACTTTGAGAGAGAACCACTTTCTTGCACTTTTTTACATCATCCAGCATTGTACCAGGTGTAACAGTAAGGGTAGTGTTCCTTGGGCCAAGAACGTCAAGATAAACCCAGACTTTAAATCAACTCAGTGAGTCAACATGCTACACTAGGGCATTAAACTCGAAAGGCTAGAGAGCCAAACTTCTCATGTAGCCCATATTCAGGGAACACATAGGAAAAAAAAGTATCACCGAAAATTGTCAGTTTTCAGGTGGAGAGGCAAAACTTAGGGTCGACTTTTAAATGTATATCTCACTATTTGATGCTAGCATGTTCTCATTTTCCATATACTGCCTTCCAAGATCTTTCCATGAATGCCACTTCTGTTCCCAAATAAGGATAGCAGCTTTGGGGGTGCTGGCTGAAGCCTCAAGGGACTGTTATGTTTCCACACATTTCCAGGTGAGGACACAAATCTCAAAAAGGAGAAGAAAATCTGTTTGCATTGAGTGCTGTTTGCTTTAATGATTGGGCACAAGTCTCCTACTCTCTTGGAAAAGGTGCCAAGGATCTTTGGCTCAGCACAACGTTACCCATACATGTGTTGAACACACATTTATTTAGGATATTGTGTTGTCTAGGACACTGGTTCTTAACCTTGGGTTACTCAGGAGTTTTGGACTGCAACTCCCAGAAGCCTTCACCACCAGCTGTCCTGACTGGGGTTTCTGGGAGTTGCAGTTCAAAAGCATCCGAGTAACAAAGGTTAAGAACCACTGGTCTAGGAGACATGTATAGCACAGAATATGTGCATGTTTGCCTCACTTCCTTATGCACAAACACATATACCCTTACTATTTTGCTACCGTTATCCAATGCCCCACCCCCTGGTCTTGGTTTGGCTCTAAAATCTCAAGGGAAGGGAAGTTCCTGGTTTGGCAGTTGTAGCTACCCAGCTACCCGCTAAGTCCCCCATATGACTTCTATTTCTTTCCTTTTGTTACTGTTTGCCTCTCATTCCTAATAGTCATAAGCCACCACCCATTCTGTGCCTTATTTCACCAGATGAAAATGTAGCAAAACCAACACAACAGCCTTCTCATCTAGACCATGCCGCTGCACTTGCCTCTACTCTCTATACTCAGAAATGATTTCATTGCTAATTTCAAAGAAGAAATAGGCTGGTGTTTAGATCTGCAGTATCGGCCTCTGCAAAGTCAGCCCTTTGCTCTTTTAAGGTACCACCTCTGTAAGCTTGAATATAGTTCCTAATTTTTGTCGCGAGTGTGGTAGAGGGTATCATGAGCCACACTGGAGACCCTCTGAAAAGGCTTTGTAAGGTTTTTCTGTTGTTTTATAGCTCCTTACTAGACCAAATTACAGTGGTGCCTCGCTTAGCGGGCGCCCCGTGTAACAATGAAATCGCATAGCGATTAACTTCTTGCAATCGCTTTTGCGATCGCTTTGCGATGTTCCCAATGGGAAAAAATCACTTTGTGATGATCGGTACCTTGTTTTGCTTACCGATCATCACAAAGCGATGGTTTTTAACAGCTGATCGGCAGTTCCAAAATGGCCGCCGGGTAAAAAAAATGGCCGCCCGCTGTTTTCTGGGATGGATTCCTCGCTTACCGGGCAGCGAAAATGGCCGCCGTATGGAGGATTTTCGCTTAAAAGTGAGTCTGAAGCCCATAGGAACGCATTGAAGGGGCTTCAATGCATTCCTATGGGCTTTTTAATATCGCATAGCGACAAAATTGCTTTGCAGCAATTTTTGCTGCACGGATTATCGTCGCTATGCAAGGCACCACTGTATCTTAATGTATAAAATTTGAATTAAGACAAATACCTTGCTGACTCCTGGTTGATTTTTTTAAAATGTTTCCTTAAAGCACCCTGGCAATCGTAGTCCAATATATCTGAATAGTACTGTTGGGAATGCTCTTTTAGTGGATCTTATACTCCAGTCCATACTTAATGGCCTGTTAAACATTCATCTATGTAATGTTTTTAAGCTGTATTTGCTCATTCACCTTGGTGTTATCTGCCAAAAGTCCCATTGGAGAGGGGAAAAGAGGTATATTAATCCAATGAATATTAAATAATAATAAATTGGAGGAAGAAAACTGGCTATTCATTTGATTTTTCAGAAGTAAACTTGCTGTGTTATCTATATTTATAGCCATGCCTTTCAGAATTAATATAATATTCTGAAGTCCAACTGAGTTCATATACAACTTCTGGCTCCAGCATCAGGAAATCTGTCAAAACAAATATCCCAAGTGCAGCAAATATAAAACACCTTTGAAAATAAAGAGGTGGATAGTGTTGAATATATGGAAGAAACCCAACTTATTAATTTTCAATATTAAGGAATAAAGATTACTTACGGTCTTCCACAAAATATGGGTCAGTTTCAGGTGTGTACTGTTCCTGCTCAAAGTCAACCAATGCATCTTGTCCATATGGCCTCCGAGATCCAGGAATGTTGCATAGCTGGGCATAGTCCTCTGCAAGGGAATAATGCAAAAGCAAGATTTACCACAGAAAAAGTTCCATTGCAAGTTATCTCCATGTTTTTGTCTGTTACTGGCTTGTGATAGTTAATTAATAGAAGAAGACAAATACTGTTATATAGGACTTAATTATTCTAGAAGATTATGGTTGCTTTAATATAATACAACTTAGTCTCATTAATGTTCTACAGTTTTTGTTCCTTTGTTCATCAGTTTAAGGCTAGTTTTCACCTCTAGAACACTTGCTTAAATTCTGTTGCCATTATATTAAAACTTCTGTCCTCAACATATGTATAATAATACTAACCTACTTTGAAGTTGGTAAAGGTAAAGGTTCCCCTTGACAATTTTTGTCCAGTCGTGTTCGACTCTAGGGGTTGGTGCTCATCCCCGTTTCCAAGCCATAGAGCCAGCGTTTTGTCCAAAGACAATCTTCCGTGGTCACATGGCCAGTGCGACTTAGACACGTATTACCTTCCCCTATTGATCTACTTGCATTTGCATGCTTTCAAACCGCTAGATTGGCGGGAGCTGGGACAAGCGACAGGCGCTCACTCCGTCACATCGATTCGATCTTACGACTGCTGGTCTTCTGACCCTGCAGCACAGGCTTCTGCGGTTTAGCCCACAGCGCCACCACGTCCCACCACTTTGAAGTTGACTACTAAGCAAATGTATATATAATATTTTTTCAACAGTCAAATATGCTAGATAAATACTAAAAGCAGCACCACAAGAGCAGATGTGCCTTTTTGTATTGGAGGAGGGCCTTTGGTGCCTCACCCATATCCAGAGCAATGGTAAGAGAAACAGAGGGCTGGAGTAAATCCTGTGCTTGCATGGCCCCCTCCCTCCACTTACCATTCTGCTTATTTTTAATTTATTTGCTAGGCTTCTGTAAACCATAGATAGCCAAAGTGCCACTCTATGTGGCTCACAGGTTAGCTTTTAGGCCCTTCGGCCTCATCAGATTTCCCCAACCTCTCCAGGCGCCTGAGAGTGCACGTGCATGTGCCCGAGAGAGTAGACGTTGTCTAGAGGGGCAGGGTAAAAATCGAATAAATGAATGAATGAATAAATAAAAAGAAATGGGCTGCCTCAGTCAAAAAAGGTGAACGGTCACTTCCCGGAGTTTCCCGGGGTCCCCCCACAGTGATTAACATTAGAAAGGCCCCACAGAAATTCACTTCCAGCTTTCAAAACTGGAAGTGAATTTCTGGTCACTCCCACTTTTGTTTTTAACTTTTGGTGATCTGTGGAGGGCCTGGAGAAAACTGGCCTGTAGACCCATCAAATTTGCCCATCCCATGGTAAAATGCTTACACCATGTCTGAATCAAGACTTCTGGTTTCCAGGGTGTATACAGAGCACAACGTACTAGCTCAAATGTGTCAGTAAACAACAATTTGCCACAAGTAAGGAAGAAATTAAATAAGCAGCACCTAAGAGGGGAAAGCAAGCACGAAGTGGGTGTCAAAGCACAGAATATACTTTATTTGTGTAACATCAAATCTTGGGCTGGTATAATATATGATCCCACCAGTATAACAGAAGCATGATCTAATGCTGTGAAAACAAAAAGTTCTTGTACCATTAAAAATTCTGCATCATGTTCAATGAGCCAAACTCTATATCAATAAACTAAACAGCTTTTGTACTGAATACTTTGAGAGAACTGAATGTATAAAAATAATGTAAGGCATGTAGGAAGAGCCAGTGTAAAGGGAAAGCTGGAAGAAAAATATCTGAATGGAAGCCAAGTACAAATGGATTTCGTAATTTTGGTTCAAAAGAAGACAACTACATGGGTACTTTCCTATGATGAATAGATGTTCTTTTAAATGTGCATGATTTTCAGTAAAACCTTTTCCCCCTTCCACATAGTTTTCTATTTGCACAACTGGTCTGTATGTTTCTCTAGGCTGGACAATTAGAATGATTGATTTTGCTGTTGTTGCTGTTTTCTTACAGACGAAAAGAACACGACGTAAGCAATGGGCAACTCTGATAAAATTAGTGGAACACAAATATTTCAGCAACTTCCATTGCATTTGAGTTCTCTCTCTCCCATGTTCTAACAGACCCTGTTCTATTCTTGCCTGAACATCTGACCAGCATGTCTTTGGCTAAATCACAAAAAACAAACAAACAAACAAAACACACACACACTTAAATGGGCCTCTAGTAGTTCTTATACCTGAAATCTGAACATAAAAATTGTATTGTTAAAATGTGTATTTCAGTTTTGGCTCTCACAAAACAGCCATAAAATACACACACTAATCAAAAAGAAGATACTAAGCAGTACTTATAAAAATTTGCTTTGGCTCAATCTTACACACACACACCACTTATTTTTGCTTGCCATTTAATGATTAGTTCACAAATGTAAATTCAAGCCCCCATGGAAGGGTTACCACATTTTCCAGTACTCAGACTGGAACACTTATACAGTACTATGGGAACAGCAGATGTCCCTTAGCTCAGAGGTCGTCAACACCTGGTCCATGGCCCGGTGCTGGTCTGTGGCCTGAGCTGGACCAGGTTAAGGAGATAGACCTCCCGCCCCCCTGCACGCACTCCCCTCCCAAGAGCTGCTTTGTGCATGCACGTGTGTGCCAGCGCCGGCATGAGTGCTCCCCCACCCCTTCACACATGCGCCCATGCGAAGAGGTGGGCATGCACGTGCGTGCGCTCTTGTGCAAAGGGGTGGGGGAGCACTCACACGGCACTGTCATACATTCATGTGCTTCCCCATCGCTTTGCGCAGGTGCCTGAGACTGCGCGTGCATGTGCCCAAGAGAGTGTGCACACCGGGTGTGTGTGCCCCACCTTCCTCAGAGGGTCAGCTGGTCCGCAGTCCCAAAAAGTTTGGTCCACTGCCTTAGCTGAAAACTTTTATGTCAGGTATGTAGAATATCTAGCTCTTCCAAGTGTTGTCGGACTGACATTCTCATCAGCCCTAGCCAACGTAATGAATTGTGAGTGCAGCTGAAAGACAAAGGACAACAATCTCTGAAGGGCCACACTTTTCTGATCCATACTTTATGCTTTTATTTTTGTGGTATGGAACAAGGTTGCACAAACATCATGAGCACCAAGTGGCCAACGGTCAATAACAAGCATTTCCATGGGCAATAACAACAGTCAATAACAAGCATTACTCTCTATTTACACTGGAGAGTAACTGATCAGGGAGTCTTGGAAAGCATGAGCTAATGGAAGGTTCTCAGGGACAGTAAAAATATTCAAGTTTTGCTTTAGGTTACTTTCCTCCCAAACCAGATTAAACTGTTTACACTGGATCCAGTGTGAGGGAAATGGCAACTATACTTCTTGCAGCCCAATTCTAAATATGTGCTAAAGCAGGCATTCTCACATAGAGCCACAGATTTTCAGGCCAAAAGCCTTCCCTAACCTAGTTTACAGGAAAACAGAGGTGTAGTCAGAGGACCAAACCCAGCGCTGCACACTGTTCTGCTTGTACAATGGGAATTTGGTTTTCTTTCCTCCCCTAGGCACACCTTCTTGAGGATCCTTTTGAGTACCTGGAAAAATACAAGGGGATTGAGTTTCCCCCTCCTTCTCCCACTGATGAATTAATTAAATAATGCCCAATGGGTTTCTGGGGAAGTCTTATCTCACTTTTCACCTTGCTTTAGAATCCAGATACAAGGAGGAGAAACTGGCAAAGGCCTTCTCCAGTCACATCTTCTAATACTTATAGCTCATGCACTTGAGTGCTTCCACTGAAAGGAACCCAAAAGAGCCCGTAGACCTCACTACTTGGGATTTGGCCTCTTCTACTTTCCCAGCAGCAACACACGTCTGACTTATGTAAAAAAAAAAAAAAAAGGAGGGACTACAGCTGTTACTTCATTACTACCTCTGGTCACAAAGTACATGGTGAAGGGACAGCTGCCACTGAAAAGGGGTTTGGTAGGAATATCAGTATGTATAACCCTGGACTATATGACACAATCATCTGATGATATAAAGCACTTTCCTGTGTGAGAAGTTCTTCATGACTAAATTACCTATGCATACAGAAAATTAATAGAAAATATTTGATTGGCAATAAAAGCAATTTTCCAGATTTTTTAAATTTATTTCAGAAGCCTTGGGTTGACTGGTACTGATGGACACTATAGATAAGTACATAAGAAGAGCCCTGCTGGATCAGGCCAAGGGCCCATCTAGTCCAGCTTCCAGTATCTCACAGAGGCCCCACTAGATGCCTCTGGGAGCACATGAGACAATTAGATACCTGTCTCATGATACCCCTCCCCTGCATCTGGCATTTTGAGGTAACTTCCTTTTGAACCTGGAGAATATACATCCTCATCATGGATTGTAACCTTTTCTCCAGAAATCTGTCCAATCCCCTTTTAAAGGCATCTAGGCCAGATGCCATCACCACATCCTATGGTAAGGAATTCCACAGGCTAACAGCTCACTGGGTAAATAAATATTTTCTTTTGTCTGTTCTCATTCTCCCAACACTCAATTGGAGTGGATGTCCCCTGGTTCTGGTATTGCATGAGAGGGAAAAAAGCTTCCTTCAATACACTTTATCCATCCCCTGCATAATTGTATAGGTCTCAATCATGTCCCCCCTCAGGCAACCTTTCTCTAGACTAAAGAGCCCCAAACGCTGTAGCCTTTCCTCATGAGGGAGGTGCCCCAGCCTGGTAATCATTTTAGTCTCTCTCTTCTGCACCTTTTCCAGTTCCACTGTCTTTTTTGTGGTGTGGTGACCAGAACTGTATGCAATACAAAACTCTCTCTCACACACAGGTTCAGTTGCACAAGTGAATGCAGCAAACAGATAAATCACAAAAGAATGCACGTCTTGAGAGAGCCGCAGTGCTTTGCTGTCAGTATTAGTTTGAAATAAATTAATATAGGCTGCCAGGAAACCTTAGCTTTTGGGCTTTTAACACAGTTGTCAGTGAGATTTGTAGATGTAAAGATATATCACTGCGCTTGGCCTTGTAAGAAAATTAAATACATCACTGCCATTAATAGTAATAGCTTGTGTCATATAAAGAATGGAATGATTAATAGAAACCACAAGCTTGTTGCACAAACATGCCTTCACTCTGCAAACATTTCCGTGTGATCAACTTTAATTGTTTACTCTTTCAGATGACCTTCCACAACTTTCAAGATTGCTTTTCTCTCTGTCTGTGTGTGAAACAGATCTGTAGTCTTATTAATATCTTGTGGAAGAACCTTCCAATCTTTTTCAAAGGGGGAACTTCTATAGCAGGGATATTTCATTCTCCTAGCATGCAAATTGCTGATTTGGAAAAAACAGTGGCATGCCCACAGCCATGAAGCATGAAAATACTCCTACTTGGCTTTGTTCTAGTTACCCCTTGTGGTTTCATTAGCAGTGTGAAGTTTGACAGGTTCATGATCCTAGGCATGCTTACTTGGAAATATACACAAGTAAATGTGTTTAGGAGCAGGACAATTACATTTTGCAATGTATTAGAGTCTGTAATGCCTTTTAATCTGCTATATCACTTACAGTGTATTTTAAACTACAACCATATTTATTACCCAGCAGGTTTAGTAACACCTTGCCGGTGAAGCAAGTGAACCCTGTCAGAGTGATGAATGGCTTCAGGCATGTATGATTCTCATTCCCAAGTACCCTCTGCTTTTGTTTTGCTTGGCAACAATTGAATCCAGGAATAATAGAATCTGGTGTCAACAGTGCCCACCCATTCATTTTAATTTTAAACAGTGAATAATTGTTCTAACCATCATTTAATGCATGTTTCAAATACATTGTAATTTAATTATTTATGCATTTTTCCAAATGACTATAGCACAATTGAGCATTTTCAAAATGTATGAAGAAAAGAGAATATTTAGCTTGTGGTTTTTTTCCCAGTGATGGGAAGCAAAAGATAAGTGTGCATGTTCATTAATAGTGCTGTAAAGTATAATTTGAATAAATTTGTTTCAAAAAATCAGTTAATGCAAATTTCATTCTTTCCTTTTTGTGCCAGGAGATACATGTTGTAATTGTAGATATGGGGGGGGGCTCTTTCTTTTTTCAGTTACTGGCTAGTATCCTTGGTTAGTTACACCAGCAGAAAAGTAATGGTGTAAATCAAGGCAGGACATTATCAGTAGTTACTCATTGCTGCTTCTGTTGTTGCTTGGCCAAGGCACAGAACTGGCACATAACAAGAGCTACAAATAGCAACTTGTTCACTAATCACAATTTACCATTGCAATTTATGTCAGTGTGACTGACCAATAAGAGTAAATCTGTGTGACTGACCAATAAGATTCTGGTCACTGTGTTGTTATTTAAAAAAAAAGCAAGACACAGAATAACTACAAGTTCAAGTACAGTGAAAGAGACAGTAAGTGTGACAAAGAAAGTGCTGTGTCTGCTATCACTGTAAGGTGCAAGGGTTTTAACTATTTGACACAGCTTGCTATTTGTGGACAAAAGCCCTGGAATTCAGAGATAAAAATGGTTCCTTACAAAACCATAACTGGTAACTGCCTTAAGATTTATAGGCCCCTCCTCATAAGGGCAATGGAAGCTGCCTTCTACTGAGTCAGAATGTTGCTCCACGTAGCCCAGTATTATCAACTCTGACCAGCAGAAAGGATTGTTTCCTACCCCTGACAGATTATCCCTGGTGGTCTCTCATCCAAGCATCAGCCAGCTCCATCCCATTTAGCCTCTTCATTCAGGCAACATTGGGGTGTTCGAAGTAATACTATACAGTGGTGAAAATGTTCTCACTTCAAGGCTCAGTAGCTTTGGATAATGAGCTGGGTGACTTTCCAACATGATGGGAGCAGTGGAGTGGCTGGGCAGCAGGCAAGGGAACACGAGTTGCAGTTTAGCTCTGCTGTGTCTGAGGGAAATGGCCAATTGGCCCAAGTTCTTCCATTTAGAGGTCATCTAACCCCCAACCTGCTACAAGCCAGATGTTTTGGACTACATACATGAGTCTCAGCCAAAATGGCCAGTGATTAAGTATAGTCAGACCTGTAGTCCAAAACAGCTGTAGGACAGTGGCATAAGAAAAGCTGCCCTGCCCAGCTTTAGCATGGAGTTGATTGCTGTTTTGTCTCAGACTCAAATTCTCCACACCATCATCTTTGCCTTTCTCAGAATGAAGCAACACTACACCAGGACTTGGCATCTGCAGTTGTAAATGTGCCAGTCAGATTTAGTTCTTCCATATGGCTACATGAAAAACTTTCCACATGAAGAATCAACCCATGATCCATTTAAATTTAGCGAAGCAAACAGGAACACAAAAAACCCAGAATAGATAAAGCATATAGCTGATAGACATTCAGGGCCTGAACTGTAATTTACAAGTAGCCTTATAGGTAGTCAAAATGGCCAACAGACGTATATTGAGGTTCCACTTCTATGGCTCAGGTGTTTGCTTTAAGATAAAACCAAGGCTGAAAAGAATCATTATTATTAAAACAAGTTTGCTCCATGGTTCTGATATTCCACATTAAATATTCCAAAGAACATGTGGCTGTACTGCAATAGTGCAAGAGCCAAAGCTTCCTCTCACCCACCCTGAAGGCTCAAAAAAAACTTACTTTATTAACCAGAGCTTCCTAAGTGCCATCATCAGGAAAGAAAGAAAAGGGCCAAATCTGTCAACAGCATTTCCAAACACAACAGTTTAAGCACTGAAAGTAATGATGGAACCTTGAGAAATTCCAGTCAAGTATTCATGTGCCCAATTGCATTTATTTTCTCAAGCTGAGATTCTGGGACTTAACAATGTATTGCTTTAGCTATGCTCTTGGGGAACAGCACCATCCAGGAATCTGAACAAGAGGCACCAACTAGGAAAAGCAGGAGTATACTCTCCTTTCATAATTTGGTCAACATGGGATAAATCCAGTCCTATTTGGACAGAGCAACTTAAATCAAAGGGACTTATATTAGTTGTGAGAAACGAATTATATTCATTTATATGGAACTGCCCAAGGTAGGACTAAGCAGGATTTAGTCTATGTAATTATTCTTTTAGGTCCATCAATTCTATACACAATTATTCATATGGGATTATTTACTAGGTATGTATACCTAGAATACAGGGTCTTTTGTTTTACAAAGGTATGACTGTAGTATAGTTCTATAGCTTTTAAGAATATATTTCTTCTTAAGGGACCACTATTAGTCCCTAACCAAGTTCTGTATCACACACATTTCTCTTAAGATACACTGAGGATTTTCGTTTGGCTGCTGGTGGTGTTTACCCCTTAATCCTGAAGAATTGTTAAGTTCAAGCACATTTGTGTTTACCACACAGTCTGAACTTTCATAAACTGTAGCCAGCACTGGCAGTGGTCAGTTATTACAACTTGGAGCACAAAATGTCTGGAGACTTGATTGCCTAGTCCTGCTTTATACTTTAGACCAGGTTAGGCACTAGCCACTGGCATACTCTGTCCATTCCAAAATAGCAAATGATGATAGCCACTGTTTTATTTTTTTTACTATTGTGTCACATATGCATTTTAACTTATTTATAGTATTTTGTGCACGAAAACAAAATTTTGTTCTTACAGTATTTTGTGTGTAGCACACCTTTCTTTTAACTATTCTTCTTAGAACTACAGTATGTCCTAGTCAACATACTGGATAAAGCAAAAAGTGTGCTGCTTATATACCACCCCATAGCGCTTCAAGCACTCTCTGGGTGGTTTACAATTTAATTATGCAGGCTACACATTGCCCCCCCCAGCAAGCTGCGTACTCATTTTACCGACCTCGGAAGGATAGAAGGCTGAGTCAACCTTGAGCCGGCTACCTGGGATTTGAACCCCAGGTCGTGAGCACAGTTTTAGCTGCAGTACAGCGGTTTAACCACTGGCCATCTTTTTCAGAGTGTCAGGGAGGTGTGGACCATTACGGTCCTAAGCCCTGGACCATAAGAAGCTGCCCGCTTTTAGTTTGGAGGGATGTCTTAGCTGAGTCTGAAATAAATGGAAAGGTTTAGATCAGCTTCAAAAACAGGGGATTAAGTTTTTAACTAATTTTTGAAAGAGGGAGACAATGGTAGCTTGGTTCTGAAGTCAAACATTTTACTTTTATGGTCCTCGTGTATATTTCTGAGTACAAAAAAGTTCTAATTTAAAAACCAATTACATATCAGTGGATCAAAGCAACCTGTTCATTAGTAAAAGAAGATTTGTTTTTAAGAGCACAATACCTTCACCTAAATATTCTGTGGTCCCTATTTCTGTAACCATATGTTTAAAATATTCCCAGAAACAGAGAGACATAAATCAGGCCTAATCAATATATAAATAAAAAAAATTCTAATATGGAACTACTCCAGTTTTCCCAGACAGGACTTCAATCTACAAGCTTCTGGTTAAGGAGTGTGAAAGTTCCTTTCTGATCCAACAAAATCACTTTAAACGCTAAAGCTTGAATATAGCAAAATAGTCCTTTCATATTAAATTCAGCCTTGCTTTTCTCAGACAAAAAAAAATCTTTGAAATGGCAGATGGTTTTAAGGTGTGTGAGACTGGCCTTGATACCTCTGCTGGTGACAGCATGCTTTCCACCTCCCCGAGAATCAGGCTGAGATTTCTGACCCTCAGTTCATCTGTGGACTGGGTGTTGGTGGCGCAGACACAGAGGACACCTTTGAGACCACACGTGTAGCCATAATAGGCTGGGGATCTAAGGAGGTGGCAGAGTGTTAGGAGTAGTTCCTGGTACTGCCTGAGGAGGTAGGTGAGAGGAGACAAGGTGAGCCAAGACGGCTGGAGAACCAGTGAAGGGCACACCACCAGCAGAAGAAGCACCAGGGGCAAGTGGCCCTGCAGCAAGGACCTACCAGACAGCATACCCATCACCAGCCAACCAGCCCTCCTCTTCCTATTTTACCTCTCTGTGCACCTCATTACTGTGGTGAGTCCAACCAAGTCCACATAGACTTTGGCCATATCTCCAAGGAAGAATACTACACTTATGGTGCAGCTGATACTAGTGGTGACAATGGGGGAGCAGCCGGGGAAGGTGCCCAGGCTAAGCTACCCCAGAGACAGCTGAGTGCCTGCATCCAACATCCTTGTTGCAGCACTCTGTGTTTGTCCCACTTGCGAGGAGTTCTGGAACTGGTAGAGGAGGTGGAGTTCCGTTCCTCCCAGTAAAGAACTGTGGTGGACTTGTTCTGTTTGTTTAGACTGTTTGAGAGCGCAGTTAACACTATGGCCCCCCACAGAAAATCTTAAGTTTATTGTTGAGCCACGTTGGCTCTTTAAGAGTTTGTGTTGCTCCTATAAAAGAACTTATTCCTGCAAGTACTTGTCATGCCATAATGGCGAAGGGCTCACAAGATGTACACATTGGAATATAAAATTATCTACTCAGCCTTCTTATTATTGCATTCTGGATTACGTAAGGAAAACACCACAAGCTGACTACGTAACAACAACAACTGTTGGAATCGATTTGTGGTCCATGATTTGAGAACAGGATAATTTTTTCATTCTACGTATATTAAAAAACACTACATATTATTTATGTGAAATCTTAAGATATAATCCCCAGAAACTAATGCCACAGGATAAACAGGATGTGTATGAGTATAATTTGTGGGCATGGCATTTCCAGATTGCCTGGACTACAAATCCCATAATTCTCCATTCTGGGAGTGCCATCTGACAGATTAACACCTACACCCTCCCCAAATGTGGCTCACCAGGATAAAAGGCCTAGCTGAGAAGGCTTAATGACATAGCATAGGCCTTGCTCTGCCGTAGCTCCCTCTGCAGAAAGGAGGCTGTTTTAGGAGCTTGCAGAAAAGTATGCAGACTTGCAGCTTGTCAAAAACTAGACTCATTTGTGTTTGGACTGAAGAAAATTTTGGTCTATAACACGTCTCTCAAGGCTATTGTGATTTTGTCTAACTGGTAGCACCTTTTACCATGAAAAATACAGGCTACAATACCTTATGAAAAAAGTCATGGTATACAGCACAAGACAGGGGTGGAAAGCCAATGGTGACTTGCAGTAACATTTATTTTAATTTTAAACAGTATGACATGGTAATTGATGCTTGTTTCCTGTAACTAAATTTTGACAAGAGAAACTAAATTATCAATTAAAAATGTAAAACTTGTAAAAGACTCTGAAAATGTTCTTCCAAACAAAAAAAATATATATTCAATAAAGCCTTTTTATTAGGAAAACCTGTTCCTGGCAATCATCTAACCACTCTCCATATTTAATGAAGCAGCCACACACGCACCATAGTTTTGGTTTAGTTTTTCTCTTAATAGTATGCTATTGTTTCTTTCTTTCTGGGCCAGCTTGGCAAAATGCAGCTTAATATAAAGCATGGCTTGCTGGGCTTGGTGGAGGGAAGTGGTTGGCATGAAAATGTAACCAGAAAAGGAAAGGAGAAAAAAGATACAATTTATTTGGGTTATCAGAATAATATGCAGATGTCTGGGATTTTCCCAATTCTGGTCACCAAATAAGTCACAGGTTTAATTAAAGATTTTGCTGAATTTCATGCACAGCAGCATGACAAAGAGTGGAAGGGCAGAAACAGGAGAAGAACCGAATATACATATTGTAGGTCGCCAGATCTGCAGAAGCTCTTCATGAATTCTGCCATGGAGAAACTGTGACTGTCCCTATTATTATGTCAAATTCTTTATCTTTTCCCCTTTAACTCCCACATGTCTTCCAAACTCTTTCTTAAGGAATCAGAGAAGTTACTTTTCCATCAGAGAAAGTAGCCAACAAATAAGTATACATTTGCCAGATAGGCAACTAACAGACCATGGATACATTTGTTGGCAAAAGATGCTTTATCCTTTAAATTACTTAAGCTAAAAGCAAGATGTTATATTGAGAATGCCATGATATTTTTCAGATTTTACATGTAGAAGAACTGACGCAAATGTCCTGAAGCTGGGTATGATCCTTAAGGTTTAAGGAGACAGAGAATATTACTAAGAAGTACATTTTCTTACATAGGTCTGGCTTGATATTTAAGTAGCACTACCATCCTGTGCGTGCTTATTCAAAAGGAAGTCCCCAAAAGTTCCAAGTACAGCTTACTCACTAGTATACAGAGTGAAACTATTCTACAACACATCTTAATCTAAATGAAATCAATGGGACAAGTTAGTGACTATAATTTAGTCCCATTTCAATGAGACTAAAACACTCCAGTTCTCAACAATTTCAGATTGTTCTCTAAAAGAAGTTTCTCTATACAGTATTATTACTACATTACTTTCTGTAATCATGTAACACTTTTATCTTCATTTTGTCACTCTAGTATGTCCTGTATTATAGCACTTAAATTATCTGTTCTTCCCTTCCAACCGAACATTTCAACAGCAAGTACAATTTTATGTAAATTCATACTTTCATGGATTAATCACATACAGTGCTGACATAATTGCCATGTTCTGAATTTGCATGGATTCTCCTTTGTTGTCACAGCTTGAAACAAATTTATAATTAATTGTTTGAGAAACAATTAATTTCCATCCACAAAATGACAATTTCCCTCTATCCTAATCATGCTTTTCAATGCACAACTAATTAATAAACTTAACTTTGCAGAAAACACAAAATTGTTTTTCAGTGATAGATTTTTCCCACAGATATATTTCAGCTTTACAACTTGAAACAAGTTGCAAAGTATGGGAGTGAAATGGGTCATTGTAACAGAATGTAGAACTTGTGACCCGACAGATGTCATTGTACTCTAATTCTTGTTAGTGTCTGTCTACATGGCCGATAGTCAGGGATAATGACAGTTACTATCCTGCAGCATTTGGAGGACTACTTTTCTGCCACCTCTATTGTAGAGAAGCGATGGAGAAATAACATTTATTGAAATTGTTCCAGTGAACACACATTGACCAAACTCCTGCTGCTTAGTATAAAAAAAATCACACTAGAGTAGGTCCACTGAAGGCATGGGGATTTGGTGAGGCAATTTTTCCTCAGGTAACATTGAATCATATGGGTCTATTCCAACTGTTATTTTAGCACTGCAAGTCACAGTTAAAGTAGGCCCATTTGAATCAATGAGACTTACAAAGAACTTGACTCACTAAATGTCAGTTAATTCAATGGGTCTACTTTACTGTGATTTACTATGTCAAGCGACAGGATTTTGGCTTTTGACTTTGGAGTTCCACTAGAAGTAAAGGTCTGAAGTGCCTCAGTATGTGGAACAGATGCCAGAAGATTTAGGTTTCCACGTAATCACACAACTAGAATGACCATATAACTGAAGTAGCATGTGATCTCATGTGCAGGCAATGTAAGTTTGTATTGTACACACTGAAATTAAGAGTTTCTTGCAAACTGATCTGCAGTGTCAAAAGCAAACTATGCTTTTCTTGTTTCAGAAATTACATAACAAAAGATTTACAGTGGAATTCTAGTCAGGTCACTAATAGATGCCTTACCTGAGTCCTTCATGGGGCACAATGCACACTGCATGCCCCATGCTTCACCATATAAACAACAGCATTCAGTGTAAGTAGTCTGTTTTTCAACAAAAGGCCGGCTGCAAACAAAATCATCACTCAGATGTTGCCAGCAAAGATCCTGGTAGACATCCATTTCATCAGTTTGTTCTGTAGCAGAAGGCAGAGATATATCATCACTACAACTGTTTCTCTTATATCACAATTCAAAGCATAAGAAACTCTAATTTCCTAACTGTAAAGTGGGACCAATTTTCAAATTTGCAGAAAACAATTGTTATTAAATAAGGGGAACGAATTATTAAGAACTTAATGTATAAGAAGACAGATGACTTGCTGTTTGCTTAACTGAAAGTGGACAATTTGCAACTCCTATCAACACCAGCCAGCATAGCCCAAAGTGAGGGATTATGGAAGCTGTAGTTCAAAAACTTCTGAAGGGCTTCTACTGATCCTACTCCTCGTTTAGCCCGTTCTACCCTAGGTTTTGTGTCTGACCCTGGCTAATACCAAACACTTCAAAGAGAAAAAACTCAGTTTATTATAACAGCAGAAGTGAACTCCACCCCAAAGAACCCACAGCTCCTCTCTATGGCAGAACTGACTCAGATTATTTTAAAGTTGATGGTTCTGTTGGAAGAGTGTGTTTCTGCTGTGGGATCTGGGATTCTTGCATTACCCCAGTGTCACAGGAAAGAGAGAGCCTGCCACACTGCTGAAATAACAGAAACATCTTATCCCAGAGGATTTTGAAATGGAGAACATCCCATAATAATGAAATGAATAGGTAAATATGCATTGTGTATATAAACTCTACCCAGAATGCTGTCAGATATTTAAACCTTGGTGAAATATACAAAACATAAAATATGTTCTCAGTCTGTGGAAATATTTTTGTGATGCACCACACAAAAAAGAAGAGAACAGGGGAACCATCTGATGCTATTGATTTCTCTTTGTTATTCCAACCTATTTTCTATGCTCCACTAAAATGAACGAAGAACAATCCCTAAGAAAACATAGGGATGACAACTTCTCTCAAAGCAAAAAAGAACTTAAAAATGAGACTCCCCACCCCCACCATCCTTGCTTTGATCCTTTTCAGATTGTGCAGGCACTCATTCTTGAGCTTGATCACACTGCAATGAATGGAATAAGGCATACCACTGGACTCTGCTGGTCGGATGCATCTTTTTTCTGTTGAATCCAGAACCATTGGGTGTGTACAGAAACAGCTATAAGATCCTTCAGTGTTGATGCACTGGCCATCAATGCAGCTATTGGGGTCTTGACATTCATCTGTATCTGCTCAAATGCAAGTGAAAAAATATATAAAAGGAATAAAAATCCATGCAAGATAGCTTACAGAAAACATTTTCATTTCTGAGAAGGCCTTTTAAAAATCAATCAGCATTAAAACCAGCATTGTCATATATCCAAATGGAGAATGGTTCAAAGAATGTTCCATTGGTTGTTCTCATGCACAAAGACCATTAGAACATTGTTGGACTGCAATTCCTATCCCTAGCCAACATAACAAATGATAAGGAATGGTAGATGGAGTCTGGAAGACCACTAGGTGCCCATACTGTCCTAGATGGTGATTTGAGGGTTTGTTTCTTGCCCTGATTCACTAGCAAGCAAGTTTTTGGAGACAATTCACTAATGTTCTTTCTCTGCACAACAAAAATAGAAAGGTGGCTGATATGTTGGATCAAAAATTACAAACATATTAGCTCAAATTCTACTGGTTAGTTACATTGGCATGAGTTCAATGGCATAAATCACTGCAGAGACTTGCCACTAGTTAGTGACTGGCTGAATATGACTGGCATGCAATGAGGGACACAAGCAGTTACTTATTAACTAGTGGCAATTTGCCACTGTAATTTATGCTATCATGCTGACACTGGCATAATAATCCAGTAAGAGTCTGACCATTATCTTCCACTTTTATCCCTGTCTAGTTCATTTCCCAGGGAGGAAGCAACTACGCAACCTGAAGGAGTTAAGTGGCTTTCAATCAGGAAAGGAAAAGTTATTTGGAACCAAAGTGATTAAGTCTCTTCCTGTGGTTTCCTTTCATTATTTTATTCCACACAGAATGGTTTTCTGTTTTAACTGCAGAAGTCAAGGTCGTGACTAGGAATAATTTTCAGTCAAATGGCAAAAAGTGAATGAGTATGCAGTTTCAAGAGGCTAATGGGAGCACATTCACGAATTGCTATTCCATACTGCATATCAGCCCCTGTTTGGGGAAAAAAGTTGTGCTCTAAAATACCAATTTCCTCAAATGGATTTTTTAACAAGCAGAAAACCACACATACCAAAGAAGAGTTCAATAAAGAAGAAAGGGCTAGCTTTTGCACAGCACAATTGATGTCCACATATAACCAGATAAACAAAATTAGAGTAAGTACCCAAAAGACTTTTCTTCCAAAAATACTTATTTTATAAAAACGTAAAAAATTTCCCTGGTGGATTAGATTAAAGGCCATTGCCACTGTTTTATGACAGCAAATCCCATTGATTAAAGATGTTCTGTGTAAAGAAGTTTGAGCGACAGCTCTATGAAAACAAGGTCAAGCAAGACATGGTGAGTGCTGGATTTGCATTCAGTAAATGTGGATGCTGGGCAATCAAGGGCAGCATGATGAAGTATTTAAAAGTCACTGACAAGAAATTGAGCTGGGACCCCAAATCAACAGACATCACTGAGGGACCAACACAGTTGCACAATAGTGGAATATAGCTATTGAATGGAATGCTGAGTGCACACATTTTATGTTATAAGTGACACATGCAGCCCCTTAGTCACTTCTGTCTTAGCTGTGGCAATGAACCCATATGGGGCCCTCCTCATCCTATTATCTTTGTGTCACTGGTACTCTCTCTCTCTCTCTCTCTCCTAGCTACTATATTTTTACCAAGAGAAACCCATTCAGTACTGTATACTGAATAAGTACATACAGCTGTCATCTTTGCCGGCCTTCTGCAAGCAGGTGATGACCTTTCTCTTCAAATAGGCTTTCCCTTAGTGACTGCCTGTCTAAGACGGGTTTTAAATTTGGGATGCTTATTATTTCGCTGCTTTTAATCTTTTAATAATGCTTTTATTTAACATTTTAATGCAATGTTTATTTCATTTAGTTATAATATTTGAATAATTTATTCAATTTATTGTTTTAGCTATTGTTTTAATGCCTTGAGTCCTTTTATGGAGAAAGGTGGAGTGAAAATATTGTAAACAAACTAACACTTAGTTTTTCTTTCATTTCATTATTCTCTGGTTGCTTATCAGAATATGTAACTACCTCCTGACTCCATGGCAAACACTCTTTAATAATGGAAGCTTCTCTCTGCCCTTCCAGGGCTTCCCTTCACATCTGTGTTACATTCTTCTGTAAAAATCTGTAATCTCTTTTATCGATCCAATCATGTGACTGCCCTCCTTAAATTCCTATGCTATCTTCTGCAGGATTCCATGATTCAACACAAACTCCTTGTCCTGAACTTCAAAAACCTCCATGGATGTAACATCTTGCCTTATCTTTCTACTTGTATATCTCATCCATTCCCACCTGTGATCTCTCTAATCTAGTTGCTCCATTCTCCCAGGGTTTCTTGTTTTCTCCAAGTATCTAGCCTTTCTCCCCTCCTTTCATTTGTATCTCTCTCTTAGAACACCAGTGTTGTGCTACTGCCTTTACTTCCCTCTATTTTTTGCATGAATTCTGTAGCACAGTCTCCTAGTTCCCTTGCTCTATATTAATTAGTGATGAAACTAGATGAAATGGGAATCATAGGTGTTGCAATGATGTTCCCCTACTGTCCTTCCTCATGAGATCTGTATTCCATGCTCAGAAACCAAACAAGGCTACTAAAGAGAATACAGTACTTATTTCTTGTAAACTATATATATATAGTTTACACAACTAGAGAAATTTTCTACAAGATGGAAAGAAAGACATAATAAATCATTTGTTGCATTCCTGTTGCTCTTTTCATATACTGGAATGGGAAAAGCAGCCTGTTATGCATGTAGGCTCTTGCAAACCCATAATGAATGAATAAGTGAATTAAAATATTATTTTAAATAGAACTTCTTATTTAAAAAATACTCAAGGTACGCACCATCTCACAAAAGGCGTTCCATCCTGTGTGTAAAATAAAGGGAGATGCCTTTTCTATTTAAATGTATTAGAAGAGACAACATCTTTTCTGTGAGACAGCCAGAGAGAAAGGGGAATGCCTCTTCTAAGAGGGTATTAGAAGAGGCACTCTTTTGTGGAAATGTAGGGTTGGCTTTTCTAAAATGAACTTTTTCTCTTTGTTTTAGCATGTTTGGTGTGGTCTCTTCTAAGAGAGAAGAGGCATGCCCTTCTCTCAGAAACAAAAGGAGAGGAAAAGGAATGCCTCTCCTAAGATGACATGTGTCACAAGAATCAAACTTACTTTGCATAAAAATGTTTAGGGGATTACACTGTCTTGAGATAAGCAAAATACTATGTCTGTTCGGCCAACTTCTATGAACAGGGAACAGCAAAGCAAAGGGAATGCAATTGCAAAACCTTTGGCTTGTCGAGCTTGGTAAAAGAGCAAAAGAACTACGGAGGGATATACCACGAAAGAAAACCAGAAAGACAAAGGATGGAGCAAGACCACAGATAGCCTGAAAGGTAGAGAAAAGGTGTTTGTGTCAAATACATGTGTGGGATCCTACATGTAGGCTTATGTGAGCTTTAAATTATTTATTTACTTATTTATTTACTTATTTACTTATTTACTTATTTACTTATTTATTTATTTAATTCATATCCTGCCTATCTGTTCAAAATGACCACTCTAGGCGGCTTCCAGACATATAAACACAATGAAATGTACATATAACAAAAAAACAATATACTATACACAATAACAATAAGCAGCCAACAATAAGCAGTAGACATATTTTCAAGATGGCAATATAACAAAAAATAAATTAAAGAAGAAAAGGTTAAGTGTTATCTGCAGGGAAAGCCTGCTTAAACATCCAAGTTTTGAGATGGGTCTTTAAAATACCCAGTGACGGGGCCTCACGGAACTCTGGAGGAAGGTTGTTCCAGAGGCGAGGAGCCACCGCCGAGAAGGCCTGATTTCTTGTTTTTTCCTTACGGGCCTCCCTTGGTGTCAGGCTCCTCAGCCTCACCTCCTGACTCAATCGAGTTATACGGGTAGTTCTTGGTGGGAGTAGGCGTTCCGCCAAGTATCAAGGCCCTAAACAGTTTAGGGCTTTTGTACATAAGCATCAACATTTTGAAGTCGATGCGGAACTGAATGGGCAGCCAATGCAGTGTGGCCAGAGTGGGTGAGATGTGTTGGTATTTTTTCACTCCACTAAGTAGTCTGGCCGCTGCATTCTGCACCACCTGGAGCTTCCGCAACAGCCTCAAAGGCAGCCCCATGTAGAGCGTGTTACAGTGGTCTAATCTTGAGATTACGAGCACATGAACCAAAGTAGTGAGCGCCCCAACATCGAGATAGAACTGCAGCTGGGCTATCTGCCGAAGGTGAAAAAAGGCGGTACGGGCCACCGACGCCACCTGAGTTTCCATAGTGAGCGTCGGGTCCAGATGGATCCCCAAGCTGCAGACCCTATCCTTGGGGGCAAGAGTCACCCCTCAAAAAGAGAGGGAGTTTCCCAGGCCCCCAACTGTGGGGGCGCTCACCCTCAGTACCTCTGTCTTGTCCGGGTTCAACCTCAGCCCATTTTCCTGCATCCACTGCAGTACAGTCCCCAGGCAGCGCTGAAGGGACCGAATGGCATCTCCTGAGGTTGGTGAAAAGGAGATGTAGAGCTGGGTGTCATCAGCGTACTGGTGACACGAAGCTCCACATCCCCTGATGACCCCACCCAGCGGCCTCATATAGATGTTAAACAGCATTGGGGAGATGATTGACCCCTGTGGAACCCCACAATTGAGACTCCATGGGGCCGAAACACTCTCCGCAAGCTGTACTTCTCCTCCAAGAAGGAACGGAGCCAGGCCAGTGCCAGGCCACCAATTCCTATCTCAGAGAGCCTGCCCAGGAGGATACCGTGGTCAATGGTATCAAAGGCCGCTGAGATGTCGAGGGGGACCAGCAGAGACACTTTGCCCCTGTCAGCCTCCCTCAACAGGTCATCACACAGGGCAACCAATGCCGTTTCTGTACCATGGCGCGGCCTGAAGCCCGACTGAAATGGATCCAGGGCATCTGTTTCATCCAAGTGCTCCTGGAGCTGGTCTGCCACCACCCTCTCGACCACTTTGCTTAAGGAAGAAACATTGGTGACGGGCCTATAGTTGCCAATATTGTCCGCTGCCAAACTGGGTTTCTTCCTAATGGGCCTAATGAGTGACTCCTTGAGGGCAGATGGAAACCTGCCCTCAAGGAAAGACCCATTAATTATTACAGTGGCCCATTCCGTTGTTGTAGGCCTGAGCGACGGCATTAATAATCATGTATTCTCATCTGTTCATTCAATTCCTGTGTTCTTTGCTTTCCGTTAAGTTTCAGATTATAATCTCTTTAAGATAACAATTGCTGTTCCTGCATTTATAAATTGGTGTGCACTCTGATACTTGTAGTGTAGATAACCATATTGTAATATAAACATGAACCCAAAAAGATAAATCATCATCAGGATTATATTAAATAACATATGAATAAATTAAATGATGCATATTTTCAACCAGACAAAGCCAGCAGTAGTTGTAGAAGCTGCATCCTCATTATTTCCACCTGCTGCAAGCAAGCAAATTGCTGCCAATCTTATCCATGTGCAACCCAATGGCTGAAGTCTAATACTATAATTTATTCTTCAGTTCCACCCCAACAGGAGATTGTGAAGCCCCCTTGGGATATTTTTTGCCCTTAGGAAGCCGTTGGAGGTTGCAGGACAGTGGGCAGGCAATCTTGAATTTCCAAAACTCCCTACCATTGTTGTGATTTTGCTGGTGGTGGCAATGTCAGAAATTAAAGAATTCCCCCCTCCCCAATTCTGTAGATTGCAACGGAGCCTCGGGACCTTTGGTGATTAAATTTTCAGAAATTTTAAATTTCCAAAAGATCCCCATGACTGATGATATCATCAGCTTTATGTGGTATAAGTCATACTACTGGATTTCAGCCATTTTTTTTCTCTAAGCTGCCAAGGACAGTCTGGATGAATCACATAGAGAAAGCAAGCAGCCAGCTTGCATGTGTGAACTATCTGCAGAGTAGGTGAAAGTCAGAATACATCTTGTTCTCCTTTCCTAATATTTGTTTCCAGATGAACAGAGAGTGAAGGGGTACTTAATAAGCTGCATACTTACCAAAGCACTGGAGTTTGACAGGATCATAGTATGTGCCTTGTTTGCAGTAACACTCAAAGCCTGGCTGGGTATTCAAACAAAAGCCATTCTTACATATTTCTTGTCCAAAGAGCTGGCATTCATCAGCATCTGCGGAAAAATGATAATGGCATACATTTTAAAAAACCCACTTAGCAGCTCTGAACTTCCTCACTCAGGGGAGAGCAGACATTAGTCCTCAGCTCCCAGAAGCTCCAACCACTGTGACCCATGGTAAAGAATTTTAGCCCTAAACATCTGGAGGGCCACAAGTTCCTCAGCCTTGCCTGCTTCCTCCTCTTTCTCAGCCAAGGCATGTATTTTCTCTAGTTTGGGGGAAAGTGGCCTGGGAACGGGATTAACAAGGTAGAAATGGTGGGCTAGATATCTAGCCTCCGTCTCTTTCTTGCTGCTTTTCAAATTATTCACAATTTCCCTATGTTAAAGCCACCACCTGAGTCTTTTCAGACAATCACAAAGACTACAGCAAAAGACTTAGGGTGTACCATTGCTGAGGCTAGTGATTGGTACGAGAAACAATTCATAGTTCATGGTAAAATACAGTCTGTACTTGACAAACTTCTCTTTTTAACATTTAGAGTTGCCTGGTAAAGTTAATATTCAGGAGTTACCAACAGTACTCGCTGCCTCCACAGCAGCTATCTCCTGCTTTTTTATTTTATATTTCCAGATTTATGACTGCAGCTCTATATGGGTACAATTGTGCAGACTTGTGACTCAAATGTTTAGAGAATATTTAGTATATATCAATGGCCTACTACCAGCTGAATTGTTTTTATCAGTGTTGATGCCTTAGGCTAACATAAAGTCAGGTCTGTTGTATTTCACTACCACACAGACTCATTTGTGTAATGTCAGACATACTGCTGTCTATTTAGCAAATAAATATAGCAAGCACTTTACTTATTTCAGCACGGTCTGCTTAACAACTCCCATTTCCATGGCACACACAGTCCTGTTTCCACATACTGTATGAGTAATGATCCTCCAGCTGCCTCTTGCTGGTGCCAATGGGACTACTTTGGAGTTAGTGTTCGGAAGACGGCTATTTTTGAGAAGTACCTCATCATACTTTCACCCTCATAACTACATTTATGCTCTCTGCTTATGTTGGCTAAGCAGACACCCCAATTTTCTGCCCCTTTTCTTGCTCCATGTTGTGTGTGATTTAAAATCCTGCTGAGAATTGACCATTTGTTTTTGGTGCCTGCTCTGGAGATTCCAGTCATAGTGACTTCCTTTACACAATCATAACTATAAACATTACTGCATAGAATTCTAAAGGTACTTATCATTCTGGTATCTGGGGGGCTTTGATATAACTTAAACTGACAGACAGACATTTCTACAAACTTAGGGAAAATTGTTCTGTAGCTCTAATGCCTTCCATACAGTGAGGTTCATACTTAGAAGATGGAACTGACAGCCTGCAAAATAAATTATTAATAATATTTTACAGAAAAATATATTTGGGCACATAAGCTTTCAGTTTTATAAATTATTTCATACTCTTTTTTGCTGCATTTGTTTCCTTATCCATACTTTTTCCTTCAGTTTATAATGCATTTATTGTAATATTTCTTAAATGTATCTTGGGACTACACAAGGCTGGATCAAACCACTCAGGTATAACCCACTGTTTTAAATGGAATCGAATTACATTTATATCAAGGCAGTTTGGGAAGCTATGCAAGAAAAGATTTTCTGTATCTGCTAAATAGCTCTAAAGGCAAAATACTGAAATACTTAATTCTCCAGAAATGACAAATTGGCTATACAAATATTTTTGCAGCTACTCTTCCAGAAACTGGGCAGCTTTAAGTTCAATTTTTACAAACTGACATGCTAACAAAACAAGGATTTTTAAAAGTTCACATATCTGAAGGATGGCATATCTAGACTTGATGAATGAGAATCACATGCTTGGAAGGTGAAATGATGAATTCTAAACAGGTGTACCAACAATACTCATAAAAATAAATGCATGTGTAAACAAAAGCAAAAACAGTAATGGAAACTATTAAATGGTCCAACTGGCACAAACTTGCATAGAAGAAGACTGGCCTACTTAGAATAATTTAAAATTAGTTTTCAGCAGGATTTAATCAACAATACATTCCATATCATCATACAATAACAATATTTCTAGATTTATTATACTGGAGTTACAGGCAGATACTCGGATACTGCTCAGCCCTGTCAGGTCCGTGAGTGTCTTTATAAATATAGATGGTTATGTGTTTCTTTGTGTGAATACATGTAAGAATGGATATGAGTGTGAGGCAGGATGGATATGGTATGTGTCTGTATGAACTGGTGGACAGATATGGTGAGCATAGGCTTGTGTGCATTCTCTCCTTCCTATTCTTGACTCATGTTCTTAATAACTTGATTCAGTATCCATCTCTTTGTAATCATCTTGTGAGTCATTTCTAGAACAAGAGAACATGGTTCCAAGGGAGTGATTTTGTGTGACTGTGTAGTTTGCTGCCCCAGCACTCCTGAGCCAAAAGTTAATGTGTCCAACTTTTCCATATCCATGGTATGAGATGCTGGCTGCTATGATGGTTTTGTTTCCAGTGACATTTCTACGCTCTATCTCATAGGTCCCAGTGGAACAAGCCAACGCTAGTTTCTAACTCAGTTGCATTCAAAGGGATTAACATGTGGGTATTTTGTCCTTTATTTGATGTTTTTCTAAAAATTATTGTTGTCTTAGTTAACTTTATTGCATTGTTGTAGAGCCGGTTTTAATAGTTTTTATTTCATTTTATATGTGTTGTGAACTATCTCAGAGGTTCTGACCAAGCAGAAAATTTGTACACAGATTCACTCAATCAGAAAGAAGCTGCTTTTGGGGAATAAATCAACAGAACATGCTGATTTGTTTCAGCTAGTCTACTTTGCAGGTTTCGTGATTCAGAGATGCACACCAAGATGGGATTTTGCAGATACTTTCCAGACCAAGTTGAGGAATTCTCAATTTAAAAATAAAATAAAATAAAACACTATCACAGCACTATATCAAAACAGACTTTTAAAAAGCTCTCATTTATCTCAGGAGTTTTGAAACCATAATGTCTGTCCAACTGGCGCTCACCTTTGTAGGTCTGTGCAACAGCTCCATAAGATGACTCTTCAGAGGGTATGAACCCTTTCCCTTCTGGGCACAGTTCAGTATACTCAGCTATTAGGAGAAAACAAATCAAGAATTTGGATCCATACATCACAATGTGAAACGGATGGCAATTTCTGCATACTAATCGGCATATCTTAAAGCAGCACTCCCTTTTCCTACGGTTTAATTTTTCACCTCATATATCTTATACATTTATTTCTAACATTATACATCTTTGGGAACATGAACATGCATAAGACACTATTTCAGAACTCTTTACATCATTATACATCACATTGTTTTAATACTACTGAGTTACTTGTTTATAGATAATACCCATAAGAACATGATAGCACCGGTTTCATAGGTGCAAATGATGATGAACACAGATCTCTGATTTTCCACAGTCACTGTGGAACACCTGATATAACATAACATGATTTTTAGCTAGTATATTATTACTTAAAGATTAAACATACACTATTAAAAGACTACTAATTTCATAGAATATTAAAATACTACTAATTTCAAATCAGTTCCTCTCTCTCTCTCTCTCTCTCTCTCTCACACACACACACACACACAGAGAGAGAGAGAGAGAGAGAGAGAGAGAGAGAGAGAGAACTGAACTAAAACTTATTTCTTAACTCTCTGATACAGTTGGCGATAGCCTGCTTACAAAGGTCTTTATCTTCCAGTGGAAGGAAGGACAGTAACAATAAACCTCAATACTTGTGGAAAGGTGCTCCATAATTTGGGATCAGCCACTGAATAGGCCCTCTCATAAGGCCAGATGTGCCTGTGAGAGGACAGGACTTACAGAATATAAGAGCCCTGTTGGATCAGGCCAAGGGCCCATCTAGTCCAGCTCCCTATATCTCACAGAGGCCCCACCAGATGCCCCTGGGAGCACACGAGACAACTAGATCCCTGTCTCCTGATGCCCCTCCCCTGCATCTGGCATTTGGAGGTACCTTCCTTTTAAGCCTGAAGATTATAGATCCCCATCATGGCTTGTAACCTGTGTTGGACTTTTCCTCCAGGAATCTGTCCAATTCCCCTTTAAAGGCATCTAAGCCAGATGCCATGACCACATCCTGTGGCAAGAGGTTCCACAGACTAACAACACACTGGGTAAAGAAATATTTTCTTTGTCTGTTCTCACTCTCCCAACACTCAATTGGAGTGGATGTCCCCTGGTTCTGGCATTGTGTGAGAGGGGAAAAAAGCTTCCTTCTACCCACTTTATCCATCCCCTGCACAATTTAATACATATCAATCATGTCTCCCCTCAGGTCCCTTTTCTCTAGACTAAAGAGAAAAGCTGGATTCCGAAAAGTGTCCTGAATAGAAAGGAACTTTATAATACACTAGATAACTTTAAGCATATCTAGAATATTGAAAGATTTTGATTACTGAAACTCGGGTAAGTGATGTTCCTTTTTTTAGACAAAAGTTCCCACAACAGCCATGTTGCCTGGGTGACTCCAGGAGTTAACAGTTCAGGAAAACAGTATTTCAAGGCTTTGGTTGTCTGTTGCAAGATATTTAACAGTAAACATTCACTCTTCTTTTAATACAGTACCAAATTACTAAAGGGAGCCAATTTAGACATATTCTTTGATGCCACCTGGAGCCTTGATATGAGTGCCTTTAAGATAGGACAGCTAACACTTTAATCCTTTTCTTCTTAATTGATAAGTACCTCACAGGTGAGGACTATATTGACAAATAATGCAGGAAATGCTCTGGGATTGGGATGGTCTGATTCATATTATTTTCTGCTAACTACAGGAATCAATGTGAATCAGCCTGTAGTGTTCTCCCAAACCACACTTTTCTCCTCCACCACTGGAGCTTCTACTTTCCCCCCCAATCTAATGCATTTGTGTTGGTTTAGGCAGTGTAGTCACTTGAGCTGATTTCATCAGTGTAGCGGTCTCCTGAGTGGTACTTATCAATAAAGAAGAAAAAAAGAAGTTATGGTGCACTAGAGCAGCTGAAGACTTAAAGAAAAGGAAAAAAATGAGCAAGGAATCAGCAGAGGGAGGGGAGGAAACTGCAAACTGCTGGTTAGGACAACCCGCAGTGGTGTCCCACCTTGGCCCTTCAGATGTTCTTAGACTACAGCTCCCAGAAGCCTTCACCACCACCTCTGCTGGCCAGGATTTCTGGGAGCTGAAGTCCAAGAACACCTGGAGGGCCAAGGTTGGACACTACTGGAAGCTTTGGCAGCTTGTTAAGACAGCTTGTTAAGGTAGCTGTGCCTCATGCAAATCTGGAGGGATCCTGCACAGATAGTTTAACAAACTGAAAACAAGGTTTGTTAAATTTCCTTCTCTCTCTGTCCTGACTCCTGTGTGGCTGGCTAAAGCAAACTCACTCAGGGAAACCCCGTTTCCTGTGTGCAATTTCATAGGAAATTCATTCACATTTTTCTTGCTATATAGTCACATCCTCAAGTTTCATGGAGCTTAAATTGAACAAGTTTAGAATTATAGACTAAAGGTCCACGCCTATACTTTACTTGGGAGTAGTCCCACTGAACAGAACAGAACTTATTTCCAAGTAAGCATGTTAAGAATTACACTGTAAGAGACGTAAAGTATAACTGCATCACATTATGAGGTTATCAACAGAATCCAGTACACAGAAAATGGTCACTTACCGCTTTCAAGGACAGGACATGGGAATATCTCACAATTATCACCCCAGCCTGCACCTAAAGTGCAGCAGCATTCTTGTTTTGTAACATTGGATGTCAGCACATTATCACAAAAATTTGCATCATTTAGATTGTAGTAGCATTCCTTCTTCTCCTCTGCAGGGTCTTTGGTATCTACCGGTAAATCTAAGAACAATGAAAGATCCATCAGAGATTTTTAAAAATGAACAATACATTCAGAAATCAATGTGAAGTATTTTTTTTAAGTCCACATACAAAACAACCATTTCATATACCTCTGAACGATTACTATGACTGTTGAAATGGGTCTGTGTAAATATAATCCTTGTCTCACTTAATCAGTTAAGAGAGCAGATCCAAGCGGTGGAACAGCACATTTGCATTGCCCTCCCTTCCCTTTCTGTTTCTACAGCATGCAGAATCCCCAATGGCAGCCTTAAGCAATTTCCCTTTCAAATAGGATTTCGTAATTAATTACATCCCAATTTCAAATCATGCACATCATAGCTAGATACAGTGGGGTCTTGACTTGAGAACTTAATCCGTATTGGAAGGCGGTTCTCAAGTCAAAAAGTTCTCAAGTCAAATCTGCATTTCCCATAGGAATGCATTGAAAACCATTTGATCCGTATCTGCTCTTTTCCGTCCATAGAAACTAATGGGAAGCTGCTATTCCGCCTTCGACCACTAGAGGGGGATATTTTGTTTCTTTTTTTTCTTAGGTCAAGAAAGGTTCAGGGAAGGCAGGGAAAATACAGTCCAGGCAGTACCAGGCAGTCCGAAGACTGTCTCCCAATCCACTCTCTAAACGCTGGGAGGAGTGAGGAAGCAGACAGGCACCCTTTTCACTGGCCAACAGTTAACTGAAAGTTCACATTTTGCACTTTCCCTGCCTCCCATGTGGGTTTTTTTTTCAGTTCTTAACTCAAATCTAAGTACTTAAGTCAAGTCAATATTTTCCTATGAGAGCGGTTCTTAAGTCAAAATGTTCTTAACTCAAGCCGTTCTTAAGTCAAGACCCCACTGTATATTTGAGTAATGTTGCCCTTGATGTAACTGCAATCAGGTCTGAGGAATCAGCAGTGGAGAAAACAAGAGAGAGACCAGATGGAGAAATGAGTTCATGATCTCATGGCTCACACCCAATTCTCTAAGCATCATTAACGAAACATGGGCATTTTGAGATGTACCAGTCTTATCCTTGCACTTTACTAAAAATCTATACGAACATTTCACTGTATCTGGAGGAATCATAATATATCTCCCCCTTTATCATATTAGTTCCCTGCTCCATTGCTGGGTTTCCCTAAAAAATAGTTTGCCACGATATAACTGGAATCTATTACTTGGAGAAATGCAAATCACCCCGACTGATGGAAAGTGTCACGAAACTTCAGCAGGTCCAAAATGCAGTAGCCAGATTGCTGACTGGGGCTGGTTACAGGGATCACATCTCCCCCCCCCCCCCGCGCTGATAGACAGCTCCACTGGCTGCTGATCAGTTTCCAGGCAGAATACAAAGTGCTTGTTTTAACTTATAAAACAAATGGCCTGGTTCCAAGCTATCTCTAAGACCATATCTCCCATTATGAGCCAGCTCGGGTATTACGATAATCAGGAGAGGCCACCTTTTAAGTGCATCGTAAGACACAGGAGAGAGACTTCTCTGTTGCTGCTCCCAGACTCCCTCCCACAGGAGGCCAGATTAGCCCCATCTTTGCTGTCCTTCTGCAAACAAGCAAATACCTTTCTTTTTAGGCGAGCCTTCCTTCTGTAACTAAGATTTTTAGATGTAATGCTATGCATTACTGCTTTGACTGCATTTTTAGTACTACTATACTTCTGTTTTCTGTTTCTTAGAGTGGCATTTTAGAATTATATTTGTATATTTATTGTTCTTAGCTTTCATACTGTCTTTTAATGATGTAAGATGCCTCTTTATACTCTTCGGTCTTAGCTTCAAATATTGTCTTTTAATGTTAACCAGAGTTGTAACCTCATTGTTTTCAACTGTAAATATTGTATTTCAACGTTGTAAGCTGCCTTGCATCCTTTTCAAGGAGAAAGCCTGGGTAAAAATATTTTAAATAAATAAATAAATTGTTGGTACTGCTTCCAGACCAAGTCTTAGAAGCCCTTTCAAAATCCACTTTGAATTATGAAGTATAGTAGTACCTCAGTTTGCAAATGCCTCAGTTTATGTAATTTTTGGTTTACAAACCCAAATCCACAAGAAATAAAGCCCCAGTTTACATTGTTTTCTTTTTTCTCCTCACATTATGAAAGGGTTTTCCCAGGGTGCATTGCACCTATAGCACTGTCCCTTGAAATTTCCATACTACATAATGTCACGCACAACGGATCCGTTTTGCAAACCGAGGTACTACTGTAAGAGATTGCAATATGTTCCTGAGTGCCCAAAGCAGTGTCTGAAGAATCAGGTTTGTGACACACAAATCAGGCTGATAGCTAAACATTTCATCTACCCTTAGTGTATAAAACCTCAATGATAAATCTTGAATTTTTCAAGTCTAGTTAAAAAAAATCAAGCAATACGGGTACGCGTTTCACATATCATGTCTAATGAATGTAATGAAAAAAAAATTCCTGAATGTCATGCCCCCGAACCTTACATGTTAGTGTGCTATGGTGCTGATATATTATCCCAGTGGTAATGCAATACCATTATAACCTGCACTGGCACTTGAATACCTATTCTGGGGGGGGGGGGCATTATCTAGTCTCATATGAAATGCACTACTATGAATCTGACCATGGGCCTACAATTAGGATAGGATTATCAACAGCACAGTTTGGGTTGGATTTACATGGTAACTTGTGATTCCCAGCTAAAGGAATATAAAGAAAATACAATATCTGGTTTCATGATATATCTTTGGTCAGATTGATGCAAAGGGTCTTGTCAAGGGACCAAGCAATGTTTGAAAAGACTCAAACATTAAATTTGCTGGGGACACGCACAAGACAGTATTACAAAATTCTTTATATGTATGGCAAATTAAAAAAATAAATATTAGGGCAGTGTTTTATGTTAAAATTAACATGGGTAAAATATATATCAAGGGCAAAGTACGTAAGCAAAGTATTTATGCTAATACATCTTTAAATGTTGTACATATGACAATGAAATCGTACTAACTCCAGTTCTCTAATGTGTGTACTCTGTTGATTAAAAATAGGTGAACACACATTCAATGCCAGCCATTCGCAACCTTATTTTAGCCACAGCTATAAACACAATATAAAAGAAATACAGACCAAATCAGACGGTATAAGTCACATAACAAACCTTATAAGGTGGTGTGAAGAAATGTCAATGGTTTGCTTAAAATGTGGAAGTGACCCCCAGGGGGCCATATAGCTCCTGTTAAGAATGGCTGTGCATTTCTCAGTAAGGACAACTGTGAAGTACTTTAAATTGACTGGCACAGCACAGAATCTGTACACAGAATAGGTCTGTCTCTCACAGAAAGGGTTGTGACTCAAATATGTACAACCCTTTTGGCTCCCACGGTTACCCTTTACGATGGCCGAAGGGCTCCACAAATTCCCAAGACACAGACACATCCTCCCTCTACATTACCATCACACCCTGTGATAACCACTAATGGGAGAGTTGTTTACGTCTGCTCCTAGAAGAGATGGCTAGTACTTGGATTGTTCTGTGCAAGAAAGGCATCCACTAAAAGCCTGTTGTCTTATGTTACTTTATTTTGCTTTAATGTAACCCAAACATCCCACCCTACAGTCCTTTAGTAGGTTTTTACAGAGTATTTATATTTCATATAAATGTTACCAAACATTTATATTTGTCTTTTTTCTTTTCAGAAGAATGTATGTTTGTGTCAAACAGACAGGCAGAACTACTCAAATTTAGCAAAGACACACCCTCACTTCAAGTTGATATTTTGCCAGTGTCAATAAGAGTGCTGCGGAGACTCTATTTATCTTTGTTCGTCTAGTCTGTGGTCTCTCTTCATCACATAATACCAATTTTCCATAATGTGCTGGATTTAATAAATTACAGCATCTTTTTGCTGTTACACATTGCCCAATAAGAACCAAATGAAGACTATCGTGTGTCCCAGAAATGAAGCTAACCTAAATTGATTCTCTTAAGGTGTGAGGGGACTCAGTACCTCAGCTACTGAAATTTATATTTTCATTGGACATGGGCCATACACTGAGAGGAACCAGAGCCAGAATCTTGGAAGTGCAGTCCCTCTATCTCCAAACCACAAGAGTTCTTTCTGACACCACATTCCAAGGAAAAGAATGCCAAAGATTTGAGCCAGCAGAACAGAGAAATAAACTCATTGCAAAAAGTGAGAAAGCCTAGTAGCACTTGGCAATTTTATATCAGCACAAGTAGGTCTGATTTCATTTTGTCAGATGTATGAATTGGTATCAAAAGAAAAGACCGAATCTTTTAAACAACAACAAAAAAAAGCCAAGGTATCAGGCACAAATTAATACAGAGAACAATCACTGTGGGTATGGTTCTGTTAGTTTTGCTGCAACAGACTAACAAGGATGCCCCTATGGAATCTGAAACTTGCTGTGATTATTTAATCCTAATTTATACTTTAAATTTCAGTTTCTTCTCCCATTATGTATCCACGACTGTTAAACAAGCTGTTTACACAGCTGTGGCTGAGAGTTAGTCAGGTGGGCCTCATGAATATTTGGAAAGTAATGAGACACAAAACCTTTTTTAAAAGAAATGTGCACTGACTGAGTTGGGTCTAGATGTTCACAATTCTGTTAAGATTATTAAAATCTTACTAGATAGGTTTGGAAGTGGTTTGATTAAGACAGCAAATCATTTTGCATAGGTGGATACTGTGAGGTAAGCTGTACTTTGCTTAAGAATTTAAACAATTATTAATTTTGAAAGAAAGATCACAATTCTCTAGCTCCAGAACAGAACTGATTACAACAATCAACTTTATATTGAGGTGGGACGCACTATTATGTCAGTAAAAGGAAACTAAAAACTCTCATGGTTTGTCACAAAGAAAGACAGCAATGACAAACTGTTGGAGAGAACTTAGTTTATTAGGCAGACTACTGATAGGTTTGATGTGCAAAAGTTAGTTTGTATTAGTTTTGCATGTGGCACTGATATTTCTCTTCTTCTCTGTTTTTACATTAATCAACAAGTTTTTATCTTTAAAAGATATGCACAAAAATCGTATTTCATAAAATTAACCATTTATATATTAATTTTTTTAAAAAAGCTTACATCTCTTTATGTACTTCTTCCTAATATTTACATTTTTATGCATTTGATATGTTTTTGAAACCCACCCCCCAAAGCAGCATAAATTTAGGAGAACTGAAATCTGAGGGCTCATTGTGTTTGAATCTGCATATTCATTTGGAAAGAACAAATCAGGATTGTTCACTGTAAAACGGAAACAAAATAAAATTCTCAAACAATCCCAGGTCATCTTACATCACCACATGATCAAATAAACATATTGCTTTGTAAAACAGATTATTCTGGGATTGGTATAGCATGCTCATTTTGTAAGGGCTTGTCTACAGTGTGAAAGGACAGGACCACACTGGGGCCAAAAAGGGTCACTAAGAGAGCCAGAATGCCACTTGGTTTAATCTTTGCCCACAAATGGCAAACAGACCTCAAGTCACCCTATTCGGTCTGCAGCGTTTGCCAATATTGTTAAGCAGTTTACATATGACAGCCATTTTAGGATATTGGCAGATTAATCACTTCCTCAGCTCTGTGGAGGGGCTGAGAAAATGAAAAAAAAATTAAGTGTGTATTATGGCAGTGAATATTCACTGCACCACCTTTAAAAAATAAAGGACCAATGGAAAGATTCCTCCTGGATGCTTTTGTTTGCTTTTCTCTTAAAAGTCTGGTTGAAAGTTTGCCCGCAGCAGAAAACAAGAATATAATGACAAACTTTGTAAAAAGTTTAACTTTCCAAGCGCCTTCTTTACCAGAGGTGCAAGTCTTCAGTATAAAGGGACATTTTTTTTCAATGGTGGTCTTCCATTGCTTTCATTATTGTTACTGTATTTTTGTATTATATTGTAATTGTATTTATTAAATTTATACCCCGCCCATCTAGACCGAAGTCTACTCTGGGTGGCTATTAACTGTATTAACTGTTAGTAACAGATAGAATCAAATACATGTACACAAGGCTTAAATCTGAACTGGATGAAAGGTAGCATAAACCTTTTTTAAATACATAAATGAACAGATTACTCTTGGATGATACTCCTACACAAGATAAGTCTCTCATCTTGGAAACATTTCTAATGATTTTGAAGAGGCAGCAGCTATGCTTAACTGAATTATTATTGAGAATTTTATGTTATTCTGGCACACAGGGAAGCTTTGGCAGTTTACTTGGTATTCTGTTGGCTTTCTAAAAATTTCATACAGTGAAACTAATTATATTGAATTTTTAATCAATATTTTTGTGTACTAGACTTACATTTTACGTAAAGCTGTTGGACAAGGCAGAAAATATAATACATGCAGAAATAATAGGCAAAACGTGTATGAATGCCAAATAATCCAATTAATACTATTTTAATTTATGGATTGCAAAAACTGGGCATGCTTTTAGCAGGTAGACAGCAAAAATAGGGACTGAAATTCTATTAGTGTACATTCAAATTGTGAAATCAGTGATGAAAACATTAAAAACACTAACAGCCACTGACATTTATTATTGGTGTTGCTTTTAAAGTTTTAAAAAATGAATAGTAACATAAAAATATGCTATTTGTGTGCTGATTAAAGGCTCAGACTCTTCTAATGCTACATCAGACCAAGAATTGCACCTGACCAACACTTATGTTAAGAGTCAATGAAACATTACCTGGTGAGGTGCGGAAGCGGCACTGTCCTGTCATTGGGTCATACTCCTGGTTTTCATCCGAACACAGGCACAAGAAGGAACCTTCCACATTTTCACATAGGGCTTCCCCACAAACCCCACTCAGCATTTCACATTCATTCACATCTGGGAAAATGAAGCACATAATTGATTCAAATACCTCTTTCATTAAAAGGGATTTAGTGTATAGGCCATCTGTGTGCCAGTATTGTCAAATGGAAAACTAAGAAAATTTATTTATTAAAGAGATTTGTAAACCACTGTTCAATTTGCCAGAAGTACCAAAATGGATCACAAGATCATCAGAAAATACAATAATGATTAAACATGCTATGAGCGGACAAGACAGAACTATACTATGCTATTCAGAGTTAAATTATGAACCAAGGTGAAGGCAGGTCCAAATATCTGTAAAACATTTTATCTATATGAACTATACAGAAACTCCTGCATTTAAATCTATTACGCTGTTATAGCTTATACCAAAGAACTCAATAGGTTTGTACTTTTAGGGGATGAAACATTTCAAAATGATAAATCCAGAATGTACAAACCCCAGATCTCTTTACAAGAGGCTATGAAAAGTTTCTATTGCAGTGTAAATTTATGATCACATTAATAGATCTCCACTGTCTGGATGTTTTGTAAAACACTTTTATTCCTAAGCTTTGCACAACATGCTTCATAATTACAGAATACTGTAGAGTTCACGGAGACTTGCTCCTCAAACTAACTATGTAGTCCATTTTGAATTTGGACTTAGTGCGGGTTCCCCCCAAGTGTGATAAGCCAACAGGATGCCCCATTTTATGTACGGTCTAATTGAAATTGTGGCTCTAGCACTGGAACGATGGCTTGATTAACTGGAAAGCATGGCTCTAAACATGACACTAATTTTAGATTAGTGTCAAGATTCTAAAACAAAATGTATGATAGGTAAAAAGAGAAATGTCTGGAGATTTGAAACAACAGAAGCATTTGCTAAATATTTGTTCAAACAGCTCCTGTAATAGCTATGAGAAACTATGGCAAAATCTGTAAAAGTGTATCAGTTGTGCCTGAAATCTAGTACCTCCTCATACTACAGTTTGTTTTCCTTTAGGTTTTATGTCAACATTTTGGCTTGTTGCTGATAGATGAACATGTTTTCACACAAGAAAGGAACACATCATGCTAAAATAGAAATGGGGAGGGAAAGAAAAGAAAAAACAGTGACCTCTTAAACAGTGCAAAAACACTGCACTGGACTTACTTCAAAGCATAATTGACACTGCTACCTTGACTGAATTAAATGGTTGCGATTCAGAATTGCACCCTGATTCACTAGAGCAAACTACAAGTGGATACCAAAAACACTGTCTGGATTGCTGCTGCCAGTCACAAATGTCTGATGCTGTGATAATGCACATTTCACCTAGTAATTTCTTGCCTTGCCCTTATTCATTCCAAAAGCTTCCTTGAGCTTTTCTGATTGAAAAGGTCATATCTAACGTATCTAACAATGGTGAAAAGAAAGGCCACAACACTGTGGCTATATGTTTGGCACAACAGTTAAACCATGAAAGGAGGTTTTCTTTTAAACCTAGATAAGTGTTACCTGCACATTGTTAAAAAATACACACATAAATACACTCTCTGACTGGTTTTCTTCACAAATATCAGATTTTTGGCTAAAGCTGAGAATTGCTATCAGTAACGTTTCTTATATACTGGCGGGCACAGGACTGTGCCTACGGAAACTGTACATCATATTTATTAACAGAGAGAGGAGCCTGGCTTCTCAGATAGTTTCAGCACATGGCATTATTTATGAGATAACTTGTGTGGATAAGACTTAAAATCTTTCTGAAAAATCTCTATTCATCCATGGAAATCAGTTCAGTAGTAATACTGTACATTCAAAATGAGAACAGTGAGGTGCCTTTTTTTCAGTATGATTTTTTCTTTTATGTCATGATCTTGGATTAGTACCTTCTGAGGATAAGAGCTTACTGCAGTCCCAATTCTCATGATTAAATCAAAAACACTGGTAATTTAGTCAATGCTGCTAATTTCGCTAAAGTTTAATAATAATACCAGTGAGCAGATCATTCCCCTCAGAGGGCTTATGTGTGAGTTGAACTAACCATCACCTTTCTGTGACATTAAGTCAGCTTTTTGTCTTCTCCTTGTGCACCCTGAGGATTTTGATTTGTTAGGTTTTCATTTTCCAAGGGGCATTTTACATTAACAGGGCTTTACCTATGGGCTGCTCCATATCCTGCACTGCATTTGAGCATTTCAGCTCATTTTTGGAGTGGAACAATAGACGTAGAGTGGGGCGTTATAGTACCACTCATTATTTGGATGATTATCTTTTTTGTAGTGAGTGGGGGTTGGGGACATATAAATTTATTCTAGAAACATTCCAGGACATGGCAAAAGAGTTAGGGCTACTGTTTGATGAGGGGGAGAAAAATGGAAGATCTGTCCACTGTATTGACATTCTTGGGAATTGAATTGCTCCTCAAACTAACTATGTAGTCCATTTTGAATTTGGACTTAGTGCGGGTTACCCCCAAGTGTGATAAGCCAACAAGATGCCCCATTTTATGTACGGTCTAATTGAATTCAGCTGCATTCCAAACTGAAATGTAGGACAAAATATTCAAGCACAGTTTTGCTTCAGTTGTTGTATAAGGATCAAGCTGGCTATTACCTTTCAGATAAAAGGATCAGCTTTCTGCCTTTTATCTGAAAGCTGCAGATCTGGGCTTGCAAGTGAACCCTTCAGATCGTGTCATGGTGTGCTGGAGCCCTTCTAGTTTACTGGTTAACCTAGCTGCACTAATAATATTTTCCATTATGCTGCTAAAAAGCATTCCCTATTTCATTTTCAACATGTTTCCAGGTAATACAAATAATAAATAAAAAAATGCACAAGGGATCAGTTGAAAACCTATGCTGTTGATAAAAATTTAATGACTCACCCACACAGCCTCGGTCATCCTGTAGAAACTGATAACCCTGATAACACAGACAGCGATAGGAGCCAGGAGAATTTTCACAAAAACCATGATCGCCACAGACAGTGCTGTTGGCACATTCATCCACATCTGAAAATAAGAACATACATCAGTATCAAATGGATAGAATATAAAGGCAAGATTAATAGTTCAGAGGAATATGTGCAAAGATTTTTCTTAAAAAAATCCAAGTATAGTAGCTGTATATTTAGAACAGATCATAGCTGAAGTAGCTAGGTATTAAAGGTTGATTAAAATAAACAAGGAATAAACATTTTTTATACAAAGAAAAGGTAACAGTGGTAATAATACACATGGGCAACGTCAGACTTTATAATATTATGACTAAAAGAATTAAGAAAATTGTATCTCAAAAGATAATATTATGGTGAACATTTTACACTACAAGCATTTACCCATTTGATGAAATAAGTGATGCACTTCACTTAAATTTTGTAAACAAATCTTAACATGTTATGTTTACCTGTGAATGTAGCCAACTGGATTTGCATTTTCAATCAATTATTATCTGGCTTCACTCCAATATACTACTATCAAATTAAGCTAAAAATCCAATCCATACTTATGGAATTAAGTGGGATGTACTTCTGAGCAAACATGTATAGGGCTGTTTTATAAATGCATTGTTTCAGTTTTTAGTCTACTTTACCTTCACATGAGTGGTGATCTCTAGAAACAGTAAAACCTTGTTCACAAATGCAATAGAAAGAACCTTCTGTATTTAAGCACTCCCCATGAGGTAAACAAAGATTGGATCCTGCACATTCATTGATATCTGCAAAAGTCATGGAAACAGAGACCAAAGGTTTATAATTTTATTTTGGGCTTGCATTGCTTAGATTTTCTAAAGACTGTGGTTGTACATCTTACATCCCAGTGAATGAAAATCAGTAGCAGGTACATCCTAACAGTAAATAGGTGGCTACAGATATCACCACAAAGGACAGAATATGAGAATTGTAAAGTGTGTCGATTTTAAGCTCTTGATTCAAAGCGAATTCTTTAGAGATGACTCATATCTAAGAGTTCTATGAATGTTGTGTCAGCAGAAGAAATACAAGGGGAATACTTGTGCAGGTATTAAGAGAATAAATAGCATAATAAAGTCATAATTGATGCTGAAAGTGCTTGCTCAAAAAAGTGGGCAAGAGAAATCAAAGTACTGGGTTTGAAACTTGCACCAGGATGAAAATGGTGCAAGTTTCAAACCCAGTACTGCTAGTATAAAGCAAATGGAACAAGCTTTATACCAACAGAATTATGCAACTGGATACATGCCAAGGAGATGTTTAGCAGGTGTTACTTCTCCTGTTGTGATCCTGCAGTTACAGGACAAACCATATCTTCTAAGCTTTTCTTGGAATGCATTAACTGAAAAGGAATGGAAATATGCCTCTTATTATAATAATGCTATAGCCAGAGCATACCTTGACAACCCCTGCTGGGTATTAATTGGAAGCCTTCTGGACAAGTGCATTCATAAGAACCTTTAGTATTAACACAGTTCCCTCCAAGGCAAACATTGCTGTCTTCCAGGCATTCATTAATATCTGAAATAAGTCCAATATCAACAGATGGTTTTAGAAGATATTAAATTAATAATATCATACCAGTGTTCTCTCTATTAGAGAGTCAGAGATACAAATGGGGCAGCTTAAGAAATAGTAGTTCCTTGGCTAACGCAAGAGGAACGGGACAGCATTGTGTCACTGAAATATTATCTACCTTCAGTAGAGGGGAGTGTAGCAGATAATCAAAATAAGTATCTGTTGCAGTAAGATTCTGCCTTAAAGGTCAGAATCCTATTAGTTACTTACACTGGTGCATGTCCACTGGTACAAATTTCAGTAGCAAATATCTACCAGTTAAGAAGTTTGTATTTACCATCACATACCACATTATGCACCTGCTGTATAACAAAAAAAAAATATGGATGCTGGCTTCTTAACTAGCAGCAATTTCATCACTGGGATTTATGCTGTTGGACTTACACCAGTATATGTAAAGTAATAGGACTCCGGCCATAGAATAGAATAGAGGAGTAAACTCCATGAACATCAGTATGAGACTATTTATACAGCTCTTGAACAAGAAGGAAAATAATACTTAATTTAAGATTGAAATACATGGTGCGGTATGAAATTTTGTTCAGATGAAATGCTCATGGAGAAAAAAAAACTTCCTACAAAATTAACCCATTGATTTCAATATTATGTTTCATGGACTGATGTCCTTTCATTACTATACTGCCTTGGAAGCATGAAGTACAATGTTAAGCATATCTGCAGCTTGTCCCTGCCAGGGCGTATTATGGCAACAAGGCTCATCCACTTTCCTGTACCCAGCAAATTGACAACCACCCGAACCCCCTTTAGTACTGTACTGTAATATAAAGGTTAACTTGCAAACAGGGACACCTTCCTCTGAAGTATCCTTGTACCAAGTCAGGCAAATAGCCAGCGTTTCTCTTCACTGGTGCTTAAATTTTTTGAAAGCATTTTAAAAGATAAAAGGGCAACTCTCCCCTTAAAATCCCTTTCTCAACCCACCACTTTACATATTAAGGCCTGTCTGAAAAAAAAGGTCTTTCCTTGCCAGCCTGATCTTCTGTGGGAGGAAGTACCATTGCCCAGGAGCAACCACAGGAAAAGCCTTTTCCCATGTCCAGACCAAGTGCCCTTATGAGGGCGATGAGAGGAAGACTGAGGTAAAGCCTCTCCTGAAGATTTTAAAACCCAGAGAGGTTGGCATGGAAAGAAATGGTCCCTCAGATAGCCTGGACCCAAGTTGTTTGGGAATTTTGCCTCCAACCGAGAAAGTAAGTCATAGTGAAGTTTAAGAGAGGAGGGATAAGAGAGAAGGAGACAAATGTTGAGAGCATTATAATGAATAATTTAGTTTATGTAAACTATATTGAATCCTACTCCATCTTGTGGTAACTGCAACATGCATCTTAATGTCAAAAGAGTGGAAAATTATGTGACAGTCTTCATATGGGAAAAGGAATGTGACTGTTGTCCCGACTGATCTAATGGAAAACTCTGAAACATAACGGAGAATTAAATATGAATTCACATGTCCTAAATGCTAGTAATGTGTGTAACTATGAAAAAGAAGATTTAATACACATCTGATGGGAGTGTACTAAATTCCAGGAGTTTAAGCGGATTGATCAATGGGTATAGTTTTAAAAATAAAATGTTGGCATATACTATTTGTATATGTTGTGGGTTGTATTTTCCCCATAATCCTCCCCCCCCACCTATATCTCTATCAGAGCAAGAATTAAGCAAACATGGTTAGAAGCCACAAAAACTGAAATTTGACCAGTGTTCCTGGAATAGCATTTGACAAAATATCACTTGACTGAATCCTTTCTGGAAAAATGGTAACAGTGGAAGTTACACTCGGTACCTTCACAGTGGTCTTTTGTAGGTGACAACTGGTAACCTTGGCCACAGATACATCTATAGGATCCAACTATGTTTCTGCATTGCCCATCTGTGCAGAGCTGCTGCTGTTGACATTCATCTACATCTGTAAATGATAAGAAAAGTATTGGAAAATACTTATATACTCCTACTTCCTACAAATATTGAAAATGCTTAAAAAACTTACAAGGATTTACAATGCATTTGTACTACATAAAAATAAGAGTCTGCACACTTTGATGTGGACTCTGTAAAAACTCCTAATTTCTAGAAAATTACTCTGTCTCAGCAAAACTAGTTCTGCTTTCTCTGTTAATACTTCTTCAGGCATGTCAATGTTTATTGCAAAGTAGTTCTATTTCATTGGTTTGCATTGTTTTGGCCTTCCACTCTTCTTTCATATTTTATAGCCCTGAGCCCTTTCATACATTTACAGAAGGAAGTGCGAATTTTCCTGCAGCCTCTGCTTAAAAAAAAACACAAACCTATGTGGAAAGACTTTCTAATGGAGGCAGTTCTTTTGGCTTCTCTCAAAATGTCAGCATATTAGAAAATACAAAAGTACAACTATGCACAAGTGTTCTAGCAAATGTACCTCCCCCTTCTCACTCCCTGGTTTGCCTTTTAGAAGTGTAAGAAAGTTCTGATGACACCACACCCTGGTTGGGAATACAGCATTTATACTTCAAATGCTAGGTGTACAATTCTTATCACTAAACACTGTACATGTTATTTGAAGAGCTAAAGATATCAATCATGCTCCTACCTTCACACTGATCTCCTGCTGAGGATAGTTGATAACCTTGGCTACAAAGACATCTGAAAGAACCCTCAAGGTTTTCACACTGGCCATTTGTGCAGAGACTGCTATACTGACACTCATTTACATCTGTGAATACAAAGGGCACATTTAAACCACTGCAAAGTTCTCAGGTATGTCTGCTAATGAAGTTTGGAATTAAGTTCCTTTAGTGCTGTGCTTGTGAGGCAAACTCATTTTTAACCTGATCGTCATCTTGGACTCATATGTTCACATCCGAGTCTCCTGGAAATATTACTGAGGCATAAAGAATGGGGAAATTATCCTGTGTTAAAAGTATACATTGCAAAGTCAAAACCTTTAAGAGAAAGGACTAATGGATCCATAAGCTTCATAAAAATGAATAGCACCTGCCTTCCACCAGAAAATTTCACATTTTAAATAATTGATGAAACATTTAAAAAATGAATGCAAATAAAGTTGCTGTCTATAAGCTAATCAATAACTGTAGGGGCAGGGGAGGTACATAAAGAATTTTGTTTTCTTTTTTCATTTTGGGAATGACTGGAACAGAGGAGAAATTATGATGAGATAGACATGTGTGTTAGGGACCGCCACTTAGGGCAATGGACTAGACTGATGATCTGCCTTCTGACAGCGGAACAGCACTGCTCACAAAACAAGCCTCCACCTAATTCTCAAGGATACCACCACCACCATAGCTCATTCCTCTTCAGGGGTCCCTCCCAGATACCCTGTGTAGCATTTTCAGGACCTGGAGGGCTGCTGTGGGGAGACAGCAAAGTTCTTTTGACTTATCTCACACATCTAAAGCTGGATCCCACCAGTTAGGCTAATCCCAGCACAGGCTGATGAAAATGATCTCTACCCAGTCACTAGCTACCTGTTTTGTAACAGGCCACTCCATTAAATTAATCAGAAATAGACAGAATACAGTAGCATATGGTGATAGCACAAGGAAAAGGCCATTGGGTGGTAATTTTAAGTAGCTTTTTAAATAAGAAGCTCTACTATCCAGATGACACCACCGGGCAATGGAAAAGACATAAAATTCTACTGATTAAAAATGGCCAGCACACATGCAAGACCCAGTTTCTAAGATTTTATTGTGTACTGTTAGGGACACATGAGTTGTTATCTATAAAAAGGACATTTTTTGGGGGGGTAAGGTTCTATAAAGGAGAAAAGTAAGTAGATCGATGGGAGGGCAAATGAACAGTGGAAGTTTGTCTGTTTAAAGTCATAGGAAATGCTGAGTAAGCCTTTTAGGACTTGCCAGCAGGCAAGAGCACAATGAAAGGCTGTATATAGACATACCTATCTGCCTTGCCTGTCATTTTTAAATGTGTCCCTTTTGCTTTGAACTCTGAAAGCAGACAGCACAGGGTAAGATGCCAAGAACCAGGGCCAATACAAGCAATGACAAAAGTAAAACAAAAAACATAAATCCTAGGCTAGACACTAAAAGGCCATGCACCAGGATTCCAGACAACACAGGAAAATATGATTTCTTTTAGCTAGGTTTATTTCCAGAAGAGTTAATATATTCAGAAATGTACTACCTAACCTAGTCAATGATATGCATACTAAGCATAACGATTGCACATAACAGCACAAGACATGAAAGTAAACTCATTTTTAAAAACTCACAAGGCAATAAAGTGAATTTTGACAACTACCTAATGTTGCTTTGTGAGAGTAAACTAGAAGAGTACAGCCAAGCCCTGGAATTATATTATTGTTCTTTCACTTTGATGTATAAAGCTAGGATTGAACTATGCAAAGGCTGGAGGTCTGAGGCAGTGAGCCCATGCCTCGTGCTCCCTTTAAACTCAATAAAGTACAACAACTTGACAAAACTATGTGTCAATGAAATGGAGCAGAGGCAGGAAAATGCACAATGTTATGTTCATCTTTTGTTGTGACATAGCATCCTATTTTCACAGCAGCCACCATTTCCAGTACTGCAAATACTAGCCGGTCTAAGCAGCAGTGATAATCTGTGCACAAACAGCTGCATATGAGCCTTTAAAAGTTACTTTGTTGAACTACAGCTCCCAGAATCCCTCAGCCAGCATGGCCCCTTAACTTTTCTAGGCTCTTGTCCTTGTCTACTGAATATCTAATCTACTTGTCACATTTTTCATGGGGATTAGAATTCTCATGCAAGTTGAATAATCCATTAAACCCATCTTGAAAACTGGAACTTCCTTGCAGTGAACTACACTTCTGAATGCCAACTATACAAAACCGAGGAGAGAAAAAATTCTCTTTATAATGGACTTGACTCATACCATAACCTGTACTGAACCATTTGGAAGTGTACTGCCCAGCATACTGGGTCAAACCTGTTCATGTACAAGAGTGCTACAGGGTGTGACAAACCCAGACCTACTGGGATCTGCCACACGTTAACTAAGCTGCCACCAACCATTCCCTATAAGAAGTCACACAGACCAGGGATGGATTTTCAACAAATAAAAGAATAAGGTTTATTTAAAACAACACACAGGGAAAATAAAATGATCAGGTGAATAAGATATAGTAACGTGGCTTAGTCTCATTCATACATGCACACAGTTTGGTTCACACAGAACACTTAACTTGAAGCACAGACCCTGAACCTATCAGTTCTGGCTAACCATACAGACACCTGAACCTATCAGGTTGGTACTGACTGACACACAGTAGTACCCTGTCTGACACACAGACTCCCACACCAGCTTCTTCTTCCCAGCTGCTGCTTCTTCTCCTAGCTTCTCCACACAAGCTCCACATATATATACAGTACAGCCCCTCCTCCTGATGTCCCGCCTTCCACTCCCCATAGGATGGAACTTTCCCTCCAAACCCATGACAGACAGGTAACATCAGTGCTGTATGTAACACCTCCCCTCTTTATAAGTTGTTTTGTAGGGGGAAAGCTAAGGTGCTTTTTCCCAAAAAACAACCTGAATCCAAAACATACAAAAACATTTATACATACAATATCATACTTACTTATACTTACATTCTAAGTTAACCATATCAATTAGGCATTTAAACATTTACCATATACATTACATCAATTTACCTTTATTCATACAAACCAAGTTCAAAAAACAGGTACATTTAACTTTTGGTCACCAAAATATATACATAGTCCATGTTTCTTTCGCCGTCTTCAATCTTCAGGTCTTCTTGACAAGGCGTCAGCAACACAGTTCACTGACCCTCTGACCACCTTCACTTCAAAGTCATAGTCTTGCAAGTTTAAAGCCCACCTCATAAGTTTGCTATTGTGGGTTTTCATTGTCTTTAACCATTGCAGTGGTGAATGGTCAGTGCACAGAACAAAATGTCTTCCCCAGATGTAAGGCTTGGCCTTCTGGATCGCGTAGACTATGGCCAGACACTCCTTCTCCATGGTTGCCAAATGTCTCTCACCTTTCTGGAGTTTCCTACTCAGGTAGGACACTGGATGCTGGTCACCATTCTCATCCTCCTGGCAAAGAACTGCTCCTACCCCGCTGTTAGACGCATCGGTGTAGATGATGAACTCCCAGTCGAAGTCTGGAGCACGCAGCACTGGATAGTTGATTAGCGCCTGCTTCAACCTCTGGAACGCCTCCTCACAGTCGCTGGTCCACGGGATGCGGTCATCAGCCCTCTTCCTCGTCAGATCGGTCAGCGGAGCCGCAATCTCGCTAAACCTCGGGATGAACTTCCTGTAGTAGCCCACCAACCCAAGAAATGATTTGACTTTTTTCTTGGTGTTGGGCCTGGGCCAATCACGAACTGCTTCTATCTTGGCCTCGAGGGGTTTTATCACTCCTCCCCCTACCATGTGACCCAAGTCTTTTATTTCTGGGCTACCCAGCTGCAGTTTGTTCTCTTTGCAGAGCCTAGGCCAAAGCACTTCCTCCCCTGGGTCAAAGTGCCTCTCCCTGGCTTTCTGGTAATCCCAAGCTTTCTTTCTGACCTTTTGAGCTTGCAGGGTCTCTGCTGCTAGCTCTAGGTTTCTCTTTAGGTCATTCCTTAAAGAGTCTATATATGTCACAACGTCTTGTGGGTCATCCTGGGTGATCTGCTCCCAATTTTGTTTGATCAAATCAAGGGGCCCTTTCACCCTTCTCCCAAATAAAAGTTCAAACGGACTGAACCCGGTACTGGCTTGTGGCACTGATCGATAAGCAAACAAAAGGGATTGCAGCTTCTGGTCCCAATTGTTTGGATTCTCTGCCAAGTAAGCCCTAATCATGCACATTAGAGTCCCATTGAACTTCTCAGTTAACCCATTACTTTCAGGGTGATAGGCAGTGGTTTCCTTGTGCTTAATTCCACAGATTTGCCATAAGCGTTTCATGAGCTTCGATGTAAATGATGCTCCCAAATCTGTGATTATTTCTGAGGCAAATCCCATCCTGGACATATACCCCACCAAGGCATCTGCCACTGTGTTAGTTTCAATGTTAGTCAAGGGTATGGCTTCAGGGTACCTCGTGGCATGGTCCACAATGGTGAGAATGAACCTGTTCCCCCTCTTTGTGGCCTTGGGCAAAGGTCCCACAATATCCACCCCTATGCATTTGAACGGAGTGTCAATCACAGGCAAAGGGCACAACTTTGCTTTGGTCCTGTCGCGGCTATTCCCCTGCCTTTGACACACATCACATTGTTTACAGAACTCCCTGATCTGCTTCCCTATGTCAGGCCAGTAAAAATTCTGTGTGATTCTCTGCTGTGTTTTGTTCACCCCTAAGTGCGCAGCAAACATGTCAGAGTGCCCCCTTTGTAAGATCATGGGGCGATACTTTTCAGGTACCACTAGCTGACTTCGGATCCCATCTCCCCCTTTTGAGGTATTCCTCAGGGTCTCTCTATACAAAATCCCCTTTTTCTCTAGAAATCTCACTGGGGTTTCAGGTGTTAGCTGGGCGTCAGTCACCTGTTCAAAACACTTTTGGAGAGTGGCGTCTGCCTTTTGCTCTTGTCCAAATCTGCTGTCTGTGGTTAAGGTTTCCACCACAGCTTCTGAACTCCCCTCTGCTTCCGTCTCTGGCTCATCATTACCCCCCTGAACTGTCCCCGTGGTGGCTTGTGAACGTGTAATCACTAGCACCCGTTTCACATGTTCAGCCAGGTCATTTCCCACGAGCACGGCTGCTGGCAGAGTCGATGAAATTGCTAGCCGCCAAACTCCCCTCCAGCCTTGAAAGTTCACAGGTACCTCCGCTACTGGCAGTGAGATCACCTGCCCCTCAATCCCTGCCACCTTCATGCTCTCATTTGGGATTATATATTCCCTAGGAATAATATCTGGATGGCACAGGGTCACCTGGGAACAAGTGTCCCGCAGCCCCCGATACTGATGGTCAAGTATTCCTACGTCCACCCCTGCTGTCTCAAACAACTGAGAATCTGTTCTCACGAGCAAGCATCGCTTGACCTCCACAAGAGGACCATTTTCCTCAGCCTGATCAGCAGATGTACTTGTTCCAGATTGAGTAGCCATGGCAACAGGCTCCCTCAGTGACAATGAGCCTTGCTCTTTCTGGACACAGAACACAGCTTTTGGCTTGGTTCCACTCGATTCCTGAGGCACAATTCCTTTTAGCTGCTTTAATTTCTCACACTCTGAGATTAGATGGCCCTTTCCCTGACAGAAATAACATTTTCTGCTATATTTTGAGTCTTTCTCATCTTGTTTTGGTTTTCCCTCCAAAATCTGAGGTCTTGGTTTCATGTCTGAGGGCTTCCCTTCACCATGGGCCCCTCCCCCTTGCTGGCTTTTCCCTGGTCCCTGAGAGTACTTGCTGTAGGTTTCTTTGGGTTTATCTACAGATTTCCACTCAGCACCTAAGGGTTTTCTTATTTGATAAATAAAATCTGCGATCTCTGCCGCTTCGGCCACAGATCTAGGTTTCCTTTCCCTCACCTGGAATTTCAGTTCCCCATGCAGGACTGAATAGAACTGTTCCAGCGCTATCAAGTCTTTGAGCTGCTGAAAGGTCTCTGTCCCCTCCTGAGATAGCCATTTCTCTAGCAGCCTCACCAATTGGGCCCCCACTTGGGTAAAAGTCTGCTCTGGTTTCTTGGTGATTGACCTGAATCTTTGCCTCAGCTGTTCCGCATTTATCCCATGTCTGGCAAACACCAGTTTTTTAAACTCTGCAAAATCTTTCATCAGTTCCTGTGGCATCTCTGAATAAACTTCAGCAAGGCTGCCACTGATTAAAGATCGCATGATGGTCATCTTCTCAGTTTCCCTTACTGAGAAGTCCACAAACGCTCTTTCCACTAAGGAAAAGAACACCTCAGGACAATCTCCCTTGTGGTACACAGGGAATTTCTTCAGGTCAGCTTTAGACAATTGGCCTCCCTCAGAATCCCTATTGTTATTATTGTTCTGATTCATCAGTTCCAGTTTTCTTAACTCAAACGCCATTCTTTCTTTTTCCAGAGCAATTTTCTCTCTCTCCCTCTCTAATTCAAATTGTCTCTGTTTCTCTCTTTCCTCCATTCTTTCTCTCTCTAATCTTTCCTCCATTTCCCTCACCCTCAGTTCATGCTGTTGGGCTATGAGCAATTTTCTGAGTTCTGGGTTCTGCTCTCCTGTGCTGTCACCCTGCACTGAGCCAAATTCATCCTCAGAACCTTGGTCAACCTGGGGGTCTTTCACTTCACCCATTTCTGCCATTTGGCTTCGAGTCAAGGGCATAATCCCCCCCCCCCCAGAACAGGCTGCTTTCAAAAGTCAAGCCTCAAAATAAAGCGACCACTTTTTTTTTTCTTTTGCCTCAGAACCAGCTTTCTCTATAGATTGCTGCTGTCCTTCAGCACTAACTTGCAACAGTTGCGAGTTAGAGTCTACCCCCCTCTGCTGGGCCTCGCAGCAGGCAGGCTAAATCACTTCTACTTTACAGTTTTGCCTCAGCTTTTTCCCGCCAAAACAGGCTGCCTCAGAGCGCCCTAATCTAGCCCCCAATCTGAGGTTACACGTTCTTCTACTAGTGCACCTCCCCGTGAGGCACACCTAGAAGATTACCTACGCGCTCTCAGATTGTCCCTGACTAGACCCCCCTTGCTCTGGGCACACTTGCCAAGGCTTTGCTGTACCACTGGACAACTGGACCAGTCGTATCCCACACGCTGGACACCAATCAATGTGACAAACCCAGACCTACTGGGATCTGCCACACGTTAACTAAGCTGCCACCAACCATTCCCTATAAGAAGTCACACAGACCAGGGATGGATTTTCAACAAATAAAAGAATAAGGTTTATTTAAAACAACACACAGGGAAAATAAAATGATCAGGTGAATAAGATATAGTAACGTGGCTTAGTCTCATTCATACATGCACACAGTTTGGTTCACACAGAACACTTAACTTGAAGCACAGACCCTGAACCTATCAGTTCTGGCTAACCATACAGACACCTGAACCTATCAGGTTGGTACTGACTGACACACAGTAGTACCCTGTCTGACACACAGACTCCCACACCAGCTTCTTCTTCCCAGCTGCTGCTTCTTCTCCTAGCTTCTCCACACAAGCTCCACATATATATACAGTACAGCCCCTCCTCCTGATGTCCCGCCTTCCACTCCCCATAGGATGGAACTTTCCCTCCAAACCCATGACAGACAGGTAACATCAGTGCTGTATGTAACACAGGGCTCTGCACAGCCATAGCAAAGCAGCGATTGCCCATTACAGTTATATACTCTCCTTTATTGTTTCCCTATTTTTAATTGTTGTTGTAATTATGCTGTTTTATGTTATTGTATTTTATCTCTGTTGTTGGCCGCCTAGAGTAGTCCACCATGACTAGATAGGCGGGATATAAATTAAATAAATAAATAAATAAATAAATATACATACAGTGGTGCCTCGCTAGACGATGTTAATCCGTTCCATTGAAATCGCTGTCTTGTGAAAACATCGTCTAGTGAAAAGCATTTCCCCACTGGAATGCATTGAAACCCGTTTAATGTGTTCCAATGGGGGGGGGGAAATAGTTGTCATCCAGCAAAAATCGCCCATAGGGAAGCCATTTTGCAAAGAGCCAATCAGCTGTTTAAATCGCTGTCTTGCGAAGCATCGGTCCCGAAAACACCCGTTTTGCGAAGATCGCCCATAGGGAAGCCATTTTGCAAAGCTGCCGATCAGTTGTAAAAATCGTTGTCTTGCGAAAAAACAGTCTGCGAAGCACGGACCAAATCATCATCCAGTGGAATCCCTCATACGAAAAACCATTTTGTGAATCGCTATAGTGATTGCAAAAAGTCAACATAGCGAAAAAAACATTTTGCGGGGTAATCGTTTTGTGAGGTACCACTGTACATTACTTGTAACAACATTTTGCATGCAAAGCATGAAAAATTTACTGGCTTAGACTACAGTTCCAAGAATCACAGTAAGACTACATGTACACCAGAAAACTAGTTTTTCAAGCCCTGTTCAATGACCATAATGTAAACATGAGGAGATATTCAGCTTGATCCAGTTTTCACACATGCTGATTTTTGCTATTCATTTTAGTGGAGACTTAGTGGAAATGTTAAGCATTTTAAATGTACTGCTGTAACTGGTGCTGCCACTCTCTCCCGTAAAATGAAGAATTTACGAAGAGCTACCTGAATAAATAGGAAAGGTAGTTCATGAAGGAGTTTGCTTTCAAATACTTTAGCAAAGCAATAGCTATTATCCCTCTCCCCTTTTTTCCAAATGCAATGGATCAAAAGAGAGAGAGAGAGAGAGAAGAGAGAGAGAGAGAAAGTCCTGAATGGAGGCAAAAAATTAATATAGGAAATTGGAGAGTGAAAAGGCCATGTGACAGATAAACTGAGGATCACATTTGCATTTCACTGTGAAACCGCAGGCAGAGAATGGAATGACATAACAAAACATACATATTGTTTTTAATATTTGGAAACTTTTATCTGTATTTTATTACGGTTCACACAACACACAAGTATTGTATGTGCATATTTATTTATTTTTCTATTTCACTTTGTATACCAATGATACTCTACAATTTCATTTCAGATCTCATAAAATCATTATGGAGACAGAGGCTTGAGTTGGCACTGTGGTAAACAGTGCTAAAACATGTCACTGTCTAAGTATTGTTCTTGACTCAAAACAGAGCTTGTGGACACAAAACCCATATAGCCTGAGGCTCAAATCTCTTCTTATTCCTCTTTCAGGACTTCACAGCTGTTGAATGGACACAGCATTTACAATGAAGTTGTAATCGCTTTCTGTAAACTCTACATGATGCATTTCCCCCTTTATTTGTTTAATACGGCATCACCATATTAGTTGCCATTTTGTTTGTTCTTAGTTAACAGACAAGCTGGTAATTATCTCGAAAAACTAGCAGCACACCAGTTCTAGTCATCCTGCATTGGTTCCCAGTGCCTCTCTGAGCCAGATTCAAGGTACTGTACTTACATACAAAGCCCTTCACCATTTGGGGCGCATTACATGTCAGAACGCCTCCATTTAAGAACTTCTGCTTACTCCACCCAGTCTTTGCAAGCCTTGTTTTTGTGGGTGGCCACTCCTTGAGAAGTTCAAAAGGCTATTTACTACAACTGAGCCTTCTTGGCGGTGACACCATCCTTATGGAACAAGCTCCTCCTGGAGGTTCATCAAGCCCTGTCCCATATTAATGTTTTTAGGTTTTGATGTTGTACGCCGCCCAGAAGCCACTGGCAATGGTGCGGCTGAAAAATATTGTAAATAAATAAATAAATAAATAAATATTAATTTCAAGAGCTTGGTGAAGGCTGAGCTTTCCAGGAAGTGGTTGCTGTGGGTTTTTTTTGGCTCTTTGGCCGTGTTCTGAAGATTTTTGTTCTTAGAAGCTTTTACTGACATCTTTCTTTAAGGTGACAGCTAGATTTTAATTTACTTCACCCTACTGCCATCAATAGTTGTTTTTATTATTATTTTTAGATCTTATTATTTAATTTTTGGATGACTGTGTTTGTCTATCATATTGTTGATATGGGTATATTGCTTATGCTCGTTGTTAACTGCCCTGGGTAGTGCACTGCGCTAAGTTGGGCAGTTTACAAATATAATAAATACGTAAATAAAGAAATCATGTGCAATGAAGGTAAGTCCACCTAATTCAGCTGGGCTTACTTCTAAGTCAGTAACTATAATATTGCAGCCCAAGTTTCTATTTTTGGGCCTATCCAGACTGGCTCTTTTGGGCGTCCTGTGGATTGGGCTACAAAAGGTCTGTTGAGGTTGGGGGAGGAGCAATGTGCCATTTAGTGTCTAAACAGCAAACAACCCCTTGTAGCTTGATCAGCTGTCAATTAAGTGTTTCTCCTGATCATCTATGGAGGGTCACAGAAAGTGATTTTTTTGACATTGTTCCTCTTTCCCTCAGAGTCACTCTGTTTTCTCCTTTTCTCCCTTCCTGCTCCCCTTCCCTCATTCTCCCCCCATTTTTTCGCTCACTCTCCCTTGGAATCTACAATTGCTGAGGCTGCTATCTCCTGGCTAAACGAGTGTGCCAAAAAGAATCTAGAAAGGTGCAGAACAGCTCTTAAAGAGGAAGGATGGATTGTTTTAAGTATTGGATGAGATATTTTTCAAAATCCAAACTGTGCTATCAGCAACTCATATATTGTATCCAGAAGCTGGTGTGGACAGGCCCTTAGTTAAAGAAGTGATAGGATCCATACTAAGCTGATTACACTTAAGTTACAACTACAATCTTACACTGATTTGGATAGGACCTAACAAAATTAACAAGCAGAGTAATTAAAGCTGAAAAATACACCAGTTGTAGTGGGTTTGCAATGCCCCAAAGCCTCTTAAGCTGATCCAGCTGCCCTTGCACTGGCTTATAGCACAGCTGGATCTGCAAACAAAATTACTGTGCTGCCTAACTGGCAGAAGAGCCAAAAGTGGGACAGAGGAGGGAAGGAGCTGAGTTATTGCAGTTTCAAACAACTCTCAGTTCAGGCTTATTGGCTAATTAGAATTGCATTCATAGTAGGAATTCTGCTTAAAGAACAAAGGTATACATTCACCTTTCAGTCAGCTTCAAAGTGCGGAAAGGGTGGGTGGGGGAGATAACATTAATGCAACAACATTTGGAACAGGAAATATTTTCAGTAAGCCACTTACCATGACATTGCCCATTCCAGCCTCTGAATCCTTCTCTGCAAGGGACACACTGGTAAGAACCTGGTGTATTAATGCACTCTGCATCTGGACAAGTATGTGGAATTGAACATTCATTGATATCTTTAAAAAATAAAGCAAATGTAATTTAGGATTTTAATAATCAATGAAAAATAAATGCATCTCAGAGTTTCAATGGAACTATTTAAAGATAATGAGTTACACAAAATTAATTCTTTTTGCAGTACTATATAATTTAGCTTAATGAGAGATAACTTCTTTTCCTTTGTATTGTAAGAGTTTCTAGTAGCTAGTTACGTTAGTAGTTATAAGGGTGGCCAGACTACCACATTTTGAATCAGTTTCCAGCAGCTAGTAACATTCTAAAGCAACTAAAAGTAACCATTTAGTCACTTTTAAATAATGTGTAAATAAAGCGTTGCTTTGCAAAATTGTAACTGTAACAGCAACTAGCTATCTTTGAGAAAGGGATAGATATGTAAGGGTAACTAATCACTTTAAAATATAACTTTTCAAGCTCTCATATTGATGTTACAATAGCACTTATATAAAGAAATTTTGATGCTATTATTTAGGATCTTAGCATGTAAATTAGCATGGATCCATTGAAGTACATTATGTGGTGGCTAGAATGCTAAACTAGGCTATGTAAAACCTAGAACTTTTCATTCATCTCTAAAGCTTACTAAATGGCCATAATTTTGGGATAGGGTGAGCAGTTAGCCAGGTCAGTTGCAGCAAAATCAACAAAGAGTCTTGTGGCACTTAAAGATTAACACATTTTATTTGGCATAAGCTTTTATGGACTGAAGCTGCAATCCACAAAAAATGATGCAGAATAAAATTTGTTAGTCTTTAAGGTGTTACAGAATCCTTTGTTGTATGTGGCCACAAATGAGTTATTTTATCTTACGTAGCTTTGACTTCATCCCATGATTCTTGAGACAATTTAAACACTATTCTGAGCTCCATCGAAGAACGGTGGGGCATAATAAATTAGTAAATAAATACATGCTTGATTCATTTCCACTAAAGTTTAGACTTTAGTGGAAATGATCCAGGTGTCTAAGATTTTTGTTAAGCAAAAGCATATAGAGGCATGTTCCATTGGGTTAAGTAGATTTAGGGTTGAAAGTGGTGGGGTTCAAGAAGGAAAAAGTACATTCTAAATTTATGCTGGTATTCTTTAGAGTTATGTTTACCCATAGTCTCATGTGACTGAAAACGAGAAGTAAGCTGAAGAGACTCTTGGAACAGACTGCAGCCTATGATTAGGTAGGACGGATATTCCAGGAGAAGTTGTAGGAGGCTAATATTTGAGATTTCCTTGTACAAGAGTGATTTTCAGGCTTGGGTGTGGCATGCTAAAAGGACTTCATAGATAGCATCCATATTAGAGATGGGCATGAGTTAAGTTGTCCCCTCCCGTCCATGCTTGCCCATTCCTCGGGCGATGCACGCTTCTCTCCCTGGTCCTCCAGCGCAACTGCTGACTTACCTTTTGCAGCCTGCTCTTCCTTCTTCTGCCTGCTCCTTCAGGCAACCACTTAGATAAGGAGGCCGGCTGACAGAGAAGGTGAAAGATGGAAAAGTAGACTGCAAAAGGTGAATGGCTAGTTGCGCTGGAGGGGGTAGGGAGGGAAGCGTGGATCATCTGAGAAATGGGTGAGTGTGCAGGGGAAGCAGGCACTGTGCCCGCACAACATCTGTGCAGGCATGACGATGACGCACATAGGATGGAGATGACTTAATTTGTGCCCATCTCTAATATGGGTACTATCTATGAAGTCCCTTTAGCATACTAAGCCCAAGCCTGAATTAGATCTAATCAGCAGAAACTCACTCTTGTACAAGATCTCAGGTATTAACCTCCTACAACTCCCATCTCTAATCTATACCCATGGCAGTTTCCCTGATCATATCATAGGCTGGTACATTAGAAGTACCCCCTACACACTGGTTTTCATGTTCGTTCCATTAAGTGGTGTCCTGTTTAATTCCATCTATTGGTTCTGCAAAGTGTGTGTCCTACCTCACTGCAACCCCAGCTATAAAAATTATGTATAATCAACAAAATGTATCAATACCAACATTGGAATTTTGTATTTAAAACTGTCTTTTAAATTAAAACCACCAGCAGCACCAATCTTAATTCCACTGAAAGCTGAAACTGACAGACTTTACGGAGGAATTTCTTAACTTAAACAAGCACATTCTGTATTTTGATGAAAGATGACAGGTTTGAAAACAATGAGAGGCCAAAGACATAAATACTTAAAATGGAATAACTAAATATCACACTGATTTAGGAGTCACTTGACACTGATTTTGCTTTTAAAATCAGAAGAAAATCTATACCAAAGTCCAGCCTTATATCCTTTGTCAGACAAACTGGGACATTTTGTTCTAAAAAACCTACAAATTTTAGCCAATTTTATAATCGAAACCACAAATGGATACCTTTGCAACTCCTGTTATTATATAATTGGAATAAGTAAAGTGAATAGCAAATTTATAAATAATACCAGGAGAACAGATTAAACAGGTAGTAAAGCTTTAACAGTACCATTTAAATTGTTTACAGTTGTAAAACTGAAGTATGCTTTATTCATGCAAGGGATGAAATTACGGCACAAGTATTTATTTATTTGTTTATTCATATGCCACCTTTCTCATAATAAGGGAACTCAAAAGTATCAACACTTCATAAAATTTAGGATGAGCAATAGTGCTGGTTCACCATCCATGCCCATTCTGCTAGCCTAGATGGAATAGTGGGACCTAGTTTGGTGTCTCTGTATGGTCTAGAGCAGAGGTCTCCAAACTATGGCCTGCGGGCCACATCCTGCCCACTTTGCCTTTTTATCCGGCCTGGGCATAGGAAGAGGAGGGAATGGGGACCCAAGCAACCCCCCACTGTATTTGCAAAGACAGCGGGGGTAGGGGATTGCTTGGGTCACCCTTCCCTCCCTCAGCCCTTGAAAATCTGTAAAATATATGATGTGGCCCTCATACTGAAAAGTCTGGAGACCCTTGGTCTAGAGATTTAGGAATGCCAATGTAATGAACTGATAGACACTGTCCCCATCTGCTAGTGTTAAGTGAATGCAACTTCAAACTTGATGTTGTGATTGCCATGAGTGACACTAGTTGTTTCTGCAGCAAAACATACAAAGTATAAATGAAATAGGCATATAATTAATGAAGATATGTATGCATCCATTATTAGGCTTCTAGTCCATGAAGCATGTATTCAGGTACTTAAGAATGCACACTTACCATTCAAACTTCATGTGTGCAAATATATCCTTGGTTATCCATGAAAAATGCAATTCACTCATCAAGATAAAAACAGGGAATATGGCTTAATGGGACAGATTTACCAATTCTTCTCAAATAGATGCAAGTTTTTATTGATGGCACAATTTCTTTGAATTTTTTAATAGAACATCAAATAATACTGACTGTTAATAAATATTCAATAAATTATGTTGTTCACCTTCGCACTGGCCTCTCCTGTTCATTCGGAATCCGCTGTCACAATATTCACATCTGTACGAGCCAATGGTATTTACACAGAGACCTTCTCCACAAGTATGCGGTCTGGTGCATTCATCAACATCTAGAAACCACCATTCATAGCTTACTTAGTACAAATTATAGGATAAAATACAACTGCTTCACTTTTTAAAAACAAAATATGTATTTACAGCATAGTAATTCTCTAAGGCAGTGGTCAGGGAACGGGTAAATTACCCCAAATGGGGTAAAAATGAAAAACCTGGGGGTAATGAGGATGAGCAGAGTCACAATATTGATGCTCTCATATCCAAGATGAAGCAACATCATTTCTCCAAAACCTGAAGTTTTCAAGCAAGCTTTCAAAGTAATTTTGAATAGATTCAATAAGATTTTGAATTCAAATAATGTATGATTTCCTTCCTTTCAAATCAAGGGGGTAATGTCGGCGTATATAATTTTTTTGGGGGGGGGGTAAAAGGTAAAAAAGTTCCCTGACCCCTGCTCTAAGTGAATTTCTCCCCCCTACTTACAGGAGTAGTTTATTGGTATAAATAGAATAATGTATTGGCTGAATGATCACAGAGCTTGACTATAACATCAACAAACTGTAGGCAATTTGAATGGTTTGATATTAAAACATTTGAGGTGTATGTGTTTTTCTGCTTACCAGCCTCTAGTAAGTCCTCCCCATCACACTGGAAGTCCATTTTGCCAGACACTTTCCAACAGAGAGTCTACAACTACGGTGCAATGCTACAGCACTTTCTGGAACCTAGTCTTATGCATGGGAGGGAAAAGTCCCAACCACGGTGCATCTGACCTTACAGTGATGCTTTATTTTTAAAGACGTGCAACTGTACAATAATAAATTTATGAGGATACTGTGAATTATAATTTCCACTGTGTAGTAATGGCCAAGCTTTACAAAAGCCACTAAAATTTTAGCAATAAGTATTCAACCAGTTTTAATAACTGCTACTTCTTAAGCAATACACAGTTAACCCCCTATCAACCTACTACATTTAGCAACGTCCCATGCTTCCATAAAAATGTAAGCAGTTTCCAGTAGCATCAATTGTCTTCGAACGCCATTTCTTATCATCTCCAACTACTGGGTTTGAAGCTGATTCATAAAGCAAAGTATTTACCAACACAATCTGTTCCTTGTTCATTGGCCATGAACCCTGCCTGGCAAATGCACAGAAAGCTTCCTTCTGTATTTTCACAACGCCCGAGGGAGCAGAGATGGGGAGTCTGAGTACATTCATTAATATCTGTTAAAGAAATACAAATGTATGAAGACCAAGAAAGCAGTATTCTGTCATGACCATCACTTCACTCCACCCGATGTGCACAGGGTGCTGAAATCAAAGACAGACTCCATTAACACTGATTTATTTCCCAAGAGGAGAAGAGCAAGAATTCAGTTCAAAACTTTGATTCAAAAAGCATACTTATTGGCTTAAAGTTCCAAAGTATTAAGTGTCCTTGGAAAAGGAATAAACAGCACTTCTAAGTGATAGTCTTTCAGAGGGGACGTGTGTGTTTGTGCACAGGGGAGTAAAGTATTATATACAATTAGATTCGGGAATGTTTTGGAAAATAGGTTTCAGTAAAGTAGCTGTATTAATCTGTCTCAGTATGCATAACAAAATACAAAAAGAAAAGATTTGTGGCTCCTTAAAGACCAACAAATTTATTTTAGAGTGATCTTTTTGCTGATTACAATCCACTTCTTCAGACAGTGGGCGGTAATGCTCAAAATCTTGTAGTGAAACAAGACTTTCTTAGACTTTTAGAATCTAGGGCAAGAGAAACATTTCTTGTTCTTACACTCATGTATGAACTGTAAATGACATAAGCATTGTGCATCAATATAAGGGAAAGTAGTGTGAATTGCCAATTTCCAATCACATCAGGAATAGAAGCAGCCATATTTATTTACTGTAGTTGCTACCTACAAATGACAGGTTTTATGTATTCAAGTCCTTCGCACACTGATTCATTTAGCAGCTGAGGTAGATGAAAGAAGAACTGATTGTACCTGTACATTTTGTTTGTTGATCATTAAGCCTGTATCCTTCAGAGCAGAAGCAGGTGTAACCCACAGGCAAGTTAACACAATGTCCTGCTCCACAAATATCTGGATTCACGGTGCATTCATTGATTTCTAAATAAAAAGAATCATAAACACATAACAAACATTTTAAAGCACCTTTTATTTACTCTTTTTTTTTAAAGAGAAGAAGCTCTTTGGGGTCAATCCAGTGGCTACTGATGAGAAGCTAGTGCAGTGTTAGGGTTCCCACTCAGATTTTATTTTCCATTTATCTGATTTTTCATGAGTAATTTTTCTCCACGTCCCTCAGCATCATTCAAAATAATCCACATTTAAGAGTTCAAACTTAAATAAAAGTTTTTACATTACTTTAATTTTTTTATTAAGCATTTTAAAGCTGCATGCTAAAACTAAAATGCAACTTTTTTGGTCCAGCATGGGAGTTTCAGTATGAGCATTTTGAAACACTACTAAAAATTACAAATGCAGGGCACTTCTTATTGTCTTAAATCCAAAGTGTGTGTGTGTGTGTGTGTGTGTGTGTGTGTGTGTGTGTGTGTGTTTGCAAACTTTATACAGTACTGGGTAGAAAGTGCTTATATCAATAGTAAATCCCATTTGCAGGTTTTTCATTTAAGTTGGTTGCAGAAAGAGGCAACATCTCTAGCTTCTCCCTTTCTTTTCCTGTGTGCTGTATGTATACCAGATGATAATGTTAGGAACTTGCTGATTATTTTACACTTTACTTTAAAGGAGGGTCAACATTCTCTTCCAGAGCTCCATCAGCACAGGGGAAAATGTTACTACTGTACTGGCAACAACAGATTGCCATTAATTAAAGAGGTTTTTTTTTTATTTTAGGGTGTGTGGCCCTCCTGCATAATGATATATGCACCATGACTTTAAAAAAGGAACTCTTTACTCAGCAATCTGACCTGCTGGTGATATTGTTCATACCATGTCAGCAGAACTCCACAAGAAGGTAATGGACTTTGTATGTAACCTAAGTGTCGTACTAGCAAGAATGTTTTGTTCCAATGTATAATTTGCAGGTTACCTGCAACTGGGTACATATCTTGTGCTGTAGGTACCCTGTTTCCCTGAAAATGGGCCCTAATATGATTTTTCAGGATGCTCGTTATAAGCCCTACCCCTAAAATAAGCCCTAGTTAAGTGAAATCCCATCCTCCACTGTGTACAGCAACCAGAAGATGACATGACTGTATCTGAATAAACGTAGATTGTTATACATGAAAAAAATAAAACATTCCCTGAAAATAACCCCTACTGCTTTTTTTGGAGGAAAAATTAATATAAGTCCTTGTCTTATTTTGGGGGAAACACGGTAGTGATCTGATCTTGATTAGTTCCAAACTGAGTCATATTTTTACTTGGATTGCCATCTATTTCTTTGAGTCCCAACAGCTTCCAAAGTCCACCCATTCGTTCCACTAAGAATTCTTCTAAAAGCATATACTTTACCACTGATTTTGTATCAGTTGTCAAGGGTAGAGCAACTGATACTTTAGTAGAAAATATAATGTCCTTGATATGCCAGTGGCTAACAAGAAATATGCTTCATACTGAATTAACTGAAAATTGCTTTCTTGAAGTTTAGTAAAACTGGTTTGAAAATCTTTTGTTTGATTCATTATTTCAGTTCTTGCTCAGTGTCTGAAACCTACCAGTAAATCACAACTAGAGTTCCACTGAATCAATGGAACTTATGGAGTTCATATAGCAAACTCCCACAACTGTAGTTGCAGCTTTCTACTGGATTTCACTCTGTCTTTTAATGCAAAACAAGCATCTAGTATTTGTTCCATGACTGACCTACTGTAATTATCATTTATAGAATAGGTCTGTTTTAAATTATTTAGAGTAATTGTTATTAAGAATAGAGACTATGCTCTTGTTGTACAAAAGATTAAAATAAAATATAAATTTAAAATTTTTAATTTAGCTTTCCTTTTATTAACACAGATCTGCACATAAGATCTGATTACTGTACCAATCTCACTTGTATTGCTGAAAGTATTGTGGCTGGGCTGAATATCTGCTAAAAACATAATGACTATCTACTAAGTCCAGTTTGCTGGTCCCTGTCAAAATCTTTAAATCAAATGAAACTGGCATGGTTTTTTTGACTGCACAAAGCACCAGGCTGTCAATGTATCCATAATAAAATAATAAAGCATACAAGATTATTTCATTCTGTTCCACTTTTTAACAAGTTTCAGTCAATATAAATTTTCAAAACCATATAATCATGGAATATTTGTGTCACTATATACAATTAATATTTTCCTGCTTCCCTACTTCTATTGTCATGAGTGAACATTGTCCTCTCAAAACAACATCTCAAACAAGCAAACAAATCAATAAGGGAGAGTGAGCGGTTTTAATTTCTCTGTGTTCCTAAAAATGGGAACTCTGTCTGACCGTCTCTACAAAAGCATACTTGGCATCAACATCCAGACATATGCCCTACAAAGTTCTTCCTTTGCTTGTTTTATTTACTTACACACAAACTTAATGTACCTGAAAACCACGTGACGCTCTTACAATCACAACTTCTCAGAACAACTATCAATAGCATTTTCTTCTGGAACCATATGTTTATACCCTCCAAGCTACTAATATTACGAGATGATGCTGTATATCTATAACGAGCATGAGGACACATATCTTTACTCTCTGCTTTACCAGCTATTTCTGCTTTCTGAGATTAAACTTCCTATAAATAGTACATGCCAAGTTACTTCAACCTGATCTAGAATATGGAGCTATTTTGGGGAGTATCTTCAGGCTGTTCTAGTTTATACGGTAGAGTAGAAATGGAGCACTGTTTGACCTGTTTGCACTATCCACATGGGGGCAGTATTTCCAATGCAGGGCATCAGCCACAGGTCTTAGCCACAGCTGTGGCTGATTTTGCTGTGGTTTACATGCAATATAGTTATGCAATTTTTATTTTAAATTATTTATTTAATTTATATCATGCATTCCCCATAGCAATTTGGACGCATGGCAGCTCCCCTACCCCTGTAAATGGCATGGGGATGTATGTGGAAGACAGAACATACAGTAGTTTGCTGCACATGAATGGCTAGACTGGATCGAGGATAATGGCCTTCAGTCTAATTAACAATGAAGAAAGGTACCTGCAAAAGTGTGACATAGGGCAACAGCATCTCAGATCCTTGGTAACTGTTCACTCCAGTCTTTAACTATGGGGTTTAATTCAATCATTTTAATTTAATATTATTAATTACCACTGCAGTGGTGCCCTGCTTGACGACAATAATGCGTTCCAGCAAAATTGCTGCACAGCAAAATTGTCGTCAAGCGGGGAAAAAAACTCCATTGGAATGCATTGAAAACTGGTCAATGCGTTCCAATGGGCGAAATACCTGCTTGTGCAGTGAAGATCGTCGATAGGGCAGCCATTTTCCGATCCCTGTCTTGCGAAAATAGGTCAGCAAAACAGCAGGGAGCCATTTTGCGAACTGCAAGTCAGCTGTTTGTATAAGCGAAAAATTGGTTCCCGAAGCAGGGAACTATTCATCGTCAAGCAAAAAAACCATATTGGAATCATTGTTTTGCGATCGCAAAAAAGTCATCGTAAAGTGATTTCATCATCAAGCGGGGTCATTGTCAAGCGGGGCACCACTGTACTTCATTGCTATTTAACAGTAGTAATTACTGCTCTTCATAATGATAGAAGTAATAGTAATAGAAAAACTTTTATTTTGAAAATTAAACATGATTTCTATACCTCTTTTAGTGACATACAGAATAGTCTGAGTTATTTATCTTAATTATTCTGAATATAATTCTTATGAATTGGGTTGAAGACTAACAAGCTCCAGACTTATTCTCCACAGCCTTTGGAATTTAGCATTTGGTTTCACTACGCTCTAGTTTTTCCCTCAAGCTTATGATTTTCAATGGTTTTACATTGCTTAAATTTGTTTATGTGTTTTGAGTTGTTTTGTACTTTTAAACTGTTTCAAATTGCTTTTAATTGCTTTTATTGTACTCCATCCTGAGATCTCATGATAGAAGGCAGGACAGAAATAGTTTAAATAAAGAAGTTAATAAGATGTTTTTCCTGCTATTTTTTGCTTTAAAATAGATTTGTTCTTGAATTTTACTCTGTTCTTAATCTAGTTTGTTGTTTAATTTGGTTTTAGTTTTTCCTTACGCTGCCTTTGAAACCCTTGTCAGGGCTGAATCTCTGTTTAGCAGTACAAAAGCACAGTACTGAACGTGCTAACTAATACAAAACTTATAAATAATGCTTCTTTTTAAGCCAGAGAAAACAATAATTTATTAGTTAAAATTGACCACAAATGGAATACTGACTCATTGGTGTTAAGATCCCAGAGATATAGGCCATTCCGAGGCAGAGAGATAAAAATGGAATTTAGAAATTGTAAGGTATGTTGGAATATAGCAGTAAATTTAGAGCAAATCACACAGCTGGTAGTACTTAAATAAGAAAACCCTTTTTCAAAAATAAATTGATGCCAGAGCATGAAAGAAAGTTCCAGCGCCTGGAGAATACAGAAATATCATCACCAGTGTTGCAATTCTTTAATGTTCTGGAAAGGGTTGATTAGAATTTTCTTCACAAATGCTCAAGAAGAGAGATAGTAATACATTGCTTTGGTACAGATAAACCGGAAACAATAGCTTTTTGCACTCTTTCCCGTTCATAAGGAACAAATGTTTGAACTAATTTTAAAGAATAGAAAGCTAGCTTTGGAACTAATTTTAAAGACTAGAAAGCTAGCTTAAGTTTTCTGTCTATTAAATGCATAATTATATTTAATTCACTATAAAACATATTTCTCAGAAACAGCAGATAAAAAGTATAGATAGGATTAATGAAATTGGAAAATACGAGTTTATATACAACAGTTACAAAAATGGGAAACAATACAGTCAAATTACAATTATTAACATTCTCCATGTGGTAATATTATTTTCGGAAATGATGGTTAAACATATTCTGGAGAAAAATATCCTAGGAGAATAAAAGAAACCCTTTATAAAGAATCATAGCAAGAACGCTCTGTAAAAGGAATACAATTGTTTCAATAATCATGTGGGCGTGAAACAGGGATGGTCCACTTTAGTCCTCCAGATTTTGTTGGACGACAACTGCCATCTAACTAACTAACTAAGTAACATAGGAAAGGGTTAGGGAAGTACCACTAAAAGGCAATGCATGAAACAATCATATCTGGGTGGGAGTCAGAGTTCTCCAACATCAATGAGTTGGTGTTTTCCCCTAGTTTTATTTTTTATTCATTTTTATAGTTTATTGGTTTTACAGCGTAGTAATCTTTTTAATTCCTCCTAAATACAAATCCCTGAATTAAGTACAGTGGTGCCCCGCATAGCGACAATAATCCGTTCCGGAAAAATCATCACTATCCAGATTCGTTGCTATGTGAAAATAAAAAGCATATAGGAATGCATTAAACCCCGTTTAATGCATTCCTATGGGCTTAAAACTCACCGTTATGTGAAAATCCTCCATACAGCCGCCATTTTCGCTGCCCGGTATGCGAGGAATCGGTGCGAAAACACAGTGGGCGGCCATTTTTTCTGGTGGCCATTTTGGAACCACTGATCAGCTGTTTTTAAAACATCGCTATGCGAAAATCGGTAAGTGAAACAGCTTACCGATCATCGCAAAGTGATTTTTTACCATTAGAAACATTATTATGCGATCGCTTTTGTGATTGCAAAAAATCCATCACTATGCGGATTCGTCGTTAACCGAGGCGCTCGTTAAGCGAGGCACCACTGTAATAACAACTTGAACTAACTTAAATGAAAGATTTAAAAAGAAATTTTAAAAAATTACCCTATCAGTAACCGAACCTACAGCTTTTTTGTAGTGAATACATCATAACTAAATGAGAAGAGCTGACATCACTTCTGGCACAAACTTGAGCTGGGATATGGTTCCAGAAGAGGATTTTGCAGCTATAAATTAACCATCAAGAAAGCCTTTTTACAAATTTTGCACTATGCTCTAAATATGTGGATTGAGATTGCAGAATTCTTCCCCACCTCCTTTGTTTTGTCCCCTAAACGGGGACAATGAATATCAGCAGATGACCTGGATTTTGTAGAGCTCAAGTCACTGAATATACACAGAGGTTCAATGGTTCTATCAGAGAACAGCAGGCATACCCATGAATCAATGTTTTATTTTCCAGAGGGGTGCTTCAACACATGATCTAGTTATTGATAAACTACTGGAAACAATATTCAAATAGTTCACTTCAAAATATTACCATTGGGCACCATTAGAAAACAGTGGGATTTCTAAAGCTCTTATTTTGAAAAAAAATGCCAATGGGATATGTCTATATGCCTAAATTATGGTAGTAAGCCACATATAACATTTATCTTAAAAACCAGTTGGTTTGGGGAGTCACACACACAGCTGTATGTAGATGTAACTCAGAATGGCCTTCACGGGAAAAAGGAAAAAGTGCAGCTGAGGCACTCTATGAGCGAGTTCATTCTTAACTGCTCTGTGGACTCACATCTGTGAATTAACCCTTAGCTAATCTATGTACTGGGAGAGTGCAAAAAATAATCTGGTAGTACTCCTCAATCTGATTCCCCCCATTTTATATACCCCAATACAGCAATTACTAACTACAGTGGTGCCTCACACAACGATGTTAATTGGTTCCAAAAAAATCAACGTTGTGTGAAACATCGTTCTGTGAAACACCATTTCCCATAGAAATGAATTGAAAACTGGTTAATCCGTTCCAATTGGAACAGATTGCCATCGTTCAGTGAAAATCCCCATAGGAAACATCGTTGAGTGAAACAATGTTTCCTATATTGGAATGTATTGAAGCCGACTCAATACATTTCAATGCCTTTGCGAAGTCCTTTTTCGCTCCTGTAAAAGTGTCTTACAATGTTTGGACACTGTTTTAAATGATTGCAATGGTTAGTCCACCTCCTGAAACATATGCAAACTTAATTTGATGTTGTTCAGAGTCGTCCTTAATTTTTAGTGATTTTTTGAATTTTCTCTCATTGGAATGTATTGAACTTTCCGTCCAATGCATTCCATTGAGAGAAAATTAAAAAAATCACCAAAAATTAAGGACGACTCAGAACAACACCAAATTAAGTTTGCATAGGGTTCAGGAGGTGGGCTAACGATTGCCAGCATTTAAAACCTGTTCCAAACATTGTAAGACCCTTAAAAATGAGCGAAAACGGAAGAGCTTCAAAAGCACTGAAGCCGCTTCAGTGCTTTTGAAGTCTTTTCCGATGTCCCTTTTCGCTCATTTTTAAGTGTCTTACAATGTTTGGAACAGGTTTTAAATGCTTGCAATTGTTAGCCCACCTCCTGAACCCTATGCAAACTTAATTTGGTGTTGTTCTGAGTCGTCCTTAATTTTTGGTGATTTTTTGTTTTCCCTATTTAAATGAATTGAACTGTCCATTCAATTGATTTAAATGGAGAAAATAAAAAAATCATCAAAAATTAATGAAGACTCAGAACAAAACCAAATTAAGTTTGCACATGTTTCACAAGGTGCACTATGGAATCCAAGCATTTAAAACAGGTTTCAAACATTTTAAGACACTTTTAAATGAGCAAAAAGGGACATTGTTAAGTGAAATTCCCCCATAGAGAACATCGTTAAACGATGGGGGAAATTCCTCAAAAAACCCATCGCTGTGTGAATTCATCGTTGTATGAATCAATCGTTGTGCGAGGCACCACTGTACATTCAGAACTGTTGAAAAAATAAACTACTCAATGTATCACTTTCCTTTTCAAACAAATTTTTTTAGGCTGAGCCATTTTTTGGGCTGAGTCATTCCTTGAGGTCTGCTAAAAAATGGCTCAGCCTAAAAAAACTGTTTGAAAAGGAGAGTGATACATTGAGTAGTTTATTTTTAGATATATATTTTAATATTTTTATATATAGAATACACACATTTGTACCACCTGCAAGGTTTGCATGGAAAATATGTATCATACCTGTAACTTGAGTTGGTGCAATTACTTGACTAGCACTTGAAGTGGAGACATCTGGGCCAACTTCAACAGGCACAGGAGGAGATGTTTTCTCCACTACTACTGTGTGAAAGAAAATGGAAAACTATTTATGTAGGAAGAAGATACTTTAAAAATGCATGCATAGCTTACTGAACTAATTATTACAGGAAAACTGTTGTAAAGGCCACTCAACATGTTATGTTTCTATCCGATACATGCTGTAGATCCCATCACACACATTCTAAAATGGTAATATTGGAGCACCGATACATGTTCATTTCATTACCCCTGGCCACATTTTCCCATGTACCCAAATTTGATATGTGTTTACAAAAAGATAGAAAACTACAACAGAAAACATATGTAATTGCCAGAAGTATAATATCTGAAGTGATTCTAAGGCAATCTGTTCTAATTCTGAACATTCCTTAATGTTCTCTTTGTCACTTGGGTGCACATGAAACAAATCTTGAACAGTGCAAAACAAATTAAACAGGTATCACTGCCTAAGCATCAATGTAAGATATTTTAAATGTACAAAGATTTGCTATCATATTAGAATAACTCCACCTTGCTTCCACTCACATGCTTGAATGAGGTTCCACCACCTCTGAAAAGATGAATACCTGCCATGAGGACCTTTAAGTCATTCACTATTTCAGTTTAATTTAGTTCCTTCTAATTTCTGACGTACCCTGCTCCTGCACATAAAATCTGTGGGCACAATCGACCAGGCACAGCTGCTGCACAACCTCCATTGTGTTTGGTAGACTCATCAGCAAATGTTGATGTATTGTGATCTAATCATAATCCAGAGCTTCACAGGGCTCTGTGGGCCATATTGCATGAACACTGGAGCTGACACCTCAAAGTATATAACATTTCCTGCTCTTCTTTCCACACCCTTGGGTAATATAAATGAGGGGGGAAAATAAAATGCTTACTAAATACACATACCGACTATCTGCTGCTTAGGAAGTTTCCAACAATAACCTGGAAAGAATCATCAGAATGTGCAAAGTATGGAAGGATAATTACGAGATTTTACTGCTGTATATACATCCTGCTGAACATTCCTATGGTTTGACTTGATACAAATGATGATATGCAAGAACCAGAGTAGTAGTGCAATACTTATTTTGTACAGTAAGTAATGTTGCAAAAGTATACTGTTGATTTCGAAACTACTAGTTGTGGTCTAAGCAGGTAATTCTTGGCTGAACTGTTTTCACTTCTATTAGAAAGAAAACAGTTTTGCAGACACTTTTCTTCTTATTTCTGGTGGAAACATATTATCAACAAGCACAGTTAAATATGTACCTATAACCAGAACAAGAAAAGCAACATGACTGGGATGGCACATTCTTCTTTCCCATATTTGAAAGTGGATATTCCCCCTCCCTTTCCCAGTGAAATAGCTCTGTTAGTTTTATGGGGCCAGAGGTTGGGAGTTTGATTCCCCTCTGTACATCCCAAGAGACAGGCCAGTCTGGTGTAGCCTTCAGCAAGCACAGTCCCAGGGCCTCCCCAGAAGAAGAGAACAGCAAGCCACTCCTGAGTACCATGTATCTAGGAAACCCTGGAAAAGGCTGCCATAAGTCAAAATTGACTTAATGGCAGGTTGTGGTTGTTGCTTTTATTATTCCCCAATTAATATTAATTGTTTAAAAATAGAGTAACAGACGTTTGAAAACAAGACGCAATGGAAGACAATACAGCGACTGAAACTGTATATTTTTTGTATTCTAGTCCCTCAGTCCCCCAGTCAGCATGAAAGATTTTAGAAGCTGCAATCCCCAAAGAAGCAATGTTCCGAAGCTCTGATCACAACACACACACACAAACAGAGAGACAGAGGAGAAAAGTAATAAGTGCACCTAACCATACCAGCAGCACAACAAAACTAGGTTTGATTGTTTACCGATTTATTTCAAATAAATACTTAGATAATGTATTTTCGCCTTTCTGTGGATGACATTCCAGATATGGGGGGGGGGCATTACTAAAATACTTTTTCATCAGTTGTAGCCTCCTTAATACTAGAAGATAAGAAAACCGGAAAAAGAATTTCCAAGGGTGAGCTCAACTGCACCAACAAGTACCTGTATGAAAGCTACCCATATTCTCAGGCAGAATGAGACATCAATTAAAATGCACACCCAGTGGAATCCAAGTTAAGATGAACACAGGTGACTTAGGAAATAATTCATGGTGGGCTACCACTTCAAGCCAAACTGCGTGTTCACTAAGCCTGTAGCCTTTCAACTATGTGCCTTATTTTGGTTTAATTATAGGAGTAGGGGATCTGCACTAAGAATGTAGTTTTACCTCTCTTAATGCCAGTTCTATTAGAATGAAAATCTCATCCACACGGGCAGGATTAGGGGCATCAGAAAATAAAGATTCCATTGATATCAATGGGAATTTTTATCCAGAATGTTTTAGTCACAGCTGACGGGTGTCATTATTTTTGTTCTTATTGTGCTGAGAAGGGAACTGCTAAGCACCCTCTGTTTGCAGGCTATAAACCATGTACGGGCCTACTCTCACGGCATCTATAATTCAATGCTCCACACTACAGATTGTGACCTATACTTTGGGCCCAAGAGCTCCTTAAGATTGTTTTGCAAGTTAGGCCAAAGGAGGCCACAAATTGCCGAGCACTGAGTGAGACTCCACAGACACCACAGCATTTCCACAGAAATACTATCGCTTTGCTAGAGTAGGCACAAAGTTTGCTGAAAGATACACATTGCCGGAAGATACCTGCTTTTGGTAGATTTAATCTGAACTTTCTGCTAGTTGCCTCTAATGATCTTCCTAAGTCCTTAATGCTCCATACCCCAAATAAACTAAGAAGCTAAACAAATTATACTCAGAGGGACTGCCTGCCTGTGAGCAAGTCTGTTAACCATTTTAGTTTACACAGGCTACCTAGAATCCAACAGGAGTACCATTTGTTCCAAATAGTGTAGTCCTGGAACGAGCTGGAATTGTTACCATGTATACACTACTGAAACAATGATGTCTTATGTTGGCTTGGGCACGTCGTGAGAATGGCTTATGATTGGATTCCAAGAGATCCCCTGTATGGAGAATTAGTGCAGGGAAATCACCCCAGAGGGAGACCACAGCTGCGATCCAAGGACATCTGCAAGCAGGATCTGAAGGCCTTAGGAATGGACCTCAATAGATGGGAAACCTTAACATCTGAGCGTTCAGCCTGGAGGCAGGTGGTGCATCATGGCCTCTCCCAATTTGAAAAGATACTTGTTCAGCAGGCCGAGGCCAAGAGGCAGTCCCGAAACCAGCAAAATCAGGGAGCTGGACAGGGGGCAGATTGTATTTGTCTTCAGTGTGGAAGGGATTGTCTCTCTCGAATTGGCCTTCTCAGCCACACTAGACGCTGTTCCAAGACCTCTATTCAGAGTGTGTTACCATAGTCTCTTGAGACTGAAGGATGCCTGCTACCAGTTGTATCATTTGGAAACACAGCAAGAGCAATAAAAAATTCCAGAATGAGCCATTTTACTGAAATTCCTCTTGGATGCACAGCTTAACATAGTGAGGAGGTTTCATTTTCTCAGGGAAGTTGAGATGCGTATTGTTAGAAGGCTAGATTCCATTATGAGTCCACAGTCCTAGCACAATCATCTGACACAGACTGGTCACATCAGCAGAAGAGAACTGATAGCTGCAAAAATGATGAAGGCAGCAAAATTCTTTAGGGACAATTACTGAACATCAGCAGCAGTCGAAGTTGGCTCTGATGGAGGATCTTTCACAGACAAGAAACAACAGAGCTCTAATAATGAGGCAAGATGTACCACAAGCAGCTAGGGGCTATAATACAAAGTCTGACTGAACAACATTATATAGGAAAGCCTATAAAATCACAATCATTCAAGTCTGTACTCCAGTTACATATGCTGCAGAGGAAGAAACAGAAGCCTCTATTAAAATGTACAGGAGGAAAATGATAACACACCAAAGAGGATATGCTGATACACAGATTACTGGAATACAAAATCAGGAAGCAAAATAGAACTGAACATTGTCAGTAATTCTGTCGAATCAGAAATAAAACAGGAGAGCAAAGAATTTTGTGAAGGCAACAATCTGTTTATAGCAGATATATGCTTCAGGCAATCAAACAGAGGGATGTAAATATGGAGGTCACCAGGTGACCAATGCAAAATTCAAATACTGTACACCAGATAATCAGAAGCAGGAGAAGCAGTATTCTCTCTGCAAAACCAAGTCTAGGAGTAGACTGTGGTACTGACCACAGACTATTAATATAAAAAATTAGAGTACTACTGAAAAAGATTAAAAGAGTCATAGTGACAAAATATAATTTAAATACAGTGGTACCTCGACTAACGAATGTCCCTACTTACGAACATTTCGACTTACAAACAGCTCCGGTCGCAACTTTTTGCTTCGACTTGCGAACAGAGCTTCCACTTACGAACAGAAACAGGCAGAGAAAAAAGGCAGGCAATTCAACTTTCTAACTGTAGGTGGTGCCTACAGTTATAGGGTGTGTTGCAGTTGGAAGCTTTGGAGTGAGCCTATGTGTGTGTCTGCAGGGAGGTAAGCTGTTGTTTTCTCCTTTTAAAAAACTGTTCTGAGTGGGTTTTGGTGGCTCTGCTTCGGAGTGTGTGTGTGTCTGCAGGGAGGGTTTGTTTCTTTGCTTTGGAGCGAGTGTGTGTGTGTGTCTGTATTTTTGGAGGTTTTTTTCCCCCTTCTTCTTAGCAATGGAGGTGGTTCTAGTGTCTGTTTTTTGAGTTTTTTTTCTTAAAGCCTCAGCAATGGAGCACCTTCCAACTTGGCTTGCTGTGCTCTTTTAAAATTTTTGGTTATTTTTTTCCTCTGGGCAGCAGAGGGCAGAGTGAGGGAAGCTCCGGAGGAGCAGGAGGAGGCGGGCGGGCAGGCAGGCAGGCAGGCAGGCGAGCGCTTCCTGGCCAGGTCTCTGGCCCCGACCCCGTATACTTCAGCCAGCCTTTCAGGCTCCCTTTCTCTGCTGGGTTTTTTGTTTTGTTTTGTTTTTTGCAGCCCCAGCGCATTTCTATGGAGCTTGCAGTGTTTTTATTTTTCATTTTTGGGGTATTTTTTTCTTCGGCTGGAATGGATTAATCATTTTCAATGCATTCCTATGGGAAATGGTGCTTTAACTTACAAATGTTTCAAGTTACGGACACTGTTCCAATACGGATTAACTTCGTAAGTCGAGGTACCACTGTGCTATCACCATCATATTTCAAGGTCAATTTGAGTTTCATCATTTCTCCTATCCATGTGTTCAAATGATGGACATGAGGAGCATCCTTCCTATGTCATGTCCCAAAACATTCCTAAACAGAGATAAGGGAGGAGTCATTTTTGTCCACCAAAGAGTGTTAGGTCAAGAAGAGGAATGGAGGCATGCAAGCTACCCGGCATGTTATTCATCTCAGGTGATCGATCATACATCAGTTTGGATATGGAATTCCTAACAACTAAAGCAGGGCAGACCAGACCTCTGCTCTGGGCAGATGCTGATTAGGTTAAGTGTTCAGTGCTATAATAACTTCTTGTATTATTTTCACATCATGAATTACAAAGGTTATTTGGTAGTGCATTTTGTGATGTTTATTCTGGGTACCAAAACTTACGGTTCTGTTAGTAGATGACTGATAAAACTCTTAAAATTATTAAAGGCAAATGAGAAGCAAAAGTAAAGGTTGATAAAAATATGGTCAGAATCTTAAATGTAACTTTCAGCAACACAAGGACAAAGAATGTCTTCACAATAATCAGTGAAAAGAAAGAGAACAGAAAAGGAGAGGGAGAAACAGATCTTTTGCACTGAATTGAAAAATCAGAGGGAAATTTAAAATAAGATTAGAGCAGTTGCCAGAACAAAAGGGGAATATATTATCTGATCAAGAAAAAGATTTAAAAAAGAGAAAATATTAAAGAATATTAAAAATATACTAAAGAATAACACAGAACAGTGGCAAAATTGACAAATCCTTTTGAAGAAGAAGGAAGTTGACAGTTGACAGATTTAAAACATGGTGTTGGTGGAGAGCTTTACAGACACTATGGCCTGCCAGAAAGACAAATATATAGGTTTTAGATTAAATTAAATCTGAAATGAATGACAATATCTAAATAAAGGCTATTATACTTTGGGCACATCATGAAAAGTCTCATGGAAAAACCAATAATGCCAGAAAAAGTAGAAGATAGTAAGAAAAGAGAAAGACTAAACATGAAGTGGAGCCAATAAAGGAAGACACAGCCTTTAGACTGTAAGACCTAAATAAGGCTGTTAATGGCAGGACCTTCTGGAGGTCACTAATTCATAGAGTTTAATAACAAATAAAACCTAAGTCCCCCAACTATGCAAACAGAAGGAGTTGTTAAATAAAACCTTGATCAAGGAGATCTGAAGGGTCTGACATTCTGGGCAAGTCCCATGGTTGTCATTCTGGATGAGCCAGCTACAGCCACATGTTAGAGAAAGCTCTACCAAATGAAAGAACAGGCTTCAGATTAGGTGGGGGAAGCAGTAGGACAGTACGTACAACATACCTAATCTGTCCACATTGGCCAATACCGAGCACAAGTACTCAGAACTGGGGCTCTGTGAAACAGGGAAGTGAGACAGAATCACAACTGAATACAGAGTAAAATAAAACAAAACTAATCCTTCAGGTTATTGAGCTTGTGTTGGTGTTGTGCCAAGCAGCTAACAGCAGAATTCATAGACTAATTTTGTTGCAAGGGGCCTAAGGCCATCGAGTCCAGCCCCATGCTCAATGCAAGAATCCAAGTCAAAGCAGATCTGCCAGGTGGTTGTCTAAGTTTCACTTGAATAGCTCCAATGTTGGAGCACCCACCATCTCTTGAAGTAATTGGTTCCACTGTCCTACTGCTTTAAGAGTTAGGAAGTTTTTTTCTGATATTCAATAGGAATTTGGCTTCCTGTAACTGACCTCACTGTTGTGTGTCCTGCACTCTGCGATGATCAAGAATTGATACTGACCCTCCTCTGTATGCCAGCCTTTCAAGTATTTGAAAAGTGTTATTATATCTCTCCTCCTAAACATACCCAGTTCTTTTAGTCTTTTCTCATAGGACTTGGTTTTCAGCCCCCTGATCACCCTTAATGCCTTCCTCTGAACTTGTTCCAATTTGTCAGCAGCCTTCTTGAAGTGCCTTGTTTAGAACTGGATACAGGACTCTAGATGAGTCCTAAGCAGTGGAGAACAGGGGGGAACTAGTACCTCGTGGGATTTGGAAAAAATATTTCTGTCAATGCGTCCTAAAATAGCATTTGTCTTTTTTACATCCACATTGCATTATTGGCTCATATTCAGCTTTTGATCTACAATTCCAAGATCTTTCTTGTTTGTAGTATTACTGAGTCAAGTATCCCCCATCTTGTAACTGTGCATTTGGATTTCCCCCCTAGTTGTAGAACTTTGGGACGTGGTGGCGCTGTGGGCTAAACCGCAGAAGCCTGTGCTGCAGGGTCAGAAGACCAAGCAGTCGTAAGATCAAATCCATTGCTTGTCCCAGCTCCCGCCAACCTAGCGGTTAGAAAGCATGCAAATGCAAGTAGATAAATAGGGACCACCTCGATGGGAAGGTAACGGCGTTCCGTGTCTAAGTCACACTGGCCATGTGACCACGGAAGATTGTCTTCGGACAAAAACACTGGCTCAATGGCTTGGAAACGGGGATGAGCACCACCCCCTAGAGTCGAACACGACTGGACAAAAATTGTCAAGGGGAACCTTTACCTTTACCTTTTGTAGAACTTTGCATTTATTCCTGTTAAATTTCATTCTATTGTTTTCAGCCTAGTGATCAAAGCCCATCAAGATATTTTTGAATTTTGATCCTGTGTTCCAAAGTATTAGCTATTCCATTTAGTTTTGTGTCATCTGCAAGTATTCCCTGCACTTCTTCATCCAAGTCAATTATAAAAATGTTGAAGAGTACTGGGGCTAGGACTCAGCCTTGAGGTACCCCCAATTGTTACCTTCTCCTAGTTTGAGAAGGATTGATTAGCACTCTCTGAGTATGATTCTGTTACCAACTGTGTCCATCTGACAGTCAATTCCGCCCACACCTAGTTAGCTTCCTAATCAGAAAATCATGCGGCGTTTTGTTAAAGTCAGGGTATATTATATTTACAGCACTCCCACCATCTACCAGGGAGGTTACCCAATCAAAAAAAAAAATGAGATAAGATTAGTCTGGCAGGATTTATTCTTGACAAATCCATGTTGGCTTTAAGTTATCACTACATTGTTTTCAAGGTGCTTGCAGAGTGACTGCTTTATAATCTGCTCCAGAATCCTGGCATTGAGGTCAGGCTGATTAATCTATAGTTCCCTGTTTCTTCCTTTTTGCTCTTTTTTCAAGATAGTGGCAATGTTAGTTCTTCTCTAGAGTTGGGCTCTTCATATTTATATCCCTGGGGATACAAATACAAATGTCAGCACGATAGGTGCCGCAGAGATCCAGCCTTTCCCCCCAGACCAGCCAGTCCACTCACTGGTTGCTGCATGGCAAATCCAGCTGTCATCTGTGTCATCATGCTCATTATGGAAGGAGCCTGGCTGGTGCTTCCCCATCTCCTCGCGCAGCTGACCACTTCCACAAGGAGGCAAGATGAAGAGTCTCCTCACTCAGCTGTTGAGCAGTCAGCTGTGCAGGGAGAAGGGTAAGTGCCAGCTGTGCTGCTTCTACAATTGGTGAGACAATGCAGATGATGGCCATGCGCACCATGTGGCGATCACCGAGTGGACTGGCTGGGTGTGGGGGGGAGAGGATGGATCTCCATGGCATCTGTGGTGCCAATATTAATATTCGTATAATCACAAATACGAATATGAATAGCCCAAATCTACTCTCCTCTAATCATCCAACACTTCCACTATACTCCATGATTTCAAGAAAATAATAAACAGTGGTGCTACAACCTCTTCAATATCCTTGGATGCAGTTAATCCGGCCCTGGGGATATGAACTCAAAGTAGGAACATACTCCTTGGCTATCTGTTTATCAATCTCAAACTGCAATCATATCCCATCTCTCTTTATTTCACATTTGCCTGGAGGAACATAGACTGTCTCTTGGGAGATTACTAAGCTGAAGTAGGAATTGAGCACGCCTGCTTTTTCTTTGTCATTGGTTATCATTTTCCTATCCCCATTGAGTAGGTGAGCCATTATTTCTTTTCTCTCAACTCTTTCTATGCTTGCCTGCACACAAGCTGTCAGAACACTTTTCTGCAATCATAGATGGATGCCTTATTATGAGCTGACCTGACATGAAATGACAGTATTCTTAGACTTAAAGGTAAACTAGCAAGCCAACTCTCATTGCATCTGGAAGAAGGACTGGAAAGGGGAAGGTCAACATTAACTTACCTACCTCTAGATAGTTGATTCCTTTCTGTACTGCCCATAATTATGGTGGTATGACTGCAGAACAGTGTCTGCATTAATACTATAAATGGCTAACAAAGCACTGTTATCTTTTATCATATTTTGCAAAACACATTCACTCTGACTTCATATCTAGCCAATAAGGGTTCAGTAAGCTAATCAAACAGGTCAGGAAAAGAGGCAAAATTGGCAATCCGTTTTAACAGCTAACCATGCTCAAGTACACACCGAAGACTACAGCACAGTTAAAACTGACTGGCAAAGGAGAAGGAAATTATGAGGCAAGAAACAAAGTAAACACGAGGCTCTAAGCTCCTGGCACATTTCTTTGTTTTACATTGCATTGAACCTTACTGATAATACCAAGGAGTCTTGAAGAAGCTGTTCCATTTTATTGGATTACGCTCTTTTAAAATTCAGATCTTCAAATTAAAGACAAAAATTCTAAAACTGACAGGAAATAACAAGGAATTATGCTATTCCTTGTTTGCATGGGTTCTCATCCACTAAAGGAGGAGTCAAAAAGAGCTACCTGGAAATTGTGGATGCAGGTTAATAGTTGAAATCCCAGGAGAAAGCTGAGGTTGACCAGGCTGTATTATAGTTTTTTCTCGATCATCAAGTGAAACTAATTCCTAAAAGAATGGTTAAAAATTAAATGGGTGATTATATGATTATATATGATATTAATGTACAATTAACTAACTCTGTGGGGAAGTAAGCTTATAAAAAATTGTTTCACATACTATCAGCAAACATGAGGGAGTAAAAGTTTGGGTAATTTGGCAAAGTCTCTGTCATTTTTGCTCTTCTTCCATTCAGCGGCAGCCCATGTGAACAATGTATCCCACATCTATATACTTGGTAAATCTCTAAATATATTGTCACAAGCATGAAAGTTACGCACATGTACCTGAAGGCTTGTGTTTTAAAGACAACCTATCCTTGCACAGGCATTTCTGATTTACAGCACGCTTGGATACAGGAACCCCCTTACAAAGATGACCTTAGCACAGTCATACTAACATTAAACATACACATCCACTGCACACACATATGTAATAAATATCTAGACCACCACATACATATACAAAGTGTTCCACATTGTTGGTGCAATAAAGATTAAAATTTGGTGCATTTAAGACTCATGACACTAAACAGGACTACACACCATACTGAATGTTCTCTGTTACTGGATTTACTGTGTGGATTAATTTGTATATCACAGAAGTGAGTACACCCCCTCACATTTCATAAATATTTTTGCATATATTTTCATGTGACAAAATTGAAGAAATGATACTTGGCTACAATGTAAAGCAGTGAGTATACAGCTTGTATGATGGTGTAAATGTCCTGTCCCCTCAAAATAATGCAACACACAGCCATTAATGTCTAAACCACTGGCACGAAAAGTGAGTACACCCCTAAGTGACAATGTCCAAATTGGGCCAAAGTACACTATCTGTTTTCCCTCCCTGGTGTCATGAGACTTGTTAGTGCCACAAGTCTGAGGTGTGAAGGGAGAGCAGCTGTTACTGCTCTCACTCTCTCAGACTGGTCACTGGATGTTCCACATGACTCTTTTAAAATTCTATCTGAGGATCTGAAAAAATGAATTGTTGCTCTACATAAAGATGGTCTAGGCTGTAACAAGATTTCTAAAACCCTGAAATTGAGCTGTAGCACAGTGGCCAAGACCATACAGCGGTTTAACAGGACAGCATCCATTCAGAACAGGCCACACCATGGTCGACCAAAGAAGATGAGTGCCCGTGCTCAGCGTCATATCCAGAGGCTGGCTTTGTGAAACAGACATATGAATGCTGCCAAGCAAAGCTGCAGAGGTTGAAGGGATGGGGGATCAGCCTGTCAATGTTCAGACCATACACCACACACTGCATCAAATTGGTCTCCGGTGCTCTCATCCCAGAAGGAAACCTCTTCTAAAGATGATGCACAAGAAAGTGTGCATATGGTTTCCTGCAGACAATGCAGACTAAGGACATGGATTTCTGGAACTATGTCCTGAAATTAGACCAAGATAAACTTATTTGGTTCAGATGGTGTCAAGCGTGTGTGGCGGCAACCAGGTGAGGAGTACAAAAACAAGTGTGTCGTGCTGACAGTCAAGCATGGTGGTGGCAGTGTCATGGTCTGGGGCTGCATGAATGCTGCTGGCACTGGAGAGCTACAGTTCATTGAGGGAACCATGAATGCCAACATGTACTGAATCAGAGGATGATCTCATCCCTTCGGAGACTGGGCCACAGGGCAGTATTCCAACATGATAACGACCTCACACACACCTCCAAAACAACCACTGCCTTGCTAAAGAAGCTGAGGGTAAAGGTGATGGACTGGCCAAGCATGTCTCCAGACCTAAACCCTATTGAGCATCTGTGGGGCATGCTGAAACAGAAGGTGAAGGTGCGCAAAGTCTCTAACATCCACCAGCTCTGTGATGTCATCATGGAGGAGTGGAAGAGGAATCCAGTGGCAACCTGTGAAGCTCTGGTGAACTCTATGCTCAAGAGGGTTAAGGCAGTGCTGGAAAACAGTTGTCGGCACACAAAATATTGACACTTTGTGCCCAATTTGGACATTGTCACTTAAGGGTGTACTCACTTTTGTTGCCAGCCGTTTAGACATTAATGGCTGTGTGTTGCATTATTCTGAGGGGACAGAACATTTACACTGTTATACAAATTGTATTCTCACTGCTTTACATTGTAGCTAAGTGTCATTTTTTCAGTGAAAAGATATACTAAAATATTTATGAAATGTGAGGGGGTGTACTCACTTCTGTGATATACTGGAGCTACAGCTCATAACTCTGTGCAGAAATTAAATTTGTAATTATACACTGAGGGCAACCAATACATGGTATGGGAGTTATTTCTCATTCACAGGTGAACTTGGGAAAAGCTCACAGACAGTTCAATCCATATGAATAGAACAGTTTATGTGTTTTGAGAACTGACATGGAAATCTCTTCTTGATTTTTCTCATGCTATAACGAGAAAGAAGTAGAGTCAAAGATCTAGTGATGGTGTGTATATGTGTACCAGAGTATGCACGGGAGGGTGGGTGGTAACTGCTTGGAACTTTCAGTCTCTCCAGGTGAGTTATAATCAGCACAGGTGAAAGAAAGTCAGTGGCAAAAAAGGAAACAGTGATGGCAGCATTGCACACGCATATATGTGCAGGGTGGACACTTGAGGTGTGTCTTACGCTTCTTTAGGATGATCTAAAAACTACGTTTTAATTAAAACACCACGATAAGGTAACTGTATAATGGTCATTCTCACAATTCACAGTGTGGTATGGAGCTATATGCTATTTGTAGCTTTCTTCATGTGATATGTATAATTATAGCCCATAAATATCTGCCTTGCACAGTTAGGACCATAAATTTTTCATATTCTAATTTTCATACATGGAGAGCTAATGCATATGGAACCATCAATCCCCTTTCAGACTGTTCCCCCACGCATGAAATCAGTATTAGAAGGAATGGAGCATTGCACAGGTGCTAAAACCAGGGCTGTGAGGCACAAAGAACTCAAATTTACCTGAGAATCAAATATTTTCCCCAAAACACTTGATTGATCCCTGTCTCTAGTAACCTGGGTGAGGACCGGGTTTTCTTCCCTCTTGCCTATTTCCCACATTGGAACTTGTCCCCTGTATACAGTACTTCCTTGAACTTGAATTATCAATCCACTTTAGGTTAAATATTATACATTACAGATATAATACATTATCTGTAACTGAAATCATATAAGTGAACCAGACATGTGATTCTAACAAACCTTCAATTTTAAATGAACATATTTGCAAATAAAGCCACTGTTTATCTCCCAATGACCAACTGCAATTATGTAGACTAAATTACAAACTATTAGCAGTGTGAAAAGCTACCTGGGACAGTCAGTCGTCTTGCAGCTCTTAAGGAATTCCCTATTCTAAAAATGTGCTGTTTCTACCACAGAGCTTAAACCTTACATAGTCTATCTCTAGGTTCAGTTTATTAGTGCGATGTTTTAAGTTAACACAATTTTGGGCTTTTAAGGACATGATGAAGGGAAAGTATTACGAACTGGTTATCATATAAAAATATATGCAACAGTTTTACTGTATGATAATTTTTTTACACTGTATCTATGCCATGATATTATTATAGGGTTGGTTATGAAAGAAAATAAATCAATAAATTATGCTTAGTATTTACTAAAATATTGTTTCCTTTTCCATGCTACTGATCTTCCTTTCTTATAATCATACTGGACTACTTTTTTAATGATGTGGTTACATACAAGTTATATAATATTTTAAATGCTGTTGAACACTTTAAATAAACATATAGATTTCATTTTATATATTTATTTTATTGTTTTTTTCTGTTTGTTTTTTAAAGTTTTCTGTGGTATTTTTGTTCTGGTTAATTTTGTTTGAAAAAAAATCAATAAAATGATATACTTTTTCAAAAAAATGTATGCCTTCAAGAGTCTGAAAAGTATATACATAGAATTGTAATATGGCTTCTTAGAGAAACGTCTAGATTATGATGACAGTACTTTTAGATATTTTATCCATGGACAAGACTGATACAAAGTGACACTGCTTCCCATGTGCTGGTCTGGGCAGCAAAGAGCTAGCAAACTCCAGGAATACTTGAGAGAGAAATACAGTATGGCTAATAGTCTATGATAATTATTATTCACTAATGTCACTAGCTTAAAGGCAGAATTTCTTGAACCTCCAGGACAGCGCTTCAGCACATTTAAACATAGCACATCAACCAACCAATCAGACACCAAACCAAACACGCTTATCATTTAATGGGACATAAGTAACATGTAATTTTTATTGATTTTCTTACAATAAATGGTACAGATTTTAATTTAACATGGTTTATTTTTCATGTTTTGTCTCACAGCTGCCAGGATGCAAATGACTGCTCATATAATTCTGTATACCAATGAAGACTTTGTATTTGCATGAATTGAACAAGAGCCCAGTACAGCACATGACAAACAAATGTATCATGATGCAACTTTTCATGTAGTAGAGTTTACTTCATGCATAAAGTGCTGCCTTCATACATACATATAGTGCGGAACATACAGGGATGGGGGTTCTTAAAAGTGGGTTTAGCTGTCTACACAATGCGAAATTATAGTCTGTAACCATTCAGTCAAGACTTCTCTGCAAATAAAATAATCCCAGTGATTTATTTATTTATTTTTGAAGTCACTTCAATAATACATTTTTTTCTCAAAAGCTAGAATTGTTTTGGGAAAAGGCTGTGAGACTCAGAATAAAAAGTCAATACTAGGAGAAAATAAGGGACATGAAAAAGTGTTGTGGATGAACAATATCTGGTACAAACATCATATTGAGTTATTATAATTACCTGTTTTAAACTGGAAATTCCTTCCCCCCACCTTTTTATGTATAATATATTGTATATTGCACATTGTAAAGGCCTTTGGTCAGAAACAATAATTCTGCAGCAAAACTGGTAGCTCCTCCAAAGCAGGACAATAGTAGAATCATAGAATGATCAAGTTGAAAGGGGCCTATAAGGCCAGATATATTAGTATACTGTATATCAAATATATCAGCATATTTAATTTAGTCTAATTGCATACATTGTGCTCTCCAATTACAACAAAGAAAGAAAGAAAGAAAGAAAGAAAGAAAGAAAGAAAGAAAGAAAGAAAGAAAAGCACGCCACTAATAAAATACTTCCTGCTTCTCTTGCATGTGCAAAGAAATTATTCTGTTCTTTGCTTTTGGATACACAATTTCCTGTGTTCATGCTAACCAGGTGTGGGTCCAAATGAGAGCTAATCATGGTTAAATGCTGGATTGTAAAACTCAAACTAATCAAGTTGGGGGGTTCTGCTAATGGTCCTGTTAGCTTTAATTATGAAGACCAGTATCCTATTGCTGCCTTTCACTCACAAAATATCCCATTGCATGAGTGCTTGGACAGCAATAGAATTTGCATAAGGAGGCAGTGAGTACCTTCTTAGGCAAACCAAAGCTCCCTGAATGTTACGGGAAACTCTGTGATCTTGGTCTTTGAAACTGAGAACATGTGCAGCAACATGGGCAAAGTGCACACTGGCCAAGCACTCTAAAAGAACATTGAGTGGAATTTGTAGAGAAACAGAGAACATTCCTATGGTTAGGAGATCTAAAAAATTACATGTCTGCACCAGACATTAGGAATATGCACCACTCAACAAAAGGGTGGACTCATAAGAAGGTCAGTAGTTGAATAACAGGATTAAGAAATTTCTTTGGGAAATTGCTTGTGCGATTGACAGTTCAGTGAAAACTTAGAGGGCAGCAGCAATGAAGATCATGGCAAAATCCACACAAGAAAAAAGGACCGAAAATCAAACAGCCAGTATCCCAATATAAATGGCCATTATGACTATAGTCAGAATACCCTGTGCTAGAGATGGGGAAAAATTTAGTATTCACACATCTCTGAATTTTGCAATAACTATCTAGTTAGAAGAACAACAAAAAGTGCATATCTTAGAGGAAAACATGGACAAAAAAGGCCTAATATGAAACGTCTTTTATTTGGTAAAACTGTCTGAAAAAGTTGTTTATATTGAGCAAAAATAATATATAGAAATTAGTGTTTTGGAAGACAGGCATGCAAAATTATGTGTAGAAATGGGTGTTTTGAAAGTTGCGCACACAAAATTTGTAACAACATTTCCGTGGCTTTTTGAAAAAAATTCAGACTGATGTAGACATGAGACGGAACTATTTTAAAATGAGAAAAAGATGAAAGCGAGAGAAGTGAAAGCAGAAAGATTGGCCCACCTCTACTGTTTAGCCTTGTTGCCGCATATGGAATACCCCGATTGAATCATCTGCAATTGAAATGATATTCCAGAGCTGTGCAAATATCAACCTGCATGATCCAGGTTGGCACATTTCCCTTCAATGGAGATCTGAAGTGCTTAAAGCTTATTAGTTTAGATAGAAGGCAGTAACAAGGAAATTTTAAGAACATTATAGGTGTTTATAAGCCTTCTCCAGATATTTGAAAAGGGACTAAAGTAAAAATTGTAGGAGAAGAGTACTATCTCCTTCTTGTCCATTTTGTTTCTACCCATGTGGAAAGTTAACCTAGATAACACCTCTGTGCAATTCTAGAATTCTGCTTTTTCAAGGTTTCTGATGACATAGAACCCAATAGGTAGAAATAACTCTCCTGATATAACTTTCCACATGAGGAAAAATAGGACATGACAACACACTCCTCCCCTTTACTTTATCCCAGAGATAACTTTAACCCAGAGTGGCCGTACAGTTGTATGCAGCCCTCAAACCTATATTTATGCCCCAGGACCTATTAGTCTCTCACAGCTCCCTGCTACTGCAAGCTTCCAAAAACATAACTTCACCTTCTAAATAGGTTTCAGCCTCCCCTGCAGTGTTTAAGAGCCCAGAATACTATTATATAAGTAGCTGATGAGTTATCAATGAACTTAGTTGTACAGAAATGAAAGGGCTGTGCTGCTGAATGGGAATATTGAATGGAGGACATCCAAAAGTGATGGCATGACTGACATTGCTTCTTTGATAACAATAAATTTGTGTATATCAATTAAAAAGATTAAATATCAGAGGATACTCACCAGTGAGGATAATAACCAGTGAGTTTCAATTTTAATAACCTAAAAACATAACTAATTTCTTCCATAATGCCACGTAAATCCCAAAGACCTCAAACTCATTTCCTTTTTTACAAATAAGCAAAATTGTATGCAATTTATGTGTTACCTGATCTGGGGCTGCAGTTCCCACTAAAACCAGAAAGAAAAGAAAAGAAAAGAAAAGAAATTAACTAGTGTGGAAAGGAGGAGTACATAAAAACATTTGTCAGTTTTCAAATGCATTGTAAACCTAATTTTTGTACTTCATTCCTATGGTATTAAACAAGAGAATTTTGATCAGATGTAAAATTCTCTGATACTATTCAAAAATGGTTAGTTTGATCTCAGAGCAGGGATGTGGGCTATAACAAGAGTAAAACCTGACTCATACCCAGACTTACTTTACGGCCCATTATTTACTGTATTTTTCCATGTATAAGACACCCCCACTTTTCTAACCCAAAATTAAGAAATCTAAGTGGGGCTTAGAATATGCAGTGTTAAAAGGATAAAAGTGCTGCAGGATGGCTTTGAACTCTGCTTTCTCCCTTTGTGCTAAGCCCCACGTGGCTTAGCAAAAGGCAGGGGAAAGGGATCAAAGCAATTCCATGACTGCACAATCATTTTGATCTCTTTCCCCCTTATACAGCCACAGAATTGCTTTGATCCATCCCCCCTCCTTTTGCTAAACCCCATGGGACTTAGCAAGCAGAGGGGAAAGGAGGGATCAAAGCGATCCTGCAGCACTTTGATCCCTCCTTTCCTTTTGCTAAGGCTTAGCAAGTGGAAAGCAGGGATCAAAGCCCTGCAGAATCACTTTGATCCCTCCTTTCCCCTCCACTTGTTTTTTCTCCTCAGCTTACTTCCATGTATAAGATGACCATCAATTTTTAGTTTAAAGTTTTTAGACAAAAGTATAGTCTTATAAACAGAAAAATATGGTAAATGGTAATATGATAGTCCTCATCTCAAGATTAAAGTTAAAACAAGATTTGCAAGGAATTTGATATACCACAGTGCAAAGTGTAGCATTGATATTAAATTACTTTAAGTTAGCTGAAGCCAGTACAATGGGAAGTTATGAGAAAACGGCATGAGATCAGAAGTGTGTGTGAGAGAGGGAAAGAAAGGGAGAGAGATTTGAAAAATACAGCTGCAACAAAATAATTAGATGAGGTACTCTGGATTTAGAGTTAAATTTGTCTCATGGGGTTCTTTAAATATTGATTTTTCATACTTGAGGAAAAGAGAAAGAAAAAGAGGAAATTAAATAAGGATTTTAAGTAAAAAAATTAATTCCAAAACCCTACCCACACTGATTCCTTAGGTCAGTGGTCCCCAACCTTTTTGGGGCTGCAGACCGGTTGAGGGGAGCGAGCTCCATGTGCGAGCATGACACGCCCACCGTGACATGGCCCCGCGTGAGCATCATATTCCCCCCACACGAGCGTTACATGCCCACTGCACGTGCGTGTGGGTGTGTGTGGAGATTTGTATCTGCGGCCCCGTTCCAGCAAGCCCATGAACTGGCACCGGGCCGCAGACCGGGGATTGACAACCCCTGCCTTAGGGAGCATAGGGGAATTTTTCACAGGTGTAATTTCACTAAAGATTACCCAGTTCAGTGAAAGAAGCTGAACTTGAATCAGTCAAGAATGCTACCTGCCAACCCAATGTTTGTTGAGAAAATGGAAGTGTACAGAATGACTACAGCAAGTGACACAGAGACATGGCATGCACCAAAAAATACTTGCCACATTCAATCTAATAGAAAATCAAGGTTCTTCATCATGTATATGTATAAAGTAAAGATGGACATGAACGATTTTAAACTGGTTCATAAAGGCAGCACATCAGACCCCAACTTGCTTGTTTTTTTCCCCACCTCAGCTAATCTCCCAATCATGAGCAAGAGCACAGATTTCTCTTCCCACCCTTTTGTCTGAGCAGGAGATCATCCAAGAGGGTGGGGCAGAGAAGCCTGAGCTGTTGCTGGGACTGGAACATCAGTTGAGGTGGCGCAAGAAGCTAGCACGCTGGGCTGATTGAGCCAGAAGAGGGAGGGGAGGGGAGTAGCAGCAGCTATGCTGCCACCTTTGTGAACTGAGATGAACTGGGATGGACTGGTTTGTGCCCATCTCTAGTATAAAGCCCTCCATGGTCAGAGTGTCTCTCCCTAATGTCATCTACCTGACCCACCAGATCTTCCCAGGCCATGCTCCTTTGGGTAGCCTCTCCGAAGGAGGCCCCAAAGTAATTCATGAGAGGTTGGGTCTTCTTTGCAGACTTTGTGGAACCAGCTCCTGGTGGAACTATGCCTAGCCCCTTCCCTAGTAACATAGAAGGCTACTTAAAACACTGCTTTTCATGGAGGCTTTCAACACTGTCCCTGTTTGATTTTATGTCTCCTGTCCTGCTGTCACATACGAGAATTTGCCTTTGGTGCCACTTGTGTTTAACTTGTTAAAAGTTTTTAATTTTATCGTCTATTTATAGTTTACTATTATATGTTTTTTATTTATTGTTGTAAACTGCCCAAAATAGTCAATCAATCAGTCAACCAACCAATCAATCAATGTGGAAGCTACACATAAACAGGAATATCTTCTCCACAGACATGGAGAAAATGGCAGGAGGTGTATGTTCGCAAGAATCAGGTAAGCAATTACTAACAGAGCTTTTAATCTTCTTTCTCATCTGTTTAATAAAGAATTTTGGATAAAACCAATACGATTTGTAACTCATTCAAAATTTAATTTTTGTTAAATTCTATCAAATATTCAGCTCCAGAGCAAGTTGTAAGTAAGGATGATTCAGATCTGAACCCTAACAAGGGAGAAGGGCTTTAATTCTTTCTCTACTCAACCACGAAATTGATTCAGATGGAGGTGGAAGCACACCTACTATTGAAAGGGGGGGGGGGAATTCGCATTGGTGCTGATAGGAATTTTTCTCCAAATGCAAACAGCAGACATGCAGCTTCTAATTTAGATCAGAACAGAATGGAGACAAAAGGTTAAAGATCCCAAAATAGTCCTAAGCCAGAAACAGAACAGAAACTCTATGCCTGCTCTTTACTTTTTAAAAGTAATTTATTCAGATACCACTAACTGCATTCACCTGAAACTTTTCAACCCATAAAAGATATTCTTCTATTTGCTCCATACTTCTCAGTTTCTAGGACTACAACAGTGTCCAATTCCCAGCTCCATTTTTTTTCTTATATGCCTTATACAAATAATAATATTTTGGATTGACTCATTTAATCATGGGGATGTGAAAGGTGTCAGAAGACGTTTTACAAAAAAAATGTCCTAATTACATGCCCAGATTTTGAGAATGGCTTTAAAACTATTTTATGTGTTGGAATAGGGAATTTGGAATGTATGAAGAAACGTTCTACATCTTTATAATACAATGGAATTTGGTATAAAGAGAGAGAGACATACTTGAAATTTAGTCCATAATTAATAGGAGCCAACAAAGAGCCCACCATGCTAAATATGTGACAATATACTGGGTCATGGAAATTCCATTATCCTTTGATGTACTTGAACAGCCTTCAAATGATTTCCACTATCAACTAGGAAGCATGTATCTATGCTTGTACAAGGCAAGGAAAGCTGATGTTGTCTAGAGGGGCGGGGTAAAAATAGAATAAATAAATAAATAAATAATAAATTTACTTTAGGTGTGCAAATTAATTGTGTTTAAAAACAGTTACTCACATGAGTGCTAGTTTACAATTGCTCTGCTAATGTATTTGCACATGTTTGTGTAAAAATATTTGGACTGAAAATATTTGCAAACAAATATTCTGAAACAAGAAGCATTATGAAGAGACATTAGCTATGGGTGAGAGAACAGGGAGAAGTTGCTTTCAATATTATGCTTGCTTGTTACATCAGCGATAGTTTTAAATTTGTGAGTTGTGTAGATTTGCATAGACATAGTATGCACACAGAAACTGACGCAGCTGATGCTGGATCAATCTCCTTTATATGCTAAGAAATTGTTAATTCAGAGGCAGATAAAAGCTTGATCAGGGTCTAATGATAGATCCCTGGGCAATCTGTAAAATACTTCCAAGTGTTTCTGCTCCCTGATGGTTTAATAATATCAAATAAGTATCAGAGATGAGCAGATTTGTACTTTTGAACTACAATTCCCAGAATTCTTCTGGCAGCATTACTGATTAGTGAGCATAGCACTTGGGGAGATTCTGGGGGCTGTAATTCGAATCCCCAGATCTTCACTCCTCTAACATCAATGAGTTTTTTTTCTCTTAGTCTACTGAAATGAAGAAATTGGGAAAGAAAACAAACGTTGATATGTGTGTGCTAAAAAACTAAGGCTAGTTCTGATACTGAAACCAGCTTTCTGTGTCGAGCACTTGTTTGTTCAAGTGCAAGCTGTATATCGCAAGTGGCCAATATTTTACACCTGCCTCCAAGTGACGACTCTCAATAGTCTAATAAAAACAGAGAAGATCGTACAAGCTTGGTCTGTGAGCCCCTGCCTAAAACTGATTGCTCAATTAAATATTGTAATTCAACTTTTGTCATGGTATTAAATACCGTACGCAAAGCCTATTCTGCTCTGTCAGCCAAGATCAAAAAATTGTACTGCTTATAAAGCTTCTACATTAAATCTTTCATGTTGTTTTTTTTTTAAATTGTCAAGAAACCTTATACCAGACTTCACCTTTTGAGTAATGTATCTAAGGAGGAGGTAAAGCGTCTTAAGCATCAACCCTGGTGTTACACACCAGTCACAGCACAACGGTAGATATTTCTGCTTGTCATCTTTAGAAACTCTTTTTGCATTGCCCAGAATTTATAAGGTAGAATAGAAGGAAATATTTGTAATAGATATTCACATGAGGAGCTGCTTCATATACTGGAGGCCACACAACCTAAACCCATCCTTAGTTACAGGATAACTTCAATAAGTTATGATTAAATGTGCAACCAAAGTGTTCATCCGGTTGGTCCATCATACAATTCGATTGATCATCCACTCACAATGAAGTGTTAATTTACATAATCTCTGTAGGATCAAACACACACACACACACACACACACACACACACACACACACACACACACACACACACACACACACACACACACACACACACACACACATTCTTATTCATCCTCCATGTTAGCTTATATATAAAAAATAGCATGGAGGATCAGTAAAATGACTACTTTGTAAGTACAGTGAGAATAGAATACAGTACCTGCTGTATAATTATGTAACTCTTTGAATATTTTGTTCTCATAGAGAATGAAAAAAAATGTTTCCTCCCTGCTGTGTATAAATTTATGAGGTGTTCTGCATTTTTTGCATTTCATCACTTTTTACAAAAAAAATTTACTTTGTTGAAGTGCCCTGTATTTTGTACAAAAGCCTTTTGTGTTTTTAATGCAAAATGCAAACTTTCTGCAGACAAACACAAGGTCTCTTGTGGTTCGTAAATGCCATTGCTGACAAAAAAGTTATTGCCTTCTCACTTCTGTGTAGGAATGAAATATCTCACAACAGTTACTTATTTCTTCAACAGGTGTCTTGATGTGGCACGACACTCTTTTTCATCAAAGATGTGAAAAACTTAGTATTTGACATACCCTTACTGCTGAGCAAGGGCTATGTGACTACTAGCTTTAACATTACAGTGGTGCCTCGCAAGACGAGTGCTGTTTTACGACGAAATCGCATTATGACGAAGTTTTTGCGATCGCAAAAGCGATCACAAAATGATGTTTCCTATGGGGGAATTTCACTTTGCGACGATCGGTTCGCTGCTTCGGGAACCGATTCTCGCAAAACGATGATTTTCGCACAGCTGATAGGCACTTTCAAAATGGCTGCCGGGTAAAAAAATGGCTCCCCGCTCTTTTCTGGAATGGATTCCTCGCTGCACGGGCAGCAAAAATGGCCACACTATGGAGGATCTTCGCTGGACGGTGAGTTTCAAGCCCATAGGAATGCATTAATCAGGTTTTAATGTGTTTCTATGGGCTTCTTAAAATTGCTTTACGATGTTTTCATTCTACAGCGATTTTGCTGGAACGAATTAACATCGTAATGCGAGGCACCACTGTATATTCTTACATCATACAACTTTAGGTATAAGATCTTCATGTTTCCAAAGCTGCCCTATTCCCATCATTTAAAAGAATAGCCATTATTCTTGAAAATAAAGAAGAAGCTATGCAGTATGTATCTGCCCTATACTTCATTTTGAAAATGTTATTCTTTCTAATTTTTCAATAAAATTTCTGATTTGAAAAGAAGCACAACTAATTAATGTAGAATCTGACCCCAAGGAGCTAAAAATGAAAATCATTATTGAAAATGAACCAAATAAAATACAAAACAGCTATATGCTATTCATTTCTGCAGGAGTAATCTACACAACAATGACCCTAATCCTTTTCTGTTATTGGGTTAATTGAGCTAAATATGTATCTGCAAAGGTTAAAAAGGCATTGTAAGACTGAACTTCTCAAAAATATTAAAACAACAAAATTCACATGCTGAAAGACAACAGAGCATAATATATATATATCATCCTGACTCAGAAGGATGACTCTGTTCTTTAAAATTAGATCACTTATCTTGAGTTATATAATTCCAATTCAAAATTATATATTATGGAGTAAAAAATAAAGTTGGGAGTTTGGAAATCAAGTTTTTAGATGTGATGCTCCAAGTGATCAAACAGACAAGATTTTTCCCCCTAAGTTATGTTTTCTATATTACACTCTTTCAGTCCTTACTCACAGACACATCTCAACTGCTTTTCTCTCCAAATGCAACATATTAATGGCTACTTTAGAAGGAAAATGATTTAGAGTCATAGCAAACAGCACACTCCACACATCTGAATATACCTGTCTAAGTTCTGTTCACCAGTAGCATGTTGGCAATGCATTTATTTTTGCACATGCGGCAAGCTTTCTGCCCCCTTTTTTGCTGTTGCATTGATGTTAAGCAAGTTAAAACAGGACATTTTGAAGCAGCTGATTTTACAGGCATTTGCAGAAATCATGCAAAAAAAAAACTGAGACATTAAATTAATGAAACCAATATTTAAGGTGCTTCATGAAATAAAGGTGATACTGAAGATTTTTATTTTATTTTTCAGAACTAAAAGATTCTAAATGCTTAACAGAAATCCAGATGAATTTTGCATCAAAATTGATTGTAAACAAATGATAAAACTAAGATTTACTCGCTTATGAACATCTCATTGAGAGAGGGGATTCACAGCATCACTCTGCATGTACCGAGCCTCTCAAATGGTCTCTGGTTTGGTTTTCTGTTTTTGATGCAGCAACCAAGTTCTACTGTACATTCTAATTCCTGTAATAATCCAACCAGTGACTAGCTCATTTACCCTTAGAAATATTTCACATTTTATACCAGCAGTTTAAACAGTTATAATGCACAAAGGAAAGGAAAACACATGCACATATGTAGCAACACACTAATCTATTTCATGAGATCCTTGTCCACTCTCACCTTCTCGCACAGCCACCTCTGGCTCACTTTTCTGTGAGATGGTCAGTGCCTCCACTGGCTCTTCCTTTGCTGGGAGAGGTGGAGGAGAAGTACCTTTAGCAACATGATGCGTAATCTGGGTCTTGCCAATGACAGGTGGCTGAATTCTAACTGCTGGGTGATGATATAGCTTGTTTCTGTGAGAGCCAGAAACCGTATAGCCCATTCCACCAGGGCAGATTTCCTTAAAAGCAGCTAGATTTAGGATGGGAAAACATTCCTTTTAAGACTCTAAAAATGCAATATTTCTGACACACTGGAAAATATAATGAAGACAAACTCTTAACATTAAGTACATTTCCACAATTATTATCTATTCTATATTTAACCAATATAATAAGAATAAGAAGAAAATAAAACATGAGGATATCATTCCATAAGTTACTCAGGGATTTTATTTGTTGCCTCTATAAAAAGATTTGACTTGAGAATTATTCAGATTTTAAAATACACTTTTATACTCATATTGACATGCACAGGGTAAACTAAACTATGGGCTTCTCTGGAATTAATGTTACTGTAAGGCTTATTAGTAGATCAGCAAGTCTCAGACTTGCATCATACTCATTCTCGTACTGTTTACTGGCATGACCATGAACAGAAACGGCAAGCTTTTGCTTTTATGTTAATAAGAATTCCTCACAATATCTGAAATTGGAGGAGGGCATGCTAATTAAAATAAACTTAGTTTCCATAAGCCAGGTTCAAACCATTGCTTCTGAAGTTGGCTTGTACAGTAACCATAGTTTAACCATAGTTTAATTAAACAGAGTTTGGATGCAAGGATGAGTTCTGATTACCATAAAAAGGGAAATAAGATCCCCCCAGTGCCCTCACAACTACATCTGAGGAAGCACTAGAAGTGATTCCATGGCTCATTCACAAAATGCTAAATAATTATTTAGCATGCTGTCAAACCTACTCATCTACTGTTTTAAGTATAGTGGAAGGATTGTTCATTTGTAATTTGATGCCCTCTGTCTAGCAAAATATTAGTTATCATGTCCTCTTCAATTTCTACAGTACAAGCAGGTGGTATCTGATAAATTATTACAGGTACATCTAGTCTATTAATTCTGATTTAGATTTCAAGAGATCTTATAAAGAACCTTCAGATCTTATATATTCCTTCACCTTTCATACAGAGCTTGGGGTCAAATCACACATTATACTGATCTTTATGAAAGTTTCTTCCATCCTTGCTGAAACAAAAAACAGCCACTGGAAACAGCAGTTAAAAGCGGGTCAAGGTGGGCTGTGAAAGAGGCTTAAGTCTTGTCCTAATGGCCATTTTGCATCCCAGAATTTCCCCCTCAAGCTGTTTGGGCAATTTGGTATTTGTAGATCTAAACTAAGCTTATATTTTGATGCTACTAAATTATTTCTTTCTTTCAATTTCATTTAATGTTTCAGAACATGATCTGATACAACCAACCAAACACTATAATGTAGGAAAGTATGCAGGGTAAATATAATTACGCTGTAAGTCGTGTACAGTGTGTCAGTGCAAGAATATGCTTTTTTTCTGGGAACCTCTTACCTGTTCCTGGAAGGGGACATTTCTCACAGTGGGGGCCCCAGGCTTTGCCAACACTGCAACAGCAGAGCTGCTTGCTGAGCTGAACAGAGAGAGGGTGCATACACTGCTTTCCTGCACTGACAAACCGGTAGCAGGGCCCTTTCTCTTCAGTGACCATGGGATTATCAGCTGCAGCAAAAAGGGAAGGAGGACGCTAGAGTTTACATGAGAAACAAACAGAGAAACACTACAGGAGTTCCATCACGAGACTTTTTAAAAGGATCAAATTTCTATATGACATCATTATAGAGGCAAAAATGCTGATGTCTCAGAATTAAATTACTCATAATATGGTTTGAAGTCAAAGTAATGCAACACAAAAGTAAATAAGCCCACATTGTTTAGGAATATAAGCCAATGTTCAAATTAGATGCTGCCATGCTCCAACAACACAGAATTAGAGGATAGCCTTCCTTCCCATGCATAAGCACTGAAGCAGAAGCTTAAAGCGGGTGAACAGCAAAAACACATAACATGGATAGATCACACACTCACTTCCAGCACTCAGATTATGATGTCATATCGTTTGGGACTACAGAATGGTTATTTTGGATTAATACAGAAGTCATTTCAACTCAGTGAGACCATTGTATTCTAAAAAATCAATGCCAGCCATAGATTCAATGGAAAAAAGCTACGTGACAGAGCTAAACACTTTCCCAAATAAGTCAACTAGCAATGCCATCATCCTTCCCTTGCCCACTGCTCCTTTTCTTTTACAGTTTTCTAAATTCATATTATGAAATATCCTATCAAAATAAAAAATTCCTTCAGTCAACAGAAACAGAAATATTTTTGATCTCAGGTCAAAGATATACCATGAGATGTACCATGGAGTTTAGGTTATATCCACTGCTATTGCCTTGGACAAAAGACCTGTCTTGAAACATAAATACGTTTTGGTTATGTCAAAAGGAGGAGAAAAATATCAAGGATGTGGCTGCTAGTAGAAATGCACAATCACATATGATGATATCATGTTTATGTCAGGCCTATACAGCATACAGTCTCCAAGCAAAACACAGCTATCAAGCTGTTATACCTGCTTTTCAGGGGTTTAATAAACCTAGTTTTTTTAGAACTGCAGGAAGGTTGTCAAGGCATGGCTAGTGGGCTGTTTTCAATTCAGTGGTTGATAAGTAGTGCAAATTTGGCATGTATTTTGTTTTGAAAAAGAAGGGATTGTTCATTCTAACCAGAATCCCAAAGACCTTTTCCTAAATTCAGCAGAGTTTATATTGACAAGTATCATTTTTAATAGAACATTGAAAATATCATCAAAACATTGATCCAGACCAGTAAGACCTATTAAGAGCCAACTAGCACATTTCCTATTTTAAATGAATGGAAGTTGCACAGCAGCAGTGATTGGTAGATTTCATTCATACACTGTTGTAACAGTTGTACATTGTACAAGATGCAAAAGAAGCATATGTTGACGGTGCTCTTCTTCCTTCTGATGAAACAAGATCTCAGTTCTTCTTTTAGAATTGCACAAATGATAATAAATACAGAGAAAAAAATAATTTGTTTCTTTGAAGTTCAGAATTATTCAAACGTAAAAGAGTGATAATACTTAATAACAGTCTTTGCAGCTTTGAATAAACATAATTACTCTTTTGCAAGAGAAAAAGCTTAAAACCACACCACAACATAGTTACTATACAAATATGTCACAATTTCAACCTGCAACAATTTATAACACAAGTGACCCAATTATACTTTATCTATGCTTCAGGCATCTGAACAGTTTACAGGATCTCTTTGGACAAATTAAGCAAAATCAAGAAGATAAATAAGTATGAACAAACACACGGTCATGTTGTTCCCACTCTTTGCCTTGGAAAAATGGAATTTAGGAAAAGAAGGAGGCAATTTTACAATCTACTAAGGTTTATACAGTTTTAGAACAGTTTTTGCACTTCATGAAAGAAAGAAGGTCTGTGTTCACATGGTGCTATTTGAGAATATTTGTATATTGATGTAGGAATGAGAAACTAGCTATCTCAATCTGCAATCTAGGCTAAACATCTCAGTTCTTTTAAAGCTATAATTCTATACCCACTTACCTCGGAGTTGGATCCATGACAGAGGAGATTACTTGGGAAAAGATATGTAAGATTGTGCTCTAAATCTTGTAATACGTTACAAACAAAAGAAACTAGACATTTTACATTCTAAAGAGGAATATTCTCTTAACTGAGCAATGATATGCAAGAAGTATATGGTTCTCAAACCTCTACATTCTAACATAAATCTACATTGCCATCTACCATGTTTCCCCCAAAATAAGACAGGGTCTTATATTAAGTTTTGCTCCAAAAATCCCATTAGGGCTTATTTTCAGGGAATGTTTTTTTTTTTCATGTACAACAATTTACATTTATTCAAATACAACCATGTCATTTTCTTCTGGTTGCTGCGCAATGGTGGAGGGTGGGCTTTCACATAACTAGGGCTTATTTTGGGGGTAGGGCTTATATTATGAATGTCCTGAAAAATCACACTAGAGCTTATTTTTTTTCAGGTTAGGTCTTAATTTTGGGGAAACAGGGTAGATCATCTTGGTTTCTGAAAGCCTACTGGGAAGTATGAAGAGGCCTACATCCTGGTTTTTGTCCCTAAGTAGGCATCCAATAATTACTCCCTGTTGGAATTGGCATTTTTAACATAAAAATACAGAACCATTAGGAAAGTGAATCACTCATTTTCAAACAGCTAGCTCTACATCAGAAATAGAGGCTGAAATATTTTTTCTCAGTTTAGTAAGTCACAACTGGAGTAGGCCCAATGGAACTTGTGGAAGAATAGATTTACCAAATCCCCACTGATTAAGGTGACCTGATGACTTGCTACACCAAGCAACAGATTTCCAGTCAGATTATCACTCCATAGTTTGCCATCACTAAGACAATGGCTATTACTGATCCCAGATTCCTACAAATATATGAAACTGTTCTGAGCATCCTCTTTGTAATGTACTCTGCATAAGCCAAGAACACCCAAGATTCTACTGATTTTTACATTTTTTTATTTGGAATTTTGTGTGACTGTTGCCTTTCCTTGGAATGCTTCTCCCTCATTTGTTCCAAATAAACTTTACTAAATTATTTGGGCATTTGGCTTTGTTTACTCAAAAAGAGGAATTGTCTATAAATCATTCTTACATGCAAGTATGCATGGTTGACAAGCTATATCTTTTTTCCTTAGGATATAAAAATGATTAAGTACTGTATTTATTATTATTATTATTGTTGTTGTTGTTGTTGTTGTTGTTGTTGTTGTTGTTGTGGGTTTTTCTTTGGCTGTGTTCTGAAGGTTGTTCTTCCTAACGTTTCGCCAGTCTCTGTGGCCGGCATCTTCAGAGGACAGCACTCTGTGCTCTAGTGAAGATGTTGGCCACAAAGACTGGTGAAACGCTAGGAAGAACAACCTTCAGAACACGGCCAAAGAGCCCGAAAAACCCACAACAACCATTAGATCCTGGCCGTGAAAGCTTTCGCGAATACATCACCATCACCATCACCATCACCATCACCATCACCACCACCACCACCACCACCACCACCACCACCATCATCATCATCATCATCATCATCATCATCATCATCATCATCATCATTATTATTATTATTATTATTATTATTATTATTATTATTATTATTATTATTATTATTATTATTATTATTATTATTATTATTATTATATTTATATCCCGCTCCCATTTGTGCCAAGGCAGTTACAACAAATATAATACAAAACAAATAATACAGGAAAAATAATTAAAAGCAACTTTACAAATAACCCTTGAAAACAGATGGCAGATACCAATCATATAAAAACCACAGTGGGTGGAAGAAAGGGGGAAAAGAAAAAAAAAGGTGATCAGCTAGGGTCACAGTATGGTCAGTAGGCCTTCCTGAAAAGCCATGTCTGTAGTTGTCTCCTAAGTATCAAAAGGGAGGTGTTAGGCAGTGCTTCTCTGGAAACTGGTTCTGTAAGATTGGAGCTACCACAAAGAAGGCCCTAGTTCTTATGGACCTCCCTTGGGTGGCCACTCAGAGGAGCCTTGACTGAGATGATCTTGTGCGTCAGGCAGATGACATTAAGGAAAGAAACTCCAACAAGTAACATGAGCCCAAACCGTGGAGGGCTTTGTTTGTATGTATGTATGTATGTATGTATGTATGTATGTATGTATGTATGTATGTATGTATGTATGTATGTATGTATGTATGTATGTATGGGTGTATGTACGTACGTACGTACGTACTTAGGGGTGCTTCTTTGTTTCAAGTGACAGTTAATTCAATCCCTTCTTATTTTCTCCACACAAAATGTCCCAACCATTCCCACCTATAAATCTATAATGACTAAGTCTATAAAGGGTATGATCAAAGATATGGCCCATAACAATTTCAAAAAAAAAAAAGCATCAGCACAATCATAGAAAATACTGCTGGTTAGCAATATTATTGTTCAGTGACTGCTGAAATGTATTCATGTGCATACATGTCCAAGCTGGGTTGGGACTCAGTGTATTGAGAAAAAACACAGTTGGCAAATATACAGTACTGTGTTAAGGATTTTCTGACATATCTGATCATTAAAAAAATAACAGAAATACTATGTAACTACATCCATTAGCAATAGTTATAAACTGGATCTGTGACAAAATGTTGCATTGTGGATTGTTCTTGTTCAGGTTTCTAATCAGCTCCACCCTGTTCAGGACAATCCATTCCATTCTCTCTTCCTCAAGTCCTTAATTCACCTCCAAAAGTCTATCACAAAATGCCCATCAAGGTTGCTCAATCCTCACTGGACTGTTAACTCATTTTCCTAGAATTTGTTTATCTTTTTGTCATTCTTAGAGTTCCATTTAGTTATGCAAGAATCCACTTTAAGATAATGAATTTGCTATTTATAGAAGATTTAATATCATTAACAGAAATATTAAAGACATTGTAAAGGATGAAAGATGACAATCCTTGGGAGATTCCACATCTCCTTACATAAAGAAGGTCAAAATAATAATTTAGCCAAATCTGCTTTAGCATAATGCCTCAGACAAAACTATGTCTGCAATAACTGCAGTAACCTTGGAGATGCTGAAGACAGTATGCTTATAATACTCCTTAAAGCTCAGAAAATGCTGAACCTTTGTATTCTCTCTCATATTAAGAATTTTTCTAGTCTTTTGCATGCTTGTCTAGAAAGCCTATTGGACACAATGGAATCTATTTCTGCGTAAACATTCGTGCCTGTTCCTAACAGCAGTTGTGCCACTTAAAATACTGGCCAGCATGAAGAGGACCATAAATAGCCCATCTCTGAAACCTATCTCATATGAATAGCTTACACTATAAAAGATTTTCTGTGTCTTCTGGAATATAAGGCTGAATATACACTGGCAAAGAAAAGAGTGAAGGAATGTAAGGGTCAGAAATACAGGAGATCATCGAACATTTCAATTAAAGAGCAATGGGTTTAAAACTTCTTCCCCTTAATCAGACTATTAAAAAAACATGGGCTTATTTATTTCACTACAAAAGGAAAACTCAGAATTTCTTTCACTCGATCACCAACAAGCTGAAAAGCCATCACAGTTCTTAAGCAGTTTTTGTGCCTGTTTATATTCTGAAGCATATTTATTTCTGACAGATATTTTGAGAAGTAGATTTTCTTGACCGTACATTCCACAAGTCTGTTTTAAACCTACAGTGCAACATTGTATCATAAAAGAAAACGCTGCAATAAAAATTTTCAGTTAGAAGAAGCACCACAAGAACATTTTGACCAACAGATATTAAGAGAGATATGCACATTTGTGTTTTTTAATTACCACTTCCAGAATTCCACAGGCCGCCTATGGAAATCTGCAAGCTGTAGTCCAAAAACACAAAGCTACACACCTCTAGAACTTGTGTCCTTACAAGATGCAAGAGGAGGGTGAGAACTAAATACAAAAGCAACAGAAGCTCATTTAGTGTTTTTGTTACTTACGGATGCATCTGGAAAGAGCAGGGTCTGGCCCATATCCCAATTTGCAGGTGCACCTATAGCTGCCCATGGTATTCAAACACTCACCATTAGGGCATACCCCTTGGAGCTGACATTCATTAATATCTGAAAGAGAATACAATTAATGTTAGTAAAACAATAGGCTCATATGAGCATTTCCTTATAAAACCTGTAACTTTTCAGTGAATGCCATACAAAGGCAAACTGTCTTTGATATTGAGCAAAGTATATAGTAGCCATAAGAAACAACATCTTCCATGAATTGCTGACTGCCTTCTAAAGCCATCTAAGTTGGTAGCCATCACTATATTCTATGGTATGAAATTCCACTGCTTAACTACGTGCTATGTACAATATATTCTGCAACAGCTAAACAAAGCAAAGAGTGAATGTGAGAAACAGAATCCAATGAAAATATGGTGTGGATCTGGAACATCCTTTAACGTACCAAGGGAGTGAGTTACATACTGTATCATATCGTATAACATAAGAGTTTGTCTACTATTTTATTGCAGTTTAATTTCCAATTACTCCCAAGGAAAAATAGTCCTAGATTTTGTATCCTTTTCTCCAAAAAGAATATACAAGATACTACTTGTATCTAATTTCATACAGAAAACCTCTTGGAGAAGGGACCTGTCTGCTTGTCCTTTGCATATTGGCAGTAATGATAATGGAAATCATAATAGTAATATATACACAATATTTAGCAAAAACTAAAATCAAAAGAATGCACATAGATGATGTTCAAAAATCTTATAGTCTGTCAGTATTAATTTTCTTCAGCACTGTATCAGAAAAGATAATGGATTGTGTAAAACCAGACAATAGTACATTGTGAATAATGATGTTATGGTTTGCAGCACAGCATCTTTACCATAATTTCAACTGTTCCTGAAAACATCCTATTAGAACTATTACTTCCCAGCTTTTTATGCAGCTGTACTTACTCACAACAAACTCTGCTATTAGAATGTACATACATGCGTTTAACAATTTAGTGTAACCATCATACTTTTAAAAATCTGTCTAATCAATATTCTTTTTCTGCTTTGCATTAAATTTATAAAGATGAGTTGAACACTTGACCTAAAGCCTGATAGCTAGTTCCAAAGCATGAGCTTGAGGGACGATAGAATGAGATACATCAAAGACTTGGCAAAGCAATTTTCTTGGTTTGGAAAGAAATAGATCTTGAAGTGCTTTCAAGGACAGCAATTTCCCCCAAACTAGGAAGGAATAAAAGACATATCACTAGTGGTATGTTGGGATCATTAAGCAGTGGGTGGTCTGTAATAAAATATATCCACACAGTGGGAAAAATTCCTGAATGTAGCTGGATATTATTCTTTGAAGCCACAACAAATTAGATGATATTCTTTGCTATGTGGGAGCCTAAAAGCACAATAACTTTATCCATATATTCACTAGAATCTGGTATATTTAACAGGGCATTTTCTTGCCCTATGCCATGCTTTCACCAGATGTATCATCCAGTGATGTTACGTTAAAGCCTCTCAAACTCAACATGGGATGGGGAACCTCAAATATCCAAAAAGCTAAATCCCCAGATGATGATGATGAACTTTCAGGGGGCCCAGGAGCCTCAGACCCCAGATACAGCTGGCTGTTGGGTTGAGTTGGAGGAAGCTAGACTTCCTCCCAGCCTAAACAAATACAATGGGTTAAGGAGACCAGGCCAGTGAGAGACTACAGAGCAAAGTGCTTAGTTGCAAGGAAAGTTTCCTCAGGAAGAGAAGGTGCTTCAAATGTGTGTGTGTGTGGGGAATGCTTCCTTCCAGGGAGACCATCACACCAAATCCAGCAGTTGAGCTGTCAGCTGGCCAAATACATGCAATGCAGCTGAAGGTGGGGCTCAGGCATCCCAGCTAGATGAACCTTAGCTTGGGACTGTTTTCATAGCAGACGGTGTCTCTTCTGGTTTCCGATTGTTTGCCTTACATCTTGATGTTTGCCACTGACTCTTAGCTGTGTATGACTTTTCGAATGTCTGACTGTGCTTTTGGCTATCCCTATTTTATTGTACAACATTTTAACTGACTTGGTGAACACGGTTTTGAACTCTGACTCCAGATCTCCTAGACCTGATTTACCTTACACTCTTTGTCGCCCTTGGCCTAATCCTACTCCAAGAGCAAGACATCCAAATTCAACTGTTTATTCAAGGCGAACATTCTCCTCTCCATAGAGGAATGGGCACAAACGATTCTCTTCAAACATGATCAATCAAATATATCATACAACATTCTGTGGATGTTGTCACTTCACACTGCAAATGCTTCATATGCAATTACTATGAACAAATCTTTTCCCAAGGAAAAAGAAGGGTGATCTGCAAGCATGTGTAGCTATTCTGCTACACAAACCCAATCAGGGGAACAGTATTTCTCCCCCCCCCCCCGGCCCGGAAGCCAAGCCTAAACTCAAACTGAAATGGGCATGGAGAACAAATCTCAACCAAGAATGTCTCCACCTAGATCACAACAAGTCATTCTATTACATTCCCAAAGATTGTGTCTAGATGGAAGATGTCATGAACTTGAAGATCCTGGAGGAGCTTTTTTTAGAAAGAGTGATACCACCACCTTTTTCAAAGCAGGAAGCATCACTTTAGTAAAGCCAACTTTGCCATGGACCTACCTGATCAACTTTTACCTGTTGGGCAAAAATTGAGAGAGTAACTGTAATTGGATGCCATGCTGGAAGAACCTTATCCATATAATTAGGCTGCAAAAACTGGAAATGATCCCACAATAACACTCTAGACAGTACATTAGGTATGTATCTCAAAACAACCCGTCATACAAGCAGTGTGCAACACATTTCAAACATGAGCAACATTATCTTCACAACAGATTTCTGATGGACCCATATCTCAATTTTCTGGAGCAGGTGTCAATTAACAGGCAATTCTGAGGAGTTCTGCTTAATGGCTGGAGGATACAGTGGACAAAGCAGAATCTGCCTTTTTTCTTTGCTATTCTTACAATAGGGAAAATTATGTTCTCTAACACATACTCAAGTATCTTCTGTATTTGGTCTCTCTGCCAACCTGAGGAAAATCAATGGTATGAATTAGCTAGTATATGTTGTTGGCTAGATCTTGTGACTTGCACTGGCTTGAACCTCAGAAGCAAATTGGCACCAGTTAAGATGCTAGTGTGAACAATTGCTGGTGTATTCTAGTCATGCGACTCTGTGTGCAATAGCAAATGCTTGCACCAATTGCTTAACATGCCACAATTTGCCTATGAAAGTTATACCAATGGACTTGCGCAGCATCTGCTTTAACTGGATTCTAGCCTGTGTGCATCAAAAGAGTTGTGCATATCAAATGTGCATATCTAAGTAACCCTTTGCAGTATCACACATGGCTCAAGAGCAAAAACTTCATCTGAAAAATATTCAAGTTGTCCATATGACTACCCACTCTAATAATGAATTAAAATTTTCCCAACAGCACTTTAGAAAATTAATACAGGCCTTGGGGCATGCCACTGTAAAATTTTCTTCAAATATGCTGGTTACCAGAGTCTTTACAGGTTGATTCTGCTATTTGTATTCCACCAATGGTAGCACAACTTAATTTGTTTTCAGCAAGTGACCATCAGATGTGACTTCTTGGTGAGATGACTAGAAAGCCACTATACTAATATTGTATTTTATTACATAGTTCTATCTTGGGACTTCAAAGGAGTTATTAACAAACTAATAACATGTCTTCTGCAGTGTTGGTGGAGGAGATTTAAATTTAAAATGATTATTGCTTCAGAACTCCGGGCAAAAAGTCCTGCATGTTTCCTATCCAAGGCATATTAATTCACCCTGTATTTTGGGGCCACCTACCTAACACACATCCGGCCACCCACAGTCCTATCCAGCTGTGTAAATTATACTGAAATCAACCTGTTAAGGCAGGTGGAAATGGAATCAAGATGAAGACTGTGTGAAGAGTAGTTCAACAGTTTTTAAAACTTTTTCATCTGCCCATCTTTCTCAAACAAAGCTACGAAATAAATGTACATTTTAAAAGCAGTTCTAAAGATGTGGGATCCTTGATTAAAATAGGCAAAATAGAGTTATAATTGATCTATGTGTTAACTGCAGGTTAGGTGGCCGCTGTAATATTATAGTAGTACTAAACTTTAAAATCTTTTGTAATATATATGAGGGGCAAAAGTTTTGCGCTTAAAATTTAAATTCTGTATGAACTATTTTCTCTGTACATTGAGATGAAGTATCTTGTAGTGTCTGAAACACAGACCTACAATGCTTTGTTGCTCAGGGAGTGAACTCAGCTCAGTTCTAACTATCCCTAAGCCCAGTCCTGGGCAAAGTGCGGCCCGAGGGCCACATATGACCCCCAAGCCGCTCCTGTCCGGCCCACCGGTCGTCGCTTCAGTCTGATGTTCAAGCACTTGTTAAAGCCCAAGAGAGACTGGATTTCTCTCACTGGATAAGTTGAACATCAAAACCATTTATAGCTTTTTGTCTAAAGTTGATCAGTTGCTTATCTTCTATTTTTAAGTAAAGTTGGTTCGGCCCCCAAACACAGTTCAGATTTTTCATGTGGCCCCCTATAGCAATTAATTGCCCACCCCTGCCTAAGCCATATCAACCTAAATTACTTGTTACCAGTAATTCAATGAATTATTAATGTTTGAATTGCTAATGGCAAAAATGGATAATTATTTGTATCACAGTTTATACTAGTGAAATTAGAACTCCAAAGGTGTCAGGCAGGCACCCAGATCTCCTTCTTGTCTTTAGGGTAAGAAGCCAGACAAGCTGAGAAGGTTTTTGGATAATAACAATGAGGTCTTATAATAATGACACAACCAGATCCTATGGACTGTATGGAAGGGACTGCAGGGGTCATTAAGTCTAACCCCAGGCAAAGCAGGAAACCCACAGCTAAAACATCTCTCTTAGATGCCATCCAACCTCTATTCAATAAATGAGGGAATCTACCACCTTCTAAGATACAGTATTTCACTGAATTGTTGAACTGGTCCTCTGTCATGAAGTTCTATTGATATTCAATCAAAATCTACTTTCCTGTCATTTGAATTAATTGCTTCTGGTCCTACTCTACAGAGTGGCAGAAAACAAGCTCAATTCATCTTCTCCATGGCAGCCCTTCAAATATTTAAAAAGGCCTATCACATACAGTGGTGCCTTTACTTACAAACTTAATCCGTATCGGAATGACGTTCGTAAGTCAAAATGTTTGTAGGTCAAAGCACCATTTCCCATTGAAATACATAGGAATGGGATTAAACCATTCCAGCATTTCAAAATAAAAATAAAAATAAAAATAAAAATAAAACACTGCAAGCCCCTGGGGCTGCAAAAAACCAAAATAAATTAAATATAAACATAACCCCACCAGCCTAATCCCACCCAAAACAGTTTTAAAAAAGCAGCACCTTGCCTAACCATGAAGCCTCCTCTGAAGCCTCCCAGCCATGCTCAGCCACCCGGGCTCCACTGCCGCCAAAACCACCGTCGGTGGGAGCCCTCCGGGAGCCCACCCAGCCTTTATCTGCTGCCGAAAGGGCCCTCCGGGAGCCCAGCCGGCCTTTCTCCGCCACCGCGCAGCTTCTCCGCTCGCCGAAACCGCTGTTGGTAAGCAGGCGGAAGGCACCCGCGGGTCTCGGGGAAGAAGGCTGGCACTCCTCTTCCTGCGGCTGGCACTCTCCCATGACAGCTGCTTTCCCTTTCTTCTTTCAGATGGATCCAGTGCAGGGAGGCAGAGACCGGTGGGGAGGCCATTTGAATTTCCCGAACTCTGCTTCCCACTGCAGGGTCAGTCAGCGCTGCCCGCTTTCCAGCAGGACTCCTGGGAGGGAGAGGCCCGATGGAAAGCAGGCAGCGCCGACCAACCCCACGGTGGGAAGCAGAGACCGGGAAATTCAAATGGTCTCCCGGGCAGTCTCTGCCTCCCCGTGCTGGATCCTTCCGAAAGAAGAAAGGGAAAGCGGCTGGGGCGGGAGGGGAGGGGAGGGGAGGGTGACAGGAGCCTTCCTCTCGAGGCGAGGAAGAGGAGTGCCAACCTTCTTCCCCAAGACCCACGGGTGCCTTCCACCTGCCTGGCTGCTGGAGCAGAGGCGGGAGGCCCTGCGCAGGGTGAGTGGAGGCAAGCAGGTGGGCCGGCTCCTTTCAGCCAGGAGCAGAGCACGTTGCCCTCGCCAGGCCAGGAGAAGAGGCAAAGACAAAGGCCAGAGGGGACACTCAGCTGCCTGGCTCGCCTCGCCTCACTTTCTCTGGTAGAGCACAAGGTAAGTCGCCGGGATGGCTGGTGAAGGGAGGGAAATGATGCAGCACAGAGGCTCCTTGCCAGCCAGCCTGCCTGCCCTCGGTGGCCAGTGGAGGACATCTTGCCTTGTTTGGCCTGGCCTGGCCTGGCCCAGGAGATCAGGATCAATGGGTTGAGGGAGTCTTTTGCAAGGGAAGTGCTGCTCACAAGGAGCTTGGGTCCTGCTTGTAGGCTGCCTGGGCAAAGCCAGCCCCTCGGTGGGGACACCCGAGAAGCCTCCGGTGGCGGCAGTTTGAATTCCCTGTCCCCTTTCCCTGCCTTTTTCCGTTTGTAGGTCAAAGCTCTGGCTGCAAGTCAAAGCTGTCCGTATGTCTAATTGTTCATATGTCAGGGCATTCTCCGGCATGGTTTGGGAGTAGCTCTATAGCGGACAAAAAAGCTCTACAGAGAACCATTAAAATTGGCCAGAATATCATCGGGCTCCAGCTACCAACCCTGGATGACATCTTCACATCCCGCTGTCTGAGGAAGTCACACAGCATCCTGAGAGACTCTTCCCATCCTGCTTATAACTTTTTTGAACTGTTACCGTCTGGCAGAAGATATAGAACAATTAAGACTCGGAGCACACGTTTTCTCAATAGTTTTTATCCCAGAACTATAATTGCAATTAATAATGAGCTTAAAGACGACCAGTAGTGAATAATTAGTTGGACTGTGTTACTTGGCCTGCAGTGTAGATGTTTGTATTTTTAGTGGGGGACTTTTAGTGGGTGGGGAGTGTTTAGGGAATTTTATGTGTGTGCATGTGTCTGGTCTCTGGGTGTCTGTGAATTTTGTTGTATGGGTATACTGTGTATATACTTACAATGACAATAAATTATTATTATTATTATTATTATTATTATTATTATTATTATTATTATTATTATTATTATTATTATTATTATTATTATTATTATTATTATTATTATTCACAAGTCATGGCACCACTGTAATGGTGCCTTGACTTATGAACACCCTCCTATGAACAAAGGAGACAGGTGTGACTGCAATAACTACCGTGGCATCTCTCTTCTTAGCGTTGTAGGGAAGCTGCTTGCCCGTGTTGTGCTGAAGAGGCCCTACAGACAGAGTATCCAGTATCACAGTGTGGATTTTGTGTTAAGAGATCCACCACTGACATGGTATTCTTCCTCAGACAGTTGCAGGAGAAATGTAGGGAACAACAACAGCCACTCTTTGTGGCCTTCATAGATCCCACAAAGGCCTTTGATTTGGTTAGCAGGGTTGGCCTTTTTAAAATACTTCCCAAGATTGGATGTCCACCTTGTCTCCTTAACATCATCAGGTCCTTCCATGAGGGAATGAAAGGCACTTTAGTTTTTAATGGCTCAACATCAGATCCCTTTGACATCCAAAGCGGAGTGAAACAGGGCTGTGACCTTGCACCAACACTGTTTGGGACCTTTTTTACTGACATGCTGAAGCATGCCTTTGGAACTACAACAGAAGGTGTCTATCTCCGGACTACATCAGACGGAAAGCTCTTTAATCTCTCTAGATTGAGAGCGAGGATCAAAGCTGAACAAAAATGCATACGGGACTTCCTCTTTGCAGATGATGCAGCCATTGAAGACCTCCAACAACTCATGAATCGTTTTAGGAAGGCCTGCCAAGACTTTGAACTAACAATCAGCCTGAAGAAAACACAAGTCATGGGCCAGGGCGTGGACTCACCTCCCTCCATTATCATCTCCACACAAGAACTGGGGGTTGTTCATGATTTTGTGTACCTTGGCGACAATCTCTGACACACTCTCTCTAGATGTTGAGCTGGATAAACGCAATGGTAAAGCAGCTACCATGTTCTCTAAACTCACAAAGAGAGTATGGCTCAAGAAGAAGCTGATGACATACAGTATATCAAGGTCCAGGTCTATACAGCCTGTGTCCTGAGCACACTCCCGTACTGCAGTGAGTCCTGGATCCTTTGTGCACGGCAGGAGAGGAAGCTGAATACCTTCCATATATATTGCCTCTGGTGGATATTTGGTATCACTTGGAAGGACAATGTTCCAGTCCTAGAATGAGCTGGAATTTTTAGCATATATACATTACTGAAACAGTGACGTCTACGTTGGCTATGTCGTGAGAATGGCTGGTGGCTGGTTTCCAAAAGATCTCCTGTATGGAGAACTAGTGCAGGGAAATCGCCCCAGAGGGAGACCACAGCTGCGATACAAGGACATCTGCAATCAGGATCTGAAGACCTTAGGAATGGTTCTCAACAGATGGGAAACCCTGACATCTGAGTGTTCACCCTGGAGGCAGGCGTTGCATCACAGCCTCTCCCATTTTGAAGAGACCCTTGTGCAGCAGGCTGAGGCAAAGGCTGAGGCTCACAAAAGCAGCAAAATCAGGGAGCTGGACACGGGACAGACTGGATTTGTCTTCAGTGTGGAAGGGATTGTCACTCGCGAATTGGCTTCCTCAGCCACACCGGACACTGTTCCAAGTCCTCCATACAGAGCACGTTACCATAGTCTTTGAGACTGAAGGATGCCTAACTGTAATGTATAAGGCTTTGTTTTTTCAGACTTATACCCAACCGTTTTAACCATTTTCCATAGTGTTTGGTTTCTAGCCCTTTTGCCATCTTGGTCACCCTGCTCTGGTAATGTTTCAGCTTGTCAACAGGGGGGTTTTTGTTTGTTTGTTTGTTTTTGCTTTGTTCTTGCTTTTGGGTTGTTTTTTGGGGGGATTGGATTCCAACTCCCAGAATTCTCCAAGAATTACACAGGCAGAATTCTGGGAGTTCTTGGCTGCAGATACACAACTACACACATTTACATTTCACTCACCTGGAATAGAACCTATCTGCCAGGCTGTGTAGTGCCTACTTCCTATACAAAAAGGAAACTTGCTCCAGTGCTTCCTGAGAGGCCTAGATCTTTGTATGAGCTATAGTTCTTTGGAGTTGTCACATAGAAAGCCTAATGGGCAGCAAACCTAAATCTCTCACAAGGACCTAGGCATCTCAGAAAGCACTGGGAAATTTACTTTTTGTATAGAAAATAAGCCCAAGGCAGCCTGGAAAATGGTAAAATGTAGGTATGTGTAGGTGTATGTAGGTGTGTGCATGTGGTCAAAAATTCCCAGAATTCTGAACTCTCAAGAGTTGTATTCCCCCCCACAAAAAAAGAATGGCACACCCACCTTGTAAATAGCTTTCTCAAACTATTGTGCCCACAACTGGAGCTAGTATTTCAAGCGAGGCCTGACCAAAGAAAAACAGAACAGTACAATTACATCCCTTGATCTACCTGCCGTACTATCTTCTGATGTTGCCTAGTGTTCCATTCACTTTTTTGTTGTTGTATAACATTGTTGATTCATGCACAGTACTATTTACTTAAACCCCTAGATCCTTCTTACATGTATAACTGTCAAGCCAAATGTCACACATCCTCTAATTGTGCACCTGACATTTCCAGCCTAAATGCAGAGCTCAACATTTTTCCAGTTAAAACTCATTTTATTTTTGTATTTGGATCTGGGATTAAGGTGTGAAGCATCCAATAAATCACTTCTCTCTAGGTTTATTAGGAACTGTTGGTGAGCAATCTTTAAGTACAGTCCACCAACCACCTAACAGTGGCTTCTTCTAGCCCATCTTTTACCAGCTTGGCCATACTGTGAAAGACCTTGTCAAAAGCCTTGTTTCAATTAAGGTGCACTACATCAACAGCACATATATATTTTATCTACCAGACTTGTGACTCACCCCAAAAAAAGGGAGATAAGATTAGTCTGGTGTGAGTTGTTTTCAACAAACCTGTGTCAGGTCTTTGTAATCACTACATTGTTTTCTGAATGCTCATAGACCACCCATTTAATTATATATTCTAGAATGTTTCCTGCTATCAATACCAAGATTGGTAAATTATGATATTTTTGCCATTTTGGATTTGTAGTATACATTTATTGGTTTCACTGTTTTTAAAAAATGTGTAATGCCACCCAGAGTAGACCTTTGGTCTAAATGGGTGGGGTAGAAGTCAAACAAACAAACAAACAAACAAATAGGATGACTGATCAATAGATTCTTGGATCCTCTTTTCCCCCTCCCCTTTTTAAAGAGGTATTTGAGTTTTTCCCCATGATGTTCATCTAAATAATTACTATTACTGTTATTTTTTCATAGTACTTCTCCATTGAGTAACTGCCTTATCATTATATATACAGTATATGCTATTGTTTCAATTTAGATCTTGAGACGATTTAGTGCTCAATTTCTATTGAAATTTTCTGACCTTTCAACCACTGAAGTTATTCAGACCAGCCTCCCTAGAAATCCAGTTTGAGTGAATTATTTGCTTTGCAAGTGGAGCAGTCTTTTATTATTATTATTTAGGATGAGACTCTAATGGCATAACAGGCAAAAATATATTCCAAATCCCTTTGGTAGAATTTGGGCACACAGGACATAAAGAAGTCAGACACGGAGTCACCACACCCTTGTAACTATGGTTTCAATCAACACACAAAAAATAAATTATGAGTGTTCGACTATACAAATTAAATTCTTAGAGGACTACACCCAGCTACAATGTAACAGACACTGATTACAGTCCCTACTGTCATATGTTCTGTATTTAGCATCTTTTTATTAATCAAATTCTGCTAAATAAAACTAAGCTACACTTTCTATATAATAAACAACTCAGGCTACATGTTTTAAAGTTGTCATTCATCCAGATTTACTCTATATATGATGGATCAGTACTTTGGATCTTATTGTTACTTTAGCAGTAAATTTGAGCATCTTGACTAGAAGAAAGACAGAACAGGAACATAAAATTAAAAAAATGTAAAGACTTTATTGTTACTTTAGTAGGTACGTTAGGCAGAAACATGACCTAACATAAGAGAAACAACTCAGGTGTAACATGGACTAAAAAGAGCTTATGACTGAACCATGTTTTTGTCTTTTTTCACCAGGCTGCATTTGCAGATAAGCAATACTTTACCTGATGCAAGAAAGCATTCTTATGACATTTTATTTTTCAATTCCCATTATAGTTACTAGCTGTTTGTCAAGGGTTCTGGCACCATTCTTTGGCACAAACTAATTTTTGCACATCAGTCAGTTGCACAGCTGAGATGTGCCTTCACACCTCATCAATTATGTGCAATTAGCCATGGCAAATTACATAAACCTTACACAAACATCAATAGCATTCCAGTTGTTATTCAGGAAAATATTGGCCAATGTGGTTATTGGTTTCATGTTTTTAAAATTTCATTCTAGATGAACTGCTAGTTAATTACTGCGTCAGGACCAAAAGACTTGAAACATAAAACACATGTTTGCCTTTTTCATGGTTGATGGAACACCAATTATGGTACACAAATTAATTCCAGTTTAAGAATTTAGAGCTGCATTCAGAGCAAAATATTATGTTTAAAACTTGTGCATATATTTGAAAGAGAACATTTAAACTGGTGGCCGTTCAAGGACTCCCTGATTGAGGTCTAAATATGATTCAGAAATTCAGACTTTGGACTACCTTGGCTTATACTAATTCAGGCTTGATCTGATCTGTTTTGGAGCAAAGTCCCGATCAAAATGTGATAATCCAACTCTTCATGTTTCCTATTGATTTGCAGTGGAAATTGAAAAAGTTATAACTATGTTCTTTTTTCATGGATATGCATGAAATTTGGAGCCACAGTTAGATCCCCAGAAAAGGGGTGCCTAATTCCAGATGAATAGTTCCAAAGAAAATGGAAAGATGGAACTGGACTGGGAGAGTTAGTTGTTAGGTCCTGGGGGATGAAGAAAGAAAATAAAAGAACAACACAGATCTCTTTCCAAACCTCAAAAATAGTTATTTTTAAATCTCCGATTAAGGAGGGATAATGAGATTCTCACTTAGTCCAGTTTGGAAGCTGAAAGTGTGGGATTAAAGGATTAATATCACATTGAGAGATTGACACAGAATAACAGAATAGTGGTAAAAAAATTGACAAAAAAGAAGGGGAAGAATTAGGATAGACTATTCAGATTAACAAAACTGGAAGTGAAGAGGCAGAAACTTTTGATGGTTATTGATAAAGACAATCAGCAATCATCAAAACATCATTTTCAATTATTTGCTACAGTGGGGTCTTGACTTGAGAACTTAATTCGTATTGGAAGGCGGTTCTCAAGTCAAAATGTTCTCAAGTCAAATCTGCATTTCCCATAGGAATGCATTGAAAACCATTTGATCCGTATCTGCTCTTTTCCGTCCATAGAAACTAATGGGAAGCTGCTATTCCGCCTTCGACCACTAGAGGGGGATATGTTGTTTCTTTTTTTCTTAGGTCAAGAAAGGTTCAGGGAAGGCAGGGAAAATACAGTCCAGGCAGTACAGTACCAGGCAGTCCGAAGACTGTCTCCCAATCCACTCTCTAAACGCTGGGAGGAGTGAGGAAGCAGACAGGCACCCTTTTCACTGGCCAACAGTTAACTGAAAGTTCAAATTTTGCACTTTCCCTGCCTCCCACGTGGTTTTTTTTCAGTTCTTAACTCAAATCTAAGTACTTAAGTCAAGTCAATATTTTCCTAAGAGAGTGGTTCTTAAGTCAAAATGTTCTTAACTCGAGCCGTTCTTAAGTCAAGACCCCACTGTACTAGCAACTGAAAAAGAAGGAAGAGCTGCATAAAAGAAAAGGATACATAATTTTAGTGATTCAATAGAACAATTCCTTGCAAGCACTGTGGAAAGTTCTGGTGATATTCTTATCTGAGGACAATAATGTAATTATTGAAGTGATTCAAGCGGTGGATTGGGGTATTTGAATTTGGTTTAAAATCACACAGTAGTCATGTAGTTTTGTGTCAGTATGTACCTCCTACTGGGACAACTTGTAATCTGATTTTAAACCACCCAGTGTCTCGATACTGGGAAATACATGGAATTTAAAACTGCTCTCTCTGTGTCTGTGTGAATTATTTAATATTTATTTTTCCCGCTGGCTGTCTCAGCCATGCAAATTAGAAATAAGATATCACCACCATCCCTTTCACGGATTGCTGCCTTGTCATGGTGAAGGGGCTTGAGTAATTCAGAGAAGCTATGGGCTATGCCGTGCAGGGACACCCAAGACGGACAGCTCACAGTGGGGAGTTCTGACTAAACGCAATCCACCTGGAGCAGGAACCGGCAAGCCACTCCAGAATCTTTGCCAAGAAAACTCAATGGACAGAAACAAAAGGCTAAAAGATATGACAATGGAAGATAAGCCCCTCAGGTCAGAAGGCATCCGACATGCTACTGAGGAAGAGCGGAGAACAAGTATAAGTAGCTTGAGGACAAGTACAAGTAGAAGTAGTTGGGCCAAAGCCAAAAGGATGCTCAGCTGCGGACGCACCTGTAAGTGAATGGAAAGTCCAATGCTGCAAAGAAAAATACTGCATAGGAACCTGGAATGTAAGATCTATGAACCTTGGGAAGCTGGAGGTGGTCAAACAGGAGATGGCAAGAATAAACATTGACATCCTGGGCGTCAGTGAACTAAAATGGACAGGAATTTGTGAATTCAATTCAGACAATTATCTTATCTACTATTGTGGGCAAGAATCCCGTAGAAGAAATGGAGTGGCCCTCATAATCAACAAAAGAGTAGGAAAAGCTGTACTGGGATACAATCTCAAAAATGATAGAATGATTTCAACATGAATCCAAGGCAGACCTTTCAACATCACAATAATCCAAGTTTATGCACCAACCACCAATGCTGAAGAGGCTGACATTGAACAATTCTATGAAGAGTTACAACACCTTCTAGAACTGACACCTTTGTTGGCAAGGGGATGTATCTGCTTTTTAAGATGTTGTCTAGGTTTGTCATTGCTTTCCTCCCAAGGAGGAGGCTTCTTTTGATTTTGTGGCTGCTGTCACCATCTGCAGTGATCATGGAGCCCCCGAAAGTAAAATCTGTCATATCTTTCCCTTCTATTTGCCAGGAGGTGATGGGATCAGTAGCCATGATCTTAGTTTTTTTGACGTTGAGCTTCAGACCATTTTTTGCACTCTCCTCTTTTTCACCCTCATTACAAGG